>NC_044560.1:66278838-67768838 GCF_007565055.1 Rhinopithecus roxellana | reverse complement strand
GCCCCATTTTCCTTCCCAGATCTTTCCATTCCATTCGAAAATGAAGGCAGACTTACACTAAAACGATGTCTTCCTTTCCCCAGAGGGAAGTCAAAGTGAAAAGCAATGCCTTCTTTCCTTAACTGACACCAGATCAAACAAAATAATGTGAAACATAATGCTATTCATTTCTGACAAATGGAATGCACTCAATAAAAGGAACTCCTGTCGTTGTGGTTGATGTTGTTGTTGTCATTACTGATCCAAGTACTTGTTTCTTTAGAGTCCAAAGACTTAGGAAGCCATGGGTTTCAGTCCTGTCAAAACTGACAACACTTTCCTGCTGGTTTAAAACTTATTTCAGTAGGGAGACTGGCTCCTATCTGGGAATAAAGGAAGTCTCTGGTCATGCGACATCATATACTCTTATAATTACATTAATTTTTAATACACATGTAAACTGTTCATTGATTTTTGCCATCTCTGACCAAAGTTAATAATTATGGTTATATTTACTTTTTAAAATTTACCCAGAATGATTTACCATGGGTTGAATGGTTTTTAGACAAATCATTTAAAAGACATTGGAAAGAATGCCTACGGTTAGCATTTGTTTCTCTTGCAAACAAAATTAATCAGCCATCTGTGTATTCATAATAAGAAATGTTTGTTCTTTACTTGTATGAAACATTGTTTGGAACTTTGAACAGAACACTCTGCTACCATCCTCAAATTTCTCTCTAAGAAACCAACAAGCATAGTAAATGACTTGGAATGTATTCATTCTACTGGGTTAAATATCTGATAGCACTGCAAGTAAAATGAAGTTGCTAGTTTACAGTTAGCCCTAATGACAAGTTTTGTGTTCCTTATTATTCTCAATCAAAAATACCTCTTGACTTCAGGAGTGTTCAGTAGTACCTGAATGTCTGTTGTCATGTATCACTCGAAAGATACATTTTTTATATTAGAAAATGAAGAACTTTGAAATTGCCTAGAATTATAAGTAAAGTGAGGCAAAGTGGTCCTATTTTATAATTAGGCAACTTTGAGGCATCTTAAAATCATCTAGGATAATGAGTTCTAATGATGCATCTCCCTACAATATCCATTACCTCTATAAAATATCTGGGGATAAGAGGCTCACAAACTTGCAAGACAACCTAATGCTTTTTTAAAAAATTCTCACAGTGATCTACAGCTATAACTTAACTTTGCAACTGGTTTAACACTGAAGTTACTTTGTTTATTACTTTGCTTTTTTTTTTTCCCCTGCTTACATGCCCTTTCTTTCATCTTGTATGTATGACTTTTTAAAATCTGCTCTCTCTTCAGGTTTCTTTAGGTCCTTTAACTATTTTTGTTTTTATTGGGGAGGGTGCTATTCATCAGAATTTTGTTTTTAAAATTTGCCTTTCCTGTAAAGTCATATCCCCATTAGAGACCTGGTCATTGGTATACACCTGTGTCTTCTCTGAACATTTTTGAAAATTTATATCCCAATGTCTCAGATGAGTATCATTTGTATTGATGATCTCTAAAGTGGCACCATCTTATGACTCCAGGGTTCTCATCATTCATGTGGAAAGTACACTACCAGATAATCTATCCCATAGGTATGGAACAGAAAGGCTCACGGAAAATTAAAACAAATATAAAACACTTAGAAGCCAGGGGTAAGAAATGGGATAAGATAATACACTTAGAATGAGGCACAAGCAACTTAGAAGAACCACGTCACCCACAGTATGGATCTCTTGCTCTCGCTCTCTCTCTCTCCCCTCTTTCCTTCCCTCCTCTTCTCTTTCTCTCTGTCTCTCTTTCTCCCTTTCTCGTTCCCTCTCTCTTCCTCCCTCTTCCTCCCTTTCTCCTTCTATGAGGATTTTGCCCTTGTAATGGTTCCTTTGAAATATGGAGCCCCACTAATGCAGATAAATGGTGAGAGATAGTTGGGACAAAAAAAGACTTAAAGGTCAAGCTGAGGAACATGAACCTATATCCTATATGTACCTCCCTAGTAAGCACCCAGCATAGGGCATGAACCTAGTAGACACAAAATACATTATTTTAGTGAGTTTTGTGGCCATGAAGAAAATCTTCTTAGAAAGGGTAATTTTAAAAATGTTCTTAATTATCTTTTACTATAAGCAAGAAAATAATAAAATATGTGATTACATAATTTGAAGAAAATATTATTTGAAAAAAAGGAAAAATGCTTTGGCACTAAAATCAAAATTGACTTTACTTTTTAAATACCATTCTCTCAACCAGGCCTTCCACAGAAATTACTGTAGTCTGTCTTGAGCCAAAACATCTCTCCCACCACATTTATAACTTTAAGGGCAATATCTTTGTATTATGATCGTGATTCAGTTTCTTCTCACTAATTTCTTTTCTGATTACCACTAAAGGTAACTTCCCCTCCTCAGAACCTCTCAGGTATTTACATTACATCTCTCTTCTCTGGAATTTTTTTTAAACTTTTGCTGGCATTACAATTATTTATATAGTACATTCCATCACATTGCATTGTTTTGTTTTTCTTTTTCCTATTTATTTATTTGTTTATTTCTGAGACAGGGTCTCACTCTGTTGCCCAGGCTAGAGTGCAGTGGCATGATCATGGCTGACTGCATCCTCGAACTCCTGGGCTCAAGCGATTCTCTCACCTCAGCTTCCCAAGTAGCTGAGCCTACAGATGTTCTCAATACCATGCCCTGGCAATTTTTCTTTCTTTTCTTTTCTTTTCTTTTTTTTTCTTAGAGATAGGGTGTCACTGTGTCACCCAGACTGGTCTCAAACTCCTGGGCTCAAGTAATCCTCCCACCTTAGCCTCTACCAAAGTGCTGGGGTTACAGGGATGAGCCACCACACCTGGTCTCATCTTTTTCATTTAATTTTAAGCTTCTTAAAAACAAGAACCATATTTTATTTATATCTATATTTTTAAAGGGTTTCCCATGGTACCTTCCTTATGCATAGGTGATATTCAATAAGTATTTGTTGAATACATGGAGAAACTATTGAATAACCAAATTCAATATCCTAAGAATAAACTCAGAAAGTAACAGTCATTCCTAGAAGAGAAGTCAACAAACTTTTTCTGTAAATATGAATACATATTTCTGTAAATATTCATATAAATATGAATAAATTTTAGTATTTGCAGGAAGCAAACTCAAGGGTATTGCTTGCAAACTTATGCAAGAAGAGAGAAATTGTTCACAGAATTTTTATTCATGAAATTAAAAATATAATTAGGTAAAAATTTTGTAATGCAAGACTAGTAATGAGAAAAGTGGCATGCTTTGTATAGGATAACACTTAGCTTATAAAATCTGCTTTCTCTGTGGGTTTCTTTAAGTTTTCAGCTGTTTTTATTTTATTGGGGAGGGTGCTATTCATCAGAATTTTGTTTTTAAAGCTTGCTTTTCCAGTAAAGCAAGCTTATTACAGTTCCCTGTTGTCAAAATTTTCTGCATTTGTTAATGCTGTTAATGTTGACCTGTAATGAGACTTTGCATATTTCACATATTTCATCTTTGAAAATTTTTTTCACACAGATGGATGCTGCCAAATGCTACAATTCATGAGCATATGATTTTAATTGAATATACTGATTGCTTGAAAAGAATATCCAGAATTCTATTAGGTTCTTCTCCTGATTTTGCCTTTTAGCATGTCATTTCCTTGTAGATTAATCATTTTCAATTGTAAGTTAGGTGGAAATTCCTCAAGTGCACAGTCACATGGATTTTGAATTATGGAAATTTATGGCATCTAGGTCTAAGATATGCTATTGAAACTGTTTGAGTTCAGAAAATCTACCCACCATAAGCGTTCCAAATTTATCCAATAATTCTTTTTTTGATCCATAGCTGTCAGTTTTATTGCATCCTAGCAGAATCCACAGAAGATTGTACTGATTTAGTGTTTAACTTGTTTGAAAATATTCTCACTTGCAGTCACCCCACAGACTATTTATACAATTCTTCCATCTCAGCATTCACTCCTTTTCAGACTCAGCATTGACTCCTTGAATGAACAACTGAGCAGTATTGCTATTTTCTATTGACTCATCAAGAACCAACAGGCCATGCTGGTGGGAAGAGAAGAAAAAAAGAAAGAACCTTGTTTTTTAACTGATTGTTGATGCTGCACCAGTGTCCTCAACATTTCAAGCAGCTATTCTTGCCAAAAAGCTAACAATCTTAAATAAATGTATTTTTGCTATAGATTTAATTAAGTCATCCATAAGGGATTTTCCTCATTGGGCTAATGAATGAAGTGAACACTCGGAAACTTACCTCAGTTGCAGCCTCATTTTCATTTTGTTGTGAAGAGATTCTGCTGTGAAAAAATACTCCATGTTACATTTTCTAATTTTTCTGACTGTTGCATTCCTGTGAGGTAGAAATATTATATTGTGTGCCTAGTCTGATAATGTTGATGTATACTTTATAATTTTTAAGCATAACTATAATAATATTACATAGTAAATGCAAGGCTTTGATATCTAATTTGATAAGAAAATAATTCATTTTCCATGGTGCCTTAAAAAAACACAATATTCGAAGTCCACTTTTCTCTTCTTGTTTTGATATGATAGCATGCACTGGTAATAAGTAAAATAAAGTGTCACAGTAATATATGTTCCACTTGAAACACTATTATATTATAACTGCATCACTACAATTTGTAGTACACCAAGCAACAGTGCAAAGCAATGGAAGTGCCATGTAAGATCTCTACCATGACACAAAATCCCTTCAAAACATCAGTGACTCCAGGAGTTGGTTTTTTGAAAAACAATTAATGAAATAGATCATTATCTAATCTAATAAAGAAGAAAAGATAGAAGAATCAAATAGACACAATAAAAAATGATAAAGGAAATATCACCACTAACCCCACAAAAATGCAAACAATCGTCAGAGAATACTATAAACACCTCTATGCAAATAAACAGGACAATCAAAAAGAAATGGGTACATTCCTTGACACATACATCCTCCCAAGACTGAACCAGTTAAGAGTTGAATCCCTGAATAGACCAATATTCTGAAATTGAGGCAGTAATAAATAGCCTACCAACCAAAAATAAACCCAGAACTAGATGGATTCATGGCTGAATTCTACAAGAGGTACAAAGAGGGGCTGGTACCATTTCTTCTGAAACCATGTCAAACAATTGATAAGGAGGGACTCCTCCCTAACTAATTTTATGAGGCCAGCATCATCCTAATACCAAAACCTGGCAGAGATATAATAAAAAAAGAAAACTTAAGGCCAATATTCCTGATGAACATCAATGCAAAATCCTCAATAAAACACTGGCAAGCCACATCCAGCAGTACATCAAAAAGCTTATCCACCATGCTCAAGTTGGCTTCACCCCCGGGAGGCAAGGCTGGTTCAACACACACAAATCAATAAATGTAATTCATCACTTAAACAGAACTAAAGACAAAAACCACATGATTATCTCGGTAGATGCAGAAAAGGCCTTCAATAAAATTCAACATCCCCTCATATTAAAAACTCTCAATAAACTAGGTATTGACAAAACATACCTCAAAATAATAGGAGCCTTTTATGACAAACCCACAACTGATATCATACTGAATGGGCAAAAGCTGGAAGCATTCCCCTTGAAAACCGGCACAAGGCAAGGATACCCCCTCTCATCACTCCTATTCAACACAGTATTGGAAGTTCTGTCCAGGGCAAACAGGCAAGAGAAAGGGTATTCAAATAGGAAGAGAGGAAATCAAATTGTCTCTGTTTGTAGATGACATGATCCTGTATCTAAAAAACCCCTTCTTCTCAGCCCAAAAGCTCCTTAAGCTGATAAGCAACTTCAGCAAAGTCTCAGGATACAAAATCAATGTTCAGAAACCACAAGCATTCCCACACACAAACAGCAGACAAGCAGAGAACCAAATCATGAGTGAACTCCCATTCACAATTGCTACAAAGAGAATAAAATGCCTAGGAATATAGCTAACAAGGGAAATAAAGGACCTTTTCAAGGAGAACTACAAAACACTGCTCAAGGAAATCAGAGAGGACACAAATGGAAAAACGTTCCATGCTTGTGCATAGGAAGAATTAATATTGTGAAAATGACCATACTGCCCAAGGTAATTTATATATTCAATACTATTCCCATAAAACTACCATTGACATTCTTCAAAGAATTAGAAACAACTATTTCTTAAAGTTCATATGTAGCCAAAAAAAAGAGCCCACATAGCCAAGACAATATGAAGCAAAAAGAACAAATCTAGAAGCATCACTCTGCCTGATTTCAAACTATATTACAAAGCTACAATAACCAAAGCAGCATGGTACTGATACAAAAACAGACACATAGACCAATGGACCAGAATAGAGAACTCAGAAATAAGACCACACACCTACAACCATCTGATCTTTGACAAGCCTGACAAAAACAAGCAATGTGGAAAGGATTCCCTCTTTAATAAATGGTGCTGGGAGAACTGGCTAGCCATATGCAGAAAATTGAAACTGGACCCCTTCCTTACACCTTATACAAAGATTAACTCATGATGGATTAAAGACTTAAATGTAAAACCCAAAACTGTAAAAACCCTAGAAGAAAATCTAGGCAATACCATTCAGGACATAGGCTGGGCAATGACTTCATGACGAAAACATCAAAAGCAATTGCAACAAAAGCAAAAATTGACAAATGGGATCTAATTAAACTAAAGTGCTTCTGCACAGCAAAAGAAACTGTCATCAGAGTGAAGAAACAACCTACAGAAGGGGAGAAAATTTTTTGCAGTCTATCCATCTGACAAATATCTAATATCCAGAATCTACAAGGAGCTTAAGCAAATTTACAAGTAAAAAACAACCGCATTAAAAAGTGGGCAAAGGGCTGGGCATGGTTGCTCACCCCTATAATCCCAGCACTTGGGGAAGCCGAGACGGGTGGATGATAAGGTCAGGAGATTGAGACCATCCTGGCTAACACCATGAAACCCTGTCTCTACTAAAAAAACAAAAACATTAGCTGGGCATAGTGGCGGGCACCTGTAGTCCCAGCTACTCGGGAAGCTGAGGCAGGAGAATGGCGTGAACCCGGGAGGCAGAGCTTGCAGTGAGCAGAGATCACGCCCCTGCCCTCCAGCCTGGGCGACTGAGTGAGAATCCATCTCCAAAACAATAAAATTAAAGTAAAGTAAAGTAAAAAATAAAAAGTGGGCAAAGGACATGAACAGACACTTCGTAAAAGAAGACATTCATGCAGCCAACAAACATATCAAAAAATAGCTCAACATCATTGACTATTAGAGAAATGCAAATCAAAACCACAATGAGATACCATCTCACACCAGTCAGAATGGCAATTATTAAAAAGTCAGAAAACAACAGATACTTGCGAGGCTGCAGAGAAATAGGAATATTTTACACTGTTGGTGAGAATGTAAATTAGTCCAACCATTGTGGAAGACAGTGTGGTGATTCCTTGAAGACCGTGAGGAACCAAGGTCCAGGAATACCAGAAAAACCGTTTTACCCAGCAGTCCCATTACTGGGTATATACCCAAAGCAATATATATCATTCTGTCATAAAGATACATGCACGTGTATGTTCATTGCAGCACTATTCACAATAGCAAAGGCATGGAATCAACCCAGATGCCCATCAATGATAGACTGGATAAAGAAAATGTGGTACATATACAGCATGGAATACGATGCAGCCATAAAAAGGAATGACATCATGTCCTTTGCAGGGATATGGATGGAGCTGGAAGCCATTATCCTCAGCAAACTAATGCAGAAACAGAAAATCAAACATCTCATGTTCTCATAAGTGGGAGCTTAACAATGTGAACACATGGACACATGGAGGGGAACAACATCCACTGGGGCCTGTTGGTGGAGGTGGGACAGAGTGGGATGGAGAGCATTAGGAAAAATAGCTAACGCATGCTGGGCTTAAAACCTAGGCAATGGGTTGATAACTGGAGCAAATCACCATGGCACACGTTTACCTATGTAACAAACCTGCACATCCTGCACATGTACCCTGGAACTTAAAATGAAATTTTAAAAAACTCTGTCATAACTACTCAGCTCTGCTATTGTTGTGCAAATGCAGCCCTAAACAGTATATAAATGAATGAGCATGACTGTCCAGTAAAACTTTATATATACTGAAATTTTAATTTCATAGAATTTTCCATGTCTTTAAATATTATTCTTCTTTTCAATGTTTAACAATGTAAAAACTGTTCTTAGTTCATGAGATCTACAAAAACAAGTGATGGATTGAATTTAGTTTGCAAAGTATAGTTTGCCAACCTGATTTAGGATTTGGTTTTAAGGATATACTGTTTGCTTGCTTAACTTTATTTCCAGTTAAACTATTTTTAGCAAATTTTCTGGAATCATGTGTGGTTGAGGAATAGAATTTTCTTCTTAAGTAGACTTTCATCAGTCATTAGAGTTGTCATGTACACCACAGTATAATACAAGGTTAAAACACAACAAACATACTTCACACCTAGGCTATATAAGTAAGAAGGTAGTGGTGAACTTTGTATTGCTTCAGTGTTTTCATTTTAAAAAACCAAGATCATTGCATGAATGATAGAAATTTCAAGTGAGTGGTGTCTCTAAAAGAGTATTTAAACATTTCATCTTTTGGGAAAGAAGCCCAGGATAACTCCTGGGCATTATGTTAACAGCAGCCTTTCAGGACACAACTCTTCCTACATTTTATTGATCCTCTAAACTCACTTTTTAGAAGCTTTCCCAGTTTTCATTTCTTATCTGTGTTATTTAGGGCATCAGAGGCAGCCCAGGAAGAACAGGACTTGCTGGGGCTCCAGGTCCTCCAGGAGTAAAGGGTTCATCAGGCTTGCCAGGAAGCCCAGGAATTCAAGGCCCAAAGGTACTTTAATATTTTGTTCCGATGGGTGGGCAGTATTGGCCATCCTTTCTGGCCCTGAGTTCATTGGCTAGATCACAGGATGGTAAGATTAATAGTTTTTAATAGAATTTGGCAAATAGTAAAAACACATTAGGAAAAGAGAAAGTATGTGGCTTTGACATATCCATCTCCTGTGATAGCCACAGTACCTGTAATTTGGCATAACAACTCTTTGACCCAGGACTAGTGATGCTTTAAAAAATGCTACATCTTTGACTCATTTTGGTTCTTTTTCCTTCTCTGTCATCTATCTTCTTCTCCAAAACAGAGAAATCTTATTTACTTTCAGATAAATACTTTCTCAAATACAATTCATATTCCTCTGACTCTGAACCTAACCAACCAATTAATTAATCTGATAACTGTATAGACTGTTTCTTAGAGTTAATGTGACAGTAACTTAGTCTTACATTGCATTTATTGTGTGGAGTTTGTCACATGTCAATAGACTTTCCAGACAAAACCTCTTTTAGAAATATCTTATGCAGGATTGACCCAGACAACAGAAATTAGTCCAACATCTAAAGCTCTTTCATAAATGGCTAAGACTAAGACATTGGCACCTTTACCATTATTACCTCTTAACCTGATTTTCACAGTTCCACTTCTAAAGAATTTTCAGATTTCTGACCCATGTGGATAAACTGAAAATCATGACCCACTTGCTTACTGTTTACAATATTAGTCTTCTGTTAATGTTTATACCATGAATATTCCTTTGTACTAAATCCAAAGCAGCTAAGCAAATGCTAAAGCCAGTAAAAGAAATAAAGATCGCTACCTTTTGGCTTGAATTTGCAATAAGAAGGATCCATATTTGTCAAGCCCCAAAGTTGTATAGCTTTGTCTCAAGACAATGAGAGATAATTTGTTAATCTTAAAGAATCTTTGGCCAAAGTCTACCAAACATCATTTTTCATTAACCTATCTCTAAAGTCCACCTGATTCCTAAATTTACTTTTAGAAATGGTGTGAAAGATATTTCAACTCTCATTTCAAAAATAAAAATCAGTGAAAAAAGACTTGACTTTTAAAACTTCAATAATGTTGATTAAGTATATACTTAAAGTGACTTTTAGGGGATAAAGACAGTTCATATCAAAGGAACCTAGGGAGACAGATAATGGAAATTTTTTATTGATGGAATTAAAAAGATAATCATGGCTAAAACCAGAGTTTACACTTCAGGAGACTACTCTTTTTCTAGTATTAGATAGCTAAATCATCTCTGGATGGTATGGAAAACACAGAAAAATGATATCAATTCAAAATACAAGTGCTGGCCAGGCACAGTGGCTCACACTTGTAATTCTACCACTTTGGAAGGCCAGTGCAGGAAGATCACTTGAGGCTAGTAGTTCAAGACCAACCTGGGCAACACAGTGAGATCCTGTCACTGCAAAAAATAAAAAATTAGTTAGGTGCAATGATGTGTGCCTGTAGTCCCAGTTACTCAGGAGACTGAGTTGGGAGGATTGCTTGAGCCCAGGGGTTTAAGGCTATGGTAAGCCATGATCATACCACTGCACTACAGCCTGGGCAACAGAGCAAGACCCCATCTCTAATAAAAATAAAATAAATACATAAACAAAATATAAGTTCCATCACATCTAAGCATACCCACACATACCACACCCTCACTATCCTCTCTCAAGTCTTACTATCCTCCTAGTTTTATAGGTTCCCCCTTCCCTCTTCTTTCCACACATCACCACAATCTCTGGAATTTCCTTTTCCCACTGCTGCACTTCTGGTTCATTATAATTAAATACTACTTGTGTGGAAAATATTGGTAAACAAGATGAACATGCAAAATTTGATTTCCCCAGTGCCTTGTATTATGCCTAAGGATGGGCCTGTATTTGGGCTTCATTCAAAAGCCAATATGTTTATATGTTCTGAAGTGAATATCACTTTTCTTTGTTCTACCCATAGGGTGAACAAGGGCTACCTGGTCAATCTGGAATTCAAGGTACAAGAGGTCACCGAGGAGCACAAGGTGATCAAGGACCATGTGGAGAGCCTGGCCTGAAAGGGCAGCCTGTATGTACCACCTCAGAAATTCACCAAACACTTATTCTGCAGAACAGGCTACCATTGTACAATAATTATTATCATGTCAATTCACTTTGCAGGGAGAATATGGTGTTCAAGGTTTGACAGGTTTCCAAGGATTCCCAGGACCTAAAGTATGTTTACATACTTTCTTCTAGTCTTCTAACTATCTAGAAATAAAAGAGCTGTTGAAATATCAATACAGTCTCTAACTTGAGCTTTTTTAAATGTGTAAAATTTCAGTAGGTACATATTTATATATTTGAGTTTTGAATATGTCTGTTTTTAAAATTATGTAACTATACATTTTCCCAGAAATTTTAGTATATGATATGCTTTTGTTTTCTTTCATCCCTTTTCCCAAGCAGTTTATTATGAAAATTTTCAAACATACAGCAATGTTGAGAAATTTTTACAGTAAATGCCTATACCCATTACCTAAATTTTACCATTAACATTTTACCCTACTGGCATTATCATGCTTTTCCATCTATGTATCCCTCTCTCCCTTCATTGGTGTATTTCTAAGTAAACTGTAGGCCTCAGCACACTTCTTTCTGAATACTTCAGCATGCGCAACAGTATTATATTCCATTTTTAAAAGAGCAATTCTTGATAGATTGATGTAATTTTGTAAAATGTTCATATAGAGCTACAAATTTTATCTTTTTGTTTCTTATTGTATGTCTAGGGTCCTGAAGGGGATGCTGGCATTGTTGGGATATCAGGTCCTAAAGGTCCTGTTGGACAGAGAGTAAGTGTAAAGTCATTCTGCCTACCCAGAAACTGTAGTTCTTTGCTCACTGTAGGGCTTAAGAGCTCTAAATGTAATGTGCTACAAGTAAATAACTTAATAAAATGACTTTTAAGATAGAAACTCATAAGGGCACATGCAGAATTCAGTCTTTTGCAGTTCATATATTAGTTTGAGCAAAATACCTCATAGACCACCCATACTTCCCAGTCTTACTTTAAAAAAAAAAAAAAAGAATCATCAGAATTACTGTGAAGACTGGATAATGTATTAACTCACACCAGGAACAAAAACATACAGCAATTTCATGTTATAAGCATTAATACAACCAGAGACCACCTCCATGCACCACCTGGAAGAAGCTTGTGTATGACCAGAGATCTTCAGACCAGACTGAAAATATTTCCCAATAGCTGTGTTTTCCCAGCTCAGGGGCAGGTATCCCAAGAGAGTGATGAGGAACCGCTTAAATAGTTGCAAAAAACAGGGTCTGAAGAACTCCAGTTAGCAGTGAGTGCTTGTGATTGCAAATTGTAGAGAATATAAATAGGACAAATAAGCCACCAGTGGTTACTGATTATTGTTTTTAGTTTTTTGTTTTGTTTTATTTTAGTTTTTATTAACCAAAACTTTCTAATTGATGGGATGTTCTATAAAACTGAAAAAAAAAAACTGAAGAGAAAAAAAATCAAAAACTTCAAGTAATGGTTTGGCTGTGGTAGTAGCATCTCTATGACTCGTAGCAGCTGCAGGGGCAAGTGTAGAAAGAGCAGAGAAAGGAAGAAGGGAAGCAGTTCAGATGCAGGAGAAAGGTATCTTAAATGACTATTAAATGAAAGTCAAACTTTTAAAATCCTTCACTGCTTTCCTAACTCTTACAATAAATTGTTTTCAATAATGCAAAAAAGGCCAGACGCGGTGGCTCACACCTGTAATCTCAGCACTTTGGGAGGCCGAGGCGGGTGGATTGCTTGAGGTCAGGAGTTCAAGACCAGCCTGATCAATATGGTGAAACCCCGTCTCTAATAAAAATACAAAAAATTTAGCCGGGCGTGGTGGCACATGCCTGTAATCCCAGCTGCTCAGAAGGCTGAGGCAGGAGAATCACTTGAACCTAGGAGGCGAAGGTTGCAGTGAGCTGACACCACTGCACTCCAGCCTGGGCGACAAGACTCCGTCTCAATAAAAACAATCAAAACATAATGCAAAGAGGAGTATTGTCATAGTAATTGTTTAAAGACCTTTCTGAATATTTCTTCGACTATAAATGTATTAGCTATTTTCGTGATTTCTGAAGAACCAAGGAAGTTGAAGTTTGTAGGAAAAAACTAAAATGGGCATT
Organism: Rhinopithecus roxellana; assembly: GCF_007565055.1. Classification (NCBI taxonomy): domain Eukaryota; kingdom Metazoa; phylum Chordata; class Mammalia; order Primates; family Cercopithecidae; genus Rhinopithecus; species Rhinopithecus roxellana. Next base: position 67,755,737 of record NC_044560.1, on the reverse strand, counting down.
TTGTATTCACTGAGAAATTATAGACTCTGTTCCTACTTTGGGAGGAATTGATCAGAAACTCACCTTATTCAAGGTTATCCTCATAATCAAATAACAGCTTAAAGTTTTAAGAGCACTTTTCATATTTAATTCTCACAATGTCCCTATGAGGTAAATGTTCTTATTCCTGTTTTACAAATGAAGAACTGAAGTTTAGTTGGTCACATGTGCTGCCCTCTGGTTCCTTACTGTATTGTACTTTTTCTCTATTTTGTGTTTCATGTTACCCAAACATGTTTCATGTACCCAAACATCTGCTCTTTCAACATCTGCACAGAAATTTATTCAAAACCTTGTTCATCATTCTATTCTTTTTTATATAAAGTAGTTTTATTTGTTATATGACATACGTGTAAAATGCATCATTGAAATTATCATCACTTAAAAATCATAATGCTAATTCACCAGTTTTTTAGAAATTATACAAATGTAACTCTCCTGATAGGAGACTTTAATAATATGCAAAATTGTGTCACATACTGTTAACCAAGATTATTATAATTTATGCTAATACTATAAGATTTTATATTAAAAAGGATAATTATGTAGACATGGCTCTTTTACCATTGTACAAGAGATTCTCTGGATTTTTTTTTTTTTTTTTTTAGTTATACTAACAGTGAGACTGTTTTTCTTTTACCTCAACAGGGAAACACTGGTCCCCTTGGCAGAGAAGGTATAATAGGCCCAACAGGTAGAACTGTAAGTTTATCATAATACAAGTCTTTTGTACTCTTTTTTTCTTTAATCCTATTTCTAGAATAATCTACAAAGAATTAGGGTATTTGAGAAGCAGTTGGAAAAAATAGACGTACATTTTCCTCTGGAAGATTATTTCTGAGAAGTTAGGGACCATATGTGTAATGAAGACAGTGTAAGTAAGTAGGTAGGCGTTTATAATTGGAGTTAAGAAAAGAAAATAGAACTGAGTCAGGAAGGGGAGAGCGTCATAAACACTTGAGCAATAAAAATAAATTATTCTTCTGAAGGAAAGAACATAGATAGCAAAAGATGTGCAGACATCCAAGATTTGAGTTTTTGGAAGTACCCACTATAAAGGAAGGAAAGAATCGTTCGAGAGAATAGGTTTCAAGAAAGGAGTGGTCAACAGTAATCTTTGAGAGAATAAGTTGCAGTAGAAGACAGAGTATAGGTTACAATGATGAAGGAAGTAGAGGAAAATATTTAATAATAATGTTCCTTAAATTCTTACAACAAACTTTTGCAGTAGATATTATTTTCATTTAACAGATGAGGAAACAGATGAGGTTTATGGAGATTCATCTAGTCATTCAAGGTGATAGACCTGGTGAATTACATAGCTCGTGTTTCTTACTTCAAGACCACCGCTCTTTCCACTCCATACAAGCTGTGTCTGGAGAGGAAATTGAGATATTACATGCCAGTGCCTTAAGAAATTTGGTTATGAAGTAAAACAGAGAAATGAGACAATGATTGGGCAAGTGATGTTGGGAAAGTTTTCCAACACTGATAATAGTATTAACAAACAAGGAGGACAGTAGAAAGGGTCAAACTGAGACTTAGAAAGGAAAGATTCATTCTATCTAGGGAATTGATTTTTTGAATTATTTGGAAGTTATTTATAGACACAGACAATTTAAAAATATGAAAATGGAATGCTTCAAATGTTTAATACCACTATTCTCTTTGATAAATTTAGAGAAGAAACCACCAAAGTTACTGGATATGTAAACAAAAGAAGTAAAATATATAACTCAGTATTTCTCTAGACTTTCCACATTTGCCACTCAGAGCTATATAAGATTGTAAGTGGGAGAATTCTCATATTTCAGTGAGTGGTTCTTCAGCAAGCTAAGGGACACATACTGTTCTGATTACAGAATGATTGTTCCCCTCTGTCAAAACTATGATGTATTAATTGGTCAAGGAAAATGTAATTTTAAAATTACTTAATTAAAATATCTTACTGTGTTTTGTTTATAGATAGTTCTTAATGACCCTTATAGTATTCAGCATGTACATCAATTTTTCCATATTGAGTTTTTTCTGCCCTGAGAATAAAAGTTCATTATGAAAGAATAAACATTTGAGATTGGAGAAAACATTGTGAAAAAAAATACCGGTGAGGGGTGACGGGCTTGCTTTTCTGATAAGAAAACAATACTACAAAGTCATTGTAAATGAAACTATATAGTAGTACAAAGAAATAAACAGATCAGTGTAACAGACTGAAGCCCAGAATTTGATCTTAAGTATATATAGGAATTTACTTATAACAAAAATGGCATATAATTGAAGAAGAATTGGCTGCAAATAATAGGAACCCTGAACCAAACTACTTTTAGCAATAAGAAAATTTGTATCACATTATAGGAAGGGCTTCAGATTTGCTTAATTTGGTGACTCAATTATCTTACCCAAGACCAGGTTCTTATGTCTCTCTTATATCTCTATGTCTCTACCCTGATATCCTGAATGTTGGCTTCATAATTAGGCGTATAGCAAGTTGACTACAATTTCTCAAGAACCACATCTAGATATAATTATCCAAAGGAAAAAAGTGGCATAAAGTACTATCATGGCAAAAGTAAGAATTTTTTTAGAAGTCTCCGGTTACATTTTTTTCATATCTTTAGCATTTAGCCAGATGCTTATTCCTACGTCAGTGACAGGGAAGAGAGATGGAATTACTTTGAGTATCCTCCTGCTATAAGAAATCAGAACACAGCCTGGGCAAGATAGTGAGACCCCCATCATATAAAAATAAATTAGCTGTGTGTGGTGGTACGTGCCTATGGCCCTAGCTACTTGGGAGGCTAAGACGGGAGGATTGCTTGAGCCCAGGAGTTCCAGCTACAATGAGATGATTGCACCCACTGCACTCAAGCCTGGGCAAACAGAGTGAGACCCCATCTCTTTAAAAAAGAAAAAAAGAAGAAGAATTGGAATCCCATTTGCCAAAATTATTTTAATCCTAGATGAATTGTTAAAGACTTTAATGTAAAAAATAAAACAATAAAAATCTTAGAAGAGGCCATGTGCAGTGTCTCACGCTTGTAATTCCAGCACTTTGGGAGGCCGAGGTGGGCAGATCGCCTGAGGTCAGGAGTTCAAGACCAGCCTGGCCAACATGGTGAAACTTCATCTGTACTAAAAATACAAAATTAGCTGGATGTGGTGGTACATGCCTGTAATTCCAGCTACCTGGGAGGCTGAGGCAGGAGAATCTCTTGAAATTGGGAGACAGAGGTTGCAGTGAGCCAAGATCATGCCATTGCACTCCAGCCTGGGCAATAAGAGTGAAACTCTGTCTCAAAAATAAAAAAATTGAAGAATAATCGAGAAAACTAACATGTAGCTTAAGGATTGGGGAGACCTATAAAAGAACAGAAAGTATATTTGAATACTTGGAAATTTTTTAAATTTTATATGGAAAAAAGATTTCATGAGTAAAGTTTAAAAGTAATATCGATTGGGAAAAATATTTACAAAGCATACAACATATGACAGGTTAATACACAAAGAGTTCAACTGGGCACAGTAGTTGATGGCTATATTACCAGTACTTTGGGAGGCTGAGGCTGGAAGATTGCTTGAGCACAGGAGTTTAGACCAGCCTTGGCAATATAGTGAGATCCCATCTCTACAAAAAAACTAAAACTGATCCTGGTGTAGTGGCAGATGCATATAGTCCCAGCTACTCGAGAGGCTGAGGTGGGAGGACCACTTGATCCCAGGAAGTTGAGGCTGCAGGGAGCCATGATCGTGCCACTGCACTCCAGCCTAGGCAAAAGAAAAAAATATATATTTACCTATCTATTGATATGGATATGTGTGTGTATCTAGATAAAGATAGATAGATGATAGATAGATAGATAGATAGATAGATAGATAGATAGATAGATAGGGATATGTGTATATCTATCTTTCTAGATAGACATACACACACATATACCAAGAACTCTTATAGTTTGAAAAAGAAAGTTCAATAGAAAAATGAAAACTATTCCATCAAAAAAGTAGCCAGTGGAGAAAAAAAGAACAAATCCGAAAGTTCAACTATTGTTTTATAATAAAAAGACACTGACCTAACTTTAAATTAGAGATATGCAAATTAAAGTAAAATAAGATATTACATTTAACTTCTCAGAAGGGAATATAGGAGAAAACAGTACTATCATTGATCACTGGTAAAAATGTGAATTACACACTTTATGGAAAGATTTGTTAAATATAGGGACATATTCTTTAACAAAACAGTTCTACTTTGAGGAATTTATCCCACAGGTATAAACACACCCAATACACTAATGAAATTTTGCAAAGACTTTTTTTTATAATACTGCTTTTATTGGGGGAAAAAATTGAAATTACATGAATACTCATTTCTGAAGGAATTATTGGGTAAGTTATAGGTTAGCCATTTCATGGAATATTATGCAGTTATTTAAAAGAATTTATTATATCTAGTTTGACTCAGTTATTTCATGATGTATTGTTAAGTGAGACGCATAGAAGAGTATATAATATGATCCCAATATTATAAAACACAAGCAATATTTCCCATACATATATAAATGTATTTGTCAATATTTGATTAGAAAAAAGGTATGAAAAGATACATACCAGGTTTTTAATACTGAGTAGGGAGTGGAAAAGGGTGTATATGTATTTTTTAAGTGCTGTGTAGATATCTTAAAAATCAGGGTCCAGGCGCAGTGGCTCACTCCTGTAATCTCAGCACTTTGGGAGGCTGAGACAGGTGGATCACGAGGTCAGGAGATTGAGATAATCCTGGCCAACGTGGTGAAACCCCATCTTTACTGAAAATACAAAAATTATCTGGGCATAGTGGCATGCTCCTGTAGTCCCAGCTACTCAGGAGGCTGGGGCAGGAGAATCGCTTGAACCCGGGAGGTGGAGGTTGTAGTGAGCTGAGATCACGCCACTGCACTCCAGTCCAGTGACAGAGTGAGACTCCATCTCAAAAATAAATAAATAAATAAGAAAAAAATAAGTAAGTTATTTTAAGTTAATACCCTAGTTTAACATGAATTGAGACAAGGTGAGAAACACAGAAGTCATATAAATGGTGAATAAATGAGAAGATAGTATTCTTAGCTTGCAAATTAACAAAGAACATGACATAGATCAGAAGAAATATACACTTCCATTTTTGTAGGTGTGTATGTAATTTCAAACTAACTTTCTGAAGGACAGTCTTTAACAAAATTTTTATACTGTAAGAGTATCTCTCACAACACTGCTAACAATGACAAAAATTAGCAAAAAGTCTAATAATTGCAAATTTAAAATATCATAGTATATTAAATACTAGGCAAGTATTTTAATTATCTAAAAGAATGTAGATTGACATGGAAGAGCATTCATATTATATTTATGAAGGTATTAATTCAGGTTACAGAAAAGATGAATAGTATTATCTTATTTTTTACACATATACAAAATTTTCAAAAGGATGAACAGGAAAATATTAACACGTTTTAAAAGCAGTAGGTCCACTCAGCAACAGCAAACTACATTTGTTTCAAGTGTATATGGAACATTCACCAACATAGAAGATGTTATGGGGCATAAAACAAATTTTACTAAATGTAAAAGAACTGAGATCATAGAAGGTATATTCTCTTGCCAATGGAATTAAACTAGAAATCAATAACAGAAAGATAATAGGAAAATCTCCAAACACTTGAAAATTAAATCACACACTTCTAAATAATCCATGGATCAAAGAGGAAGTCTCCAAGAAAATTAGAAAATATTTTGAACTGCATGGAAACGTATACAACATACCAAAATTTTCAAGAAAGGGGAGGGAAACCATCCCAGAAACAGGGTTTTCAAAAGTTAAGAAAAAAAAATATTGGAAGAATTTAACCTGAATTTAGAATGTCCTTTTTAAATTGTTTAGTATGTGATTGTCAGGTAAGCTGTTTTGACTTAATTGAATTAATAAGTAGTTACCTCAGTCTCACCTTAAGGTTAGAACTAGGAACAGCAAAGCAGACAACGTGATAAATCACTAGGGGTTTTTTGTTTGCTTTACTTTATTTAGGAAAATAAAACTAGAACTTATGCAATTTAACAAAACAGGTCTTGCTACATAGAAAAAGCAAAAATATAAATTGTCATGTTTCTACATATAATGACCTCAGCTGCATTTAATACGTAGCTATCAATAACAATGAACTAACATCTTTTATTTTTTTCTTTTAGGGACCCAGAGGTGAAAAGGGCTTTAGAGGTGAAACTGTAAGTTTAACTCAATTTGTGATTATAGTAACCCTGACACTAGGCTATAAACTCCATGAAAGCAAGGACCCTGTTACAGTTATTCATTATTATATCTCTGATACTTGTAGAATAAAAATAAAATTGCAGTTGTCAGGAAGTAGATTTAATCTATGTGGTAACAGAGACTTAGACTCACACAACAATAATGGGAGACTTTAACACCCCACTGTCAATGTTAGACAGATCAATGAGACAGAAAATTAACAAGGATATCCAGGACTTAAACTCAGCTCTGGACCAACCGGACCTAATAGACATCTGCAGAACTCTCCACCCCAAATCAACAGAATGTGTATTCTTCTTAGCACCACATCACACTTATTCTAAAATTGACCACATAATTGGAAGTAAAGCACTCAGCAAATGTAAAAGAACAGAAATCACACACAACAAACTGTCTCTCAAACCACACTGCAATCAAATTAGGCTTAAGAATCTCACTCAAAACTGCACAACTACATGGAAACTGAACAACCTGCTCCTGACTGACTACTGGGTAAATAACGAAACGAAGGCAGAAATAAAGATCTTCTTTGAAACCAATGAGAACAAAGACACAACGTACCAGAATCTCTGGGACACATTTAAAGCAGTGTGTAGAGGGAAATATAGGACTAAATGCCCACAAGAGAAAACAGGAAAGATCTAAAATCGACACCCTAACACCACAATTAAAACAACTAGAGAAGCAAAAGCAAACAAGTTCAAAAACTAGAAGGCAAGAAACAACTAAGATCAGAGCAGAACTGAAAGAAATAGAGACACAAAAAACCTTTCAAGAAATCAATGAATCCAGGAGCTGGTATTTTGAAAAGATCAACAAAATTGATAGACCACTAGCAAGACTAATAAAGAATAAAAGAGTGAAGAATCCAATGGATGCATTAAAAAAATGATAACGGGGATATCATCACTTATCCCACAGAAATAGAAACTACTATCAGAGAATACTATAAGCACCTCTGTGCAGATAAACTAGAAAATCTAAAAGAAATGGATAAATTCCTGGACACATACACCCTCCCAAGACTAAACCAGGAAGAAGTTGAATCTCTGAATAGACCAATAACAAGCTCTGAAATTGAGGCAATAATTAATAGCCTACCAACCCAAAAAAGTCCGGGACCAGACAGATTCACAGCCGAATTTTACCAGAGGTACAAAGAGGAGCTGGTACCATTTCTTCTGAAACTATTCTGAGCAAGAGAAAATGAAGGAATCCACCCTAACTCATTTTATGAGGACAGCATCATCCTGATACCAAAGCCTAGTAGAGACACAACAAAAAAAGAATTTTAGGCCAATATCCCTGATAAACATCGATGCGAAAATCCTCGATAAAATACTGGCAAACCGAACCCAGCAGCACATCAAAAAGCTTATCCATCACGATCAAGTCAGCTTCATCCCTGGGATGAAAGGCTCATTCAAAATATGCAAATCAATAAACATAATCCGTCACATAAACAGAAACAGAAACAATGACAAAAACCACATGATTATCTCAATAGATGCAGAAAATGCCTTTAACAAAATTCAACAGCCTTTCACGCCAAAAACTCTCAATAAACTAGGTATCAGTGGAACGTATCTCAACATAATAAGAGCTATTTATGACAAACCCACAGCCAATATCATACTGAATGGGCAAAAACTGGAAGCATTCCCTGTGAAAACCGGCACAAGACAAGGACCACTCCTAGTCAACATGGTATTGGAAGTTCTGGCCAGGGAAATCAGGCAAGAGAAAGAAATAAAGGGTATTCACATAGGAAGAGAGGAAGTCAAATTGTCTCTGTTAGTAGATGACATGATTATATATTTAGAACACCCCATCGTTTCAGCCCAAAATCTCCTTAAGCTGATAAGGAACTTCAGCAAAATCTCAGGATACAAAATCAATGTGCAAAAATCACAAGCATTCCTGTACACCAATAACAGACAAACACAGAACCAAATCTTGAGTGAATTCCCATTCACAATTGCTACTAAGAGAATAAAATACCTAGGAATTCAACTTACAAGGGATGTGAAGAACCTCTTCAAGGAGGACTACAAACCACTACTCAAGGAAATAAGAGAGGACACAAACAAATGGAAAACCATTCCATGCTCATGAATAGGAAGAATCAGTTTTGTCAAAATGGCCATACTGCCCAAAGTAATTTATAGATTCATTGCTATCCCCATCAAGCTACCACTGACTTTCTTCACAGAATTGGAAAAAAACTACTTTAAACTTCATATGAAACCAAAAAAAGAGCCCACATAGCCAAGACAATCCTGGGCAAGAAGAACAAAGCTGGAGGCATCACGCTACCTGACTTCAAACTTTACTACAAGGGTATAGTAACCAAAACAGCATGGTACTGGTACCAAAACAGATATATAGACCAATGGAACAGAACAGAGACCTCAGAAATAACACCACACATCTACAACCATCTGATCTTTGAAAAACATGACACACACAAGCAATGGAGAAAAGATTCCTTATTTAATAAACGGTGTTGGGAAAAGTGGCTTGCCATTTGCAGAAAACTGAAACTGGACCCCTTCCTTACACCTTATGCAAAAATCCACTCAAGATGGATCAAAGACTTAAACGTAAGACCTAGGACCATAAAAATCCTAGAAGAAAACCTTGGCAGTACCATTCAGGCATGGTCAGAGACTTCATGTCTAAAACACCAAAAGCAATGACAACAAAAGACAAAATTGACAAATGGGATCTAATTAAACTAAAGAGCTTCTGCACAGCCAAAGAAACTATCATCAGAGTCAGCAGGCAACCTACAGAATGGGAGAAAAATTTTGCAATCTGTCCATCTGACAAAGGGCTAATATCCAGAATCTACAAAGAACTTAAACAAATTTATAAGAAAAAAGCAAACAACCCCATCAAAAATGGGCAAAGGATATGAACAGACACTTCTCAAAAGAAGACATTTATGCAGCCAACAGACATATGAAAAAATGCTCATCATCACTGGTCATTAGAGAAACACAAATCAAAACCACAATGAGATACCATCTCACGCCAGTTAGAATGGTGATCATTAAAAAGTCAGGAAACAACAGATGCTGGAGAGGTTGTGGAAAAATAGGAAAGCTTTTACACTGTTGGTGAGAGTGTAAATTAGTTCAACCATTGTGGAAGACAGTGTGGCTATTCCTCAAGAATCTAGAACTAGAAATACCATTTGACCCAGCAATCCCATTACTGGGCATATACCCAAAGAATTATAAATCATTCTCCGATAAAGACACATGCACACATATGTTTATTGCAGCACTATTCACAATAGCAAAGACTTGGAACCAACCCAAATGTCCATCAATGATAGACTGGATTAAGAAAATGTGGCTCATATACACCAGGAATACTATGCAGCCATAAGAAAGGATGAGTTCATGTCTTTTGCAGGGACATGGATAAAGCTAGAAACCATCATTCTCAGCAGACTATTACAAAATCAGAAAACCGAACACCGCATGTTCTCACTCATAAGTGGGAGTTGAACAATGAAAACACATGGACACAGGGAGGGGAACATCACACACTGGGGCCTGTGGGGGATCAGGGGCTAGGGGAGGGATAACATTAGGAGAAATAGCTAATGTAGGTGACAGGTTAATGGGTGCAGCAAACCACCATGGCACATATATACCTGTGTAACAAAACTACATGTTCTGCACATGTAACCCAGAACTTAAAGTATAATAGATAAAAAGAAAAAGAAACCTATGTGGTAGATTGCAGTGAAATCTGATAAACTCTAAACATGTTTAAGAACCCACCAATCACTTCTTCCCAGATCACTGTGTGAAATGGATTATTTGCCTTGCCAGGCATCAGGAAATGGGGTATGGGTTTTCTTCACTAGTGAGAGAACAAAGGGACTGCCAAGTCGCTTTAGGTATATACCCACTATGTCCAGTCAGCACCAAAGAGGTCTGCAATGCAGAGACAAATCATTAGTTGCATATCAGCCAGTTAGAGACAATGATGAGAGGATGGGCAAAAGGTACACAGCACTTTTGTGACCAAAGTAGCTTATACTGGCACTACTTCCCTCATTTCTAGGATGCCAGTTCTTCCAAGCTAAAGAAGATATGTTGTAAAGGGGCCACTTTTCCAGTTTTTTATTGTATAGATTTAACACGATGTTATAGGATACATATAGATAGTAAAAAGGTTATTTATAAGCAAGTAATTTGACTATAAGTAATTTTTTGAAGCAAATTAACATATTCATCTCACATGATTACCCATGTTTTTGTTTTTGTTGTTGCAAGAGAAGCTAAAATCTACTCATTGAGCGTGTGATCCATGCCGAACTTATTAAAGCAGCAACCATAAACAGAGGACAGACATGAAATAAAATGAGGGAGATTGAAACTAAGTACTTAAGGCCCATAAGAATAAATTTAAATATAGCAGTAAAGTCTTGACTACAAGGTAATGAGATTACATAGTGACAGCTGAGATTTTTTCTTCTCATTGTAGGGTACGCTTGAGACTCAGAATAATTAAGTTACAGTTATATTAATTAGCTAAAAAAGAGAAATTATGTAATCTCAGATAGCCTAAGAATCACAAAAGGATATTTAAATCGATGTGTTCATTGTGGAAAAGTGATCCTCACCTTTTCTCAGCAGATTTATTGTAACAGGAAGCAAGAGCATATGCACACAGTGAAGCTATATTTCCAAGGAAGAGTGAAGGAGGGAAAGGAAAGCAGAGAGACTTGGAATTAGCCCATGTTCCAGATCAGTGTGGCTCTGCATGCCTCCCCAGTATCCTCTCCAAGTACGGTGGCTGGGACATAGTCTCCATCAGGATTAGGAAGCCTGAAGTACCTATGGCAATGTCACAAGCATTTCACATGGAAAAAAAAATTGAGTGGCTCTGATGGATTACAAATGCAATAGATTAGGACTGCCATCTTAGGTTGTAATGGTAGAAATATGGCATGCAGAATAAAGCAGGTAGTGGTACCAGTCATGCTATCCCCAAAGAAAACATGGACAACATTAAAGCACATTCAGAGAAGGGGAAGGATCCGGGGGAACCCATGTCCTGGTAAGACCAATTGAAATATCTGGGATGGTTAACCTCTACCAGATTCTGCAGCCTGATTACATCCCTCTCCTTGTTCTTTCGTCTTGTCTCACTTTCTGGCTTTTGCACCTCTTATTTCTCTACCATACCCTTTATGTATGGTAGAGAGCTCCTGCTGATCTTGACATTTTGATTTAATGAACATTTCTAGGAGCAAGCATGCTAATGCTTTGACCCCACCCTACTCCCACCCCTGGGCATAATATCTAGCACTCAGGACCTAGTACAATGCCTGGCATGTGTTCTTCAGTTTCGTACTTAAATGTCCTCTTACCAGAGAGGTTCCTGACTAGCCTGTGTGAATAGCAGTGCCCCCACCTTCCTGAGACGCCTTATATTCCTTCTACCTGTGTCTCTACCACCTGATATCTTACATATTTATTTGGTTTTGTTTGTTTGTTTATTGTATTTTTCCTCACTAGAATGTAGCCTTAAAGACACAGACATTTTATCTGTTGATTTTTGTTTGTTTTAATGCTGCGTCTCTCACACCTGACAGTGCCTCTCTTATAGTTGGCATTCAATAAATATTTAATGAATTATTGGTAAATGAATTAGATAAAATTGAGGTGTTGGGACATGATAGTTGTCTTCAAATATTTGAAAGGTTATCTTTTATAGGTACAATAGAGGATAGATACAATATGAGTAACTCTAGAGGATACAATTTAAATGACTTACTTATTGAATTGTATTTATGGTTTCTGTGCTCAGCTCCCTAAGAGAAAGTGAGCTCCGTAAAGGCATGAGATATATTAGATACCACCTAGTACCTACCTACCATCGTTGTTACCACCTAGTCCCCAGTCTATGATGGCACCGGATACATAATTAACACAATAAATACTTAGTGACAAAGTTAATAGAATACTGAGGCTAATTTCAGCTCAATGTAATAATGAGCTGTCTAATATAATAATGAAATAGTACACAAAAAGATCATTTTGCAAAGTAGTAACTACCTTTCACCAAAGCTTACTGACCATCTCCCCGAGTTACTGGACTGGTATTCCTGCGCTGAGTAGGGAATTAGAAGAGATACCTGTAAAGTTTTTTCCAGATCTGAATATGTGTGATTCTACATAAAAGAAAAATAAATAAGCCCCCCCCCCAAAAGAACTGACAAAGCTATAGAACATAAAGAGTTCTTTAGAGATTAATTCCCATCAACTGTAAATCCTATTCTGAATCCATCTCTCATTCTTCACTGGCACCCTTGTCCAAGTGATCATGATATCCCACCTGGACTCCTGGTTTCTTATTTCTTCCACTTTCCCCCCACTACAATCTATTCTCTACATAGCAAACAGAGTGATATTGTTAAAGAATAAACCAAATTATATCATTCTCCTCTTTAAAAACCTCCCTATGACTTTTTCTTGCACTTAGAATAAAATCTAAGCTTCCTTGACTTGATTTACAAGGCCCTACATGAACTGGTCCCCTGTTTGCCTCTCCAGTGTCCTGATGTACCATTTTCCACCTGCCACCTACCTACACTGACCTCCTTTCTATTCTTAGGAATATGCCTTTCTTTTACCTAGGAAATTAATTCATATACTCTTCAAATGACTAATTTTATGTCAATATTCAGGTCTTTGCTCGAATACCACTTTAAAGAAGTCTTCTCAGATCATTCTGTCTCATCATTTCCGGTCATTCTCTTTCACAGGATCTTGTTTTCTTTTCTTCATAATAGTACTCATTGCAGTTGTTTCCTTCCCCTCCACTAGAATGTAAACTTCCTGAGAGTAGGGAACTTTGTGTAGTACACAGGTTATCAGTGTCTAGCACGGAACTTGCCATGTAATAGGTAATAGTTGATAAATGAATAATATGCCCTAAAATTAAAAAGTGAAGCACTATTTCCAATTCTAGCCTGGTAAAGTAGAATTTCCTGAATTAACATGCTTTATAGAGTTTTTAGTCTGTGGGTTATGGTTCTCTTCACAAATAAGATGCAAACTTCCAGTACCCGAGGGAGATGGGAAATAGGCACAGTGGCATTTAGAGTAGGCAACTAAATTTGCTGCAAAAATAATAATAATAATTTTAAAAATAAAAAAATTAACTGGCACATTAGAATTATGAGTTTTTTCTGTTTTATTGTTGAGTAACTGATACTAAATAACTTTTTAATCACCTCTTTTCCTTTGATTCCATTATAATTTAAGGAGCTTTATAAAGGTAATCTTTTAATTCCTGGAGATCATTCTGCAATTATCATAATCCATAAAATGTGCCGTTAAACTTTTCTCCTTTGTTTTATGGAAAAGCTTAGTAACATTTCTTACACTTTCATTGGGAATTTTTCAGTGCATTCTACCAGTTTGTTTTCTTTAAGGAGACAGTTTAAATAATTGACTGGCTAAAGACACCTAATTGGTTACTGTCTTTCAGAAAGTAACATACTCACAAAGGTCATTCTCAGATAACACTAGTAAATGGTGCATTTTTGGAATGGATTTTATTAGCTAAGATCTATTGTATTGAGACAAATAAGAGACTTAAGTCTTTGCACAAATATCAGAATCACAACAGTCTATCAAATTGGTTTATCAATATTATTATTATTATTATTATTATTATTATTATTGAGACAGAGTCTCACTCTGTCACCCAGGCTGGAGTGCAGTGGCACAATCTTGGCTCACTGCAAGCTCCACCTCCCGGGTTCAAGCGATTCTCCTGCCTCAGCCTCCCGAGTAGCTGGGACTACAGGTGCCTGCCACCACACTGGGTTAATTTTTTGTAATTTTAGTAGAGACGGGGTTTCACTGTGTTAGCTAGGATGGTCTTGATCTCCTGACCTCGTGATCCACCCCACTCGGCCTCCCAAAGTGCTGGGATTACAGGCATGAGCCACCATGCCTGGCCTCAATCTTATTTTAAAATTTTCCATGCAGGAAAATTTATTAAACTATGAATTTATTAAACTGTGCTCTCCTTACCAAGTTTTATACCTAAAAATAACCAAAAAATGACCAAAGCATGATTCAGTGACTTTAAAAAAATACAAAGATGTTTACAGCTCATTATACAACACATGAAAAGTAACCCCTTTATTATAATTTGAGTTTCTTGATTAGGAAGCTTCACGTCTTCTGTAATTTAACATTGTAAACCCTAGTATTGATCCCAAGTAGGTCCTTTCCATCATTGAGAGAGCTGATTCTGTATGGCCATTTATGAAAGAGTTATTTTTCTTTCTGTTCTATACTTGCTGCCTGTCTGCCTGCCTATGGACTGTTTTTAAAATGAGTCCCTAGATTCGTATATATTTTCTTTTTCTTTTGCTTTTTCTTTTTTTTTTTTTTTTTTTTTTTTTTTTTTTTTTTTGAGACAGAGTCTTGTTCTGTTGCCCAGGCTGGAGTGCAGTGGCATGATCTCAGCTCACTGCAACCTCCACCTTCTGGTTCAAGTGATTCCTGTGTCTCAGCCTCCCGAGTAGCTGGGATTACAGGCATTCAGCACCACACTCAGCTGATTTTTTTCCTATTTTTTGTAGAAACGGGATTTCACCATGTTGCCCAGGCCAGTCTTGAACTCCTGGCCTCAGATGATCTGCCCACCTCAGCCTCCCAAAGTACTGGGATTACAGGCATGAACCACTGCACCTAGCCCTGTTCATATATATATATTCTAAACAGAGCCAGAGTTTTATGGCATCTTAAGGAAACCTAGCAGATAACATGTAGAATTATCTACTCTTTCTCTACTTCAAAACTGTTGTGTTACTGGCAAATTAATCCTGAAAGTTTACAAAATTTCCTACTTTCTATGAGACCTCAAACACTTAAAACACAATTGAGTAAATTTTAGAGTAAGTAATGGAAAGAGGACAGCTGGAAATAATGAGATACAGTTAGTAAAAATTTAACTTCAGTAAAATTCTAAGTAAAATTTTAACTTATAGCAGAAATGGTATCCTAGTGTCAGATATCGGCAAATGATATTTTTTCTTTCTTGACAGACTTGCTCTGTCACCCAGGCTGACATGCAGTGGGGCAGCCATAGCTCACTGGAGCCTCGAACTCCTGGGCTCAAGCAGTCCTCCCACCTCAGCTTCTCAAATAGCTGATAGGACTACAGGTGCATGTCATTGCACTTGGCTAATTTATTTATTTATTTATTTAATGATTATTACTATTATCATTTGTGTAGATACAGTGTCTCCCAGTGTTGCCCAGGCTGACCTCGAACCCTGGCCTCAAGTGATCCTTCTGGTCTCTGCCTCCCAAAGCCCTGGAATTACAGGCATGAGTCACTATACCTGGCCTGAAAATAATTTTGACAGAATGTCACAACTTGAATCACATAACTTAAAGCTATAGAAATAAAAAAAAAAAGCAGAGAACAATCTCAGCATGAATTTTTAGATTAGCTGCTTCATATTTATAACATACTATTTAATGAAATCATAAAATATTGAAACATCCCATTGACATTTTCTCTAATATTATCTCTAAGTTAATGTGTCTTCACAGTTCTTGATTAACATTGGCTTATTTGTCTCCAATTTGAAAGTGAGGAGGATGGTTTCTGCATTAGAAGGAAAAACTAGGATATGGGAAATAGGTCCTAAATATTAACACTGTAAGCTTTTAAAGCATATATATGTATGTATTTATTTTTGAAATTCATAAATAGTATAAATCATTCCTTAAAAAATTATCAAACTTATTAAATTCAAGAACACTATTACATTTGTACAGACTTTAAATTTTAAATTCCCAATCTGTATGCATATGTACACCTTCTTTATCCAGATATAAAACATGAGGTAGGTCAGGTGCAGAAGCACATGCCTGTGGTCCCAGCTACTCTGGGATGCTAAGGCAGGAGAATTACTTGAGCCCAGGCGTTCAAAGCCAGCTTGGGTAGCATAGCAAGACTCCCATCTTTAAAGAAAATTTAAAAATTTTAAAAAACACATGTTGGGAAGAAAATTGATAAAAGTCTTGAAAATCATGATTCTAAAGTGAACCTTGGAGATTATCTTCACTAGACCTATTATATCACAATTTAGATATGTGAGATCCAAATGTGCAGTAGTTCATTTAAGACCATATAGCAAATTAAGTTACAAAGACAAAAACCAGAGCCCAGGTCTCTCAATTCCTATTGCTATGTGATTGTGTTTTTCTATAAATTACAGTGCCTCTTAGAAAAAGAGGGTTAGAAGCAACTTAGTAAGGAATATGGGGTGTGTGTGTGTGTGTGTGTATCCTCCACCTAGAGTAGCTCAGCTATCACCCACATGACAGCTTGAAGAGTTTATGTTCTTGTTTGCAGTCATGCCCTATGACTTGTGATGCTCACTCATTCTGTTCTAATTACATTGCTATCTAGTTAATCTTATTTAATATTACTAAACTCTCCTTTCAAACCAATGAATCTCAACCAGCAGCCATTTGTCCCCCTACTGCCCTAGGAGACATTTGGCCATGTCTGGAGAAATTTTTGGTTGAACAGTTGGGGAAAAAGAATGAGATGTTAGTGGCATCTAGTGGGTAGAAGCTAGGGATGCTGCTAAACATCCTACAATGGAAGCTCCTCAATTTATAAATGAGAAAAGGAAGCTCTCTGCAACTGAGCCAGCCTAAAATAAGGATCACGAAGCTAAATCAAGATTGCATTTACATAAGGGAGATGACGTAAGGAAATGAAATAAAAGAAATTTACAAAAAAGAAAAGACTAACATGCTCAAGTTTAAGGGTATGCACTTACATGTATTTTTAAAGTATACTGATAAAATATGTTACTTTTGGAGGATTGTATGTAAATTCTGGGATAAAGTGGAAAGAGAATCTATTTTCATAGGCAGTGTTTTCACTGTAGCCAAATAACCACCATAAGCATTCAGAGTAATTTGGTTCCCCTTTAGAAATTAACATAGACGGCCAGGCACGATGGCTCATGCCTATAATCCCAGCACTTTGGGAGGCCAAGGCAGGTGGATCACTTGAGGCCAGGAGTTGCCTGCCCAACATGGTGAAACCCCGTGTCTACTAAAAATACAAAAAAAAAAAAAAAAAAAAAAAATAGCCAGGAGTGGTGGAGCACGCCGGTAGTTCCTGCTACTCGGAAGGCTGAGGCAGGAGAATCACTTGAACCTGGGAAGTGGAGATTGCAGTGAGCCGAGATCACACCACTGCACTCCAGCCTGGGCAACAGAGCAAGACTCCATCTCAAAAAAAAAAAAAGTGAAAGAAAATTAACAGAGACAATCATAATGTTGTTATAAACTACTTTACTTATTTAATTTTATTTTTTGGAGACAGTCTCACTCTGTCACCCAGGCTGAAGTGCAATGGTGTGATCTCGGTTCACTGCAACCTCTGCCTCCCAGGTTCAACCAATTCTCATGCCTCAGCCTACCAAGTAGCTGGTACTACAGGAGCGCACCACCATACCCGGCTAATTTTTTTGTACTTTAGTAGAGAGGGGGTTTCACTATGTTGCCCAGGCTGGTCTCAAAATCGAGCTCAGGCAGTCCTCTGGCCTTGACCTCCCAAAGTGCTAGAATTACAGGTGTGAGCCACCATGCCCGGCCTATAAACTGCTTTATATAAAAGAGAGAGACAGTGAATCACTTCACCTTAATGGTATATTAGCTAGAGTAATAAAAAAGAACTAACAAAATGTTATCTTATTGGAAACATATTTTTTTAACTTGGCTACTCGCCCTATTCTATGTGGTTACATTAGGGTTGCCCTGCCCTATCTTGGGGTGGGTTTGAAGTATTTTGTTTGATCATATTTGTGGTGGTCTGACTTTTTCTGGATAACAAGCTGGAATGAACTTTATAAAGTCAACAGTAGAAATTGTTTCTTATTTTTCTATGATAAATTCCTCTTTTGAAGTCAAAGATAAGATACATATTTTGTACTGAACCATCAGTGATATTTTCCAAATTGCAAAAACTTGCTAAGTGGAATGGACTATCACAACTGTTTATTATTTTTACATTGTTGATCCAAAATGGAGAAGCGTACACAACCAATTTCATTTTGAGCTTCTGTATAGTTAAAAGGCTATCTCCAATGTGACATTTCTGTCACCTACCATGCAGCTTCTGAAGTACATGCATTGGTTGATAATTAAATGAATGGATGATGTTAAAATTAACTAGTATTAACTAGTATTAAAATTGACTAGTACTAATTTTAACATCATTCATTCATATGTACAAGTTTAGTACATTCTCTGCTTAAAATTGTAATCATAAATCAGATAAACTAAGACATGTCTAGCAGGCACAGTGTTGGAGTACTCTACTCTTTTCAAGCTGCTATGTATTGTTTGTTCTAGCTATCACAGTATATTTAGGATTAACAGCTTTGGCAATACAAGATACTTAATACTAAGTCAAGCATGGTGTCGACATTATCCAAAACTCAGCTGAAGATAAGTGTTGCTTTGCCATCTTTTAACCATAATTGGAGTTGATTCAATATAGTCTTAACATTTAGCTGAACATCTAGGTTACTTTTGAACAGACATACAGGGCCTTTGAGCATTTTTAACAGTAATTACTATTGCTTCATTTTGAAAAATGTCAACATAGCTTTTGACATTTTGCTATATACCTTTTAACTTTTCTAATTTCCACATTAATACTAATTAATTTTAACATTCTTCATTCATTTAATTGTCAATAAAAATGGAGAAGTATTATTTTGGAGTTGGCAACCACTTTATAGGTAGATGAAGGAAATTAAGGTGTCTAAGAACACTAAGTTTCTATATTTGATGATTAGGTAGGTGGCAGTTAGAAATAACAGGAAAAACATCTTTAGACAATACTAACATTTTAAAATGTTACATTTATAGTACTTTAGTAAAATGAGTAAATTCAGTTTCTAATATCAATATCAATAAACAGGAAAATAAATATCCAGCTTGTTTATGAATATGGATGATAGCTAAGTACCGGAGCATATAGCTTTAGAATACTAAAACAATTTTAAATTGTATGACTTACCTGGCACGAAAGGTGATGACAGAGGTTGAATATTAGTTCTCTTGCTTATACCCAACCAAAAGTATAATATATACCTCTTGTGTTTGTCTCCATTTCTTCCAGGGTCCTCAAGGACTGAGAGGTCAACCAGGGCCTCCAGTGAGTTGGTTTTCATTTATATCTGTTTACGATTGATGCTTATATGCTTACCTGGTTTGAGATGTCTACTAAATAAATGTGTATTTTTTTTAATTTGCTGTGTTCTAGGGTCCACCTGGAGCACCAGGCCCAAGGGTAAGTTTACTTGGTTTGATTTTATTTTATTCTATCTTAGTATGTCATATTAACTTTTTAAATCTTCTTCTGTTAACTCTGTATTAGAAGGTGTCCCTTTTGCATACCTCTGTTCTTTTTTCTAACCTGATACAGGGCTGGCCCAGCTACACAAACATGAAATCCAAGCCTCAGACTTCTTATTTATAAAATGGAGATGGTATTTCCTGCTTTCTTGGGTGGTTTCAAGTATTGAGTAAGAAGTAAAGCACGCAACACATTGTATAATACATAATAAGCACTTGAAAAACTAATTACCTCTACTTCTTCCTAATTCTACATCTTCACTCTCCTTTTTTAAATGTTCTCTTTTTGCCAGCCAGAGTTATCCACTTCTTTGATGTACATGAATCTTTCTCAGTTTCTGGTAACTCTCAAAGCCATCAGACTTCTCTTAGGTTTGCTTATTATCTAACTACTATGACCCAAAACTTGCTACCCTTATCTCTGAGGCAATGTTTATGTTGCTCCTGCTATTCTCATGCCCTCTGATATTCTAAGCTTGATTTTCCTTATGCTTTGTGTCCATTCTCATATTCCACAGTCTTTTTGTCTTCCTGCTCCCTATGAGAGGTCTGTCTCCATCTGCAACCTCACTCACACCCCACTCCTCCAGCCTCCTGGTCAAATACAGTGGTCCTTGGTCATATTTTCTGCCTAGTGTGGATCTACTGTTGCTACACCATCCCAAACAATGGTCAGTCCTGTGCCTTTTAAGCCTTCTTATTTCACATGCTGCTCTGATGTCATTTAGATCTCTGCTAGTTCTAGGTGGTGGTTTCCTGTGATCTACTCTCAGCAGATCAGAAACTCTTCATTTCCCTCAGCTTTTCCTTGGGTCATAGTGCCACAAGGAAGACTATCCCCTTGAAAACAAGAGACCCATTTATCTGTGATTTTAAAGAATCACTTCCCCTTTCTGGTCTTCTGACTAATGCAGAGGGAACCTCTCCCTGTGTGAACATCAATAAGAATGTCTTTCGGCCAGGCATGGTGGCTTGCACCTGTAATCCCAGCACTTTGGGAGGCCGAAGTGGGTGTATCATCTGAGGTCAGGAGTTTGAGACCAACCTGGCCAACATGGCAAAACCCCAGGCATGGCGCCACATGCCTGTAATCCCAGCTACTCAGGAGGTTGAGGCAGGAGAATCGCCTGAGCCTAGTAGGTGGAGGTTGCAGTGAGCCAAGATTGTGCCCCCTCACTCCAGCCTGGCAGAGCAAGACTCTGCCTCAAAAAAAAAAAAAAAAAAAAAAAATCTTTCTTCTAGTCTTTAAATAACTTTCCACTTGTTTAGTCTTCCCTTCCTCCTGGATCCCCACAATGCATGGATTACAAGTACCCTCATTAATTGCCTTCCCAAATTATAACTTTGATATATCATAGCTCCCTTCTCAAGAAAGAACAAGTTCAAGTTCTAAAGAATCGTATGTCATTGGCAAATTAAAGAAATGTTTAGTGACAATTTTCACATTTAAGTGCCAAAGTGTGGGACACATATCCCTGTCTCACTTGGAAAATATATGTGTTCCTACACAGCCAAAATAGACTAAGACATGAGAGGTTTTTGCTCAGAGCAAAATGTGGATTAAAATAAGTATATACTTTGAGAAATTAGGAAGATTAAGAAAATATATGTGTTGAATACATTATAACTACTCAATAAATGCTAGTTTCTTTGTTTCCTTCTTTTCTCCCTTTTTC
This sequence comes from Rhinopithecus roxellana, assembly GCF_007565055.1. Classification (NCBI taxonomy): domain Eukaryota; kingdom Metazoa; phylum Chordata; class Mammalia; order Primates; family Cercopithecidae; genus Rhinopithecus; species Rhinopithecus roxellana. The sequence goes on along the minus strand of NC_044560.1, from coordinate 67,734,273 downwards.
CTCCTTTCTGTATTCCTTCTTGGCCGATATGAAAACAGATTTCCATATGCAGTGCTGTTTTCCTGGAACTTGCAGAGTCCATTGTAGGAAAATAACAGTGAGAATAAGATTTCTAGAGCAGATGTCTAAATGACAATGAGAAGACACCTATGCATTCTTTCTAAAGTCGGCCTCCATGAAACTTTTCTTAATTCCATCCCCTCATCACACTACAAGATAGAACTGATCACTTCCTCTTCTTCATTCATACTCATTTACTTTCATGCTTGTCTTTTCTATTACATTGTGAACCCTCTGAAGGTAGAGACTACTTCTTAAATTCCCTTTCCATTTAAGCTCTTAATAAATGTTGAGGGCATGCCTGCATGAATACAAAAAAGGCAACTTCTCAGGAAATTTTAGTGGGAATCTTCTAAACTAGATTTCACTTGGAGAGAAACAATATCTATAAAGGAATAGATTCATAGAACTAGAGGTCCTCTCAGTAATTATTTAGCAGTTATTTCAGACTTTGAGTTGGGATTCATTGGTCAGTGGATCATAAGACCAATTTAGTGAGTCTCATTCAAGATTATTTTTAGAGCAAATGAAATAGAATAGAAAAAAATATGGGGAGGGACTGCTTAGTAGATACGGATTTTCTTTTGGGGGGTAATAAAAATGCTCTGAAATTCGATCATGGTAATGGTTGAACAACATTGTGAATCTATTAAAGAAAACTGAATTGTATATTTTTAAATGACTAAAATAGTGAATTTTATGTTATATAAATTTTACCTCAATTTTAAAAAACAAAAAAAAACATCAGTACATCATCATCAGTAAGAATAAATATGGTTTTACAGAACTTTTTGAGGTTAAATATATGTATGTTTGTCTGAATTTTGTCGTGATGTAAAAATGTATTTCTTACTGTGGGTCAAGATAAGTATGAAAACTTATAATCCAGTCCAGCCACATCTTTGTAAGACCTACGAAACTCAAGTAACTTGGTCAGTTCTTTAAAGTGGAATAGCTAAAAGGAAATGTTTCAGGAAAAGTAATATGTATTAATGGTGAATTTGAATGTGAGGATAGGGTAATGACCAGACCTTAGTGTATATGGTAAGATATTTAGAAATGAGCACAGAAGTATACAACATGATGTCAAAGTTAACCAGAAGTGATTAGTGGAGTAAAGGGAAGAACACGGTGTCTATGTGTGTCTGTGTTTGGTGTATAGGATGGAAATAACAATCATTAAGAATCATTAAATGAGAGAAAGAATTCCCAACTGATTTATTCCAATTAATGGGTCAGTTGTAGAACCTGGATTGATGAATTAAGAAGTGGCAGCTTCTATTATATTCTGGTTCCCTAGAATCAGCAAAAACTCCCATCATAAAGAGGGGTGTGACCTGAAATGAGTTCCTATTTGGTCAGCATTTTCACCAACCAGTGATCTTGAAACTTCAGACATATGAAAAAATAACACTTCTCTTCAAAATACTGAGATGCCTAGACTAGATCTGCTCTTCACTTGAATGATTTGGAGAGAATTGTGAAAATTACTTTCTCCCAAAGTATAATGAATCCGGCTGTCTAATTCACCTCATTATTTCACACTCACTAGTCACAACCTATAATCAATCTTTATTCTCTGTTTTCTATTTTACATGCATGTTTTTGTAAACATTGAGTGATTTCCATGTGAGAATATGTTCTAACTAGAGTGCCTGGAAGAAGTTATTTTTCCTTTTTTGATCCCCTCACTGCACCTAATGAGAGATTTACACTTCGATGTGGGCACTTAGATGTGACTGAATGACTTCCCAGGCAAATCCTCTTAATACAATTTCTCTGACCCTGCCTTTCTTAAAGTCTGCCTGTGGGGAAAAAAATCAATAAATTCAACAAATTGATTGACTGCTATGTGCCAGTCTTGAGCTAGGCTTTGTGAATACCTTGGGGATTCTAGGAATATGGAGATCGTCAAGAAAAATTTTTAGTGGCCAAGTGTTTCTTTTCTTTCTAATACCTGTTGGGGAAGAAAAAATGCCTTTTTATTGAGTTGTCGCCTGTGCTGATGGTGTTTAAAATTGCTGGTACCTTAGCATGACTAAAGCATCAAACTCTACACTACTAATCTACTAATAATCATTGTATTCTTTACTGCCACACACAGAAAATCATAGTGATGTCAATTAAGACTATCTTGTGATTTACTCATCTTGCCCTCTGTTGATGAGCTTTTTTTTTTTCAATTTTTTATTACACATAGTACAAATGTCCTGTCCGTATACATATCATTTTGTAGAATACCTAGGGGACAAATTGCCAGAAGTAGGATAGTTTGGTCTAAGGGATAATGAGCATATTTACTTGTTATTTTTAATGTTGGCAAGATATACATAACAAAATTTTACCATTTTAACTATTTTTAAGTGTAGAGTTCAGTGGTATTAAGTACATTCACATTGTTGTGCAACCATTACTATCCATGCCTAGGACTTTTTTTGTCTTCCAAAACTGAAGCTCTGTACCCATTAAGTAATAATTCTCAATTCCTCCCTTTCCCCAGCCCCAGCAACCACTGTTCTACTTTCTGTCTCTATGAATTTGACTACTCTAGGTACCTCATATAAGTTAAGTCATACAATATTTGTCTTTTTGTGACTGACTTATTTCACTTAATGTAATATCTTCAGGGTTCATCTCTGTTGTAAGCTTATAGTAGAATTTTATTTCTTTTCAAAGCTGAATAATAGTCCATTGAATACATATACCAGATTTTGTTTATCCAAGTGGATGCTTATTTTGCTTCTACCTTTTGGCTATTGTGAATAATGCTGCTATAAACATTGGTGTACAGATATCTGTTGGAGTCTTCACTTTCAATTAATTTGAGTATATACCTAGAAATAAAACCGTTGTATCATGTAGTAATTCTATGTTTAATTTTTGAGAAACTGCCATACTGTTTTCCATAACTGCCACACACTTTACATTACCACCAGCAGTGCACAAGTTTCCAGTTTCTCCACATCCTCACCAACCCTTGTTATTTTCTGGTTTATTTTTTCTATAACAGCCATCCTAATGGTTGTGAAGCGGTATCTCATTGTGGTTTTCACATGCATTTTCCTAATGATTTGTGGTGTTGAACACATTTTCATGTGTTTATTAGACATTTGTATTTTTTTAATTTTTTTTGAGACAGACTCTCTGTGTTGCCCAAGCTGGAGTGCAGTGGTGCGATCTCGGCTCACTGCAACCTCCGCCTCCCAGATTCAAGTGATTCTTCTGCCTCAGCCTCCTGAGTAACTGGGATTACAGGTGCCCTCCAGCACGCCTGGCTAATTTTGTATTTTTCGTAGAGCTGGGGTTTCACCATGTTGGCCAGGCTGGTCTTGAACTCCTGACCTCAAGTGATCTGCCCACCTTGGCCTCCCAAAGTACTGGGATTACAGGCGTGAGCCACCGTGCCCAGCCTCTTCTTTAGAGAAATATCTATTCAGTTCTTTACCCATTTTTTGAATTGGGTTGCTTTTTTTTTTTTTTTTTTTTTTTTTTTTTGGTTGTTAGTAAGTTGTAGAAGCTCTTTAAATATTCTAGATATTAATCCTTTACCAGAAAGACAATTTGCAGTTATTTTTTCCCATCCCTTGAGTTGCCTTTTCACTCTCTGTATAGTGTCCTTTGATGCACAGAAGATTTTTTTATATATATATAGTCTAATTTATCTACTTTCTTCTCTTGTTGACTGTACTCTTGGTATCTTTCCAAGAAATCACTGCAAAATTAAATGTTATCAGGCTTTTCCTATTTGCTTGTAATAATTTTTTAGTTTTAGCTCTTATGTTCAAGTCTTTGATTCATTTTGAGTTCATGATATAATTCATGATGTAAGTTGTTTTGTACTTGATGTAAGTTAAGGGTCTAACTTCATTCTATCCCATGTGGATATTCCATTTTTCCAGCACTGTTTGTTGAAAAGACTGTTCTTTCCTCGTTGAATGGTCTTAGCACTCTTGTTGAAAATAATTTGATCATAAATTAGAAGGTTTATTTCTGGACTCTCTGTTTCATTGGTCTTTATGTCTGTCTTTATGACAGTACCAACTGTTTTGATTACAGCAGCTTTATAGTAAGTTTTGAAATCAGGAAACGTGATGCCTCTAACTTCTTTTTCGAAATTACTTTTGGCTACTTGTGGTCTATACTATATGTTATATTTATTGTATTGTAACTTTTACTACTGCTCTTTATTTCTTCAGGTGGATTCAAGTTTCTGCCTAGTATCCTTTACTTTAGGCCTGAATGACTCCCTATAATGTTTTTCTAGGGAAGGTATGTTACTGATAAATTGTCTCAGTTTTTATTTAACTGGGAATATATTACTATTTCCTTCATTTTTAAAGGAGAGTTTTACTGGAAATAGAATTCTTGGCTGACAGTCTTTTCTTTTAGCACTCTGAATATATTATCCTACTGCCTGCTCACTTTTATGGTTTTTTATGGGAAATTAGCTGTTAATCTAGTTGAAGATCTCTTGGACATGACGGGCCTTCTCTCTGCTTTCAGAATTCTCTCTTTGTCTATAGAATTGGGTAATTTGATTGTGATATATCTGGGAAAGTTTGTAGAGCTTCTTGGATGTGTAGGTTAATATTTTTGCATCAGATTTGTGATGTTTTCAGCCATTATCTCTTTACATATTCTTTGTGCCCCTGTTTCTCTCTCCTTCCCTTCTGAGACTTTCATCATGCATATGTTGGTAAGCTTGACAGTGTCCTACAGATCTCTCAAGTCTCTGTTCATTTCTCTTCATTATTTTTTTTCCACTCCTCAGACAGGATAATCTCAATAAACCTGTCTTCAAGTTAACTGGTGCTTACTTCTGCCTATGGAAATCTACTGTAGAGCCTATCTAGTAAATTTTTATTTCAGCTATTGTACTTTTTAGCTTCAGAATTTCTATTTGATTCTTTTTTCTATAGTTTATGTGCTTTTATTACATTCTCTACTTAGTAAGACATCTTTCTCATACTGTCCTTTAGTTCTAAAGACATGGTTTTATTTCATTTTTTAACTTGCTAAGAGAGAATTCTGGAAGGTTATTATTCCACCTGTTTTGCTGTCTCCTAGATCTCTTATCTTCTTTAAATATCTTTTTGATATTTTGTATGATGAAATGGAAGAACATATAAAGTACATATAGTGCACACTGTAGTGATTGCTTTGAAAGCACTATACGGCTATTTGAGTTGCAAATTCAACTAGCCAGTTTTGTCATAGAGTACCATTTTTTATTGACAGACTACCAGTGTTATTAAGATATGAGTAGTTTACAGATATTTTCTTGAAAAGGAATGAAGTTAGCCTGTCATTTCAAAGAAAACAACTGCCAGAATTTGATGCCAATGATAAATTTCAAGCTCTCAAGCAAAAATAAGAATTAGGGCAAACGTATTTATCACTGAGAATTTAACAGATTCCCAGTACTTATGTTTTCCTGATAAGTAACATTATGTTTTCCTGATGATGTTAACAAATGTAATTTCTGACATTAAGTAATGAGCTATATCAGTGTTTGGAAGACCTACATAATTCCATAAATCAGTATTTTCAGAATGATTAATATATTATGTTAATAAAATCATGTATAGGCAAAAGATCTATGAAAGTATAAAGTAGACCAATAGATTTTAGTATAAAAGTACAAAATGTTCATTGAGGTGGGTTCAGTTTTCCCATAGAAACTAACCTTCAAGAAACTACCACTTATCAAGTTTTGGTATAAGGCATAATATGATAGAAGAAAATCCATAATTATTTGAAAAAGACAACTTAAATAATTTTCTTTTTTCCTACTACATATCTCTATGAGGCTAGATTTTCTTCACAACCAATTGAATACAAAAACAAATATGAGAATTTAGCTGCAATCTATTAATCCAGACATTACAGAAATGCACAAAAGTGTAAAACTGGGTCACCCTTCTCATTAATTTTTTTGTTTTGGCAAATATAGTTAACGTTTATAAAAATATTGATATTAACATATAATGGGTTTGTTGATATTTTAAAGCAATTGACACATGAATAGTTTTAAAATTTGTTTTGGTTTCTACTACAGTAAATATCAAAAGTTGGCTGGGCACGGTGGCTCATACCTGTAATCCCAGCACTTCAGGAGGCCAAGGCGGGTGGATCACCTGAGACCAGGAGTTCAAGACCAACCTGGCCAACATGGTGAAACTCCATGTCTACCAAAAATACAAAATAGCTGGATGTGTTGGTACGCGCCTGTAGTCACAGCTACTTGGGAGGCTGAGAGGCAGGAGAATCACTTGAATCCAGGAAGCAGAGGTTGCAGTGAGCCGAGATCGTGCCACTGCACTTCAGCCTGGGTGACAGAGTAAGACTCCAAAGTTATCATTCACATAAACAAAAACAAAAAATTTGTAAGGCCTCTAATAATAAAGGAATTCTTTATTAAAAGTGCAAAAGGATTCTGATTCTGAAGAGTTTGAGAACCACTATGCTAGATTTTCTAATTAAAACTCTTAATCACCAACAGGGGACCAAGTGAACAACATAAAGGTGGCTTTGGTTCAGCACTTAATTCAGTTTCCCATATTTAGTGTCAATATTTTTGTGTGACCCATATCCAAAATCTGCTCATTCACATAAGCAGTATGGTCATAATTATTTAATCTGCGGAGAATGTTTTAGGTTTACCCTCTTTGCTACTTGAATAGTCCATGCTCCTTTTGTGTCATGGCCTTTGCTTCTTCTGCCTGGAAAGCTCTCCTACTCCTTCTCCTAACAATTCTTATTTATTCTTTGGGTATCAGTTCAAATTTTACTCCCTCAGGGAAGCCTTTCCTGACCTATTCTAACCTCTTACATTTTCCAGATTTGATCAATTTCTCTAATTTCTCTCATAGTTTTGTGCACTTTTCTTTCATAGCGTGTATCTCAATTAGTAATTATGATTTTTGAGATGATTTAATTATTGCCTATCTCCTCTCTAAATTTAAGTTCCATAAGGGCAAGTTTCATTTTTGTTTACCGTTTTATCCTCAATGTGTATCAGAGTGTTTGGCAGTACATATATGCAGAATGAGTCAATTATTTTCCAATATGAAAAACACATGCTGAAGAAAAGGAGAGCACATTTCATTGATTATTCCATCATTTTAAATAGTTTTTCAAACTACCAACCATGAGCTATGAGAGATCTGTTGAAAACAGTTTCTATTATATAAGCCTTCAAGTAAAAAGATGTCTTCACAGTACAATGACTCTGAAAGAAATTAAATTGCTTGTTTCACTTACACAGATGCCGTTTCCCAGAACCATGCTTCATTGTTCTAAGATAATTTTTAAAAAATAATTACAAAAAAAAGACTTTTACTAATGATTATGATTATGCTCAGTCTTTTTCTAAAATTATATTTTATTAAATGCAAGAGGAGATTGATTTCATTCTGTATTATTTCTTTTGGGACTCATGGTACATTTTCCAACTTCAGAAATTGTTTTTAAAACCGCAGAAGTATCAGATGAAATTAATGTGGTGACTACCTCAGGACAGTAGTATTTTATTCTATTCCTTCCAAGAATGTAACTGTTAAAAATTACTATAGTTATTTATTCTTCACTTTACAATTTATTAACTGAGAGGATCATATTTTATTCTCTTCCATTTGAGGAACTTTGTGTGTGTGTGTTTTCAGGCAACAGAAACAAATAGTTTTTCATTTGAGGACTCTAGACGCTGGTCCTACTTTAATTAGGAGACCTTTAGATTTGGATGAAGGTGGCATATTGTCCTTTCAGATAGCCAGGTAATATTTGCAAAATCTGTCTAACTATAAGAGTTACAGAACCCCTTCAGATAATAAGTCTGGTATACTTTACAGCAGTGCTTTCAGAATTTGCAGCCTTCACTTTGGAGCACTCAGTGTTGATCTTATTGCTAATCTCAAATGGTTTTGTTTTACACAGAAGCAAATGGATATCAATGCTGCTATTCAAGCCTTGATTGAATCAAATACTGCCCTACAGATGGAGGTAACATATCTGGTTTTATTTATATTGGCACTGTCTCTCAATATACCAATTAAACAGAGAAGTTTTTTAGAGGCCAAAATGTGACATTTTCTCAAAGATTGTATTTAAAACAGATTGAAAATGTGAAACCATTTTCAAGAACGAAGTAAGTGATTTTGGTATAGTTAAGCAGAAATATATGCTCAGGATATTTTCTAAGGAAAACATTTAAATCAAAAGTGTAATGCTGTTATTTGTAAGTAATTTGGTACTAGCCAAGAAAGTAGTTAAATGAAGTTAGCCATGTTTCTTAAAATGAGATATATATATTATCACTACTCATTTATTTTATTTAAACTCTAATCATTCAATGTGTAATTTAAAAAACATAATACAGTAGACATAGCAATTCTTATGTTAGCTTGAAAACTAAACTTGCAAATGTGAATTTAACTTCTTTAAAAGATTAAGATTAATAAAACATACACATATGCCTATGCTTAAATATAAACTGTTCTTTACATTCTACTCCCAACTTACTACACATAACGGAAACACATTCTTCTCCTGCCTTGGCCCATGTTGGTCCTCAGGAGTTTTTTGCTTACATAATTCTTATGATGACTTGGCAGAGCTACCAGAATACTGAAGTGACTTTAATTGACCACAGTGAAGAGATATTCAAAACCCTGAACTACCTTAGCAATTTATTGCACAGCATCAAGAATCCTCTTGGCACACGAGATAACCCAGCACGAATCTGCAAAGATTTACTTAACTGTGAACAAAAAGTATCAGATGGTAAGTTCTTGGTTACCTCGAACTCTGATGTCAAATTTCATTTCATCAGTTCAGTGTATTTGAGATTTGTAATGTGTTCACTCCAAATCACAGTTAGTTTGATAAAACTCTGGCAGAAGCCATTTTAATGTCATCAAGAATAAAATACTTTATGAGGGAGACATGCTTCTAATGTCATCCACCCCTTGCTATATCATTTGCTTACATTTTGTACTTGGAATACAGCATATTCATATTAAAAATTAAGATAGATAGGCCTGACCTTTGCATTAACAGATAGTAGCACCCATCAGAACTTGGTAAGTCAGGACTACCAAAGTTAACAACATAAATAGATATATTAGAGAATCTCCTTCACCATACTCCCTAAAAGTCTAGTTTTGTTTTTAAATACAAAATGGAATTTAAAGGTCCCATTCTAGAATTGATGCCCATGAAGATGGGAGTGGTTTGTCATTCTTGGAAGTTTCTCATCTCAACACAGATGCCCCAATTTCATTAGCCAGAGGTGCAAAAATGAACTTAGATTGGAACAATCAAGGCAAGGTTTTAAATCAAGAGGAGCGAGTCATCAGTTAAACAGGGGAAACCCTGTCTGCTACAAACTCTAGTTTTAACACAATGACGTTTTTGAAAAAAAAAAATTATGATTTGAAAAATGCTGATGTGAAAAATGCTGGTTTGAAAAAGCTATGTTATGTTATTCTGTGGTCATTTTAATTTAGTTTATACATACACATGTCTCACATACATGCACTCACACACACACAAATGCGCACATACACACATGTCCAAAACATCTGCTTCCGTTCTAGAACTTCAATGAAAACAGTCATTTTGTTTATATTAATAAAACACTTAACTTCTAAAGATATTTTCTGCCCTAGATTAATATAAAAACTAAAATAATACTTACAATTGTAGCTGCCTATAATAATTCTCAGCTTGATTCTTTCCCATATTTGAGGGCATAAAAATGTAATTCTGTAGAATTGAAAGGAACAAAGACATTGTAAGATATGCAAAATTAGTATGAAATATAATTCAAAGTCTACCTTCCTCATAAGAGAAATAACTAAATGGTGTGGATTGTGCAGTATTCAAAATCTCTTTATGCCCCCAAATACTTTCATCACTAGAATATGATAAATGCTATAAGGAAAAACAAAACAGCAGGGAAGGGGGACTTGATAGGAAGTGGAGCACAAGATACAATTTTTAAATAGAATGATCAGATAAGGCATCCATGAGAATGTGACATTTGGGTGATATCAGAAGGAGGTAAGAGAGCAAGCCACAAGAAATCTAGAGAAAGAGGTTTCCAGGCACAAAGAATAAATGCAAAAGCCCTGAGTCTTTGAGTATACCTAGCACGTTTTAGGATTAGCAAGAAAGCCAGTATGAATGGAAGAGAGTGCATATGGGGGAGAATGTTAGGAAATTAAATTAGAAAGATATCAAAAAGTCAGATTATACAGGACCCTCTAGAGTACTCAGAAGTCTCTGGCTTGTACTCTTAATAAGATGGGAAGCCACTGGAAATTGCTGAGCAAAGAAGTGACATAATTTGGCTAAGATTTTTTAAATATTACTCTAGCTAATATGTTGCAAATATAGTGAGGAAGACAGGGGTAGAGGTAGAGAAACCATTGAGAAGGATATTGACATGATCCAGGAGAGATAATGGTTGGTTGGACTAGAGTTGATTGTCAAGGGAGTGGTAAAAAATGGTTAGATTTTTCAATATGCTTTGTTTTAACAAAAATCATTGTTAGCATCCTGGCTAACAATGGAATAGCATTCCATTATTGGAATGCTAAGCATGTGGGAGTTATTTATATCCTACTGCTTAAGGTCATCACCAAGGTCTGATTGCAAAAATTCAAAAAAATGACAGCCTCAGGAATAAATGGGTTAAGGTAGAGCCAGCAGTTTTTGTTGATAGATTGGACGTGGGCTATGAGAGAAATAAAATGGTAAAGGATGACTCTAAGGTGTTTGTTTGTTTGTTGTTTGTTTTTACCATAGAAGGGTGGGATGTTGTTAACAGGAGATGCAATTTTGGAGAAAAGATCAGGAGTAAAATTTTGGGTATATTTACTTTGAGATGTCTCTTAGGCATTCAAGTAAGAATGTCAAGTAGGTAGTTGACTACTCAAGTTGAAGGTCAAGAGGGAGGTCTAAGTAAGGATAAAAATTGTGAAATAATTTACATTTAATTGGTATTTAATGCCTTGAAACTGCTTAAGACTACCTAGATAGTAAGCAAAGGAAGAAATGAGGTCTAGGCCAGGCGCAGTGGCTCATGTCTGTAATCCCAGCATTTTGGGAGGCCGAGGTGGGCAGATCACAAGGTCAAGAGATTGAGACCATCCTGTCTAACACAGTGAAACCCTGTTTCTACTAAAACTACAGAAAAATTCGCTGGGTGTGGTAGCACGCACCTGTAGTCCCAGCTACTCAGGAGGCTGAGGCAGGAGAATCACTTGACCCGGATGCCAAGGTTGCAGTGAACTGAGATCACACCACTGCACTCCAGCCAGGCCACAGAGTGAGCATCTGTCTCAAAAAAAAAAAAAAAAAAAGGAAAAAAAGAAATGATGTCTAAAAACTAGAGCCTAGGGCTCTCTCATGTTTAAAGATCAGAAAGGTGAGGGCGAACTAGCAACGAAAACAAAGAAGCAGCTATCACTGAGATAAGAGGAAAACTAGATTAATGTGGTGCCCTGAAAATCAAGCAAAGAAAATGTTTGCCAGAGAAGGAGGGAAGGGATTAACTGAGTCAATGTTAAGTAAAGCAAAGACTGAGAAAGACTACTGAATTTAGCAATGCAGACATCATTGAGAAGCTTCATCAAGAGCAGTTTAGAGGAATGGTAGTAATTAAAACCTTATCAGATTTTAAGAGAAAAGGATAATGCTAGGAACTTTTCATTCCCAGTAATGAAACAGGTAATTCATATTACCTGGCTAAATTAATTTTTTAAGTTAAAAGCATAAAATAAATAACAAACAACAATGAACTTTCAAGCTGAGACTTTAAAGGAGATAGCAGAAAGTGAACCCAACATTTAGAGCTACTTTCGCCCCCAGTATGTTGAGAAGCTTGGTGGCTTCAGGAGGTAGGGGTCAAAAGTTAGAATCTGTGGCCCACCAAAGGTGAGGACTTAGGCTTTCAAAGGCCTGCACTCTAGTAGTAAGGATAAACTGGAAGAAAACGAACATTCATACAGACTGTAGCTTTGCTTCACATCATCTGGATAGCTCAGAAAATCCCGAACTTTGAACTTGTATTAAAATGGTTCCAAACTGCTGGAACCTCCACATACCTGTCAGAAGCAAACAAAAATCTTCTATAAAAGATAACATTATCCTAGGACTCAAATTATTTCCACAAGTAATTTCAAAAATGCAGTGTCCAGCACACAATCAACGACAACCGAACACACAAGTTGACAAAACACCATGAATGAGAACTAGTAGAAACAGCAGACAACAAAAGCAGACTCAAAAGAGAGAAGAAAAGAAGTAGAATTTAAATCTGAAACTATAATGAACAAGATAAGGCTCCTTTCTTTTTTTTTTTTTTTTTCTTTGAGACAGAGTTTCACACCAGTGCCTAGGCTGGAGTGCAGTGGCTTGATCTCAACTCACTGCAACCTCTGCCTTCCGGCTTCAAGCAATTCTCCTGCCTCAGCCTCCCAAATAGCTGGGATTACAGGCACCCGCCACCACACCCAGCTAATTTTTCTTTTTTGTTTTTTTTTTGTTTTGTTTTTGGTTTGTGTTTTTTTTTTTTTTTTTTTTTTTTTTTTTTTTTTTTTTGTATTTTTAGTAGAGGCAGGGTTTCACCTTGTTGGCCAGACTGGTCTCAAACCCCTGACCTCGTCATCTGCCGGCCTCGGCCTCCCAAAGTGTTGGGATTACAGGCAGGAGCCACCGCACCCAGCCAACTTTTGATATTTACTATAGTAGAAACCAAAACAAATTTTAAAACTATTCATGTGGCCGGGCGCGGTGGCTCACGCCTGTAACCCCAGCACTTTGGGAGGCCGAGGCGGGCAGATCACGAGGTCAGGAGATCGAGACCATCCTGGCGAACACGGTGAAACCCCGTCTCTACTAAAAATACAAAAAAATTAGCCAGGCGTGGTGGCGGGCGCCTGTAGTCCCAGCTTCTCGGGAGGCTGAGGCAGGAGAATGGCGTGAACCTGGGAGGCGACGGAGCTTGCAGTGAGCGGAGATTGTGCCACTGCACTCCAGCCTGAGTGACAGAGCGAGACTCCGTCTCAAGAAAAAAAAAACAAAAAAAACAAAAAACTATTCGTGTGTCAATTGCTTTACAATATCAACAAACCCATTATATGTTAATATATTTTTCTAAAACTTAACTATATTCCCCAAAACAAAAAAAAAATAATGAGAAGGGTGACCCAGTTTTACACTTTTGTGCATTTCTGTGATGTCTGGATTAATAGATTACAGCTAAATTCTCATATTTGTTTTAAGATAAGTCTTCTATAAGAACACAGTTTATTCACTATAATAAAAGAGAAGGCAGGCCAGGTGCCATGGCTCACGCCTGTAATCCCAACACTTTGGAAGACTGAGGTGGATGAATAACTTGAGGCCAACATTTTTTTTCAATAAGTTTGAGACCAGCCAGGCCAACATGGTGAAACTTCATCTCTACTAAAAATAGAAAAATTAGCCAGACGTGGTGGAATGTGCCTGTGGTCCCAGCTACCCAGGAGGCTAAGGTGGGAGGATCTCCTGAGCCTGCAGGGGGTGGAGGTTGCAGTAAGCCAAGATCATGCCACTGCACTCCATCCTGGGTGACAGAGTGAGAGAGAAATTCCTATTTCAAAAAAAGAGAGAGAGAGAGAAGGTAGAATATATGTGCACAAGCACAGACATGTGGATAGATATGATAGTGGGAGTTTATATAAGTTACATAAATTTTCTTCAGATTCCTTCAGTTGTGTCATTGAAATTGGAAGGTTATGAGTTGAGGATAAGAATGAATGAATAGGTATAAGATAGTTAACTGTCTTAGTGATAGAGGGAATAAACTCTGGAAACACTATATTACTGTCTAGTAACTTTACAGACACATTTGAATTTGAAGAAGCCCCATCACAACAGTTGTGTTTTTCTCCTACCACTTTTTTTCTGTGCAGGTATAGGCACAGGTTAGGGAGAAACTTATGTAGGATTGGGGATTTATGAGACAAGTAGAGTGAAATGAGGCAGGGCAAGGGTGTTAAGGAAGTTCATAAGGACATTACTACAGTAAAGGACTGTGGATTTTTAAGCTGGGTAAGAAGGGAAGTGAACATATGATCATTAGGGACAATGAAAAAGTGATAGTAGGTCCTCACGAAAGTGAAGAATTATTGGAGTTAGGGCACCAGAGGGAGTGAACTGGCAAGAGAAGAGAAATGAAATTATGGAGGAGATGCAGTTGTTGGTAATAACAAAAGCTAGGATAGGATATGGCCTTGGAAGTTAATGGTTAAAGTAAGGTACGAGGGTAGGGGGAGGGTACAAGGTCATTGGTGGAAAAGTAAGAGGGTTGGGGAGGATACAGTTCAGGGAACTGAAGGCCAACATATTGAAAGCATCATCTACGTGGATTTAAAATCACCAAGAATTAGGTCATAAGTAGATTTTCTGAAAGCGATAATAGGCTAAAATTGTCAAAGAAATATAGTAAATGATTGTACCAGGAGGGACTAATGAGTGATAGAATGTGATTATGGTAATTTCAGTATGGAGTGTTTTCAGGAAGAAAGTGGAAAGAATGGTCTGGAAGTAGCAACGAAGAGCAAGAAAGATGCCTTCCCACCTTCAGGCATAACACTGTGGAGGCTACAAGAGAAGCCTTGTAAGAGAAGCAGTGTCCTCAGGGAAGAGCTAATTTTGAGTCAGAACATTTAGGCTCACAAAAGATATATCATGGTGCAGGACTTTATCTCTAACTCAGCATACCTTGAAAGAAATTATGGAGCCCTTATCAGTTCACCATTGTAGAATATAACACCTGAATTCAAAGCATTTCACCCCATATAACAATAAAAATTTGCTTGATGAAAAACCTGTTATAAAGAACTTTTTTATTATTAGCTCATATAGTAGTCAGATAGTATTTCTTGGAAGACAAGAGAAGGTGAAAGAAGATATATGTTTACTCCATTAGGTAAGACTGGAAGCCCTCATCAGTTTCTGATGAAAAATTCAGCTGTACTTTCTACAAACTTTATGAAATATTCGAAATTCTGAAGATAAGGGACTAGGAATGGTGGACCTCCTTCACCCCTTTCTTCTGTATTTCAATATATCATTGGTTCTCCAGATGTGATCCTGGGCCAGAATTAGATGCTGTTAGACATGCAGATTCTTAAGCCCCATGCCAGACTTCATAAATCAGCAACTGTCAAGGGTAGGGCCCAGCTATGTGTGTTTTAGTGATGGTTTGATGCACACTAAAGTTTGAACACTGCTGCAGCTGAGGACCATTTCTACCCTTTGAGCTACCAATTCAGCAAGTAAGCATTTTGAGGGATTAGTAGAATAGTAGAGAGGAGAATATTTGAGGATGTTTTGGAAGCTAGAGGAAGCTCAGGATGAGCTAGAGGAATCTTTGCTATGGAATAAAAGTGGAATGAACTTCTGCCTACTGTAGAAAAAATGACATTTGACAAAAACTGTTGAATTTTCTTGCCTTTTTAATGCAGGAAAACAGGGCTGCCTTATTCAAAAATTCCTGTCCCTTGTATTTGGAATAAGATGCTATTTTACTATTCTCAGTCTATTAATCTGGAATTAAGATGCTAGCCCATTGCTTTTCAATCTAAGTATTTTCTGTAGTCTGAGTTTAGGTCCAGTTTTATTCTCTTGGGCACTCAATGGAGTAAAGACTGGTAGAATTTCACTAGCTATAGGGACTTCAGTTTTTCTCACTGAATGATAAAGTGGGAAAATCTGAAAGAGTACAAAAATGATAAACATTTAATTGTATGTTTTTTTTATGAAAACAAAAATGTTTTCTTATTTTTATTTTACTTATCAGTATTATACATAAAGATATTTTTCCTTCAAAAGATCGAAGTTGTTTCTATTATAAAACAAAATGTTCATTTGAAACACTGTAATGATGTATAACAGAAATATACAAATATGCTTCATTAAGTTCAACTTTTCTATTAACTATGTAACTTTAAACAATTCACTTTTAGTTGCTGAACACATCTTCTTATCTGTAGAGTGAAGCAATCAATTTAGCAATTCTATCATTTTGATTAAAATTATGAAACACTCAAATTGATAGTTATGTGAAAAATACAGCATTTTTAGTATCAATTTTATATAATGCTTGCAGCATTCATTCATTCACTAAATGTAAATATATAATCTTCTAAGTTTTTAACAGGTAAGACTGTGATAATATGTATTTAAAGTATCATGATAATTTATAAGGATGTGGCCGGGCACAGTGGCTCACGCCTGTAATCCCAACATTTTGGGAGGTCGAAGTGGGCAGATCACTTGAGGTCTGAAGTTCAAGGCCAGCCTGGCCAACATGGTGAAACCCCATCTCTACTGCAAATACAAAAATTAGCTGGGCATGGTGGCACATTCCTGTAATCCCAGCTACTCAGGAGGTTGAGGCATGAGAATCACTTGAACCCGGGAGGCAGAGGTTACAGTGAGCCAAGATCATACTACTGCACTCCAGCCTGGGTGACAGAGTGAGACTCTCTCTCAAAAAAAAAAAAAAAAAAAAAAAAATACAAGGATTATGGCATTTAATAACTTTATGTTTTATTATAAATTATTAGGAAAATACTGGATTGATCCAAATCTCGGCTGTCCTTCAGATGCCATTGAGGTTTTCTGCAATTTCAGTGCTGGTGGCCAGACATGCTTACCTCCTGTCTCTGTAACAAAGGTATGTTACTGAATTTTAAAACATATGTTGTTATATTGCACAGTATCAGTGAAAAATTATTTTTAAAATTCTATCTCTTTAAATAATTATGAATTTTAAGAATGAAAGCAAAGATTTTTCTCTATTATGTATGAGAAATAAATATGTTATTTTTAAAAACTAGTTAATCACAGTAAATCTTGACATTTTGATTGTGTCTTTTTATGATTTGGCTTAGTTTGGCTTACTCTACTGATCATGTTTTTTAAATTCCTTTTAAAATTGTGCAACATGGTTGTCCTAGTAAAAGAGTAAACAAACAAAATATATGTGACAAAATAAAACAATCTCAAAATATTTTTTAAAAAAATTGTGCAACATATGCTATGTTTTTATGCATACACGCACATTAGAAATTTCTTAAACAGCTGTAGTGTTTGTAACCGGTAATCAGTTACCTGAAGTTTTGCTGAAAATTATATTATAATCATTAAAAAAGAGAATTTTGCCACAAAATCTTGCTATTTGTGTTTATTAGGCACACAATAACCTTTCTTAAACATCCACAGAATACTACTAAAAATTTCTTTCATGAATAATTCTATAAATCAAACATTTAGAACGAGTGCATGTTAGTTTGTTAAACTAACATATATTATAACACTGGGAGTTATAACAAATATTTATAAAACCTAAATCCTAGCTGTACCTATAACATATATTGAAACCAAAACTATGTTTCTTTATTTTTCTGATTAAACCAGCTTGATTTATGATCAAGAATTTCTCATTGACAAAGAACTGATACATGTGCCTATTGTGTGTTTTGTTCATCATAAAAAGACAGCAGATAAAATTCAATCTCTTTAGCTGCTTCTTATTGAACTGTCCTCTCCTCCTAAAACACCTCTCTTCATTAACTAGGGCATTCCATCAATTTATCTTAATAGGCGTTCACCATTATCACCCCTGAAATAGAAGAGGGAAGAATTCTTCCATTCCTAGGGAATCATGAACCTCTAATAAAGAGCAGCATGATAGTCCTACTTCCAAAATATCCGTATCATCATCCTTATTCCAGTGGAAATTGGCCCAGGATTATCCAGAAGGAAAGAAGATGGGGCTGTGTGAACTGTGCAATGGAAATAGGAGCAGTGGGGAAGCGGCACTCTAGTTCTTTCCATGACTGAATCACTTCTCCCATTTCTTTGATTCATAAACTCAACCCAAGGAAGACCAGAGAAGTGCTAGGACTAACAGTAGAGTTGGAATCAGGGACTGGGGTTCTAGTCTTTATTCCTCTATTAACCTAGGGAATAAAACTGTGATCCACCAGAGGGCCTGCTCTGTGCCAGGCACAATGCTAGGTAAATTACATTTGTCATTTTTAATTCTCATAACAACCATGCCAGATTGGTGTTATACCCCACTTTACTGACAAGGAAATTAAGTCTCAGAAAGCTTAAATATTTTTTGCAAGTTTCCGACTCTGACCTGTAAAATGAAGGAGTTGAATTACTTAAATTCTAACGTTCCTTATTATCTTTCCATGTGTATGCCCTTTTGCTTTTCCTCTCGTTTTTTTCTTTCTGTTTTTCTTTTTGTTATTTTTTCTTCTACATTACCTCATAACTGATATTTTTCTAACTTTATGCTTGAAAATTAGTACAAATTCCTCAGTAGGAACCATTTCTGTTCCCTTACATTATGACCGTATCCCTGTTTGAATAATGCTAAAGTAATAATAATAATAATAATAATAATGTCTGGAGCTATAGGAGAATCTGCCTTTCTGTTCAAGCCTGGGGAACGTGCAGTTTTCTTAACTCAGATACTGTCCTGTATTGTTCATTGTATTAGTTAACACTTGTTTAGGCATTCATTCATTCATTCAATAAATATTTATTAACGATCACTGTGTGAATGAAACTACATTAGGGGCTGGCAACACAAAGAATAGGGTTCTGTCCTTGTCCTTTAAGGCTCTCAAACTTAAAATTACTCAACCAGATTATTGTTACAACTTGTAACTCGTCTTTGGTAACTCTCACAAAAAAAATATCAAAGGCAGAGACAGAATCTCAGATTTTTATTTAAAAAAGTATTAAAGCATTAACCAAAAGCAAATTATTACTACATTTTATATAATGTGAAAATTATCTTTATTTTATTAATATTATATGTAGTAGCCTGATGATATGAACTGGAACCAGTCCATACAGGCTCAGGAAAGCCAATTGTTAACATTTCTTCCCATTGCCATATGCAGTGACCTCACCTTGGTAGTCTGAATTCAGCCGTGCCTGTAATCCCAGCACTAGGGAGTGCTTCTACCATAGGAGTCAGGAAATACTATAAATCATGGCTTTTCCCCCAAGAACCAGTGGTTAAACATTTACCAGCACACCATTGACTGCCACTTCAGTTCCAAGAAAAAGAACTTTCTGGAGGCTGCCTTTGAAGGACTTTTCCTCAGATTTTCCTGAACTGTTAAGTTTCTCAATTGCCACATGTTATAACCTGCATATTGTTTCTATGACATTAGTTGGAGTTTGGAGTGGGGAAAGTCCAGATGAACTTCCTTCATTTATTGAGTTCGGAAGCCACCCATATCATCACCATTCACTGTCTAAACACCCCAAGGTGGACAAGCACACAAACAAGTGGCCCAGGATTGCCTATTGGTTTCAAGGGATGGAATGGCCAGATTTTTAAAGTAAATACTCTACTTGAACCTAAAGTGCTTTCAGATGACTGCAAGGTAAGGAAATGGCACTTTTAGAATTGTTCAGTGTAACTAACTTAAAAGTGATAAAACCATAAAATTAGGATAATTAGAGTAAGACTTTAATTACAAACTGCAGATACAGAAGGGTAGTAGGTTTTAATGTGCCTGACTTGTAACTGCATTTTTTAGAATCAATCATTTGTTTATGTCATACCTTATCAACTTGTGTCATACCAATTGGTCTTAGATTTTTACATACAAAACAGGTGTTAATATGTAAATTTAATTTTTATTCCCTATGTGAAATAATTATACTTGGATAGATGGATAGATAGATAAATGATACATAGATAGTGTATTTGGATAAATATTTTCATGTGTTTTCACTGCTGTAATTCTACGTCTCGTTATTGCATAAAAGGCAAGTTATAGAGGCAAATAAGTTTTATTTCATTCTGTCAATCCCTGTACCTGATACCAAATATGGGTATAATTACATATTGACTGGCCCCACCAGTAAGTATTTGATTGTAGCCTATTTTTTTTCCATTAAAACTAAATAATGGGGCCAGGCGTGGTGGCTCATGCCTGTAATCCTAGCACTTTGGGAGGCCTAGGCAGTCAGATCACTTGAAGTCAAGAATTCAAGACCATCCTGGCCAACGTGGTGAAACGCCGTCTCTAGTAAAAATACAAAAATTAGCCGGGCATGGTGGCAGGTACCTGTGATCCCAGCTACTTGGGAGACTGAGGCAGGAGAATCACTTGAACCCAGGAGGCAGAGGTTGCATTGAGCCGAGATTGCACCACTGCATTCCAGCCTGGGCGACAGAGTAAGACTGTGTCTCAAAAAAAAAAAATTAAATTAAATAATGGGGCTGGGTACTGTGGGGCACATCTGTAATCCCAGCACTTAGGGAGGCTGGGGTGGGTGGTTCACTTGAGGCCAGGAGTTTGAGACCAGCCTGGCCAACATAGAGAAACTCCATCTCTACTAAAAATACAAAAATTAGCCAGGCATGGTGGCACACGCCTATAATCGCAGCTACTCAGGAGGCTGAGCCACAAGAATTGCTTGAACCTGTGAGGCAGAGGCTGCAGTGAGCCAAGATTGTGCCACCGCACTCCAGCCTGGGCGACAGAGCGAGACTCCGTCTCAAAAAAAAAAAAAGACTTAGTGAGTGAATCTAACGATACTTTGTTATCATACCAAGCTTATGACTTTAGACACGTAATTTATTTTCAATGAGCTTCAATTGCCTTAACTTGAAAACAAAATTTGTAGCTTAAATA
The DNA here is from genome assembly GCF_007565055.1 of Rhinopithecus roxellana. NCBI lineage: Eukaryota > Metazoa > Chordata > Mammalia > Primates > Cercopithecidae > Rhinopithecus > Rhinopithecus roxellana. Next base: position 67,713,481 of record NC_044560.1, on the reverse strand, counting down.
ATCTCTAAAGTTCCTTCAAAATTTAAAATTTGTGTCATAATAATTCTGTGAATAAGTGAATTAGCTCCTAAATAACAGCTCCACAAAACTCATCAATTGTGTTTCTCTATTGTGTCCTGGTTGCATCTTAATCATCGGATATTTTATGATATGTTTTTGTTCCATAGAATTTATTAGAAACAGAAGAGCATATACTAATAAGAGAAACAGAAAGCCATGGAAGGAAGAGAAGAAAGAGGGAAACTGTACAAATAGAGAGCGACAGAATGGGGGAGAAAAAAGAAACCTAAAAGATGATTGCACATAATTATAATTTTAATTATTTCTGACTGAGGTGATTCTGTTTATTTTCTACCTAAAATGCAGAGGTTGAAATAGCTCGTTCCCTTTTATCAAAGAAAAATATCCATCCTGAGGAATCAGTCCCAAATAAAGGAATACAGAACAGATGGTTATTACTCGTGTTAGGAATATTGCAGTCTTTTAATTCATATCTGGTCCAATGATTCACAGAGAGTTGAAGCAGAAGCCTGGCCTTAGCCTCTGGAACTGAAAAATTAGAACACACAATGCCATCCTAAAGAAAGGAATAAGCCCAGGTTTTCAATTAATAGTAGTAATTTTACCATTTATTGAGCATTGTTCTAGGCACTTTCCATTCATTATCTCTAATCCTTAAAACAAGTTCACATTATCTGTCAAAGCCATTGTCTACTGAAAGTGACTGCTAATGAAATGCATATGAAAGCATTTTGTTCTTATTTTACAGATTCAAGATGGCAGCTGGCATAAGGCAACATTTCTTTTTCACACCCAGGAACCTAATCAACTTCCAGTGACTGAAGTACAAAAACTTCCTCATCTCAAAACTGAACGAAAGTATTACATTGAAAGCAGTTCTGTATGCTTTCTGTAAAGTCTCTGAATTAGTTCCGAATTCAGGCTGTTGGCCAGGTAATTGCTGCAGAGGGAGAAATGAAACAGAAAGATACTGTCATTATGAAATACATGTAATAAAGCATTGGCTAAATCTTAAAGAATCTCAGGAAGAACAGACTTCCTCCTAAGAAGGAGAAAAGGCATTTTTAAAGGACTATGATTGATAAAGTATTTAATTCTTTTAAAAATTATATTGATCTCAGCTTTCTTAGAGAATTCCCTAGAACTAAAAATGTATAAATATGGAATTCTTCAGGGTATCTTTTATTTTTGACTGAGTGCGTAGTACCCATTAGACAGCTGGAGATGCAGAGCACTATGGAGCAATACTGGCTAATGCTTCCAAATGTGCACTGCTTCTGTCTAAAAATTACAAGCCACAGTCTAATATGCCTTATTTTCCAAAACACTAAGCTGTATTCAGGTCCCTGATGGGCATATACATCTTAGCCGGTGATACACTACCTCTTACGTGTTGCCTCTTTGTGTTGCTTGGTGCTCTTTCGAAAACAAGGTGCTTATGGCTTTCATAGACTATTTCCTTTTTCATCTTTATCACTCTTTAAAAGTGTATGTACTGGTTACATCAAGATATGTTTTGGTTGTTAGTACTTATTTTAAATTGTTTGGTCACACACTTAATAACACGTAAAACTATTTATGTGAAATCCTTGTTTTATTTTAAAATTATCTTTGTGTATATGGAATCAAAGCCAGCACATTGTAACCTGTGCTTGTACACAAAGGAATTGGAAGATTTCTTTGTTTTTATTTTTTAAATTGTTGTAAAAATTATTATAGGCCAGCTACATCTAGTAGTAGGTTTGGGGTAGAGATTGGGGGTTGTGCCATACTGTTTTTAAAGTTCATGATCATCTGGAATGATACTTTGTGTATATATATTTTGTAAAGTTTTAATTCAGCAAATTTTTTTAAATTGCTGCTGTTTTAAATTATAAAAACTTTGTATTTCTGCTTTGTAGAAATTATATGTTTTTGTAGTATTCATTGATTTTCTTTCACTGTACTTAAATCTAGTGTTAGTACTTAAAAAAATTTAATTTACCAGTCTTTAAAGCAACATCCAGGAAAAAAAAAGTCTTTTCCCATTTAAAATAGGCTCAGCCAGTTCAGTGTCTCCTTGTTATCACAGAAATGTTAGTTCAATATTGAAAGAAAAATATTATACCTCTTGGTATCTAGAAAAGCTTATTCATCCATTATAAATATATCTTTAGCCACAGCAAATCACACTTAACCTATCTATAATAAAAATGTGCTTTAAATCATTTTGGGTGGTATTTCTTTTTCCTCTTTCGTTACAATATGCTTTTATTATTTATAATAGCCCATCTGGCATAGCCTTTCTGTGTTATGTATATCTATATTGTTAAGAAATATCTTTTACATACCTGCAAAAGGATTATAGGACCTATTTCTATGACAAAAATAAACTCTCACATATATGATCAAATGACTTTCAACAAGTGTGCCAATACCATTCAATGGAGAAAGGGCAGTCTTTTCAACAAATGGTTCTGGGAAAACTGGATAGCAACATGCCAAAGAATGATGTTGAACCTTTACCTTATATTACATACAAAAACTAACTGAAAATGGGAGCAAATATCTAAACAAAAGAGCTAAAACTATAAAACTCTTAGAAGAACACGTAGGAGAAAATCCTTCATGACATTGGATTTGGCAATGATTTCTTGGAATGACACCAAAAGCACAGTCAACAAGAGAAAAAAATAGATAAATTGGACTCTCTGAATATTAAAAATTCTCTGTGCATCAAAGAACACTATGAAGAAAATGAAGAAGCAGCCCAAGGAATATGATAAAATATTTGCAAATCATATATCTGATAAGGGATTAATATCCAGAGTATATAAAGAACTCCAGTGACTCAACAGTAGAAGCAGCAGCAACCCAGTTTAAAGAATGGGCAAAGGACTTGAATAAACATTTCTCCAAAGATATAGAAATGGCCAATGAATAAAAAGATTCTGGCTGGGCACAGTGGTTCATGCCTGTAATCCCAACACTTTGGGAGGTTGAGGTGGGAGGATTGCTTGAGTCCAGCAGTTCAAGACCAGCCTGGGAAACATAGACATAATCTCTACGAAAAAATTTTCTAAAAATTAGCCAGGTGTGATGGCACACATTTGTAGTCCTATATATTTAGGAGGCTGAAGCAGGAGCATCACTTGGGCCCACGAAGTTGAAGTTGTGGTGAGCCATGATCACACCACTACATTCTAGCCTGGGTGACAGAGTGAGACCCTGTCTCAAAAAAAAAAGGAGAGAGAGGAGAAAATGCCCCAAATCAATAGTCATTGGGTAAATGCAAATCAAAACCACCAGGAGGTACCAATTCTGTGGTATAATGCAAAACTGTATTTGCATTATCTCTGATTCCTGGCACAGGGTTCCTAAGACTCTTGGAATTTTCTAAGTGAAAGGAGTGTCTTTTGTTATTTATAATGAACCCTTTTCAGTAACACCTGAGTTTATGTTAATAAGGTTTTTTTAGAGTGGGGCCCCTAAAGAGCCTCAGGATGGAGCTGGTCCCCAGAAAGACCAAGTAATTAATTAGAGGGTTGAGATTTTCAATCCCACCTACTGACCCCTGGGAAAGAGGGGAGGGCAGGCCCTGGAGATGGAGCTCTGTAAAAATTCTTGAACAGTGAGATTTAGAGAGTTTTCTGTTTGGTGAACACGTTAACTTGCTGGGAAGGTGATATGCCCAGTAGGGCATGGAAGCTCTGCACTACACTCCCCATATTTTGCCCTGTGCATCTCTTCCAGTGGGCTGTTCCTAAGTTATAATAAATTAGTAAGCACAAGTACTAGTAATGATAAACTAGTAAACATAAATAAAGTGTTTCCTTGAGTTCTGTAAGCCATTCTAGCAAACTGTTGAACATAAGGAGGGGTGTCATGGGAACCTACCACTTGTAGTTCGTTGGTCAGAATTACAGATGGCCTCGGACTTGCATTTGGCATCTGAAGTGGGTACTGAACCCATTTATCTGTGGAACCTGATGCTAATTTCAGGCAGTGTCAGAATTGACTTAAATTGTTGGACATCCAAATTGGTGTCTGAAGAACTGGAGAACTGGTTGTTAGTTTTGGAAAACACCCCAGAACTTTACATCCATTAGATGGCTATTTTAAAAATAAAAAGGAATAATAATAAAAATTTTAAAAATAAAAAAATAAATAAAAGGAAAATAACAAGTGTTCTCAAAGATGCGGAAAATTGAAAGCCCTGTGCATAGCTGGTGGGAATGTAAAATGGCACAACCATTGCACAGAATAGTTTGGTGGTTAAATAACTTAAAAGTTGTGTGTGGGGGTGTGTGTATCTATGTATATGTATATATCTATGTATATATATAAAAGCTATATATACATATATATATATATATATAAAGCTATATATACATCTAGGTATATACCAAAAAAATTGAAAGCAGGGATTCAAATAAATATTTGTATATCAATGTTTATGGGAAGTATTATTACAATAGCCAAAAGAGATAAAACACCCAAATGTCGATAAAGAGATGAACAGATAAACAGATAAACAAAATGTGGTATATACATACAATAGAATGTTATTCAGCCTTCGAAAAGAATGAAATTCTGTTATATGTTACAACATGGATGAACCTTGAAAATATTATGCTAAGTGAAATAAGCCAGACACGAAAGGACAAATAGTGTATGATTACACTTATATGAGGTACCAAGAATAGACAAATTCATACAGACAAAAAGTATAATAGAGGTTACCAGAGGCCAGAGGAAGTGGGAGTGAGATGGGAACTATCCTTTTTTTAATGAGTGCACAGTTTCTGTTTGGAATGACAATGTTTTGGAGATAGACAGTGATGATGGTTGCATAGCAATGTTAATGTACTTATTGCTACTGAATAATACACTTTAAAATGATTAAAACAGTCAATTTTATGTTATGCATATTTTACCACAATTTTAAAAAATAGGGCCTTGGCAAAGATGTCTGCTTTTTCATTTGAAAAAGATAAAAATGGTTTTAAAATGAGCACAAAGGTTGAGTGTAAATTAAAGAAACCATATCCTATAATCTAGTTTCAGTCTACATGCTATATATTCTGTTCCAAAAAAATAATAATAACTCAGTTTGGACTTACATGATTTTTCTAGAGATCATTTCAGAAACATATAGAGGATAGAAATGCCTTGCTTTATGTTTTAAGTGTGTTCCTAAAATATCAAATTTAAAGCAAATTTCAATCAACTTAATCATAGGCAGTATAGTAGTTAGGAGTGCTCTGAGAATTCACTGTGTGATTTAGGGTGTATCATTGTAGGTTCATTGTCTCAGTTTCTTTGCTGTAAAATAGGGATAATAAAAGTACTTATCTCATTTGGTTGTTGAGTGGATTCGAAAATGGAGAAATGCTTAAAACAGTGTCTGGCACAAAGTAATCACCATAAACATTAGTTGCTGCTATTTATTGCCATCATCATCATCATCATCGTTAAAGATTTAATAGTTCTATGATCATTATCACCAAAGAAGTTTGTGCTAAATCCCTTAATAAAATTATTCATCTGCTTTAAAGCCATACTATCCCCATATTTTGTTGTATAAATATAGATTTTTATATATTATAATTACTATTTATTAAATATAAAGACTTTCTAAAAATGAAGTGCAGCATATAATATATATAATTAAGAAAGGTGTTTTGCTTTTCTTCCCATTTTTATGTATTAATGTAAAAATTACAGAGGTTTGGCTGGGTGAGGTAGCTCATGCCTGTAATCCCAGCACTTTGGGAGGCCGAGGCTGGCGGATCACTTGAGGTTGGGGGTTCCAGACCAGCCTGACCAACATGGAGAAACCCTGTCTCTACTAAAAATGCAAAAAATTAGCCGGGCATGGTGACACATGCCTATAATCCCAGCTACTCAGGAGGCTGAGGCAGAAGAATCGCTTGAACCCGGGAGGTGAAGGTTGCAGTGAGCCAAAATTGCACATTGCACTCCAGCCTGGATGAAATGAGTGAAACTCTGTCTCAAAAAGAAAGAAAAAAAAATTAACAGTGGCTATTACAAAATAAATATCATGGACATTTTCTGTAATATGAAACCATAGCAAAAGGAATATTGGACTTAGAGGCAGAAAACATGAATTAAGTTTCAACTCTCCCATTTACTGGTTTGCAGTACTGGGGTAAGTGACTAATTCTCTGTTATTATCTGTATTGGAATAGAGAGAGAGAGAGTAGGTAGGAATATAGAGTTTGTCTGTGTGTGTGTGTGTGTGTGTGTGTGTGTGTGTGTGTGTGTGTGTTTTCTTTTTTGTCTATATTGGGAAGTGTTTTTTTGGTCTGCTTGTCCTATCAGTTACATGAGAGAAGGGTGTTAAAAATCTCCAACCATAACTGGGTTTGCCTCTTTCTCCTTTTGTTTCTCACTTTTTCTTGCTTATACTTGTAATTAGTTGCATTCAAATTCACAGTTGTTATATCCTGTAATGTTCTGGCCAATGTTTAACAGCCAGCTCACTAAGAGGGAAGAAAGAGACAATCCCTAATTTGTTAGCATTTGCCCATTTCCATGGTGTAAATGCTTGTACCATGGCTGATTTCAAGCTACAAATAGATTACAGAACATGAAGATAGGAAGAGATAACATGTTGGGTCTAAGAAGCTAGTCCAAGTTGGCTTTAGCCCACCATTGGTATGTCATCCTGTTAGAATGATTATTCTATCATTATGAAATATCCCTTTTCTGCTTATTACCTCAATGTGTACTTTTTCTATTGTTTGTATAATTATACCAGTTTTCTTTTGGTTAGTGTCTGCATGGCATATCTTTGTCCATCCTTTTATTTTTAACCTTTCTGCATCCTTTCCTTTATTGTGTTTCTTGTAACCAGCACGTCATTGTATTTTTATTTGTAATCTACGTTGGCAACTTTAGACTTATTTAGGGTATTTGGTCTGTTTACATTTAATGTAATTACTGTTACATTTACATTTAAACCTGTTCTCTTACTATTATTGTGTATTTATTTCATATCTAATTTGTTTCCTCTTTCCTCCTTTCTTGCCCTTGAGTGGTAAAATATTTTTTTCTATATTTCCTCTTTTAGCTACTAGCCATACATTATTTTTATTTCCTTTTAGTGGCTACCCTAGAGACTACAGTGGTCACCTTCATATCCTTGACTTTATAGATGCTATATAAATTAATACTTTTCACGATGGCTCATGCCTGTAATCCCAGCACTTTGGGAGGTTGAGGCAGGTGGATCCTTTGAGGTCAGGAGTTCAAGACTAGCCTGGCCAACATAGTGAAACCCTGTCTCTACTAAAAATACAAAAAAAAAATTAGCCAGCTGTGGTGGTATACGCCTGTAATCCCAGCTACTTGGGAGGCTGAGGCAGGAGAATTGTTTGAACCCAGGAAGTGGAAGTTACAGTGAGCCAAGATCACACCACTGCACTGCAGCCTGGGTGATGGAGTGATATTCCATCACAAAAAAAAAAAAAAAAAAAAAAATTAGTATTTTTCCACTTTTCAGACAATGCAAGCCCAGATAATGCACTCCAGCCCAGGTGACAGAGTGAGACTCTGTCTCAAAAATAAATAAATAAACAAACAAATAAATAATAAGTGCTTTTCCACTTTTCAGGTAATACAAGAATATTACCACACTTTAATTCCATTTATCTCTTCCTGACATTTTGTGGCACTGCTCTCTGTATTTTTATTATACATATATTTAAAACCCTAAATATTTTAAACTGACCATTTCGTTTTTTCTTCCTATTTATCCTTTTCTATGCTTTCTTTTTTGTTGTTTTTTAGAACATCTTTATTATAACTTTATAACTGTTGGACATATTTTGGCGATACATGTATTATTTTGGGGATACATATATTTTGATACATGTGTACAATGTGTGATGATCAAATTAAGGTAATAAGAACATCCATCACCTCAAACATTTATTTTTCCTTTGTGTTGGAAACTACTATTTTTAGTTGTCTGAGGAACCTCTATACTGTTTTCCATAATGGCTGTCCTACTTTACATTCCCACCAATAATGTATGAGCATTCCCCTTTCTCCTCATCTCCTTGCCAACATTTATGTCTTTTTTATAGTAACCATTCTAAATGGGATAAGATGATATCTCATTGCACTTTTGATTTGCATTTCCCTGATGATTAGTGATGTTGAGAATTTTTTCATATACCTATTGGCCATTTGTATATCTTTAGAGAAACATCTATTCAGCTCTTGTGCTGATTTTTTAATAGGATCATTGGGTTTTTTGCTATTGAGTTGGTCGAGTGCCTTAAATATTCTGGTTATTAGTCCCTTGTTGGATTGATCGTTTTCAAATATTTTCTCTCATTCTGTGAGTTGTCTCTCTTCACTTTTTGTTGATTGTTTCCTTTGCTGCACAGAAACTTTTAGGCTTGATGTAATCCTATCTGTGTACTTTTGCTTTGTTACCTGTGCTTTTGAGGTCTTAGCGAAAAAATCTATGCTTTTCTTTCCTTTGTTGCCATGCTTTCATCTGGGATAATTTGCCTTCTGCTAGAGAACTTCCTTAAGTATTTCTTTTCACGGCAGATCTCATGTCCTGACCAAAATATAAGAGTTTGGCCCTCCTATGCAAGACTGGCAGGTTTTATAGTTTCAAAAATAAGTATAAGCTAACTTCAATATATGTCCTGTTGAGTGTAATTTTTTCCTTATTACCTATATATTAATTGGCTATGTTAGCTATGATGAAGTTGTTGTCACCTAAGCCTGGGTACACAATTATGCAATCTGTGTGCTTTGGATTCAGAGTCCTAGCATTGTTTAAAGCCAAGTTAGAAAAATGATACCTCTTTAGAGAAGAGCAACTGATGGGGAATCTCAGCTGTCATCTTGGCTGTGCCTTGCAGTAGAATTTTAGAACTGCACACAAGTATAAAAAACAATCTCAGTAACAATCCATTAAAAATAATTGCATTTTATTAGGTATCTAGTTCAGAACAAATTTACGGTTGAAATGCAATAAAACTTTTCATTTCTTTTTTTTTTTTTTTTTTTTTTTTTTTTTTTTGAGACGGAGTCTAGCTCTGTCACCCAGGCTGGAGTGCAGTGGCATGATCTCAGCTCACTGCAACCTCCACTTCCCGGGTTCAAGCGATTCTCCTGCTTCAGTCTCCTGAGTAGCTGGGATTACAGACACCTGCCACCACGTCTGGCTAATTTTTGTATTTTTAACAGAGACAGGTTTTCACCACATTGGCCAGACTGGTCTTGAACTCCTGAGCTCAGGTGATCTGCCCACCTCTCCTCCCCAAAGTGCTGGGATTACAGGTGTAAGCCACAGTGCCTGGCCAACTTTTCATTTCTTGAAGCAAACAGTTGAAACCCAGTTTCATGAAAAGTGCATTCCTCGTGAAGGTATAAGGATCTTCCTCAACTACTAGGAAATAAAAACTTCATTTAAACTTTAATGATATTACATTTAATTTTTTCACTTGAGCATTTTCAGTACATAAAAGAGGTTCTCATTTAACTAATAATGCAAATTCCAAGATACTATATAAAACATTCACAGTTAAAATAATTTTCCCAAATGTTTCCCACATGATTCAATATGATCCAAAAATACTATGTATTTTTTTTTCAAGTCTTCATACAATGACAAAACAACTTTGTAGAAATATTTAAATTAGTAGGCATTAGCAAGTTTTTGGTTTGATAGTTGGAAGCAAGAAATTTAAACAATCGGAATTTCTTGAGCTTGGGTTTTATAGCCAAATATTATTCTGGCTAGTAAAACTTGCTCCTTTTAAGCCTTGTGTTAAAGAGAAATAATAATAATAAATTGAAATTTAAAAAAAAAATCTAAAGCCTTTTTAGAAATAAATTTCACATACGTCTCTGCAGCAAATGCTATGCCTTCTGTATCAGGTCCTGAATTTCTATAGTGATTACCCAATCATTGGATCCTTCTAGTGGAACATCAGTTATGATTGAACCACCTAAATGTATGATGTATTTGTTTGATCCAAATAATGCTTTGCCAGTAATCAATCCAGGCAATTCTTTGGAAACGGTTTTTTGTGTGGTCATAATAGGTCCATCCAAATCACGGTATAAGTCACTATCCCCTGTTAAGAATAATCGTACCCAGAACCAACCCGTGGTTTCTTCCCTCACCACTTACTTCTGTGCCCCAACCTTAGAACCCAAGCTCAGGAAAAGAATCTGGCTCTTTATCACCTGCAGGATGAAGAAGCGCAAGCTTCTCTGGAAGGCCTACGAAGCCTTGGTGACCTGATTTTTGATCACCTGTCAGCATTTTCTCTTTGCTATCAAAGTCAGCACTCTCCATCATATTTAAATATCTGTCCTAGTCTGTTCTCTGTTGCTAGAACAGAACACCACAGAGTCAGGAATTTTTAAAGAGAAGAAATTTATTTCTCACAGTTCTGGGGGTTGGAAAGTCCAGAGCATGGTGCAAGTGTGTAGTGAGGGTTACCCCACGCCAGAAGGTGAAAGCAATGATACAAGAGGCAACCTGGGCTGGATTTGTTTTACCAAAACTCAGTCACATGATAACTAACCTACTTTCACGCTAAGATTAATCCATTCATGAATGCTCTACCCTCTTAAACCAATCACCTCTTATTAGGCCCCTCCTCTCAACACTGTTGGGTTGGGGATTAAGTTTCCAACACATGGACTTTTGGGGTACACATTCAAACCACAACACTCTCTGATGTTCCCTGAACATACTCTACTTTCTCATTCCTATCTGGAAAGCTCTCCTGCCCTGTCCTCCTGGCCAACTCCCATTCATTCGAGCTCCTCAGAAAAACTTTCCTAACTTTCCTCACACAGGAATGCATGCTACTTACACTTAAGATTACATTCTATATTCTAATTTCTTGCTTCAGTGTTTCATTTTTGCTATTTTCATGTTTATCTCCCTTCACTGAACTATAACCTCCTTGTAGGCAAATGGTAGATTTTAATACTTATAATCACTCAGCACAGCACAGTGTGTGAGGCATAATAGGTGCTCAAGTCCTTCATGTTTTTACATTTTATTGTCATGTATCAGACACTGTACTCTGAGTTGTTGAGAAAAAAATGCAGGGTCCCTGTAAGCTTACTGTCTGGGGGAGACACTGATGTTAATCAAGTGATAATACAAGTAAATACATAATTATAACTTGAAATAAGTACTCTAAACACACACACACACACACACACACACACACACACACAAAACCACGATCTAGGTTGAGCATGGGGGAGGAGGAGAGGTCAAAAATGCTTCCCTAAGGAAGTAGTGCTTGACTTGCTTGCCTTCTGAAGAACTAGTAATGAGAGATAAAACTGGAGAGAAGATATAGGCCAGAATATGAGGGATCTTCACAAGGCCATAATAAGGATTTAGTTCTTTATCCTAAAAGCAAAAATTAGGCATTGAAGGTTTTTAAGGAGGTGACTGACATTATCAGACTTTGATTTGGAACAATGCTCACACTGTACTTTGGAGAATGAATTGAAAAGAAAAATAAGTGATTGAATAAGTGAACATATTAATAAATTAACTAATATGTTAATTCTTTACTATGTTAACCTCATCTAATTGAAATTTGAATTTTAATACACTTCTGGTATAACACTGTGTAACTGAAACATAATATGAGCTACATATGTAACTTCAAATTTTCTAATAGCCACATTAAAAAACATAAAAGCTCAGGCACAGTGGTTCAGGCCACCCAGCACTTTGGGAGGCTGAGGCGAGCAGATCACTTGAGGCCAGGAGTTCAAGACCAGCCTGGCCAACATGGCAAAATCCCATCTCTACCAAAAATACAAAAATTAGCCAGGTATGGTGGTGCATGCCTATAATCCCAGTCACGCAGGAGGCTGAGGCACAAGAATCACTTGAACCCAGGAGGTGGAGGCTGCAGCGAGCCAACATGGTGCCACTGCAATCCAGCTTGAGTGACAGAGCGAGACTCTGTCTCAAATAAACAAATAAAATAAAAAGAAACAAGTGAAATTAATATTAACAATGTACATAATATATCCAAAATAATATCACTTCAACATGTAATCAGTACAAAGGTATTATTGAGATGGTTTACATTCTTTTTTTAAATATACTAAGTCTTTGAAATCCAGTGTGTATCTTTCGCTGACAGCACATCTCAATTTAGATAACTATGTTTCAAGCGCTCAGGAGTCACTGTGGCCAATGGCTACCATATAGCAAAGTGCAGTTTTAATACCTTCACCCAGTGGTTCCCAAAGCTGCTTATACATCAAAAGTACCACCCAGATACACTTGTGAAAAATATAAATTGCCCAGAAACTCTCTCCATTTTGTTAAACACCTCTAGGGAGAGATCCAGAGATCTGTTTCTGATTAAGTACACCAGGTGATGCTGATGCAACAGTTCGTGGACAAGCATACGCAGTTTCTGAATTGCCTCAAAGTTGTGAATATAATGAAACATTTAGGCATCCTGGAAAATTTTGAGTAGTGTTATGGGAAGCCCAGAATAAAGGATATTTGGGACACCCCTCAAATAATTTCACAAATTCTTTACCATACAGTATTGCTAAATAAAAAGTTCAATCTGGTAACTTCCGGTTCCTGAAAAGATAGCAAACTAACAAAGCTATTGTCTCCTGGAGTCTCCAAATCCATTCCTGAAGATGCCACATATATGGTGGGGGGGGGGGGGGGGGGGGGGGGGAGGGTGATAAATAATGAGCCTAACTAGGAAACTCTGAAAACCCTTAGGAGGTGAAAGGGAGTTGGGTCCATTGTGATGGAGAAAGGAAAGCCTGGAGGGACAAAGAGGGACACTAATGGAGGTAGAGGGTGGAATGAAAGGATAGAATCTCTGATTGTTCCCTTTTCTACCCTACATTAGCTTGGGTGGATCATGGCCCACCTCAACTCAAGATGGTTATAAAAACCAAAGTCAGCCTAACAAGTGTCCAAGGAGGCAGAAGAACACCAGGAAAACTGATAACTGTGCATACACGTTGGTTTAGAACAGTTCTCTTCTTCCTTCCACCCAAAAGTCTAGATGATTACTGCAGAAGGCAGCAGCTCTTGGAAATGGTGTGGCAAAATGGGAGTACTAGAAGTTAACCTGAGAGGCGTATGCTCTTCATAGGAGGGCAGACTGGGGCTAGTGGAGCCCGGATTGTAACACCAGAGGTTTTCTACCATGATGCTCATCGACTCTTCTGCTTACCCTCCACATTCAAAAGAATGACCAGAAGAGTTACAATCCAAGTCCTATGCTTTTGACCCTACCTTACAAATATGAATTACAACTATGCTTGCTAATACTCTCAAAGGAATAGGAGATCTCCAGAGAAGATATTATAAAATCTGGAGTGTAATTCCGAAAGATTTTTTTAAACTGGATAATTCACACTGGAGGGACAGAATTAATGGGCAAAAAACTAAAGATTTTTAAATAAGTCAAAAGTCGGGCATGGTGGCTCACACCTGTAATCCCAGCAGTTTGGGAGGCCAAGACGGGTGGATCACCTGAGGTCAGGAGTTCAAGACCAGCCTGGCTAATATGGGAAAACCCTGTCTCTACTAAAACTACAAAAATTAGCTGGCTATGGTGGCGGGCACCTGTAATCCCAGCTGCAGGGGCAGCTGAGGCAGGAGAATCACTTGAACCTGGGAGGCAGAGGTTGCAGTGAGCCAAGATCGCACCATTGCCCTCCAGACTGGACAACCAGAGCGAGACTCCATCTCTAAAAAATAAATAAATAAATAAAATGAATTAAAGGAATACCTTCAGAGAGATAAAGAGGGATATTAGAAATATGAAGCAATAATAAGCTAGAGACAATGGTTATGAAAAACATAGTGATTGAAGTGAACTTAGTGGATAGGTTGACTAGCAGACTGCATACCATCAAATACCAAAATAGTAAGGTAGAAATTACTTGGGGAACTCTCCCAGAAAGTATCTGGAAGCAATAAAGAGATGGGAAACATAAAAGTTAAAAGGTATGCAGAAAACTCTGATAACAAAACCTAACAACATTACAAGAAGAAAGAACTGCAGATAAATAAATATCCTTCATAGACATAGATGAAAACTCTTAAACAAAATATAAGTTAATTGAATCCAATTATGTTGAGATATTATAAAACATTTGAGTTTATTAAGGTTGCAGGATATGAAATCAAAATACAAAAATCAATTGTATTTCTGCAACCTAGCAATGAAAAATCCAAAATGAAATTAAATGAGTAATCCTCATTTAAAATCATATCAAGGCCAGGTGTGGTGGCTCATGCCTGTAATCCCAGCACTCTGAGAAGCTGAGGTGGGCGGATCCCTTGAGCCCAAGAGTTTGAGACCACCCTGGGCAACATGGCAAAACCCCATCTCTACAAAAAAATACCAAAAATAAATTTAGCTGGGCATGGTGGCATGCGCTCGTGGTCCCAGCTACTTGGGAGGTTGACGTAGGAGAATAGCTTGAAACCAGGAGGTCGAGGCTGCAGTGAGCCATGATTGTGCCACTGCACTCCAGCCTGGGTGACAGAGGGAGACCCTGTCTCAATTTAAAGAAAAAAATCACATCAAGAATAAAATGCTTAGGAATAAATTTAGCAAAAGATATGTAAAAACTTGTACACTGAAAACTACAAAGCATTGTTAAATCAAGTTAAAGACAATCTAAATAAATGAATGGCATTCCGTTTTCATGGATAAGACACAATGTTGTTAAGATGACAATCCTCCCCTCACTTATCTATATATTCCACACAGTCCCGATGAAAATCCCAAGTTCTTTTGTAGAAATTGACAAGCTGGCACTAAATATACAGAGATGCAAACAACCAAGAATAGCCAACACAATTTTCAAAAGAAAAGAAAGTTGGACTTACTATAAAGTCATAATAAAGTGTGGTATTTGTGTAAGGATAGACATATAGATCAATGAAACAGAATATAAGGTCCAAAAATAAATCTTTATCTTTGTGGTCAATTGATTTTTTAAAATATCAAGGCAATTCAAGGATAAAGAATAGGCTTCAACAAATGGTGCTTGGACAATAAGATATCCATATGCCAAAAAAAAAACTTAAACCATTACCTTGTCCACCTTATGGATGATATCCTTAGTTCTACCACATGTGGGTTCCACCAACTGTGGATCAAATGTCCAGATGTGAAACAATGGATGCAGATGGCAGATTGTAGAACTTGAGCATTCTCAGATCTGTGGTGGTCCTGGAACCAGTCCCCCACAGAAACAGAGGGATGACTCTAGATACAAAAGCCAACTCAAAATGGATCACAGACCTAAATGTAAAAGCTAAAACTATAAAACTTCTAGAAAATATAGGAGAAATATCTCTTTGCAACCTTGAGCTAGGCAAAAAGTTATTAGTGTGACACACACAAAAAAACCATTCATTTAAAAATTGAGAGACCGGGTGCAATGGCTCACACCTGTAATCCCAGCACTTTGCGGGGCGGGTGAATCACCTGAGGTCAGGAGTTTGAGACCAGCCTGGCCAACATGGTGAAATTCCGTCTTTAATAAAAATACAAAAATAATTAGTCAGGTGTGGTGGCACCTGCCTGTAGTCCCAGCTACTTGAGAGGCTGAGGCAGGAGAATCATTTGAACCCAGGAGGCGGAGGTTGCAGTGAGCAGAGATCACGCCATTGCACTCCAGCCTGCGTGACAAGAGTGAGACTCCGTCACAAAAAATAAAAATAAAACTTGATAAACTGGATTTAATTGAAGTGCAAATTTTTTGCTCTTTTAAAGACAACTAAGAAAAGGAAAAGCCAAAAACTGGGAAAAAGTATTTGCAAACCATACAAGGAATTGGCATTAATTATGCATTGCTTTGTATCAATTATCCAGAAATTTGGTAGTTTAAAACAAGAAACATTTATCCCTTCCCACAATTTCTGAGTGTCCGGAATCTGGGTGCAGCTGTTGGCCAGAGCCGCAGTCATGTAAAACTGGACTAGGACTAGAGAATCTTCCTCTAAATTCACTCATATGCTGTTGACAGGCTGAAATTCCTTGCTGATCGTTGACCAGTGCATTAGTTTGCCAAGGCCACTATAATGAACTAGCACAGACTGAGTAACTTAAATTTACTTTCTCACAGACGCTAAAACTCCAAAATAAGTTGTCACCACCAGTCTTGTTTTTTCTGAGGCCGCTTTTGCTGGCATGCAGGTGGCCACCTCACTGTACCACTGTATAGTCTTTTCTCTTTGCAGGCATCTCTCTTGTCTCTTTTTGTGTCCAAATTTCCTCTTCTTATAAAGATATCAGTCAGATTGGATTATGGCCCACCCTAATGGTCTCATTTTAATGAAATCACCTTTAAAGGTTCTATCTCCAAATACACTCACAGTCTGAGGTACTGGCTGTTACGGATTTAACACACGAATTTGAGGGGACACAATTCAGCCTGTAAGAGCCAGTAACTTTGGCCCACTGCCACATGGGCCTCTTGGTACTCACAACCGTGGCAGCTTGCTTCCCCCAGAGTGAATGATCTAGGAAGGAGAACAAAAGAGCAAGAGCCTAAGGCAGAAACCACAGCCTTTTTCCAAACCTAATCTTAGAGGTAACGTATTACTTCTGCTGTATGCTATCAGTAACACAGACCAATCCTGGGATGACGGAAGAGCAGTCTACACATTGGTCTGAACACTGTGGGGGTGAGGGGATCACTGGGGAACATACTGGTGCCTGTCTACCACAAACCTGTATGCATAATATATGAATAACTACTATAATTTGATAATAAAAGATGTCAATTAAAAAGGAGCAAAAGATTTGAATAAACATTTCATTAAAGAAAATATCTAAGTGGCCAGTTTAACATGAAAAGATGTTCAACATCATTAGTCATTAAAGAAATGTAATTAAATAACATTAAAGAAATGTAAGTTAAATTCGCAACGACATATCACTACACATCTATAATCAAATAACTGATAATACTAAGAATTGGCAGGGATGTAGAGAAACAGGAACTCTCAGCCAGTGGGAATGTAAAATGGTATAGCTACTTTGGAAAACAGTTTGGGCATTACTTTAAAAATTAACATAAATTTATATGGCCTAGCAATTCCACTCCTAGTTATTTACTTACGGGAAATGTAAACATGTCCACACAAATACTTGTATACGCATGTGGAAGCAGAATTATTCGTAATAGCCCAAACTGGAAACAAGGCAAATGCCCACCAACTGGTACATGCATGAAAAAACATGCCACATTCATACAATGCAATGTTATTCAGCAATACCGGGCATTAAGCACTTTCACCTAATATATTTATGATGTCCTCTGAGAGAATCCTGCAAAATGCTGCAGAATCCTTCAGAATGCCTGCGTCAGGCTGTTACTTAAAAAGAATGGAAAGAAAAATTAATGCCCTCTTTCCTACTTGAAACCCATCAGGATTCCCAGTTATATATTTTGTGTCCGTCACTGCTAGTTAATTCCCATGCATGATCTCATAATCTTCGCAATGACACTGAGATTTGTGTTAATAATACCATGGTCCCCAGTTTATAGCTTTAAGAAACTAAAGCTTGGAAAGGCATAACATCAGGTGTGTCTATTTTCATACAAGATCGGATTTAATGGTTAACACAGATGAGGGTGGGTTTTCCCATTTCCAGAGTGTAAGGGTTTCACTTCTCTCCCTCTGCTGGTCTCCTCCACTCTTAACACCGAGTAGGGCGTGGAGGGTGGCCTAGGGTGTGGCCCAGGAGGCTTCCCCAGGGGAAAGGGGTGGAGGAAACCAGGCGGTTTGAAACCCATTAGAATTCCGTTATATATTGAGTTTGTATCCGTCACTGCTAGTTGATTCCCATGCATTATCTCATATAATCTTCGCAATGACACTGGGAGATTTGTATCAATAATACCATGGTCCCTAGTTTATACCTTTAAGAAACTAAAGCTTGGAAAGATGTAACATCGGGTGTGTCCTCCATTTTCATACAAGATTGGATTTAATGGTTAACACAGATTAGGTTGGGTTTTCCCATTTCCAGAGTGTAAGGGTTTCGCTTCTCTCCCTCTGCCGGTCTCCTCCACTCTTTACACCGAGTAGGGCGTGGAGGGTGACCTAGGGTGTGGCCCAGGAGGCTTCCCTAGGGGAAGGGTGTAGTAGAAACCAAGCGGGAGACGAAAATACACCTGGGCAAGTCACGCAGTTACGCTTCTTGGCCCAGAGCATCCGGCAGCGCCTCCGCAGAGCCGTAAAGAGTTCTATAAGTCGTGAAGTGTCGAGGAGCAAGAGCGTTGCTTTACGGCGATTCGAGCAGTCGCGTCAAGCTGACTATTCTGGGCTCTTGGCTACTTGGCTTCGCACGTGGGCCGCCGTAGGTATTCCGATCGGTAGTTCCTCCTATTCGTGTGTAGCAGCCACATTGAAGGATAGAGTGGCAACAGAGGCCAAGTATCGTGAGTTTGCTGCTGAAAATGAAGGGAAGTCTGGGGGAGGTCTCCACAGCGTAGCTGAGGGGGTGCGGCTAAGTCCAGAGCCTGGCACGGGCGGAGGAGGTCGGCGGCAGAGAGGAGGGGAAAGGGCTGACAGGAATGAAGGAGATAGGGGCTGGAGAGAAAGGAAGTGGACAAAGGCCAGAGGAAATACCGATGGACCTAACGGTAGTGAAGCAAGAAATTATGGACTGGCCAGATACAGAAGGCAGGTTGGCTGGCCAGTGGGTAAAACAGGAGGTGGAGGATAGGCCTGAGGTGAAGGATGAGAAGGCAGGCGTATTGGAGGTGAAGCAGGAGACGGATAGTAGTTTAGTGGTAAAAGAAGCGAAGGTGGGTGACCCAGAGGTAAAGGAAGAGAAGGTAAAGGAAGAGGTAATGGACTGGTCAGAAGTGAAGGAAGAGAAGGATAACTCGGAGATGAAACAGGAGGAGAAGTTTGTTGGTCAATACATAAAAGAGGAAGTGATGCATGGAGAGTGTGTAAAAGAAGAGAAGGATTTCCTGAAGAAAGAAACCGTGGATGATACAAAGGTGAAAGAAGAGCCTCCGATAAATCACCCGGTGGGTTGCAAGCGGAAACTGGCCATGTCAAGGTAGGGCATGGGGAATTCCATTTAGGGGAATAAAGCTGTGGAATCCTCATGTCTAGAGTGAAGGAAACCACACTATCAGGAGAAGGTGGAATAATGAAAAATAAGCACAAGTTTGGGTTTCTGGAGTCAGACGGCGTTCGTGGGGGTGGGTTGGGAAGTGGAGGGTGTTGTAGATGACAACACAACAAATTCAGTGAAAATATATGAAGTTGGTAGTGTCCAGTGGGTAATGAGCAAGTTAGGAAAGTGAAAATTCTGGGGACCAAAAGATCATTTGGAACTGGATCTGGCTTGACTTAATATGCTCTTTACTTCGTATTCCTTTGAGAGAGAATAGAGATGAGAAAGTCTAATAAAACCAACAGTGACAACGTAGATTAAGTTAAAATTAGGCAAAATTACAGTTGATCTCAATTATCAAACTTCTGCATGGGTGCTGTGAATATTTATTGCTTTTGATTTAATTTCCTTATTGTGTGGATCATGTGACAAAGGAAATAAAGTAGTCAGATTCTTGGGAATATTACCGTCTAGAACACAGTGGGCTAAATATAAGTAACTGTAGTTTGGTTGTCAGTATCCCAAGAGCATAGAAGAGCAGTTGAGGACAGATTATGGGTTACATGGCATTTATAGATTATTTCGATGTTCATTCTAGATTAGGTGTGGAGTTCAGGAAAAAAGATGCTACTACTACTCTCTAAATTTCACTTGGCCTTATATTCTTTTTCTGGTGTGTGCTTTAAAAATATCTAAACATTTCCAGGAATCACAAGTTAAAATATCAGTGAATAATCTCATTCCCTAATTAGAGTAGAAAAACAAATCAAAAGCAAGATGGGTTTTAAAATTTTTAATACATTTTTCAGAGTTACATGTCACTAACAACATTGGAAATGTAGTTGTTTTGGGAAGGTTTCATAGAGAAGAATTTTCAAATGATGTTCAATAACTATCAAATTTTTTTCAGAGTTACTTGTCACTAAGTTTATAAGTTGGGACATTTTAAGTTTATAAATAAATAGAGTTAATATTTGATAATGTAATGTTACATGTGGGCTTTCGCAGGTGTGAAACTTGTGGTACAGAAGAAGCAAAGTACAGATGTCCACGTTGTATGCGATATTCCTGCAGGTATACATGTAACTTCCTACCTTTTAACCTGTATCTGTACCTTTCTTACCCTAAAGTATAAAAGTACTTCCCCTTTGTCTTTTCAGTTTGCCCTGTGTAAAGAAACACAAAGCAGAACTGACATGTAATGGAGTTCGAGATAAAACTGCATACGTTTCAATACAACAGTTTACTGAAATGAATCTCCTAAGTGGTAAGCCACTTTATGCATAGCAAATTGAGGCTTTCTGGCCATTGGTGTATGTCAGTTGTTAATTCTTCTGTTTTGAAATTTTTAGATTATCGATTTTTGGAAGATGTGGCAAGAACAGCGGACCATATTTCTAGAGATGCTTTTTTGAAAAGACCAATAAGCAATAAACATGTAAGAATTTTTCCTAATTTCTTCCAGTTAGAAGTCCTTCAAATCAATTAGATTCTTTTTTTTTTTTTTTTAACTTACCAAATAATATATATTAAGTGGCTACCATGATGTAGAGCTGTTCTGATTACTTAAGGATATGGCTGTGACCCAAACAAAGTCTGTCCCCTCGTGGAGTTGTATTTAGTGGGAGATACAGGAGATGAGTGGAGGAACAAATGTAATTTCAGATAGAGTTAAGTTCATATAGAAGATAAAGAAGGCTCAAGAGATTAAAGAGAGAATGAAAATGGTCTGTTGGGGAGAGATTGTCAGGGTACTAGTTTTGATACAGTGGTCAGGAGAAGCTTCTCTAAGAGATGATATGTAAGCAGTGATCTGAATGCTGAGAAAGAAGCTGTCATGTAAACATTTGGAGGAAGATTATTCCAGGTAGGGACAAAAGTAAAAGGAAAGACCTGAGTCAGAAACAAGGATGTCTGGTTTGAGGAATTAAAAGATTGGCAAGGTAACTGAAGCATAATTGAAAATGAAGTTAGAGTAACTGGCTCATGCCTGTAATCCAAACACTTTGGGAGGCTGAGGCCAGACCATTGCTTGAGCTCAGGAGTTCAAGACCAGCCTGGGCAACATGATGAAAACCTGTCTCCATGAAAAAATACAAAAATTAGCCAGATGTGGTGGTGTGCCCCTGTAGTCCCATCAACTTGGGAAGCTGAGGAGGGAGGATCACCTGAGCCCAGGAACGTCAAGGCTGCAGTGAGCCGTGATTGCGCCCCTGCACTCCAGCCTGGGCAACAGAGTGAGACTCTGTCTCAAAAGAAAAAAGAAAAGAAACTGGTGAGGGTTTCTAATTCTAAGTGCAAATGGAAACCATGGAAGGGTTTTGAACTTAAATTTGCTTTTTGAAAAACCACTCTTGCTGCTGTGTGAACTTTAGGGGGGGGCAAGAGTGGAAGACTGGAAGTAGGGAGACGAATTATGCAGCTCTTCCCACGATCCTTGTGAGATCATAGTGGCTTGGTTATACTGTTTGAATTATTGCGAAGGGATTAGATTCTGATTTTGAAGGAAGAGCTAACAAGACTTGCCTAATTGACTAATATACTCCATTTTCATACTCTTACATTCCTTTTTTAATTCCTTAAATACTATGCAAAATTAAAGCTTACATATTTGGAATTTTTTGGCAACTGGTGTTGTAGAAATTCATGTATGGTGTGGTTAAATCGTATCCTGGAATTGTGTTGATTTTAGTATTGGAGTTGCAGAATTTTAATACCTTTTAAACACCTTGTTTTATTAGTATTATTGGTACAGACATAATTACATCACACATATCTGAAAGAAAATTATTCATATAGCAACTCTTATTTTTCCTCAAACTTAATTAGGCATAATTAAAATTCTACCTAAAGATAAATTACTTTACAATTTTTTAATTGTGAAATATAGCATGTATATTTTCTAAAAATCACAAAATGGAAGTACACAGTTTAATGAATAGTTATAAAATAAATATTCATGTAACTACCACCTCAGTCTAGAATTAGAACATTACTGGCTTCCCAGAAGTTCCATGCCACCTTCTTATGCCCTTCCCTGATCTTTTCTCATTTCTTAATATTTTTTTCTATCTTAGGACTGTAACACAATATGTATATGCATTTTTTTTATGGGTTTTGGATTTTCTGTAAGAATAAAAAACAGTTTAGAAAAAATGCCACTACTTTTGTCTATGAATTATAGTATGCATGTGAACATGTTTTCATAGGGTTTATACCTGGGAATAGAATTGCTTTGTTGTGTGGTATGCATATCTTCAATTTGCCTAGATGTTACCAAAACATTTTCCAAAGTGATTATACTAGTTTATGCTCTCACCAATAGTATATGAATGTACCTATTGTCATATTCTCACCAGTCCTTAGTTTGGTAAGACTTTAAAAATTTTTGTCAATCTGTTAGCTGTGTAATTTTATTGTGGTTTTAAATGTACAGTTCTCTAATTCCTGATGAGATTGAACCACCTTTCAAATACTTTATTGGCCATTTGGATTTCCTCTTTTATGCAGTGCCTGTTCAAGTCTTTTGCTCATCTTTTCATTGGTCAGCTTTATTTTTCTTACTGGTTTGTGAGAATTCTTGGTATTTCTTGGATGCTAATGCAAGTTGGTTGTATGCTGTAAATATCTTCTTCTAGTCTCTGTCTTGTCTTTTCATTCTATAGTGTCTTGTGGTGAATGGATATTCTTAGTTTTAATGTAGTCAAATTTATCATTTGTTTCCTTTACAGTTAGTAGGTTTATATGTTTATAAAGAAATTCCATCCCTACCATGAAGTTAGGAAGTTATTCTCTCATAATTATTGCCTAAAAGCTTTATACTGTTGTATTTTACACTTGTGTCTTTAACTGGAATTGATTTTTGGTATCATGTACAGAGGAGTTCCCATTTAATTTTTCATATGGATAATCCACTTTTCCCAGCACCATTTATTGGAAAGTTCATCCTTTCCCTACTGCTGTGTAGGACCACCTTTGTCATATATCAGCATCCCTATGTGCTTGGGTCATTTTGTGGCCTTGTCTTTTCCATTCTGTTGTCCTAGTGGTATATCCTGCACCAGTACTACGCTCTGTCAATTACGGTGGTTTTTTGCTGAAACTTGTTATCTGATTAAGTCCTCCCACTTCCTTTTTTCTAGAGTATGGCTATTCAGTGCTGTTTTCAAGGCAAAATAATTGCAAATCTAAGCAAGAGATGGCCCATAGCCCTAACTGCTAATGAGTTTTTGTTCTTTTTTCCTCTGTTTCAGTGTAACCATACAAGTTTCCTAGATTGCTCTAAAAGTAGAGATTGTTTCTGGTTCACCCTTATCCTGAAGGTGTATTAGGAGGGTTGGTCACTGCTATTATAATTATTTATAATAATCACTACCATCACTGAAACCAAAGTCCTCTAAATTATAAAATTACATGTAATTTATTAAAACAGTTTCCTACTTAGCCAGTGATAGCTGACCCATCCTTTCCCTTGGCTTATGACTTGATTCTGACTTTACATTGCAAATTCTAGATCCCTATTCACTTAACAAAAAACTTGCATTTATATTTTGCCTTTTCTTTGAGTGATCTTTCTTCTTCCTTGACTTAATAAAAATCTGGTATTACTTCCTTCATAATTCTGGAATTGCCCAGTTTAGCTTAATCAACCCAAGTGGTCAATGTAATAACACATGTCAGAGCCAGAATGTCCTCATATCCCATTTTGTGCTTCTCACAACAGTGGTTACTTTAAACTAGGCCTTGTACTAGGCAGTGCAATGGCTCTTCCCTTGAGTGAGCTGTCTAGTAATAAAATCAGGGATATATATACACAGCTAGCTGGTAAAACCGTCAGTAAAAGAAATTAAGAATTGTGTAGGTAGCCTCTGTGATTGCCAAATGACCTGTGTTTTTGTTTGTTTTAATCTCCATTAAATTCTTCTTTGGCTCATAGAATATATGGGTTAAAAGCACAAGCTCTGGAATTAGACAGACCTGGGTTTGAGTACAAGTTCTGTCTTTCTGAGATAGGTGTATGATTTTGGGATCTCACTAATTCTTATTGCTAAAATGGAGATGATACCTATTCTCATAGTGTCGTTGTGAAGATTACGTGAAGTTACTGCTTAGAGCTGTTGTAACACTTAGGTTCTCAGTAAATCTTAACTATTATTGAACATTATTTTACTCTTTAAATTTAAGGAATTTAAAAATTAATTTGTCTGTTTGGTTTTGTTTGTTAGATGTACTTTATGAAAAATCGTGCCCGAAGGCAAGGTATTAACTTGAAACTTCTACCCAGTGGATTCACCAAGAGGAAGGAGAATTCAACCTTTTTTGATAAGAAGTAAGTTTCTAACTTTTTAGTATATCAGGTGTTCTGATTTGATCAGGATCATTCTTTAAGGTTTGGTTGCTATAGAGCATTGCTACCCCAAATGTGATTCTCTAAACTGTTTGTTATTGGTCCATGACAAGATAACTGTAGCAATTGTATGTCACGTAACTCTAATAAATATCTGGGTGCATACCAGTCACCTAGGCGTCTTGTTAAGTATGCTTGTGATTTTTTAGTAGGCCTGGGTTGGAGTTTGATATTGTGCGTTTCTAACAAGCTCCTCAGTGATGCTGATTGTTTGAGAAACATTTTGAGTAGCAGTGCCCTAGAACACTCTCATAGATTAGAAATAAACTTTCTTTGAGACCTAAGATACCAATAAAGTATTTCAGGGACTTCCAGGACAAAGCAAGTAAAAGCAGGACCTCTGTACTGTTTAAAGGCAACTCTGCTTTTTTCTTTCTCCACTGGGCTTCCAAATAAGATTTCATTTAAAAGCTGTCGATGGAGAAGGGGACTTTGAACTCTTGAGTACAGATAATATAACAGAGATTAGTTTGCTGCTGTCTGAAAATGTTGGTTGAAAAGGCCCCAAGAGTACAAAGGAAAACAGGATCCCAAAGTACTTTAAGCCAACTAAATTATCAGATAATACCTTTCAGAAGTCAAGATTTTGGATTTAGAATTTTTAAAAACTTGAGGGAGTCCCTCCCTTTCCAGCCTCTTAGTAACTGTGGGGCCTTGAACAAATCACCTTCCTTTCTCTGGGCCTCAGTTGTATGATATGGGGAGTTGACCCAGGTCAACTCTACGGTGCCTTTCCAGTTGTACTCTTCCAAAAATTGAAAAGACATAAGCCATCAGAATTATTATTCTAGTAAAACTTCTACCTTTTCAAAGCTGTTAACATAATTAGAAGATGATGTTACCCATTTATTTTATATAAGACGTAAATATTTGTAAAAATGGTTTTTCGTTTTTCCTGGTTTTCTTCCAAAAGTAATGCTGAAGCAGGTGGATCCCTTGAGGCCAGGAGTTTGAGACCAGCCTAGGCAACATCGTGAAACCTCATCTCTAGTAAAAATACAGAAATTAGCCAGGTGTGGTGGCACCCACCTGTGGTCCCAGCGACTCAGGAGGCTGAAGTAGGAGCATCCCTTGAGCACAGGAGGCAGAGGTTGCAGTGAGCCAAGATTGCATCACTGCACTCCAGTCTGGGCAACAGAATGAGACCCTGTCTCAAAAAAAAAAAAAAAAAAAAAAGTGAAGTAATGTCTTGTGTTTATCAAATGTGAGATGATTCTTTTGTGTGTTTTGAAACTGACGTATTTAGAAATTGACATAATTTGAAGTTTATGGTAACTGGTTAGAAGTTTATGGTAACTGATTAGTGCCTTCTCAAATACAAAATGTGTTCCTGTTTTATGAAAGAAGCCATTCAGAATGATTGTAATCAGAGATTAGTTCTCAGTAATGAAAAGCAGATGGCCTCAAGTATAACATTTTTGTGTCTCTAGATACATGAATGTATGCGGAAAGTTTTTACCAAGAATATTACACTCAGTATATTTTCCAGGTTTAGTATATTTTTGGTTGTTTTGAAACTCCCCAGGTCTCTGCAAATGGCAAATCAGATTCTTCTTGCGTTAGTCTTTTGTTCATAAATTTATAGAGATTTGGGATTGGTTTTCTTAAATTTTTAGTGTTTCCTAAGAGGAGATTAGCAACATAGTGTGTAATAGTAGGCTTTAGAATCCTTTTTTTAGTCTTTTGCCATCTGCAAAATGGAGCTCATGATAACTGCCTTGTAGAGTTGTGGCCTTTTAGTGTATTAATTCACATAGGCAGTAAGTGGCATGTGGGAAGGAATCAGTTTATAGTAGCTATTGTAAAAATAATACATCTGTATCATTAAAAAGTTTAAAGGAAAAATATCACCTGTAATTCCACTATCTAGAGTTGACCACTAATAAAATTTCGTAACATTTCCTTCTAATCATGTTTTCTCTTTTTTTATGTAATAAAGTAAAACATAATATAAAATACTTAAAGCTATATAAAGTGACATGACTCTGCTCAAGTTAAACATTAATTTTTATGAATAAATTCACATCCTTTTTTCCTACAGCTAGAATTTCCATTTAGCAATATATTATGAACCTCTTTTCTTGTTAATGCAAATCTGCCTCATTATTTTTAAGTAGGATATTCCACCTTTGACTATATCCTGTTTCATTTAATTATTCTCATATTCATGAACACTTATTTTATGTCTTGTTTTTAATTATTATAAATAGCACGATATTAAACAGCCTTGAACAAATTGTTTTGTGTGCTTACGTGACTTTTCTTTGTAGGATCAATTCCTAGAAAGCAGAATTACTGGATTAGAGAGTACAATGTATTTAAACTTTTGAGAAAAACTCTGCATTGTCTCCATAAAACATTACCACTTTGTACTTTCATCAAGAAAGTATGAGTGCCTATTTTAGTTATACCTTAACTTTTGTTGAATATTACCAAACTTTTTTGTGGGCAGCTTTATTAGAGAGGTTGAGCTCTTGGATTTTTTATTTCTTGTTAAGACATTGCCAGATGTCCACTGCAGGAGGCAGAATCACCCCCATTTGAGAACCACTGATTTAGATAAATACAGAAGATGTACTTATTGAATGTATAGTTCTAATCTTTTCTTGGTCTATATAATTAATATAATGTAGACAGAATCAGGATTCTGGTGTCTTATATTTCACCTTTAAGAGAAAAAAATAAAGACATTTAGAATTACTTTGAGATATTTGTATCTTATATTTCACCTTTAAGAGAAAAAAATAAAGACATTTAGAATTACTTTGAGATATTTGTATCTTATCAGCTGAGCAATAAGATACCATGAACACATGAAAATGAGCAAGGTTTTAGATGATTGCAGTTGTATTTGCTGGAAAGAGGGAAGAAGGGGAAGTGAAATGTTTTCAAAGAATTCTGTTAAGCTCCCATGCCCCCAGTATTCTAAGAGACTAGTTTTCAATACTTTTTTCTATTAACTTTCAAAAGTTGGTTATAACTTTGTCTCTGATCAATGTAAATTTGCATGTTGCCTCTACTGTTTGATTATACATTAGGTGACCTTGGGCAAAATCTGACTTACCAGGTTATTGATAGGATTAAATGAATTATTAATAATAACTAAAGTAGTACCTGGCACATAGTAAATAATATACAGTGACATTGAAGATTTACATTCCCTTCACTGAAATTCTTAGGAATATGCCACAGTTACTATATATTCCATTCACCCCTCATAGGTCTGGGACAGCACTGTGTAATCAAACAGTACTATTTGTGCAGTGAAACCTATAAATGTTTACCTTATAATGGGTAAATAATGATTGTAGACTGACTCAGGTTTTGCTGCTGAAGGAGTTAAAAATCTCTCAGTTTTGGAGATTTTGGAATTGTTGATATGAGAAGTTAGTCTTGTTCTAAGATTATTATTAATACGCCCTAGGTATTAAATTGATTGCTTGTTTAAGCAACTTGAACTGCAGTATAGTCAAAATCTCAAGTTAATGTTGCTTAAAATTTGAATGTTTTAACTTTTGAGGAATCTGAATGAAAAATCTTTTGTACTGTTTTTGTAACTTTTCTATAAAGTCTACATTTATTTTTTTAAAAAAGTTTTAAATTTAAAAGCCCCTATATGAAGTGTGATGAATGTGCCATTGTACCTGAATTACTCTGTAGACCTATCTGCAGGTGATTGTAGCAGCTGACTGGAATAGGTTCATTCTAATCCAGACACCCTTTATAGCAGGCATTTTCACTGACTCTCCTAAAATTATATGTGAAATTATGTGATGTGTGAATTTTTCTAAGAATAAGTACTGCAATTTTCACTGAATAGTCAAAGTGAGGTGAAGTCTGTGAAGTCAAAAATGGATGCAATGGGGATGAATTTTAGAGGACTATTTTAGAGGAATTTGCAGGAGTGTCATAGTAGATAGCTGTAATCAATAAAGTTAAGTTCAGGGAGGCTTATATAAGTTGAGCCAAAGCAAGGTTGACATTCGCTGTTAAAAATAGAGAAGCTTGATAAGGAAATGTTGGCTGTCCTGCTTATTTTGGAGCAGATCCCAAGCTACTTTAAAATAGTGGCTTTTTCAGAGGTAATTCCTTTACCTCATCTCTTTGTAGGGTCTATAGTTTTATGTTCACTTCTACCCAGTGCTAATCAAATTTGTTGAAAGAAATATGAAAGACCTATATGAAGAAAATGTAATTTCTCCTGAATGACTTAAAAGATGTGTTTAAACTTTTGAGAAAAACTCTGCATTGTCTCCATAAAACATTACCACTTTGTACTTTCATCAAGAAAGTATGAGTGCCTATTTTAGTTACATTTTTTTAGTTTAGAAAAAAAGTGCGTATTCTTAAAAAGCTCAGTATTGTTTCTTAAGTGATCTTTTAAGTCTGATGCAATCCTAATCAGAATATCAGTGGGATTTTGTTTGTTGTTATTTATTTATTGAGAAGACAATTCATAAATAACTGAAGTTTATTTTGAAGAATAACATGGCAGAAGTGCCCGGAAAAATCTGAAAAAAGAATGATGAGGCTGGACTCATTAAAATTTATGAAATTATACTAATTTTATGGTGTTGGCCTAGAAATCTGTAACTAGATCACAGAAAATAAATAGTATATTTGATTTCCTAGTATATGATCAAGGTAACATTTCAAATTAATACAAATAATTACTTAATAAATGGAGTTGAAACAGCTTGCCATTTGAGAGGAAATGCTGAATCTTTTACTAAATAATATCCAGATGGATCAAAATCTTAAAATGAAATAAAAATACTGGAATATTTTCATAATCTTGAAGAGAAGAAACATCCCATCCAGAAGCCAAAAGGAAAATAATAAAATAATAACTAAATTTACATGGCAAAAAAAGACCATAATAAAGTCAAAAGACTGGATCAAAAAAGTCTTTAACATATATGACACAGAGTGCTTATGCATTATTAAGAAAAAAAGACTAGCAACTAATTAGGAAAGGGGCAGAGGATGAGAATAGATAGTCATAGAAAGATATGTCTACATACATAGTATTTTACTGATAAACATTAATAATATCTAGTATAATGAAGATATGGGTTAACCAGGCCATTTTTCTCTTCCATTGTTCTTGAGAGTTAAATTGGTATGGTCCTTTTAGAAGGTAATTTGGTAATGTTTCTCAGAATGTTATATATTTTGTTGTATAAAATGTATATTACATCTTAAAATGTTAGAAATAAGTACTCAAGGAATTTAGCCTACAAACATATTTGTAGATGATCTGCAAACGAGATATATGTACACATATATCTATTGCAATATTGTTTTTAGTAGTGTAAAAACTGGCACCAACCTAAAGTATCCTTCAGTATGGACTGAGTTAAATAAATGATGACACCTTCATACCGTGGAATTCCATGCAGCTATTAAGCAAAAACAATTAGACGCAGAAGTATTGTCATGGAATACTATCCATGACATGTTCAGTGAAAAAAAAGAATTGGAGTTTAAAACAATTGTCTGAAAGATCAGGAAGCTCACTTTAAATTGGTGATTGTCAAGCAATACGTCATCTGCACAAAAAATTTAAAACTTAGCTTGGTGTGATGGTGAATGCCATGATTGCACCGCTACACTCCAGCCTGGGCGACAGAGTGAGGCCCTGTCTCTTAAAAAAAAAAAAAAAAAAAAACAGTAATAAATTAGCGATTCTTTGGATCTGAATCCCTTTGGGAATCAGCTTAAATATATGAGTTCTGTTTGTTATATACTGTATGTCTGTTAGATAAGAAAAACTTCATAGATGAACCATGTTGTTTTTTTGTTTGTTTTGAGATGGAGTCTCGCTCTGTCGCCCAGGCTGGAGTGCAGTGGCACGATCTCGGCTCACTGCAGTCTCCACCTCCCGGGTTCATACTATTCTCCTGCCTCAGCCTCCCAAGTAGCTGGGACTACAGGCACACACCACCACACCCAGCTAATATTTTGTGTTTTTAGTAGAGACAGAGTTTCACCATGTTCAGGATGGTCTCGATCTCCTGACCTTGTGATCCGCCTGCCTTGGCCTCCCAAAGTGCGGGGATTAAAGGCGTGAGCCACTGCACGTGGCCTGAACCATGTTGTTTTGTCCCCTCTGATAGTAGAGTTTGGACTGAAGCTGGTAACGTTAAGGACATGCTAAGAAATAGCTCTTAGAATCTTGCTGAACTTTCTTTAAGGGCATTACATGTTACTCTACCAAGTAGTCTCCATGTATATAACCATGGGAGAAATGTCTCTTTGATCTCTGTTTCTTTTAATCAACTATTTGTTGTTTTCTGAAGCTGAACAATATATAGTGGCTTCAAATGCCAGCTCTGATATTTACTGGTTTTGTGGCTTTAACTCTATATCTCATTTTCCTCATCAGTAAAATGGACAAAAGTATAATCTACCCACATATATACCAGTATTTTTGTCCCTTTTTAGACATTTTTTCAGACCTTCTTTTTAGGATCATTTTGTTTTCTTTTTTAAGATTTCTTTAGTGAGGGTCTTATAAAAATATGCTTTTTCAGTTTTCATCTTAAAATATCTGTATTTCATCCTCTTTTTTTTTTTTTTTTTTGTAGACAGGGTCTCCCTCTGTCACCCAGTCTGGAGTGCAGTGGTGCAATCTCAGCTCACTGCAACCTCCATCTTCTGGTTTCAAGCAATTCTTCTGCCTCAGCCTCCTGAGTAGCTGTGACTACAGGTGCCTGCCACCATACCAGCTAATTTTTTTGTGTTTTAGTAGAGAGGAGGTTTCACCATGTTGTCCAGTGTGGTCTTAATTTCCTGAGCTCAGGCAATCCACCCACCTCAGCCTCCCAAAGTGCTGTGATTACAGACATGCGCCACCGCGCTAGTCTTATTTTCATTTTTTAATGGAAATACAATACATACCAAAAAAATACACAAATCATTAATGTACCAAGGTCAAAAACATTACCAGCACCCGAGAAGTCTTTACTGCCCACCATGGGAATACCTACCACCACCTCCCAAGTTTACTATCTCCCCTAACTTTCAATTTTATAGATTAGTTTTGCCTAAAGTTTTTTCCAATATTTTATTATGAAAAATTTGAAACATAAAACAAAGTTGAAAATTTTGTAGTGAATGTGTACATACCCATCACCTAAATTCTGTCATTAATATTTT
This sequence comes from Rhinopithecus roxellana, assembly GCF_007565055.1. Taxonomy (NCBI): domain Eukaryota; kingdom Metazoa; phylum Chordata; class Mammalia; order Primates; family Cercopithecidae; genus Rhinopithecus; species Rhinopithecus roxellana. Next base: position 67,681,729 of record NC_044560.1, on the reverse strand, counting down.
ACAATAATTGCTTTATCAGATATTTATCCATCCGTTAACCCATTTTATTTTTGGTGCATTTCGAACTAAATGCAGGCATCCCTCTACTGGGCCCTGAATACTTAAGCATCATAACTAGAGTTCCATAGTTTGCATTTTTGTCTGTTGATATAAAATTTACACATAATGAAATGCACAAATCTTAAGTATATACATTTGCTGAGTTTTGACAAATACATGCACCTGTATAATCCAGTCCCTGTGAATAAATGGAACATTACCATCACCCCAGAAAGGTTTTTCTTGTCATTTGCTCTCTTCCTTAGAGACAGCCTGTCCTTTTTTCCCCTGTACATTTCTTTTGCCTGTTTCAAAATTTCATGTATAGTCAGACAGCTCACTCTTACTTTTGTTTTTTATCTGTTTTTTACTTTTTAAGTCAGAATCTTACTATGTTGCCCAGGCTAGTCTTGAACTCCTGGCCTCAAGCAGTCCTCCCACCTTGGCCTCCCAAAGTGCTGGGATTAGAGGCATGAGCCCCCATGCCCAGCCCCTTTTGAATGATAGTTTAGCTTCATATGAAATATATTAAGTTGACATTTATTTTAGAACTCAGTTAATTTATATATTCCATTGTCTTCTCACTTCTTTTGCCACTATTGAGAACACTGTTGCTTTATACATAGTCTTCCTTCTTTTCTCTTCTGATTGCTTTGAAAATATTCAGTATTGTCTTTGGAGTTCTGCAGTTTCTATGATGTGTGTCTCAGTGTGATTTCTTTTTATTATTCCTTGAGATTTGTTCTGCTGTCTAAATATGAGAATTCTGGAAAAGTAATACGTTATCTAAATTTCTTTGTCTTTGCTACATTCCGAGTAACTTATTTAGCTATATTGTCCAAGTCACTTTCTCTCCTCAGTTGTCTAATTAATCATATTTTTAGCCTATGCACTGTTTGTATTTTAGTTTATTTTTCCCTGGAAGCTCTGTTTCTTCCCTAATCTTTCTCATCTTTTAGACAGAACTGTATTCCTTACTCACGTTGTAAGCTTCCTTTTTTTCTTCAGTAATTTAAAACACTTCTCATCGTGTAAATAATCCCAGTATCTGAAGTTGTGTAAGTCTGGTACTGCTGTCTGCTTGGACTCTTTTCTGTGGACTAACCACCCATTTCCTCAGATATGGATCCAATTTTCTTATCCCTGCGTTTGTCTCCAAACGATAATTGGCCCTCAGTTCTAAACAATCCAGTTCTTCTACTTACCATTCTTCTACTGCTAACAGCTTAGAACTGAAAGTCCTTAACTTTTCAATTTATCCTTTTGACCTAGGGTTCTTTAGCTCTGTGTTTGTGTGTCTGTCTTTTACTTACAGTATGAAAGTAATAGAGGTGTGCCTATTACTAAACAACTTAATATTTAAGAACTTGAGTCTGTTTTAGAAGCTAGCCACTAGATGTCCCTCTTGTAAAGAAATAACCTTTTATGAATTCAAAAAATTACTTTTTGTTCTTTGGATAAAATTGCATCATCCTTATTATATTGCAGTAATATACCTATTTACCCCTGTATTAATGCCAGTAGCACTTTTTTCCTTAAAAAGTTATGTGGTAATGTACTTCTAAAAGCACAGGACTTTTTTTTTTTTTTTTTTTTTTTTAGCATGGTATCCTATAAATATAAGTAGTATAGGTTTGTACTTTGCTATAAATTGGCTTTAGGAAAGAGTAAAGGAAAATAAAATGATGGGTTTAGCAGTTGTGGTCATGAGAAGACAAGTGGATTTTGCTGTGAGCTTTGGGGGATGATATAATAGGTGCCTAGTACAGACTTGTCAACTGATTGAAATGTTTAGCTCTGGGTTTCTCTGCCATAATAGCTTTGATATGGTTTGATGGAAGAATTTCAGAACAGCATCAAGGATTTAGAAAAAACAGTGTGAAAGAATAGAATCCTAATGGTTCCCCAGTTGGGCTTTTACTTACTGCAGCCATGCAGACAGTGGTAAGGGAGTTCTTGTGACACAGCATCACAGGGTATAACTTTCCACAGCAGTAATTAGCTAGCATTCATAGAAATGGAAAGCCAAACACTTGATCATCTTGAGGTTCCCGAACTGATTCACTTAAGGAAGACTTTTCCTGGTCACCAAGACCATCCTTTGTGATATGCTTCTAAAATGTGTCCCTTTCTTACTGTCTCCTTGACCGCAGCATTTATCAGCTGTAGTGTCCTATGCAGGCCCTTCTTATCTCACTCTGGACTATTGAGGAACCCCCTCCACCTCCCAGGTTCAAGCGATTCTCCTGCCTTAGCCTCCTGAGTAGCTGGGATTACAGGTACACGCCACCACACTTGGCTAATTTTTGTATTTTTACTAGAGGCAGGGTTTCACCATGTTGGCCAGGCTAGTCTTGAACTCCTGACCTCAGGTAATCCACCCGCTTTGGCCTCCCAAAGTGCTGGGATTACAGGCGTGAGCCACCGTGCCCGGTGTTGAGACAGTATTACTCTGTCACCCAGGCTGGAGTTAGTGGTGCGATCTCAGTGCTCTGCAATCTCCACCTCCTGGGTTCAAATGATTCTTGTGCATCCACCTTCCAGGGAGCTGAGACTACAGGCTTGCACCACCATGCTCTGCTAATTTATGTATTTTTAGTAGAGCTGGGGTTTCACCATGTTGGCCAGGCTCCTGACCTCAGGTGATCCACCTGCCTTGGCCTCCCAAAGTTCTGGGATTGCAGGCATGAGCCAGCACACCCAGCCTATCTGTTAGATACACCTCTCTAAAACTTGTTCTCACCATAATGGTCACCTACTTAGAATCATTTAAGCTTCTGTGCCCACAAAAGTCATTAGCTCAGAGATATCTCAATTGGCCATAGGCAGCATTGCCAGTAGATGAAATTTGTCATCTCATTTTTGAGTCTTGTACTGTCTGTACCCCATTCCATAGCCTGGGGTTAACTCCTTCTTATCCCCCTCTCATTTGAAGTTGCTACTTCCCAGGCAGTTGGAAATATAATTCATTTCAAATATTCCTCATTAAACAAAACAGAATAAGTCTTCTTCGTTGTATTTGCTTTTTAAAGGAGGAATAACAATATAGTTAATATTTCCTGAATGTTTATATTTTATTAAACATAACAAGATTTAATTTAATCTTTGTTTGTAAGGAAGTTTTCTTGGCAAGTTACTTATTTCCCTGTGCCTGTTGCTTTGTCTGTAAGATGGAGACAGTAATAGTACCAGTTTTATGACTAGTGGTTTTCAGTTTAGAGTGCATGTCAGAATTAACTGAGGCAATTTCAAAATGCAGAATTATAGATACCTGGGCTTGACCAGCAGAACTTGCTAATTTATAGAGCCTTAGAACATCTGTACTTCTTGTTTTTGTTTTTTGAGACAGAGTCTCAGTCTGTCACGCAGGCTGGAGTGCAGTGGCGCGATCTCAGCTCACTGCAGCCTCCACCTCCTGGGTTTAAGCAATTCTTCTGCCTCAGCCTCCCAAGTAGCTAGGATTACAGGCAAGCCCCACCACGCCTGGCTACTTTTTGTACTTTTAGTAGAGATGGGGTTTCACCATGTTGGCCAGGCTGGTCTCAAACTCCTGACCTCAAGTGATCCACTCGCCTTGGCCTCCCAAAGTGCTGGGATTACAGGTGTGAGCCACCACGCCCAACCAAGGACATCTTTACTTCTAAAAACCACCAGATGATTCTGATGTTTACCTCTACCTGAAAACCCCTGATCTGTGTGCCGACAAGTCACTGACCTTATTCTCAATTAGTTCAGTCAGTGGGCAGAGAAGACTGCAAACTCTTAAAACAGTATAGTTAGTGCTGTGATGGAGTACTCATGGGGTTTGGTAGCACAGAGGAGGGCTCCCTGCCCCAGCCTTTCAAGAGAAGTGTTACTCACTGAGAGCAGGGAACAGGAAAAACTTCCTAGAGAAGATAGAATTTGAGCATGTTTTTAAAGGATGAGAAATAGTTTTTATTTCTAGGTTTTTATCTAGACAGAGGGAAAGATGGTTCTGGTGGTGAGAATATCATATGCAAAAGCATAGTGTAGCAAAGTTAGCACAATGTAAGTAGTTTGGTGGGGGTTTGGTGAGTGACAGGAGATGAGGCTGGAGAGAGGCCCACTCTGCCATGCCGGCGAGTTTAGGTAGAGTCATACTTTGAGCAGGAAATCTTCCTGTTCGTACGAGTGATCCATATCTGAATGTGGATCTTCATAGTCTCTCTCTACCTTATTTCCTAATGTATTCAACTAAATGTTCCCAGGCTGATCACCATTCTAAATCCTAGCATGTCTTTTTCTTCCTTATTTTCTAGCCATCTGTGAAAGTACACATGATAGCTCATCTTCTCCATTATGTCTCTTTTGCCTAGGTTCCTATAGTACATATTTTCTCTGCAGTTAATACGAAACAGATGCGGGCATTTAGTGCTGGTATTCATTTTTGGTATGCATATATCTGCTGTCCTTTCTACTTTCTAGTGTTTCTTAGTAGGGGTTCTACTGTCATTTTTGAATGGGACAGGTTTTTTGTTGTGTGGGGCTTTCCCATACATTACAGGAATTTCCCACTCCTTGCCCCCTACCTACTAAATCCCTCAAGTGCTCCCTAGTCTTGGAACAACCAAAACTGCCCAACCATTTCCAATTGTCCCCATACTCCCAGTTGAGAACTGCTTAAGTACTCAATTATTGGAAGTGAAAAGGTTCTTTTTCATTTCATTTCAGTCTTCACCTGCTATATCCATTTTCTTAATATACTTTCTACTAAAGCCAATACCACATAGTTAACCTGTTTCCTATTATTTTCATGCAGTAGTGGTACTAATTTTTAAAAGGGCAAAAATATAATATATAACTATTACTTTCCAAAGTATTTACATAATGATGTGAGACATAAAATTATGGTTTTCCTTCTCCCAAATTCTAGTCATTTTAATCTATACCAAGTAACTAAACAGATTCTTTGTATTCATGCTTCCAAAAAACACTTATCATAGTACTAATCCTAATAAAATAGATTATTTTTATAAGGAATGATTCCATTTATTTTTGAGAGACTTCAAATTTTCATCTTGGAATACATTTTAAAAGATTAAATGCCTGTGAATGAAGGATTATGTAGATATTTTGTAGATTTCGTATTTTTCTTGAAGAGTTCAGAATTTGGTAGAGTTTCTTTCGACTCTAAATTAAGATTTTATAGCTGACAGTAGAACAAAATTTTTTCCTGTAATTTCATCAGGTATTATTTGCTGCTTCCAGATGTCATACCAGTTGACAATTTTAGTGTCTCTTCCTTTTCTATTGCTTATAAATGAAAGACAAACATAGAAGAAATGTTTGTATTAATCCCTTTTATCAGTTAGGATGCTTTATATTGCATGAAATAGAATATCCAGTTTAAACAGATTTGAACTATATACAAAGGACATTTTGGCTCTCATAACAATGTTCAGAGGTAGATGGACTTCAATAGATACAGCAACTTGGTTATATCATCGAGGACCCATTTTTTTTTTTTCCTGATTCGTCATTGTATCCTTTATGGTGTCCATGTAATCCTCATAGTCATAGGATATTGCTGGTAACAGTTTGGGTTATAGTAAATATCCAAACAGAGTGCTTCTCTCCCAACATTACTAAACAGAAAACCTGAAATTCACCATGATTAGGCTGCCTACGTAATCTGCCCAATCTGGAGCCATTGTGTCCAGGAAAGTATGTTGATTTTTTTAAGTCATAAGGTACACCCCTAGAGGGTTGGCATAGAATTCATTCATTAAGGTATGGTTATGGATTACGAAGGATGGTGGTGACAGGTGGGGAATGATTGCTAAGTAGATAGTCAAAATGTCTGCTATACGTCTTAAAAATGATTTTAAAATATGGGGGCAAATATTTAAAATAAAAAGTAACTGAGATACACTTGAATTCGCAGTACAGAAAAATACATAGTTTATTTTTGAACTTTCAATTCTAGAAAGCTCATAATATTATAGCAGATTGGAGTGTGGACTCTAGAGTTATGAGGAAGCACTGCCTGGGCTCAAATCCCAGCAGCTCTGCTACTTCCAGCTGAATAATGACCTTGGAGGAGTGACTTTCTTCTCTCTACCTTAGTGTTTTCATCTGTAAAATGAAATAATAATGATATTTACCTCATAGAATTATAAGGATTAAAGGAGTTAATACATATGTTTAGAACCATGCCTGACAGAAAAAGCTTTTAAAACAAACCATTGTTATTTACTATTGCTACTTGCTGTGCTCTCTGATAAAACAATTTACTGGTAGTTTTTTTATAATCTGTAGACATTTCTTTTTTGAGATGGAATCTCCGTCTGTCACCAGGCTGGAGTGCAATGGCATGATCTTGGCTCACTGCAACCTCTGTCTCCTGGGTTCAAACAATTCTCCTGTGTCAGCCTCCTGAGTAGCTGGGACCACTGGCACATGCCACCATGCCCAGCTAATTTTTGCATTTTTGGTAGAGACGGGGTTTCACCATGTTGGCCAGGATGGAACCTGTAGAAATTTCTAATGTAATTAGTGATACAGTATTCTGAAAACAGACATGTGTTTTAGCTTTAGCTTACCTCATGGAGTCACCTGTGTTTAAAAATCAGAAGTGAAAATTTTAAGTATATTTGAACTGACATGATATATCAATGTGATTCTCAAAAGTAGTTGGAAATACTTCTCTTAATAACTATAAACAAGGGCTAAAATGTTAATGTCCGGGATATACTATGGAAACACTTATTAGGAGAGTTAAGTAGTAGGATGATGAATCTCCCTGTAAGCCCTTCATTTCACTGTTCTTTAAAACCTTTGTTGTTGGTGCATTAATTACAGGATAGAATCCATACTGCTTAGCAGGGCATTCAGGGCCGTATATAATCTGGTATTAATGTTTCTAGTTTCATCTCTAGCCACTAAACACTAAGTTTAATGTGACTAGAGTTTGCTTATGAAATCCCGGCAAAATACTCTCTAAAGACACTGTCAGTATTTGATAATAACAGCAACATTGTTGAGGACTAACAATGTTGTGTTCTAAACTCTTTTTTTTATTTTTATTTTTATTTTTTTTTGAGATAGTCTCACTCTTGTCACCCAGGCTAAAATGCAGTGGCACAATTTCGGTTCACTACAGCCTCCACCTCCTGGATTCAAGTGATTCTTCTGCCTCAGCCTCCTGAGGAGCTAGGACTACAGTTGTGCACCACCAATCCTGGCAAATTTTTTTTTTTTTTTTTTTTTTTTTGTATTTTTAGTAGAAATGGGGTTTCACTATGTTGTCCAGGTTTGTCTCAAACTCCTGACCTCAAGTGATCCAACCGTCTCGGCCTCCCAAAGTGCCGGGATTACAGGCATAAGCCACCATGCCCAGCCTCTAAACTCTTGATATATTATTTATTCATTTAATTGTGATAGAAATACCGTTGTTATCCCTGTTTTACAATGAGAAGCCTGAGGTACAAAGAGATTGTCTCTTGCTGAAGAACATGTTAAGAAGTAAATTATTAAAATGGGATTCAAACATAAAGTCCACTTAACCTCTCCCCCGTCCTACCTCTGGACCTTATAGTATATTGAGCCTTCTTGCTATGTACAGTGTCAATAAAGAACAGGAAGCTTTCATATGAAAATTGTGAAATGGAGGGAATAATGCAGTGCCCAACGTTGGTGATTGACTTGCTGCCCTAAAAAGAAGTCCGTGTTGGACTCATCTCCTTGTTGGTCTCTTTGTCCTTAATGTCTAGTGAGCTCTCGTTTGTGTTCTTTGGGTATATGTTGGTTAATCATTGTTGGAGTGAGATGAGAATTGGTGATTTGAAAAAAAAAAGAGTGGCCGGGCGCGGTGGCTCAAGCCTGTAATCCCAGCACTTTGGGAGGCCGAGACGGGTGGATCACGAGGTCAGGAGATCGAGACCATCCTGGTCTACACGGTGAAACCCCGTCTCTACTAAAAAAATACAAAAAACTAGCCGGGCGAGATGGCGGGCGCCTGTAGTCCCAGCTACTCGGGAGGCTGAGGCAGGAGAATGGCGGGAACCCGGGAGGCGGAGCTTGCAGTGAGCCGAGATTGCGCCACTGCACTCCAGCCTGGGCTACAGAGCGAGACTCCGTCTCAAAAAAAAAAAAAAAAACAGAAATATTCAAGCTTCTTTAAACTTTGTATTAGAAATCTTCATTCTTAGAGTTTAGCCTCCATTTGTAACTCTTAGTTGTGGCATATTTCATAGGAAGATAGCTTTGAGACTATCAAAATGATTAGGTAAGTAACCCTAGTTCTGGTTTGGTACTAGTTTCTAAGATAAAAAAGAGAAACGTATATTTTTTTTTCTCAAAGGGGGCAAAAGAGAATTCTTAAATGAATACTTCTAATAGTGAAATATTTTTAAATTCAAAGAGAATGTTAAAATTATTCCTGTCCTTTCTATCACTACCATCCTGTGTGTGCCGCATGAATGCATCTTTGACTTTACTGATTATAAAAAGTAACAAATCAGCCAGGTACAGTGGCTCACACCTGTAATCTCAGCACTTTGGCAGGCCAAGGTAGGAGGATCGCTTGAGCTCAGGAATTGGAGACCAGCCTGGGCAACATAGCAAGACCTTGTCTCTACTAAAATTCAAAAATATCAGTCAGCTGTGGTAGCTACTTGTGGGGGCTGAGGCGAGAGGATTGCCTGAGCCCAGAAAGTCAGGGCTGCAGTGAACCCTATTTTGCCACTGCACTCCAGCCCAGACGACAGAGTGAGACCCTGTCTCAAAAAAGGAAAAAATTCCACAAATCATTATGTGGAAGATTTATTTAATAATACAGACATATTCGTAGGTAAAAATTAAGTCAAGTCCTTTTATAATGTCAAGAAATAATCATAGCTAAAAGTTTGGGGTATGGTCTTCATACTTGCCAATATATGTATAAGCCTGTGTTTTAAATATAAAGGCTATCATTCAACATGCACAGTTTTCCACATCAGTACATTAAGTTCTGCCTCATCTTTTATGACTACTTAAAATTCATTATGTAGATCTACCATGATTTATTTAATCAACTTTCTGATGATGTACATTTAGGTTGTTTCTAATTTTTTTCTATTATATAAAGTGGTGCAGTGGACATTTATATATACATTATTATTTGACCAATTATTTCCTTGGGATAAATTTCCAGGAATAAAACTATTGAGGCAAAAATATATACTTTTTAATTACCGATTTTTATTTATAGCTTTTATGAAATTGAACTACCAGAAGCTTGCACCAATTTATATTGCTGTCAGCAATGAAGTTGCCACACTTTTGCCACACTTCCTTAGTATTTCTAATTTCTGCCAACCTGATAAGTAAAAATATTTTATTTCTATATACATTTCTTTGGTTATTAATGAATTTGAACATCTTATTGTAACATTAGAGCAGTGCCATTTAAAAGGAGCTAATGACTTTTGATTTGCATCTTTTTCCTTGGGATTATGGTAGCATTCCCCATACAAAAATTTGCAATTTGAAGTTATGAAGTCAAAAGAATAATTTAGATTATGGTTATAGAACCTCTTTCCTTAAATGTGTGTGTTCATCCACATACTTTCTTGAAACTGTGGGAGAGAATAATCCCTTTTTTTTTCTGTTTTTGTTAACAAGCAGGCCACAGAGAGACTGATCCTTAACAAGTTTCTAGTAAGCATGTGTTCGTAAATAAGTGCCCTGTATTAACTCCCTGAAAATGAGTATAAAATATTTATTTTCCTCATTTGATACAAGTGCCATCTAAGTATTTTTCAATCTTTTTTTTATTATGGCCTCCCAAGGAGCTTTCTGCCATGATATTTTGATACCATAGATACACTGTATATCTGTTGCATACAGTAGCCCTTTGTAGGGCCACAAATGTTAAAATAGCAAAGATTTTGGTGGCCCTTCAGAGAACCAGTTTTTGCCCTCTTTGGGGCCATGCTGCCCTCATTGAGAATGCATGTATGTATTGATATTTCGGGAAGGAGAGGGAAACAGCTTTGCTGTGCATGAATAGTTACTTGGGTTTCATAGGACTTAGAAGAGGTTAGTGTTTCTGTTGCTTTGTCAGATTGCCCAGAAGGGAACATAAGGATTCATAGTTGCCACAATTACTCCACCAGTCTTATCACCCAACTCTAAACATGGTATCTTGGAGTCCCTAAGTTACCTAGAATATACTAGGTATAGTAATACCATTTTTGAGAATGTTGATATGCCAAGGACATGGTGACATTATTGTAGTTGAAGGCATTTTGTTGAATTTAGGGAACAGTAGCCCTAATGCATTAGGAGTAATTGTAAATGTTCAAACCTTTATCCTTGTGGTTCTCAAACAGTGATGATTCTGCCTCCAGGGACATTTACAATTTCTGGTAGCATTTTTGGTGGCCACAACTGGATGTATGAGTGTTCCACTGGGAACACTCATCTAGAGGGTGGAGTCCTGGGATACTACTAAACATCCTGCAGTGCAAAGGACCGAGTCCCCATTGCAAAGAATTATCTAGTCCAAAATACCAGCACTGCTGAGACTGAGAAACCCTGCTCTGTCTTACTGATTGTACCTCTTGGAATCTAGCTTTAGAAAGTAATCCAAGTAATGTTGCCAGGAGTTTGATGTATGTGCATTTTTTTAAGTGGGACATATATTTGTATATATAATTATAAAAACTGGGAAACAAACTTAATTCTTTCAGTCTTAAGAAGAGCACATGTCAGGACTTACAGTAATTTCAGCAACACTGAAGAATTGGAAACCATTTTAGAGAAAATAAACTCACTCATTTCAGCAATTTTTTTTTTTTTTTTTTTTTTTTTCCAGAGACGGAATCTTGCTCTTTCGCCAAGGCTGGAGTGCGGTGGCTCAATCTCAACTCACTGCAACCTCCGCCTCCTGGGTTCAAGTGATGTGATTCTCCTGCCTCGGCCTCCCAAGTAGCTGGGACTACAGGGACATGCCACCACACCCGGCTAGATTTTGTATTTTTAGTAGAGACGGGGTTTCACCGTGTTAGCCAGGATGGTCTAGATCTCCTGACCTCATGATCTGCCCACCTTGGCCTCCCAAAGTGCTGGGATTAGAGGGGTGAGCCACCGTGCCTGGCCTAGCAATTTTTTTTTTTTTGAAGCAGGGTCTCATTCAGTCACCTAGGCTGAAGTGCAGTGACACAGTCGCAGTTCACTGCAGCCTTAATCTCCTGGGCTCAGGTGATTCTCCCACTTCAACCTCCAGAGTAGCTGGGACTATAGGCATACGCCACCATGCCTGGCTCATTTTTGTTTTTTTTGTAGAGATGGGGTGTCACCAGCTTGCCCAGGCTGATCTTGAACTCCTGGGCTCAAATGATGCGCCCACCTTGGCCTCCCAAAGTGCTGGGATTATAGGCCTTAGCCACTGCACCCAGCCTCAGCAGTTCTTTATACAACACCCTTCAACTTCTATTTGCCCACCTTGGGTTAAAGTATAGTATAGAAAATCATCTACTGTTATCAATAGCCCTTTATTTCTTAGAAGAAATAAAACCACCTCAAAAATATGGCAACTTGTAAATGAGTTAAATCTGAGTATGGGTGCATTGAATGTTCTTTGCATTATTTTGTTTTTCTTTGTTTTTGAAATATTGCAAGATCACATTTTAAAAGTTAGTGTACTTTTCAAATTTGTTCATGTGTGAGCTGAGGCCAAATACAGAAATATTTTTATCAATAATTTAGCAATGTATAGCAATGAATGACTTTGTTATAAGGAGAACTAGTTAACTACAGCAAATAAAATTATCTCCGAGGGCTTTTTCCCTCTGTGTTTGGAATGTTAAGTGCTTTCTGAACATATTCAGGGTGTACTGAATGTTAAAAGGCGAATGGGTTTTGAAATTACTCAAGCAATAATGGGGGTGATTGAGCGTGGTTTACAATTCTGTAAGATGGCAAGTTGGTAATCCTTTTTTCCCTAAGTTAACGTGGAAAAAATATACATTTAGGAAGAAATTATATTATGCATTAAGGTGAACAAAATCAGTTTATTTCTTATTTAAAAAAATGTCTCTCAGCCCTTAATGCTATTATGGTATACCTACTTCACAAATAATGAATATTACAAAATGTTTTATTTTGGAAGAATTTTTTTTTAAAACTAGTAACTAGTAATTTGCATTTGCATTCAAATTTTTAAATGTTTTTTCCTCTGAGATTTTAGACATCTGTCCTTTAGATTAGTAAAGAGTATTTTTCAACTTTGTTCTCAATAAAATTATGGGCATTGTCTTCTGACAGAAATTTTACTAAATCATGTAAATGTTTGCTGAAAGATTACTAGATTGTATTAAAAGAAAATTATTTTAGATTTTGGGGTCCTACTGCTATGGGATAGATTTTAAGGAGATGCTGGTGGTCATTAACTTGCTCTAATTGATTGTTAGAAATTTCTTCTAAGTAAAGAAAACATTGTGTAAAATCATCATGTAGTGAAGACATTTAAATTTTGATAATGGATTCAATATTTGGAGCATTAGATTTTTAAAGGAATCATGTCAGTGTCTCTAAATTTAGATATATTAAATACAGTCATTTTTCTAAAATCAGGCTTTTAGTGAATTATTGCTGTTGATCCTATGTCAAACCAAAGTTTAGACCTGAAAGCAAAAAGACTGTAGCTCAAAGTGCATTCTGCTTAGCAACCAGCTTGTTGTCTACTGTTTTGCTACTGAATGCACGTACTCATGCCTCAGAAGTGTATCTCCAGCCAGCTGGACTCAACCGGACAATACTTCATTCACCTAATTTCCAGACTAGTCAAGCAAAGACATCAGCTCATTGTATTTAGTCATGAGGAAATTTATTTGTAAACTTCAAATAGTAGCACACTGCTCTCAAAAGCCCCTGAACTATGAGAAATTGCCTTCTAATTCAGAAATGTGAAGTCCTTGGAATTTAGAACTGCTTCCCTTTTTCTTTCTTAGTAACCCTTGCAAGAGACATTAGCTCTTAATAGAAAATATATGTTAAATTCTAAGAATAATTTTAGAATCATCTTAAAGTGAAAATGTAGAAAGTTCAATTTGCATCCAGACTTTTATTATCTACTACCTTGATTCTCACATGATTATTTTCTCTCTTAGAAAACAGCAGTTTTGTTGGCATGTGAAGCTCCAGTTTCCTCAAAGTCAAGCTGAGTACATAGAAAAAAGGTATCACTGCTATCTTTTAATCACTGATTTGTTTTAATTTGGAGGCTGTGTATCTAAAATAAATTGTTAACTTAATGTCAGTAGTTGAATAGATAACTAAATTGTGGTATATTTATACATTGAGATGCTAAACACCACTGAAAACGAATGAACTACAGCTATGCACATCAACATGGATGAATCTCAGAAATAATGTAAGAAAAGCAAGTTAAGGAAGAATGTATAAAACATGATTGTTTGTAAATATGGGGGAATAAAGCCAGAAAACTAAATAGTGTACTTTTAGGAATACCTACAAAGGTGATAGAACTTCTAACTCTAAGGGAAATTGTTAACATAGAAATCCTGATGATGGTTTCTTTAGCAGCAAAGCAAGTATTGAGGAGAGGGATCCAAGGAGAATTAGAGGGCTGAGAGTTTCCTGTTTCTTAAGCTGTGTGGTGGTTAAGGAGATGAAAAATGACCCAAAATTCTACCATGCAAAGATTACCACTGTTAACATTATAGTGTATCACTCAGAAAGTACATTATTTTAGATACATATGTGTGTACTCATTGGAATTAATTTGCATAAAGTTTTTTGTGTTACTGTTTCATATTAAAACTTGTTCTTTTCTTTTTCTTTTTCTTTTTCTTTTTTTTTGGAGGGGAGTGGAGGCAGGATCTTGCTCTGTTGCCCACGCTGGAGTGCAGTGGTGCAGATCTCCGCTCACTGTAGCTTTAACCTCCTGGGCTCAGGTGATCCTCCTACCTCAGCCTCCAGGTAGGTGGGACTAAAGGCTCAGACCATCACGCCTAGCTATTCTTGTTTATTTTTTGTAGAGGCAGGGCCTCACTATGTTGCCCAGGCTGGTCTCAAACTCCTGACCTCAAGCAATCCTCCCATCTCTACCTCCCAAAATGTTGGAATTACAAGCGTGAGCCACCCCATCCAGCCTAAAACACTTTCAAGTGTCATTTAAACATTTTAATGTCAGCCAGATGCAGCAGCTCACACCTATAATGCCTGCACTTTGGGAGGTCAAGGCGGGTGGATCGCTTTTGACCAGGAGTTCAAGACCAGCTTGGCCAATATGGTGAAACCCTGTCTCTACTAAAAATACAAAAATTAGCTGGTGAAAGTAGCGCACCCCTGTAATCACAGCTACTTAGGAGGCTGAGGTATGAGAATAGCTTAAACGCAGGAGGCGGAGGTTGCAGTGAGCCAAGATCATGCCACTGCACTCCAGCCTGGGAGACAGAGCAAGACTCTGTCTCAAAAAAAAAATAAAAAAACAAAAACAAATGAAACATTTTAATGTTTGTGAACTATTTCATTCCTTGGTTTAGCAAAATTTTAAAGTTGCTCTTTAAGTAGTATATTTAGCATGTTCCTACATTATACATAAATATCCTTTCTTTGTAGTTGTCAAAGGGATTTTAGTGAAGAACTTTGTTATTTGGAGTTGCATACAAGGAAACGACTTATTTTACAGATAGGGGTATGTAGCCAATAGTATATATGAATATGTATAAATGGTTGAGGAAAGTTACTGTTTTAAAACAGTGTCTTAATTTTATTTATACAGCTTTATATATGTTTAAAACAGTGTGCATATATGGAGGAAAGTTGGAAAACTTAAAATGTTTTGTTTCCAAGGAAATTAGTATCAATTTTTTAACTTGGTCTTATAAATTAGAATGAATAAATTTGAACATGCACTGAAATCTGAAACCTTTTTTCAGATTTATTATTTCTGCTAGTTTCAAATACATTTTATCCTGACCTCGTCTTTTCATGTTTGAGTACAGGTGTGTGTTAAAAGAGGCTTCATATTTTTATAATTGATTTATACAGAACTTCTCAAAATGTTGTTTTTTAAGACCTTGTTAAGTGTGTCCAAGAACTCTTTTTGAGCTTTTTCCTAAGTATTTTTTGCTTAAAAGGATATTTTATTTTGCCAAGAGTAATATAAAAGGTCTTTGTTCAGTTATTTAAAGCAAAAAAGCCACAACATTTAATAATTCAAAATTAACACCTTTAGTAGAAAATTATCAATAGTAATATAGCTTGTTTTTTTTTCTTTGTTGGAAAGAGTACCAGATGATAAAACTATTAATGAAATCCTAAAGCCTTACATTGATCCTGAAAAGTCTGATCCTGTAATTCGTCAAAGGTATGCTTCAAAAATATTGTAACTTTCTGAAATAATTTAAAATGTTGATGTACTTATTAGGGTCATCCATGACTATTAGAATGTGATGTGTAGTGCAATTTACTTTCTATCACATTTTCTTGGTGTTTACTGAAGGTCTGTCAGTAGAAACAACAACAGTAGCTGACATTCATTGTTTCCTATGTTCCAGACACTCTTCAAAGCAGACAATAATAAATACGTTAATTCATTTAATCCTCACAATAACTCTGAAAAGTGGATTATTATTATACCCATTCTATAAATGGGGCAACTGAGCCTTAAAGTGGTTAAGTAATATCCTATAGCTAGTAAACAAGGGAGCTAGGATTCACACCCAGGCAGTCTGGAGTCAAAGTCTTTACTCTTAACCCTTAAACTAAACTACCTTTGACGTTGAATGAAAGACTCTGAAAATTAAAAGTTTCCAAGTAACTTTTAAAGACAGGAAATCCTGTTTCAGCCAAGTCTTCAGAGAACTAAGCAAAGTACAATCTGCCTCCTGTCCAGAAATACAGCATGGACAAAAGTGGTTAACATAACACAGTGGAAAGATTCAGTCATGGATATCTGGGTTAAAATAGCTGTTTCTGTCCCTTATTAGCTGTGTGATTAAGAGCAAGTTACTTAATTTCCAGGCCTTATTTTTTTCTCATCAGTGAAATAAGAATGATAACACTTCCTAGATAGAATTGTTACAAGGCTTAAAAGAAATAGCATGTATAAAATTCCTAGTACAGGACTTAGCATATACTAGGCACTGCTCAAAAAAGGAGATTGTTATTAGAGTGTGAGTTATTAGTGCTTCTGGGCAGAAACCCAGTTGACTTTATTTTCACCAGATGGTACTTGCTTGGGATATGAACGAGTGCTTGGTTTGGTTCCAGAATAACCTGGTATTTAAAATTTAGACTGGGTGGATTCTAAAATGTCTAATCCAGTTCTAGTTGAATCTCTTTCTTTTGCTTTTGATAAAAGGTCATGCCCAGACTGAACCTGACCCATGTCACATATTAAGCAGTCTTTAAAATAGCTATGATAGTTGAGTTTATTTCCTTATAAATGGTAACCTAGTTGTTATCATTAGTCACATATTTGCCAGTAAGACAAAATGTCACTGAATAGGATACATTTTTGTAAAATTACATAGCCAGATTAATTTATTGAAACAGATATTTTAAAATTTAAGATGAACAGAGGAAAAAAGTTATATTATTTTCAGATTTCTGGTTAGAAAACATCTTTATCTCCTTTTCTATGCTTAAATAGATGAACTTTTAAGTATTATTAGGTACAAATGCTTAGTCTCCATAAGACTATGTGGAAATATATTAAAAATCAACTTTTCCTTCAATGTGATGTTTTTTATTTCAGGTTGAAAGCCTACATTCGCTCTCAGACTGGGGTTCAGATTTTAATGAAGATTGAATATATGCAGCAAAATTTAGTAAGGTAAAATTGCTCTCCTCCCCATTTCTTTAAATATTTTTTAGTTCTGTAGCATAATTAAGTAGCTTGATTAGCTCAAGTTATTAAACTAATTATCTAGCTATGAACATGACTTTTACTTTTCAACTTTCAAGTCAGAATTCAAAATAATCACACTTATAGGATAAATTGGGTTGAAAAATCATCCAGATTAAAATATTTTATTTTCTTTTATTTTCTGTCAACTGAGATAGGGGAAGTAGAATATTTTAAAATACAAGCATTCTTTTATTTGTTCTATTGTGTTTTACTTCACTGAGCTTTACAGATACTGCATTCTTTACAAATTGAAGGTTTGTGGCATCTCTGCTTCGAGCAAGTCTATCTGCACCATTTTTCCAACAGCACATGTTCAGTTCGAGTCTATGTGTCACAGTTTGGTAATTCTAGCAATATTTCAAACTTTTTCATTAGCATTATATCTGTTATGGTGACCTGTGATACAGGAGTAACCCTTTCATGTTACTACTATAATTGCTTTGGGTGCACCATGAACTGTGCCCATATAAGATGGCAGCCTTAAATGTGTGTATTCTGACTGTTCCACCAACCACTCATTCACCCATCTCTCTCACTCTCCTCAGGCCTCCTATTCCTTGAGACACAGTAATACTGAAGTCAGGCCAATTAATAACCACACAACGGCCTGTGAGTGTTCAAGTGAAAGGAAGAGTCACATCTCTCACTTTAAATCAAAAGCGGAATGATTAGGCTTAGTGAGGAAGGCATATTGAAAGCCGAGATAGGCTGAAAGCTAGGCCTCTCCTGCTAGTTAGTCAAGTCATGATTGCAAAGGAAAAATTCTTGAAGGAAATTAAAAATGCTACTCCAGTGAACACAAGAATGATAAAAAAGTAAAACAGTCTTATTGCTGATAGGGAGAAAGTTTTAGTGGTCTGGATAGAAGATCAAACCAGCCCAAACATTCCCTTAATCCAAAGCCTAATCCAGAGTTAGGCCCTAACTCTCAACTCTATGAAGGCTGAGAGAGGTGAGGGAGCTGCAGAAGAAAAGTTTGAAGCTAGCAGAGGTTGGTTCATGGGGTTTAAGGAAAGAAGCCTTCTCCATAACCTAAATGTGTGGGGTGAAGCAGCAAATGGTGATGTAGAAGCCAAAGCATGTTATCCAGAAGATGTAGCTAAGATAACTGATGAAGGTGGCTACACTAAACAACAGATTTTCAATGTAGACAAAATAGCTTTATATTGAAAGAAGATGACATGTAGGACTCAGCTAGAGAGGAGAAGTAAATGCCTGCCATAAAAGCTTCAAGGGATGGACTGACCCTCTTGTTAGGGGCTAATGCAGCTGGGGATTTAAAGTTGAAGCCAGTGATCATTTACCATTCCAGAGATCCTAGGGCCCTTAAGAATTATGCTAAATCTGTTCTACCTGTGCTCTGTAAATGGAACAACAAAGCCTGGATGACAGCACATCTGTTTATGGCATGGTTTGCTGAATATTTTAAGTCTACTGCTCAGAAAAAAAATTTGTTTTCAAAATATTACTGCTTATTGACAACTTCGATCCTCTTTGGGAGTCTAAAGAAGGAAAGTCATAACATTAGTGTGAGGACGTTAAAGGAAAATGAAGCGCAGAGGAGTTGAATGCCTAGAGCTAGGTCGTGTGAGTTTCATTTAAGCATACTTCTTTGATGTATTTTTTGTTTAGATTTATCCCATTTGGCTCTTTGTTAAAATAAGTCTTAACATTTTGACTTGTAGCTTTCTGAGTTGTGGTCTCTAGGTATCCTGATTTCTTTCCATGCAATGGCATGAGAGCAGTTTCCTTAACTGCTCCCTTTTTGGGACATTACATCCTATGGGCATTTCTGCTGCTCTTCTCAAAAACCCTAGTATGCTAGGACAAGCTGAGATTTCCATCCACTTTGGCTCTTCGTGGACTTACAGTACACATTTCCAAGTTAAAAAATAACTGCTCTCTGGGCCCAAGCAGTGTATCCTATACTATAAACTTTAAAATACTCAGTATCCCCTGTTTGTCTTTTATTACCAAGAATTCTGATTCCCTTGAATTTTGGAAGAAGAGGATATTCTGTCAGAGTCAAGCTTGACTGGCTTAGATGAGTGGACACATTGGCCCTCAGAGGTATTCTCTTAGTAGGCTTGTGAGACTAAAACCATGGTCTCATGGCTTAAAACATGAGTAACGTTTAGATGAACTAATTAGATAAAATATGCCACATGGCAAGAAAGGAACTGAATTTAGAAGATGAAACAGATAATATAAGAATTATGTAATGATTGACTAGAGGTAAATCCAAGGAAACAATGTAAATTATTTTGTTTAAACATGAATTACTTGGAGTTGACTTTAGGATTTTACTAAACAAAACTTAATTTTTTAATCCCCAAAGTGAAGGGAATAGTAGATTAATAAAGTGAAAAGTTAGTGGTGTTGACTATAAGGAATACCTAGAATAGACTAATTTGATACTAAACCTGAGCCTAGCTGGGTGCCTGTGGCTCATGCCTGTAATCCCAGCACTTTAGGAGGCTGAGGCAGGCAGATTGCTTGAGCTCTGGAGTTTGAGACAAGCCTGAGCAACATAGCAGGACCTTGTCTCCAAAAAAAAAAAAAAAAAAATGATAAACCTGAGCCAGTCTGAGGAACATGAAAGTACTTTCACTCTACCTTGTCTGTGGAGAAAGCTCATCTTCCAGATTACCCCGTTTTTGCTGTTGACTTGAACTAAGTGATGTATGAAAATACTACCAAAGCAAAGAAAGGGGGAAAATGTTATATCCCAGGTCCAGTTTAAAAATTGGCATATGTTTAGCCTTGAGTAGTGATGGCATCATTTGACAGCAATAATAATGTCAGAAATTCCTGTTGAGGTAGCTTTCATCTTGAAGGTGGACCTAAATTGGCATAGGATATCTTTATATTTCTGATTATTAGGTCAGCCTCAAAGCATAGTTATGCTAATTTCTAAAGAACCTCAATTTTATTAAAGTATTTTGTAGTCATAAGTAATGAAGTTAGATAGAGTAATGAAGTAGAGATATATGTAGGCATAGATTTTTATTTTTTGTCAGATTTTTAAAACAATGTTCTGTATAACATACTGATAAATGGACTAAGATGAGCATTTACATTTGATTGTATACATAATTACAGTTACATCCTTAAAGTACATTCAGAGAACATCTAAGGAAAATTATTAGAGGTTATAAATGCTAAGCTCTAATTTAAGATAAGCATTCTAAATAGAACCATTTTATTATTTCCTGAAAAGTGCTTAGAAATCAAGAACATGTAGTTTCTTTATGGCTGTTTGATTTTACGTTTACAGCATTACAGTAACTTCAGAGTAAAGTCTTTTTACCAAATACTTGATGTTACCAGTTTCCATTGGTTTTATTTTCCATTCTTGGAAGGTATATAGCAATTGTCTCATGATATAGATATACCTGGTCAGCTAGAGCATGCTTACATTTTTTCCAGTTTTTAGCTTTGCCATGCATGGCTTTTTTTTTAAATTGTGATTATAGAATTTGTGTCTAATCTAAGGAATTCACTACTGATCTGTTTTGGAGTTTCTTTCCAGAATACATAGGGTCTGAATTTATCTCTTAGAAAAGCTATTTTAGCCTTTTAAATAAATTCATTTATTCATTCAGCAAATAGTGAGTACGCCAAAGTCCAGGTACTGTTCTAAACATTGAGGCTATGGCAGTAAAGAAAAGTGTTCCTGCCCCTGTGAAGAAGATCATTCATGTAAGATGCTTACGTTAGTAATGCCATTCTTGCTCTTTGCCGCATTATTTCTTACCAACTTTTTATTCTCAGAAAGTAAATGAGTGGTTTTGGACTAGAAAAGCCTATGTTGCTAAATGTCAGGCACTATCAGAGGG
Source organism: Rhinopithecus roxellana (assembly GCF_007565055.1). Lineage (NCBI taxonomy): Eukaryota > Metazoa > Chordata > Mammalia > Primates > Cercopithecidae > Rhinopithecus > Rhinopithecus roxellana. The sequence goes on along the minus strand of NC_044560.1, from coordinate 67,660,966 downwards.
CAGCTGTTGTATTATTGCCCACTTAAGTTACTACTGACTAAATAATTTATAAAACAGCCAACTTTGTCTATTCAAGTACAGTTTTACAAATGTATTAAATTTTAAGCCTAGATTTTACTTTTATTTTATGGAATTATTTACCAGAAAGAAATTTAGATACATTTTGTTTTTTATATTTACTTTGCTACTTTGATACTTGTAAATCTTCGTGGTTTTTTTGTGATTTAAGCAGTTATAGGATGATTCTTTCCAAATTTATTCAAAAAAAACCATTAAGTACATTTAATCTTCTAGGCATATAAATAAAAATTGGGGTTTATACAAGTATGAATAAAATACAGTTCTATTGTAGTAGGGAAAACAGACACACTGTATATATCATAAGAAACCTGTGTCTACGTCTTAAAAGCGATGTGGAAGGTAGCAGGTATCCTTATGTCATCAGAAGGCTTTGTTGTGCAAGTCACATTTGACTTTTATTAAAGGTGAATGGCCTATGACTAGGGGAGGGTACAGAGGCCCTTAAGAAGTACAAGGGTGTGGTATGTCGTAAACAAGGCAAGTAAGTGGAGTATATAGATGCATGTAGAGAAGTATTTTTAAAACTGTTTTTAAAAAGATAAGGTTGAAGAGTTAGTTCAAGACCCAATACTAACGCTGTTTGAATCTTGTCTCATTGGCATAGAAAACTGTAAAAATCTAGGAAAAAAAAAAAAACAGTAAGACTTGGTGATCAAGTTGGCTATAGGGAGCAATAAATAGGAATCAAAGGTGACTGTGGTTTCTGGCATGATTGCTGTTTACAAAGAGATGAAGGTAAGGTCTGGAGAGACTAAGAGCATGTTGAGTTTCCTGTAGAAGTCACATCATTTTCCGGAACACTACTTTAAAAAAGAATAACCTTACTCTACTAATTATTAGGATATCTTCAGAGTGAGATTGTATGCTAGTAAAAAAAATAGTGATATTATCCTTCCAGAATACTTAATATGTGGAGTAGACCTTACTTTACTTTATGAGGTTCTAGACTAGACTTTTTAGACCAAAAGTTTCACCATTACAAATAGTACATTTATTATAATAAATAAAAGTTTGTTGTCACTGCTCCTTAAACTTAACCCGAATTATGAGAACTTCCAGAATAACCTTTTTGCTCTTATGCAAAAATGTACATCAGAGATTTGCTATAAAGTCAAAATTGTGTTTTTAATTTGATACAGACCTTGGAAAGTCAGTAAGCCTATTTTCCCATCTAAATGTGGGAATCAGAACAGAAATGATACTGCATTGTTGTAAAGGTTAATTTGAGTTAATACTTGTCAGCTGCTTAATACAGTGCCTGGCACCTAGAAAATCACTCCTGTGTATTCAAGTATTTTGAGTTTCAACTAGAATATCATGCTGAAATGATACAGTGAACCTAAAGAGGTGTTTAAGTTCCACATGTTTGGTAGTAGTTAACTATATCATATATTACTTTATTTGTTTAACAGCTTCTTTTAACCAAATTCGTTTTTCAAAATTTTGTTTTGAGAGACAGGGTCTTACTCTGTTGCCCAGGCTGGAATGCAGTAGCACAAGCATAGCCTCACTGCAGCCTTGAACTCCTGAGCTCAAGAAATCTTCCTGCTTTAGCCTCCTGCATAGCTGAGGCTCCAGGCATGCATCAGCCATATAATTTCTTATACTTCTGGGATATACTTCAAATGTAATATTAGCCATACATTCCCAACAGACCACTCACCACTAAACACAAGGGAGCAGATAACCAGTCATGTTTGTTAACATTTCTTTTGACATAATTGGATATTGCAAGAATATGAGATTTCAGGAACTTAAGATATTGTCAACTTATTTCTGTGGAAATTACTCCCAAATCTAGATATAGTTTTAACTTTTCTCCCAAACTCCAAATCTTGGTTTCCAGCTATCTTCATTTACACATCTCATTAAATCTTAAGCTCAACATGTCTAGATTTCATTACACTGCATCTATTTCTTCCTGATGTGTGTGTTTCTAATTTAATGGACTGAGTGTTCTGGCATCGAGTAAGCAGTCAACAAATGTTGGTACTCACTTTCTATTACTGGCTCTTTTGTTCTAGTAAGCCAGGCATAAGACCTTGTAGCCCAGCATCTTCGACTACTTCTTGACTTCCGCCTTGCCACCTTACCTTGCATAATTGACATCCACAATGTGTCTTCCATTTGTCCTTTCTTCTCCATTCCTTTTAGGTAGACTATTATTTACCAGTGTCTACGGTAGAGTTCATTTCCTTCCCCCAAACTGGATATAATTTCCATATCTTTAGAACCTTAAAAGTGTTTTGCATTTCTCATAGGTTCCTATAAATTTGACTTATTTTATCCCAATAAAACTTAAACCATATGATGATTAACTCCCTTTTGAAGACAGTGGTTGCCATAGGCATCTTCATCTTTATATTTCCTGCAGAGTTGTGTTAGTGACTTTTCCACAGCAAGTGTTCAGTCTTAATTTTTTAATAAGTGTGCTAATTCATATATATATGTATATATATGCCTGATGTATGCTAGGTATTGATGCCATGTTAATACCCTTAAGCAGGGCTTGGACAACTTTTCCTATAAATGGCCAGATAGTGAATATTTTCCAGCTTTGTGGGCCATTTAGCCATAATTAGTCAATTCTGCCATTGTAACACATAAGCAACTATAGACCACTTAAATGAATGGACATGACTAGAATATGGTCCAGTAAAACTTTATTTACGAAAACAGATAGTGGGCTGGATTTGGCCTCCAGGCTATAGTTTTCTGATCCCTGCTCTAAAGGGTTTTTTATTGGTTTACGTGGTATCTGTATATCATGTAAACAGTTGGGGGCTTCAATTCTCAACATGTGAAATGAGAGAGAGAGAGAAGATTGTAACAAGGGCCCAGTATAATTTAAAAGTTACTTCAGAAAGTGTAGTACCTGCTCAGAGGTCAGGCTTTTTGATACATGAACCTGACCTAAAGTATCAGTTAAGATTGATCAGGTCTGTATTTTTCTTTTATTCAGTTAATTTTCATTGAGCCCCTTCCATGTGCCAGCCCAGCGCTAATCCCTAGGGATATATAGACATCTAAAAGACTAGCCCTCAAAGAGCTCATAGTCTAGGTGGGAAGACTGATATGTGATAAATACCGCAAAAGATAGATACTTAAAATACAAGGCATAAAAAGTGCCCAGTGGAGGGCAAGGGCATCTTTGCATGGACACTCCAGACTTAATCATTTCTTGATGGAAAGACAAACCTTTGCCTTCAGTTTGCTTCCAGAATTTTTCATATAAAGCCAAGAATTTAGATTTAAACCTAAGCCTAGGTTAAAGTATTACCTAAGCTTTGATTTCATGGATATCACAAAAATTTTTACTGTTCATGAGCATATTATCCTGTTGTACTTGCACATAGCCTATTAGTCGTTTCCTCCTGTGCTGGTTTTAGTTAATAATTTTGGAATGCTTTTTGTTTGAAAAGCAACCAGCAAAAGTATGAGCTATTTCTCTTGGATGATTTTATTTCCATGCTGAGAGGATGTTTTTAAATTTTAAAAACTAAGGCTATTTTACCTTCCTTGGAACTTTATGGATCTTTAATCTAAAATACTTTAAAATCATTTTCAGTGAAGTGAAGAGGTAAAATGCTTTTTCCTATCTCCTTTTTGAGAAATTGATTTTACCTACGTAAAGGCCTCAGGTGAGGCCCACCTGACCTCTTTTGGCTTGCACCCACTCACTAGCAAGCAAAGACCCCCTTTCACTACTGGCCAGTTATTTTTCCTTCCTGTAAACCTCTCCCCAGTGGCACATGTAGCCTGTATTTCTTTTCAGAACAATGCTTCTCAGATTTCAGTATCCATCATAATCATCTAGGGCAGTTGTTGAAAATGTTGATTTCCAAACCACTCTCTTAGGGTTCTGGTTTAGTAAATCTTACATAGGACCCAGAAACCTACGTTTTTTTTTTTTTTTTTTTTTTTTTTTTTTACAATCTCTGCCTCCCAAGGGTGACCCTGATATAAGTTTTTCCTGGGACCACACTTTGGAAAACACTGGCCAGGTTCGTAAACTCCTTGAGGACATTTTTGTTTCCCACACAATGTCTAACATGTTTGATATAGTGAGTTTTTGGTAGATATATTCAATTGAGTTATTGAAGTTGTATAAAGAAACACGGCAATTGATATTAGAATGGATTTTTTTTTAAATCACATTTTACCTCCTTAAAGATATTAGTCTGTGCTCTTTCCCTAATTGAACTAGAAATGGAAAATTAGATGACTGTTTTAGACTTATGGTGCATAATTGAAAAATATGCTTTGAAGATACTCTAGGAAATTTATAAGATGTGTGTTAAAAGTTAGAACTTAAAAATTGTTTTGAGAATAGTGCAGAATTAAGTATATACTGGAGAACACTGAAGGAATTCCAGAATTTCTAAGAACAGTGTTAACTATTTTCAGATGTCTTTTCTTATGTAAACAGCCCGAGACATTTCTGCCTAAGATCCCCTGAAAATAACTATGATGAAGAATTAGTGAAGAATAAGAGCTTGTTCTCTACATAGGATTACATAAACTTCCTCTTGTTTTCCTTTTGAAATTTGATTCTGTTAATGGATACCAAGTTGATAAATGAGGGGAAATCATTTAATCTAAGAATCAATAGTGAACAACGATGCCTTTAATAGAAGATGCCCTCATCAGTGCTCATCCGTCATGTTAAGAGATATTTTTCAAAAAAAAACTTAATTTGTTTGTAGTATATTTGTGTTGTTTTGATTGATTTGATTTAATAATAGTTAAAATTATTCAGTTCAGAAGAAATTTTATTATTTAAAACATAAAAGTCATAAGTAATAAAATTAAATTTTACTTTTCATTACATTTTTGTTACAGAGAAGGTCAAGTGTAAACATATTACTTGGTATAAAATTCTGCAAGAGAATCTGAATGGAAAAACAAGGTTCCGAGAACAAGTAAGATTTCTAATTTAGAAAGCAGTGCTTACGCATATATATATAATGTTTTTTTTTTTTTTTTGAGAGAGAGAGAGTGAGTGAGTCTCACTCCGTTGCCCAGGCTAGAGTGCAGTGATGCAATCTTGGCCCATTGCAACCTCCGGATTTCGTGTTCAAGCGATTCTTGTGCCTCAGCCTCCCAAGTAGCTGGGATCACAGGCGCATACTACCACACCTGGCTAATTTTTGTATTTTTAGTAGAGAGACAGGGTTTTGCCATATTGGCTATGCTGGTCTCGAACTCCTGGCCTCAAGTAATCTGCCCACCTCGGCCTCCCAAAGTGCTGGGATTACAGGTGTGAGCCACCACACATGGCCATTATTTATTTATTTATTTTTAATGGATGATATTGCTGTTAAATTACCATGATATTTAGAGTCTAGTGAATTTACTTAAGGGTGATATATTTCACTTTAAATCATCAATATTCACAGTACACCATAAATTATGTTCTTAGCATCTACTTGTAGGATGTCAATATAAGGATATACAAAAGTATCATTGTTTTTCACAATTATTTTAGGTTATGTTTAAGCAAAACAATGTGAAGACCCTGAATAAGTTTTCCCAAACACACACAAAAATTGTTTCCTGCAAGAGTGATTTAAAATCAAGGTTAAATCTGGGGGCTAATAGGTATCTTTCTGGAATGTAGTAAGTATGAATGACAAACTTTTATTGAGTGCCTTATTACCGTTTAGGTACTCTGATACGCACTTTTTACATATTGTAATTATATTATACGTTATAAGTATATTATAATTAAATGGATAGCCCGTCTGTGGCTGTGTAAGTACTAAGTGGTGGAACCTAGATTCAAACCTAGGTCTGCCTACACTCAAAGCCTTAGTATGTTCTTTGCAATAGGGTACATACCTGTCAGTACCATAAATAATCATAATCCATGTTCTCAGATTATGTGAAACCCAACCACAGTTCTTTGTTATACCTTTTTGGGATTGTTGTTTATTTTTCAAAGTAATCATGGTCAGGATGAGTATGTGTTCAGAATGGCATTAACCTTTGACCACATTTTGGATATAGATTCTAAAAGAAAGCGAGAATAAAACAAACAACAAAGGAAGCATCATTTAAGGATTATAACAATTCTATATTCTATTACAGAACAAAGGAAGCATCATTTAAGGATTAGAAATTGTTAGAGTTAATCTGAAGCATGTCCACACACAGAAAGGGAATATGTAGAGTGGTTTGCTAAACTTTTTTTATCATCTCAAAGATGATACTCTTCCAGTGATGAAATGGACTTTATATGTAGTATTCTTGTTAAAGCAGTTTTATGATAGGAATTGTTAACTTCGTTTTAAGAAAGTTGAAGCTCAGCTAGTTGGCACAGTTGGCTGAGTGTTTACCAGACAGATATAAACTCAACTATTGAGGTCTCAGTAGCTTTGAACCTGAGAATGTTAGTTTGAGAGTCTGTATTTAAAGTGATCCAAAGTGATGTGATGGTCAAATTCTTAGCACATTGCAAGCCTACCATTTCTATAGTGATAATCTCACTTCAAATATATACTATTTTGATTCTTGGTTAAGGGAATTATGTGAAATATAAAATATGAGTTTTCTCTAAAAACAAGTGATACTTTAACGTAATGTTAATCTACTAAACTTACCCATCCTAGTTACGTTATAGAATATTTTGTGGCCAATTTAAATGTTAGGCACCAAAACTGTGAATTTTATGTGTATTCCGATATCCATTCTGTGCTCAGTACTTTAAACATATCCGCTCTCTACCCAGTTTCGTAGACCTAGCTCTCTCTTCCTATCTGTACCTCACACATATCACATATACCTTCTTCCTAGAAAGTCTTTGTCCTTTCACCGCTAGTAAATACCTTGTAGTACACCATTGTATTCCCAGTGCCAAGAACAGTGTCTGGAACATGGTAGGCTCTCAGTAAATATTTGTTGAGTGAGAAATGAATGAACAAGCATACAGTTGAGTGAAAAAAAATCACAAAATTGAATTTATAGGCCCAACTCTGCATTTTCTTGAGTGACCCTGAGTAAGATACTTAACTTCTCAGGGCTTCAGTGTACTTAACTGGAAGACGAAAGAGACTGGGTTATAAGTTCCTGCCAACTCTAAAATAATACCATTCTATAATGTAGTTAATTCATGGACTATTGAACCTCTCAGCAAAAGTTTCTCTGAGGAACCTAATCATATTTTGCAAGGTAATATACATCCTGATAAAGTCTGAAGATGTAAGAGCCTGTACTGATGAGATACTTGCATTCAGTTTTAGCTTCAAAGGAAATGTATGTTTTGTTAGCAAGATTAAGACTAAAGATTAAGATTTAAAATCCCTACATTAATTAGAGGGGGAAAAAGTACATGGAGGAGAAAGGATTTTAAGAAACAAATAATTAACAATACTGTATTGTATACTTGAAATTTGCTAAGAGGGTACATTTTAAGTGTTCTTATCACAAGAAAAAATTTAAAAATGCTATGTAAGGTGATGGATATGTTAATTAGCTTGATTATGATATCATTTCACAACATATACACACATCAAAATATCAAATTGAGGCCGGCACAGTGGCTCACACCTGTAATCCCAACACTGTCGGAGGCTGAGGCAGGAGACTCATTTGAGCCCAGGAGTTTGAGACCGGCTTGGGCAACATAGGGAGACCCTGTCTCTACAAAAAAAAAAAAAAAAAAAAAAATCAAATTGTATACCTTAAATATATATAATTCCTATTTGTCAATTATGCCTCAATAAAATTGGGCAAAAAAAGAATACAAACCAATTAAGGAGAGGGGTTAGCTAGGGTTAGGAGCTGAAGTACCTAGATAGTGAAGGCCCTGTGCAGCCTGCAAGAACAAAGAACATTTGGATGTTGGTACTGAACAAGAGAGGTTTGGAAGGCCAGGGCAGGCAGATAACCTGAGGTCAGGAGTTCAAGACCAGCCTGGCCAACATAGTGAAACCTGTCTCTACTAAAAATACAAACATTAGCCGGGTGTGGCAGCACACACCTGTAGTCCCAGCTACTCAAGAGGCTGAGGTAGGAGAATCGCTTGAACCTGGGAGGCGGAGATTGCAGTGAGCTGAGATCGCGCCACTGGACTCCAGTCTGGGCGACAGAGCGAGACTCTGTCTCAAAACAAAACAAAACAACAACAGAACAAGAGACAATATTTACTGAGGATCTACCGAACTTTACTTTTTTTTTTTTTTAACTTTTAGGTTCAGGGCTACGTGTATAGATTTGTTATATAGGTAAAATCATGTCACAAGAGTTTGTTGTACAGATTATTTCGTCACCCAGGTACTAAGCCTAGTACCCCGTAGTTATTCTTTCTGCTCCTTTCCCTCCTCCTACCCTCCACCTTCACCTAGTTCCTAGTTCTTTGTGTCCATGAGTTCTCATCATTTAGCTCCCACTTATAAGTGAGAACCTGTGGCATTTGGTTTTCTGTCCTGTGTTAGTTTGCTAAGGATAATGCATCAAGATTCAGGACAATAAAACAATACAGGAGCTGACAGACAAAATGGCCAATGTAAAAATGAACCTAATGGATCTGACGAAGCTGAAAAATACACTTCAAGAATTTCACAGTGCAATCACTAGTATTAACAGCAGAAGAGACCAAGCTGAGGAAAGAATCTCAGAAATTGAAGATGGGTTCTCTGAAATAAAGCAGACAAAAATAAAGAAAAATGAATGAAAGGAATGAGCAAAACCTCTGAGAAATATGGGATTATGTAAAGAGGCCAAATCTACGAATCATTGGCATCCCTGAAAGGGATGGGGAAAAAGCAAACAACTTGGAAAACACGATTTTAAGATATCGTCCGTGAAAACTTCCCCATCCTTGCTAGATAGGTCAACAGTCAAATTCAGGAAATACAGAGACCCCCTGCAATATTCCCCACAAGAAGACCATCCCTAAGACACATAATCATCAGATTCTCCAAGGTCAAAATGAAAGAAAGAATGAAATGAAAAGCAGCTAGAGAGAAGGGGCAGGTCACCTACAGAGTGGCTATAGAGATGGGTCACCTCCATCAGGCTAACAGCAGAAGCCCTTTACAAGCCAGAGAGTTTGGGGGCCTATATTCAACACTGTTAAAGAAAAAAATCTTCAACCAAGCATTTCATTTCCAGCTAAACTAAGTTTCTTTAAGCAAAGGAGAAATAAGATTCTTTTCAGATAAGCAAATGTTGAGGGAGTTTGTTAGCACCATACCTGCCTTACGAGAGATCTTGAGAAGAGTACTAAATATAGAAAGGAAAAACCATTACTAGCCAGTGTAACTTTACATTTCTATCATGATACTTGTGCCAATGAATGCAATAGTTGTTTATTTGTCTGCCTCCCCCCATAAAGTGTAAGGTTTATTTCTATGAACTTCTATTACCTAGCAGACTACCTGTGCATAGTAGACACTAAGTAAATATTTGAGGAATCAATTGAGGAATAAATGCCAGGCTAATGCTTATAACATTTTCACGTGCATTATTCTAATCAAGTATGTATTATGTCTTTTCTACTTTACCTGATTAGGAATCTTAGGCTCTGAAAAATTGACTTACCCAAAGAAACTAAGTTTGTACAGTTTATAAGGCTAGGATTTGGACTCAGACCTGTTTGTCAACAGAGTTCAGTTCATGCTTTTTCTACTAACTAGTCTCTGTCTCTGTCATAAATAGTAAATATAATTCCTGGTAAGTATGTCATTTCCTTGCTAGGAGTGCCAAATTACTTTTGGAGTATAAAATCTTATTACTGACGCTAGCTTAGCAAGTTACACTTTGGAAACATTTTCACCTGTTATATTATAGTCCTTACAAACTAACCCATGAGTAGTTATCTTTCCTACCATTATATTGATGAGAAAAACTGAGTCTCCTTCTGGAGTCATAGCTCATAAGAACCAGTGGTAAGACTGGAACTCAAGGCTTGTGGATTTAAAAGTAATTGAATTTACCAACAAAAATCAGAAAAGATTTCAAAGAAATAATGTCTAGAACAAGTCACAGCCTTGTAAGCCCCTCTTTAAAACAGGTTTTAAAATATATAGTTGGCCATTTTATTTAACCACATCCATAGTTTAAATATCATGGTTTCGAATAGGATATTTACCAAATGCAGTTCTGAACTGGTGAGCTTTCTGAATTAAGGCATATGTCTGTACTACACAATTCATGATCGATGCTCCATGTCAAACAGGTATCGTCCTCATTTATGTGGGTACATAAAAATCCCGAAACAAAGTGCAGCAAACCACTAATTTAACTACTGTGATTTTTAAAATATGAAAACTAAGAGAGATTGGGTGAGAAAAAGATTAACTTTGACAAAATCTTTTTCTATATGACTTAAACATTATGAGTTGCAAGAATTGTTACACAGAAGTATTATTTGGAGAAATTTTAAATAATACCTTTTAAAATGTAAATAAAAGAATAATTAAAACTGTTTTAATCTAGAAACCTAGATTGAGAAATAAATACAACTGTGAAAAAATACAGGTTAAGTGCTACCTTTGCCAGATAAATATACAAAATTGTAGAAATTTAGAGCTGAAGGGATCTTGGCGATCACCTAATTCAGTGATCTTATTTTAGTGGAAAGATACTGTGGCTTAGGGTCTGCTACTAGATTGTTAAATTTGGAGAAATTCAGACTTAGTTTTGGTATTTTTTAGGAGGTGGAAGGGGCGATGATCCATGGAGTGTCAGTGATCAGATGGGACATAAAGTAGTTTGTGACTTCCTTTCTTTAAAAACTTGTCTTTTTGGGTTATGAGGAGTTTTTTTTAAAAAGCATGCTAATTTGCTAATAAAGTACGGAGAAAGAAGTTCAAGAACTTGGCCCATTTTTCTGAAAGTTAGTGACAGAGTCAAGATTAAAAGCACACCCTTGATTATCATGACAACTTTTATTTACGTAATGTCACTGTAACCCCTTTTTGGCCCACTGAGCCAATTCTGCCCTCATAATGCCCCTGTGAGGCTGCCCAGAGCAGTGTCAGCCAGTGAGCCTGTGAGGGTGAACAAGTGAAATTAAAAGAGGAAATGTCTAAGAAGGGTCCCAGAGGGCAAGAGAAAAGACAGATGTTAGTATCTTAATTCCTCCAAACCTAAGTAGTTTGTCTTATGGTAGCAGAGACATTATACTAATGGAAATACCAGAGTTTGTGAAAATTTCAAAAAGGTAAAGCTATCCCTTAGGATTCAGTAGCTTCATGGCTTGCAAAGGAGCTAAACCCAAATGTTTTAGGCAGTGCAAAGCTGGTCTCTTAAAACTTGCCTCAAGATAATGGAAACAGAAACATTCAAAGTACCTTTATCTTCTTGGAAGTAAATGTGACAATAAAATAATGATTTGAAGGTCGTACTGAAAGTTGTAAGGCTACATTTAAAATGCAAAATGCACATAAAGGCAGTATCTTCACTGCTAATGAAATTCAGTGACTTTGTCCTGAACTGAAGTTTCTATAGGAAAGTGTTGTTATTTTTGGTAAATAAAAATATAGAACACATGTGCTTAGGGCTTAAATAAATGTGTGAGCAGTTTCTGTGTTTTTTCATTTAGCCCTCACTGTAGCTCTCTAAAGTGATACTGTCATTATCCCCATTTTCTAAGTAACTTATCCAGGATCACAGACCAGTGAATGATGTAGCCGGAACTTTAACTCAGTGTTAAACTCCAAACACAAACAACCAATAAAAGTTATTACTTCATTTAACTAAACTCCAAGTCCATGAAGTGTTAACCCCATATGTGTCTGATAGGCTTTCTTTATGAACAGTTTGCAAAATTTACTTTTAAATTACTGGTAAATATCAATGGTAGATTAAGAGTAACCACTTGTAGTAGAAAAATCTAAGAAATTTAGAATTTCAGCTAAAAGATTATTTAGTGAAATCTGAACGCTTCGTGTAACAGGCTGGAAAGCTGTGGCACAGAAGCCTACTGACACTCAATAGCATATTGTTGATTAGCAGTTTGCAACATTTTAGGCTAAACACTAAATAAAATCCATTGATTCTAATCAAAACCATACAACATACCAGATTTTCACTGCATAAAATATTTTTAAAATAATTTATTAGTTAACAACCCTCTTCTAAATCTTTGCATCCTTAGTGCTTTGCACAGTGCCTGCTTAGCATGTAAAACAGGAACCAAGTTTTTTTAAGTATAATCATTACAGTTTTAGAATCCAAATAAGTATAATCATTACAGTTTTAGGATCCAAAGCATGTTTAACTTGTTGTGTAGTAATTTTTATGTACCTCTGAACATTCCTTTGCTAGGAACATATTTTATATCAGCAATAATTTTAGGCTCTGATTCCCATGTGGCCTTTGAAGAACTTTTTTTGTTGCTTCTTAGTTTTAGCTTTGGAAATCTGGAGAAACCCAATTAAGATTTAATATTACAAAAAGAAATAAGATACCTAAAACATTAAGTATGCACTGAAAATTATTTACTAAAAACTGAAACAAGTAAAAAACATTCCCTTATTTGAAAAATGCCTTTCATTAGAAACCTTGTGATTTAGTTAAAATGCGCAGAAGATAAGTTATTGCAAGTGCCTGTAGGATGCCACTTGAAAAGCTCCTGTTTGAGAGTCCAGGTCTTATTTCCTCCCAAGAAAAATTTAGTTATCCCCATTTTATATTTTACTTTGTAAGTTAATCTTATACTTAGGTATCTGATACAGTCTCATTTTTCTTTTTTATATAATTACTACTAACTTTAAAAAAAACACTGCTTATTTCAAAGAGAAATAATGTTTAAAAGATGTGAAGCATTTAATCCTTGAATGCTGGAAACACTTTTAAAGTATTGTAAGCACATCTGTATTACATTACACACAGGGAAAAGAATGTATGAATTCTATGATCTGTGGGCACTAAGGTGGCTGGTTTAGAAAAACAGTATTTTGCATTTCAAGTTTCTTTTCAACATAAAGAATATTCTGCAATTCCACGCTGGGGTGTGTGGTCAGGGAAGCATAAGTAAAGTTTTGGTTTTACAGTTGTTCTCTAACTTTAGTCAGCTTGGCTCTGCATTTTGTTAAGCCCTTTTATTTTTCCTGATTTGAAAACGATTGCATGAGACAAACTCAGAACATGGAGAAATCACTACATCATATTTTTTAATAAGTGTCCTGCATGTCTTAGTCAGCTGTGATTATGGTGCTGATAATTTTTTACTAATTAGGAAATACCAAAGTTTGTGAATGATTTACTCTTAAAATTACAGCAAATTTAAATGTATCCCAATGATATCCTCACTCTTGGTCACTTGTGTTCCAGTGTGCTTTTTTGAGCAGGAGATAAAAGGATGGAGTTACAGCTGTTAGGCTGGATATCTCATGTGATATGTGTCTTGCATGTGAATATCACCTGTCTTTGGTAGAGATGAATAAATGCTGGAGAACTTGTGCACTACACTGGTTGACATATTCTCAGCTTTTTCTTCTTTGACATGAAATGACATTAACATGCCAACATATTCTCATATGTACACGCAAGTGAGCTAGCTAGAATTCCACCCCTTCACTCCTACCCCAGAAAGCAAGCAAGAATGAATGTTCTGGGGATGCATATTCAGTCACCTCAAACTTATTTTTTTAAAGTAATGATTTGAGAATTTCATACTTTAATGACCACTAGCATCTATTTACCTGTGACACATTTGGCATCTATGCCATGATAAAGTCTGTATTTCTTAAATTTTATATGGCAATATAAATTTCTGGAAACCAGTTAAAATTAGAATAACTGAGTTTTTACAAAAGCCAGTTTTATAGCCAGTTATTTTATTGCCATGTTACTAGAAATTATAAGGTGATTGGTTGTCCTTAAGGCTCAAAATAAATATATTTGAGGAATTTGAATGGTTAGCTCATTCTTTTATTCAAGAAAAATGACAGCATAAATATTATTTTTTTTATTTTTATTTTTTTGAGGCGGAGTTTCACTCTTGTTGCCCAGGGTGGAGTGCAATGGTGTGATCTCAGCTCACTGCAACCTCTGGCTGCCGTATTCAAGTGATTCTCCTACCTCAGCCTCCGAGTAGCTGTGATTACAGGCATGCGCCACCACACCCAGCTAATTTTGTATTTTTAGTAGAGATGGGGTTTCTCTATGTTGGTCAGGCTGGTCTCAAACTCCCAACCTCAGGTGATCCGCCCACCTTGGCCTCCCAAAGTGCTGGTATTACAGGTGTGAGCCACTGCACCCGGCTAACATAAATGTTATGTAAAAGTCTTTAACTGTTTCTTGGTATGAAAATTGGTAACTTGTAGGCTGGGGGCGGTGGCTCCCACCTGTAATTCTAGCACTTTGGGAGGCCGAGGCAGGCAGATTACGAGGTCAGGAGATCGAGACCATCTTAGCTAACGCTGTGAAACCCTGTCTGCACTGAAAATACAAAATAAATTAGCCAGGCGTGGTGGCACGCGCCTGTAGTCCCAGCTACTCAGGAGGCTGAAGCAGGAGATTCACTTGAACCTGGAGGGGGAGGTTGCAGTGAGCCAAAATTGTGCCACTGCACTCCAGCCTGGGCAACAAAGTGAGACTCCATATCAAAAAACAGAAAAGATAAAGAAAATTGGTAACTTGTTCTAGAACTTTCCTAATGTCAGAATATTTGATATTTTTTTATTTAGGTTTAGAACCGCTATAATAATAGCTCTTATACCTGCCTTCTTAGAAGGTATTTAACTTATACTATAAGGAAGTAACTACTGAATTGTCATCACCTTTAAAACATTTTTAATGTAAAGGACTCTCATATATTTATCTGTCAGTATTTTGAATATTAACAGTGTTTCCTGTTTTTTTGTTTTTGTTTTTTATTAATAAGATATTATGAACTAGATCCTTACAAAAGTCTCCTAGACAATTTGAGGAACAAAGTGATCATTGAGTATCCAACATTACATGTGGTATTGAAAGGATCCAATAATGACATGAAAGTTCTCCACCAAGGTAAGTGTAAATTTGTTTCTGTAATGCTTAGAATAGCTTTAGAGAAACCAAAGCAAAATATATCCACCCTTATTTCTTTATATGTGTTTTCCCAGTATATTTACACACTTACAGGATCTCCTCTATAGCTACAGTTAATGTGAAAAACCAAGTAAATGCGATGCTGCTACTCTTCTGTTTTTAAGAGTATATAATCTTATAAAACCAACTTTAAGTGAATGAATCAAATTGAATGGCTATAAAATCACTTTTTTTCAGCATGCGGTTCTATGTATTTTTGTCTTTTTTTAAGCTAATAGTCTTTCAGTAACTGTCCATGATCACATACATTTACTCCATAGTTAAGACTTTAGACATTTGTAAAATGAGGGATTACAAAACATTTTTAGTTGACAAGGAAAATGTTGAATGGTAAAGAAAAAAAAAAAAAAGCCTAGTATCCTACCTTGTAGAAGGAGATAATGTTGCAAGGAACATTGTATTTAAAAATTTGGCAGCATTGAGAGTAAGCAAATGCCATTACCTTTACCCTTTATCTCCTTTTCCAAACCCACTGGTTTTATTTTCTCTGATTTTGTGATATAGGGAAGTACTAGAACTGGAAAAAATGTACATAAAAGTTTAGTACATAAAATGACTTATCTACGTTTGTAAGTACTGATTAAAGTAAACTAAATGTGCTTCTGAATGCAAGATTTTAGAGGATGAATAAAATTTAGTGACTACCTTTAAGAAGTGAGGAAGATTACCTACCTTAATCCAAAACTATTTTGTAGCATTTTCAACTAAAAGAATTACAGATACAGGCCAGATTTTGCTATAACAAACTCCAGAGGAGCATAGAATCTTTGTCTTGGATTGATAATATTTTTTAAGTAGTATTTGAAATGGGTGGTTTAAGTCTTATTGTTATAGCAGCATTACAGGCTGTAAGATGCAGTAACCTATGTTATAGGGTATTCTCTGTTGTGCATAGTGTTTTTTCTTTGCAAAAATTAATAGGAAAAAAATTGTTTTTCAAAGTGGCCAAAAGTGTATCAGTGCTACAACTTGAAACCAGATTTTAGTTAGCAAACATGATGTTTCTAATAATAAATTATGGACCTCTAAATCTTATTTTTATTCTTGACATTAATATTTTTCACAATTTGAGAATATTCTGTATTATTTTTTCAAAATAAATTAGGAATTTTAGTTTTAAATGGCCAGTTTCACTTTGTTTAAGCTTTGTATTTTGTTGCTTTTTTCTTAATAAATTCGCACAGTGCCCTCTCAAATGTTGGTTTTGGGAAAAGTTGTTTAGTAATGTAGGTTAGTAGCTAGGGCAAACATCATCTGTATAAATAAACAGCACACACAGCTCTCCTTTCACTTTGTTTAGAAATGTACATTCAAGTAAGGCTTCCTGTAATGAAGCAATAAGAAAAGACTACTTTACTAGTGTACTGGGAGCCTTACTGGGTAAAATTTGCTATTTTTCTGGTGGGTATATGATGTTTGACTTATTTACAGGAACACAGATGACTCATGCTTTTAGTACAGAGGATTATTTAGAACTGTGTTAGCAAAGAACTGAAAGTATCTGACAGGATTTTAAAACCATACCAGTTTTGTCACATCATAAGTACACACACCTTGAAAGTAATGCCCAGATCTTCCTGTACATGCATTTCTTTCTGTAAGTACTTCAAGGTGTCTGTTTCTTTATACATTCTCACAGCATCAGATATTTTGCAGGGTGATCCCTTGATGAGGGAAGGGGATTATGTAAGAAGAGGGCATTTTCTTTGGAAAGCCTTGAAATTCCTTCCCTTTCTTGAGGTAAAAAAGTTGGATTTGATCCTGAGTTCATAGTACAAGTTGTCTCTTACCTAATTTGGGGGTACGTGTGTTTCTGATCTGGGATTCAGTACTTCCCACACCTGATGGTTGTTCTAGTATTTGCTCTGATTGTAGATTGCCATAATTTTTTTAAGTCTGCCTATATTAATCAGCAGTAGCCAAGATTTTGTTTGTTTGTTGCTTTTCAGTAATGGAAAAGGTTAACTGGAAAAGATTGAGCTATTAAGATAGTCCACTAGATTGGGGATGCTAAGTACTGATTACCTACCTTATATCAATCCAGTGCGAAGTGCTTAGAATGGTGTAACTTGCTTCACAGACTGTTGTTAGACTAGCAGATTTAGATGATTGAGAAAAGCATGCTGCATTTCAATCTAAGGAAGAAAGAATGGAATGCCATTCAAAGAAGAAAACTGGGCACCTTCAATAGGCAAAAAAAGGTGAAAATGTCCCCATACCACTACAAATCTCTATTAATTTAGAAATGTCAGCAAAATAAACTTTTTGATGTTCTAGTATAACTCAAGATTAGAAAATGCCTCAGCCTTTAGAGAAGGAATCCAACCCAAAATTGATTACTGGAATTAGTGAAAATACCTGGCATAGCAGCTACTCATGTGTCAGTCTCTTACTGGGCCAGTAAATCTTCCATTCATTCTCCCTTGCTCACTTTTCCTCATTCTTCCTTACCTCTCTTTTCTTTCTTTTCCTTTTGCAGGGAGAGAGGGGAGGATTTTAGGCACTGGAACACACATGTAAAACTTATTATACAATAGCTGCTATAATAGAGTTTGCCCGAAGTACAGAGACAGCCAGAGGAGGAAAAAATCTTATACTATCTTGGAGGCACTGGATAGACTGCTAAAGTTCATAAAATTTCGCAAAGATTGGGACAATATCCTGGATGGAACTTATTTCAGTTCCTTACTCATAGAAAGAGCTCAGTAAACACTCCTGTGGTTGCTGGTACAATCTGAAATCTAGGTACAACAGCAAACCCCAGGGAACTTGCCAGTTGGAATATGCGCAAAGTTCCAGGTGTGTACTTCTAGCATCAACTTTTGTAAGCTGTGGGCCCTTGAGCATTTGCTCTGCCTCTCTGAGCTTTATTTTTCTTATCTACTCAGTAGAGATAACAGCTGTAAGCTCAAAATAACCTATATTTTACCATGACAATTTTTAAGGAGTTACTACCTATTATTTCCTTTTAGCTTCACAAGGCAGTGAAATAGAACACTTACTCTAGTTCCCATTTTGAAAATTTAGGGAAAAAACACTAAAAGACGAAATGACTTGCAGTTACATTGATTCAGCAAACATGCTCTACTTTGTGAGGATAGATACAGAAAAGAAAGGTCGAGTTTCTGTCCTCCAGGAACTCTCAGTTTAGTGAGTGAGTCATAGTCTTGCTTTCTCTAAGCAAGACAGGGGTGTTAGAGGAGCTCCATTTCTACTCTTCTTTCCTGTGAAAGGAAGGAGATGATGATTAGCTAGTCTTCTGTCACTCCACATTCACTCAACATATACTGACCCTCAATTGAGTTTAAAAAAAATCATGGAAAAAATTTATTCCAACCACAAGTGGCCGGCCTGGATAATAGTGATCTATTCAGTGACGTGAATATGGATCATAACCACATTGTGAAGTGACCATTCCCAAGTCTTCCACAGAGTCAGGAAGGATGTTACCTCACAAAATATAATTGCCACTTTCAGACATCATTTCTCTATGTATTGTGGCCAGAATTGTATATCCTAGCTGCCTGAGACATAACGTGGTTTGTGTGTCCCTGTGAGCAGTGCTGTTGCTGTATATCAGAAGGGGGGGAGAGAAGAGGGACAGAGCAAGCTAAACAGAAACAGTATAAACACTTGACTGTATGTTTACTTATTTTTTTCTAGTGAAAAGTGAATCTACCAAGAACCTTGGCAATGAAAATTGAGCACTTTTTCTGGTAGAAGAATGTGAAAACTTCCAGACAACTGCAGCAGAGTCTGCATTGATGGACTGTTGGCTGATTGGGGTATTGTCAATGGGTGATGGTGGAATTTTTTCTTTGTATGAAAAGTAAGCTTAACTCTTTTAAAAAATGTATCTTACAGCCTCTTGAATTAATTGACTTGTAAGACCCTTTTATTCTTATTAAGAACTCTCCTTTGCACTTGATCAGCATAGTACTTATTAGGCCATGGCTTTTAATATGCTTAATTCCATAAACTGAAAACCTTTTTTTTTCTTTTTTCCTTCTTTTTTTTTTGAGATGGCATCTTGGAGTGCAAGCGGTATGAGCATAGCTTCCTCAAACTCCAGGGCTCAAATGGTCCTCCCACTGCAGCCTCCCAACAGGCTTATACCACCACACTCAGCTAATTTTTTTTTTTTTTTTTGTGGTAGAGACAGGGTTTCGCTCTTTTGCCCAGGCTGGTCTCAAATTCCTGGCCTCAAGCAATCCTTCCACCTCAGCCTCCAAAGCATTGGGATTACAGGCATCAGCCACCACATCTGGCCTTGAAAACTTTTTTATTTGTTAATTTGATGTGTGACCAAACCCAAGGATCATCCGTGTCAACCACAAAGTTGGCATTCTCTTTAGTAGAACCTCACTAAACAGAAAGGCAGTGCAATGCACTGTCTAGCCACAGGAGAACTAATCTTCCATCAGTTGCCCTTTCTTATCTTTGGAGTTTATATGTAACTTACCCTTATGAGACAACTTTTCCACTTGAGAAACTCCTAGTACAATGTCTTGTACTAGAAGCCTGAATAAATACTATTAACTACTGTTTCTTATATTCACTTGAGAAAATCAATGGCTCCACATTGTTTGAGCCATTAGTGCTAACAAATTTGGGTTTACTTATTCAAGTCTTATGAATTCTGTGCCTTTCATCACATTCCTAGTCCACTCTCATCATTACTGCAAAAGGGTGTTGTGATGGCCAGTTTTATACTGTGTTTTGATATGTCTAGCAATAACTTAAAGAAAAAATAACTGGGAAATCTTCAACATGTTACTGGAATGTGTATATATGTATTAATGTATATACATGGCTTAACTTATACGTTATGGCAGCTCTGTATACAGTTTGATCTCACATACTGAAAAAAATTCTTAATTTTATTGGAGTTTATACCACTATGAAGCTGCAATATAACTGTAAGAGAGTAAAAAAGATTGTTACATCTGCATTGTACGTGTTGTGTACTTAATGGTTAAAAAGCAATGATAAAATTGGACATTAATGAAATTCATTTTTAATTTACAGTTGGAATAAGTTTTTTACCAAAAAGAGACCAGAGACATTAGTTAAGGAGACTTAAAAAGATTTGAAATATGAAAAGATAATGAAAAGATGAACAGAAGACAAATTTGTGGGACACAAGTGTAACTTGGGATAGAAATTGGAGAAGAGAATCAAAAAACAATAATGCCAGAAAGACCCTTAGTATAAAAGTACTAATGGGAATGTGATTCATAGAAAGTTCTTAGAAAGTGAGGCCTTGCAATTTGAGAAACATACATACGTATATATTTATAATCTCTAAAGCAACTTCAGGAATCTTCTAACATATGATAAAGAATTTGTGTAGAATTATGTTGTTCACATTATTATTGGAGAGACAAATGAGATTTCAAGGAATTTGTTTATAATCAAAAGTGAAATATGTCTTCTTGAAACCAGCAAGAAATAGATGAATTGAGTGAAATGTGTTGTTATTAGGAAAAGTGGGATAAAGTATACAGAAAGAACATGCGATCTGAATATGATCTGAATATCAGGGTGGATAGGAATTTTTTGACAGTGAAATCTGTTATGATGTAGTCTCATTTCCAAGAAAAGTCTTGAGTTCCGTCCCTTCTGAATTTAAATTGAAAACTGGACAAAAAACAAACTATCCTGTACTTTTTCCACTGCTCAAGAGGAAAAAAAGAAATCTACATCATTTAATGCATCTTTGCCATCTTTATGTTCTAGAATTCTATTCGATTTTTCAATTATAGGCTATTAGGAAAGAATATAACTCTTAGAATTCCCCTAAATATAATTATCAATTCATTTGATTAATATGCACATTTATTCCCATGAGATTTACAATACACATGTGTTTTAGTGAATTCCCAATGGCTTGGAGAGAATGAAATTGGAATAATTAACTGAAAACCCTAGACGTTTGTAGCATTAAGACCCAGTATCTTTGTGGAGACCCTCTCCATGTTAGCTTATTGACAAATTCTGGTGTGTAAACAAACTCCTTGACCCATGTTAAGTTCAGCATGCTGCATTTTGTTCATGAATCACATTTTAAAAGGAGAAAAGCTCCACTTGGTTTTCTTTCTTTTTTTAAACCGTAATTTCAAAGAGAAGATACGCCTTTCATAATTGTTAATTATATGTATAGGATTAATAGTCATAAATTATAGTAAGTAAAACTTGTACCTATTCCTATTATACATATGACTTGGCGAGGCACAGTGGCTCACACCTGTAATCCCAGCACTTTGGGAGGCTGAGGCGGACGGATCACAAGGTCAGGAGTTTGAGACCAACCTGGCCAACATGGCAAAACCCTGTCTCTACTAAAAATATAAAAATTATAAAATTATAAAATTTATTTATATAAAAATATAAAAATTAGCCAGGCGTGGTGGTAGGTGCCTGCTACTCAGGTAGTAGTTCCAGCTACTCAGGAAGCTGAGACAGGAGAATCACTTGAACCCTGGTGGCAGAGTTTGCAGTGAGCTGAGATTGTGCCAGTGCACTCCTGGGCACTGCCTGGGTGACAGAGTGAGACTCTGCCTCCAAAAAAAAAAAACAACAACAAAAAAAGAGTTATTAAAAATAGATATTTAAGATTCCAAAATGTAGTTGATCCAGTTTGTTTCCCTGTAGCAAGTAGTGGGATTCGGATTTCATGACATACAATAAAATATTAATCACATAACTATAATACCAATAATTTTCTTTATACATTTTTGTTTAATTAGGTTGGCATATACTTTGTGTTATACCTTATTTCTTGTTACTAAATTTTACATAAAGATGCTGGTCTATTTTTATTTAATCATATGCTGTTATGGTTTGGATGTAGTTTGTTCCTACCAAAACTCATGTTGAAATTAGATTCCCCATATGCTAGTGTTGGGAGGTAGAGCCTAATGGAAGGTGCTTGGGTCATGGGGGCAGATAGATCTCACATGAATAAACTAGTGCCCTCCTACAGGGGTGAGTGAGTTCTCATTCTTGCTGTCTTGAGAATGGATTAGTTCCCACAAGAGCGGGTTATTAAAGAGTCTGACTTTCTTGATTTTCTCCTTTTTGCCTTCTCCCTTCCCATGTGATCTCTTTGCACATGCCTACTCCCCTTTCACTTTGTACCAAGAGTAGAAGCAACATGAGACCCTCACCAGATACAGCTGCCCAATCTTGAGCCTTCCAGCCACCAGAATCATGAGTCAAATAAAACTCTTTTTAAAAATAAGTTACCCAGTCTTAGATATTCTATTATAGCAACACAAAATGGACTAAGCCGTACTCTATTGCATTAAAATGTGTTGTTTATTTGCAAGTGACAAAAACTCAACATAGTGTCAACATGAAGAACAGCTTATTGGCTTATATACAGGGAAGTCCAGGCATGACTGGGTCCTGGGTCCAAACGTCAAAAGAAGGTATCTTGCCATCCTACACACTTGGCTCTGATTATTTTCTTTTTTATGGATTGGTTTCCTCCAGATTTTCCCTTTGGGGATATTCTGTATGGGATGAGGAGCAGTGAAGTGAGAGGATGGTGGATAACAGCAATTGACAGTTTCAGCTTACCTTAGCATAACAAGGCTGAAAGCTGTTATAAAGCAAGCTATGTAAAATTTTGGAGAAGTACTTTGATTTTGCCCAGATTGGATCACATTCTGTTCCTGAACTAATCAAAAGAGGAATTCACCCAAAGGAGGGGGAAATTTTTAGAGGAAAGACAGAATGTAGGGAGCAGGTGAGGAAAGGTAGTTACTGGGAATACGAAAGTAACACATTCATTGCACCTTATTTGAATTTGAGCAGCAAGAAGTTTCTGATTTGTACCAACAGAAGGAGTAAAGTTCAGATTTAATCTGCAAGTCTTTATTGTTTTTAACTAGAGATTTTAATTTCTGCTTATCATTGCTGCTTTGAGTTGCTATTATAGGTTTTTGGATTTTTTTTTAAATGCCATCCATTTTTATTTGACATCATGTTGTTGCTAGTTTGAGCAGATGCACATAGCATATGTTTCCATTACCAATTTGGAAATTTTTCCCAGTGGCATCAGCATTTGAAAAATACTGATTTTGAAATTAGAGTACTAGGGAAAAATGCTTCAAAAATGAAGACTACTTAAATAGAAATTGGCTTTAAATAAAGCTTTGGGGATCTGTACTTGACTAAAAAGTATTTTCTTTAAACTTTGGTCTTTGAAAACTAAAGTGTGTGTGCATGTGTTCATTAAAATGACCTGTAGCATGAACATTTTCCATACTGGACTGTGACATACTGCACTCGTTTTGAACTTTGGAACCAAATATATCCTTTAGCATTTGATGAGCTACTATATAACTCTATTTCCAGCTTTATTTTCTTGCCAAATAAAGTACCAAAGCTCACCCTGACATTTGGTAACCCCTGACTTGGTCTCAACCTAATTTTACAGCTTGCTCACTCTCAGTCACTCTCCTTTTCAAACTGCTTCAGTCACATAAAACATCAAGGACCAATTTCATTCTGCATGTGGGTATACAGTTTTCCCAACACCATTTATTGAAGAGATTATTTTTTCCTCATTATGTCTTGGTAGCCTTGTCAAAGATAGTTGCGTGGGTTTATTTCTGGGATCTAATCTGTTCCTTTGGTCTATGTGTCTTTTTATGGAGAACAATTGCTGTTTTGATTACTATAGCTTTGTAATATATTTTGAAGTTGGGTGGTATGATGTCTTCAGCTTGTTCTTTTTGCTTTGGCCACTCAAGCTCCTTGGTGGTTCCATCAAATTTTAGGATCGTCTTTTTCTATTTCTGTGAGAAAAAAAAAAAAAGACGTTGGAATTTTTATTAGGATTACATTGGACCTGTATATTACTTTGGGTAGTATGGAAATTTTAACAAAATTCTTTCCATTCATGAACATGGTACATCTTTCCATTTATTTGTATCTTCAGCTTCTTGCATCGATGGCTTGTAGGTTTCGGTAAACAGATTTTTCACCTCCTTCATTAAATTTATTTCTAAGTATTCTATTGTTTTTGATGCTATTGTAAGTAGGATTATTTCTTTTTCATACAGTTTATTGTTAGCATGTAGAAACATAACTGATTTTTTTTGCTGGGCACAGTGGCTTGCGCCTGTAATCTCAGCACTTTGGGAGGCTGAGGCGGGTGGATCACAAGGTCAGGAAATCGAGACCATCCTGGCTAACACGTTGAAACTCTGTCTCTACTAAAAATACAAAATATTTACCGGGCGTGGTGGCGGGTGTCTGTAGTCCCAGCTACTCGGGAGGCTGAGGCAGGAGAATGGCGTGAACCTGGGAGGTGGAGCTTGCAGTGAGCCGAGATCATGCCACTGCATTCCAGCCTGGGTGACAGAGTGAGACTCCATCTCAAAAAAAAAAAAAAAAAAGAAACACAACTGATTTTTGTATGTTGATTTTGTATCTTGCAACTGTACTGAATGTATTAGTTCTAACAGTTTTTGGTGGAGTCTTTTGGGTTTTCTATATCATGTCATCTGTAAACATACTATTTTGCTTATTCCTTACTGATTTGAATTCCTTTTATTTTTCTTGACTAATTGCTAAGGCTGGGACTTCCAGTACCATGTTGAATAGAACTGGTGAGAGTGGGGACCCTTGTCTTGTTCCTGATCTTAGCAAAAAAAGATTTCAGCTTTTCACTGTTGAGTATGATGTTAGCTGTAGCCTTAGCACATATGGCCTTTCTTATATTAAGATACATTGCTTTCATACCTAATTTGTTGAGAGTCTTTATCATGAAAAGATGTTGAATTTTGTCACATGCTTTTTCTGCCTCTGTTGAGATGATCATATGATTTTTATCCTTCATTCTGTTAATGTGGCGTAATCACGTGTATTGATTTGCATGTGGCACCATCTTTTTATCCCAGGGATAAGTTGCACTTAGTCATGGCATATGATCCTTTCAATGTGCTGTTAAATTCAGTTTGCTAGTATTTTGTTGAGAATTTTTGTATCTAGGTTCAATAGGAATATTGGCCTTTGATTTTTTTGTTTTAGTGCTCTAACGTAGCTTTGCTATCAGGGTAATACTCTTCTCATAAAATAAGTTACAAAAATAAGAATTTTTGTGTCTAGGTTCAACAGAGATATTGAACCTTTGATTTTTTCTTTTAGTGTTTTTATCTAGCTTTGCTATCAGGGTAATACTTTTCTCATAAAATAAGTTTGGAAGTGTTTCCTCTTCAATTTTTTGGATGAGTTTGAGAAGAATTGGCATGAATTCTTCTTTAATTATTTGGTGGAATTCAGTGAAGTCATCTGGTCCTTGGCTTTTCTTTGTTGGGAAGTTTTATTACTGGGTCAGTCTCCTTACCTGCATTGGTCTGTTTCTGTTTTCCATTTCTTCATGATTCAGTCTTGTTACGTGATATGTTTCTAGAAATTTATCCATTTCTTCTATGTTATGCAATTTGTTGGTGTATAATTGTTCATAGTATTTTCTTATGATTCTTTGTATTTATTTGGTATTAGTTGTAATATCTCCTCTTTCATTTATGATTTTATTTATTTGAGTCCTCTTGTTTCCTTGGTTAGTCTGGCCAAAGGGTTGTCAATTTCATTTATCTTATTAAAAAATCTGTAGGGTTTTTTTTTCTCTCTTTTGCTATTTTATTTATGCTGTAATCTTTATTATTTCCCTCCATCTGCTAACTTTGGGCTTATTTTGTTCTTTTTCTAGTTCCTTGAGATTTAAAGTTAGGTTGTTTGAAGTTTCTTGTTTTTGTTTTTGTTTTTCCTGTTAACCATGAGGTGTTCTCATCTTATTCTTAATGTAGGTATTTATCATTATAAAGTTTCTTCTTAGAACTTATTTTGCCACATCCCATACGTTTTGGTATGTAGTATTTCCATTTTTGTTTTTGTGAATTTTTTTATTTTCCTTTTGATTTTTTCTTTGATCCATTGTTTGCTCAGGAGTGTGTTTTTGATTTTCACATATTTGTGAATTTTCCAATTTTTCCTCCTGTTATTGATTTCTACTTTTATATCATTATGGTTGAAAAAGATATTCGATATGATTTTAGTCTTTTTGAATTTGTTAAGAGTTCTTTTGTGGCCTAACATACCTGTTCTGGAGAATGTTTCATATACACTTATGAAGAATGTGTATTTTGCTGCCATTAGATGGAATGTTCTGTATGTCTGTTACACAGGTCCTTTTGGTCTATAATGTTGTCCAAGTCTGCTGTTTTCTTATTGATTATCTGAATGATCTCTCTGTTGTTGAGGCAGGGTGGGCTGCTAAACTACCCTATTATTCTATTGTTCTTTATTACTCTTCATTCTGTTAATATTTGCTTTATATATTTAGTTCTTCCGATGTCCTATGTTTAGAATTGTTACGTTTTCTGGCCAGGCGTGGTGGCTCCCACCTATAATCTCAGCACTTTGGGAGACCTGGGTGGGCTGGTCACTTGAGGTCAGGAGTTTGTGACCAGCCAGGCCAACATGGTGAAACCCTGTCTCTAACAAAAATGTAAAAATTAGGCCGGGTGCGGTGGCTCACCCCTGTAATCCCAGCACTTTGAGAGGCCGAAGCAAGTGGATCGCCTGAGGTCAGGAGTTTGAGATCAGCCTGGCCAACATAGTGAAACAGTGTCTCTACTAAAAATACAAAAAATTAGCGGGCGTGGTGGTGGGTGCCTGTAATCCCAGCTACTTGGAGACTGACGCAGGAGAATTGCTTAAACCTAGGAGGCGGAGGTTGCAAATGAGCCAAGATTGCGCCACTGCACTCCAGCCTAGGCAACAAGAGCAAAACTCCATCTCAAAAAAAAAAAAAAAAATACAAAAATTAACTGAGCATGGTGGCACATGCCTGTAATCCCAGCTACTTGGGAGACTGAGGCATGAGAATCTCTTGTAACCAGGAGGCAGAGGTTGCAATGAGCCAAGATTGCACCAGTGCACCCAGCCTAGGCAACAGAGCAAGACTCTGTCTCACAAATATAAAATATAAAAAATAAAATAAAATTGTTCTGTTTTCTTCCTGTCAACCCCTTTAATCACTATATACTGACCTTTATTTTCTCTTGGTAATTTTGGAGCTAAAGCCTATTTTGTCTGATACAACTATAACCATCCCTACTCTCTTTGGTTACCATTTCCAAGAAATGTCTTTCCATCCCTTCACTTTTGGCCTATGTGTTTCTTTAAAGCTAAAGTGAGTCTCTTGTAAGCAGCATGTGGTTGGATCATGTTTTCTTATCATTCAACCATTCTGTCTTTTGTTTGGAGAATTTAACCCATGTATGTTTAAAGTAATTATTGATAAGAAAGGAATTAATATTGCCATTTTAATTGTTTTCTTACTGTTGTGTAACTCCTTTGTTCATTGCCTTCTCTCTTGCTGTCTTTGTGACTTGATGATTTTTGTGATGGTATGCTTTAATTCCTTTCTCTTAATCTTTTTTGTATCTACTACAGGATTTTTTCTTTGTGATTACCATGAAGTTTACATAAAACCTCTTACGGTTATAACAAACTATTATAAGCCTATAATAATTTCAGTTGCATACCAAAAAAATCTGTACTTATACTCACCATCTCCCCTTCCACATTTTAGGTTACTGGTGTAACAATTTACATTTTCTAAATATTGTATATCCATTAACAAATTATTGTAGTTGTAATTATTTTAATATGTTTATCTTTTAACTTTATACTGAGATGAAAGTGATTTACATGTCACATCAAATTTACCAATATTAGAGAACTCTAAATTTGACTATATATTACCTTTACTGGTGAATTTTATAGATTTGTGTTTTTACATTGCTAATTAGTGTCCATCCTTTCATTTCAGCTTGAAGAACTTTCTTTGACATTTCATGTAAGGAGGTCTAGTGCTAACCAATTCCCTTAACTTTTGTTTGTGTGGGAAAGTCTTTCTCCTTTATTTCTGAGGTACAGCTTTGCCAAGTATTCTTGGTTGGCAGTTTTTTAATATTTTGGATATATCCCACTCTCTTTTGACCTGCCACGTTTGTGCTGAGAAATCTGTGTATAGTCTTATGAGGGCTCTCTTGTATGTGATGAGTTACTTTGCAGTTTTGAAAATGCTTTGTCTTTGGCTTTTGGCAATTATGTGTCTCTAGACCTTTTGAGGTTCAACCTATTTGGGGACTTTTGAGATTCGTGAATCTGGAAGTCCATTTCTCTCCCCAAATTTGGGGAGTTTTCAGTCATTATTTCTTTAAATAGACTTTCTGTTCCATTCTGTCTTCTTCTTCTGGAACATCTCTAATGCATACATTGTTTTGCTTGACAGTGTTTGATTAAGTCCCTTATCCTTTCTTCACTCTTTCATTCTTTTTTTTCTTTTTTCTCCTGTGACTGGATAATTTCAAATAACCTGTTTTCAGGATAACTGATTCTTCTACTTGATCAGGTCTACTAATGAAGCTCTCTATTCAATTTCTCACTTCAATCATTGTATTCTTCACCTCTGGGATTTCTGTTAGGTTTTTAAAAATTATTATTTATATTTCTTTATTGAGTTTTGCTCTTGTGTTGCTTTCCTACTTTTATTTAATAGTTTATCTGTGTTTTCTTATAGTTCACTGAACTTTAAGAGGATTATTCTTAGTTCTTTGTCAGTTTGTAAATCTCCATTTTTTTATAGTCAATTGTTAGAGCTTTATTAGTTTCCTTTGGTAGTATCATGTTTCCTTCATCCTTCATGATCCTTGTATCTTTTTATTGATGTCTCTGTGTCAGATGTAGTGGTCACCTCTTCCAGCCTTCATAGGTTTGCTTCATCAGAGAAAGACCTACACCAGTCAACCCAACTTGGAGTTTTGGATGGGCCAGCTGGTAGCATCTGCAGGTAAAATGGCACTTATTGCTGCAATGTCTGGTCAGGCAAGGCCACTGCCCATGCTCTGAGGCCAGGTGGTGCTGCTGACTGGGCTTCATAACTGCCTGTTCTCGTGGGATCGCAGGCTGTGCTCCCTGGACAGGTGGTGCTACTACCTGGGCTCTTATGATTGGGTGGGGCTGTGGGCTATCCTTCACAGTTGGGTAGGAACATAGGCTGGGTTCCATGATTAGGTGGGGCCACAGGCTGTGCCCTGCAGTTGGGCATGGTCACTGGCTGGGTTCCCCACCTACCAGGGCAAAATGATTGGATGTGTTCCTAGTGGGGCAAGGTTGCTGACTGGGCTCCCTGGTTAAGCAGGGCCCACTTTTTTCTCACCTCATGGGAAGCACCCTGGAATGCTGAGAAAACTGAATGTCTGCCTTTGGATCTCTTTCACACTGGAGAAACTATAGGCATACGGAATCCCTCTCTGTGGTGATGTGCCAGCCTGGGAGAAGGGCAGTATTAGTGAAATTACTCCTCTTATTCTTCTAATGTTCTGTTTTCTTGATTTTTGTGCTCCAGGAAGGTGCTTCATCTTCACCCTCAGGTTCTGGGATTTTCACAAAGGCAATCTTGTCTAATCAGGATTTTGGCATGGGGGACTAGAACCAGGGACCTCCATTCCACCATCTTGCTGATGTTATCTGGTACTGCAGTTCTCAATGAAGTGTTCCACCACTGTCTCTTGAGATTTTATTCAGTTATTGACATTCATTTAGCAAGTCCTGATGCTGGTGTTTCCTTGGTCAGAAGGTATTACTAGAAGGGTTTAGGTCAACCATCAGGACAAGGTTTGTGGACTGAAATTTTGAAGAGTTGGAGTTGTCTAGTTGTGCCACCAGAAATAACCACCAATTCTCCACATAGGCCCAAGCAGTGTCAACTACATCATGACTGTGGACTAGCCAACAGCAATTTTAAGACTCCAAAGATTTTAAAGATGTTAAATTGGAAGCTCTAGAAACAGCTAGGTACAATACCATCATACCCATTTTATACGGGTAAAGAAACAGGTCCAAAATGATTAAAGAACGTGTTCAAGGTCACATGGAAAGTAATCAGTAAGCCAGGATTTAAACCCAGGCAAATTGGGCTTCAGGGGTCATAAAGAAATACCTAATAAGGAGATACCTGAGACTGGGTAATTTATAAAGAAAAGAGGTGTAATTGGCTCACAGTTCCTCAGGCTATACAGGAAGCATGATGCTGACATCTGCTTGGCCTCTGGGTAGGCCTCAGGAAACTTTCAATCGTGGCAGAAGGCAAAAGGGAAGCAGGCTCGTCTTAAGTGGACCAGAGAAGGAGCAAGGGTTGCTGGGGGTGGGAGTGCTACACACTTTTAAACAACTAGATCTTATGAGATTTGCTGTCATGAGAACAGCACCAAGAGATGGTACTAAACCATTCATGAAAGACCACTCCCATGATCCAATAATCTACCACTAAGCCATCACTGGGGATTATATCTCAACATGAGATTTGGTAGGGAGACAGATCCAAACCATATCAAGACCTGAATCATTAGGCTTGCATGACCTCATGGATGGGCTCTATCCCAGTCATTAGGCCATCCTGAATTCATATTTTTTTGTGATAATATGAGTGGATGCCATAGTTTACTGCCAGTTTAAAATTGAAATAATTATTTTAATGTTCTAACATTTTTTTGTAAAAGGGTGGTTTCTTTATAATTTGTCAAGTTGCTTTTCTTAGAGGCTTTTCTCTTCAGTGAATGGACAGCAGGTTGTTTGTCCTAGCATGCTTAGTTTCTGTCTTGAATCTTTTATCCATTTTACATACTTTGCTGGTTTGGGCATAACAGCTTCAATCACTTACTTCAATTAGTTTGAAACCACCTGATAATGCTAACACGAGTTTCTTTCAGTGGGTTCCAGGATATTAGTATCAAGTTTGTTTCATTGTCGATTGTGAATTATGCACTGCTGAACTGAGTACTCCTCCAAGCTGTTGCGGCAGACCTCAGGTAACATGGCTATCCAGGATTATGTGGTGATGGGGGCCTACATGGAAAGGATATAAGGATGCAAAGACAACTGTTAATGACTGTCACGTTGACATTATATTGAGCTGCAGTAGGAACATGTGTTTGGCATGCTGGTGAATTCAGCTGTAGTTGCTGGGCAGGACAAATTTTGGGCGTCAGCTCGAGGTGAGTTACAATAACCACGAGAAGTATAATTTCTTATTGGAAATAAGACCTGTTGGAAATCTTGGGCATACCCTCATAAATGGAAATGGAGTGATTGGAGAACACCAAAGCAGACAAATGAAAGGCCTTGAAAAATGTGAGCCTTAATTTCATGGGATAGAAGCAAGTGTTCATGCTCTGAACTATACAACAAAGGAGAAGTAAACTGGGCCATGTGATTGTTTAAAAAGGAAGTTGCCTATCTCCCTCGGGTAATACAGAGACTATCAAATAATGGTTTCATTTTTTATTTCAGAAAATTTTACTTGTCCCAAGTTTCTGCTAAGCACACTGGGTTATTGTTACTGTGAGAAGAGATTGTCACACACTACCTCTTGGTATCATGATTTCTTCTGGCGTCTTCAACAGTTGATTCTAGTTAAAGTCCATATGGTTTGAATCTGTGGTGCAAAGACAGTCCCTAAAGCCCAATAACTTCTTATTTTTCCTAGAGCCCTGTGGTCCTACACTTGACTGTGCTGTTCTGTGTTCCTAAAGAAAAACAGTAGAGGCTAATCTCTCTGTCTTGAAGTATTGGTGGTTGGTTAACCAGATGCTGTGATGCTGTGCTTTTAGGGCTTTTGCCAACAAAAAAGAGACAGCAACTTTTTCCATGTTCCTGACAGATTGGAAGGTGTTTTTCAAATTCTCTGCTTCAGATCTTTCCCTGGAAAGGTTGGTCAGTTGTTCAGCCAACATCGTTGGCCTCTGTAGCTAATGCAGTTTGGAAGTCTGTAAATAGTTTCTGCCACTTTTGGACCCTCACAAACAAAACTTCCAGGCACTGGAAATGGAAAGCTTGAGGTGATGAGGAAAGCCAAGTGAGAGAGGGCATCCAGTCTTTCAGATGATGGACTCTATAAGAAGGAAGCTACTGTTTGTGGCTGACCTGTGTGTGGACCAAAGGGAGAGAATGATCCAGATGTTGTTTTCTCACTTTTCTAAGTGGCAAGGAGAGCATTTGTAAGGATTGGTTTGATGTTTTATTTTTTAAGCAATCAAATTCTCCTTTCCCCTGACCAATATATATGTTCCTGAGGAATGTGATAGAAAACAAGTTGATTCTTAGCTCCTTTAGCCCATCAAAAAGTACTTTATTTAAAATCCTATAACTTAGCTCACCCAAAAATACTTATAATATTCCGTACTCTCTTACCATTTAATTTTTATTTCTCCAGAGAATAGTAATTAATCTATAAAGCTTAGGCCAAGTGATGGTACAAAGTCTAACTTACATTAAAGTATATGGTAAAAATCTCTTATTTGCTACCCAACATGCATCCCCCTTGTTTCTGGTAACAATACCTTGAGTTCTCCCAGGCTGTTCTCAGCCATTTGCTTTGGGTGGCATTGAGCCCAACCCTAGCTCCTGGATGGGTTTTCATCAGCTAAACTGATCAGAGTATGCCATTCCTGTGATCATATGTTTGGTTCAAAACTGCCGGTGACCTAAGCTGGTGCAATCTGAGGGAACCACAAAAACATAATGAACAGGCATAGACTCTCCTCTGCTATAAATAAGGCTAAAAGTGGGTTAGCTTGTTTTTACTACTGTGAGAAGAGAGCCAGCCTAAGACTGGTGACAATTCAGAGGAAGCTGATTGGGTCCAGATTAAGCCAAGCCATCTGTCCCTATGGAGTGTTCACTTACATTAATACATTTCTGTTTTTTTTGGGGTGGGGGGGTTTGTGAACTATATCAGACCTTGACATCAGGAAATAAAAGTGTTGCAAGTGGCAGTCTCTGGATTATAGAAATGGCTGAATCACGATAGTAAGGAGAACCTATGTATCTTAGACTAGAACATTAGTAAGAACACTTTCTGGAAGTTGCACCCATCATTTCTCTTTACATCCCATTTGTAGAACTTGTCCTTGTGGCCACACTTACTTGCACGGGAATGGAAGGAACTCTATTCTGCATAGCAATGTGCCTAACTAAAAAATATGGATCTTCTTACTAAGGGGGAGTATTAAATGGTTATTGTAGGACAAGTAATAGTCTTTACCACAGTTGGCCATTGGCAGTTGTTATTTTGTAGTAGTATAATGGTTGGTTATTCTACTGTCTAATGTATATTAGTGCCTTCAACCCATAAGCCTCGGGCTGCAACACTAAGGGACTTGGACAAAACATTCAAACTGTAGGAACATATTGGTTACGGTATGAAGCCTTTGTAAATCTTGCAAGAGACTGGCTTACTTTGAAGCCTTTAAAAACCAAAAAAGAATGAAATCAAGTTTGCTACAAGAAGCACTTTCCTCCTGTATCCAAGGTGACTGAGAGCAGTGATCTGAATCTTTGACTGAATGGAAAAGCCATATTCCTTCCTAAAGTTAAGTTAATTTGAGTAAAAGAGGGAGAAGGGAGAAGTGCAGTAAGGCAAGATGGGGGCCTGGGATAAGTGATTTCCCCCAGGTCTCTTCTGTAATCCTCTTGTTATCCTGTCAAAAGGGACATCCATGCCCTGAAAGATGCAGCTGGCGTGTAGCCTTCCAACAAAGGGAAAGCAGCTGTTCCTCCCTGCTCCTGCTTTTTGTTTTATATTGCCCTGAAACAGAGGCCAATATGGAACCTTTAATTAATAGCCATCTGAAACCTGTATTATAGATAATAATTTTAAAATAAAATCAAGTAGATTACCTTTATTACCAACCCATCAAATTGACCAGTGTTGGTTGGGGTTCACCAGAAAAACAGAACCAACAAGATTTTTATATATGGAGAGAAAGAGATTGATTATAAGGAATTGGCTCATACAATTATGGAGGCTACCACACCCCAAGATGAGGGTTTATTGGTAAGCTGGAGACCCTCAAGAGCTGATGTTTCTATTCAAAGACTGTCACGAAGGAAGAGCCCTCTCACTTGAGAGATGGTCTGCATTTTTGTTCTATTTGGATCTTGAACTGTTTGAATGAGGCCCACCTATGTTAGGGAAGGCAATCTGCTTCACTCAGTCTTCCAATTTAAATCCTAGTATCTTCCAAAAGTACTCTCACAGAAACCCCAGAATAATGCTCGACCAAATATTTGGGCACCTCGTGGCCTAGTCAAGTTGATACATAAAATTAACCATCACAACCAGAAACATATAGATGGGAGCCAACTAAAATCATGAGGGATTTCTATCACAGAGAAACCCCCAGCTCTGAAAACAATACTCCATGATTGCCCAACCCCTAAATCAGTCCTCAGACTCCTAGCCCCCGTCATACATACACCTCTATTTACACCAGCAAGCAGTGGACTGCTGAAGCCGTGTAGCCCTCTGAAAAGGCTTTCACACAGAAATAATAGTAGACAAGGGAGGTCCTCTTGGAGAGTGAAAGCAAGACAGCCCCAGTCCTTCATGTCACTGCAAAATGCAAAGTCTTGGCCATTTATGTCCACAAAGACTGTAGTATGTACAAGGACTGATGGCCACTGGATGTTTCACATTCTTCTCTTTGCAATTAGGAATTTTTATTGCAATTCTGTTTTCTCTCTCTTATTATATATAGGGTGTGGTTAAAATTATTTACCCACATATCATATCACTGAACCGCAAAGATTTACTTGACATGATTTACACATCAACATAGAAATATTGGACTTGGATCTAGCTTCAGCAACCAGATGAGATTTCATATTATTTCCCTTTGGGGAAGGAATGTGACTGTTGTATGTGTGGAAGTTACAGATTCATGTTAGGCAGCCAAAGGCTAGACTGTTGTTCAGCATTGCCTGTTCCTTCTATCTGGTACTCAAAATTTCTTTTGAGAACCACTTCCACTCGTTCTCAACTATATTGTTTGGTTGGATTGATACCCCCCTCTCCATTCTATCTATCTGCTTAGCCACAGTAATGGATTCAGGGATGGAAATGTAAATCCATACCAAAGAGAGCTTTTAGATTTTTGCTAGAAATGCTAGAACTCAACCTTCTCTTCCTCACTGGGCTTACTTATATGGAGGGACTTGAGCTTTAGAACTACTGTAATCATTTTTAGTGCCACAGGGAGAGCTAGCCTGAAAATCAACGTAGAAGCAGAGCTGAGAGATGGATACTAGTAACAACATTTTGCTCTTATTTTGTAGTCATTCTGGAATGCTCTTTTCTCATTTGCAACAACAGCAAAGTTTCCCACGTGATATAGATGATGTGAGGAAATTCAAATGAGCACCTCTTTTAATTTAAGTGGTCTTTTCATGTTTTCTAAAGTCCTGTCTTCTATAATTGAAATCTGTAGAACCACGGGATCTACAGAATCTTAGAACCAAAAGAACCATAAAGGTCAACTAGTCAGGGCCTCGCAGTGTGCCTCAGGGGATAGGCAAATTGATTTTTAGGTGCTTCGTGAACATTTATTATTTTAATAAATATTATTATGAGTCCTGGAAGAATATAATTAGTATTTGACATCAAACCTGTGAAATCACAGGTTTTGACTTTTATTAAAAGGATCAAACCTGTGAAGTCACAGGTCATGTTTTTATTGAAAAGAATATTAAAGCTTAAAGAGATAAATGGCTTTTTTAGGGATTGCCCAGTTGGTGAATGAAGGGTGAGGATAGTAAATGTGGAATCTTATAACTAGAAGGGACCCTAGAGATCATGAAGTCACCTCCCCACCCTTCCACGACTTCAATGTCACAATTCCCTCCAAAGCATTTCTCTCAAGTGGTTATCCAGCCTCTCCTTGAATACCCGCAATGATGGGAAACTTATCATTTGAGTCAGTACATTCCATTTTGGCAGTTCTGATAGTTAGAAAAGTTTCCCTTATACTGAGCTCCTTGTAATTTCTTTTCCTTTGTTTCTAGTTCTTCCCACTGAAGCCACTCCTCACCTTCAAATGTGTCAAGACAGTTACTCTACCCTCTCCACCTCTCCCTACAGAAACACACACACACGCACACAGACATACAGTCTATTTTTCATGGACTGGGTTTTTTTTTTTTTATGGTTGGTTGGTTGGTTTTTGTTGTTGTTTGTTGTTGTTTTGAGACAACTTCTCACTCTGTCGCCCAAGCTGGAGTGCAGTGGCATGATCTTGGCTCACTGCAACCTCCACCTCCCGGTTTCAAATGATTCTCCTGCCTTGGCCTCCCAAGAAGCTGGAACTACAGGTGTGCACCACCACGCCCGGCTAATTTTTGTATTTTTAATAGAGACAGGGTTTCACTATGTTGGCCAGGCTGGTCTCAAACTCCTGATCTTGTGATCTGCCCACCTTGGCCTCCCAAAGTGCTGGGATTACATGCGTGAGCCACTGCGCCTGGCCTGGACTGTGGTTTTTAATCACTTCATGTTCTCATCATTCTTTTTTGATATAATATTCAAATGTCCTTGTACCATTTAAAGCTTTGTGTCTAGAACAGAACTTAATATATTTGAAAGGTAGAATTAAGCTGGAGCTGTCTACCATTTGTCCTGGACCTTATGTTTCCATTAAAGCAGCCTGAGATGACCACATCCCATGGTTGACCGTTGAGTGGCAGCATCCATCTTTTTTACCATCATTCCATAGTTAACTGGCTGATTACTCAACTTCAGTTCACAATTCCTAATTTATTCTTAATCCTTTTTATTCCATCATTGCAGTCTGTTGAGATTTTTGGGGGGATCTTGTTTCTGTCAGCCAATTTATTAAATCTGAGAATGATAGAGCATGAGGGCTTCTCTGGAAATGTAGCTAAAGTAACTTCAGGATACATACAAAATGTAGAAAATGAATGAAGCAGTAACCTTATGGAGCCTAGTACTCAAGAGATTAATATAGACTGAAAATATTAATGAGCTTAATACAGATCAAGGAAAGATTAAGAGATATTTAGGAAATTATTCAACTTTTAAATACAGTGTCCTGACCTTGTCCTGACAAGACCACTGAGTATCCTCACTGACATACTTCAGAACAGAGTCTGCCCAAACCAACATATGCAAAGTCATAACGGACACGCTAGCCTTCATAGGCAAGGTGGCCTTGCCTGATCTGGTTATGGTCAGGCAAGAGGTCTTTTTTTTTTTAATTATTAAATACTAATTTTTTAACACGCAGGAAAACACCTGGCTTCATGCTGCATGAAATACATAGCTTCAGTTGCATTCCCTTTTTTTAGAAGAATTTTTAGATCCAGGACTTTGTTTTCTTTATCGGTGAAAGAGCAGTCAATGCCTAGATATCTATCTATGAGCCCAAACTACAATGACTCTTAAAGGTGCCCAGGTTTATACCTTCTGGTGACCCCATGATTTATAGTAACTCATCCACTCCTGCCATTCCTTGGGCTTTCACTGCTGCTTTATTGAAACAGGAGTACTGACAGAAATTTTATGTACTTGGAGGTTTTTAAGCTATTTAATTAGTCACTCATTTCTAGATCTTCAAAGGGCTGTATGTGTGTGTGTTTGCATGTGTGTGTGTTTTCTCATTAGTCACACTGGCTGTTGTTGGGTTTGTTGTTTTTTTTTTCCATTTGCACAAGGTCACATTCAGAGCTCTTCCTCCCTTAGGAGAGGTTGCACATTCATCACTTCATCTGCCTCCCATTTCCTCCAGTTGGGATCACACAGCCCTTCCTGAGGTATTACCATTTTTCCATTTCTTCTTTGCTCCCTCCTTTCTTTTAATAACTCTGGGAGACAGGGAGGCACCTTGTAAAGTTAATTTCCTCCAAAGCTTTCAAAGCAAAGGCATCTCCCAGCCCAGACACCACCACCCCTCTCCACCCCTCAGTGACGGCGCACACCCCTCCTCACAACCTTAGTCACTCTAGGCTGTGCCTGCCACCTAGGACTCACCCCAACTCTGTCAGGCACAGTGAGTTGCTCTGTCCTGTGGCTCTTAGGTCTAGGGTGGGAACTCTAGATGAGAAGAATCTCCTCATTTATCTCCTTGGTGCCTTCCTCCCCCTTTTCCCTTCCTAACTGTGCTCCCCTACTTTTTGCTTCTCTCTGGTACTTTCAGGACTCATGGACTGGCCGCCTGCCTGTACCAGGGATGGCATTTCCTCTTCAAAGGCCTGTGGCTGCAGCCACCCAGCTCTACCAAGCACACAAACCTTTGGAATTGCTGTGGCTTTGCTGCCTGCCTACTTGGAAAGCAAGAGCAGTTTTTTAAACACCCCTTTGGTTTCTTGGGGCAAAGCTTTTCTCAATCCTATTTTATTTATGCGAACATGATCTGTGGCTTTTGAATG
Source organism: Rhinopithecus roxellana (assembly GCF_007565055.1). NCBI lineage: Eukaryota > Metazoa > Chordata > Mammalia > Primates > Cercopithecidae > Rhinopithecus > Rhinopithecus roxellana. The sequence continues at coordinate 67,622,536 of NC_044560.1, read as the reverse complement.
TTTGCTTTTGAATGTTTGTGTTAACAGACTAAGCTGAAAGCGTTTCCTCTCACCGGAGAGAGGGCCCTGCGCAGCAGGGGGCCAGGCTGCTCAGCTCAGGCAAAAGCTGTCCCAAGAGGAACAAGTCGCCAGCCAAGGAAGTCTGGAAGCTCAGAGAGGAATTCACTGAGGCCTTTATGGGCAGCAGCGGTCAGAACTAGGATCATAGACTGGGCCGTGAAGCTCAGTAATTTATTTGATTAATAGGAAGGACTAGAGCGGAGACACCTAGATTTCTGCAAATATATTTTTCAAATTGTGCATATATTTACCGAAACTCTGTGTGGTTTTCAACAGCTTGGGTGTCTAATCTTTTGCCCCATATTCCCAGCCTTCTAAAGCATTCCTGGCAGTATTAAGAACTGGCCAGGCATGGTGGCTCACACCTGTATCCCAGCACTCTGAGATGCCAAGGCGGGTGGATCACGAGGTCAGGAGTTCAAGACCAGCCTGGCCAACAAAGTGAAACCCCATTTCTACTAAAAATACAAAAAATAATTAGCCGGGCATGGTGGCAGGCACCTGTAGTCCCAGCTACTTGGGAGGCTGAGGCAGGAGAATCACTTGAACCTGGGAGGTGAAGGTTGCAGTGAGCTGAGATCATGCCACTGCACTCCAGCCTGGGCAACACAGCGAGACTCTATCTCAAAAAAAAAAAAAAAAAAAAAAAAAAACTTCAGAACTTGGTTGATCCTTGAATCATTTGTCTGTAGGTGACCTCTCATCTGAAAGTATGGCAGAGTTTTTCAGCAGCCTTTTGTGCTTCTGGTATATGTCCTTCCTCATCTTCTTTCTCCCTGGTACCTAGGGCACTTCAGATGGAAACAGAAACAAAGACTCACAGTACAATTTTCCATATCCAATGACTGGATAATTTAGCCCTAGGGTAAGGAAGACAGCCAGGAGAGGGGCAAGTGGGACCAGAGAAGACTGGGTGGAGGGAGTGGGGTCCTTAAATCTGCCATGAGGACTAAGGAATAGAGTAGAAGGAACTCAGTCAGAGCTGGGCTGTCTTTAAAGGTAAGCTCCACCTTACCACCATCACCACCCCATACCCTGTGCAGTCCTGGGTCCAGTGGCCCTGCGTATCTCTAAGCCCTTGAAATAGAGGTGGGCAACTTACCTGGACAATTTATGTGAGGATATGGGTATGAAGAGGAACACCTCTGCCTCCAAATAAGATGGAACCGATTAGAGCTACTTGGAAATCTTTCTACAAGCTGGGCCAAATGATGGATCCACCAGGCAGGTTGTCTCAGTTATTAACCTTCTTAAATGTAGGGACTGGTTGTTGTTGAAGACTATATAAAAAGCTTCAATAGAAGAGAAAAATTAATGTAGTGGTCTGTGGAATACAGAAGTAACAGTTTTTGAGGCAAAATATTCCAGAGTTTCTTTATTTAAAATGTGTAAGTCCAGTGTTGATATCCCTCTCTGTTCAATCTGTACTCTCCTTGGGCAGTGTCTTCTAACTCCTTGGCCTTGTAGCCACTGGTGACTTCACATGCTGGATCTCTCTCCTGAGCTTCAGATTTAGCCACTCTACTCCATACCTGACATGAGAATTGCACATGTGCTCAGACTGACCCAAAGGTAATTAATTCATCCTTTACTCTGCTTGCCCTCTAGCCAAGGCCTCCTGGGTTACCCATTGTAGTCACCATTTACTTGGTCACTCATGCCAGAAAAATTAGTTATCTTTGACTCTTTTTTTTCTTATACTACCACCACTCTCCCTACCCCACCCCATTCATTTTACCTCAGAAATATCTCTTCATTCTGTCCACATCTCTTTATCTCTTTGGCCACCAAACTAGTCCAGGCTACCATCTTTTTTTTTCATCTAGCTACTACACGGGTCCTCTGACTGGCCTCTTGGCCTGGTTCACTTCTCCTTGCAGTCCATTCTCTATATACCAGTTTGCATAATGTATCTAAAATACCATCTGATCATGTTTCTTCTCTGCCCAAAAGCTTTGAGTGGCTTCCTATTGCTTTTCAGATTAGATCTAAAGTCCAACTCCAACCCTGCTTGCTCCTTCCAGCCTCACCAGGGCAGATATGTCTTTCCACTTCACTGCTGTTTCCTCAGCACCTAGAACAATGTCTAGCACAGTATTGCCCTCCATAAATAGTGGTTGCATAGAAGAATGAATGAATACATGAAACACAGGATTTCTATGCATTTGAGGAGAATTAAGAAGAATGGAGAATGAGTGAAAGTCAATATGAAAACCTTTCAGTTCTTGTTCTAAGACTAAAACATTTTGATCCCAGGACTGGCAGAGTTCAATATACTTGAGCAAGCATTACACAAACTGTAAGGAATGGGACAAACTGTAAGGAATGGAACGGTCTCCATTATTCTGCCCCATGGGCTCCTATTCTGGGTGTGGGCAGCATGTTGCCTGTGAGGTTGTCTACAGTGACTGTGGGCACTGACAGGATTACAAAGTGAAGAGAAGAAAAGGCAATTGGTAAGTTTAGTGTAGGGATAATTTGGTTTGGTTTGGTTTGGTTTTTCTGACCAGCATCCATTTCACTTCCTAACAATACCCCAATTTCCTTTTAAAGGAGGATCTCTTTCCCATTGGATTTAGTCTTTGGGGGCTGTCATTAAAAGCCTGACTTCCCTTGAGGCCCACATTAGACCAATCACATGCTTCCCCCTAGAATTAGACTCTTGAGCACAGAGACCAAGAAACTTAAAACATTTGCTGTGCGGAGGTGACCTACCAGCCATGTCATGCCTGCTATGAGACTACTGTAGTGGTTCCTGGTGACCAGTCACCCATTAATTAGCACAACAATGGGCTCCCAATAGTCTCCTAATAAATTTCTTTTTCCATAATTCGGTCAGAGTTCTTTCTGTTACATGCAACTCCTAGTGTGCTAAATTTGGTACAAAATCAACAGAATATAGTTCTGGTCAACACATACCAGGGCCTGTATGGGGGTGGGGATTGAGGGGAGGGAACTTAGAGGATGGGTCAATAGGTGCAGCAAACCACCATGGCACATGTATACGTATGTAACAAACCTGCACGTTCTGCGCATGTATCCTAGGTTTGTTTTCTTTTTTAGAAGAAATAAAGGAAACAAACGTAAAAAAAGCATATAGTTCTGGCATCTTTCAATACTTTTGGCCAAAAACTATTATATCCCAGAATAAACATCAGATGTAATTTGACTTTGGGAGTTCAATTATGACTGATTTTCCTAATATGGAGATATGTAACATGCCAATGTGAATCTTCTTAGAAATTAGTAGGTCAAAATATCACTATTTGGATTGGTCATCTATATCTAAAAGAAATAAACCAAAAACACACTTTCAGCTCTGTCTTTTGTTGTAGCCAGAGTGAAAGGAAAGACTGAAAATGAGCTCAATCTTACTACTGATCAGGTAACTATAAATCAGAATAAGTAGCATGCTCTTGCCAATCAGCTCTGTCAAAATTAAAAACACTGACAGTGTCCACTGTTGGTAAGAATGTGAACAAAGGACAATCTTTGTTGGTAGAACGGTAATTGGTCAATCTTTCTGGAAGGCAATGTGGCAGTGCTATCAAAATTCAGCATGTATACTCTTTGACTCAGCTGTTCTGAGACTGTTAGAAATAAGAACCAAAGGACACAAGCATAAGAATCTGATGCAGTATTAATTTATACTATCAAAATATTAGAAACAATGTAAATGCTACTTACTAGGCTGAATATATTAACGTATATTTTTACTGTGATTTCATGATTCACTCTAGCCATTAAAAAGCGTGTGGTTGGTCTGTATATAATAGAAGTAGAATCCACAATATATTAGTTACAAAAAGCAAGTTACAGAATAATGTGAGTAGAAAAATTCTTTTTTAAAAAACAAAGCTACACACAGACTTTTTATGGTATGTGTATATGTAAATATGTCTAAATGTGCATAGGAAAGATCCAGAAGGATTCATACTGAACAGCTGCCAATGCTTACTCATGAGGAATGGGAGAGGAGCAATGGAATGGGAGAATAGAGGGAAAAAAAGGGGAAGCTTGATTTTATATTTTATATACTTTGATATTATTTGAGTTTTATTGCCTTTATATTACTGCTGTAGTTTTAATTTTTTAAGTTATTTTTGTAATTGTAAAAAAAAAAAAAAAAATGAAGACTACTAAAATGTAAATAAATGATCAGAAAGTAGACAAAGTAACCTTTCCAGAGATCGGAGGTGGTTTTTAACCCACTCATCTAGACAAGAGTTTGGCTATTCCCCGTGGGTAAAAGCTGACATACCAGCCATGCCCAGGATACAGCTGAGTTTCTGTAAGAGGCAACCACTCAGTCAGGCCAAAGGAGCTTGTCCTGGAAGGCTTCCCTGGCCCACATGGAAATGAATCCATACAGGAGTTAGAATTACGCATTTGATTGTTTTTGTTGGCTCTGCACATCTTACCTTGAATGCCTCCTCCTTTTGTCCACGAATATTTAATTTGCTGTCCTGTCACAGCTGAATCCAGATTCCTCTCTGTCTAATGAACTTAATAATTGTGCCGTGGGTGTCTACAGACAATAATCAGAGCCTCTTTGGTTCATTGAAACGTCATACCACCGCCAGGTTCCTGCTTTTCATGCTGCCTTGTTTGGGCAGAAAGTCAATTTATTTTTTTATTTATATTCTACTTTGTTTCAAAACACATGTCCAATACACTATTTTTTAAGAAAAGAAAATGGGGATAAGAGAAAAATAGGGTATAGAAATAAGATTAAGCCAGTAGTGAGGTTAACACACAAGATATATGCTACCTAAAGTTTTATATAGTTAGTACATTAAAGGTAGTCCACAAATTTAGTTCTGAGTTTCCTAGTGACCAATGCAAAGTGCATTATTAGGTACAAGTATAAAGTAACATTCTTAGTTTTTTGAGTTTTGTTTTTTGTTTTTGAGACAGACTCTCACTTCGTCACCCAGGCTGGATTGCGTTGGCGTGATCTTGGCTCACTGCAACCTCTACCTCCCAGGTTCAAGCAATTCTTGTGCCTCAGTCTCCCAGGTAACGGGACTACTACTATTGCTACCAATTTTTTTAATTTTTAGTAGAGACATGGTTTTGCCATATTAGCCAGCCTGGTCTCGAACTCCTGGACTCAAGTGATCCACCCACCTCAGCCTCCCAAAGTAGGAATTACAGTGATGAACAATCATGCCTGGCCACATTCTTGGTTTTCTTGAAGAATGAAAGGAGAGAAATTTCAGTGGGTCTGAATATATATATATACACAACTGAGAAAACAACAACAACAACTATCCTACTGTAATCTAATGGACTTGAGAGCTGAATCCTGACTAATATCAGGTGTCAGACAACTTCCCAATACATTGCAAAGACAGTAGTTTCCTTCTTTCACACAAACTCCCTTGAGCCAGTTAGTCCCCTGTGGATTGTTGTTCTTCTCTCCAGAGGGGAGCTGGTCCCTTCTCAAAGCCATAAGCCCAGGGAAGAATGCTACTTTGTTCAAGTTATTTTTGATACTTTTGGAACTTCCTAAAACTCCTGTCATGTGGTTCCAAGTTTAACCATAGTCATTTTGGACATGATTTTGTTTCCACAATGATGTATGTCAGCAACCACAGAGTGAGCTTCTTGTATTTTTACATCAATCTGATACCCTTTGTTTATTTGTTCCTCAGGTTTCACTTTCACTTATGTAATGGGTTATGGCATTTTTTGGTCATTACCTCATCTGGGATCTCCTTTTTCTTTGTACCTCCTGATGCGTCATCTTCTTGACTCTACTCCCTTGGATCTCTTGGATACAATGCCCTCAGCTGGTGGGTGGGAATGGGTGGGAGCCAGAAAGAATGATGACTCCTCCACCCTTCCCCACAAAAGAGCTGCCTGGGTTTGTCACCAAGTCATTTTCTGTGCTCATTCTTTTGGCATCCCTCAGAAAGCACATTGACTTAAAACTACATCAGCTACCAAAAGCATCAGGGTTAGGCAGGCCTGGAAGAACCTAGGCTCCACTTCTAAGTTGGGCAGGAGGCCAGGCAGCATTTCTTGAACTCAAGAGCTACACTGGCCCTTTTCCCAGACAATCTGTAGCTGGAAGTGCTCAGTCTCCTATACATATCCCTATTCAAGCCTATGCCAAGGTAGATCTTGAAGGAAACACAAGTCTCAAAATATGAGCATTTGTTGGTTTAGGGCTCATTTTCCTGAGGTCATCCATATTCTCATATACCGCTGTCTACTTGAACATCTAATGGGCATCTTGAGCTTAACATGTCCAGAACAGGACTCCTATTTCATATTCCCATCCCACCCCTACCCAAGTGTTACTCTTCTATTCTTCATCTTGGAAAATGGCACCACTGTTCACCCAGCTGCTCAATCCAGAAAACAGGAATCGTACTTGATCCCTCCTTCCCTTTTCTTCACCTTTTCTGTTGGCTCCATCAAATACAATGTTTCTATTTTCAAAACATATCTAAATCCATACACTTCTCTCCATACTCGTGGCTATCACCCTAGCCCAAGCTGCTGTTGTCTCTTGCATGGACAACTGAAGTCACTAACTAGGCTCCCTGCTTCCATTCTTGCCCCCACTACATTCTATTTCCAGAGTAACCAGGGTGACAGAGCACATCACTCCTGTGCCTGAAACTCTCCAGTGACTTCCTGTTGCTCTCAAATTTATTTAAAAAAAAAAAAAAAAAAAAAAAAGGTCCCATTGTTCTTGCCTACCTCTCAAACCACATCTTATACCACTCTCCATGTCACTCACTCAGACCAGACCCATTGACTTCTTTTTCTCAAAAACACCAAGTGATTTCTACCTCAGGGCCTTGGTATGTGCTGTATCTTCATTTGGAATACTTTCACTTCACTTCTTATCATTGAGGTCTCTCTTCTTCAGTGAAATCCTACTCCCAGTATTGCTATTAAGTAGCCCTTTTATTTCCTTCATAGGACTTCTTATAATTCAGAAGTATCTCATTTAAATTTGTTGATTTGTTTATTATTTGTCATTTTTGTCTGGAACACAAACCCAAAGAACTTTGTTTTGTTCACCTCTATATTTCTGGTGAATATTTTTTTAAATGGATAAATATATGAACTAAAGGACAAGCAAATGCTAGAGGACTTGTGTCAATTCAACTCAAAGAACATTTATTAGGCATCTAATAGGCACTTGCCAGGTGCTCTAGATTGAAAGATCAAACTAATCAGCTTCTTATCCTTAATTCTGGAAACATTATCTCTAAATATTGCCTTTTTCACATTGGGTTTTTTCTTCCTGATCCCTTAACATCTGATGTTTCTCATTTATTTGTGCCTCTGCTCTTTTGCTGGGTTATTTCTTCACATTTATCTTCTAGTTCCTTAATTCTCTCTTTACTTGTGTCTTCTCTACTTTCACTCATTCACTGTGTTTCTACCTTTGATGATTGTATATTTTGATTTCAGTAAGTACTATTTGGTTCTTTCTTCATTCTCCTTGGTCTTTTTATATGTTATTTATTCCTTTTCCATATTGGTATTTCTCATATTTCTTTTAAATTTAAAACAATTTATATAGAATAACTGTTATGTAAAGTCTAATTCTGTTCATTGTGGTTTCTACTGGCTCTCACTCATGGTAGCTTGTTTCCTAGTGTGGTTTGTAATTTCAGATTGTTATCTCATGTTCACTGGGGCTTTCTTTGTTACACTCCTATGAGGCCTGGGTTGCTGTCCCTCCAGATAAGATCTGCTTCTGCCAGGTACCCTGGGGTGCTATCAACCTGAGGCCAATTTAAACCAATTTTTTCAACTGAGACTTCCAAGATCATGTAGGTAAGTATAAATTCAAACCCCAAACCTGTGGTTAGGAAGGTGTATCTGTGATTTTAATATCTTATGAGCCCAGGCCAAGGGTGACATATTTCCCTGTTTTTCTTTATTACAGATAAGCAGGTTTCCTTTTTTCTTTTTTCTTTTTTTCCTAGTCTACCCTTTCACTGAGTACATATTTCTTTGTGAGTCTCACTTTTATGCAGGGGTCTTAGTTCCAACTCTCCATTTTTTGAAGGTACTAAGCCTTGGCTCCTGTTCTCCATAATGCCCTTTACATTGAGCCTCAAAGTTAATAAGATAGACTTTCCATAGCAGCAGTAGCTTTAGTGGCTGTTTACCATGCTGGATTCCAATCCCTTGTGTGTGTGTGTGTGTGTGTGTGTGTGTGTGTGTGTGTGTCCCCTTGGGGATTTCTCCAATTTACATGTGAGTTGACTAGACATTTGAAAGTGTATTTTATCTATAATATCCAGGCATTTTGTCTGCCTTATAGCTAGAAACACAATACTTCCTACCTTCTATGAGCATGTGATATCATTGTGGGAGACATTCATCTAATCGCCTACATTTATTATTTTTTCTGTGCTAAGCAGTAATAATCAGGTGCACATATGAACATGACGAGAAGCATGCCTATAGTGATGTGAAGATACAGAGGTAAAAGAGACTAATTTCGATAGGAGATCTGGGAAGAATTTTGCAGATAAAAAGGAGTTGGAGCTGGATAGTAATAATAATATCTTAACTTTTATCTAGTGCTTACTCTGGACCAGCCACTGTGGCAAATATGTCAACATATATGGTCACCTTATCCTTACAACAAAGCATACAATTGGTACTATTCTTATCGTGATTTTACAACTAAAGTGCAGAAAATTTGAGCAATTTCCTCAGAGACTACAGAAAGTAATTGGCAGTGCCTGGATACAAATTCAGTTTGAACCCTGATCCGAGGCTTTTTAGCTATTATGCCATGTTGTACTTGAACAGAGAGGCATTGGGAGAGGGTATTCTATCCAAACATTCTATCCAAACATTGAAGAAGATAATGACTACCTCCTGGAATGTTGTGAGGATTATTGTGAGATAATATAAGGAAAGGCAGCACAATGCATACTACATGATAGGCACTCAGTAAGTGCCTACTTTCTTTCCTCTTTAACTTTTTACCACCAACTCATCCATCAATTCCTTTAGGGATGGGGCCATGTTATATATGAAGACATGCCTCATCTCCCACAGAACCTAGTATTGATTCATGATTGATATCGTGACTGATTCACTGATTAAATTAATACGTTAATTAGATTGTGGTTTGGGGACTTAAGTTTGTGTTGCAGTGTAGTTCTCAAAGCACTTTTACATTGATTAGCTCAATATATCAGCACATCTATCCTTAGAGGGAGATAGGGCAGATGCCTGGCTTTAGTGATAAATGTGAATTCTACTGAGGTAGGAATAGATCAGTACTAGGAAAAGAATGAGTATGAACTATGTGCAACTGGATAGAAAGAACAAGAGAAGCCTCCAAACGTGGGAGTCTGGGAAGTCTCAAGGAGGTAGTGGCAGAAGACCAGGCTTTTGTTCCTGACTGATGTCATCAGTTCCAACCCTGTCATCAGCCAACTGAGAGAACTTGGAAAAAGTCTTCAGTTTCTCTGAGTCTTAGCTGCCTGGCATCACTCCATGCTTGGATGTGGGTCTCCATGTCCATCAAACTTTATCATCAGTTTTCCACATTAGACTATGAGTTCCCTGAGAGCAAATATTCCGTATTTACTTGTTGTAACTCCAGCATTTAGCACATGCTTCAGTTATAGAAGGAGCACAATATCTATTGCATAAATAATGAATGAATAATTTGGATAAAAAGGGAAAAGCGGAGAGGAGAAACAAGGTCAATGTCATAGATGCAGACCTAAGGTGCCACAAGAGGAAGCAAATAGGAAACAAGCTGAGCCAGAGAGATGGTCCTCCCCATAATGGGGCATTTAATGAGCTGAATATGGTCGTGTCTGATTATGAACATCAAGAGTCAGGGGCTTCCCCAGTGACTTTAATAGCAGCCTGTCTTCGTATTTGTTTAGCTCAACTTTATTTTTGGAGATAGCACAAAAGTGAATTTTAGCCCTGGCTTTACTCAAAAGGCCACATATTCCAGATAGTTGAGAAGGCTAAGTTAGTAGGGTATGTATTAGTGAGATTTTACACCATTGAGGTACTTTGTGAACATGGCCATAATCAGTTTTCATCTGCACAATAAGCCTCCATTCCTTTGGGATCCCTTTTTTCTCACTCTTCAAGGTCCTTGTTCAAAGGCCAGCTTCTATACTTGCTTATACAATTCTGGGCTCACGTCCGGGGGCACCTTACCCTTCCTCCCCTCTATAATTTCCCATTTCTTTTTCCTTGCCCAGGGTCCATTTCAGCAGAACTTCATGGACCAAGAAGCCACAAGCAACTGGGAAATAGTCCTTTCTTTTGTTTGGAACTTAACAATATGGGGTTAGGCCCAAGGAACCATTGATCAGCAAATCAACCCAAAACTTATAAGATGTCTCTTACCTACCATTACAAGGGGATGCTGTAGTTCTTTCCACTTGTTAGATGACTTAAATTAAAATTTTCAGACCCTGGGTACAGGTAGTCTTTGGGACCAACAAGAAAGGGATCTAAATACACATCCCAGGAGGGAGCCAGCTAGCAGCTGTAGCTCATCTCACTTCTGAAGTGTGTCCTCACCCATCTGTGAAAATGACCTAATTGTGTACAGACAACAGCAATTGTACAGGGAAAATAATACAGTAATGCAAATATCCAAACCAAATTGGAAAAGCAAAGCAAGAAGAAGCCAGAAAACATTAGATCATTCAAATTGCAACCTGGCCAAGACAGCATCTGGGTGTGCATCCTCTGTCCTGCTTTTGTTCACATACTGTCTCTAATGCCTCTCTGCATTTCTAGAATAAACCCTTTGGGTGACTGCACTATAAGGAAAAAGGTTTCTTTCAGTGTTCCTTCAGAAGGAGCAGGGACTTCCCCACTAGAATACTTCAGTAGAATACTTCCCCAGTAGAATACTTCAGTAGGCTTCCAGGGCAAAAAGGGCCTTTCTCACTCTGAAGGGGTGGGTGGAAGAGTGGTGTACCTTTAGGAGCATATGTATTTTAATTGTGTGACCAAGGCAGATCATGCTTATTCTTTGCTTATTTTCCTTCCTCACTGGGTCACTTCCACTTTAGTTCTGAAAACAGAAAACAATTGACTAAATGAAGAGCCTTCCTGACTGAGCCTTGGATCTCACTGTGGGTTTGGACAAAGAGGTAGGGGTGTTTCCACTCTTCTTCCACTCGCTATCCTAAAGCTGTGCAAGTCGGCCTGAGAGTCTGAGGAATAATGTGATCTCTCCTGGCACAATCTTATTTCTCTGTTTCACTGCTGAGCAGCCCCTTCCCCTTCTATGGGGAAATCACTCCTGGCAGGCTCTAGAGTCAGAAGCAGGATCTAGACAGGATAGGTGACCTCTTCAAGCTTTGGATCCCTCACGTGGTAAGCAAGAATAATAATATTATTAATAGTATCATATTAATGTTAATATTCTGACTATATAATAATATAATAATCCTGCCTTTGGGGTTTGTGAGGAGGCAGTGTTATAGAGAGCTGCTCAGAGCACCTGGCACTGAGTGAGTACTACTGAAATGGTAGGTTTTCTTATCACCACTTGGCTGTCCAGCCTCCTACCCACCACCTCAGTAGGCTATCGGATACCTCAGCACAATTTCAGCAAGGAAGCAGGCAAGGAACATTTCTGGTGATAATAAGTTTCACTGGATTCATGACAGTGAAACAAAGAATGACATTTCCCCAGTGAAATTCCTCCTCACCTTCAGCTAGTGAAGGCTGGACCTTTTACTATAGGATCAGGGGCAAGCCCTTGCACAATCCCAATTGCCTAGTTGCTTGAGAATTTCTTCATGTCAGTGGATCTCCATTTGTGAGGATATATGAAGCCTTTAAAAGCTGGGGCTCTGGGAGGAGGGAGAATCAGAGGGGAGAACGAGGGACGGGACCACAGACAGACAAACCCGCCTTCCTGCATCAGCCAGGGAAGGGAATGCCTCCGAAGCTAGCCCATCCGGAAGCTGCACCCAGGGACTGCCCGGGAAGGAAGCATAACACCGGGTTCAGATAAGTGATCCTGGGCAGAGATAGTTCCACAGTGCCCTTGGGGCGAGGAGCCACGGGAAGTAGAGTGAAACAAAATTTTTAAAAAGCGCTGGATTCAAATCTCTGCACTCTCCCTTCCTAGCCTGTGGGTGTGGGCCAGGTGCTGGCCTTCGTGAGGCTGGAGGGTTGCATTTGTAAAATGTGTCTGACAGCAATACCGCCTCGGAGGGTCGCCGGGAGGGTAACCTGGTGCTGGCACGAGGTGATGGCAGGGGTGGGTCTTATCCGCATCCCCTCGCTGGAGCGGCCGGGCGAGAGGGTCACCCCCTGCCCCCGCAGCCACACGCCGTCGGTCCTGAGGGACGAGTCGCGCTCGTCCTTCCGCGGGGACCTGACCCGAGCCGCCCTCAGGTTCCACAAAATTGGGGCACGGCCCTCGGGTCTCCGCGTGCGTCAGGCTCCAGCGGCGAGACTCCCGGGCTGGGGCTGGCGCTCGCGCGTCAGGTTGTGGCCATTGTCTTGCAGGAAGCCCGCGCCAGACTGGCGGCGCAGCGGTCACCGAATTGGGGCCCCGCTTAATCGCAAGTGGTGCAACCCAGTTTTTGATGTTCTAAACTATTACCTTGCAAAGAAGAGAAAAGAAAAAAGATTTAGAGAAAGGAAAGGAAAAGAACCCAAGTTTATACCTGTTATTTGTTGCCATGGGATCTAGGTCAGCTGTGTACATATGCAACTCTTTTTTATTTAAAACAGCAACAAAACAAAACAAAACAAAAACCTTTCAAGCTATGTACTGCAGTGGACAAAGATTACACCATGTTTGTGTTGCAATGTTGCTATGGAAATGCATATGGTGGAAATTTGCAGGGAAGTCGAAGGAAGTCATAGGTATGCATGACAAACATGAAGTTTGAGAGTGCCTCAGTACCTCTCAGCCTGGCTGGGTGTGCCTGTGCCCTAAGGAGGGAGGCAAGGGTGTTAGAGTCAAAAAGTGGAGGGTTTAATTCATTTCTGCCACTCAATAGCTGTGTGGCCTTGGGCAAGTTACTGGGCCACGGCTGACCTTGACTCTTCTCTGAAACAGGGAATGACAATTCCTACTGTGCATCATTGTTGTCTAGATGGAAACAAGATGTTCAAAACAAGATCTTGAACATTGTACACAGTAAGTGCTTCATAAATGGTTCTGGAGTGATGGCAACAGTCCCAATTCTGTGCCAAGAATTTGGGCTCATTCAAGGAATGGTCTAAAAATGTTCAGAAAGGTGCTCTGGCCTGACCAGAGGACAACACTCGGCCAAGATTTGGCTGCAGTTTGGGCTTTGAGACTTGGAGCACTCTGGGGAGGCTGAGTGTGTTCAGTGCTGGCCAGACTTGGTTGTGTAGACAGTTGTCATCACACTGGATGATACAGAAAAGTACAGACTCTGAGTTGTCAAGGGAAGTGCTGGTGATCCACTCCAAACAATGGGAATGCGGAGTCAATGAGATGAAGTTGCACGGCAAGTTGGTGATATATGCCAGGTGCAGCACTGTGGCCTCTCAGCTTCAGGCTCCATGATCCTCCCACTCCATGTGGCGGAAAGCAGGCTAGCCTTCCCGTGCTCCAGCACCTTTAGGAAAACAGAAGATCATGTTTGAAGTGCTTACACTCCAAATGAATACTTTTGGAAGACAGGATAATTATTATAACTGTAACGTTTTAATTTTCAAGTTAACTTATGAAATCAACCAGGGAAGTAAACTCTGCACACAACTTTGTGCATTTTGGCTTGCATTTCAAAAAATCTACAGACCTGTTGGAATGCTGTCTGTGCACCCCACCCCCCAGCTCCAATATACCCACTAGAGGTTGGCAAAACACACTCTGAGAGCTTGTGCCCACCTTAATCAAGTTGCTGGATCTATCTGTGCCCCATTTTTTGATCTGGAAAATGAAAATGTCAGACTAGGTGACTTATGAGGTCCTTCTAGCCCTAATTGGCTGTGACTGTACTGTCATTCATCTGTCTTGAATAGAATACAAAAGGTCTTTTTCAGTGTTCTAGACCATCAGTGTTCTAACCTACATTAGGAAACAATGAGGGAAAAAGTCTGCATCCTCCCTCAACAGGACATTCTAGTTTCTCTTAGCTCCTTGATGGGCCTTCAGAAATAAGCATAGAAACTATCACAGTTCACCCGTGCTTTTCCTGGGCATGCCTTCCCTCCTTGCCCCAGCCTGGAGACTTCACAATTGGGCCAACTGTTCCTCACCTGCAAAGGCATATGTTGTCCTGATTGAATGGGCTTCTGTCTTTGCTTCTGCTTTTTCTCCACCTTCATTGTGACTCAAGCCACTCTTTAAAAACTAATAGAGAGTGAAAAGGCAGGGTGGAGGGACCCAAGCAATTTTGTTTTTAAACTTTCTTTCTTTTTTTATATTTATTTATTTATTTATTTATTTGAGACTGTGTTTTGCTCTTGTTGCCCAAGCTGGAGTGCAATGGTGCGATCTCAGCTCACTGTAACCTCTGCCTCCTGGGTTTAAGTGATTCTCCTGCCTCAGTCTCCCGAGTAACTGGGATTACAGGCATGTGCCACCACGCCCAGCTGATTTTGTATTTTTAGTAGAGACAGGGTTTCTCCATGTTGGTCAGGCTGGTCTCAAACTCCCAACCTCAGGTGATCCACCCGCCTTGGCCTCCCAAAGTGCTGGGATTACAGGCGTGAGCCACCACACACAGCCTAAACTTTCTTTTTAAACTACAAGCCATGTAACTTTGTCATCGTTCTTTGTATACCGCAGTGAAAGTTGTTTGGTTGTTTTCCTGGTAAAATAGTCAAGGTATGTATTTAGATGGGAAATATATATGTAAATCAACTCTCTGTTTCTCTCTCCATATGTACATGTGTATGCTAAAGTCTTAAATTTGAAAAAGTATATCTGCCATAAACAGCTATGGTACCAGTCACCTCATTAGTGCAATAGACATTGCCTCTCACGTTTAAGACATTAGTATGTTTACTTGGCAAATGATATTAATTATGTGTCTAATAATAGGATTACTAATGACTTTCAAAGACCATAACTTTTCCCCTTTCTTCTGCCCCCCAATTATTTTGATTTGGGTTACACGTTGGTGGAGATGTAGGAATACAACTTAGCTCAATGTGGCTCTGCTCCCAGCTCTGTCATTAACCAGCTATGTGACCTTAGACAGCCCTTTCTGGACCTTTTCCTCATCTGAAAAGCAAAGGACAGCCTTGGGCTATCTCTCAGATGCCTTCTGCACTAGCCCTCTTGGGTTCTGCCACCCTCCGGCCTGGAGAGGTTGTCTGCTGCCAGCTACTGTTGATTCTTGGAACTTCTGTTCACAAGAGGCTTGTCCTCAGGCTCTAACCAACTCTCAAAATCTTTTGCACTCGAAATCTTTTGCACTCTAAACTTCATCTCAGGAATGAAGACTGAAGCTTTTGCTCAGTCTTGGTTTCAAAACCCGAGTCAGGAAGAACCTCCTTCCATTTAAAGGCTAATTCAAGAGCTCTAGCCCTTCCCAAGGTAGGCAGGTCATATTTCCGGGGTGTTTGCTCTGTCAGCTGATGTTTGCTTATCTCCTGTTCACTCATTCGAGGTTAACATTCCATTGCTTTGCCTTCTTCAGATTCCTGCCAGTTCAGCTTGTGTGCGCCAGTGAAAGCCTTCTCTATGAGTATTTCTCATCTCTGCTCTCTTTTTGGAGAAGTTTCCAGGAAGGAATGTGATATAATTGCATGAAATACAGCTGAACAGTGTGTAGTTATCCAGGAGTAGCCTCCACATGTTCCTGGGCCAGGGGTGACAGGGGCTATCTATCCCTGCCTTGCTGGGAGAGTATGTGGTCTCCCCTGCACCCTCTCATCTTGGCTGCAGAGGGTATAAAACACCTTTCAATAGATGCCAAATTGAAAAGTCACTAAAAAGTAGCATGCCTTATTCCGCACTCTACTATTCATTAGAGAAAATTGTTATAAAGCATTTAAATGGAAAATTCTTTCTGGACTTGGTAAGGTTTGTTTTCAACTTGCCCCACAAGCTCTTACTTTTCTTTTCCTATGCTTATTCTTCCTACCTTTTTTTGCCTGCCACAAGAAAGGTGAAAGCCAGAGGACGAATTTTTTTTAATATTATCTTGGGTTTTCTGTAACTTTTTTGCTGCTAGAATAACTGAATGAGATCATGACGAATTTGAAGGGATGTCTGGTGGCCACTATAATTATCTGTTACAGGTTGGCAGGTAAATAGAGAAGAGGTCTTTTAGGGTCCACGTGAGGAGAAGGCCCATGTGGGGAGAACGGATGCAATGGGCCAAAGAACAGTATTATTCTGGTAAAACAGAGCCTGTGGTGCCATGAGACACATCCTTTGCCTCCGCCTCTCTTGCTGGACCCAGCACAGGCAGCATGTGGTGCTGGGAAAGGCCCTTCTGGAAGGGTGAACCACAGGAATGCAGCCCTGCATGTTGGCTGATGAGCCAATCAGAGCACTGATGATTGGCCCCACACGGATGTACAGATTGGTTCTGCTATGTAACAGCTCATATCTGGAAATAGATATTCCTGTCTGTGCCAGGCAAGGGATGGGGTGAGGTTGGGGACTCATGTGAAGGTCTGGGATTTCAGATTCATAAGCAGACAACCAGGTTGGACAGCATGTGCAACTTCACTCTGTTGGTATTTTGTTCCTGCCCCATGTGTTATGACTTCTTTCCCAAACTGATATTTTCTCCTGAGTCTTAGGGCACAAGAAAGCAAACAGCCGGAATACATTAGCCACATCTTTTTTATTAGACCCTTTGCTGATATTGGTTAAAGCTGCTTTGCTCTTTACTTGGAAGTAGTTTTGACTCTACTTTTAAAGTAACATTTGCCAAGGGAATGCAAACCAGTGCTTTGTCATGATTCCTCATGTTTGGGGAATTTGAGATTTGAGTTCTGGGCTGAGTGGATGAGGCCTCAAAAAGCATGTCTTATTAAGCTGTGGCCGCAGAGACGCTGATCAGAATGGAAGGCTGTGCTCCTTCCCCCCTTCTCACTCTGATGTAACTTTCTACACAAACCTCAGCTGGGGGCTGCTGGTTTTCATCATTAGATACATCTGGAGGTGAATTTTGGCTACATGTAGACTCTTTACGGCATTTACAAAGCAGTTTAAAGAAATTCAAAGGTTGTGAGCGTAAGACTGAGAGAAGGTGGGTATGACATGTAAGACCTCAGGCCAGCTGGGCTCATCCACAGCAGCAAGGGCCTTCACTTATCCAAAGATGTTGTTAAAGATCATATGAAGGTCAATGACGTGGTTGAATCTCATAGGCGTAAGGATGAGTGAAATGTGCCAGACATAAGAGTGTATGCAGCAGGATTATTTTCATAAAAACTACATGAACAGGGCTTGGTGCAGTGGCTCACACCTGTAATGCCAGCACTTTGGGAGGCTGAGGCAGAAGGATCACTTGAGCCCAGGAGTCCCAGGAGTTGGAGGTTATAGTGCGATATGATTGTGCCAGTGCATTTCCAGCCTGGGCAACAGAGCAAGATCCTGTCTCTAAAAAACAAACAGAGAAACAAACCACCACCATAACAACAAAACTACAGGCACAGGCAAAACTAATCTATTCTGTTAAGTCAGGAGAGTAGTTACCATTGGTGAAGGTGAGTAATGTCTGGAATAAAAAATGAGAGACTTTTGGGAAACTAGTAATGCTGGTCATGTTTCTTCTTCAGGGTACTGGTTATAGGGGTATGTTCAGTTTGTGAAAATGTATCCAGCTGTTCACTTTATGTATATTTCAAGAAAAATATAATTTATGTTTTGAACTGTAAATTATGTTTCTGTTGAAACATACAAAAGTGAATATAAGTGTACAGCTGTATATATTTATGTAAATTATGTTTACTGAGAGGCAGTTCTATGTACATTGACATGTAACTATCTCCAAGGTATAGAGTTAAATGGCAAATGCAAGACACAGAACAGTATGTATCGTATGCTATTTGTATGAGTCATATATGTATAATAGATGTATAATATGTATACATATATGACTCATACAAATAATATAATTGTACATGCTTAGAACATCTTTGGAAGGACATTAGGAAGAGTGGTTGCCCCTGGGGTACCTAGAGACAGAAGTAGGAAGAGAACTTGCTTTTTGATTCTATGCCTTTTGAATTTTGTATCATGTGCTCAAATATTTTACTCAATAAAATTATTCATTAGATATTAATTAATAAGGAAGACATGCTAAGTGCAACAAACCAATCACCAATCCCAAAAGCACAAATAATATATTATTCTACTTCTATGAGGGACCTACAGTGCTCAGATTTATAGAGACAGGAAATAAGATGGTGGTTGCTAGGGGCTGGAGGGAGGGGAACATGGGGAGTTAATGTCTAATGGGTACTGAGTTTCAGTTTGGGATGATGAGAAAGTTCTGGAGATGGATGGTGGGATGATGAGAAAGTTCTGGAGATGGATGGTGGCGATGGTTGCACAACAATGTGAATATACTTGATGCCACTAAGCTGTAAACTTAAAAATGATTAAAAAGATAAATTTTATGTTGAGTATATTTTGCCACAAAATATTTTAATATGTGAATTAAGGCTAAACAGCCATTTTATGATTGGTGTAAATTTATGCATTGGCTGTACCATTTGCAAGCTGTGTTTTAACCTCCCCATGTCTCCATTTCTTTGTTCCCTTATCTGGCAAGTCAGGTAGTATTATTACCACCTTAAGGGGCTGTTGTAAGAATTAAATGAAAGAATACATGTAAAATGCTTAGAACAGTCCTTGGAACATAAGTGCTTAAGAAATACTATCATTATTGTTTTGTATTATATGTTGTGAAGTAGAAAAGCAAATTACAGAATTCTCTCTGTAATACCATTCTCCCTTTGTGGGGAGAATACATTCATATGTATGCATGCGCATGCACCTAATGTACTCACTCACGCATCCGTCATGTATTGATCAAAATACTGTGTGCTAGACATTGTGCTAAGGGTTGGGCAGACACTGGTGGTGTCAGGGTGGAGAATGGTGATGGTGGTGGGATTATTTAAATAGAGAAGTCACAGGAGACCTCTCTGAGTAGCTGACAATTCCGAGAAGGTTGTAGCAGCCATGAGGGAGCCATGCAAAGAGGAGAAAAGTTTCCCAGACAAAGGCAATATCATGATGTGAGATGCCAAGTTGGAAGGCCTCTTGTGGATGAGTAAAAAAGAGAAGATTGTCAGAGGAGGTTGGAATATACATAGGCAAGTCTAGAAAGATGGAGAAGAAACTGTTAATAGTGGTTTCTGCAGGGAGGTTTGGGAAGGAGGGTGTGGAGTGGAGAAAAGGAATTTTACTTTTTACCTCATTCCCTTCTTTATAGTTTGAATTATGTACCATAAAGATATATTTTGTCATTAGAAAAAAAGGCTGGTTAATAAAAAATTGAGGAATCTTAATGATTAATAGTAAGGAATCTAATAGCCTTTCCTTCTTTCAAGAATCACCTCATCTCAACTGTCCAGTTACTTTTCATGAAGCGTGAGAGTGTAATGTCATTTATATCTACTCATTGGTCTGAAAGTAGGGCAGAGGTTACCTTCTCCTATCTATTTAGTAATCTTTTTCTTTGAGTCAATAATGGCTTCTTCTAATTCCCTTCTGTGAAACTCCTGAACCATCTCTTCCACTAGGACTATTTTTACTCTTTTTTTAAGGGCTTTCAAATTCATTTAAGATTCTTACTTTGTGGTCACTACAATAACAGACATGCGCAGAAGCAGCTACTCAGCCTTTCCAGTTGGAATAGAATGGGGACAAGGGATGACCGAGAGAGACTGAGGTCAAGGGAAGAACTAAAGCACTGTCCCTCGAAATGCATTCTGGAGGCTCCATTGGACTGGGTGCTTTACTTCTCTGGATCTCCCCTGGGGTCCCCAGAGCCTTGCTAAAGTTAGGGTTTCTCTGTAGAGTGCTCTGAAAGGCAGAGAAAGCTTTTCCTTGTCCAAATGGAATCCCAGCAGTGGTTAAGATTGCTTAGACTCATACCCATGAATCAAGGCAATGGATGATGTCTTCTAGGACAGATGTCAAAACCAGCTCTGAGGCAAGATGCGGTGTGAAGTAGGGGGAGGGTGGGCTAGATGTCTCCTAGCATTTTCAGTCCTCTAAACTGAGCTGCAGTCAGAAAGGAGGAAAACAGAGCATCTCATCTGTCAGTGGCCTGCCTCACTGAGAATTTCATTGCGTTCACGGCAGCAGGAGAAGTAAGGTGAATAACACCAATTTGAAACACCATGCTGGGCTATGTGTATGCCCAGCCCATACTCCAAGTATCTCTCCTGCATCCCCTTTGTTAATTCCCTGGTCATTTTTATAATTGTTTCTAACCAAAAGAAGTACATGGATTGAAACTTTCGCATCAGGCCAGATGTGCCGCTGGAGTTTCTTCTCTCCCAAGCTGCCCCTCCTGCTGTGTGTGTGTGATGTCTGAAGGCCTCCCCATCTGGACAACTCACACACGGCACTGGACATTTTCCTTTCAGGTTTATCCCACACAGTCCTATTCCAGGAAGACCTCCTCTTCCCCACACCACTTAGCGTGTAGACAACTCACTCTGCCAACAATGAGCAATAGTATGAACAATAAACTAGTATTTATTGAGCACTTATTGTGTGTCAGGCTGTATTCTAACTACTTTATGTGGATTAACTCACTCCCCATCCAGTTCTCTGAAGAAGGTGTGGTTATTGTCTCTGTTTGCAGATGAGGAAACTGAGGCACAGAGAGGATGCTTTCATGGCGTTTCCCTTCTGCCAGTGATCTCCGCTCTGTGAGCGAGCCAGCCAGTCTCTGTGCATTTAGCCAGCCCCTGATGCAGGGGTCTGGCTCTTAGCGAATGATTGCTCCTGGATCTCCCAAACTCTTCATCTATTTTCACATCCTGAGCAAAACAATGCGTCCCAGGATTCCTCCCGCCAGCTCCATCTGTGAAGCATGTGGGCCAGTGTTTGAATAAGAATGACTAAAGGGGGAAGAGGTTTTATGAACTTCAGACTGTGAACTCAAAGAAGAGAGTGAGTCAGGACTCCACATTCCTGAAATACTTTCAGGAGGCTCGGTGACCTCAGACAATAAGAACCTGAGGCAGAATGTCCTCGGGAGGCCTCCCAACCAGGAAGAACATGAGAGCAGATACTCTGCTGTGCTGCTTTCTGTGGGTTCCATGCACAGTGTGTGGGTTGAAGGAAACCACTAGCCAGAGGCCCAGGCCTACCAAGAGCACCGCTGTGGTTTTGCCCAGGCTGTCTCCGCTCTCTGGAATGCTTGACCCCAAGCCCTTGTGAGCTTCTCCTCCCAGACTCAGCTCATGTGTCACCTCCCAGGACAACACAGGGAATTGCACGTGCTTCTCTCGCTCCTAAACTCCCTAGAAAAGCATTGCTTTCAACATGTGTGCCCAATACATTCTTCATACCTACTGAGACTGGCAACAACCCAAGGTTGAGGAGCGAGCCCTGTGCTGGGGGTGGCAGATGTGGGTGCTAGTTCCATCTCGGGCCTGTGCCATTTAACCTCCCACACCTCAAACTCTTCCTGATTAAAATGATATGTTTTGATCTACCTCTCCCACAAATGGTGACCTTCTGAGGTACAGAGACTTTTAACCCAGGCACTATTTTCAGAGCAGAGTAGGCACATAGCTATTCGATAAGTTTAAATAATTACAAATCTTTCTCCCCAGCTTCTATCTCTGTCCATCTCTTTCCTCACCAAGCTTAAACCCGTGATTGGTATCAGGTGCAACCATCCACAAAGGGAAAGTAGTATCATCCACTAATTTTTTTTTAAAGGTGCTTTCTTGTGTTTCTCATGTGTGCGTGCATATGTGCATGTGTGCATGACTCTGTGTGTGTGTGTGCATGTGTACAGAGCAAACGAGAGGCTGCATTAGGCTGGGCTCACCACAGGGGTGAATTGTAAAGAACGACTCTCACCAAACATGAACACGTTACCTCAGGAATTCTTCCATGATCCTTGAGCAGGGTGTAGCTGGGGCCCATTCTATGGACTGAAAAGCTGAGAGAGCACATTCAGTTAAGCAAATCCTCCAATAGCTGCACCACTTTCCAAAAGAAACAAGGGAAGGGTGACTGAGGAAGTAAAACTAACTAGGCTGTGGGTTACTGCCCTAAAGGCCAAGATGTAAAGCCATAGAGAAAAGTGCTTTCAACTGTCTGCCCAGTAGGCTCGTGAAAGCTACTGAGATTGGTGACTTCACCAGTGCCAAGGAAAAAGTCCTGCGGGGAGGGGGGGCGGGGGCGGGGGCGGGGGGCAGGTGTGGGTTCTACTGCCATCTCTGGTGCTAAGGAAGTTGGTGGGCTTGGCTGTGTCGTGTAACCTCCCTTGTCACTTTATGTGGATAGTGAAGACATTGGGTTGATGATGGGTTTAGCTGAGGTTCTGTCACTCCTGCTCACCTCCCCTGCTCTCCTGTGTCATCCGCACAAATGTTGTTTCTCCATTGGCCAATTTGGGACTCATCCTTGCCTCCACTTGTTCAAGTAAAAGAGCTGTCACACAGTGGTTTCACCCTCCAAGAGAGGAAGGAGGGAATGTGGGTAATGCAGGTGCACATGGCACACACTCCATCAGGCAAATGGGAGTTGAGTGACATAAAGAGTTGGAAGTCCACTTTCAGGCTGGACAGGGAGGTCCTCTTCCTTCATCCCATCTTTACCTCTATTCTTGCCTACCAGCCCAATCCCCGCAGCCCTGCCCAGGGGTGGTCTTTCCCTCATTCTGGCTGAGCAGTGGAAGCTGCCTGAGGAAGCTCAGTCCCGCCATCCCAACCAGAGCTGCCCTGGTTCACCTTGCTGCACCTGCCAGACCTCCCAGGTAGTTAATGATCTCCCCCTGGGCAGAAGAGCCCTTTAATAATTTACCAGAGTAGATAAAGAAAAAAGCATAGTTCTCTACTTGGAGGCCACGCTGGCAATCCAGACAGTATAGATGGAGTTAAGACTAACTTCAAGTTCAAACTCAATTTTTTTTGTATGGGAACCCTGCCTTGTAGCTATTTATATGAAGTCTTATCAGAACCTTCATCCAGATATTTAAACATCCCAGCCCTACTGTATGATCAGCTCTTTCGGGCTCCTTCACTACTCAGGAGAACTCACTATGTAAAGCAAAAGAAACCAAAATGCCCTAGAATAAAATGAAATTTAAACACTTAAAGAACTCCAGAGAAAGAAAAGTGATTTTGCATTGTCTGACTATTTGAGTTCCTTATTAGAATTTGAAAAACACTCTTTCGCAGGGAATTATATGTTTCCTTGAGTCAAAAGTAGACTCAGAGCCAGTATGGTACAGTGGAAAAAAACACTTCCTTTGGAATTAAAGAGACCTAGGTTGAAATCTTGCCTTCAGCTAAGATGGGGACTAAGAAACTTACTGATGCTCTGTGAATCTAATTTTTCTTATCTCTCCAGTGGGAGCAATAATTCTGTCCTTGGGATTTTTATGTAAATTTTAAACATGCAAAGAACAACCTAGGATACTGCAGACAGTAAATGATATATCATTGTCATCACCATCATCATGGAGCCCATATCCTGAAAAATTCGAATTTTTGTAAAGATGTGAGCAAAAAACTTCCCTCTCAAAAGTGTAACAATGACATCTAATAAGGATAAATGGTGGTAGACTGTGACATTGGTGGTCCCCAGTAAATCACCTCACAGTGTCCGTGACTTTATGTATTTCCCTTCCACCTTGATGCTGGGCTTGATCATGTGACTTATTTTAACCAACAAGGCATTAGTAAGTTTGGAGCAATCAGAGGTTTAATAGGTTCTTGTACATCAAGGCTTGTCTTCTTGTGACACTCCCTCTTAGAAGCCAGCCCCTTGGCTCTAAAGAAGCTCAGGTTAGAATACTGAGTGATGAAAAGCCACAAGAAGAGAGACCCCAGAGGATGAGGGGTCATTTGGAACGTTCCAACCCCAGCCCAGCTCCCACCTGGGTGAGTGACTGCATGAGTAACCTCCAAGCTGAACTTCATCAACCAACAAAATTGTGACAATTATAAATTGTTGTTGTTTTAAGCCACCCAATTTTGGAAGGGTTTGTTACACAAATGTCTGGTCCTAAATTTACATTAAGAAAAGTCAACACTACATGTGGAACTGACAGGTTTTCCTTTTAGAAGGTCATATGAAATAGACCATGAGATTGCAGTTAACCATAAACATTGACATACTGCTAAGAAACTACATGCAAGCTTACCCTACTTACATTAAACAAATGTACTGGTTGATTGACCATACAGTTATTGAGTGCCTGCTGACTCCTAGGTTTTGTGCTGGGAGCTAGTAATACCAAGAAAGTTAAAACTCAATTCTCCTATACTGTGTTGTCTCTTGGATTCTGAAATTTACATCTGCCCTTTAGTTCAGCTTGGGGACTGGGGGATGGGGGTATGAGAACCAACAGACCAAGAAAGTAAGTGCTCATGTTTCAGTAGGGAGGGTGGATTTGTAAACGGAAGTCCACTTCAGGATCCTACAGGAACTAATAGACTTGCTGCAGTTGGCAATCAGGGAAGAGCTGGAGGTTTCTGTTACCCTATCAATATATCGTTTTTAGAGTGACCTTAACAGACTCAGGTGTATTTGGAAGCAAGCAACCAGGGAAATGAAAGTCCTGAAGACAGATCATGTGAGGAATAATTGTAGCTGCTATGTTTCTCCTAGAAAGAAATAAAAGTTTGAGAGTGCATGTGGGGAAGAAGCACATAATTTAGAGGTCTTAAATACGGCAATATGAAAGAGGATTAAATTCATTCTGAGGAATGCTGGAAGGAAAAACCTAAACAGTTACTGAAAGCTATAAGGAGATGGATGTCAAGCTAATAGTCAGAAGACTGGCTGACACTTCTGGAGTATGAGCTGTGGAAAGAGGCAGAGCGGGCACCAACTCCATCAGTGACAGAGGCCTGGACAACCTCTGGCCAAGGAGGTGGGAAAGGGGTCTGGCAGTCGGTGGAGCCAGGGACCTCCAAGTTGCTTCCAAGTGTAAGGTTTCACAATTCACCCCATAAATTCTGCATCCTTATCCCGACTAAATAGTGTTAAGAAGTAAAATAGATGGCACCTGCCTGCCAATCATAAGTGGTAGGATTGTCCACAGATGATGACTGGGCTCTTCTCTAGCCCTAAGGAGTTAGCCCAGGAGATTAGGGATTAAGGAGTTAGCTCTGATACCTGAACCCAGGAGACTGAGCTCAGAGATTAGGGATATGATGACTGAAGCCTCAGAGAGACACACGGGCACTGCCTCTGATGTCTCTCACCACTTTGAAGAGGTCATGAGAGCTTGTGTATTCCAGGGATTATCATACCCTGGGGGCAGATGCAGAGGAACAGGCCAGGGACATATGGACATCCAGGTTTCTCAAGCGTATGACAATTTAGGAAGGACTAGGAAAGGGGACTAAGCAAGTATCAGGACGTCATTAGTCATTTCTAAGTGGGTATCACAGCCCTGTCCTGGGACCATGCTCAGTGCTCCTAACTGGCCCTCTCCTGCTTCTCTCGCCTTCTAGCCTGCAAAACCACAGGAGCAAATCTTTTCAGGGCCCCATTTCCTGTCAGTGGGTGCTGCAACACCAGCAGCACCAGGACTAGAGAGAGGAGTGCAGGCTCAGAGGTTTGTGGGAAACAGGAGATCTGGGAGGTCAAGTTTAGGGTTCCCTGGAGACCTTGCAATTATGGGCCCAGGCAAGGGAAGGCTTCAGCCTCCCTCTCACTGGCTCAGGGTAGGAGTAAAGGGGGAGGCTGCAGAGCACCCTCTGTCTGATCGTTCCCTGGTCCCCGTGCTCTCACACACCTGTGCCTTTGCACATGCTGCCTCACTATCTGGTGACTCTTTGCCCTTTCCTTTTCTCCCAACACCCAACTTCCAGATTCTGCCCCAGGTAAAACCTTCCCCAACTCACTCAGAAAGGAGCAGACTCAGACCTGCACGGTATCATGCAGCAGAGCTTACTGTAACTAGACTGTGAGTTTCTCAAGGCCAGAGGCTGAGTCTTGGGCATCTCTGCATTCCCCAGAAAAGGTGGTGCAGAACCTGGGATGCCTCAGATGCTCAGTACACAGGGATTGAGTGTGTGAAGCACATTCCTTGCCCCTGCACACATGCGGCATGCCCACTGATGCCCTGTTGTGTGCAGTGTACATCTCTCTGCGGTCCATCTCTCAAAAGTTGGAAGGAAACTGGTAGGAAGTAACTTTATTCTAAAATAAAGTGAAATAAAAGAAACACGTGGTTTCCATTTGCTACTTTCACAGCAGGGAAGCCCTGGCACCTGGGGAAGGGGTTTAGTCTAACTGGGGCCTGAGCAGAACAGGAACCCTCAAGGGAGAGAGGCCGGTCATGGCAAAAACCCTTCAAGCCACTGACCCAGCACAAAGACTCTACTGTGGGGAAACCCAATATACGAGTGTGCCTTGTTCTAAGGGAACAGGATACGCAAAAATCCAAAGTTATAAAATAGATAAATCAGGGAGTGGTTATTAACGTTACCAGAGAACTCACCAGAAGGTTCCCCGAAATAGCCAGCTCCCACAGTCCACTTCAACTGTGATTTTACTTTCAGGAGTTTGATATTACACACCGGTTTTCAGGAGAAACATAAATAGGTTCCTGGGGAGCCCGGCATTGCAGTGTGTCTCGCCAGCAGCTGGTTGACCAGGCTTTAAGGTGAGCAGCCTCAAGCTGCTCCAAGTGCTGGAGAAGCTGTGGTTCGGAAGCTGCCTCCCCGCCTGCTCCAGGGCACACCAGACTCAACGAGTCTGGCTGTTTCCAGTGTTAGGCCCAATCGGAAGAACAAGGCCCAGTTGGGACCTTCCTGCCTCTACTTGAATGGGCTGGTTGATTAATCAGTGCATTTTCCTGTTGAGAGAGCATAGGATTTATATTAACTATTCACTTTTCATTCATTCATTTGAGCGTTTTACAGTGTATTTTCTATGTGTATGACACTGTGCTAGGCACAGCAAAGTACAGAAAATTATAAGTATGTTCCCTGCCCTCTAGGAACTCACAGTCTAGTTGGAGAGGAAAGCCTTTGGATTTTGTTGATTCTAGAAAGTACTTTTTAAAAAATTCTTTAATGGTTCTGAAATCAGAATCCATCTTATTGCAGATGGCATGCCATAGTCTAGTTGGCCGGTTTTTCTTAGTGGTATGTAAAAGGATAGCCTATCTTGGAATCGTCAGGGTCTTATGCAGATGAAACAGAGTATATGAAAATGCTTAACACACTTGTCCCCTGGTATCTGTGGGGGATTGGTTCCAGGACCCCCATGGATACCAAAACCCATAGGTGCTCAAATAACTTATGTAAAATGGCATAGTATTTGCATATAACCTATGCACATCCTCCTTTATACTTTAAATCACCTCTGGATTACTTATAATACCTAATACAATGTACATGCTATGTAAATAGTTGTTATACTGTATTGTTAGGGAAAAATGACCAAAAACGGTCTGAACATGTTCAGCATGGACACTACCATCAACTTTTTTTTTCCTGGATATTTTTGATTCATGGGTAGTTGAATCCGTAGATGCAGAACCTAGGGATATGGAGGGCTGGCTTGTAATGGTTTAATGACACCAGACTCCAAGTGGGATTTGATGTTTGAAGAATGAAATTTTCCCTCTGTGTGAATATACTTCATAGGTTTGCCTTTCAGAGAATATATGTCATAAACTTAAATTAAGGTTCATTTTCCACAGTTATCCAGGGAAACTGGGATGGAGAGACCTCACTCATCCTCCAATCTGGGAGCACAAAATGGTGGTGGCCCAATCCTGATTCCCTTCCATACGGGCCATGGGAAAACCAGAGCGAAGCAGCAGGAACAGGTCTAGGTGGCAGCTCTTCAGCTGTGACATGACAAGATTTGTACTGATTCTCTGACTCCTAGATGGCAAGTCCTCATTCATCTGTGCCTCCCAGTGCTTAACCTGTAACAGAAATATAAAAGCATTTCTTTGTGTATATGAGCATAGATATAGACATAGCACAGATATATAAATAGAGATATATAGATAGATAGATAGATATTATATTAGTCTGTTCTCACACTGCTATACAGAACTACCTGAGACTGGGTAATTTATGAAGAAAGAGGTTTAGTTGACTCACAGTTCCATAGGCTGTACAGGAAGCATGGCTTGGGAGGCCTGGGGAAACTTACAGCCATGGCAGAAGGGCAAAGGTGAAGAAGCAAGCACATCTTCACATGGTGGCAGGAGAGAGAGAGAGCAAAGGAAGAATTGCTACACACTTTCAAACAACCAGATCTCAGGATAATTCACAAGAACAGCAAGGGAGAAATCCACCCCCATGACCCAATCGCCTCCCACCAGGTCCCTCCCTGAACATTGGGGATTACAATTCAACATGAGATTTGGGTGTGAACGCAGAGCCAAACCATATCTGATATATAGATGTATGTCAAATGAATGAATTTCTGTGATCGAGGCCAAAAGTTTATTATAAAAAGGGTGCAATATGACTGCTAATCTTAGCTTCTTGGTCAAAATTCAGAAAAATTCCTTATGATCTGTCTAATGTTACAGGGGATTTCTTCCTTTTCTTTTTTTGGCTTCATCATTCCTCACCCAAAAAAGCAGTGGCTCCTGTTGCTGGTGCTGAACCGTGGCCATGTTCTATTTATTTAAACGGCTGTGTTTACATAGCATGCCAAGGGACCTGGCTTCAAACTTACGAGAGCAGAAGGAGAATGGACCGCTTCTAGGCAGACATTAAAAGCGACCATGGGAATTAAATACATTCTTAGGAGCATATACAAACACCCGAAATGTTTTAGACCAAGTGTATTGACATAATAATATAATCCAAATTCTTCAATTATTATTATTAATATGGCACATAGAGACTATGAATTGCTTTATCATTCTTGCCCATTCAGAATGTTAAGACACTTGCTGTTTATACCTTTTATGACATTCAGTTCGTCTGCAAGTGTAGCTATAATAGTTCTTTTGCACCTGGGGAATAGGCGAGGTTTAAGGAGCCAGAGTGGAGTTGCTTCTGTGACCTTTTGTTTACCTGTCACATTGCTGCAACCTTTAAAATCCTGGACGAGAAAGCTGTGCACAGCTAGTCGTAAGCAGGAACACTACTCCAGGAGGAACCGGAAGCTGTTAAGGAGCTGGCCTCCTGCAGGAATCTGACCTGTGGCACAAACACAAGAGCATCAGGTGGCAGTAACCAAGTCATCCAGGCTTCCTCTCTCTGGGTGTTTTGCCTTTGCTGCCGGGTCCAAGGAGTCAATTGGGGCTGCCTTGGGTGACTTACCAGTGGGTCAGGCCCAGGCTAGGTCCTGTCAGCCTGAGACCAACCTGTCATATTGAGGCTGCTCTGTGGGAGTGGCAGTCTGCTCTCTTGTCCCCAGATGATGTGGCGTCCTGTCTGCACTCAGCTGTGTCCAACTTGTATCTGATGATGCCAGTGCTAATTCACCCTCTGCTGGCTGGCAGCTCTTATTAACTGTGGAGATGGGGGATTTCCAAAGATACCTCCCATGGAAGGGACAGACCTCTCCCTATCACCGGGGCACATCTCCCATCTCCCATAGATCCCTGTTGTTTGCTTTTTCTCTTATTAGCTATAAAAAACAAAATGCAAAATGGCTGTTACTACTCAGGTCTTGCATGAGGCTATAAATTTGCTGACTTTGAGAGTACCCCAAGGCTTCCAATATGGTGGTGTTTTCCACTTCTGGAGTTAACCCCAAATAGCAAACTCTTATCCTTCCAGACCCACTTCGAATGTTTTGTCTTCTGTGAAGCTTTCTCTGACTACCCTCTATGCTCTCATATTACCAGGTTCTCTTGCACTGTTATGGTGTACCAGGATTATTTTTATACATGGACATTTCTGCTAGGTGTGACATCCTTGAGGCTAGGGACGATGTCTTCTTATTTCTTTGGCCACCTCGTCTGGCTGACCCGTGGCCTGTCATGCACTATACACTCAACAAATGATAGGTAAATGAATGAAAGAATTATACTTCTGCCAAATATTTGTTTGTTCGTTCATTCATTCACATCTCAGAAAGTACTTTCTTCTCCTTTGGAAGTAGCCATTGTTGTATTATTTATAAAGTCAATAGGCAAAAAAAAAAGACCCAAGTGTATCAGTTAGGATAGTTTTGGCTGCCAAGTAACAGCTTGACAAAAATAGTTTAAACAGTGGGGAGTTTATTATCCACCAAACAAGAGGTCTGGATGGTAGCTGGGTCCAAGACCAGGTAATCCAGCAGCTCAAGGATCTCTTTAGGGACCCCGAGGCTTTTCCCTTTCTGCTCCACTGTCTCCGGTGTGTCAGTCATGTCTCCTTCCTGGCTCAAGAAAGGCAATGTTCAAAGAAGGAATTTCTTCTACTGATCTCTTTTTATTATCAAGGATTTCCTTTCTCAGATGTTTCCCTCCCCACAGAAGATTTCTCCATCAGTATCATTGATCAATAATGAGTTACAACCCATCATTGAAAACGAAATGAGATCATCATGCCAGTCCTGATATAATCCTTTGGCTGAGGGTGGAGACAGGGGATTGCTTCCCAGAACACATGGGAGGAAGAACACCCAGACAAATCTGAGGCTTTGCTGATGAGGAGTCAAGGAGATGGGGTATGACTTTTGGGTGGGCACACCAGGTACAGCATTTAAATAACTATGGGACTTCAATAATGGAATGAAAGTCTATGAAACCATTACAAAGATTGAGGAAAAACTACATGGATCAACATTAAATGCCTTTCAAGGTATAGTAAATGCAAAGCTATATATGTATTCTAATCTTATTTATTTATTAATTATTTATTAGTAAATGGCAAGTGGACACATCCCCAAATCTGTAAGAATATACACTATGTGCTTAAAAGTGGCTCTCCATGCTGTGTGTGTGTGTGTGTGTGTGTGTGTGTGTGTGTGTGTTTGTGTATGAGAGAGAGAGAGAGAGAAAGAAGGGGGGCTTAGTAGGAAGCTTCTTTTTTGACATTCTGCATTTCTTATAATACTGAATCTGTATAAGCATGCCTGCTTTTAAAGGGAAACCAGCAACAACAAAACTCAAACATTAAAGAGAACATCTTAAATGGCCAAGTCTCATCTTAAATGTAAGAGGTCAACTCAAGACATGGGCTCTTTTCCAAGAACAAACTAATTTGGAGGATGAGAAGAACCTGTCTGAAAGTTTCCCTTAGGAGCCCAGAATGTAAACTCACACTGTGGATGAGCTCCTTTATTTTAACCAGCAAATGCTCTTAACAGAAGAGCTGAGTTTTCACCACTCAGATCATTCTCCGTTTCCTGGAGAATGGTGTCACCTCTGGTATGGGAAGTTGGTGGTGCTGATTCACCTCTAGGAAATCCATGGGCGGAAATCTTCCCAGGAGCCCGGTTGATACCAAAAACCTGTCTCCTAGACAGACCTCCCTGTGACCCAACTGCCTTCCTGTGCCCCAAATACCTTTGTCAGAGAGAAAGTCAGAGAATAAATCCTCTGGGGTCAATCTTTTACTTCATAAGTGGCTAACTAACTATAACTACTTAGGCAAGTATTCCATCTCTCGGGAGTTCATTGAATGCCTCTGCAAATATAAGTATTATTTATTTGATAGCACTCGAAAAAAGGACTTTGAATCATTAAAAAAATTTTAGAGTGAACCCCCTGACTATCTGCAGCAATGCCCTGGGAAGTCTCTTTGGTTACCATAAAAATAGATGGTTAAATTCAACAGACGTTCAGGATGCAGTGTATATCTTTGATTAACTTATCCGGTGTCAGTTGGAAAATGTGACATGGTATTATAAGTGGAATAAGTACACTTCTCCACAAAAATACACAGACTGGAATTGTAGAAGGAAGCGGGGCTGGTCGCGGGGGGGGCATATTTACAGCAGCATGGTGACTTGAGATGGTCTCTATTCTTTCCTGAATTTATAACAGCATTTCCATGCCTAAAATTATTCTTCTAAGTACTTCCACAGTAAAAGGTTTGGTCCAGGTTGTGCTTTCTTTAGAAAGAATCTGAATTTTTAAAGACCATCTCTTCCTGCCCTTTAACTCCCCTGACCACATGTGTGCATGTGCACGTGCACGCGCGCCTGCACGCACACACACACAACTGTTTTCTATCAATCTCTCCTTCTTTTTTTTTGAGACAGAGTCTCTCTCTGTCACCCAGACTGGAATGCAGTGGTGTGATCTCTGCTTACTGCAACCTCTGCCTCCCGGATTCAAGGGATTCTCCTGTCTCAGCCTCCTGAGTAGCTGAGATTACAGGTGCCTGCCACCATGCCCGGTTAATTTTTTTGTATTTTTAGTAGACAAGGTTCCACCATGTTGCCCAGGCTGTTTTTGAACTCCTGAACTCAAGTGATCCGCCCCCCTCGGCCTCCCAAAGTACCAGGATTACAGGCGTGAGCCACCACGCCCAGCCTGTTCTACATCAGTCTCTATGTTGGTGAACTGCAGAGCACCCATTCTCAGGAGAGAGCTGCAACTCAGCTTCTACCATGTAGAAATTGTTCATATGTATAAATTTTTCAAAGGAAGCTAGAAATTTTACTTAAAAAAAAAAAACCCTCCCAATTTTCAAACATTGACAACAAACCAGTTTGTGTGTGTGTGTGTGTGTGTGTGTGTGTGTGTGTGTGTGTGTGTGTGTGTGTGAGACAGGGTCTCACTTTGTCACCCAAGCTGGAGTGTACTAGTATGAATCTTTTTCACTACAACCTCAACCTTCTGGGCTCAAGTCATTCTCCTGCCTCAGACTCCATGTCACTGCGACCACAGGCATTCACCACAATGCCTGGCTATTTTTTACATTTTTTTGTAGAGACAGAGTCTCACTTTGTTGCCCAGGCTGCTCATGAACTCCTGGGTTCAAAAGGTCCTCCTGCTTTGGCCTCCTAAAGTGTTGGGATTACAGGCATGAGCTACTGGGCCCAGCCCGATCAAGTTTTATAAATGCCATGTAGGCTGAACAAAACATGTCTATTTGTCAGATTCTAGTGGGACCACTAGCCTTGGACTTCTGCCCTGGGGCAATGTAGAACAAACTTGTTCTGTCTTCTCCAAAGGAGATCTGGAGGTGCTGTAAGATAGCTCTCAAATTCCTTTCAATCTATTCTTACTTGGTACTCTCTCATTGACAAAACCTCAGGGAGTTTAAAATCTGGTGGGGGACTAGACAGTCACAGTGGGGTGATAGCATTGCTACAATGGAGATTCGTATGAAAGGACAGAGAAAGGATCACTAATTGTGCAAGTGCTGGGCTGTAGCCTGCCATGTCCATGCAGATTTGGAGAGGGCCCTTCTCTAGAGCTCTTAGGAGGCTCTCCCTACCGTCTCCTACCCCACAGCCATCCTGACTGAGAGGTGGGTAGATCCTGCTGTTCTGCATGAAGCTTGAGGTCAGTGGCCCAGGAGCCTTTTTGAGGTATCCCCTGAATCTAGTCAATGCAAAATATATGCTAAAGCCCTTCCCACACACCTGTGGGCACAATGGCAAGCCTGGGGAACCCTAGGTATAATTCAGTAAAACTTCTGCTTTCGTGACTCTCCTCAAATTTATTCTAGTTTAGAGAGTGGGCAAGAATTTCTTCCTCTGAAAATGTTCAACTAAATGGGTACTTTGATGGTTAGTTTTATATGTCAACTTGACTAGGCTATGGTGCCCATTTGTTTGGGCAAATACCAGTCTAGATATTGCTGTGATGGTATTTTTCACATGTAATGAACATTTGAATCAGTAGACTTTGAGTAAAGCAAAGCATCCTTCCATAGCAGGGTGGCCATCATGTATTCAACTGAAGGCATTAAAAGCAAAAACTGAGGTTTTCCGAAGGAGAAAGAATCTGACTTCAAGATTACACCATAGAAACCATGTCTGAGTTTCCAGTCCACCTGGCCTGATCTGCAGATTTAACTCCAACCTGAATTCCAGCCTGCTGGCTTGCCCCAAAGATTTTGGACTTGCCAGCCCCCACAACTGCATAAGCCAATTCCTTAAAATCTCTCTCTCTCTCTCTCTGTCTCTCACTTCTGTTTCTCCAGAGAACCCTAATACAGGTACACTTTTCATGATATTTCTAAACCCAAAGCAAAAACACAAACTATTTCAAATACAAATGGCCTTTCAGACTGCAAACCCAGGTGGCACAGCTGTCTTTGATTTCTCTTTATGGCTGAAATGGAAAACGTATCACTGGTTATTTCAGAAATTTTCAACCTGTTAACCAAGGCTTTCGAATAGTTTCCAATCTATTTATCTTTAAAAAACAGCTGAAGTGACAACTCCTCCCTCCAGGAAACTCTCTTTGATCCCAGAACCAGGCATTTGGTGACTCTCCTCCAGCCTCCTCTGTGCTTATTAGACTTGTTACAGCATATTTTTGGATATGTAGTATAGACTGCCAGGTGTCCCCCAGCACCTGTTCTCCCTTTTGTAGTAGCAGGATCTCTAATTTTCAGGTAAGTACGTAGCAACCTAGAGTAAAAACTGCATTTCCTACCCTTCCCTGCAGCTAAATGAGGCCACGTGCCATGAAGCAAACTAGGGAACAGAGACCATGCATGGTGAAGCAATAAAATAGCAGAGGCTATTTTGGCCTCAAACAATCCTCCTGCCTCAGCCTCCCAAATTGTTGGGATTACAGTTATGAGCCACCATGCCCACCTCTTAAGCCATTAAGATTTGGGTTTTCTGTTACTTGCAGCTGAACCTAATCTCAATTCAATTTTGCTTATGTATATGCCTCCCTTACCACAAAATAAAGGAACTACGCTTCTTTAACTACTGCATAGCACTATGCCTGGAATATAGAGGTGCCAGATAAGGGTCTAGTGACTGAGTGTATGAATGCAAGAAAAAAATGAAAGAATGGTTAGCAGTTGGCTAGGAAAAAGTCCAAGGTGAAGTAGAAGGAAGACATTGTGCCCGTGAGTGGGTGCCTTCTCATTTAGCTTCAGCATAAGATGACATTTGTTCTATAAATTAATGAGCATCTACTTTATGCTGAGCATAGTGTAAAGCAATTTTTTTTTTTTTTTTTTTTTTTTTTTTTTTTTTTTTGAGACAGAGTCTTGCTCTGTCACCAGGCTGGAGTGCAGTGGCACGATCTTGGCTCACTGCAACCTCCACCTGTGGGGTTCAAGCAATTCTCGTGCCTCAGTCTCTCAAGTAGCTGGGATTACAGGCACACACCACCAAGCCTAGCTAATTTTTGTATTTTTAGTAGAGAGGGGGTTTCACCATGTTGGCCAGGAAAACTTCTGCTCCCATTCTTGAAGGGAGAGATGTAAGAAATAAACAAGAAAATAACAGATAGCGCTAAGTACTATGAGGAACATATAACTTTTAAATTTTATTTTCAATTTTTGTGGGTATATGAAAGGTGTATATACTTATGGATTACATGAGATATTTTGATACAGGCATGCAATGCATAATAATCACATCAGGATGAATTAAGTATTCATTACCTCAAGCATTTATCCTTTGTGTTACAAATAATCCAATTATACTCTTTTAGTTATTTTAAAATGTATACCTAAATTATTTTTTACTAGAGTCACCCCATTGTGCTAGTAAATACTAGGTCTTATTTGTTCTATTTTTTTGTACCTGTTAACCATCCCCACATCCTCAACCCTCCAATACCCTTTCCAACCTCTGGTAACCATCCTTCTACTCCCTGTCTCCATGAGTTCAATTGCTTTAAATTTTAGCTTCCAGAAATAAGTGAGAACATGCAAAGTTTGACTTCCTGTGCCTGGCTTATTTTGCTTAACATACAAACCTTCAGTTCCATCCATGTTGTTGCAAATTACAGAATCTCATTTTTTCTTATGACTGAGTAGAACTTCATTATGTGTAAGTACCACTTTTTCCTTGATACATTCATCTGTTGATGGACACTTAGGTTGCATCCAAATCTTGGCTATTGTGAACAGTTCTGCAATAAACATGGAAATGACTATATGATTTCCTTTCTTTGGGGTATAAATGTCTATTAGGTATATTTGGTCTATAGTGGAGATTAAGTCCAATATTTCTGTGTTGATTTTCTGTCTGGAAGATCTGTTCAATGCTGAAAGTGGGGTGTCAAAGTCTCCAACTTGTGTTGTATTGAAGTCTATTTCATTCTTTAGCCCTAATAATATTGGCTTTATATATCTGGGTGGTCCAGTGTTGGGTGCATATATGTTGACAATTGTTATAATATATTCTCTTGCTGAATTGACCCCATTATTATTACTGAATGACCTTCTTTGTCTCTTCTTATAGTTTTTGTCTAGAAATCTATTTTGTCTGATATAAGTATGGCTATTCTTTTTTGGTTTCCATTGGCATGGAATATCTTTTTCCATCCCTTTATTTTCAGTCTACTTGTGTCTTTATAGGTGAAGTGTGTTTCTTGTAGGCAACAGTTCCTTGGGTCTTGGTTTTTTTATTCATTTGGTCACTTTATGTCTTTTTATTGGAGAATTTAGTTCATTTATATTCACCATTATTACTGATAAGTAAGCACTTACTCTTGCTATTTTGTGATTTGTTTTCTGGTTGTTTTGTCATCTTCTCTTCCTTCTTTCCTAACTTGTAGTGAAGATAATTTTGTCTCGTGGTATGGTTTAATTTCTTCTTATTTTATGTGTATCTGTTATATGTTTTTTGACCTCCAATTACCATGAGGTCTGCAAATACTATCCTATAACCCATTATTTTAAGCTGATAATATCTTAGCACTGCTTATGTAAACAAACAAGCAAAAAGAAAACTAATAAAAACTGTACACTTCAACTCCAAGCTTTTTTGTTGTTTCCATTTATATTTTATTGTACTGTCTTAAAAGATTGTTGTAGTTATTATTATTATTATTTATTTATTTGAGATGGAGTCTCACTTTGTTACCCAGGCTGGAGTGCAGTGGCATGATCTCAGCTCACTGCAACCTCCACCTCCCAGATTCAAGCAATTCTCCTGCCTCAGCCTCCCAAGTACTTGGGACTACAGGCATGCACCACCCCGCCCAGCTAATTTTTGTATTTTTAGTAGAGACAGGGTGTCACCATGTTGGTCAGGCTGGTCTCAAACTCCTGACCTCAGGTGATCCACCTGCCTCAGCCTCCCAAAGTGCTGGGATTATAGGCATGAGCCATCATACATGGCCTAGTTATTATTTTTGATTGGTTCATCTTTTATTCTTTCTAATTAACATAAAAGTGGTTTACACACCACAGTTAAACTGTTATAATAGTCTGTGTTTTTCCTGTGTACTTACTATTCTCAGTGAGTTTCGTACCTTCAGATGATGTCTTATTACTCGTTAACATTCTTTTCTTTCTGATTGAAGTACCCCCTTTAACATTTTTTGCAGGGTAGGTCGGGTGTTGATGAAATCCCTCAGCTTTTATCTGTCTGGGAAAGTCTTTATTTTTCCTTCATGTTTGAAGAATATTTTCACCAGGTATACTATTCTAGGGTAAAAGTTTTTTTCTCTTCAGCACTTGAAATATGTCATGCCACTCTCTCCTGACGTGTAAGGTTTGCACTGAAAAGTCTGTTACCCAGCATATTGGAGCTCCATTTTATGTTATTTGTTTCTTTTCTCTTGCTGCCTTTAGGATTCTTTCTTTATCCTTGACCTTTGGGAATTTAATTCTTAAATGCCTTGAGGTAGTCTCCAGGTTAAATCTGCTTGTTGTTCTACAACCTTCTTGTACTTGAATATTGATATCTTTCTCTAGGATTAGGAAGTTCTCTGTTATTATCCCTTTGAATAAACTTTCTAGCCTATCTCTTTCTTTACTTCCTCTTTAAGGCTGATAACTCTTAGGTTTACCCTTTTGATGCTATTTTCTGGATCTTGTAGGCATGCTCCATTCTTTTTTATTCTTTTTCTTTGTCTTCTCTGACTGTGTATTTTCAAATAGCATATTGTAATTAGTCCATTTTCATGCTGCTGATAAAGACATACCCAAGACTGGGCAATTTGCAAAAGAAAGAGGTTTACTGGACCTACAGTTCTACATGGCTGGGGAGGCCTCAGTCATGGTGGAAGGTGAAAGTCATGTCTCACATGGTGGCAGACAAGAGAAGAGAGTTTGTGCAAGGACACTCCCATTTTTAAAACCATCAGATCTCATGAGACTTACTCACTATCACAAGAACAACATAGGAAAGACCCACCCCCCTGATTCAATTAACTCCCACCAAGTCCCTCCCACAACATGTGGGAATTATGGGAGCTACAAGATGAGATTTGAGTGGGGACACAGACCCAAAACATATTACATATATTCAAACTCACTAATTCTTTTTCTGCTTGATCAATTCTGCTATTAAGAGACTCTGATACATTCTTTAGTATGTCAATTGCATTTTTCGACTCCAGAATTTCTGCTTGATTCTTTTTAATTATTTCAATCTCTTTGCTAAATTTACCTAATAGAATTCTGAATTTCTTCTTTGTATTATTTTGAATTTCCTCAAAACAGCTATTTTGAATTTTCTGTCTGAAAGGTCACATATCTCTGTTTCTCCAGCATTGGTCCCTGGTGACTTATTTAGTTTGTTTGGTGAGGTCATGTTTTCCTGGATGGTCTTGATGCTTGTGGATGTTCAGCTGTGTCTGAGCATTGAAGAGTTGGGTATTTGTTGTACTCTTCACAGTCTATGCTTGTTTGCACCTATCCTTCCTGGGAAGGCTTTCCAAGTATTCAAAAGGACTTGGGCGTTGTGATCTAAGCCATAACTGTATTAGGGGGCACCCCAAACCCAAGAATGCTGTGGTTCTTGCAGACTCATAGAGGTGCCACTTTGTTGATCTTGGATAAGATCCAGATAATTCTCTGGGTTACAAGGCAGAGACTTTTGTTATCTTCCCTTACTTTCTCCCAAACAAATGGAGTCTCTCTCTGTGTGTGCTGAGCCACCTGGGGCTGGGGGTTAGGGTGACACAAATACCCCTGCAGCCACCACCTCTGGAGCTGTGCCAGATCAGACTTGAAGACAGCACAGCACTGGGTCTCACCCAAGGCCCCCTGTAACCACTACCTGGTACCATCTGTGTTGACTCAAAGCCCTAGGGCTCCACAATCAGCAGGTGGTGAAGCAGCCAGGTTTGTGTCCTTCCCTTCAGGGCAGCAAGTTCCCCCAGGCCTTGGGAAGGTCCAGAGATGCCACCCAGGATCTAGGGACTAGAGTCAACAACCTTAGAAGTCTATCTGGTGCTTTATACTACTGTGCCTAAGCTAGCACTCAAACCATGAGACACAGTCCTTCCCACTCTTCCATCCCCTTTTCAGAGGAAGAGGAGCCTCAGAGGAAGAGGAGCCTCATTCTGTAGCCACCACCACTACAGACCCAAGAGGAGTACTGCCAGGCTACCACTGATATTCTTCTCAGGTGTAAGGGCTCTTCAGTCAGCGAATGGTGAATGGTGCCAGACATGGGATTCACCTTTCAGGCCAGTGGGCTCTCCTCTGGCTCAGGGCAGGTCCAGAAATGCCATTCAAGAGCCAAGACCTGGAATTGTGGCCCCAAGACCCCTCTTGGTGTTATACTCCACTGTGGCTGAGCTGGTACCTGTGATGCAGTACAAGGTCCCCTTTGCTTTTTCATCGGCTTTTCTCAAGCAGAAGGAGTCTCTCATCATAGTCACAATAGCTGGAAATGTGCTGAGTGTCACCTAAAGTCATCACGTCTCAAAGTCTCACCCAAGGCCCACAGCATACTATCTGGGTATCACTGCTGGTTATTCAGGTATCACTGCTGGTTATTCAGGGCCCAAGGGGTCTTTAGTCAGTGGGTGACAGGTCTTGCCAGTTCTGAGTCCTTACCTTGAAGGTAGCAGGTTCCCTTCTGGCCCAACATGTGTCTAGAAATGTGGTTGGCAAGCTAGAACTTGGAATGGGGACTTCACAACTCTGACCTGTGCCCTATCCCACTGTGACTGAGCTGGTATCCAAGATGCAAATAAAGTCCTCCTTATTCTTCCCTCTCTTCTCCTCAAGTGGGAGGAAGGGGTCTCTTTTGGAGCCACAAGCTGTGCTGCCTGGGTTTGGGGGAAGGGTGATGCAAGCTGTCCCTTAGCTGCCCCAACTAGTATCTCAGTAAGTCACATGCCCTTAAAATCCACCTGCTCTGAGCCCAGCTCAGTGCCAGAACTTGCAATCCTTACAGCCGAGACTGCCTTTTAAGTTTATTTACATCCCCAAGGCACTTCTGCCCATGGTAGTAAGGCTTGCCAGAACTCAAGCTCTGACCATTGGGATGGGTGGTTCTCCTCTGGCTAGGACTGGTCTGAATGCTCCCTCCATGGGTGGGCATCTCTGCTGTGACAGGGCAGCACTGCATTCCAGACAGTCTCCCAGTTGCTGCACTCTCCCTCTTCCAAGAGCACAGATTCTCTGCACCATGTGGCTGCTGCCAGGGAATGGGGGAGGGGTGGTGGCAGTGATTCAAGACTGTATTTCCTACCCTCTTCAGTGCCTTTTTCAATGATATGAAGTTAGAAGATGGTGAAGCAGCCAGCTTTGTGTCCTTCCCTTCAGGGCAGCAAGTTCCCCCAGGCCCTGGGAAGGTACAGAGATGCCACCCAGGATCTAGGGACTAGAGTCAACAACCTTAGAAGTCTATCTGGTGTTTTATACTACTGTGCCTAAGCTAGCACAGGGTGCTAGTGCTCATCCTGAGTGCTCACCTGAATTCTGGTTCTTGTAAATGTTCTTTTTGTGTAGATAGTTGTTAAATTTGGTGTTCCTGCAGGGGGGATGATTGTTGGGGATTTTTATTCCACCTTTTTGCTCTGCCCCTTAAAAACCTTGGTGTAAGGAACTATTAATAATTTAGACTGGGTGGTGAGGAAAGATTGCTAAGAAGGTAGCATTTGTGCTGAGACCTACATGCCAAGAAGAAGCCTAGGTCAGGGGAAGGGGCATTTGAGGCAGAGGAACGCTAGTGCAAAGACCCTGCAGGGGAACTTGCTTGACTTCTTCAAATAAGAAGAAAAGGCAAGTGGAAGTATAGTGAATGAGGGTGAATGGTAACAAGTAGGCAGGGTCCAGGACCTAGGTGCCAAGTGAGAAGCTAAATCTCTACTTTGACAGCAGTGGGACACCATTGGAGCCTTTAAGCCAAGGATCCACATAGTCTGATTTACATTTTTAAAGGGTCAGTTTAAAAATGTAAAAGGGCAAGAATGGAAACCAATGATATTTTGGTTATCTGTTGCTATATAACAAACAAACCCAAAACTTATTTCTTTAAAATTGCCATATTAGTTTGCCCACTATTTTGTGGGTCAGGAACTATGGGAGGGACTTAGCTGGGCAGCTCATCTCTGGTTCACAAGATGTCAGCTGGGGTGACTGAGACTGGAGGATTCACTTCCAAGATGGTTTCTTCATGGACAGGTGTAATGCCCAAGTGCTCCTGGTCCTTTCTTTTTCTCCACATGGCAACTCATTCTCTAAGGCCTATCCATGTGGCTTCAGCTT
The DNA here is from genome assembly GCF_007565055.1 of Rhinopithecus roxellana. Taxonomy (NCBI): domain Eukaryota; kingdom Metazoa; phylum Chordata; class Mammalia; order Primates; family Cercopithecidae; genus Rhinopithecus; species Rhinopithecus roxellana. Next base: position 67,580,860 of record NC_044560.1, on the reverse strand, counting down.
CTCACAGTCTGCTGGTCTCAGAGTAAATGTACTTCTTACATGGAAGCTCATTTCTAAGAGAAAGGATGGAGGAACTCCTAGCCAGTACTGCACATGGAACTGCTAACACATTGCATTGCTTCCTCCACATTCACAGGTCAAAGTAGTCAAAGAGCTCACCCAGATCCAAAAGGGTGGAGAAATAGACCCCACCTATTAATGGGAGAGCAACAGCATCACATTGCAGAAGGGCCATGGGGTGGGAGACATTGTTGCAGCCAACTTTGGAAAATACAATGTGCTATAAATGAGGAGGCTGTTCTGGTAATTCAGACAAGAGATGATGGTGGCTTCATCTAGAGGTTTGCTCTGGAGATGAGAAAGGGGTAGATTCAGAATATATGAACAGAAAATATGAATATTTGTTAATTATAGTTTATAAGATTACATGGATGAATATTGCCCACCACCCATGAAGTAAGTCACAGATATCTATTTGTAGGACAAATGGATTAGTCATGTTTCAGAATATGCTTTGGTTTAAAGCATCAGTTGTTTAGGGCAGGGAGTTATTGAGGCCTGGATACGGCTATACAGTGAGGCTAAAGTATGGACCTGTAGACTCTGAGATCCAGGGATTGCTGTGTCCTGTAACCAAGTGTGATTTAGAAAGTAAAGGGGGGTCTAGCAACAGTACATTTTCAAAGGCTTCATGGAAACAAGTGCATTTGGTGACAGAAAGGCTTGAGCAGTTTTCAGTTCACACATTTGGTTACTTGAGGAGACAAAGTTTTTAAGGTATGAGAGCCAATGTACCAAAGTGGGTATATGAGAAGGGGTTTTTGGGGTTACAAAAATGCTGAAAGCTATTTTCCTACTTTAACATGAGGGAGTGAAACAGAAACTTGCCCAGAGTCACCTAGTGAATTCATGGCAGAGCTGGTGCTAAAAGACACGATTCCCTGGGATTCTTTCCACTGTACCACCTGCCATTCTGCCCAGGCATAGCTTTGCTCTATACTGTGGTCATACTGAACCACTACTGTTGCTCAGCTGACTTTCAAATAGTGCCAGAAGGCTGCAAGAAGAGGTTGTGAACAAACCAAGTCTGTTCCCTCTGTTGGAAAACATAAGTCTAAAATATGCTTTGCTAATTTTGACTCAGTTGCATCTCTTTGTGGAGCAGACAACACATATGTTCATATGAAAAAATAGTCATAATGAGACTACTTACTGTGCTGTTAAATGTCCCATAGAGTATTTCTTAAAATTCATGGAATGCCTCAGATTCTGAGATCACTCTTTCAGTTCTAAAATCTCTACCAAAAAACAGCTCAAGACCACCAGGATCTTTTGGATTGAAAAGCAAGAACAACCCAAGGTCTTTACTGTGCATGGGAAGGTACATATATATTATAATGAATATTTCTATATGTAACCTCTATTTCATATATGCAGATGCATAATTTGTGGTTTGTTTTCTCAATATTTAAAGTGGGCAGAGCTCCTTTCTGGATGTAGGTAAAACTTACATGTTCTAAATATCATAATTTTATTCTCCACTACTTTTAATTTCTTCAGTTTTTTTCTATAGTTAAACAAAAGACATAATTTGCTTGTATTCATCTTTATTAATTGAACACACCTATTGTAAATGGAATTGGCACTTTCAATCACCCTCATTGTATTTACTAGAATGAGATTAATAACCCAAAGATTCAGTGTTTTCCCATACTAGGTTCTGTTTCACATTTGAGCTTATTTGGACAAATAGTACTTCCCTGCACGCTGAAAGGATCTATAAAATATTGCTCCTGGATCTCTGCATAAGAAGCGATTTGTTGGACTCCAGTGTTGGAGGGCAATACTTCAGGGTTGATGCTTGGGAATGTGTAAATCTTGCCTATGGATTTAGATGTCTGTTCAACAAGATTGCACCACAAAAACCTCACACCTTTATTATGTTTCACATGTTACATTGCACTGACAAGTTTAACTGCATCCACGACTGGGCCAGGTGGTGTTTAAATTCTCAAATACCTTAACATTTGAATGCCTCAGGCGAGAAAAACTGACTATTCAGAAGGCACAAGCTGTAATATTTCAGGCAAGTCAAAATCAGAAGTGAAGGCTTTTGGCCATAGATTTTACTAGTGCATTTATATTAACCTTTATGCATTTCCATAAGGCTTAAAAACCATTGCTTAGGCAGTATTTGTCTGTGGGTCTTCATTAAAGTAATGATATTATTTAATCTACTTGGAAAAATCCCTTCAGGATCCCAGCTGTCGCCCTCCATTCCTTTTAAAAGCACTTTCTCTTCTGCCTAAAAATTCAAGTACTCTCTTAACTAAGTCCGGACTGAAACATTTCACTATGGATTTGAACAGGAGCCAACATTGATGATGAAAAGAAAACTTCTCCCTGTAAAAGGTTTATTGTCAGTACTTTCTAAAGATGAAGATGCTTCTGAAACAGGCTACCAACATTTTCACAAACCTTGACACAACCTTCTCAACCTCTCCTAGACCTATGATTTGGGTCCCTTTCTTTCAGAAATGCTATGGACCTTTGACCTTCTGAATAACCAACTCTACATAACTGCTCCCTCCCCCATCAATATAACTTATATTATAAAAAGGAAAGGGGGATGGGGTAGCTTGGCCCTCACGCTATTGGAAAAGTACTTGAAATTCCTTGCATTCCTTTGCATTTAACAGCATGTTTACCTAATCACCGGCTTATTAGGATTAACACAAGTCATGCTTCAAGCTCATTTAGTGAAAACAAACTGACTCCTATAGACTCAGATTTTTCCTGATAACAGCCAAGGGTAAATTTCTAAGTAGTTCTCCTAATTTTTAGGAACGGTATTGGGAAAATATAAAGTTACAAACAAGCGAGTCTTTAGAATACATTAATTATATTCAATCTAGCCCATGGATCTGGATGTGGGCTGCCTGAGTTATGGACTACCCCTTTTCATTAAAGGGTTTCTCTACTAAAGTGACATGCCCACTAACCTGGTGATTAAAATAATAAATTATTATAGCCATCTCGCAGAGTGATGGAGACCCTTAGGCTTTACATTCTGATGAAAATACAGCGCTATTTTCTTAAATTACAAATTTAGCTTCAGAATCTTTCTTGTGCTTCATACAAGGTCATGTTCAATACATGTTTTTTAAACATATGCAAAGACTTTACTGAAGATATAAAAGCAATCGTTATCTTATTTTAATAGCTTAATTCACTGCTGTATCCCAATAAGTCCTGTTTGAATAATTGAGTACTTGAGCTAGGTTGTTCCCAGTGACTTTGGAGCACCTCTAAAAATACTGAATGGCATACACTCAGATATTAGGTAAATATTTCTTTATTAAATGGTTAATTTCATAAATAAAATCTTTTCACTGAATATAAAATTAAAATCATTTACAAATTATTCCAGTATTACATTTCCCCTCCCTCCCAAAAGCTACATTTTGATAAATAAAAACATTCAGTCTTAAAACACCTGATTTCTGTTTGCAGTTTAGAGTGCAGATAGCTGCCTCTCACAGACACTCATGGAGTGTCCCCCTTCAGGAAGGGATGGAATGCCCTCCCATTTACTTTTGTCAAAGGACGAATAAAAGCTTTATACTGTCCAACTAATCTTATTATCCCTTTTACGACTGTAGAACCCCAAAAGGAAAAAAGCCTAGAGAAAATATGCTTAGCAAATAATTTACAAACAGAAAACAGAAAGTCATCAACACCACAAGCTCCAAAATGAAGCAGTAACATGTGCTCCAATACTATGAAGCAAAGTATTCTCCAATCGTGGCTGCATTAGTGTCCATCTGCACCAGCACCCTTGGCAGTTTTGAAATACCTTAATGCTCCTCAAGAATGAGCAAGGAATCCCTTCTACAATGAGTCCCATCACCCACACCGCCCCCACCCATTTTCTCCATGATTCTGATTCTGACACTCTTCTCCCTTGTTTGTCTAGGTGTGCCCTGGAAACCCAGGTAGCATTTAGTCCCTAAATTTGTGAATATCATTGAACAGCCTGTAGAAGGGAAATGCTGCTTCATTGGCATGTGGGCAGTTGTAGTTGCATTTGCAGGACTGGATCATCATGACGTTCTTGGAAAATGTCTCCCCATCTTCGCAGCGGAACCGCATCTTCACAGTCCTTGTCAGCTGGGGCGTGCAGCATCGGCCGTCCACGCAGGAACCGCAGTACTTCGGCCGGTATTTCTTCACACTCGAACATCCAGCGTAAGTAAACCTAACTGGTTCGGGGGATTTCTTGGTCTTGCTGCATTTCTTGCCCTTCTGTAAGAGACAGGAGAGAAGAAAAGTTAGGGGTGATATTTCTCTTTCTTCAAAAAGAGATTCACATCCCACCCCCCTGCCAGGCAACAGTCTACACATCCCTGAAGGAACTTACTTTCAGGCTGCTGTACACTGGCTGTCCACAAGGCCGCACCTCACAAATCCGAGTTTCTTTCACAAGGCGGCACTCGGGGTTGTCATTGGTAACTCGTGTGGAGATACCAGTTCCACAGGTCTTTGAGCACTGGGACCATGAAGTTGTTTGAACAATACATTTCTGGCCATGTAAAGGGTTGTATAGGATGCGAGGCTCCATTCCAAAAACTAGAGAGAGAAATAAGAGGGAAGACTTCTCAGAGGCATACCCACACAAACAGGCTCAAGTACTCATTTCTACAAAGCTTCAGACCAGAAATGCATCTCAGTACAGTGTCTGAAGGGCTCAGTCTCCACTTACCAGGGAGCCGCTTCAGTGAGCTGCCTTTTCCAACTGCAATCAATTCATTGTTTCTCGTCAACTCCACCTCCGAGGCATCGAATCCCAGCTCCTTGCCAAGGAGGCCCTCCTGGTCGTCCATGGGGTCCTTGACACTATCCTCGTCACAGACCCACTCCTCGCAGCACTGCCCGGTAACTTTGACCAGCCGGGGGTTGGGACAGCCCAAGTTGGGGAGAGACAGTTCTTGGGGACACAGAGGAATGCAGCCCACGGCGCCATCAATACATGTGCACTGATGTTTACAGTTGGGCTGGAAACTTTCCCCGTTTTGGTAGATTCTGGAGTTATATTCACAGGGTCTGCCCTCTGACTGAGCTGCAAAGATCACCAAAAGAGAAAGGTAGAAGGGGATAAAGTTAAGATTCCAAACCACCGCCTGAAACTCATACATATTTTCTGCTGTTAAATTCAATTTATGGTAAAGTTCCCTACAATTCCCCGGAGACTCTAGACCAGAACAATAAGTTAGTCAGGAATCACTTTTCCGTATGCGCTTTCGTTGGGCCCAGACACACTGAATTGCATTCCAGACTGCTGAAATCATGTGCCTTTCTGCCAAGCTACCAACAACAAAGCATCACCATACATGGTCTCAAAATTACTAAACTTCTGGACTATGGGGACTAGTATTTTTTTTTAAAGGGGCCAAACCACAAGCATCTTACCTCTGCAGATCCCCTTCAGAGCGGTGGAGCTGGCGCCGAAGTTGCATTCCAGCCCCTTGGTGTGGTCGCAAGGCTGCGTTTTGCTGCAGTCCTCGTTGAGCTGCTTGGCGCAGACCTTACAGCAGCCGCAGCCGTCCCGGACCAGCCCAACTCCCGGCGCGCACTTGGGCGCCTCCAGGGGGCAGTGGCAGGCGGCGGGGCAGGTGGAGAGCGACTGGAAGGGGGAGAAGAAACGCGTGAAACGCGGCGCGGTGCGCAGGAGGGGCGCCGCGGCTGCTGCAGGAAAGGACGGGGGTCTCCGACCCTGTCGACGGGGAGCCTCTGACTTCGTCCAGCCGGGCCACCCCGGGAGGCTGCTCCCACCAAGAGGTCCCGACACGTCTTCGGAGGAAGGAGAGTGCTTAAAGAAACGGCTACCCGCAAACGGCCACGAACTTTTTATTTTATGTTTTCCTGCTGTGGGCAATCTGGGACCAGGGAAAGGGACTGAGAGCGGACGGGGAGTCGGTGGCAAAAGGAGAGTCCAACTCACCAGTCTGATCAGGTGGAGAAGGGTGACGGCTAAGGCGAGCGCCCTGGCGATGCGGGAGCTCATTGTGGCGCGCAGGAGTAGCCCGGGGCGAGCGCGGCAAGGAAGACGCCAACAAGCTGGTGCGCAGCGGCCAGGCCGTGCGCAGCGGGGTCGGGGTGGCGGCGCGGTGGACCGGGTGGGCAGGGAGGCGAGGGCTGGGCGGCGGGCGGGCGTCTTTCGCTCGAGGTCCGGGCGGAGAAGACGCGGAGGGCGCGGACGCTGCTCAGGGGCGCTCTCTCTCGCGGTCTGCCCAGGCGCCCCGGAGCCCGCCTTTTATATGGGCCGGCCGAGGCGCCGCGTGTTGCAGTGACGTCGGCTCTGTCTGCGCGTTCCAGAATTCTCAAACATCTCAGGAATGCTAGTTGGCGCGGGCTGCTGCCAAGCGCCTCCCCTGGCTCCATTGCACCTTTGTGTGTGTGTGTGTGTGTGTGTGTGTGTGTGTGTGTGTGTCCCGTCAAGAAAACAGTTCGTTTTTTCCACCTTAAATTACTTCTGTTGGGAAGGGTTCTTTGGGGCGTGATGGTGGTGATGGTGGTTGGAGGGTCGTGAGGGGAGAGGGGGGCCAGTTCAGAACTTTGCCTGGACTGGGTGGGTGGGAGGACCTGAGAGGGAGGAACAAAAGTCGTTTTGTTTGGTGATGCGAGTTGACCGGGCACGGAAGCCCTCACCCGGGAAGGCAGTGAGCTGTTTGCTTGTTTACAGCGAAGGTGAGAGGCAAGTTATCTGTTGAAAGAGTAGAACGTGGAAGAGGAGTGTGTCTCTGAGCCAGTAATATTTGTGGACTTCAAAGAGGCGTGTTCAGAACAAGTCCCAAAGCTTTGGCATGATGTTTATTAGCAAAATTCAGTGAATTGCAAATTAATACCCACAGTGGCATTTATGAATGAAAAGGCGAGGGGGGTGCGGGGGGAAACTTCCCCATCGTCTGGCAAATTCCCAGGCAGAGGTCTCCCCTACTCCTCCAGCCCTCCCCTTTTTTGGATATGTTGTACTTGTTTGTTTTTGGAGGTTCCCACTTTAGTTCCAGCCCACTGCCTGGGTTGGAAGTCTGAGAGGAAACGAACGCGGGGAGTTCTCCGGGAGGCTGACTTACACTTCCTCACGGATGCAGGAGACTGGGTAAGCCCTGCCCGCCTGCTTCCGCGGGCAGGAGGCTATGCTAACCAAGCAGTCAGCCAGAAGTGCAGGGGACCACCGTGGAGTGCTTTGGCCTGAAATCATCACCTGCAAAGACCGCAAGGCCAAACCAGATTACAGTACCATTATGCCCTATGAATCTCTGGGAAAAGCAGATTCCTTCAAGCTGGACGTTTTGTGGGGTTTTTCACTCCTTTCCTAGGGACCACTGGAAGCCTCCCATTTTAAATGAATTGCAATGCCTTTCTCTCCAAGTACAGAAAAGAGATTTAGGATGTAATATTTTGTAGTAAAAATGTCAGCAGATTTTAAGATCCTGTTCTACCTGCAACACACCCAGTAGAAGACCCCACCACAAGACAATTTACTTGAACATCACCAATACCGTTAGTGTGACTGATAACCTTTCCCTGCAAGTTTCAAAAACTTTTTGCATAATTTTAATAAAAATGATGTGAGACTCATATGCTCTAGGATAACTACTTGTCTTTTTAATGTTTAGGGCTGTTCAGACTTCATAATTTAGCAGTCTTGTTTAAAAAGGCCCTTAGTGCTAATGCTGACTTTCCTGATAAGCACAATGAGAAGCTGTCAGGATGAAAACACACTCCAGTGAAGAGAACTCTTGCAGGAAGGAGTTCAGTTTCATTCATTCCAAAGTGCCCTTTCATAAATGGAAGCAGCATTTGCTAGAGGGAGTGGGATTTCTAAAGCTCTGATGGAGGGTTAGGGTTGGGAGACTTTTCAAGACAGTGGATTGTCAGGTGTTACGCAAATACAGTGAGGAAAGTCTGGGCCCAACATGTACACAGGTTAATACATCAATTATTATTTACAAAACATTGTTTTTTCTGCCATTTCATTATTGTTTCCTTCTTAATGAAGTGATTGCGGGACGGGAGCGGGGAGAAGGGGTGTAGCCACAGTATGTGTTGAACAGAGGGAGATGGTAGAGAGAGAATGGAGAGGAGGATTCCTGGCTTCTGTTGTGGCGTCTTTTCTATTTGACTTCATGGTTGTAAGTATTTCCAGATGGTGAATCAGACACCAGACGTAACAATATTTCCATATTTGGGTATAGCAGTAGCCTGCGTTTTTAACATTTTTCTGCCTCTGTTATCCAACCACAAAGCATTCTTGACAGCTTCAAATGTTGTTAAATATAGATTTAACTTCTCTTCCCAGAGCAGGAAATTCTTTGGAATTCCTTGTTTTTCATGCAATCTGTCTATCATGATTTAAAATAAAAGCACAGTGGATCATCCAACTGGCCGTATATACCTTAATTGGAGGTTGGGGATGGGGGACGGCAGAGATCCAGTCTGCCGCACTGCGTTCAAACACAAGCCATTCCAGAGATTCCTTTAAAGTCACATTAAAGTTTTCTAACAAGGGTGTGTGGGTTTGTTTCTGGACTTCAACTGGGGAATCCTGAGGATGAGTTTGCCCCAGAGGAGAAATTTAGAGAACCTTACCGTTAGCTGCCCATTTAAAGCAGGGAGTGTGTTGTGCGATGGGGGTGGGAGGTTGGAGCAACAGGGCCAGGAGATGTGGGAGTGGGAGACACTAGAGTAACCTATGTGCACAGCCTCTCCATATACCATGTGCTGATGCGCCTGCTAGTAATCGACGACATTAAGCAAGAGAAACAGCGGCTCCTCAAGTCCTGCCCAAAGACCGTCCAGAAACCCAAGCCTCCGGTCGCCTTCTCGCCGCCTCCGCTGGGAGCTGCAGATCAGTTCAAGTTGACGGACAGGAGGCGAAATGTGCAAATGTTTATGGGTAAGTGTTGCTTCGGGTGCTAATTCTGTATGGCTCTTTTGCTAGTTTCTCCTTCACCCTCCCCATACGGGTGCCCCAGGAGGAAATAAACGGGCTGCCTTGTTTCCTTGGGTTGCAATCCACGGAGAACGGGCTGCTTGTCTTCTGCAGCTCCTGGCTACGGGCTGAGCGATGGGGACGTCTCTCACCCGCTGTTGCCAGGGAATTTTAGGTTACCTAATGAAGGGCTCACTGTCTGGCGGCAACCGAGAATAATAACGGTAAATCTGGCGACTCCGGTTTCCTAGCCCTAGGAAGGCTCTCAGACTAGAGTGCATCAGAGTCACCTGGAGGGCTAGTTAATGGTTCCTGGGTCCTACCCCAGAGTAGTTACAGGTCTAACAAGTCCCCAGGTGATGGTGATGATGCTGGTCCGGAGATCACACCCTGAGAACCACTGCCCTGGACGACCGGAGTGCCTGTAGTAGGGGTGTTGTGTGTGTGTCTTCAGAGATACTCGCCTGCACACCCAATCTCACAACTTCACTCTTCATGGCCACCTTAATGAACAGAACTTATGGTGTCTGCAAAAGACCCCGTACCATCCCATTTCTCTCCTCCACCCTTTCCCCGCCCCCATCCCCTTGGCATGATAGCCCGGAGCTCCCCAGGAAGCTAGGATCCTGGTGGCGGCGGCAGGAACTGGGTGGCCGACGCGCAGAGAGGGCGGTCGGCTCCGGGACCCCTGCGAAGGGAGCGGACAGGGTCTGCACGGCGGGAGGGCGCCGGACCCGAGGCATCCGGACGCGCCTGCCCGGCTGCTACCGCCGCCCCCTGCCGGCCACCCCGCCCGCGCGCCCACAGTCACAGCGGTTGCCAGGACTCGAGGTTTCCGGCGGCGCGCGGCGCAGGACGCTTCCAACCCCGGCCCATATTTGGTGAAAGTCTTTCAAGACTCCGTCATCCAGCTTTAGGGGGCAGTGGCGACGGCGGTGGCGGTCCTGCGACCGGGCCGGGCAGCCTTGCGACTGCCGCGTTCCTGAAAAGTGCACCGCGGCCGCCCGCGCCCAGGCCTCCCTCCGCGCGGGACCCCGGAGCGTTGCGGGCGGCGGGGTAGACCCGCGCATTTCGATCCCAATCCACCCCTCTGAGGACCGAAGTCCGCCCTGCCCTGCGTGGGAGGCTGGCGCGGAGGGCGCCGAAGCCCAATTGTGTCACTTTTCCCGTCCACCCCACTGTTGACTCGTCCTCCCAGCGGGGCAGCGAGTTGCCGTGCTGTGCCAGACATAGAGGGTGCGCCCGGCGCGAGGGTGTGGGGCTGTGTGTGTGTGTGTGTGTGGAGGGGGGTGTTCGGAGGATGGCGTTTGCGTGGACACCAAGCGCACCCGAGAGCGGGACGTGGAACCGATTCTGAGGAAAAGCCCCGAAGGGCCTGGATGCCATTATCCCCAGAAGGGACACATGGTAGAGCTGGCTCTTCGGTTTCTCCTGGCCTCCCACGACCCCTTCCCCTCTTCCTCCTCGAGAAGTTCCGCTTGTGGGGAGCCCTGGATAGGAAGTCCTGGCTCTGCCATCAGTAGCCTGTGGCCTTGGGGATGCTGCCCATCCTCTGGGGACCTTGCCTGCTTCTCAGTAAATTGGGAAAGGAGACAGCAAGTAGTAAAGGCAGAGCAGCTTCTTTCAGGGCCAAATTTCATGTCATCCCCTCTGATAATGACAGAAATTAACACATTATATAGGGTTCACATAGGTTGGGCACCACTTTAAAATGCCTTCTATATATTGATTCGTTTAATTCTCAGATGCCCACTGAAGCAGGTCCTCTTGGTGACACCATTTTCTATCTAAACGAAGAAATGGAGGCATGGAAGGTAAGTGACTAGCCAAAGGTGACTCACCTAGCCCGCAGCGAAACCGGATTTGGACCCAGATCATAAGGTCTCATACTTAACCACTGTGCCATACTGCCTGCTCTTCATCTCTTACCTCAGACATTCAGGCCCATACCTCTCTCCTGGAAATTTACCTTTATTTAACTCTATCACAGCTTATCCAGATAGTCTAGGTGAAATGCATCAGATATAAAAAATAGTTAATAAATTAACTGAAGCTGTGCTAACTCCTGAGAATTGCCTAATGTACTGGCTCTTAGGAAGGAGGGAGAAAAGGAGTGTTGTATTTTAACAGAAAAGGTCTTAATGCATATACATTTATGGAGTGATCTTTAAGCACCTTGGCAGGCTGGTGGGGAAGATATTTAGGACCTCTGGGGTTCTTTTGACACCTCATAAGCCACATTGTTCAGGCAATCCCTACTCCTGGAATAAGGCTTGGCCTGGGGGGAATTGAATTTGTCACTGAGATAAAGGTTTCAGCATCACTTACTTGATGGTTTGTCAGTCTGGGTGTTCATTGTGGACCCAGTCTGTTTTTGTTGTTGGGTTATTTTTTGAAACATGGTCTAGTTCTGTCACCCAGTCTAGAGTGCAGTGGCATGATCTAGGCTCACCATAGCATTGACCCCCTGGGCTCTTGACCATCCACCCACCTCAGCCTCCTGAGTAGCTGGGACTACAGGCACACACCACCACACCCAGCTAATTTTTGTAGAGCTGGGGTCTCCCCATGTTGCTCAGGCTGGTTTTAAAGTCCTGGGCTCAAGTGTTCCATCCATCTCGGCCTCCCCAAGTGCTGGGATTGCAGGTGTGAGCCACTGCACCAGGCTCCCCATCTGTTTTTAACCTGTTTTCTCCCCACCTATGTTATAATTACTCATATATATATGTGTGTATATGTGTGTGTCTGTGTGTGTGTGTGTGTGTGTATATATATATAATAGAGATGAGGTTTCACCATGAATCCCAGATTTATTCAGAGCCTGTGATGTGTCATGGCACAGTGCTAAGTACTGGTGACATGAAAAAAAGGATTTTAATATTGCATATCCCCTGGAGGACTCTAAGGCATATTGCAGAAGTGGGTACATAAATGCTGTGTGGATACTTCACTGCCTGAGAGGAGTTAGGGGGAACAACTAATCTGGGGCTGAAAGGATGAACAGGAGTTGGATAGCAGGGCAGGACATTTGAGAGGAAGGGAACAGGGCCTTGACCGGGCATAACAACCAGTCTGATGCGCTGGACCATAGCATAGGATTCCTTCTGAAAACTGGCAAGAGATGTCAGTTGGGACCATCTGCGAATGGCCTTGCTGTCATGGCATTGGAACTTTGCAGAGTGAGCCATGTGAGCTTTTTGCCTACGTTTCCTTGTCTATAAGATAACAGGGCCAGGCGCAGTGGCTCACGCCTGTAATCCTAGCACTTTGGGAGGCCGAGGTGGGCGGATCACGAGGTCAGGAGATCGAGATCATCCTGGCTAACACGGTGAAACCCCATCTCTACTAAAAATACGAAAAAAAATTAGCCAGGCGTGGTAGCGGGCACCTGTAGTCCCAGTTACTCGGGGAGGCTGAGGCAGGAGAATGGCGTGAACCCAAGAGGCGGAGCTTGCAGTGAGCCGAGATCACACCATTGCACTCCAGCCTGGGCGACAGAGTGAGACTCCGTCTCAAAAAAAAAAAAAAAAAAGATAACTGGATTCTCCCAGCTTAGAGGACACACACTCAAGTGCCTGCCTGCACTTGACATCTAGCTTTGCTAGATGTCAGCCAGGTAACACCATGCCATGCCTCAGGATTAGTGCTGGCTGATATTTGGCCTCGGCCTTGGGAGCCATGGGGACACTGGGACCATCTATGAGGGGCTGAATGGTTACTAGCTGAAAATGTAGGTTCACTGTTTGCCTATTTTCTCATTTTATTTTATTATTTATTTATTTATTTATTTATTTATTTATTTATTATTATTTATTTATTTATTTTGAGAAGGAGTCTCATTCTGTTGCCCACGTTGGAGTGTGGTGGCACGATCTCGGCTCACTGCAACCTTCTCCTCCCAGGTCCAAGTGAGCCTCCTGCCTCAGCACCACTAGTAGCTAGGATTACAGGCATACACCACCACGCCCGGCTAATTTTTGTATTTTTAGTGGAGACAGGATTTCACCATGTTGGCCAGGCTGGTCTCAAACTCCTGACCTCGTGATCTGCCCACCTTGGCCTCTCAAAAGTGCTGGGATTGCATGCAGGCATGAGCCACCGCACCTGGCCTATTTTCTCATTTTAAAAAGAGATACTAGAGAGCTGGATTTTTATGTGAAGTCTTCAAAATTTTAAAATGTTGGCATTTAATTACAATGTTAAAATGCCATCTAGGCCAATCCTTGGAAAACTCAAGAGGACAATGTCAGTGGGTGCCAGTTGTGATCTCCGGACTGAATATCTCTAAGAATCTGTCCTGCTCCACCATTCTGTAACTCCCAGCCACCTGTGAAATTGTAGGCAAAAGCACCCTGGGCTCCATTTAATTGTCAAGTTGACTAGACTTTTTTAAAGAATCAGGGCTGCTACTTAACTCTTGGTTGTAGGCATTTATATCCTATCAACAAAATTGGAATTGGTGGCTTTTTACAAATTTTCTGCTTCGTCTACTCTCCAGCCACTACTCTGTGTCCCTCCTTCCTGCCCCTGAATTGATGTTGTAAGCAGCTGGCATCGCCTTGGCAGTAGTATAGGAAACACTTTTTTAGGGCATCTGTATCCCATGGGAACTCTATCTGTTTATTTCCTTCACCTGGCATCTATCCACAGGAAGCCAGCATTCCTAACTCCCTTACCTTACAGCACTTCTTGTTTTGTGATAACACAGAAACATTTTATTGGAAAGGACTGGAAGGCACCTCTCCCACCACACCCTGCAATCTATCTTCTAGAGATGATTGAGCAATATGAAATATAATAATTATAAGTCATTATCAAATGGATTGGCTCCAGATTGAGAGATTCAGCAATTAACCTCTGTCTTTCATGTTTTATTTCTGGAGGTACCTGTCTCTTAACCGACCACTAACATCACACATAGCACATCCAGAATTTAGAAAGGATTTGCCCACAGTAGGTGGGCACACAGATTCTACAGAGAGATTGAAGTGATTTATTTGTGACAAATTTTTGCAAGTCTTGGGGATTGAGTGTAAGGGAGTATTCAAGCAGTTGGACTTATGTGAAATAAGACATAAGACATATTTACTGCTCAGCCTGATGCCTGGCACATAGTAAGTGCTTAATAAATTACAATTATTCCTACTGCCAAGCACCACCATTATCTTCACTTTCACTACAATTAACATAGAATGAGCTAGTCTTATTATCTAGAGAATACTTTCTATTCTTTAGAACTCTAGTTATAAAATCAATAAAATTCTTTGGTATATGGTATATAGATGATGTGATTAAAAGGATCCATCCAGCCAGGTATTCTGGCTGCACTGAGACACCAGTGACTATCTAAAAAACCACTCAAATGGTCTTACCCCTCATGGCACTGGGACTTTGCCTACAGACAGTGGTGAGCCATGTGAGGTGTTGCTTTGGTTTCCTCATCTATAAGATGATAGGATTGCACCAGCTCAGGAGTGATGCACTCAAGTGCCCCAGGAATCAGAGAGGCAAAAAATGCCATGCCTGAGCGTTAGTGCCAGCTGACACTTGGCCTTAACACTGGGGAGACATGGGGATAGTTGGAAGCATCTGTGGGGCCTGGGCTTTGCCTACCATTGGCTAAATAGTTAGTATACACAATCTCATCTGATCTTTATAAACAACTCTGTAGGGTATTTTATTTCCATTAAAAAGATGAGAAAATTGAAGCTTTGCTAGATGTCAGTAATTGGTACAAGGGGGCAGCGTTGTTAAGGTAGAGCAGAATACCTGTTTCAAAGACCATTCCTTTCAGGGAGAGCATGGTATTTGTCCTTCATGAAATCTGCCTTAAAGTTCAGGAACTTGCCTGCAACTTCTTGACTTCCCCTTAACAACTGACTGTGAATCTGTCACTTAAATATTGTTCTAAATGTCTCTTTAGCTCATGTTTTCAGTAATTGTGGCCCACAGTTTCTTAATGAGAGTCTGGTAATAAACAAGTTAAACAATGAAAAAGGGTTCTCTCCTTAGGGCCCTTGCCTGAGCTTGTTTCTATTTCCTCTGGGAGGAAAAAAGAAAGAGATGTGTCAGAACAGAGGTGGAACTTCTCAGAGATTGAGAGATCCGTCTACTGTAACTTAGTCATCACCATCAATTTTGTTACCTGAGGCAGGCGGAGCTGCCACCTCCCACAGCCTGTGGTTGTCCTCACAACAGAGTTACTAAGCACGGAGCCCTCCAGGCCCCTGCCAAGCACACCCAGCGTGTGCCTTAAGCAAGGTGTCCCTGAGTGTTGAATGTTGGGTGGGGGGTGCCCAAGGTTATGGCAATAAAGAAAAAACATAGTGCCAGGGGCTTCTCTGAAATCATTTACCCCTTCTTTTGTAGTTAGGTTTTAGCTTTCAAAAGAAAAAAACAAAAGCTTGTAAACAGTTCATTCTAAAAGGACAAAGGCAATATGTATTGTATGCTTAAAATTTCCAAGGTTCTGGAAAATGTCTGGGAGAATTAGAAAGTGTAGACTATATGCTAAAGCGTTGCAACCCAGAAGATAGATGATTCAGTTCATTCTAATAAACATGACATGTATGGTTTGCTTCATGCTAGGCAGCAATGCAAAGAGGAATAATATATGGACTTTGCTTCATGGCTCTAGCTGCCCAGGGGAGATGTAGATGCTTAAACAGATAATACAATACTGTGGATTACAGCTCTAGAAGCAGTGCAGCTTTGGGAGTACAGACAAGGGATGTCCAACTCTGAGTCTCACCCTTTAAAGATGTGAAGTCTTGTTAGTGTGTGTATTTTTATGGCTGAGAGGGATTGGGCACAGTTATTCCCTAACATACACGTTCCCTTTGAAGCTGGGGACTGCAAGGAATGTGCACATTCCTGAGAGATTAGAAAACATCTAAAAGTGAGAACTTTCAGGTGAGCCTCTTAAAATGCATTGATTACAGATGGGACCAACCCTTTGGGTGCTATTGAAAATTCTTATCATTATGGATCCTTCTTTCAGAAGGGGAAAGAGAAGGGAAATGACATTTATAGGGCACCTGCCATGGACCAAATGCCTTACAGGTTCCCGTTCAGGAGAGCCCTCTGAGATGAGCTTTTTGGCTTCTTTCTAAGCTTAGGGAATGAAGGCTCAGAGAAGTTAAGCAACTTGTCCAGGATCAGACAGTTAGAATGTGACCAAACAAGGATTCTAACCCAGGCCTGTCTGACTCCAAGTTCTGTCCCCTTTCTACATTTCTGCTATGCAGTCCTGATTCCTTGAGTTTTCACTCCCTTTATGAGTGTTTGCCATTTTTGTCTCTCTCTCTTTTTTTTTTTATTGTTACCACCACTTCGCCTTTATAGAGCCAGCCCTTTGCACTTTCCTTAACACTTTCAGATGTGCTGATTGAAGTCTTTGAGCCACTGGTGACTCTTTAGCTTTTAAAAAGAGGTGCAGATTAAAGTGAATGGGATAGTTGCCATCATGTGAACATTCCTGTCACCATCATAATGATCAGAGAACAGGCATGGTGATAACCTGCACTTACCTTTGCTTCTTTGCTAGGCACTGTGTAGAATGATTTAGACATATGGAATCTCTGTTTTCCAGGGACAGATAACAGATTCCAGAGGATATGGTGCAGTATAATTAAAAATAACTAAGGAAGTATGATTTTCTTATTTTGTATTTGAAAAATGGATGGGAGTTTCCACGGGCAGTCTGAGGCTGCACTAGAGTACTATGCTGTAACCTGGAAGACTGCTCTGAGAAGGAAGTTAGATGACTACATGAAGAAGGTGTTAGACAAGTGCACTGAGGTGTGTGTGTGTGTGGCAGTGTGTGTGTTGGAGGGAGGAGGTTAAGGATCAGAGGTATGGAATAAGCAAGGGAGAGAAGGCTCAGAAACAAAAATAGAAAGTATCAGGCATTAGGAGAAGACAAGCTGAACTCTAGAGGCATTGAGGCCACGTGGTAGGAAGAATGAATGCAGGGGTCAGAGGGTACACTTGCTATGGTGCGACTCAGGTTAACCACCTAATCTCACGGGGTCTGAGTCTCGTCGGTGGTAAAACAGAAATAATAATATCTCACAGAATTATTGGGAGGACGGAATGAAGTCTTGTTTCAGCTCTCCAGAAACTGAGATGTGCCCTACAAATGTTTGTGATCAGCATCAGCTTGGTTTAAATCTGCAGCTCCTGGAGAGCCTTTGGGCAAGAGCTGCAACCCTTAAAGCTGGGGCCAGAGAAGAAGGTAGAGGACGAAGATGGGATTGGAAACAAACTCAGGGAAAATTTCTGAAATGACGGAAAGTGAGAATTTAGACAATTTCTGCCTGAAATCACCTCTGCAGCTATTAGTTATTAACCCACCTAGAACCAAATGCAATTAATTTAGCACCATGTTGGAAAGCTTGGAACATGAACCATATCCTAGGGCCTAGGTTTTGATCCTTTGTAAAGGCTTCTCTTTTGGAACCCAATTTGGTGTCAGTACATAGGAACTAACAAGTGTGCTGAGTTGTGAGTCATCGGCAGTCTGCTTTCTTCCAGAACATCGTGGGAAAAGGATGGACAGACTGCTTCAGATAAAACCTGGACCCACTCAAACTCTCACTGTAGACTGGAAACAAAACAAATCAACTTTAAAAATAATGTTTTAAAAATCTAATTGAACTCAGGAGACGTAAGTCTCTGTTCTTTGGTTTCAATGTGGATCCGAAGTCTTGTTTTGTTTACTGTTCAGTCTTCAGGCAATCACATCAGGTGTTATTTACAACCCTGTAGATTCTTAGGGAGTTCACACGTGCCTTTTAAAGCACGTTTGTGAAACGATTGTACCATACTAGGGTTTGGGGATACAAAGATGACAGATGTGGTCCCTGACTTTGAGGACGACACAGTCTAGAGGAGTGAGAGCTTGCGTAATTAGTGTGTATATAAATACCATGCAATAAGTGACTTCATAAAGGTACAGTATACATGAGCAGCTTTAGGAGCCCTGCCTGAACACTGCCCCACACTGGGGTGAAGTCTTCTTGTCACACTGGATGGTGAGTGCTCTTGAGACTTCCAGTGCTTCCTCCATAAGGCTTGGAAGGGCAAGCTGTGTTTTTCTCTGCTTGGATATAATTTATTATGCTTTGGACATAGTATCAGCAAAGACTTGAGGATCCTTTAATAAGGATCCTTTATGAACTTGTGTTCATAAGGAGTTGCATATTTTTATTTTAAAAGTCTTGGCACTTCCTTTTGGTAAGCAATCTAGGCTTCCTAATGTGCATAGCCTTTTGGGTAAACCTGTGTCTTCTGGTGTTCTAACGATAGCTAGTGGATATGTGAATTACATTCTTGGTCTTACTTGAAATGGTGCAAGGTTTCTGTTGTATAGTGTTAAAGGTGCATCTGATTATTTGAAGCCCTTTCCTAGGCAGTGGGCACAGTGGATAAGAAGGGAGAGCATACTGGGTAAAATGACAATGCTCCAGGATTCCATTACATTTAGTGGCATTTTGGGATATTGTTTTATTTTATTCCACTGTTGTTCATGATGTGCCATCTGTCTTTATTTCCTTTCCTTTGTTCATTTTGGGTTTAATTCTCTCTTATTTGTCTAGTTTCTTAATATGGAAGCTGAGGTCACTGGTTGAAAACATTTTCTCTCTATTATAAGCACTTAATGCTATAAGTTTCCTTCTACTCCTGCTTCAGCTGCATCCCACAAATTTTGACATGTTGTGTTTTTATTTTCAATCTGTTTAAAAGACTTTCTAATTTCCTTTTTTATTTTTTATCTTTTTGACTCAGGTTATTTAGAAGTGTGTTATTTAGGATACTTGGATCTTTTCCAGGTATGACTCCATTATTTATTTCTAGCTTCATTTTATTGTGGTCAGAAAATAAACTGTGTATGACTTGAATTATTTTATACTTCTTGAGACTGGTTTTATGGCCCAGAATATAATCTATCTTGAAAAGAATGTCTAGTCCGCTTTTGTGGGTGGAGTGATCCATACATGTCAGTTAGGCAAAATTGTTTGATAGTGTTGATTTTTTTTGTCTACCTATTCTTTGGAATTGAGAGGGGAATATTGAAATCTCCAACCACAATTATTAATATGTCTATTTTTATTTTTAGTTCTCTTAGGTTTTGCTCGATGTATTTTGAGCTTATGCTGTTAGATGGATAAATATTTAGAATTGCTATATCCTCTGGATAAATTGACTCATCTGTAATTATGAAATGACTCTTTCATTTCATAATTAGTCTGTTTTCACACTGCTGAGAAAGACATACCTGAGACCGGGCAATTTACAAAAGAAAGAAGTTTATTGGACTTATAGTCGCACATGGTTAGAGAGGCCTCACAATCACAGTGGAAGGCAAAAAGGAGCAAGTCACATCTTACGTGGATGGCACCAAGCGAAAAGAGAGCTTGTGCAGAGAAACTCCCTTTTTTTTTTTTTTTTTTTTTTTTTTGAGACGGAGTCTCGCTCTGTCACCCAGGCTGGAGTACAGTGGGGCAATCTCAGCTCACTGCAACCTCCACCTCTCGGGTTCAAGCAATTCTCCTGCCTCAGCTTCCTGAGTAGCTGGGACTACAGGTGCGTGCCACTACACCTGGCTAATTTTTTGTATTTTTAGTAGAGACAGGGTTTCATTGTGTTAGCCAGGATGGTCTTGATCTCTTGACCTCGTGATCCGCCTACCTCGGCCTCCCAAAGTGCTGGGATTACAGGCGTGAGCCACCGCGCCCGGCCAAAACTCCCATTTTTAAAACCATTAGATCTTGTGAGACCCATTCACTATCACAAGAACAGCACAGGAAAGACCTGCCCCCATGATTCAGCCATCTCCCACCAGGTCCCTCCCACAACACATGGGAATTATGGAAGCTACAAGATCAGATTTGGGTGGGGACACAGAGCCAAACCCTATCATTGATGGTTAATTTTATGTGTTAAATTTGACTGAGCTACAGGGTCCCAGATGTTTGGTTGAACATTCTGAGTGTGTCTGTGCGGGTGTTTTTGGATGAGGTTAACATTTGAATCAGTAGACTGAGTAAAGCAGATGGTGCTCTCCGATGTGGGCGGGCCTCATCCAATCAGCTGAAGGCCTGAGTAGAACATTAAGACTGACTCTTCTGTACGAGGTAATTCTTTCTGCCTGATTACCTTTGAGCTGGGATGTGAGGTTTCTTCTGCCTTCAGTCTCAATCTGACATATTGATTCTTCCTGGGTTTCAAGCCTGCTGGCCTTCGGGCTGGAACTACATCGTCAGATCTCCTAGGTCTCCAGCATGCCAACTGCAGATCTTGGGGCTTGTCAGCCTCCATACTCACATAAGCCAGTTCCTTATAATAAATCTCTCTCTCCCTCTACACATACACACATGTGCACACATGTACATACACACACACATACATACATACATTTTTCTGGTTCTGTTTCTTTTGGAGAACCACAACTAATCTAATACAACTTCTTTATCCCTAGTAATATTCTTTGTTCTGAAATCTAATCCCTATTCTAATTTTCTTTTGATTAATATTTATATGCTATTTGAAAAATCCCTTTGCTTTTAACCTACTTGTGTCTTTATATTTAAATTAGGTTTCTTATAATTTGGGTTTTGACTTCTTATTCAATGTGACATTCTCTACTACTTTATTTTCCTTTCTCTTTTTTTTTTTTTTTTTTGATGGGATCCCACTCTGTCACCCAGGCTCACTGTAACTGTCACCTCCCAGGCTCAAGCCATCCTCCCACATCAGTCTCCTGGGTAGCTGGGACTACAGGTGTGCACCACCATGCCCAGATAATTTTTTGTAGAAATGAGCTCTCACTGTATTGCCCAGGCTGAACCCCTGGGCTGGAGCAATCCACCCACCTTGACCTCCCAAAGTGCTAGGATTACAGGCATGTGCCACCTCACCTGGCCCATTCTCTACTGTTTAATAATGTCTACCTTTTCTTCCTTTTGGGGATTGAATTGTTCTATTATTCTATTGTATTTCCTTTTTTATTGGCTTATGAACTATAAACTATAACTCTTTGTTGTTGGTTTTTGTTTTTTTTTGTTTGTTTGTTTTTTCGAGACAGAGTTTTGCTCTTGTTGCCCAGGCTGGAGTGCAATAGTGTGATCTCGGCTCACTGCAACCTCCGCCTGCTGGGTTCAAGCGATTCTCCTGTCTCAGCCTCCTGAGTAGCTGGGATAACAGGCACATGCCACCACGCCCAGCTAATTTTTGTATTTTTAGTAGTGACAGGGTTTTGCCATGTTGGCCAGGCTAGTCTTGAACTCCTGACCTCAGGTGATCCACCCATCTTGGCCTCCCAAAGTGCTGGGATTACAGGCGTGAGCCATCTCACCCAGCCAATATTTGGCCTTAAACATCCAATTATCTTTAGAAAAATATACAAAATGAGACAAAAGTCTTTTATATTTACCCACATATTTACTATTTCTGGTGCTCCTTATTCCTTTGTTTAGGTATTATTTTTGCTTCTGCCTGAAGTACTTCTTTTAATGTTTCTTGAGCAGGTGTGCTGGCGATGGATTCTTTCAACTTTTGCATATCTGAAAAACTTATTTTTTTATTTTCTTTTTTTCAACTTTTTATTGTGAAATAATATAGGCTCATAGGAAGTCACAAAATAGGTCATAGAGTCAATCTCATGAGCCCTTCACCCAGCTTCCTCCAAGAGTAGCATCTTATCACCAGTACAATATCAAACCAGGAAGTTGACATGAGAACAATACTAATAACTAGACTACAGACTGTAATAAGGTTTTAACCAGTTGTTCTATGCACTCATTGGTATATTCACCTTAATTTTTGAAAGATATTTTTACTGGATCTTGGACTTCTAGGTTGGCAGTATTTTCTTTCATTGCTTTATAGCCCTGCTGCTTCTGGCTTATGTTGTTTCCAATGAGAAGTCAGCTGACATTCAAAAATGTGTTCTTCTCTATGCAACTTTTGTTTTGTTTCGTTTTTACGGAGTCTCAGCTACAGAGTCTCGTTCCATCACCCAGGCTGGAGTACAGTGGCATGATCTCGGCTCACTGCGAACTGTGCATCCTGGGTACAAGTGATTCTCCTGCCTCAGCCTCCAGAGTAGCTGGGACTACAAGTGTGTGCCACCACACCTGACTATTTTTTTTTTTTTTTTTGTACTTTTAGTAGAGATGGGGTTTCACCATGTGAAGCCAGGCTGGTCTCAAACTACTGACCTCGTGATCCACCTGCCTCGGCCTCCCAAAGTGTTGGGATTACAGGCGTGAGCCACTGTGGCTGGCCACAATGTATCTTTTCTTTGGCTGCTTTTAAGAATTTTTCCTTTTTTTTTTTTTTTTTTTTTTTTTTTTTTTTTTGAGCTATCATCTTGCTCTGTCACCCAGGGTGGAGTGCAGTGGCGTAATCTTGGCTCACTGCAACCTCTGCCTCCTGGGTGATTCTCATGCCTCAGCCTCCTGAGTAGCTGGGATTACAGGCACCCACCACCATGCCTGGCTAATTTGTTTGTATTTTTAGTAGAGACGAGTTCGTCCATGTTGGACAGTCTGGTTTCGAACTCCTGACCTCAAGTGATCTGCTTTCCTAGGCCTCCCAAAGTGCTAAGATTACAGGCGTGAACCACTGCACCCAGCTTTATTACCATTTTTAAGCTATTTGTGATGTGTCTTGGTGTAGTTTTCTTCATATTTCTTGCACTTGGTGTTCTTGGATCTGTGAGTTTAAATTTTTCATGAAATTTAAACAAAAATTTCAGGTATTATTTTTTCAAATGTGTTTTGGTCTCACCACTACCCCTCTCTGCACTTCAAAGACTCCAATTACATATATATTAGGTCATTTGAAGTTTTCACCAGCTCACTGGAACTCTCTTTGTTTTTTACTTTTAGTCTTCTCTTTTTCCCTGTGTTTCATTATGGAAAATTTCTAATGCTATATATCAAGTTCATTAATCTTTTATGGGAGGTATATAATCTGCTGTTAATCACATTGATTTTTTTTTTTTTTTTAATCTCAGACATCGTAGTTTTGTTTTGTTTTGTTTTTTGAGATGAGTCTTGCTCTGTTGCCAGGCTGGAGCTCAATGGCGCGATCTCAGCTCACTGCAACCTCCGCCTCCCAGGTTCAAGTGATTCCCCTGCCTCAGCCTCCCGAGTAGCTGGGACTACAGGTGCATGCCACCACGCCCGGCTAATTTTTTGTGTTTTAGTAGAGACGGTGTTTCACCACGTTGACCAGGATAGTTTCA
Source organism: Rhinopithecus roxellana (assembly GCF_007565055.1). Lineage (NCBI taxonomy): Eukaryota > Metazoa > Chordata > Mammalia > Primates > Cercopithecidae > Rhinopithecus > Rhinopithecus roxellana. Next base: position 67,557,611 of record NC_044560.1, on the reverse strand, counting down.
ATCTCCTGACCTCGTGATCTGCCCAACTTGGCCTCCCAAAGTGCTGGGATTACAGGCGTGAACCACCACGCCCGGCCCTAGACATTGTAGTTTTAACTCTAGAAGCTTGACTTGGGTCTTTTAAAATATCTTCCATGTTGCTACTTAGCATGCCTAATCTTTCCTTGACCTTTTTCAATATATGGAATATAGTGAAAATAATAATTCTTTATCTCCTTATCTACTAATTCTATCATGCATGTTATTTCTGAGTCTGTTTACATTAATTTTTCTCCTAATTGTAGATCATACTTTTCTGCTTATTTGCATGCCTGGTAAGTTTTGAATGGATGTCATACATTGTGAATTCTACCTTGTTGGGTGCTAGATATTATATTCCTTGAAATATTCTTAGATTTTGTTCTGAAACACAGTTACTTGGAAATGGTTTAATGCTTTCAAGTCTTACTTTTAAGTTTTGTAGAGATCAAAGTGGCACTTAGTTTAGGGCTAATTTGTCCCCAGGACTGAAACAAAAGCTTTCTGAATATCCCACTTGCTGCCCCATAATTTGTGAAGTTTTCCACTCTGGCTGCTGAGAACACAAAATATTCCCAGCTCTTTGTATGTCGCAAGAATTATTTCTTCTGCTCCTTTTAGGCAGTTCTTTCCCCAGCCTGGGGTAATTTTTTCATCTGAATGTACTGAACAGAACGTAGTTGAAGACATAAGGGGTACCCTTTTCAGATCTCTGGAGCTCTCTTTGTGTAGCTCTTTCCTGTCCAGCACTCTGCCCATTATCTCTAGACATACTTGCTTCACCAAACAACTAGCTCTCATCAACTCAGGGAGACTGCTAGACTGTCTGGGTTCCCCCTGCCTGTGCTACAGCCTAGATCTGCTTTTCAAGCAGTAAGCTGGGGTAGTTGTAGGTCTTGTCTCGTTTCCCCACTCTAAGCAGTCACTGTGCTGTGCCATTTGATGTCCTATGTATGAAAAATGTTGTTTTATATAATTTGTCCAGTTTTATTATTTGTTTCAGGCAGGAAAATCATTGTTTCTCCATTTTGACTTGAAAGTAGAAGTCCTGCCATTGGAATTTTGCTGAAGAAACTGTATTAATTCCTAAGAGCTGCCATATTGTAAACTGCGTGGCTTAAAACAACAGAAATTTATTATTCTTTCACAATTCTGGAGGCTGGGAGTCTGAAATCAAGGTGTTAGCAGGGCCATGCTACCTTCAATGGTTATGGAAAATAATTCTTTCTTCTAGCTTCTGGTGGCTTCCAGCAGTTCTCAGTGTTCCTTGGTTTGTGTATGCATCACTCCAATATCTGCTTCCATCTTTCCATGGCCTTCTCTTCCATGTGCCTGTGTCTCTGTGATCAAATTTCCTCTTTTTATGGAAGGGCACCAGTCGTTGGACTAGGTCCATCCCAATTCAGTATGACCTCATCTTAACTTGGTTACATCTGTAAACAGCCTATTTCCAAACAAGGCTACATTTCCAGGTACCAGGCATTAAGATTCCAACCTATTTTTTGGGGGGACACAACTTAACCCGTAACAGAAACTTTTATTCTTCTTTTTGACTAAATCATATTTTAAAGGGAACAAACGTGACTGGTGTTTGTGGTAAACTACTAAAAATGCCCTGCATTATTAGTTTATCTTTAAATATCCTCAAGTATTTATGAGAGTCATAATAATTTATAAATCAACTTCATATCTATCTTTTCTTAAATATGATTTGTTAATACAGTGAGATTGTTGCATTAAAATTTCTCATATTTTCTGATTAATAAAGCCATTGTATATTTTTTGGCCTTCTGTCTATCTTGGACCTTAAGGATTATTAGGGATTAGAAGGGGTTCAAACTTGAAAATGTAGTAGTGAGCTACTGTGATGCTATCTTAAAAGTAGCTTCTTACCTAATAATAAAAATGTGTAGTCAATTATGGCTTCATTATCTGGAGGAATTAGAAACAACTCTGTCAAACATGCTGACCCTTGATGCCATTTACAAATTCTTCTTAGAAAGAAGCTGCAAAAGGAATCATTCACCTACTAATCCAACATCCAAAAATGTTTAGTCCTGTGAGCTAATATCATCAATGACATAAGCACAATCAAAATTAGAATAGGAGCCAAAAAGTGTATGTTCTAAGTTGACCTTCCTTTGGGTGACAAGTGTTTAGTAATGCCCATGGATTCACTGGCTTTCTGTAGTGACAGGCAGTTCTCTGATCTCCATCATTACACCTAACATGTTGTACCATTTTAACTGTGACTTTAAGTTTAATTTTAAACATGACTTTAATTTTAAATGTGACTTTCTCCTCAATAAGAACCTTGAGAGAATATCCTGGTACTTAACAATGTAATACACTAGATTCTTAATATCTGTGCGAGAGATGGCAGTAGGATATGAGGGAGGAGAGAACAAATGAGTAAACGAGGCCCAGAGACATTTAGCATCGTGTCTGTGGCCACACAACTAGTGAGGGATAGGGTAGAACTAAAGTAGCTCTTCTGTAAGGTTGGTGCAAAAGTAATTGCACCAAGATTGGAACCCAGATAGTCAGATACAGAGTCTATATGTACATTACTTTTGCACCAACCTAATAGTTCTCAAGTCGTTTTTTTCTTTTTACAACATCTGTATTTTTTATCTCTTTGGATCTCAGTTCTCTAGCCATAGTATACTAATTTTTATAAATTATAGTTAACACTCTTACAGTACTTGCTATTTTTCTGGTACTTTTTAAGTGCTTTCAATATATTAATTCATTTGATCCTCCTAATAACCCTATGAGGTAGGCACTATTTTCTCCACATTACAGGAAACTACAATACAAAGATATTAAGTAACATGCTCACAGTCATATGTCTGGTAAATGGTCAAGCTGAGATTGGAACCCAGATAGTCAGATACTAGAGTCTATATGTAAACCACTATGATACACTCCCTGAAATGGAATGACATTATCTTTTTGTTAAAGTCATATGAGGAAAGGTAAACAAATATTTAATGATGTAGAATTACATAATATTGGTTTTATTACACAAAAAACATACTTTTTTAAAATTTCAGTTAATTTTGTGTTAAAGATGCTCATTAATTTGTTTACTTCCCATCAAAAAAATGTTGAATCAATAGGAAAAAATCCTTAATGTTTATACATTAATATTAATTAGAGACAAATTAAAGATACAACACACACTTTTTCAAAATAGGTTGCCAGGGTTCTTATAAGCAATAATCAGTTCAGTCAGAATTGATACTTAGTTTCTCCAAAGGATTTAAGCCTGATTCTTTTTATTATTTTCTATATAGTTCCAATGTAAAAATCATTCTAATGCTACTTATTTTTTAATTGACTGCTTTGGGGTTTGCAATATGCATCGTTAAACTTACTGGTCTTTCTTCAAATGTATTAGACTACTTCTTATATAATGTAAGAACCTTACAATAATATATTTTCATTTTCCCCAAGAGTCTTTGTGCTATTGCATCATACATTGTACCTCTATATATGTTACAAACTCCATACTTCATTGTAAATATTTTTGCTTTAATTATCTTTTAAAGAAAAGTATTTCATATTTACTCACATGTTTGTCATTTCTGACATTCATTATTCCTTTTTATAGTTCCAAATTTCTCCCATATGATTTTTGTTTTACTGGAGGAACTTCTTTGAACATTTCTTATAGTTCAGGTCTGCCAACAATAAGTTCTATCTGCTTTTATTTTTCTAAAACAGTTTTTATGTTGCCTTCATTTATGCAGAATATTTTTGCTGGGTTTGGAATTGTAGATTGACAGGCTTTCCTCTCCCCTGCCTCTCTTAGCGTGTTAAAGATGTTGTTCCATTGTCTTTTTGCTTTCATGTTTCTGACAAAAAGTCTGCTGTTTATTTCATCTTGATTACTCTGTAGGTAATTAATCTTTTTTTCCTCTGGCTGCTTTTGATATTTTCTCCTTACCACTGGTTTTTCAACGATTTGTCTTGGTGTCATTCATTTTTATCCTGCATGGGATTTAATTAGATTCCTGGATCTGTGGGTTTATTCTTTTTATCAAATTAGGAAAATTTCTCACCATAATTTATATTTGTTCTGCCCTCCTACTTCTCTCCATGTGGGAATTCAAGTTTGCACCTGACTTTTCACTTTGACTAGTAGAGAGCCCTCAGTGACATCCTAGGTCATTCAGTAGAGACACCAGTAGAGTCACATCTTAGTAGTAGGACTGAACTATCTCCTGAGTGAACGCTTTTCTAGACTTGCCCTAGAAATGTATTAAAATAGGCATCAAATGGATCAAACTGATCTACATGTAATTTAACTACTTGCCAAGACAAAGCTCAATATTATTTAAGGAATGACAACAAATCCCCAACTCAACAACATAGTAGCCATAATACTCAGCCTTCAGTTAAAAATTACTGGATATACCAAGAAGCAAGAAAATGTGATCCAAAAAAGGAAAAAAAAAATCAATCAATAGAAGCAAACTTAGGAATGACAGAGAAAATGAAATTAGAAGGTAATAACATTAAAACAACTATTATAGCTGTGTACAAGTATTTGAAGTAAAACATAATGTGATGAGAAGTGAAAATCTTTTTTTAAAGAATCACATAGAACTTCTAGAGATGAAGAGTATAACATCTAAAATGAAGATTTCACTGGATGAGTGTAGAAGCAGATAAGACTCTGCAGAAGAAAAGACCAGTGAACATGAGGGCATAGCAAATTAGAATATATCCAAAATGAAGCACACAGAAAAAGACTGAAAAAAAATGAACAGAGTTTTTTGTCTTGTGGAATAATAACAAGCAGTGTAACACATGCAAATACAATCACATTCTGAGATATGGGGCATTAGGACTCTAATACATGACTTTGGGGTTGGGGAGATACAACTGCACCCGTAACACTAAGTTCAGTTCTTTAAATTTTTCATGCATGTTACAGTGAAAGAAAGCTGATTTCTTTACTTTCCAAGCATAGGTTTTGAATCCAAAAGTGTCTGCTGTTGAATTTTGGCTCTCTCACTTAAGAGCTGTCCAACTTTGAACAAGATATCTGGCCTTTCTACACTTCAGTATCCTCATCTCTCAAATGAGGATGGCACAAGCACATATCTCATAGCATTATTGTAGGCATTCTATTATTTAATTGATGCAGAACACACAGAATAGTGCATGTCACATAGCCATACACTAAGTGCTCAATAAAGATTAGCTGTTATTGTTATATCAAATTATCTCATCTATGTAGCTATTTAACACTGTACTTAACACGGGAGATATAGTGATAAATGCAAAGGATAGTTCCTGTCTTCACTGAAGAGAGATTTTCCCCTGGATCTAGACTTTGGTCTTATTTTTGGTAAGGAAGCTTTTATTCTTTTCTTTTCTTTTCTTTCCTTTCTTTCTTTCTTTTTTTTTTTTTTTTTTTTTGAGACAGAGTCTTACTCCGTCACCCAGGCTGGAGTGCAGTGGCATGATCTCGGCTCACTGCAGCCTCTGCCTCCTGGGTTCAAGTGATTCTCCTGCCTCAGCCTCCTGATTAGCTGGGATTACAGGTGCCCACCACCACGCCTGGCTAATTTTTGTGTTTTTAATAGAGATAGGATTTCACCGTGTTGGCCAGGCTGTTCTAGAATTCCTGACCTCAGGTGATCAGCCCACCTTGGCCTCCCAAAGTGCTTGGATTAGAGGCGTGAACCACTGCGCCCAGCCACTTTTATTCTACTTTTAAAAACTCTGTAAGGAAATACTTTTCTAGGGGGCGGAGCAAGATGGCTGAATAGGAACAGCTCCAGTCTCCAACTCCCGGCACGAGCGACACAGAAAACCGGTGATTTCTGCATTTTCAACTGAGGTACTGGGGTCATCTCACTGGGGAGTGCCAGACAATCAGTGCTGGTCAGCTGCTGCAGCCCAACCAGCGAGAGCTGAAGCAGGGCGAGGCATTGCCTCACCTGGGAAGCGCAAGGGGGAAGGGAATCCCTTTTCCTAGCCAGGGGAACTGGGACACACAACACCTGGAAAATCGGGTAATTCCCACCCCAATACTGCGCTTTAAGCAAACTGGCACACCAGGAGATTATACCCACACCTGGCCGGGAGGGTCCTACGGCCACGGAGCCTCCCTCATTGCTAGCACAGCAGTCTGCGATCTAACCGCAAGGCAGCAGCGAGGCTGGGGGAGGGGCGCCCGCCATTGCTGAGGCTTAAGTAGGTAAACAAAGCCGCTGGGAAGCTCGAACTGGGTGGAGCTCACAGCAGCTCAAGGAGACCTGCCTGTCTCTGTAGACTCCACCTCTGGGGACAGGGCACAGCTAAACAACAATAGGGGAAGCAGAAGAGGCCTGTGCAGATGCGAACGACTCTGTCTGACAGCTTTGAAGAGAGCAGTAGATCTCCCAACATGGAGGTTGAGATCTGAGAACGGACAGACTGCCTGCTTATGTGGGTCCCTGACCCCTGAGTAGCCTAACTGGGAGACATCCCCCACTAGGGGCAGTCTGACACCCCACACCTCACAGGGTGGAGTACACCCCTGAGAGGAAGCTTCCAAAGTAAGAATCAGACAGGTACACTCGCTGTTCAGCAATATTCTATCTTCTGCAATCTCTGCTACTGATACTCAAGCAAACAGGGTCTGGAGTGGACCTCAAGCAATCTCCAACAGACCTACAGCTGAGGGTCCTGACTATTAGAAGGAAAACTATCAACCAGGAAGAACACCTATACCAAAACCCCATCAGTACGTCACCATCATCAAAGACCAGAGGCAGATAAAACCACAAAGATGGGGAAGAAGCAGGGCAGAAAAGCTGGAAATTCAAAAAATAAGAGCGCATCTCCCCCTGCAAAGGAGCGCAGTTCATCGCCAGCAATGGATCAAAGCTGGTCAGAGAATGACTTTGACGAGATGAGAGAAGAAGGCTTCAGTCCATCAAACTTCTCAGAGCTAAAGGAGGAATTACGTCCCCAACGCAAAGAAACTAAAAATCTTGAAAAAAGAGTGGAAGAATTGACAGCTAGAATAATTAATGCAGAGAAGGTCATAAATGAAATGACAGAGATGAAAACCATGACACGAGAAATACGTGACAAATCCACAAGCTTCAGTAACCGACTCGATCAACTGGAAGAAAGAGTATCAGTGATTGAGGATCAAATGAATGAAATGAAGCGAGAAGAGAAACCAAAAGAAAAAAGAAGAAAAAGAAATGAACAAAGCCTGCAAGAAGTATGGGATTATGTAAAAAGACCAAATCTATGTCTGATTGGGGTGCCTGAAAGTGAGGGGGAAAATGGAACCAAGTTGGAAAACACTCTTCAGGATATCATCCAGGAGAACTTCCCCAACCTTGTAGGGCAGGCCAACATTCAAATTCAGGAAATACAGAGAACACCACAAAGATACTCCTCGAGAAGAGCAACTCCAAGACACATAATTGCCAGATTCACCAAAGTTGAAATGAAGGAAAAAAATCTTAAGGGCAGCCAGAGAGAAAGGTCGGGTTACCCACAAAGGGAAGCCCATCAGACTAACAGCAGACCTCTCAGCAGAAACTCTACAAGCCAGAAGAGAGTGGAGGCCAATATTCAACATTCTTAAAGAAAAGAATTTTCAACCCAGAATTTCATATCCAGCCAAACTAAGTTTCATAAGTGAAGGAGAAATAAAATCCTTTACAGATAAGCAAATGCTTAGAGATTTTGTCACCACCAGGCCTGCCTTACAAGAGACCCTGAAGGAAGCCCTAAACATGGAAAGGAACAACCGGTACCAGCCATTGCAAAAACATGCCAAAATGTAAAGACCATCGAGGCTAGGAAGAAACTGCATCAACTAACGAGCAAAATAACCAGTTAATATCATAATGGCAGGATCAAATTCACACATAATAATATTGGACTAAATGCTCCAATTAAAAGACACAGGCTGGCAAACTGGATAAAGAGTCAAGACCCATCAGTCTGCTGTATTCAGGAGACCCATCTCACATGCAGAGACATACATAGGCTCAAAATAAAGGGATGGAGGAAGATCTACCAAGCAAATGGAGAACAAAAAAAAGCAGGGGTTGCAATCCTAGTCTCTGATAAAATAGACTTTAAACCATCAAAGATCAAAAGAGACAAAGAAGGCTATTACATAATGGTAAAGGGATCAATTCAACAGGAAGAGCTAACTATCCTAAATATATATGCACCCAATACAGGAGCACCCAGATTCATAAAGCAAGTCCTTAGAGACTTACAAAGAGACTTAGACTCCCATACAATAATAATGGGAGACTTCAACACTCCACTGTCAACATTAGACAGATCAATGAGACAGAAAGTTAACAAGGATATCCAGGAATTGAACTCATCTCTGCACCAAGTGGACCTAATAGACATCTATAGAACTCTCCACCCCAAATCTGCAGAATATACATTCTTCTCAGCACCACATCACACTTATTCCAAAATCGACCACATAATTGGAAGTAAAGCACTCCTTAGCAAATGTAAAAGAACAGAAATTATAACAAACTGTCTATCAGACCACAGTGCAATCAAACTAGAACTCAGGACTAAGAAACTCAATCAAAACCGCTCAACTACATGGAAACTGAACAACCTGCTCCTGAATGACTACTGGGTACATAACGAAATGAAGGCAGAAATAAAGATGTTCTTTGAAACCAATGAGAACAAAGATACAACATATCAGAATCTCTGGGACACATTTAAAGCAGTGTGTAGAGGGAAATTTATAGCACTAAATGCCCACAAGAGAAAGCTGGAAAGATCTAAAATTGACACTCTAACATCACAATTAAAAGAACTGGAGAAGCAGGAGTAAACACATTCAAAAGCTAGCAGAAGGCAAGAAATAACTAAGATCAGGGCAGAACTGAAGGAGATAGAGACACAAAAAACCCTCCAAAAAATCAATGAATCCAGGAGTTGGTTTTTTGAAAACATCAACAAAATTGACAGACCGCTAGTAAGACTAATAAAGAAGAAAAGAGAGAAGAATCAAATAGACGCAATAAAAAATGATAAAGGGGATATCACCACGGACCCCACAGAAATACAAACTACCATCAGAGAATACTATAAACACCTCTACGCAAATCAACTAGAAAATCTAGAAGAAATGGATAATTTCCTGGACACTTACACTCTTCCAAGACTAAACCAGGAAGAAGTTGAATCCCTGAATAGACCAATAGCAGGCTCTGAAATTGAGGCAATAATTAATGGCCTACCCACCAAAAAAAGTCCAGGACCAGATGGATTCACAGCTGAATTCTACCAGAGGTACAAGGAGGAGCTGGTACCATTCCTTCTGAAACTATTCCAATCAATAGAAAAAGAGGGAATCCTCCCTAACTCATTTTATGAGGCCAACATCATCCTGATACCAAAGCCTGGCAGAGACACAACAACAAAAAAAAATTTTAGACCAATATCCCTGATGAACATTGATGCAAAAATCCTCAATAAAATACTGGCAAACCGGATTCAGCAGCACATTAAAAAACTTATCCACCATGATCAAGTGGGCTTCATCCCTGGGATGCAAGGCTGGTTCAACATTCGCAAATCAATAAACGTAATCCAGCATATAAGCAGAACCAAAGGCAAGAACCACATGATTATCTCAATAGATGCAGAAAAGGCTTTTGACAAAATTCAACAGCCCTTCATGCTAAAAACGCTCAATAAATTCGGTATTGATGGAACATACCTCAAAATAATAAGAGCTATTTATGACAAACCCACAGCCAATATCATACTGAATGGGCAAAAACTGGAAAAATTCCCTTTGAAAACTGGCACAAGACAGGGATGCCCTCTCTCGCCACTCCTATTCAACATAGTGTTGGAAGTTCTGGCTAGGGCAATCAGGCAAGAGAAAGAAATCAAGGGTATCCAGTTAGGAAAAGAAGAAGTCAAATTGTCCCTGTTTGCAGATGACATGATTGTATATTTAGAAAACCCCATTGTCTCAGCCCAAAATCTCCTTAGGCTGATAAGCAACTTCAGCAAAGTCTCAGGATACAAAATTAATGTGCAAAAATCACAAGCATTCTTATACACCAGTAACAGACAAACAGAGAGCCAAATCAGGAATGAACTTCCATTCACAATTGCTTCAAAGAGAATAAAATACCTAGAAATCCAACTTACAAGGGATGTAAAGGACCTCTTCAAGGAGAACTACAAAGCACTGCTCAGTGAAATAAAAGAGGACACTAACAAATGGAAGAACATACCATGCTCATGGATAGGAAGAATCAATATCGTGAAAATGGCCATACTGCCCAAGGTTGTTTATAGATTCAATGCCATCCCCATCAAGCTACCAATGAGTTTCTTCACAGAATTGGAAAAAACGGCTTTAAAGTTCATATGGAACCAAAAAAGAGCCCGCATTGCCAAGACAATCCTAAGTCAAAAGAACAAAGCTGGAGGCATCACGCTACCTGACTTCAAACTATACTACATGGCTATAGTAACCAAAACAGCATGGTACTGGTACCAAAACAGAGATATAGACCAATGGAACAGAACAGAGTCCTCAGAAATAATACCACACATCTACAGCCATCTGATCTTTGACAAACCTGAGAGAAACAAGAAATGGGGAAAGGATTCCCTATTTAATAAATGGTAATGGGAAAATTGGCTAGCTATAAGTAGAAAGCTGAAACTGGATCCTTTCCTTACTCCTTATATGAAAATTAATTTAAGATGGATTAGAGACTTAAATGTTAGACCTAATACCATAAAAACCCTAGAAGAAAACCTAGGTAGTACCATTCAGGACATAGGCATGGGCAAGGACTTCATGTCTAAAACACCAAAAGCAACAGTAGCAAAAGCCAAAATTGACAAATGGGATATGATTAAACTAAAGAGCTTCTGCACAGCAAAAGAAACTACCATCAGAGTGAACAGGCAACCTACAGAATGGGAGAAAATTTTTGCAATCTACTCATCTGACAAAGGGCTAATATCCAGAATCTACAAAGAACTCAAACAAATTTACAAGAAAAAAACAAACAACCCCATCAAAAAGTGGGCAAAAGATATGAACAGACATTTCTCAAAAGAAGACATTCATACAGCCAACAGACACATGAAAAAATGCTCATCATCACTGGCCATCAGAGAAATGCAAATCAAAACCACAATGAGATACCATCTCACACCAGTTAGAACGGCAATCATTAAAAAGTCAGGAAACAACAGGTGCTGGAGAGGATGTGGAGAAATAGGAACACTTTTACACTGTTGGTGGGATTGTAAACTAGTTCAACCATTATGGAAAACAGTATGGCAATCCCTCAAGGATCTAGAACTAGATGTACCATATGACCCAGCCATCCCACTACTGGGTATATACCCAAAGGATTATAAATCATGCTGCTATAAAGACACATGCACACGTATGTTTATTGCAGCACTATTCACAATAGCAAAGACTTGGAATCAACCCAAATGTCCATCTGTGACAGACTGGATTAAGAAAATGTGGCACATATACACTATGGAATATTATGCAGCCATAAAAAAGGATGAGTTTGCGTCCTTTGTAGGGACATGGATGCAGCTGGAAACCATCATTCTTAGCAAACTATCACAAGAACAGATAACCAAACACCGCATGTTCTCACTCATAGGTGGGAACTGAACAATGAGATCACTTGGACTCAGGAAGGGGAACATCACACATCGGGGCCTATCATGGGGAGGGGGCATGGGGGAGGGATTGCATTGGGAGTTATACCTGATGTAAATGACGAATTGATGGGTCCTGACGAGTTGATGGGTGCAGCACACCAACATGGCACAAGTATACATATGTAACAAACCTGCACGTTATGCACATGTACCCTAGAACTTAAAGTATAATAAAAAAAAAAAAAAGAAAGAAAGAAATACTTTTCTAAGGGATACTGAACAGTCAAAGGATGTTTGATCTCTCTGACATTCCCTCATTGAAAGCATTGATTCTTATTATACATGGTTTGTAGATTTAGGGAGATGTAAACTCTGAAAAAACTTGAAAGTAATAAATCCTGTATCTCCTTTCTGATTATGTCTCATCTTTTTCTACCCCTTAAACAACACACACACACCCCTTTAGCTGTGCTGGACACATTATCTAATTCCATGTGCCCAAATTCTGCATCTAGATAATGTTGTCTTGTGACAGTGTGGTATCTACCTCATTAAGCAGTCCTTCTAGAATGCTTTGATGACTAAAAATACAGATGACGTGACCTTCGTACACCCGCTCTCTCACCCACATGTAGGAACATGTGCTTTGGGTACATTTTCAAGCAAGGACTTGTGCTGATCTGCCTCATACATTAATCCTAGCTGTAGTAATACTTTGGGAAAGGAATATGATCCCAAAATAACCACCAGGAGAAGAGAAGCATGTCATGAAAGGTCATGGCAATGGGGCAGAGGATGTTGGACAGAAGTGTTCTAAAAATAGAGAGTAAGAGATCAAAGAACCAGCAGTAATGAGGAACCTTTTTTGGCTTTGGTTCCCAAGAGAAGGAGGAGGAGAAGGAGGAAGAGGAGAAGGAGGAAGGGGAAAAGAGAAGGAGGATGAGGAGGAGGAGGAGGCAGCCATGGCTGCAGCAGCACTCCCCAGCCTGCTCGTGCCTTCTGTTCTACCCGCCACTCATACCCATGTTGCGGAAATGCAGGGTAGGGAGGATGGTTAGCACATTTTCCTGTCCTGGGTGTTGACTGCCTTTAAATTATTTTGATGGAAAGTGTATTTATATAATGCTTAAAAACATGTCAAAGTAAGAAACATGGAAAATTTTACCTTACTGCCATATTGCTACTGTTGCAAAGAAGACCTAAACATTTTGGATCAAGAATCCTTAATTTCAGCTTTTTTCTGGACCAGCCCTTTAGGTTTTACCAGTTCAAATTGACTTTTTGTTGTCTTCCTAAACTGTACCTGATGATTAATTGTGAGTGTTTGCAGAGCCAAGCACTGAGGTTTTGTGCATTAATGAGAAGTTGGGTCAATCAGTCACTGTATATATTCTGTAGGCATGGGTATGGGCATATCTGCTGCAGGTAAAGAAATTTATATCTTAGATATGCTGTCAATCCTTCCCCTACAAATATAGCTTTGACAATAATGAGGCAGGTAGATGAGGATGTGTTAAAAGCACAGGCCTCTTGAAGGAATTTTTGGCAGATGATTGTGTGTATGTGTTTCTGTTCATGTATGAACACAATATAGTAATTCTATAGTATAGTAATTCCATATAGTAGGGAATTTAAAATGAATCCCATAACCTTCCTAAAGGACAATTTCCTCAATAGTAAACTAAACTTATTGACACTTGGCTGACAGACAATAAATGTATGGAAGTGCTTGCCGACTATACAATGCTGTACAAATGTTCCTTAAATCATGTGGTTGTCAGAGAACTAGTCTGTATGTTCAAGCCGAATCCACTGTCTCCTATTCAAGGAGGTTTCTTTCTTTTTGTTCATTCCAAAACTATTTACTGTGCCACTCCAGTGTGCAAGGCACTATGCCAGGCGCCAAGAAGCATTTAAAGATGAATCATACCCAGATCCTGCCCTCAAAGAACTTAGGAGGCAGATAAACTTCTGAAAAATACTCTACTTGGTTTCTCTAATTTAGCTTCAAACGATGTCATAACTGAGCGTAATATGACATTTAAAAAGGGACTTAGCACTCCCTCTTAAATATTTAAATAATAATGTACATATTAATTAGTATGCATTTGCCTGTTTATAGACTTATTAACATATATGCTAGTAGTCAAGAATACTGAGAAATGCCTGTGCAGGCAAAGGTGTCTTGATTCAGGACAGGCAGTGTGAGGTACTGCAGTGATTAGCAATGACTGACAGTGCACTAATCACAGCCCTTGTTGAGCAATCAGTCTTCATTAGGCTCCCCAAACCAAAATTGACCCAAAAACAATTGATTCTTTCTGGCTTTAAAGCCAATTTCTCCATTTGTTTTGGTTTGAGGCTTTTTAAGGCTGAATCCATGTGTGAAAGGCCCTTTTGTTTAATATTTTAGTTGCAGTGTAGTTAATAAATCCTCGACTTTATTCTAAAAGTAGAGACAAAGTTAAGACTTCTCCAGGAGACTAAGGAATCTTAATATTTACATGAGGGAAATATGCACAGTTATAATCCTGAAAATTATGCGATTTCCAGTCATTTGAAAATCACCACAAAATCTTATTCTTGTAAAAATCTAGCTTAAAGCACATTCTCAGTCAGAATTCTGGCTTTAAAAATATTCCTTGAATAAGAATACTAGAGGTCTTTGGAAAGTATAGGACATAATACTGACCTCTTCTCCCAGTAAAAGAAAGCTGCTTTAGAGATTTAAAAAAAAAAAAAAAAAAAAAAAAAAAAAACTTACAATTTCCTTTTTAGGAAAACTACGAGGGCCTGTACATTGGTCTTGAGCTGGCCTCTCTTTCAGGCATTAATAGATCTAAATCACTATGAGAGATCTTAAAGATGGTCCTTAAGAAAAAGAAGCTATTGTGAACTCAGAAAAGAGGAATGTTCCATTTAGTGCTCAGAAGAATGGTTGAAAACTAGTGGAGGACATGTGGGTGCTAACATTTAACAAATGAGTTTCATGGAATGGTGCGAAGTGAGAAGTAACACTGTGTGAGCAGTAAGTGTAATCTTCAAGCCAAGATGTCCAGGGCAGGCACAGAGGCCTGAGCTTCCTTATGAATCAAGACAGACAACTCCCCGCCAGAATCCCCAGAAAGTCCCTCCATGGAGAGTCTGGCAGACTGGCTCCAACTCTCCAGCCTTTGAGCTCTCCCACTACAATGTTTCAGAAGGAAGGAGAGTCCAGATCACATAGCCAGTTATGTGGCACCTGTGACCCCTTAGTGGCTCATTGCCTCACAGTAAACACTACCACCAATATTGCTGACCGTCCACAGATGCAGTGTATTCATACAACAAATATCAAATCTCTAGACTGTACTGTCTATCAGAAATGAAGAATCTGTTCATGCCTCTCTCCTCCAATTTGTGCTTCTACAAAGTACAGTGAGCGTCTGCAGGCCTGTGCCTGTCTGCCTGCTGTCTACGGTTAGGTCGGCAATAGTGCCCTTTGCTGGTAGCCTCTGGACCCCCAGTTTCTTCTGGCCTCATCTTCATAGTTAGGACCCAAGTCACTCCCTGGTTCTCACCAAGCAACTACATGATTTCAAGAGATCTCAAAAGTGTTAATCTTGAATTGAACAGTGATTTTGACTCTTTCAGAAGACTGGTTAGCTTTAGGAATAAAAAGCAGGGTCAAAAATTCATTCCCTGGCTTTTCCAGTATTTACTGCTGTGTAATAAACTACCCCCAAACTTAGTAACTTAAAACATGGTTTTTGTGGGTCAACAGTTTGGCAAGCCTCCTCTGAGTGATTCTACTGTTCCTCCTGGAGATGACTAAGGTCACTTAGTGGTACCCAGCTGCCAGCTGGGCTGGCTGAGAGGCTCTAAGGTGATTTTACTCACACATCTGGTCCCTTGATAGGGGTGGCTGGAAGTGTGAGCTCACCTAGGACTATCTATTGGAATACATAATGTGGTCTCTGCAGCACCTTAGTCTCAGGGTGGTTGGATATCTTACATGGCAGCTATCTCCCCTCAGAGCAAGACTTTCAAGAGAACAAGGAGGAAGCCCTCTTTTTTTCTCATCTAGCCTCAAAAGTCCTGCTGCATTCTGTTGGTTTCAAGCAGTCGTAAGGCCATCCCAGATTCAAGGGGAGGGAAGTTAGGCTCCATTTCTTGATGCAATGCTATCTGTAGAAGAGCTTAGGAAATTTTGTTGAGGTCATCTTTGGAAAATATAATCTACTTTGGCCTTTAACCCTGTTTTACTTATTTACTGTTCAACTGACTCTGAATATCTGATTCTTGTCCAAGAGTCAGTTATTTTGTTTACTCAAAAGCAAGCTTCTTCCTCCCTTCTCGTCGCCCTTCTTTCCTTTCCACCTAATTAAGAGGCCTGCTTCTAAGAAGTTTCCCAGAGACCATCTAAAAGACAAGGCAGAGTTCATGGGTCTTAGCTGGAACCAGCAAGATGATATGGTTCAGAGGAAGATATAATCATGATGAGAAGAATTAAGGGAGCTTCCTTGAGGAAGTGGCCATTATGCTGGACTTCGATGGACAAGTAGAGTTTGATACATTGAGAATAGAGGAGAAAGGCATGCCATTCCTACGTGAGCGAAGGCACAGCAATGTAGAAAGGAAAGGTATATTGTATGAGGAAAAGCTAAGAGTACTAAAGAATTGGGGATTCAGATTCTGCAGCCATTGAGAAACCAGGTTTTTTTTTTTTTTTTTTTGAGACGGAGTCTCGCTCTGTAGCCCAGGCTGGAGTGCAGTGGCGCGATCTCGGCTCACTGCAAGCTCCGCCTCCCGGGTTCCCGCCATTCTCCTGCCTCAGCCTCCCCAGTAGCTGGGACTACAGGCGCCCGCCATCTCGCCCGGCTAGTTTTTTGTATTTTTTAGTAGAGACGGGGTTTCACCGTGTAGACCAGGATGGTCTCGATCTCCTGACCTCGTGATCCACCCGTCTCGGCCTCCCAAAGTGCTGGGATTACAGGCTTGAGCCACCGCGCCCGGCCGAAACCAGGTTTTTGAGTTGTGTTTTAAGAAGAAACTCTGATAGCAGTGTGGAAGATGCACTGGAGAAGTGAGATCGTAGGGAGAAAAAGATGACCAGTGTATGTCGGGGGCTAGTGTATCCAGGTGAATGGAAAGGAGAGGGCTTTCTTTCTTTTCTGGTCTGTAAGAGAAACAGTAGCCATGACTTTTTCCAGAGATAAAGGCTGAAACTGGTACTATTCATCACTAGGCTTGGGCCTTCTTTCAGCAAAGATTTGTCCAGATGTATTTGGATTGGATATTGGGTAGAACCAGTTATCCTCTTGGGATTTCATCCCACCCCTCACACCCCTTTTCCAGTGAATCTATGCCTCAGCCTCCCTGGAAACCTTCAATTTCCCAAGTCCACTTCAAACTCTTGCCCTAGCTAAGAGGGCCCAGACCCTCAGCTGTTTCTTCCCCAATCCTCTAAACTCTTTTTGTTGCCACCCCATAGCCATTCGCTGAGCATGCCATGCTCTATCTCACTTGCTCATATCACATGCTTGCATATGATAATCTCTCTACCTTACTGGCCATCGGTTAACACCCAACTGAAATGTCACCTCTGTGAAGCGTGATGCATAGGCTACTGCCTTCTGATCTCCCAAGATGTTCTCTCTTCTATTGTAACATCTGTCCCATTTTAGCATCATGTGTATTTCATGTTTATTTTGTGGATTAGACTGAGTCCCTTGAAGGAGCAGAATGCTCCTTATCATCTTTGTATTGCTAGTGTCTCTCATAGGACCTGGCACAGAGTAGGTGATCAGTATATGTTACATGAAGGAGTGAAAGTTGGAACTTCACTTAACTTATATTGGTCTGTGTTTCTGATCTAGAAATCCTAACACTGTGAATGAGCAAGGGGTTGATTCCATTCTGTGCAAACAGTGGTGGTTAAGTGTGCTCAAAAGAAGCTGGGTTTCTGTTGACATACAGTTACCGAAGTAATCTGGGAAATTAGCCAGTGAAAACCAGCAGATCCCAGAGTAGTAGAGCTCTTTTCACAAACCTTGTTTATTTCTAACAAACCGTTTCCCAGAGGTATCATGAGCAGCCCAATTGCATGTCTCTCACACCCCAGCAACTATTAAAACCGGCAATTCCTTGCCTGGTTTCAAAGTGCAGAGCAGCCCTGTGTAGTCCCCTGGAGCCTGACATTCATGAGTAGTTTAGATCATTGTCAACTTCAGTGGTCACCTTTTAAAAGCTAAAGCTAAGGTCATACATTCATAAAATCCTTCCTGACATTGTCTGGATAATAGCAGGTAACTCAGCTTATACATAGACTAAGCCCTGAAGAATGCTCCGTGGGCAGAGCTCAGTTTACTTGAGAGAACTTTGTTTGCACAAGGTTTCAGAACTTGGGTAGAGAAGATGTTTTCCTTTTTACCAAGAACTCTGCCATGAACAGTTTTATATAATGGAGTCCGTGCTAGCAAGTTGTTGCTGCTTTCAAATGGCTAGAGCAGATAGATGACACATCTGCCTTCTTAAGCCTCAAGTTAATACATATGTGCTCAGGGAGAGCCTCTAAATTGTGTTTTGTTTTGTTTTTTATTACTTACTTGGGTTATTCACTGGGCTTATTAAACAATGGTCTGTAAAGGTGCAACATTTTGCATCTTCCTGACTAAAATGTTTGACTTAATTTTACCCATTAACACCCATGTTGCCTCTCTCACCTAATTTCAGTTTCAGATATTTTCACCTCTAAGATGACACATTTATGAAAATGACAATTTTTAAAACATACCAATTGATTATGGGCAATTCATCACAACACCAAATAATTCTCCCCATAGCTATCCTTTAAGGATGGAGCTCCCTATTTTGTTTAAGAATCACCAAGAGTAGTTCATGAGGTAGGGTGAAGGGAGAAGGGCCTTTGCAGTGGACATGCTTGGCAGCCTCATGCTACCACTGCTCCATTGACCAGAACCTCTCCGGGCCTCAGCTTTCCTTTGGATGAAACCCTCATCACAGATTTGGTACAGATTGAATGATGTAGCCCTTAGAAGAGTCTCAGCAAAGATTAATTTCTGTCCTTGTTTCCTAGACAGGTCAGTAGGTCTTGGAAGGGGCAAAAGGAGCAGAAACTTTATAGAGTTAGGAAACAGTGGTAGTTGGGCATATCTAGAATTAGAATGTATAAATATGTAAATATAATTCAATTGACAGTAATTTGACTTGCAATTTCCCAGGAACACATCTACTATACCAGACATGCTGAGGATTTTATGACTCTGTAGCTACATTTAGTCACCATTTTAAAGAGCCCCTTGGCAGTATAGATTCTCTAGCATCATAGAATATTCTATTATGGAAATTAAAGTTCTGGAAGAGCTCTGGGTTCCACTGAATGGATCTCCAGCTGAAGTGTCAGTGATATAAAACTTGTCCACTTATATTTACAAATGATTACTTGATCACTCTTCCAAGGTGAGAAGAATAAACTCATTCTACTGAAATTTAATGTATATGATTGAATGAGAAATAAGAGATTAACTCACATAAATTAATGCTGAATGTTTTCAGAATATCTTCTTCTCTTAAAGCTCAAAGACACTCTCTGTTCTCTTAACTTCCTTTCTTCATCACTTATTGAAGTTTTAAAAACGTTTGTAATTTTAAAATGTGAATTCAGCACAAAAACCATAAATATTTGTCAGGATATCCAAGAGCCAGGCTTACAGAAAGCAAGAGAAAAGATAACAGCCCTTGATGATGGAAGCAGAGACGAACCAGGTGCCTTCCGTGTCCCCTTCATGGTCTACATCTAACACAAGAGGTCTAGATGAGTAGTATGGTCCCTGAGCAGCGGCATTAGCATTCCCTGGGAACTGTGAATAATGTCAGTTCCCAGGCCTCTTTCCAGATGTATTGAATGAGAAACTGTGGGAGAGGGGTTCAGCAACTCTTGTTTAAACAAGCACTCCAGGTGGTTCTGAGGATGATAAAGTTTGAGAACCTTAGTCTAGAATGGATTTTGAAGAATAGAAGGACGTAACATTTAGAGTGGTGTAGTTTAATTAAAATTTTATTCCATGCTGAAAGACAGACAAAAATACTTGGCAGTCTGTACATTGCTTAGATAATATGGCTTTTGACTAAAAAGCTTTATGAAGACCCATACTTTCATATAGAGAGACAGTTTTAGGAAGAATCTCAAAAGTTCACTTTTTGTAGCCTACCGCATAATACAAGAATGTTTCAACTGCCCAGTTTGAGTTCTAGCCTAACTCTTTTCTGTGGAACCCGTTCCACGAAATATTTAAAATATTTATATAGAGCAGGAGTTCGATGCCCAAATATTTTCAGGGTACCCCAGGCTATGCAAAATGAAAAACGTTATCTTGCTAAGTCTTATAATAAGGGGACCTGTTTCATTTTGTGTGATCCAGTGCTCTGGAGGACTTCTCAGAGCTTATACCATGGAATGTAATTATGAATCTCCAAAAGAGGATATTCATTTTTGTGTATAGTGGCTCTTTTAGTTTGCGGTG
Organism: Rhinopithecus roxellana; assembly: GCF_007565055.1. Taxonomy (NCBI): domain Eukaryota; kingdom Metazoa; phylum Chordata; class Mammalia; order Primates; family Cercopithecidae; genus Rhinopithecus; species Rhinopithecus roxellana. The sequence continues at coordinate 67,537,395 of NC_044560.1, read as the reverse complement.
TTCCTCAAACTTCTATGAAGCATCTCTTAAGACCAGAATTCTGCAGAATCCATTTTGGGAAATGCAAATCTAAATTACAGAATGATAGAATTTCTGACTTGGAGCTATTCCTAGGGATCAACCAGTTGAGTCCCTTACTTCTGAGCACCTGGCTTGCTGAAAGTCAAAGTGAATTATTCTGAAGCTACTCTTTATCTATAGTTTGTGTTGTTACTAATCCTTGCAGATATGAGAATCTTCTTTAAACATAAAATTTTATGGATAAACACCCACCCCTTACACCTGTGTACATGGATGAAAATAGGTAAAACGTTTTATACTAGTTAATTAAAAAGTGAACTAATGTTGGGTAATTATATTACAGGCTTTGGAGTCAGATGCCAGCTCCATTATTTATACCAGTAAAACTAAAGGGTGAGTTAGTTAAGCTCTTCAAATATCAGTGTCTTATCTCTAAAATGTGGATGACAATTATACCTACCTCCTGGGTGCTAATGAGAGTTAAACAAAGTGATCTCTGTAAATGTTAATAATGTTAGCCACTGTTTTTATTGCTTGATTAAAATATACATAATGAACAAAAGTTACAACAAAATTCATAATGCTTTTAAAGAATTTGTATTTTATTAAGTTAAATATATTTCTCCACGTGGATTTGAAAAAAGGCATTGCATATAAGTGTAAGATATTATTCATTTTACAATGTTTGATATACAAATTAATTTGCAGATCCTAAGCAGAAACAGCAACATTTGGGATTTACAGACTATAGGTTAAGAACCAATGGCCTGTGTCAACTTATTTTATCTAAAAATAGACTGTCTTTTTCTAAAACATTCATTTCAGGAGAGAGCCCTCAGCCTTCTCTGTTCTGTTATTCCTGTGTTTAAACTCCCTTGCAGTTAATTTTTTATAGGTCTCTCGGGGCATGTTCAAAATCCATTTCCTCTGGTCTCGTCTTCTGCAGACCTGGATGGCTGGTCGGCATCTTCCTCACAGGAATATTTTATTCAGAGTAAAAGTTCTTCCTAAAGAAACCTCTCTATCAATCAATTGCTATTAATCAATTTTGTGCCCAGTATCTGAGTAGACATCTTTAGATAGACAGAGCTGTTAAACCACTTTTGTCACTTCAAGGAACTTATGATGCAGTTGAGGGAATGCAGTCATAGAGAGTATTCAAATGCTATCCTGATGGTACTGGTTGAAAATGCGCTTGATGCTCGGCAAAGGACAAAATCAATGTGAGAGAGTCTTTGTGAAGCCCTGTGGAGGCAAAAGCATATTTAGTGCAAAAACACTGAATAAGGAGTCAGGACTAAGGTTCTAATTTAGGTTTCCAGACTTTGAATCAAACTCACTGTGTGGCCCTGGGATAGTTTCAACTTCTCTAGATCTTAGTTTTCTTATCTGTAAAATGGATGATTGGATTAGGTTCTGCCTGGTGCCAACCTCTGGTAGAAAACCTTTATCCACAGTGTGCATTCTCATGTTGAATGCTCACGCAGCCCTCTGACACAGGTACTATTAGTAGCCCTATTTTTGAAATGAGGACATTGAGGCTCAGTGAGGTTGCTAACCTGCTAACACATAGCCGGTGAGTGGTGGTTCCAGTACTCTTATCCGGGTGTTCTCCACTCTGGCCTCTTTCTCTCTTAACCACAGGCCAAATTTCTCCTCTGAGAGAATGGGAAAAGGTTTGAGCTGGACTTTTTGAGATGGATGAGGGCAGAGATCGAGTTACACTATGGGTCTAACTCAATCCCCAGAGTACAGGGTAATTTATAGTGCAGCTCCCTCCCTGAATCCCAGAAAGCCTATAATATGAAGTTATTTCTGTCCCCAAACACCAGTGTTATTATAGAGATCAGCTGAACATGAGGTTAGTTTATTGCTTATTCATTAACCTTTTCTTCTTTGTTTATTTCTTCTTTTTTTAATCCTTCGGTAGTTTTTTTAGTTGCTTTTTTCTAAGTTCTCCTTAATTTCTCAAATAAAGCTCTGCCTATTGTCATGTAAACAGAAAGACTATTTTCTCCCCACCTCTTACAAATCATAAGCCTGTAATTACCAGTTTAATATCATATTTACATTTTTAATAAAAGAGTGACTGTATTTACTTCCATTTGCTTCTATTCTAGTAAGGATTTAGAGCTATTCTATATGTTCTATATGTGACTTTTATCTCTAGTTAGTGTTGTTTGCCTTCTGTTCTTGCATGATCTGCCTTGAATCTGACAGTTGAGAGATGGAGGAGCCAGCAATAATGTCTTAGTTCATTTTGTGCTGCTGTGACAATACCACAAGCTGGGGAATTTATAACGAACAGAAATTTACTAGCTCACAGTTCTGAAGGCTGAGAATTTCAATATCAATACTGAGCTCACACCTGGCCAGTGCCCTTTTGCTGTATCATCCCATGGTAGAAGGTGAGAGGGCTAGAGAGACAAAAGGAGGCCACGCTTGTCCGTTTATAAGGAACCCACTCCCAAGATAACTCCTGAGAAAACGGCATTAATCCATTCATGAGGGCAGAGCCACCATGGCCTAATCACCTCTTAAAGCTCCTATCTCTTAAAGGTCCTACCTCTTAATACTCCTGCAGTAGCAATTAAGTTTCCAACACATGGTTTTTTTGGAGACACATTCAAATCATAGCAAATAGTAGTCATAAACTCGTACTCAGCATTTACTTTGTTTTAGATACTATTCAAGGTGTGTTATGTTCAATCTTCACAACCACCCCAGAAGTTTGGGACTATTGTTGCTCCCATTTTATGAGCAAGAACATTGATTCAAATAAGAAAGTTGACATGCCAGTGATTTATCCAAAGTTACATAGTCGGTCATTTGGCAGAAGCCAAGTCAAACTCAGGGAGTTTGGCACCAAAATCTAAACCCACACACTTGAGACTAGACTTTTGCCTCCTCAGAAGGAAAGAAATGGGCAATGCATGGGAAGATCAGTTTCTTCTTCTCCCCGCCCCCTCCCTTTCCATCTCCTCCTCCTCCCACCTTCACCATTTCTGCCTCTTCTTCTACTTTAGAATGAACTGATTTAAATGGAATTTATTTGACCAACACAAGAAGATTAATTACTTAGGCTAGGAGAAAATTAGGAGGAGGAGAAGGAAATTAAGAAAGGGAACATTTTGGATATACATTTGCCTCTCATATACACCTCTTTCCAAATGGAGAGCTGTTTCCTGAACAGTTTTCCTAGTGAAAGAGGTCATTCACAGCTAGGGAAGGCAGGCCCCACCACTGCCAGGATGGGCCGGCCACTGCAATTGCAAAATTAATAGCTTACTGCCATTTCTATCACGTTTTAATAGTTGAAAGAATAAGAATTGATCCTTATCTTTAAAAAAGCAAGAAGGGCTTTAGGAAATTACTCCCTTCATCTTATCACCTCTGCTGTGCCTTATTGTCATGATACAATCATGTGTCTGATATTTTATTTTCCTCTGCTAATAGCAAGGCTTTAAATTATTAAAGGAGAAGAATGTTGACCCTCTGCTTTGCTGCTTCTCCCTCTCTGCTTTGAGAGTTGGTTGACTCTTTCAGCCTCTTTCCCTCTGCCTTAGAAAGGCTCATTTTCTGTTGGGAGTCACGTCCTGGCTCTGCTTCGTGCCTGTGAGTGTGGAGGGCAGAGTTTGGGCTGCTGAGTGAAGCTGAGGAATGTCTGAGAGGCAGGGGAAGGGGGTTGTTGACTTTACTCAAAATATTTCTTGAAAATATCTCATATAATGTTAGATTTTGCAGCTCCCCTAGCTCTTCTCCAACCCCCCACTTTTAAATAAACATGTAGAGTTATAATTGTGTACAGAAGGAGTTAGAAAATGAACCCCACTGTTGCTATCTCCACAGGCATCTGTGCGGGTGTGACAGGGTGAATAGGCCCTTTGGGAATTTTAAGGGGAATCCTCTAGAGCCAAATTCCTCAACCAGGGCAAACTTCCATCAGCTGTGTAAATAGTGTGGCAATGTGTGGAGGCCACGGGCAGTTTCCTGATAGTCAGCTACTGTGCCCAGGTAGTTAAAAGGAGTCGTGTTCCATCCTGAGGTTTGCAGAATGTGAGTTGGGTCTTATAGTCCCTGATGAGCATGCGGGTAGAAGTTTCCTTTCCACTTTATTTAGTACTGGGGAAGGCAGCCTGATTAAGACAGGTAGGGCTGGCTGGATGAAACCACACCTAAGAGAAGCCTTCTGGGTATCTGAGTGAAGAGAAAAACTGTGACTGTAAACTGAGGACAGAGTTAGGCTCACTGGCAGGCATTCCTCCCAGCTCAAGAAATTCCTGGGGATGGGAATAGACATTGTGCTCTGGGAGTTCTTATTTAGCAGTTATTTAAAATACAGAGTTAAATGCAATTCAATTTATGTATCTAGTGCCTTTAAATATTCCCCACAACATCTGAAAGAAGTTGGAAATCCTGGAAAGGCTTCCTGTCTCTCAAGCAATGCCACGTGCATGCGCCTAGTTTTTTGCAGCTGCGTTAACCTCAGCTCTTCCCTGTACAGAAATCTGGATGCTTGCCCCAGCTCCTGAATCTAAAGTTGTTTTATTTTTCATTTGCTTATTCTGCAGTGTTCATCACTCTGACATCCAATTTGTTTGTTTAGCTTAAATGAATAAGGATAGAGACAAAACAACTAGGTACAGACAGTTTTCTACGTACGTCAGTGCATAATGCATTCTTGAAAATATGAACAAACCTGCAAGAACCAAATAATTATAAATAGAGTTCTAGTACCAGTGAACCAAAAATACTATAAAATCCCTAAATACATCATGTTTTTAGAGGTAGTCTTTAATCATATATTTCCAGCATTGTGTTTGTTCTTTAATGCTTTCCTTTCACTAGACCCATGAAATACTGGCTAACATCCAACCATCATCCAATTGAGGCAAAAGTTTATCTGCTTTTGGCTTGCCCACTGTTTTCCATGTTCATCTTAACTGTATTAAATTTATGAAACCCTTCTCATCAACAGTATCAGAATTTATTTTCAGCCCTGCTTTTATAGATGTATATGGATAAAACCCATCAAATTATTCTAATAATTACTTAAACAAGTATTCTAGTACAAAGATGGTACCACGCTGCCCAGACAGAATACCTCTACCAGCCATTGTCCAGTTTTATCATGACCAATTTAAGTGCTTATGTTTCTCCTTTCTTTAAGTGTTCTCCTTTCTTTAACCTGTCTAAACCATTCTGGAAATTACCAGATATCAAAATTGCATGCTGTTGTGGAAATGCTTCCTTGAAGTGATCAACTTTTGTCATTGGTCGGTGGTCCAGAGCCACAGGAATTGACGGAAAACAGGGTTGGAGGCAGTTGTTTGTTTCCTGTGTGCACTGTGAGCAAGTTTGCCTCTTACCAGTCTAGGTGAAGCCTGCCACCCAGGTGGATCTCAGCATTCCCTGTACATGTTGTACAGCAGTTGTTGTTCTCTTCAAAACAATAAAGAGTTTGAAATTTTTAAAATTTCAATGTGTTGAACATGTATATAGATAATTGTGACTGAGAATTTAACTAACAGTAATTCTTGAGATGAGGGAGGAACTAGAAACCAATGGAAGGGTTGAATCATTTTTGTCTTTTGTTATATCTCCTGGCTCCTTGTCAACGTAACCTGGGGATACATAATATTGGACTTCATCTACATCTTAATATCATATAAAAAATCTGAGAAGCATTATAGTAGAATCATTAAGAGCATTGACTTTGAAGGAAAACAGACTTTGGATTCCACTTTCTGGCTATGTGATCTTGGGTGAGTTACTTCACCTTGCTGAACCTCAGTATCCTCATTCATGAAATTGAGATAGTGATGCCCATCTCTCCAGGTCATTATAAAAAGGGAACATAATATTTTACAAATTTTTGTGAAATCGCCCAGTGTTAGCCAACCAACATAGGTTTGTTTCAAAGATTTCCTTGATGTGGTTTAAAAACCTGTGTTTCTCCTTTTCATCTTTGACATTATTGTCCAATAACAGTACTAACCATAGTGGAAAGAGAATGGAGAATGGCAGGAGGTCCTATGTATGAAAGTGTATTTGAGTTGGACAAGGTGGGTCTGAACATTGGTGCCATCACTTTCTCCCTGTTTGTGGGTAGCTTTTTATAAATCAATACATTGGTTAAGGGTATGAATAGACAGAAGGCTCTTTCCTTAAAAAGACTGGAAACCATCCATGTAGCTCTCGAACCCTCACATTTTATCACCATTTATGGTGTTGGGAAATTTTTAGAAATTGAGATATGAGGTGATACAAACCTCATTTTCTTGTGACAGAAATTCCTAGCCAGATATCTGGAAATAGGAGAAGTTGGAGAAGAGGTTTGAGGGACTAGAGAATACTGATTTCCTTAGAATCTAAGCAGTAACAGACTGAGGAAACACATTTTAAAATCACATAGATTCTGTGCATGTCCAAGCTGCAGCCTTTCAGGAATATTCACTCTTGGTGTCTTTTCAAAGATCATGACATAACAGCAGTTTGTCAGACTCTTCTATGAATGCCCCATACTTGAAAACATCAGCTTCTTATATGCATTCCCATGTTGTATTATAGACAGTGTTTAGGCCCTGAAGTGAGAAAATCTGGATTAAAATCCAACCTCTTCCATTTATTAGCTATATGACCTTAGGTGAAAGGATTTTTCAATAATTCTCAGCCTCGGTTTATTCATTTGCAAAGTTTACATATTAATATCCACATCAAGAAGTTGTTTTGAGGACTAAATGAGAAAATGTATGTTTTAGTTCATTCAGGCTGCTATAACAAAAATATCATAGACTGGGTACTATTAACAACATACATTTATTTCTCACAGTCCTGAAACCTGGGAAGTCCAAGATCAAGATGTCGAAGATTCAATATGTGGTGATGCCCTGCTTCCTGGTTCATAGATGGCCATCTTCTCACTATGTCCTCGCATGAATGAAGGAGCAAAGGAGCTCTCTCAGGTCTCTTTTACCAGGGCCCTAATCTCATTTATGAGGGCTCTAACTTCATGACCTAATCACCTCCCAAAGTCTCCACCTCCATATACCATCACATTGGGAACTGGGTTTCAACAAATGAATTCTAGGGGGACACAATATTCAGTCTATAGCAAGGTGTTTAAAATTTTTTGTGAGCTCCACCACCCAAACGAACGATTTTAGTGATAGATCATCACAGGATTTTGCTATAACCTATAAAACATGAACAAGCAAAAACCCAACACAGCATCATTTACTAATGTCTGAAGTTGCAATACCTGAGAAACACTGTTTTTAAAAAATAACAGTTTCCTATGAAATACTAGGGCCAGGGCCAAGACATATTTAAGGTTCCAGCAACTCCTTCTCTTCCAAGCAGTAGCAAGAACAAAATGACAAAAACAATTCCATTTTAGCACACAGGACATTTCTTCCATTTGTTGTTGAGAAGGATTTTATATTTTTTAAAGCAAGGTGTGCTTAGCCTAAGTGCTTACAGAGAATCCTTCAAAAACGTTTTGGATTTAAAAAAGTGCTACTATGCAGGCCCATCGGTTGTGACTGGATCATGGCAGAAGAATGAACATCTCTTGAAATATGACATCTCAATTCTTGGCTGAGTAGTGGTGACATGATTGGTGACTTGACAATAACCGGTATTCATTTGGTCATAATGAATAATAGAGAAAAATCATTCAATGATGTGTTCTGATTAGTCATCCAAATGAATTTTTTTTTTTTTTTTTTTTAGATACAGAGCCTCACTCTTTTGCGCAGGCTGGAGTGCAATGGCATGATCTTGGCTCACTGCAACCTCTGCCTCCCAGGTTCAAGCAATTCTCCTGCCTCAGCCTCCTGAATAGCTGGGATTACAGGCATGTGCCACCACACCCGGCTAATTTTTGTATTTTTTTAGTGGAGACGGGGTTTCACCATGTTGGCCAGGCTGGTCTCGAACTCCTGACCTCAAGCGATCCACCCACCTCAGCCTCCCAACGTGCTAGGATTTCAGGCGTGAACCACTGCATCCAGCCAAATGATAAATAGTTTTAAAGAGCCTATTATATGCAAGAGGTTGCTGGGCTTTATGGTGGGGATAGGAGGAAAGCATTAGAAGTAGTTGTGCAAAGATGTGTGAATTACAGTCTAGGTCTTGAAGAAGCATACGCTAATGGAGAGAAAAGGTATATGTAACCCTAGCACAAGATACAAAGAGTAGTTTCATACAAGAGTGCAAAATGTACGGTAGTTCAAAGGAATAAGAGGTCATTTTAATTTGGCGAATCAGAAAAGAGTTGACAAAGGAGCAGCTGTTGTGCTAGGCTTTGAAGCCTGGTTGTCTTTGAGCATGTAGAGTAAGGAGGAACTCATAGTCCAGGCACAGCAGAAATCAATGCCAAGGCCCAGGACTGGGTAAATGTAAGGAACATAAAGAAGAAGATAGGGAAATAAGACTAAAAAGTGTAATCCCAGGTCAAAGGAAAAGGGAATATAGTATATTGGAAAGATTGTTGACTTAGCTTAATATGGGGGTGATACTCTATTTACTAGTTTCTAAGATTCACATTATTTTTTTCTCATTTTAGTGTTTTTTTAATCAAGAAAAATCTTAGTATGTATATTTAATGTAATAATTCTTTATTACTTAAAAAGAGGTTATTGAATCAATGGAATATTCATAATTGATAGAAATATTTTAATATTTCATACTTATAAAATTGATTTCATTTTCAAGGATATTGTATAATACCTACTTTATAAGCTTTTTGGAGAAATAAGTAAAATTATATATGTAAAGCACTGGTCACATAGTGGGCTCCATAAAGTTATTATTTTTATAGAAATAGAGTTGAATTAAGTTTGACAGGCAATGGAGAACTATTGAAGGATTTCAAAAAGAAGAAAGACAAATAAAACTGGGTCATTAAAATCACCTGCCAGTAATATAAAGAATTGATCGAGGGATGGAACCTATGTGGGACACTTTTACAATAGTCTGGAAAAGAGTTAATGAGGGGTAATTAATGGGGAGAACTTATGAAAGCGAATGGCACGTGCTTTCCCTTAGGGATGCTTTTGACAGGGCCTGCCAACTGATAAGGGTACAGAAGAGGGAGAAGTGGACATGACTGAGAGAACTGTGCTATTGACAGAAGTCAAAGGTATGGGAGAAGAAACAAATGTGGAAGGAACTGGATATGTTTGATCTGGGAAACACTGAATCCAACTCTAGATGGAGATTAGCCAGGAGGCATTTAGAAATCTGTAACTTTGGCAGGGCGCGGTGGCTCCCGCCTGTAATCCACTTTGGGAGGCCGAGACAGGCAGATCACCTGAGCTCAGGAGTTTGAGGCCAGCCTGGCCAACATGGTAAGACCCCATCTCTACTAAAAATACAGAAATTAGCTGAGCATGGTGGCAGGAGCCTGTAATCCCAGCTACATGGGAGACTGAGGCAGGAGAATCGCTTGATCCCGGGAGGTAGAAGTTGCAGTGAGCCAAGACTGTGCTATTGCACGCCAGCCTGGGCAACAAGAGCGAAACTCTGTTTCAAAAAAAAAAAAAAAGAGAAAGAAAGAGAGAGAGAAAGAGAAAGAGAGAAAGAAAAGAAAGAAAAAGAAAAAGAAAGAAAGAGAAGAAAGAAAGAAAGAAAAGAAAAGAAAGAAAGAAAAGAAGGAAAGAAAGAAAAGAAGGAAAGAAAGAAAAAAAGAAAAGAAAGAAAGAAAGAAAAAGAAAGGAGGGAGGGAAGGAAGGAAGAATGGAAGGAAGGAACGAAGGAAGGAAGGAAGGAAGGAAGGAAGGAAGGAAGGAAGGAAGGAGGAAGGAAGGGAGAGAAAGAGAGAGAGAAAGAAAAAGAAAGAGAAATCTGTAACTTCTTTCTAAGAAAGAGATGGGACTAAACATGTAATTTTAGAGTCATTTTCATTTAGGAGGTAATTGAAGCCTTGGCTGCAGATAAGATTTTTAAAGGAAGGGAATAGTGGGGGAAAAGACAAGAGGTTGAAGAATGGAAACTTTAGAGGAAAACAACATGCTGTAGTTAACTCATTGTAAAGAAAGTAGGGGAACCAGAAAAAGAAGGATTTGAACGTTTGGAACGTTTCTCCAAAGAGAAAAGAAAAGCTGGCCAACAGTGCGGAGTATAATTGATCATGCAGGCACACATTTGTGAGCATAAACACAAATTGGTAGGAACAGAAACCTCTTTCTTTACACACCTGAGTTGCCCTTGAATCTCTCTTGGCATTTGGCTGCCATCTTTTTGCTGTTTTCACTTCTTTCCTTTCTCAGCAATTTCAGAGCCCTTTCATTTTGACCTGCATTTCTGTGGTTGCTTTAGTAGCTTTGAGTTGTTCTTTTTTTCCCCTCCCTTGCCTGTGTACTTGTGGGAAAATGCACAGCACAGGCGATCTGAGGAACCCCTTAGGGTAATCCAACACTGATGCTTAAGAATGTCAGAGAAATAAATGAAACCAAGTCCACCTGGGCAAATCATTGAGGTAGGCCCGCGGGTGTTCCCCTTTTAGGGCAATCCAACACTAATAATAATGATACCATATGGTTTAAGATCTGAGTACAGACTTAGCCTGATTCACCTTAAAGTTTCTTGGAAAAGATGCTGCCACCTCTCACATAGAACCTTTCCACTCCTCAGCTTTTGGTACTATCCTGTTGTTTCTCTTTTCATGTTATTTTATGCAGTAATTATTTCTTTCTATACCATACCATTCAGGGTCCTTCAATGAGCTCATGTCCACTGAAACCAGCTTAAAATTTGAGAAAGTTCCTGCATAACTTATGTTGAATGCATTATATACTTGCAGACAGTGGTAGTCTCGTATTTGTTGTAATCACATTTTCATGTGATAATGTATTATACATCAATAGCCTGTTGGCAGTGCACTTAGTTCTAGTGTGGGAAACTTGTAGGAACAGATCAGGTATGGATTTTCCTGCTGATGGGGATTGTGATGTCTACATCCAGTACACCGTAAATGCCTGACTCTGTTAATGTGTCGGTTTTAAGTGTAAAAGCAGAATTGGCTTTACCAAAGACAAAGAGAATACACTTATCTGCTTAGTGGGTATTTTTGCTTTTTTACTTTTTTGTTTCTGTTTTTATAATGCTTTTAATAACTTTTAAAGTGCACTTATTAACTAAATATAATTAATACTTTTAAATGAGAACAATTAAAATACACCAGGGTCCTAAAGATTATAATTTACTGAGTCTGGGTCAAGACTTGGGCATCTTATTTTTAAGAAGCTTCCCTAATTCTCTAATGTACTTTAAAGTTTAATGATTCCTGTTTGTTTGAAATAAGTTGGACAACTTAGTCTAAGTAGGGAACTTACTACTATGACTAATAACTATTGCATATAGTTACCTCTGCTCTGCAGCAGGACTCCAGAACTTATTCTTCCTGTCTAATTGTAATTGTGTGACTGTTGACCAATCTCCCCTCCCCAGTGGCTGATAACTACTGTTCTACTCTCTGCTTCTGTGATAGCAACCTTTGTTTTTTTTTTTCCTTTTTCAGATTCCACACGTAAGTGAGATCACGCAGTATTTGTTTTTCTGTGTCTGGCTTATTTCACTTAATATGATGTCCTTCAGGTTCATTCATGTTGTTACATATTACAGGATTATTTTATTGTTATTATTATTATTTTTTGAGACAGGTCCTCGCTGTGTCACCTAGGCTGGAGTGCAGTGATGCAATCTCAGCTCACCACAACCTCCACCTCTCAGGCTCAAGTGATCCTCCCACCTCAGCCTCCTGAGTAACTGGGACTACAGGTGCATGTCACCATGCCCAGCTAATTTTTTGTATTTCTTGTAGGGATGAGGTTTTGCCAGGTTGGTCACGAACTCCTGAGCTCAAGCAATATGCCCACCTCGGCCTCCCAAAGTACTGAGATTACAGGCATGAGCCACTGCACCCGGCTATTCTTGTTTATGACTGAATAGTATTCTATCATGTATATATATATACAAACACACACACATATACACAATATATATATACACATACACACACACACATATATACACCACATTTTCTTTATCCATTCATCTGTTGTTGGACATAGGTTGATGTCATAACTTGACTATTGTAAATAATGTTGCCATAAACACAGGAGTACAGATATACCTTCATCAGAACTGATTTCATTTCCTTTGAATAATACCCAGTAGTGGTATTTCTGGTTCATATGGTAGTTTTATTTTTAATTTTCAGAGGAACTTCCATATTTTTTTCCCATAGTGACTGTACTAGTTTAGGATCCCACCAAGTGTGTAAATGTTCCCTTTTCTCCACATCCTCACCAACACTGTTTTCTTTTGTCTTTCTGATAATAGCCATTTTAACTGAAATGGGTAGTATCTCACTGTGTGTGTGTGTGTGTATGTGTGTGTGTGTGTGTGTGTGTGTGTGTTTGGTTTGATTTGGTTTTTTTTTGAAAAGGAGCCTCCCTCTGTTGCCAGGCTGGAGTGCAGTGGCGCGATCTCAGCTCACGGCAACCTCCACCTCCTGGGTTCAAGCAGTTCTCCTGCCTCAGCCTCCCAAGTAGCTGGGATTACAGACATGCACCCTTGCACCCAGCTAATTTTTGTATTTTTAGTAAAGACGGGGTTTCACCATGTTGGGCAGGATGATCTCGATCTCCTGACCCAATGATCCACCCACCTAGGCTTCCCAAAGTGCTGGGATTACAGTCATGAGCCACCGCACCTGACCGGCTTTTTAATTTTTATTATTTTTTTATTTTTATTTGAGACAGAGTTTCACTTTGTCACCCAGTCTGGAGTACAGTGATGCAATCTCAGTTCACTGCAACCTCTGCTTCCTGGGTTCAAGCAATTCTCATCCCTCAGCCTTCCAAGTAGCTGGGATTACAGGCACACGCTACCATGCCCAGCTAAGGTTTCACCATGTTGCCCAGGCTGGTCTCAAACTCCTGAGCTCAGGTGATCCGCCCAACTTGGCCTCCCAAAGTGATGGGATTACAAGCACAAGCCACCATACCCGGCCTCATTGTGGTTTTGATTTGGACTTCCCTGATGATTACTGATGCTGAGCATTTCTTCATTGACCTGTTGTCCCTTTGTATGTCTTCTTTTGAGAAATGCTTATTAATGCCTTTTGCCCATCTTAAAAATTGGATTATTTGAACTTTTTTTGCTGTTGAGCTAAGTTCTTTTATATCTGAATATTAACATCTTGCCAGATGTGCAGTTTAAAAATGTTTTCTTCCCTTCTATAGGTAGTATCTTTACTTTGTTAATAATTTCCTTTCCTGTGCTTTGCTTTTTAGTTTGATATAATCCCATTTTCTACTTTTCCTTTTGTTGCCTGGAGAAATGCTTTAAAAGATGGGCAGATTTCTCTGAAAATTTGCAGAAGAATGGAGAACTTTCAGAAAACTGAAAAAGAGCCAATATCATACCTAAATATTTTTGAAGGAATAGAAGAGATCCAGGCAACTGCGGGCTATGTGTTTAATTTCCATTGCTGAAAAATATATACAGCACTGGGGATAGTCTCATAATGTTGGTTTGGTAAGTGAGCAACTGTTCTCCAATCTTACTTAGGCAGAGCAAAGGGAAATGGGCTGAAACTAGAACGTGAGGGATTTAGGTTAGAATGTAAGAGTTTTATGACTGGGAGGAATATTGGAACAACTTCCTAAGAAACATTGTGCAACTTCTCTCTCTAGAGATCTTTAAAAATATGATAGATTTTCATGTCTGGTTTAAATCTGGTGCTGCCCAAAGGTGAAAGAAAGCCAAAGTGTTTTATTTTATGCCCCACATATATTTTGAAGACCTTTTAACATCGATTTTCTCATTTCAAATGTTGTAAACCAAGGATTTGAATTATGTGTAATGGTATCACTAATTTTTAAAATTTCCTTTCACCTTAAGTGAATTTTGCTTTACAAAGCAGTATACATTCCTGTGCCTTAAGATTTTCATCTCATTTCCACGGGAAAAAAATGCTAAGCACATCCACTCCCACGCCACCTCTTTTTCTTTTTCTTTGGTACACTGTGTTTTTGGTCACGTGTATACACAACAAAGTTCAAATAAGTAGTCATAGGAACCTTTACTGGCAGGCTTTGGCAAATCAAATATATGCTATATAATATATAATAATTATACATGGAGAAAAGAGACAGAGGGCCCAGAAGCTCTTGGCAGCTGTGCTGTCTGGTTAGAAAAGGAAGCAAGTTACAGAGTTTGGACATTCAGTTCTGAGATGTTGTTCCTGAGTCAACAGGATTTTAATTATGTATGTGGCCTAGAAGAGACATTTACGCAAGAGGAACATATTGTTGTTGAATGTGTTTGTGATTTTACTCATGGTTCAGAATTGGAAAGAAGCCGAAAGTAATTTCTGAAGGTACATAACTGAATTGAAGGAACATAGAGTAATGATACCTCTCCTAGTGGCAGAAAAATAACTAATATCCTGGCTTCTCATTTCAACTTCCTCACTCAACACACTCCCTTTTCTTTTATAGTTATATTTTTCAAAAAAGTGTGTGTTTTCTTTTTACACAACACTCAGACATTTCAAATCACACTATTTAGGCAGAAATAAGGGATATGTTAAATATAACTTCATCTTTAAACATCTTTTTCTCCTATCCTCATGTTGAGGTCACTTCAAGTTAGAGTTCTTGTTTATAAGTTCATGATGTCTTTATGTATATTTTACAGTAGTTTTGCAAAAAGTTAAAAATTTACTGCACTGACGTGAGATGTTTCATGAGACATGGAAAGGCCATTCTGAATTGTGGCAGATAACTTCTGTCTTATGGATAGATTAGGGAAGATTACAGAGCCTGCAGAATGCAAATAATTGAGCTTTTCTAAGAGTAATATTTTCTTCCTGTGACTCCTTTCATTGATTCATTCACTGATTAATTGATTGACTGATTCATTCACTCATTCAATATTTACTAAGCACCTACAATGTGTCAGTTCTAGTGTTAATGCCTCAGCAGACCTATCATTGCCCACGTTTTAACTTACCTTTGTTTAATTTACCTTCTCCACTGCCATCCAAGTATGCAGCCATAATGACATTTTCTGCTTTTAATAGCTAGCAGTTATTGAACACTTACCAGACATTGTCCTAAGGGCTTTTTACACATTGTCTTATTTAATTTTCACAGCAAGCAACCTTATGAGGTAGGTCTTATTAGCAAGTTCATTTAAATAGGGAGGAGTCAAGTAGGGCAGTATAGGTATCTTGCACTAGGTCACGTATCTAATTAATGAGCCCATGCTGTGGGACTCTAAGGCTTTGTTCTTAATCCCATGCTGTACATCCTGCCAGGATTATTTATTCTGGTTTTTTTTAAGCTTTTCTTTAGGTGCAAATTCTCAAGTTCACCTCTATGCCTCATTAAATTATCATTTTTACCTTCTGTTTTCATCTCTTTTACCTCCTTGAAAATCCATCTGTACTTGTTTTTTCTAAGAAAACAGTAAACTTATTGAAGCTCCAGTTACTTTAGATTTTACAATACTTTCTTGGCTGAGTGTGGTGGTTCATGCTTGTAATCACACTTTAGGAGGCCAGGATGGGAGGATAGTTTGAGGCCAGAAGTTTGAGGCCACCCTGAACAATATAGTGAGACCCCATCTCAATTGAAAAAAGAAAAGAAGAGAAAAAAAATACTTTCTTAATGCAGTTTTGATTTTCTCTTAAAGCCTCTTAAAATAACCAAATCAATGTAACAATTTGTAAAGGTTAATGTAAAATAAATTATTCTAGAATATAAAGATATTTTCCCTGTAATGTCTACATAGTGAAAAATAATACTTGGTGTCTTGAGTAACTTAAAAATATTTAAGACCCTATGAGGTTCTTTGGTGAAGGGACAAAAAGTGCAGAATGTACCTAAGTGAGTTTTCTCCAGTTTAGTAAAAGATTACAGGCCGGGCGCGGTGGCTCAAGCCTGTAATCCCGGCACTTTGGGAGGCCGAAACGGGCGGATCACGAGGTCAGGAGATCGAGACCATCCTGGCTAACACGGTGAAACCCCGTCTCTAATAAAAAATACAAAAAACTAGCCGGGCGAGGTGGCGGGAGCCTGTAGTCCCAGCTACTCGGGAGGCTGAGGCAGGAGAATGGCGTGAACCCGGGAGGCGGAGCTTGCAGTGAGCTGAGATCCGGCCACTGCACTCCAGCCTGGGCGACAGAGCAAGACTCTGTCTCAAAAAAAAAAAAAAAAAAAAAAAAAAAAAAGGTTTTAAAACCAAGTCTTCAGCAAACCTAGAAATGACAACTATGATTTTATAAGTAAGAGAACAAGAATCATGTTTCTTTAATGCCGGTTATACCTTCCAAAAAAACTTCCTTTTAAGATGAGCCAGATCTGCCAAACCAACATATCATCTTGGAGCAATTAAAGGTTTTAGGGTTTCCCCCTCTAGAATCTTATTTCCAGTTGACAGATTTTGAAGGTTCCCCAAGGATACCCATTTGGTAGATGTCACACACTTTCTAATGTAGGGTTGCAAAAAGTAAATGATCACTTTGTTCGAACCTGGGGGCTCATATTTGGCTTTGCTCTGTGAACCCCAGAGTTAGCATCTAAAGTGGCAGAGGACACTTAAAAGAGGGATTCTCCCCTTCATATGCTGCTCCACCATTTGCTAGATAGCTGTGTGGTCTTGGGCAAGTTACTTAAAATCCTAGTGCCTTCTATAAGATGGGAGTAACAACAGCATCCAACTCATAAGTTGTGAAATAAGATAATCTAGGTAAAGCACATGGCAGAGTGCCTAGTCCATAATAAACATGCAATAAACGTTAGATTTTATTCATCCCAAATGTGATGAAACTGAAAGTGATTTGTGTTGAACTCAATTCTTTTAGAAAACCTTCATAGAATTTGGTATTCACATTGTAGTTCATAGCTTTATAATACTAGAGACTTCTAGGTTTTTTAGTTACTCAAAGCACAAAAGATTGTTTTACTTTATAGGGATGTTAGAGGAAAAAGTCACTTTATATTCTGAAATAATTTATTTTACATTAACCTTTACAAGTGTGTTATATTGATTTGGTCACACTATAAGGCATTTAGAGAGAATAAAGAGTGCAGATGGACAGTTTTTGACACGTACCCTCTGCAACGAGGAGACAGGCAGAAAACAGACTATGGGGTCTCTAAGACAGCAGGTAGAATAACAAGGCATGGACTCTGAATTGGGAGCTGGAGGAGCCTAGATCAACGGGAGGAAATTGGTTTGGTGATTCCCAAACTGCATTCTCCAAAATTGTTAACTGTGGTAATAGGCATGCCCTACAGATAATGAAACACTGCCCAAACTTCTCCCCAGCCCAGAGCAGGGAACTCTGAGTACGCGATTCTCAATATGCCGTTCCATCCCCATTCCCACCTGGCTTTCTTCATATCGCCTTGCCTGAATTGCCCACCATACTCAGTTGTAAGTGCCTGCTGACTTCTGCCTCCTGTGGTAGATTGTGGGTGGCAGAGGCTAGGCAGGGTGCTCTCCTGTCCAATGTTGCATCCCTACCCTAGCACAGTTACTGGACACATTTTCTGATCACTCCATAACAATGTGTTGAGGGAAAGAATAGATAAGTAAATGAATGTTAAATTAATCATCACTTTAACTAGTAGACCCATCCCAGAGTCAGCTGTCTCCTTACACCTGGCCCAGTGTGAAGCAGGTGCCAAGTACTCTTCAGGGAGCTTACTTCTCGGGCCCTCCCACCAGTGTCTGATGATAGCTACAGCTCCGTGGGAAGAACCCTGGGCATCTCGGAGGGGTTGGAAACTGCTGACCCAGGCATTTGGAAAACCCAGAAACAGCAGAGCTGGTGGTGGTACCCAGCGTCTGAAAAAAATATTCAGATGTCATTTTTTGGCTTATCTTCCTCCAAACCTTTCGCAACAAATATTTCATTGATAAAATGGGAGGGAGGGAGGTAATATTTTACAGGTAAGTTGCTATGGACAGCGTGTCCAAAGTATATAATAAGCTTTCCATAAATATTTGCTCAATGGGGGTACAAATTGGGAGAATCCAGTCCCCACACACTCATCGTCCTCCTTCAGGTATTTGGAAGAAGTACCTGAACCAGGCGGATGCAAATGGCACTTGCAGTCACTATCCTAAGTATTAGTTTGAACCATATGAAATTGTCATTTTAGTAGGTCAAAAATGGTCAAATATCAGCAATTTCACACAGTTCAAAATGTTACAGGTTGAAATGTGCTGCCTCATCACTAGAAACAAATCAAGGTTGAATTCTGCTGATAATAAAAAGTCTGAATGGTAAAGCAGGCCATTAGCAGCCTTTTGGGAGAACAAAGGACCAAAGCAAACATGAAGGATACACAATTGCCCTTGGTCAGTTCTTCGTAAAGTGCATTCTAAGCCATTTTATGAGGAAAAAAGAAAAGGACTCATTTGGTAAATGCTGCAAACCATATCCTTTTCCTAGAGTTTCAAAATGTGAATTAAAGGCTGGGCGCGATGGCTCACACCTGTAATCCCAGCACTTTGGGAGGCCAAGGCGGTCGGATCACCTGATGTCAGGAGTTCAAGGCCAACCTGGCCAACATAGTGAAACCTTGTCTCTACTAAAAAAGAAAAAAAAATTAGCTGGGCGTGGTGGCACATGTCTGTAATCCCAGCTACTTGGGAGGCTGAGGCAGAAGAATCACTTGAACCTGGGAGGCGGAGGTTGCAGTGAGCCAAGATCGCGCCTTTGCACTCCAGTCTGGGTGACAGAGTGAGACTGTCTCAAAAAAAGAAAAAAAAGAGTGTCACTGAGGAAGAGGCCAGTCCAAAAAGGAGATTCTCAAAGGGTCGTTCTTATTAGAAGAGTCTGTTTTGCTGTCCAGGGAATCTGTATTGTCATGTGTGGAGTTTTGAAATACATATTTCTCAGTATCAATTTATAAACTCTATAGGCAGCATCAAGAAAAGGTATGGATAGACCCCTATTTTAATCCAGCTCAATATACAAAAATTTATACTTATAAACCATGCGTGTTAAGTTGGAATACATGGGATCTACTGGGTTCTGACCAGTCCATCAGTTTTAATTAATGAGTGAAGGACCTCTGAATTAGAGTCAGGATTCACATTACAGAATGATTCTTCATTTTCACAGATGTGATCACCACAAAGTTTCTTTAAATAGTTACCCTTTTTTGGTAATTAATATCTGATCCTATCTTCAAAAGTTAAATTTACACAATCCATTTTAAGGAACCATCGAGTGTCCAGAGCCTGAATCTGCATTCATCCTCCTGCTGCATATGGCCTTCTTAGAATAGGGTTAAGTGAGCTTATTCTAAAACCAGCTTTTAATTATGTGCTCTGTTGCCCAGGCTGGAGTGCAGTGGTGTAATCTCAGCTCACTGCAACCTCCCCCTCTGGGGTTCAAGCGATTCTCCTGCCTCGGCCTCCTGAGTAGCTAGGATTACAGGCGTGTGCCACCGTGCCTGGCTAATTTTTGTATTTTTAGTAGAGATGGGGTTTCACCATGTTGGTCAGGCTGGTCTCAAACTCCGGATCTCATGATCCGCCTGCCTCAGCCTCCCAAAGTGCTAAGATTACAGGCATGAGCCTCATTATCTTTTCTTTAAAAAAAATTGGATGGGGTATAGGAAGCCTAAAAGAAGGAAGTAGCTTGATATTTAAGTTTGAAAAGTTGCAAAAAATGTTTTTAAAAAGCAAAAAAGAGATTACATGTCTATCTTCTTCTTTAAAAAGTTAATATTCTTCAGAATATAATATAACAACAGTGATCATAACTAATGTAAGTAAAAAAGAGTCCTTTTATTAGCACACTTTTATTTCCTTGAATCATTTAAAATCATGCCCATATTATTGCCCTATAATATTTTATTTACTTTAATACAATTATGAAATTTTGTAAAAGGCTTAGTAAAGCAATGTTTTCCAAACTCCAGGTCATAACCCATTGGTGAGTCTGGAAATTAATATAAATTTTATACAAATGAAGTAATAGAATGGAATAGAAATACCAGAATGCATCACACTTGGTAAGGGCAGATTTTGTTTTGTGAAATTTTGTTTTAGTTTTATATACATTTATACACATATACATGCATATACACATATATATTCACACATATTTATATGTGTATATAAATAACATATAAACATATACATTTGAGTGTACTAACTCACTGTGGAATGCAGACAAAAAATTTAAGAAATCCTAAAATGAAGAGTTTCAAAATAAAGGTAAAATGTAAAAAACCACATTACACAATAAATATGATTTTAAACACTAAATAACCTTTGTTAAAACAATGCCTTCAGCTGTAACAAATTTACGAATTTGTTTAATAAATAAAAGAGGCATGCAGGCAAAATGTACTCCCATATGTGTATATGTACATGCATACAGACATCTACCCATGAATAGAATTTTTAAAACCTTCAACTATATTTAAAACCTTTAAAATGTAATTCAAAATAGAACTTCTGATTCCATGAATAGCATTTGTTAATAACATAAAGTAAAAGGTGCAATTATGCTGATATTTTCACAGTGTTCATTCATCTACTCTAAGTTAAAGACCAATATGAAAAAAAAATTTCAGGGAGTTGCTTTTTTATTTTAAAGTTTATAACCTATTTATATACTACCTACCCTCTAATTAACCTGGGATGATAGTAGATAGTCTGTGTGATGCACAGAATCCAGAAGGAAATTCTGAAACTGCCTTTAATGGTTGCGAAGAGACAATCCTACCCTTCATTTTAATGATTTCTTCCTCCATCTCTCTCTGATCTGAACCAGTCTTGCCTAACGTTATAATACTGCTTTTCTCATTCTTCATCATGAACCATAAAGGCTTCTTGCAAGCTCTCAAGGCTAAACACATTCCAGACATTCCTTTACACAACGTTCCTGAAAAGGTTGGTTTCTTAGGATCCTGCAGCAACACTGCCTGCATGGTTCACAGAGACCAGACCGCTGCACAAGGCTTTCACTGGCAGACAGCCAAAGGTGCTGCCTCTCCTCGCCTCTGAAAGACTTGCTTTACTCACCCAGAGTCCATCAAACTCACTTTTCAAGGGGTAGATGAGGACAGCAGGATCCTCAGTAAAGAAGAATCACATAGCGAGGCAGAGTTTCCAGCAGCACAGTGAAGCTACACATAGGTTGTATATCTTGGTATGATGTGTATTTGCTTTGGAAAGAGGCATTTAAATGAAGTTTTCCTTAGCAAAGTCTTGCCTCCCCCACCACCAATCCAGGAGTCTCAAAATTACTTTTAATGAATTCAAGAAATAGAAATTCTACACTGGAACACTTATTAGCTGCCTTTCTTACATAAATAATTACAGGACACAACATTTTCTTCCTTTTTCCTATTAACATTTCCGATTCTGCCTCTCTTTTCTCCGTCCCTCTTCTCTTCTCACTTTGTGTCACATACACTTCATTTGAAATTCTCTAATTCTCTTTTTAGACCAGGGAAAATCAATATCAAACATTCCAGGGCCAGAGGTTTTCAAGAAAGACAAGACAAAAACCACAGAACTTCTTTCACATGTGACTGAATCCCTTCAAACTCTTTCTGGCCTATGGGATACTCGTTGCTAACTGAGAGGTTTAATTTGTCTAGAATTTTCTCTACCCCCCCTTCTTCCCAACTCAGCAGCTCCTCTTGGTATCCACATTCCTTGATAAATACAGTCAAACTCAGTGTCTTTCTCAGAAACACAAAACCCTAGTGCAAGGCCTCACAATTCTCCATGAAATATGAGTTCCTAGTCAAGTGTTAAAGGCTGTGATCACACATCTAGATCTGGGCGCTCTGACCAGTGGAGTTTGTCATAAGGCCCTATTCTTTCTCAGTGATCCATGAGACACTGAACAAATTAGAGGTGTTCTATATTCAGCATGTGACTGACTGCCAATGAAATGAAACTCAGAGCCCAGGGGTGCATCACAGAATGAGGAGATGATTCAGAAGCTGAGGGAATCATTTGTCACTGCAAACATATAGCATTAGAGAGAGAAGGAAAGCTATTAGCTTCAGGAATAAGCCTTTTTCTCTCCTCATCTGTCCATGAGCTGGGGCTCACTGAAAGTGTTGCTGAAATGAGAGACAGGTGGGCAGCACTTTTTCCTGTAGTACATACAGGACACTTATATTTCCATGTCCTTTGTCACCATATCTGTTAGTAATTTTTCTGGATCCATTTAACCAGACAGCCTTCTGACTTCAAAATCTGTGGCAGAATTTTCAAATGGCCATTCTGAAACAGGAGCTCACCTGGACAAATCCTGTAAGACACGGTCACCTAAAAATAACCCTAGCAAATTATTGGGAGTAGGAAATGAAGCAGAGATAGCAAGTTCCCACTGACTTTTTAAAGAATCACTACGAAGTGTTTACAAGGATACCACAGATGACTAAAATTAGTCTATTCTGCACAGCATTATCCACTGCTGACTCAAGATGGTGATACAAGCAGTGGTAAGCTGTGAGCTCACCAGGAAGCTCATTCCCTAAAATTACTCTCTTTCAGGGATAGACCCCTAGTTCACATTGGTGAACGGAAGATGGGGTATAAATAGCAACTTGTTACACCATCACTCAGAAGCTATGTGTCCTGCTGGTCTCCAGTTTTGTTTCTTGCTGACGTGAGAGCCTCCTGATCAGTCTGTTGTCTCTCAGTGTTCAAGGGTATGGAGAGAGAGAAGAGAGAGAGAGAGAGAGAGTAT
This sequence comes from Rhinopithecus roxellana, assembly GCF_007565055.1. NCBI lineage: Eukaryota > Metazoa > Chordata > Mammalia > Primates > Cercopithecidae > Rhinopithecus > Rhinopithecus roxellana. The sequence goes on along the minus strand of NC_044560.1, from coordinate 67,514,615 downwards.
ATGTGTGTGTGTGTGTGTGACTATCATTCTTTCAGTTGCACAGTACAATGATTAGAAAACTTACAAGTTAAGTGATGTGGTAAAGATCATACAGCAATTCCCTGACACTTAAAACTGAGTTTTTGTTCCTATAATCTTCAAAGACTTAAATGTACTGAACCTTTGCTGTTTCTCCTATGAGCCAGAGGACATGTCCTATCAACTGAGCTAAGTGTCACCAGTCAACTTGCTAGAAACATGTTCAGACATGTGTACCGAGAGAAGAATATGTAGATACATATGCTGTACGAGTGGGTTCTTATGAAAGAAAGGTTTTCTTTATATTTAATGGCAAATTTATTTGAATTAAGCTGCATCCACACTCTACTCCAAGCTATCATTTTGGTTGCTTCACTCAAATAGTCAATTCAATAAAGAAAAAAAAGTCAGCATCTCCAGCATTTCTGTATCAGCCCATAGTCCTGTGATGTTCTCTCTTGGTGGCCGATTTTGCGTTTGTTTTCATAACTACTACAGATTTTCTATAGCATTCATTTCAAGACACAAACAGATATTCTTTAATGTGTGCCAGTCAGTCATTTTGGTTGGAAATAATTCTGTTTCTCTGTAGGTGCCCATTCTTTGCCGCTGACAACTTTCCCCCATCTGCTTAATCCATTTTCTGGCTTATTAAGTACTGGGATGATTTCTTCAGTGAGAAGAAACTATGCATCACTGGTTCCCTATTTTTGAAGCCCTGGCATTTTTCTTGTTGGGACACTGCGTGCTTCATTTCTAATTAGGTTTTTCTTCTTACTCATATTTGGCTTTGCTTTATCAATACATTATGCAACCAGTAACTGGAAACAGAATCCCAGAGAGTGCCTCAAGCAAGCTTCCCAGTGACCTAGGGGAAAGAAGGAGTATTAAGGGGTGAGATGGAATTGGAGTTGCTGGCAAGATGATTATCAGGCTTGATGATGTAATGGGAAGTTGTTAATTTTTAAGCAACAGCTGGATTCTTTCTCAGGTTGATAGTAGTTCTGTTTTGTAGCCAGATGAGTCTTCAGTAGAAACAATCCCATTTTATCAGATAAAGTATTTCCTTTAAGATAGTCTTTATACCAAACATCTTTAGAGAAAGCCATCGGGCCTATTCTGTTGTACAACCAGGGTTAAGCAAAATGCTCCAGAAGTAGTGATTTTTTAAGGTCCTATTCAAATGCCTCCACTTCCATGAAGTTTTTCCAGATCACCCCAGCTGAGAGCTATCTCTCCATCCTCTCAACTCCCACAGCACCCTGGGATAATCCAAGTAAGGCACTTAGCATGGAGTCTGGTGTAAAGAAGTGTTCATTATTATTGTCCCTACCTCTTTGTAGTATGTATCACCTTCCTTCTTGTGTCTCCATAAGTGGTGAACACACCACTTATCTCCCCCATTAGCCTGTAAGCTACTGGAGGGTCTCATGCATCATTTTTTTTCCCCAGCAGTGACTTGCTGTTTCTGGGTACTTGGTCAATGTGTATCGAATGAATAATAGATGATCGGCCTTCTCAGGTATCTTTGCATCCTCATGTCTGACATCAGTAGATACTCAATAAGTGTGGGGATAATGAATGTTCAATGAATGGATATAGGTAAAAAATTAGATTGTTAACTCTTTTGAAAGGCTGCCAAAGTTCACCTTTTGTGTTCATAGAGTTAACTTTGCTAATATCTTTAATGTTAATGTCAAAGACAACCAAAAATAGCAGCTTTACTCCTGAACCCAGTTTCTGTAAATGATGTGCTTATTATTTAAATAACTAGGTGACTAGTTTCACCGACACTTTCCACATGAGGAGTAAAATTATTATGGCTGATACTTTCTGGGCATTTGCTTTATGCCAGGCTCTGTTCTGTGCTCTTTCACACACTCAATTCTTGCTGCAGTCTATTTTAAAGATGAGGCTCTGAAGTACAAGAAGGTTAAATCCCTTGCTCCAGGCCAGGCTCTTGCTGAATACCACATTGTAGCCAGAGCTGGGCTGGAGTTGCAGACAAGTTATGGTTTGATGGCACCATTTCTCCATGTTTCATACAAAATACTAAAATAAACAAATACCAGAATTGGTCAAGCCAACATGCTACTGCATAGAGACTTAAATGTCTGTCTCAAATATATTCAAATATACTGTCTTAAATATGTCTCCCTCAACTGTTCTCTGTATTGTAGGTGCCCCAGGTAGAGAAGGGGAGGAGGGCTGTAGAAGTTGTTACTTGGTTGTGAGCACAGAACAGTCACCTAGAGACTCAGACTCACTTCTGTTTGTAAATGTCTGCTCTGCTGCATCAGTAGGCATCACCCTGCCTCATCTACTTCCACTTCCCGTTTTATACTCTGATGTCTTTCAGGTATTCCCTGAGCTTTGAATTTTCCGCTTTCCTACCCTCCTTCAACTGCGTAAGCCCTACAGGCCATTCGAGAAGCAACATAAATGTCCTCTGACCATCTCAGACAGGTGTTGGTATCCCTGCAACTCCTCGTGCATCCTACCCCCAACGGCTCTTAGTGTTTTATTTTGTAATTTTCGGTTTAATTGTCTTTACTACTAGACTACAGTCTCAAGGGTAGGGACCTTGTCTTATTCATGGGTATCCTGAGAGCCCACCACAATTCTGGGCACACAGAAAGTGTCTCATAATGTTTGTTGAATGAATAAATGACAGTGTTCTTTGCATGTCCCTTCCACTCTGAAAGTATTATATAAACCAACTACAGGGACTGTGCACCTCCACATTTAGATGCCCAAGATTTGGCAGGAAGGACACAGCCAAGAATAACTGGTTAGAGATGTTGTTTCTCTGTCCCTGTATATCAGAGAGAAAATATCCCACTGTTATCCAGTATAAGACCATAAAAATGAACAGTCTTTGATGAGGAAAAAAAAGTAAGCCTAAAAAATGTGTGGCTGGAAAAAAAATGTTTCAAACAGCATTTTATTTTTCCCCTCTGTGGACTTGTATAAATTATGTGTGAGGCAAATATGTGATAGAGAGATGCAGTGGTAATTACTTGTTCTCAAATGTTTGGTTAACTATGCCTCTTAATCCCACATACAGTAGCTTAGTACAGAATTAAATTCTGCCCCTTAAGCAGAATTAGCATTTGGAATTTCTTATTTCTGTAGTTTAAATGTTTTTATCCCAATATTTGTACTTTTCCATTTAGAATAAATAAATGTACTGAGTGTGTGTGGAGAAATATAAATAGCATGGAATTTTTATGATTCAACTCATTGTTCTTATTGGTTTGTGGTCAATTTTTATGGGTACCAATTTTTTAAAAATTACTCACCCATAATTAGTTACAGGACCATAGAAAGAATCGCTAGACCACTCTTTCCTCCAATGAATGTAGTATCCTCTCATTGCCAATAATTAAGGTCTTTAATTTTATGAGGGAAAAAATAACTTCCTTCAGGCTTTACTCTCAAAATGCAGATATTTCATGATACAGTGTTATATGAAATAATTAGGAAGAAAGGTTTTTCTTTGCTGCCACATATAGTAGGAATGGGAAAAAAATTGTTGCTCTGATTAACTGGGGAGTCTACTCCATGTGAGTGGTAGTACTAATTTACTAATTCATCCTTTAACATCTGCTGTGTGCCTAAAATGTGCCAGAAACTGCTATTTACTGGAGATGTAAGAAGAGCTAAGACTTGGCCTCTGTTCTTAAGGAGCTTACAATGAAACGGGAGACGTTTGTATAAACAATTGCAATGAAACAAGACAATTCTTAAATGGAAGTCTGTACAAAGCACAGCAAGCCTGTAGGAGAAGGACGTGAGTCGGATGGCGTGGGATGGGCGCTGAGGATTATGGGTTCACAGAGAGAGCATCTGAGCCGAGACCTGCGGGAGGAGAAGGAATTTGCCAGGCAGCACAGCTGGTGACTCGGTGACGGGGGAAGGCATCTAGATACAGGAATGAGTCTATGGAGTCTTTGGGGCTTTATTTTAGCAGCAAATGGCCTGTGACCTACCTCACAACTCACAGAAACACACCAGTGAGGCAATCCGTGGTAAGGCTCTCTTATGAAGGTTTTTAGCGTAGCAGGGATCTTTCAGTTTGGTCATTAAAGACAGCGTAAGTTCACTCTGGCGGCCGTTGGTGGAGACAGCATCTAGAAGCTGCCTCAGTGTTGGGGCAAAAGGGGATGAGCCCAGATCTGAAACAACACTGGTAGGAATCAGGGTGTGGAGGGCAATAATGAGGCCAAGGCAGCGGGATCCGGTGATGAACCAGGCAGGTCACAGGTGCCTTGGGCTGTAAGCCACAAGATCTGGACGGACTCAAGTTTCCAATCAGTGGTTGTGGCTGTCTGCATCACCCAAAATAGAACATAGGTTGAGTATTGCACTCAAACTAACTTGAAGGTAGAATGATGAATAGCCAGACATTAAAGTATTGTGATGACATGAAGTAGGATATTTTCAAAATAGATGATCCTTTCTGGGGGAGAATATTTGTCTGCGTCGATCTCTTAAATAACTGCATCTGGCCCTGGAGAGATAACTTTAACACTTTCAGCAGGGAAGGAGCTGAGGTTGACTCACAGCTCTCCATCAGCATTTCCCATTTTTGTTTCAAAGCAGTTCATAAATACCTTCTTTATGCTTTACATTTTTACTGTGGAGCCAGAGAATGTGTAAGGAAGAAGTTGATTCGCGTGGTTAATCTAAATCTGTGACATTAGACCTATTCTCCTAGTAGCCTACCTCTTTTTATTTAATTGCACATTGACATATTCTTGTGCCTATGCCCATAAAGTTCCTGCATCTGCTTTCACAGCTCTTCAGAATTTCAGAAGGAAATCTGTTCCAGTCACACTGAACTCCTATTGTCCCCTGCATTTGGTAACGAAGTCTCTTCTTTGTGCCTCGGCACAGTCCATTTTCCTATCTGAATTGTTCCCTCTTAGAACTCCATAAACTTCTCCCTCATATTCTGCCTCAAAATTAAACTTCTCTGAGAAATATAGTCACAGTTCCAATTGCCTCTTTGTTTTTTGACATTTCTGAACTGTATTAACTTTGCATACAAGTGTCTACTTAAGTCTTCTCAAACATTTCATGTACATATTTTGGGCATTTTCAAACAGTATCATCCTTAACCTAGTGTAACTGTTCAATAGATGGCAACCTTAACCAATGGACAAGTAGTGGAAATACATTTCCCTCTGTCTGCGCTAGTTCCATGTCTATCTTTAAAAGTTTAGAATTTTTTTCTAGAACCCAAAATATATGTGCCATTAGGTCAGCATCTCTATTTCTGACTTCTAAGTACAGTTCTTTGAACAAATATTCAAAATATTTTATACACACAGAAAAGTACAGGATATAACAGAGCAGAATTTAAAAAGGTAAATATCTTGTACCATGTTTCAGATATTTTATTTTTATGAAAAAGATTAGAGCTAAGCTATGAGGATGCAAAGGCATAAGAATGATACAGTGGACTTTGGGGATTCAGGGGGAAGGGTGGAAGGGGAGTGAAGGATATAAGACTACATATTGGGTACTGCTTGGGTGATAGGTGCACCAAAATCTCAGAAATCACCACTGAAGAACTTATTCATGTTCAATAAATAAATAAATAAATAGAAAAGAAGAAATAAAACATTACAAATATAGTTGATATCCTTTTTATAGTCTTCCCCCATGCCATTTCCCTCCTTTTATTCCTAGAGGCAACCACAAGCCTGAAATTGATGCATTTATTTCCCATCTCTGTTCCTATAATTTCACTAAATATGTATCTTTCTGTGATCAATATATTAATTAATGTTCGTGTTTTAAAATTTTACCCAAGTGATATATTTACACATACAGCTTTTGTTATTTTCTCCAACTTGAGAGTCTCTGTATTTTGATAAGCAGATGTGATCTTTTATATTTATTGTGATTATTGATAAGTTTGAGATTGTGTTTAGCATTTTTCTTAGAATTTTTTATTTATTGAAATTTTTCATGCTTTTCTTCTTTTTTGTCCTTGTAAGTAATCATTTTAAAATTCTTTTTTGTTTCCACACTTGTTTGGAAATTAAACATTCTATTTGTCTTTTTAGTGGGGCTGCCACTTTAAATACGAAAATAAAACTTATACATTATTTTTAACACACCAAGTCTGTATTTACCTTCTCAGTCTCAATCTGTTGCTATTCATCCATTTTTTCCCTAAGCCAATACAATGATCCATCTTTCCTCCTTTTTTCTTCTTTTACAGAAAATGGTTATACTATAAGCACTCTTCCATAGCTTACTTTGCCGTTATAACTTTTGAGTATCTTTCTATGTCAGTAGCACAGTTCTATCTCATTCTTTCTAATGGCTACATAGCAATGATGATGATAGCTAACATTTTCTGAGTAATTGCTATGTGCTAAGAACTTTGCCTCATCTAAAAGTCACAACAATTTTATGTCAAAAGAAGTCCCATTTTAGAGATGAGGGACCTGAGGCTCAGAGAGGAGTGGCAGATAGAATAATGGTCCCCGAAGATGTCTATGTCCAAATCCCTGGAACCTGTGAATATGTTATCTTACATGACAAAAGGGACTTTGCAGATGTGATTAACAGTAAGAACCTTAAAATGGAGAGATTATGCTGGACTATCTAGGTGGACCCAATCTAATCACTTGAGTCCTTAAAGGTGGAGCCTTTTCCAGTTGGATTAGAAAGAGCTGAGATGGTAGAAGCAGGATCAGAGAGACAGCAGCCTGAGAAGGATTCACCGCCCTGTCACTGTTTTTGAGAGGTTGACATTTATGTGCAGGGACAAGCAAGAGGCCTCTAGGAGCTAAGGGCTGCCCTCAGCTAATAGCCAGCAAGGAAACAGAGATCTCAGTCTTACAACTGCATGGAACTGAATTCTGCCAACACCTGAATGAGCAGGGAAAGGGATTTTCTCTTAGACTTTACAGGAAGGAGTGCAACCCTGCCCACCCACTGATTTTAGTTCATACCAGACTTCTGACCTGCTGAACTGTAAAATAGTAAGTCTGTGTTGTTTAATGCCTATAAAATTGTGGTGATTTGTTAAGGCAGCAATAGAAATGAATACAAGCAGCCACAACTAATAAGTTGTAGTGAAATGGGAGCTCAGGTAGTCTGATTCCAAGGTGCATATATATATATATATATATATATATATATATATATATATATATATATATATAGCTAATCAGAGTTTATTTAGCCAGTCCATACTGGTGGGCATTAGGTGGCTTTCAATTTATAGTATTTCAGACAATGGGACAGATTTCCTCATAGCTCTCTCTTGATACACTTTAGAATTTAGGATTTCTATAGAGAAATTCCTAAAACTGAAATTATTGGGTCAAAGGATATGCACTTTAAACATTTTTTAAATAAATACTGTCAAACCACCTTACAAAGTGTTCCCAATGCAGTTCATAGACAAGAACTGAAATCAGTAGAAATAAAATTAACAAAGAGTATTAATGGCTCTGACTCATTGGTGACCATTTCAGCAAAGCAAAGAACTGAAACGACCACAAAACTGAAAGTTCCTTTCTCCTTCAATTTAGATGGAAAGGCTGCAGATGTCTGTTCTGCAAGAATCCCTCTGGCTCTGTCTTCTTTATGTGCTGTGTAACTTCATTACTTTGTGCTTTTACTTCTGGGTCTTGCTCTTTGGCCCTTGAAGCAATAAAGACTGACAAAATAAATAGTTTTTAAGTATCACTTGTGCCTCACATCTGTTCTAAAAATGCTATATTTCTTTAACAGAGGCTAGAGTTTCCCATGTGCACAATTAAATACTTTATGAATAGTGTCTCATTAATTTTGAACGATACGCTGTCCAACAGAGCCCTGAAACCCAACTGTTGAAAGAAATCACTGATTTTAAAAAATTAACATAGCAGCCAGCTCACACATGAGGGCCCAGTGAGTAGCCAGCATTTTACGGGAGTCACTGGTGAAGTCTCCCATCAGGATGTAATGGCCAATTCCTCATGTGACCCTACATCAGAACAAACCTCTTCACATTAGCAAAGCCCAGGCTCTGAAAGACAAGTAGTGTTTCTTGTTGGAAATAATTTCATTTTCTTTTGGCATCTTACCTTCATTTTTTAGATACAGAAGTTGGTTTCTTTCTTTTCATTTCTTTTTTTTTTTTTTTTTTTGTGGTGATAAAAATGTGTATTTAGAATTAGCCAGCTAGGCTCAGTTTAGATGATCTCAATTTTATTGGCAACATCCAAAATATCATAGTTTGGAACTTGTTGAGTGTATGTTGCCTTCTTTCCATCAGGCCTGATCAGGCTATTGACATTGGTCATGTCAACATCAAAGCTTCTTCATAGCCTGTTTGACCTGGCACTTGTTGGCTTTGCCATCCACAGTGAACACAATGTGTTGTTGTTGTCCGTCTTCATGGCCGACTCGGTAGTCAGGGGAACTTGATTGTCACATACAGCTCAAGCTTGTTTCTCTGAGGGCACTATTCTTTGTTTCTCCTGGGGGCTTGGGCTGCCTTTGGGAGCCTTAGTGTCTTGGGACTCTGGAAGGTGGGTGATGTGTAGATATTTATTTGTGGCTGTGATGCTTTCAGAACTGTCTACTTGGCCTTCAAAACCTTTGCTTTACCTTCTGCTTTGGAAGGAGAAAGGGCTTCCTTTGCTATAGGGGCTATCTTGAGGAAAAAGCTAGAAAGTGGCTTCTTTTACTCCTGACTCACACTAATATTTTGGTGAGCTTGCAGATCTGATAGCAACCTTTCTTTTTTCCCACGGTCTTTCTTTTGTTTCAGAACTTCCTTTTCTCTTATTCTACTGCCTTGGAAATTTTTGTTTTCTCCTTCAGCTGTGATTTTAAATAATTAGAGTTATGAAACCCTTTGACTCAATTATTAGGCTTGTTTTTTGTCCTTGTGCTCGACTGCCTGATCCTAGCACGTTGCAATAGGCATCCTCTTGGTTGTGAAGTGGAAAGACATCAAATTAAAGAGGTTTGCCTGTTGTTACTTTATTTTTGCTTCATTTTACCTAAAAAAAAATGGAAATTTGAATTCTGATAAATTTTAGAGTGTTATGATGAATAACAACACCTCCTATTTATTGAACACTTACTATGTTCCTAACACAATTAATTTTTCAAAATGCTTTAACTTACTTAAGTCCTCAGGGCTGTTTTGTGGTAGGTGCTATTGTTATCCCAATTTCACTGTTGAGGAATTTGAAGTTTTAAGAAATTAGACAACCTGCTCAAGGCTATATAGCATTGGAATGATAAAGCTGAGATGCAAGCACAGGCTTGTTTGGCCAGTCTTCACCTCTTAACCACTGTACTATAATGTTCCTTGGCATTTTAAGTTATTTGTAAGCAATGCTTCCAGGAACATTTTTTAACCAGAAAAAACTAAACATAGAACTACTTAGTTGTGTAGAAGCAGAAAGAACACTGGGATATGAGACAGGAGATAGAGCCCTAGCTGTGTGCCTAACTAGCCAAGCAAGTCCCTGAACCAGTCACTTCACTAGCCCCAGCCCTGTGCTTTTCTCATCTGTAAAAGTGCCAAACTTATAGCATCCTAAACAAAACTTGATTTCCTCTTCTTTAATTTTTCCTGTACTAAGGCAGATGAAACCCACCATTCCCATATCGTTTAGGACAACTAAGGCTGGTATCAGATGAGGCCATTGGCACAGGGCTACTTGTCCTGAAAAAAGAGGGAAAATGCAATGATTAAATGCCACCCACCCTGGGCAGAAAGCAAACTAAGCATAATGACTCAAATCCAAAGCCTAGAAAATCTTGGTAGAAACAGGGTGGATATATTATCCTGTCTTCAGTTTTCTCTGTGTGTATTCATTGTTGACCATAGAAATGTGGACAAACGTGGCTCACCATTAATCATCATCTCAAACTTGCTCAAGCTATTGTGGAGTAATAATGCCATTGAACTTTGTCCAGCTAGAAATGAGACGCAGCCATAGAGAAGACTTCCTGAGTTTCTCAAGCATGTATCTGTTCTATCACATAGCTTTTTCCTATCCCATATGTTATGGGCTGAACTGTATTCTCCCCAGCAAATTCATATGTTGAAATTCTAACCCCCAGTACCTCAGAATGTGACTGTTTGGGTATAGGGCATTTAAAGAGGTAGTTAAGGCAGAATGAGGCCATACAGGTGGTCCCTAATTCACTATGACTGTTGCCCTTAGAAGAAAAGTGAATTAGGACACAAACAACACAGAGACCAAAGGGTGACCATATGAGGACACAGCATGAAGGCAGACATCCACAAGTCAAGAAGAAAGATCTCAGAAGAAAACCATCCTGTCAACATCACCTTGATCTTAGCCTTCTATTCTCTAGAACTGTGAGAAAATACATTTATGTTGTTTAAACTACCCAGCCTGTGGTATTTTGTAATGGCAGCCCTAGCAAACTCGTCCACTATGTTTTAAATCCAGGTTGCTTTTTTAAAGTTTCTCTTTATTTTTCAGAAGTTTCTCACCTTAATTTTAAATTTGTTTTTCTTTCCTCCTTTGCTTGAGCTAGATTTCTACACCCTAAGAAGTCATACTTATGTTTCTTGCTTCATCCACGTACTGGAGTACAAAGATTCCACAAATTTTAACAGTATTTGAATAGTGCCCAGTCTTTGAGATGAGTCTTGACTGTACTTTGGATATAACTTACATTTTATATTTCTGTAAGTTCCTTTTCATATTGCTCACCTGTGTCAGTTCTCAAATAGATTATTTAATTTTATAACAAAGCAGCAAATAAAACAAAGCACTGAACTATGTATAACGGACTTCTCATCCCCCACCCCTGCCCTGTGAATTTTTTTCTTTTTCTTACTCCTTACCTTGGGTAAAATGGCAGCAGCAACACCATCGACCCAAGTTCAGGTTCTCAAACTGGGAACTTAGGGACTCATTCTTCATTCTTTCTTTGTCCTTGCCTCTTACATTTAACTCATTATTCAAAGTCTGTTCGTGCTTCTTTTAAAATGTCTAATAAAAACACTTGTAATTTTTTTTTCTTTTTTTTAGAGACGAGGTTTCACCATGTTGGCCAGGCTGGTCTCGAAGTACTGACCTCAAGTGATCTGCCCGCCTCGGCCTCCCAAAGTGCTGGGATTACAGGTGTGAGCCACCATTCCCAGCCAACACTTGTAATTTTAAACTATATTAAATTTGAACTGGCAATATCAATATAGACTCATGAATTAAAAACATATATATGTGTGTATGTATTCTAGCTCTGTACACTGAAAGAACATAGAAGCAATGATATTCCTCTAGCAATGAACAATACCTAGAACCCAGATATTGGTTTCTACTCATCTTTGCTTATGGAAAATATCTTTGGAGAAATAGCTGATTCCAGGTGTTGAGCATGGAAACTACAAGGTAAGTTTAGGACATTTTGATATACCAAAGAAGTGCTTAGTGATTTATGGGGGCATGATACAAGGACACAAGGGCTAGTGTGAAAGGACTCCCAGTAGCCAAAGTTTGCTATATTGATTGCAAAACATTGAATACATAAAAATTCATTAGTCCATAGTAATACCAAAAAAAGTGAAAGAAAAGAAAAAAAAAACTAATTTGCCATCATTGGAAGTGATTATTCAATAAATTCTTACTCTGACATTGGTAGTAAAAGGGAAAGAACTAAACATTTACCTTGCCTTTTTTTAAAAAAAAAATACTTGAAGTTTGAGGGTACATGTGCACAACATGCAGGTTTGATACATAGGTATACATGTGCCATGTTGGTTGGCTGTACCCATCAATTCATCATTTACATTAGGTATTTCTCCTAATGCTATCCCCCAGCCCCCCAGCCCCTGACAGGCCCCGGCGTATGATGTTCCCCGCCCTGTGTCCAAGTGATCTCATTGTTCAGTTCCCACCTATGAGTGAAAACATACAGTGTTTGGTTTTCCGTCCCTGTGTTAGTTTGTTTAGAATGATTGTTTCCAGTTTCCTCCATGTTCCTGCAAAGGACATGAACTCATCCTTTTTATGGCTGCATAGTATTCCATGGTATATATGTGCCACATATTCTTAATCCAGTCTATCACTAATGGACATTTGGGTTGATTCCAAGTCTTTGCTATTGTGAATAGTGCCACAATAAACATACGTGTGCATGTGTCTTTATAGGAGCATGATTTATAATCCTTTGGGTATATACCCAGTAATGGGATTGCTGGGTGAAATGGTAATCCTAGTTCTAGATCCTTGAGGAATCGCCACACTGTCTTCCACAATGGTTGAACTAATTTACACTCCTACCAACACTGTAAAAGCATTCCTATTTCTCCACATCCTTTCCAGCATCTGTTGTTTCCTGACTTTTTGATGATTGCCATTCTAACTGGTGTGAGATGGTATCTCATTGTGGTTTTGCTTTACATTTCTCTGATGACCAGTCATGATGAGCATTTTTTCATGTGTCTGTTGGGTGCATAGATGTCTTCTTTTGAGAAGTGTCTGTTCATATCCTTTGCTGACTTTTTCATGGGGTTGTTTTTTTTCTCGTAAATATGTTTGAGTTCTTTGTAGATTCTAGATATTAGCCCTTTGTCAGATGGATAGATTGCAAAAATTTTCTCCCATTCTGTAGGTTGCCAGTTCACACTGATGGTAGTTTCTTTTGCCATGCAGAAACTCTTTAGTTTAATTAGATCCTATTTGTCTATTTTGGCTTTTGTTGCCATTGCTTTTGGTGTTTTAGTCATGAAGTCTTTGCCCATGCCTATGTCCTGAATGGTATTGCCTAGGTTTTCTTCTAGGGTTTTTATGGCTTTAGGTCTAACGTTTAAGTCTTTAATCCATCTTGAATTAATTTTTGTATAAGGTGTAAGGAAGGGATCCAATTTCAGCTTTCTACATATGACTAGCCAGTTTCCCCAGCATCATTTATTAAATAGGGGATCCTTTCCCCATTTCTTGTTTTTGTCAGGTTTGTCAAAGATCAGATGGTTGTAGATGTATGGTGTTATTTCTGAGTCCTCTGTTCTGTTCCATTGGCTATATCGCTGTTTTGGTACCAGTACCATGCTGTTTTGGTTACTGTAGCCTTGTAGTATAGTTTGAAGTCAGGTAGCGCGACGCCTCCAGCTTTGTCCTTTTGACTTAGGATTGTCTTGGCAATGCGGGCTCTTTTTTGGTTCCATATGAACTTTAAAGCAGTTTTTTCCAATTCTGTGAAGAAAGTCATTGGTAGCTTGATGGGGATGGCATTGAATATATAAATTACTTTGGGGAGTATGGCCATTTTCACAATATTGAGTCTTCCTATCCGTGAGCACGGAATACTCTTCCATTTGTTTGTGTCTTCTTTTATTTTGTTAAGCAGTGGTTTGTAGTTCTCCTTGAAGAGGTCCTTCACATCCCTTGTAAGTTGGATTCCTAAGTATTTTATTCTCTTTGTAGCAATTGTGAATGGGAGTTCACTCATGATTCGGCTCGCTGTTTGTCTGTTATTGGTGTATAGGAATGCTTATGATTTTTGCACCTTGATTTTATATCCTGAGACTTTACTGAAGTTGCTTATCAGCTTAAGGAACTTTTGGGCTGAGAAGATGGGGTTTTCTAAATATACAATCATGTCATCTGCAAACAGGGACAATTTAACTTCCTCTTTTTCTAATTGAATATACTTTATTTCTTTCTCTTGTCTGATTGCCCTATCCAGAACTTCCAACACTATGTTGACTAGGAGTGGTGAGAGAGTGCATCCTTGTCTTGTGCCAGTTTTCAAAGGGATGCTTCCAGTTTTTGCCCATTCAGTATGATACTGGCTGTGGGTTTGTCATAAATAGCTCTTATTATTTTGAGATACGTTCCATCAATATCTAGTTTATTAAGAGTTGTTAGCCTGAGGGGTTGTTGAATTTTGTCGAAGGCCTTTTCTGCATCTATTGAGATAATCATGTGGTTTTTGTCATTGGTTCTATTTATGTGATGGATTATGCTTATTGATTTGTGTATGTTGAACCAGCCTTGCATCCCAAGGATGAAACCAACTTGATCTTGGTGAATTAGCTTTTTGATGTGCTGCTGGATTCGGTTTGCCAGTATTTTATTGAGGATTTTTGCATCGATGTTCACTAGATATATTGGTCTAAAATTCTCTTTTCTTGTTGTGTCTCTGCCAGGCTTTGGTATCAGGATGATGTTGGCCTCATAAAATGAGTTAGGAAAGATTCCCTCTTTTTCTATTTATTGGAATAGTTTCAGAAGGAATGGTACCAGCTCCTCTTTGTACTTCTGGTAGAATTCGGCTATGAATCCGTCTGGTCCTGGACTTTTTTTGGTTGGTAGGCTATTAATTATTGCCTCAATTTCAGAGCCTGTTATTGGTCTATTCAGAGATTCAACTTCTTCCTGGTTTAGTCTTGGGAGGGTGTATGTGTCCAGGAATTTATCCATTTCTTCTAGATTTTTTAGTTTATTTGCATAGAGGTGTTTATAGTATTCTCTGATGGTAGTTTGTATTTCTGTGGGATTGGTGGTGATATCCCCTTTATCATTTTTTATTGCATCTATTTGATTCTTCTCTCTTTTCTTCTTTATTAGTCTTGCTAGTGGTCTATCAATTTTGTTGATCTTTTCAAAAATCCAGCTCCTGGATTCATTGATTTTTTGAAGGGTTTTTTGTGTCTCTATCTCTTTCAGTTCTACTCTGATCTTAGTTATTTCTTGCCTTTGCTAGCTTTTGAATGTGTTTGCTCTTGCTTTTCTAGTTCTTTTAACTGTGATGTTAGGGTGGTGATTTTAAATCTTTCCTGCTTTCTCCTGTGGGCATTTAGTGCTATAAATTTCCCTCTACACACTGCTTTTAGTGTATCCCAGAGATTCTGATATATTGTTTCTTTGTTCTCATTGGTTTCAAAGAACATCTTTATTTCTGCCTTCATTTCATTATGTACCCAGTGGTCATTCAGGAGCAAGCTGTTCAGTTTCCATGTAGTTGTGTAGTTTTGAGTGAGTTTCTTTTTTTTTTTTTTTTTTTTTTTTTTTTTTTTTTTTTGAGATGGAGTCTCGCTCTGTCACCCAGGCTGGAGTGCAGTGGCCGGATCTCAGCTCACTGCAAGCTCCGCCTCCCAAGTTCATGCCATTCTCCTGCCTCAGCCTCCCTAGTAGCTGGGACTACAGGCGCCCGCCACCTTGCCTGGCTAGTTTTTTGTATTTTTTAGTAGAGACGGGGTTGAGTGAGTTTCTTAATCCTGAGTTCTAATTTGATTGCAGTGTGGTCTGAGAGACAGTTTGTTGTGATTTCTGTTCTTTTATATTTGCTGAGGAGTGCTTTACTTCCAATTATGGGATCAATTTTAGAATAAGTGCGATGTGGTGCTGAAAAGAATGTATATTCTGTTGACTTGGGGTGGAGAGTTCTGTAGATGTCTATCAGGTCTGCTTGTTGCAGAGCTGAATTCAGGTCCTGGATATCCTTGTTAACCTTCTGTCTCGTTGATCTGTCTAATATTGACAGTGGGGTGTTAAAGTCTCCCATTATTGTTGTGTGGAAATCTAAGTCTCTTTGTAGGTCTCTAAGGACTTGCTTTATGAATCTGGGTCCTCCTGTATTGGGTGTGTATATATTTAGGATAGTTAGCTCTTCTTGTGGAATCGATCCCTTTATCATTATGTAATGGCCTTCTTTGTCTCTTTTTGATCTTTGTTGGTTTAAAGTCTGTTTTTTCAGTGACTAGGATTGTAACCCCTGCTTTTTTTCACTTTCCATTTGCTGGGTAGATCTTCCTCTATCCCTTTATTTTGAGCCTATGTGCATCTTTGCAGGTGAGATGGGTCTCCTGAATACAGCAGACTGATGGGTCTTGACTCTTTATCCAGTTTGCCAGTCTGTGTCTTTTAATTGGGGCATTTAGCCCATTTACATTTAAGGTTAATATTGTTATGTGTGAATTTGATCCTGTTATTATGATGTTCACTGGTTATTTTGCCCATTAATTGATGCAGGTTCTTCATAGCATTGATGGTCTTTACAATTTGGCATGTTTTTGCAGTGGCTGGTATCAGTTACTTCTTTCCACGTTTAGTGCTTCCTTCAGGAGCTCTTGTAAGGCAGGCCTGGTGGTGACAAATTCTCTCAGCATTTGCTTGTCTGTAAAGGATTTTATTTCTCCTTCACTTATGAAGCTTAGTTTGACTGGATATGAAATTCTGGGTTGAAAATTCTTTTCTTTAAGAATGTTGAATATTGGCCTCCACTCTCTTCTAGCTTGTGGGGTTTCTGCTGAGAGATCTGCTGTTAGTCTGATGGGCTTCTTCCCTTTGTGGGTAACTTGACCTTTCTCTCTGGCTGTCCTTCACACTTTTTCCTTCATTTCAACTTTGGTAAATCTGACAATTATGTGTCTTGGGGTTGCTCTTCTCGAGGAGTATCTTTGTGGTGTTCTCTATATTTCCTGAATTTGAATGTTGGCCTGCTTTGCTAGGTTGGGGAAGTTCTCCTGGATAATATCCTGAAGAGTGTTTTCCAACTTGGTTCCATTCTCCCCATCACTTTCAGGTACACCAATCAGACGTAGATTTGGTCTTTTCACATAGTCCCATATTTCTTGGAGGCTTTATTTGTTTCTTTTTACTCTTTTTTCTATAACCTTGTCTTCTCGCTTTATTTCTTTAATTTGGTCTTCAGTCACTGATACCCTTTCTTCCATTTGATCAAATTGGCTATTGAAGCCTGTGCATGTGTCCTGAAGTTCTCATGCCATGGTTTTCAGCTCCATCAGGTCATTTACAGTCTTCTCTACACTATTTATTCTAGTTAGCCATTCGTCTAATCTTTTTTTGAGGCTTTTAGCTTCCTTGTGATGGGTTCGAACAGTCTCCTTTAGCTCAGAGAAGTTTGTTATTACTGGCCTTCTGAAGCCTACTTCTGTCAACTCATCAAAGTCATTCTCCATCCAGCTTTGTTCCACTGCTGGCGAGGAGCTGTGATCCTTTGGAGGAGAAGAAGTGCTCTGATTTTTAAAATGTTCAGCTTTTCTATTCTGGTTTTTCCCCATCTTTATGGTTTTATCTACCTTTGGTCTTTGATGTTGGTGACCTACAGATGGGGTTTCAGTGTAGATGACCTTTTTGTTGATGTTGATGCTATTCCTTTCTGTTTGTTAGTTTTCCTTCTAAGAGTCAGGTCCCTCAGCTGCAGGTCTGTTGGCATTTGCTGGAGTTCCACTCCAGACCTGTTTGCCTGGCTATCACCAGCATAGACTGCAGAACAGTAAATATTGCAGAACAACAAATATTGCTGTCTGATCCTTCCTCTAGAAGCTTCATCCCAAAGGGGCACCCACCTATATAAGGTGTCTGTCAGCCCCTACTGGGAGGTATCTCCCAGTTAGGCTACATGGGGGTCAGGGACTCACTTGAGGAGGCAGTCTATCCGTTCTCAGAGCTCAAACACCTTGCTGGGAGAACCACTTCTCTCTTCAGAGCTGTCAGAAAAGGGACATTTAAGTCTGCAGAAGTTGTCTGCTTCCTTTTGTTCATCTATGCCTTTCCTACAGAGGTGGAGCCTAGAGGCAGTAGGCCTTGGCCTTGTTGAGCTGTGGTAGGCTCCAAGCAGTTTGGGCTGCTTGGCCACTTTGTTTACCTACTTAAGCCTCAGCAATGGCAGACGCCCCTCCCCCAGCCAGGTTGCCACTTCACAGATTGATCTCAGACTGCTACCCTAGCAGTGAGCAAGGCTCTGTTGGCATGGGACCCAGTGAGCCAGGCACGGGAGAGAATCACCCTGACTGCCGGTTGCTAAGACCTTGGGAAAAGCTCAGTATTTGGGTGGAAGTATCCTGTTTCTCCAGGTACATTCTATCACGGCTTCCCTTGGCTAGGAAAGGGAAATCCCCCAATTCCTTGCACTTCCCAGGTGAGGTGACACCCGCCTGCTTCGGCTCACCCTCTGTGGGCTACACCCACTGTCCAACCAGTCCCAGTGAGATGAACCAGGTACTGCAGTTGGAAATGCAGAAATCACCTGTCTTCTGCGTCAATCACACTGGAAGTTGCAGACCAAAGCTGTTCCTATTCGGCCACCTTGGCCCATCTTACCTTGCCTTTTTAAAAGGAATTTTATATCATCTACTTAATGAGGGAAAACTCATCTTTAGGGAAGAATGCCAATGAAGGAGTGATAATATTTGAAATTTACTAATTTGCAACTCCCAATGAACTAATTAATTCAGGCAAGGATCTTTAATAGTAAAAGATTATTGCAAAACAGGTTATTCACACAGTTACAAAGCATCACAGAACATATCACTTCCTAATTGTAAAAAGTGCAAAGGAGAGATCTGGCAGTCACCACTTTAACCAAGTGATCGAACTTACAATCACTAATATGGGACAAGTTTGTATTATGTTCCTCCTGATGGGGTGCAGATGAAATTCATGAAATCATTTATGAAGTATTCTTGCCAAAAGGGCTTAACCTGAATCTAAGTAAGCTTTTACGCAGGCCTAACCTCAAATAAATAGGAGTTACAGGGAATCAAAGAAAAATCAAATTACAAAGAAACCTGCAGAAGAATCTGAATTTGAGATATTCTACAAAACAACTATTTTTTTATTCCTCCAAAAGTCATTTTCATGGGGGGAGAAGGACTGGGAGAGCTGTCCCAGGTTAAAGGAGACTAAAAGGCCATAACGACCAAATACATGAACTTTAAAGGACTCTTAGCTTGAAAAAAACAGCTGAAATTTTTAGAAACATTTAGAGCAAACCTGAATATGAGCATATATTAAATAACATGGATATTATACGATATTAAGGAGCTAATATTAATTTTATTAGAAATGATAATGACATTGTGGTTATGTATAAGAAAATTCTTATTTTTAGGAGATGCTATTTATTTATTTATTCATTTTGAAGCACGGTCTCACTTTTTCACGCAGGCTGGAGTACAGTGGCGCAAACATGGCTCACTCCGGCCTCAACCTCCTGGGCTCAAGCAATCCTTCTATCTCAGCCTCCCAAGTAGCTAGGACTACAGGTGCATGTCAGCACACCTGGCTAATTTTTGTATTTTTTGTAGAGACAGGGTTTCACCGTGTTGCCTAGACTGGTCTCAAACTCCTGGGCTGAAGCAATCTGTCTGAATCAGCCTTCCAAGGTGCTGGGATTACAGGCATCAGCTACTGCATCTGGCCTACAGAAGATGTATATTTAGGTGTTAATGTTTAGATGTGACATAGGATGACTTCAAAAACTTTCAAAATATATGTATACACACATACATATATATATATATATTTGTGTGTGTATGGAAAGATAAAGCAAATATGGCAAAATAGTAACAATTGTTGAATCTACATTGAAGAGATTGTAGAGATATTTATTTTACTGTTCTTTCAAATTTTCTAGATGTTTCGTGTTAAACAATTTAGAAAAGAATTTATGCCTCTACCCCTTCTTCTTGTTTTGTGCCTCTGGCACTCCTTTCTATTCCCATGGTCACTCTCTAACTATCACTCTTCATTGCCTCTTACCTGAACCTTTGTGGTGGCCTCCTATGTTTCTGTCTTCAGTCTAAATGCCTCCAAGTCATCTATCCAAGGCAGCTTCCTAAAAATCAGTTGTCATCATTTCTCTACCTTGCTTCACTCTATCAGTAGTCATTCCCTTCCTCATCACCCACATGGTAAAGTCTGAATAAGCTTAGCAAGCAAGGCCATTCACTCTTTTGCCTCAAGCTACAATGACATCACATCCTTGTTCAAGGTGTTCTCCTACCACCTCATAGCCTAAGCTCTACCTGGGTCACAAACTCAAATGCCCACATAGAGGGCTGGGAATAAAAGACTTTAGGGTGTGGGTCTAGGGTGAACTGGGGATTGGGAGCCCTGTCTCAAGGGGGCAGCTCTTACTTGGGACCAGGTGAGTGTTACTATGAGAGGATGTGGGCTGAGTGTTGTGAAATCTTTGTTTCCATTAAGTCAGAAATAAAGATTTGTATACTAATACTGCCTTATTTTAAATGCTAATAAGTAATTAATTTTTTTAAAAAGACTGCTGCAGAATGAAAAAATTGTGAACTGCAGAGTGTGATTCTGTGATAACCCATGGAACTGAATGCTCATTCTTTCACACTGACCTCTGTCATTCTTCCTTCTCTCTCCATGGTGGGAAGACTTTCTGCATCCTTTTCCTGGTGAAATCTGGTGAATACTTCAAAACCCAGCAGGCAAGGCCATTCATGTTGCCCTGTCAGGCCCAGGCAGACCGAGGAGCTCTCTCTGTAGTGCACCCCAGCCCTTCATTTGTACAACCTTCCTTCTAGAACTTGTCATGGAATTACATATCTGGTTGTTTGTCTTCTCCCACTGGATTCTGAATCCTCATGATTAATAGCCACATTTTATGCATCTTTGTCTCCCCTGAGCTGTTCGCAGTGTCTGGTATAAAGTCAGCATTCAATGAACATCTGCTGGTTAAGTTGCGGGCTCTTAAAGGTAATGCTATAGAAGAATTTAGGACGTGGCTTCTATGACATCCAGTTTAAAGTGTACTAAAAATGTCTATAAATCAATTAAAGAAAAATTTTTATTATTATAATATTCCAAGTAAGGTTCTCTTTTGAGATCATTTGTCTACTGTAGGAAGTCAGTTAAACAAGTTTAATTTTAAAAAAATGAAAAATTCTCAAATCAGGATTCTTTCTGACCCTTTAATCTCAGATAATGATAATAGAGTATTGTTTCAAATATTTCCCTTCTAGCACAATCTTGGTCAAGATCAGGCCAAGGATATAGACAGGTTCAGTAAACCACAAGTGCTCTAAACCTGCTTGAACCTATGTAAGAACTGAGCAGTTGTGTTTGCACTGGATCAAATCACCTTCTCTCCTTGGGACATCAATTCCTATCAGTGCTGTATGCACCTGATTCTCCTATTCTTGTCTCTTTCATGCCTTTCTTTAATGAAATACTTTTGCCCTCTTAGCAGGTCTTCCAAAATTCACCCCAAAACTTACTTCTTCCTAGAAGTGTCTGCTATCACCTGCCTTGATTGTTTCGCTGTATTATATTCTCCATTTATCTGTGTTTCTTTTTTGTTAGGTATGACCTACTTTGGTGTGAGACATATAATAAGAATAATTATGATATTAAGAAAAAGATAATATGGTAATAATAATATTTGGCTTTGGGAGGCAAAGGCAGGTGGGTCACCTGAGGTTAGGAGTTTGAGACCAGCCTGACCAGCATGGTAAAACTTTGTTTCTACTAAAAAAAAAAAAAAATCAGCTGAGTGTGTGCTGTAATCTCAGCTACTTGGGAGGCTGAGGCAGGAGAATTGCTTTAATCCAGGGGGCAGAGGTTGCAGTGAGCCGAGATCACGCCATTGTACTCCAGCCTGGGCAGCAAGAGTGAAACTCCGTCTCAAAAATAAAATAAAAAAAAAAGAATCATTGAGGGCCATTGTTAAAAGAAATAGCTTACCAGAACCCTCCCTGGAAATTCTGATTCAGTGGGTCTGGCATGTGGTAGGGAATGAGAATAAGTATTTGTATTTTTAACAAGTGCCACAGATAGTTCTTATCATCAGGCAACCCTGGGAAACACTGCCATCATCCTTATAAGCTTGGGTTTGGGAGCCAACTAATCAGGGTTTGAGGATGGGTTCTCATGCTTTTTAGTGTATGTAACAGTGGGCAAGTCACCACGTCCTAAGCTGTGATTTTTTCATCTAGAAGATGGGGATGATACTCACTGTCTCAGTGTTGTTCTGGGGATTAAATGACTCATTTAGAGCATGAGCACTTAGAATGTCTGGAACATTCTAAGTGCTCAGCAAATATGTGACAATCATATTCATATTTCGCTTGTAGTTTGCTTGGTTATGTTACTGTGATTCAAAATCTGAATGATGGTTTCCTTCGTTCTTCTGTAGCACTACGGTGATTCAGAAGAGTGACCCAGGAGATTTTATCATAGCCAAAGACTATTGTTGAGAGTCTGCTCATCTCTGCCAACTTTTTATTGCCTCAATAAGTTATCACCCTTTGTTCTCTTTAATTTTACCTGTCATCTCCATTGAATTACAGAAAGGTCTTTGAGGCCAGTGACCCTGTCATCTAGTTTTGTTATGCAGTAGATCCAGTATCCTTTAGAGTGGGCTATCAACAGAGGACATGATCTAATAAAACACACATTTATTTCATGGAGTTATAGAGCCATCATCTCTTACTTAGGTTATGACAGCTCCTAATGGGTCTTGGAGTCTTGAGGTCTTATGCTCTTGCTTCCCTGCAGTGCAGCCTACACTGCAGCCAAAATGATCTTTGAGCAATATCATCACAGCATGCCAGTCCTATTTGAAACCTTCCAGTGTTTTCCCTGTATTTATAATAAAATCCGAACTCTTTACTGTGGACTTGTAAGCTCTACCTGATCTGGGCTAGTCTGTCTGTCTGACGGCATCCCCTGTGATTCACCTCCTGGATTGTTACATTCCAGCAACACTGAAGTTCTCCCTCTCTAGACTGCCCTTTCCCTCCATCATCACCTGCCACTTAGCCCAGATGTCACCTCAGAGATCTTCCCCCACCTCCATATCTCATGCTTTCCTGCCATTATTTCCTATCCCATCTTCCTCCTTTATTTTCTTCTCATCACTTACCACTGTCCAATATTGTACTTACCAGTAAGTGATGTTAGTTTATGTGTTTATTGGACGCTCCATTATAGCAGGCATCCTGTCTATCTTGTATTCCAAGTACTGGGAACAGAACCTAGTACCTTCATGGGCTTGGTATACATATATATCAAATTGATAAATGGACTTTAAAGAACATCAGCCGGGCTCAGTGACTCACGCCTGTAATCTCAGCACTTTGGGAGGCTGAGGTGGGTGGATCACCTGAGATCAGGAGTTCGAGACCAGGCTGGCCAACATGGTGAAAACCGGTTTCTACTAAAAATACAAAAAATTAGCCTGGTGGCCCGTACCTGTAATCTCAGCAACTTGGGAGGCTGAGGCAGGAGCATCACTTGAACCCAGGAGGCAGAGGTTGCAGTGAGCTGAGATCACGCCATTGTACTCCAGCTTAGACAACAAGAGTGAAACTCCATTTCAAACAAACAAAAAGATAAAGGATATCTATATAGTCTAATATATCTCAACTTTTTTTAAAGCAAGGAACAAACAAAAATGTTTGTTTTTAAATTATTAATTTGGTTGGTTGGTTGGTTTTTTTTTTTTTTTTTTTTAACTTCTTTCTTGACAATTAATAGGATTCCATACACATAAAAGTTCTTAACAAACACTTAACAATTTACTGAGTGCTTGTTCGATGACATCCACCACCAGGGGGACATCAATCCACTGATTGGTAGCTGTGGATAGAGAGAAAATCTGGCTGAAGGAGAAGCAGATCTGACCCCAGGGGACAAAGGCAGGCAGAGGCACCTAGTGTTCTGGTAGTGTGGCTCCTCCAGGGCTTCCCCATGGCTCTGCAGACAGAGGTGGTAGGAGGCAGGAGAGGCAGAGTTATCTCTGGAGAACCCAAAAGAGAAGCAGCAAGAGAGGACTCTAATGCAGGCCAGGCTGCAATGAGAAACTGCCTGGCCTGGAGCAGCCCTGTACCAGTGGCTGCAGCATTGCAGAAACGATGGCAGTGGTGGTGGCGGTGGGGATAGGTGGAAGCAGCAATGGTGGTGGTGCCACAAGAAAAACTTCTTAGGGAGGTACTAACATGGAAAGCAGCCTCTCACCAGGCTCAAGCCAGAGGGACCTGAGAAGGGGGCAATGATGGCAGTGACAAGCAAGGGGCAGCAAGGAGGTCCTCAAGAGTGTCACATTTTCCCAGAAGAAAGGAAAGGATTCAAAGAACTGAAATCCCAGCAGTTGAGCATGTGTGATCTCAGTCAGAGCCATTGGCTTTGTTGTCATTTGGGTTGTGTTTACTTTTCAGTATCATTCTCAAGAATTAAGCAAGATAACATGTGCAAAGCATCTAGCAGAGTGTGTGGGGTGTAGTCAGCAAATGTTATTTCCTCTCATTGTCGGGCAACCACCAGTAGCACCATATCAGAATTAAAGCTGAAAGAAGAATACTGTGTTAAGCTCTGTGGAAGAAACAATGATGAATTAGACATTGTCCATGTCTTCAAAGAGTTTACAATATGGAAGTGACATAATCATTCAAAAAGCAGAACGTGCAAAGTGCTGTCTGAAGCAGTGCCAATAAAGTGTTAAGTATGTTCATATATGTTCATATATACTTATACCTGTCATAAATTCCAGTGTGGGGGACTGGATAAGCTTTATGGAGAGACCTTGGGTCTTAAAGAATGGATATAATTTAGACATGGGAAGCATGGGTAAAGGATAAAGAGGAGGAGAAGATAGTGAAGGAATAATAAGAAATTTAGGAGGAAAATCAAGATTAGAGTAGTAAAAATAAGGAAGAATTTCAAATAGGAGATGATGAGCAAAAGTATCCAGTGTGAAGGACTTCTGCTTCTGGCTTTGATAAAATTACTAGTACCAGTTCTCTTACCATAAATAGCTGTAAAACTGGACAAAATATAGGGAGCAACTGTTTTCAGATACTGGAATTCAGGCAGTATTGAACTTTGATCCCTGGGGAAAGGGAAACATATGAGATGAACCCCTTGGTCACCTTGTCTTTTTTCCTGGAAGCACAGCAAAGTGGAGCCCAAGTTGGTAAGAGTTGCTTTACTGTTCTGAGGAGGCAGAGATCACAGTTCAGGGCGGTTGAGGTGGTTGGAATTTGTAGGTCAGGGTAATGAAGAGAAAGCTGCGCAGAGAAACAGGTCCAGAAATCTGCATATGGGTACTGTAAAGTCTTTGGACAAATGCTAAGCTTCTCACTTTCCGGGTGACAGTCTACAAAGTCTGGTGGCAAATAGCTACTGGGGAGCTGTAAGCTGGATAGAGATTCCAGAAAGTGCACAAAACTGGAGATGCAGATGTTCCAAGTGGAGATGTTCTCAGTGATTCCCTGGGGTTTTCAGTGAAGAACCCAGAAAGGCCAGGCAGTAGGAGCAGGGCTACCTAGCCCTGGACTCAAGGCTATACTAATTTTATCCAAATAAAGTTTAAAAACAGCTTTGTAAAAATTAAGCTTATCCACTAGTAAATTAACGTTACAAAACTTAACTCTCTTTAAATCCAGACCTGATAATGTAGTATTTAATGTCTAGCATAAAATTCAAAAATTACTAGATATGTGAAGAGGCATGACCACAATAGATTTTTTAAGTCAATAGAAACATACTCAGAGATAGCAGATATGTTAAAATTAGCAAGCAAAGGCTTTAAAAAAACTCTCATAAATATGTTTAAAATTTTAAAGAAAATATGGACTCCAATAAATAGAAATTCTCACTAGAAAAGTGGAAATTATAAAAGAAAACCAGCTAGAAATTCTAGAACTGAAAACATGTAATACCTAAAATGAAAAAAAAAATCACCAAATGAGCTTAACAGCAAAATAGATTCCATAGAAGAAAAAAAAAATAGTGACATTGAAGACATGGCAATATAAATGATATCAACTGAAGCACATAGAGATAAAAGCACTGAAAAAAATGAACAGAGCCTCGCTAACTTGTGGAATAGTATGAGGTGGCCTAACATCTGTGAAACTGGAGCTTCAGAAAAAGATGAAAGAGAAATTGGGGAAGAAAATACATTTGAAGAAGTGATAGCTGAAAAAATCCCCAATTTGGTGAAAAATATTAACCCATAAAGTAAGAATGTGAATAAACACCCTGCAGGATAAAAAACAAAGAAAACCAATCCTGGGTACATTATAACCAAGTTTATGAAAGCCGAGGATCAAAGAAAAAAGTCTTAATAGCAGTACAAGGAAAAGACCCATTCTGCACAAGACCCAGGGGAACAACAATGCTGATTTATCAATAGGCCAAAAGAGAATTGAATAACACCTTTAAGGTGCTAAAAGAAATAAAACCTGTCAACCTGGGATGAGAAACCTAGTGAAAGATAAAGATCCCTTTAAAAATGAAAGAAAGGAAAAAAGAGAAAATGGGAAGGGAAGGGAAGAAGGGAGAGAGAAAGGAAAAGAGGAGGGAAGGAAGGAAGGAAGGAAGGAAGGAAGGAAGGAAGGAAGGAAGGAAGGAAGGAAGGAAGGAAGGAAGGAGAAAGCAAGCAAGAAAGAAAGAAGGAAGGAAAGAAAGAAAGAAAGAGAAAAGAAAATAAAAAGAAAGAATGAGAGAAAGAAAGAGAGAGAGAAAGAAAAAGAAAGAAAGAAAAAGAAAAGAGAGAGAAAGAAAGGGGAAGGGGAAGAAGAAAAACACTGCCAAGCAAAAACTGAATGTATCAATGGTACACATATACTATAAGAAATATTAAAGGAAGTTCTTCAGGCTAAAGGAAATGATACCAGAGAGAAACTCAGATCAACATAAAAAAATGTCTAGTGCTAGAAGTGCTAAATATGTGGGTAAATAGAAATTACTTTTTTCCTTGCCTGTTATTGAATAAGTAAAACTTAATTATAAAGCTGAGTTTTTGGCAGACATTGCAGTAGTCTGGGAGTCAGGAAATCTGGGATCTGGTCCACTTCTGTAACCTTAGGTAAGTGGCTTAATCAATACTTGATATTCCTCTCTAACTGGTAGCAATTCAAGAAGTTTCTTTTTTTTTTTTTTTTTTTTGAGATGGAATCTCACTCTGTTGCCCAGGCTGGAGTGCAGTGGCGTGATCTTGGCTCACTGCAACCTCCACCTCCTGGGTTCAAGCAATTCTCCTGCCTCAGCCTCCCAAGTAGGTGGGATTACAGGCATGCACTGCCACGCCCAGCTAATTTTTTTTTTTGTATTTTTAGTAGAGATGGAGTTTCAACATATTGGCCAGGCTGGTCTTGAACTCCTGACCTTGTGGTCCGCCCACCTTGGCCTCCCAAAGTGCTGGGATTATAGGCGTGAGCCACTGCAACTGGCCTCAAGAAGTTTCTTTTTATCATTGCTGAATACCTCAAAAGGGCTATCTACTTTTTATTTCTTAAATTTAATGTATATATGAATTGCCTAGGGATCTTGTTAAATTCAAGATATATTAATAAAGTTATTGTGGTATAGTAAAAAGACAGACAAATAGATCAATGAAATTAAATATATATATTCTTTTTTATCCCTTTTACTTCTAACTTATTGTTTATACTTATGCTTTATACATAAAGCATCTCTTATAAACTCTATAGCATTAGTTCTTGCTTTTTTATTCTGTTTGATAATCTCTGCCTGTTAATTGGAGTGTTTTGTTCACTTTACACTTAATAAAATTTTTGATGTTGAGGTTACAGCTACTATTTTGCTATTTGTTTTCTTCCATCTATTTGTTTTGTTTTGTCTCTTTTTTGTTGTTGTTCCTTTGTTTCTCCTTTTCTTCCTTCTTTTGAATTTGTTGAGAATTTTTTTATTATTTTAATTTTTATTTTATTTAATCTTTTTTTTTTTTTATTCTTCAAGTGTTTTATTGGCTATGATAAATCATATCCTTAGAAAAATAATTGATTTTTATTTTCACATTGTTACATTAACTATTTTATTTGATTTAATGATAAAGATGGATACAATTAACTTTTTTTATTTTTTTTATTTATTTTTATTTATTTTTTTTATTATACTTTAAGTTCTAGGGTACATGTGCATAACGTGCAGGTTTGTTACATATGTATACTTATGCCATGTTGGTGTGCTGCACCCATCAACTCGTCAGCACCCATCAATTCATCATTTATATCATGTATAACTCCCCAATGCAATCCCTCCCTCCTCCCCCCTCCCCCCTCCCCATGATAGGCCCCAGTGCGTGATGTTCCCCTTCCCGAGTCCAAGTGATCTCATTGTTCAGTTCCCACCTATGAGTGAGAACATGCGGTGTTTTTATTTTGAGACAGGGTCTCACTTTGTTGCCCAGGCTGGAAGGCAGTGGCGCAACCTCTGCTCACTGCAACCTTCACCTCTTGGGTTCAAGCAATTCTCCCACCTTAGCTTCCCAAGTAACTGGGACTACAGTCGTACGCCACTACCTCCGGCTAATTTTTGCATTTTTTGGTAAAGACAGAGTTTCACCACGTTGTCCAGGCTAGTTTCGAATTCCTGACCTCAAGTCATCTGCCCACCCAGCCTCCCAAAGTGCTGGGATTATAGGCATAAGCCACCACACCGGGCTCAAGAATTTTTTAATATTTTGTTTTATTTCCTCTATTGGATTGAAAACTATATGTTGTTATTTTATTTTGGGTGATCTAGGGACTGAAATATGCATCCTGAGCTTAGCAGAATCTACTATGATTTCACATCACTACATGTGTAGTGTAAAAAACCTACAAAGCAAATTTTCTGCTTTCCAATATGTTCTTTGCACTGTTGTCATACTTCTACATAAGTTAAGAGCTCCATGGTAAGTTTTATTATTTTTGCTTTAAATAATCAATTGTCTTTAAAAGAAATGAAATAAAGGTTGACATTAGAGTAATTCTAGAAAACTTCCTAGGTTTACTCTGATTACTGCATTTTCCAAATGTCGTATGTGAAGTCCTTTACAGGCCCTATCTGCTGGGTTGGATGAAGCAATCCTTGAGGGAAGTCACCGCTATAGTCCTGTTGGCTATCCCTCAGAATCTCTTCAAAATTCACCCTGGAGAAGGAGAAGAGAAAGATGCTTAGAGAGGAAGGGAAATACTGGCAAGGGGATGGGGAGAATGAAACCACTTTAAGACTGTATTTTAAAGGCTCGTTAAGCTTCACTTTTAATGCAGTATAATTTGAAGAGATATATTTTCTTTTGGAGGCAAGTTTTAAGACACTAGGGGGTTTGTTCACCAGAGAGATGCTGGTAATTATATTTGAATTGTCAGTAATTCTAGTTCCATCACCAGAAAGCAAAATGCCAGTAGTAAAAGATGACTCTTTACTTGAAATCTGCGGGGAAGAAAGAACTTTGCTTCTCTCAAGGTCATCTGGTGTTCAAAGAAAATGTATCATTGATGATTTAATAATATATAACATGAGAAATTGCATTAGTATAATTATGTTACATTTTATCATCTTATTTTTTATGTAGAGAACAGATTGCCTTAAATCTGCAAGTATCATATTTGAGTTAAAATTGCATTCAACATACCATAAATATATACTTCCTAATCATTTAAATGTTTGCAATCATTGTGTATCTCAGTTAAAATATATGTTCACATTATACTTCAAATTTCTATTTCCTTTGGACATTATTGTATTTTGCAAGAACAGAAAGATTATCTAAAAATTTTCTGTAGTGATAATGGAAACCATGTTAACATCTGAATCATGTTCAATGTGAAAAAGAGAATTGGGGCCAATTTAATAGTTAGTACCCTTTCTTGGCAGAGAATGATAGAACACTGTTGTAAAAAGGACTGCTTTCTTTTTAAATCTGCAAAGCGTTACTAAGTACCATAGTCCCTCGCCTTTGGAAATACCATGGCTTTTTGGGTCACCAGCTGTGTATTATATACCAATGGAGAGTACAACTCATGGCCATATTTTGCATTCTTAGTGCTATTCATGGCTATTTCTTTACCTCATGAGCTGTATGACACCTTTTATTTAAAGCAGTCCTCATGTTTGTGATCACTGTGCATCAGGTTATCAGGTCTGTGGCTGGCCTTCCAGTTGTTCATCAGTCTGAGCTCACGAAAAGCAGACACAATTGGCAGAGTCATTGTGCTGTTCTGTTAGATTAAGTTATCCTGGTGGTATCCAAAAAATTTCTGGTGTAAGAATTATTTTTTTCTGTTTTGAATTAATGAAGCAGAAACACAAACTGTGAATATTGTCTGTAAATAGACTTTATTCTTTTATGCAAAAGGTCCTTAATGTTAGGGCCTGCAAGAAAATAGTATGTGTTATATTAGTGTTATAATATTAGTGTTCATGCAGAATGATGGCGGGAAAACCAGCTAGGTTTTATTTCTTACTGGTTATTATTGGTTGATGAATTCCTGTGAAGGTTTATGGCATTAGGTTAAATCATATGAAATTGCTATTTGTGTAGACAATTTCATATGACTCAACCTAACAGGAAACAAAGCAGCTTCAGTTCTAGGATACAAGATATAATTCAATTAATTCGCTCTACATCATTGTGAGTCTGCTGCAAATATCTTAAATTAATACATATAACTTAAAAATTGGAACTGGAAAGGCAAGATTTGTTTTCCTTTTATTCTTACTTTGCTTTTACTCTGTGTCATTGCTCTCTTGCTTTCAAGGAAAATACAGACTCTATATATAGAACATCTCCCGACATTTGCCATTCTGTAGGTCTTGAGGGGTAAACAAGTAAGAACACAAATATTACTTACTTAGTTGTGGGTTAAAGTCATCCTTCTATTATTCTAACAATAACTTAAACTTGCAGCCCTTCCTTAGTGAATTTTCACGAATTCTCTTCTCTCTAAAGAAGACTATTTCATCACAGAAATATATTAGAGGTATTAAAATGCCTTTCCCCTCTCTCTTCTTCCATATTTCTCCATTTGCAGTTTCATCTGTATGGAAAAAGAGCTCTGGTTGCTTTGGCCAAGACTTTTCAGTAGCAAATGCTTCAAAATACAAAGCAAGAGCTATTTTCAAGAAAGACCTTCTAAATTTGTATTAGGTAAGTTAAATTGTAGATGTCCTCCTTTACAACTAGAAGTAAATACATTTGATTTAATTATATTAATCAAAATGTACTTGCGTTCAAGTGTTCTTACATGTCAATACTCCTGGATAGATTTAAATTACATTGACAGAAAACATCCATTTCCTCACATTTTCAAATACCAAGCAAGCAGCAGAACCTGGTCTTTAGCATGGTTGTATTTGAAAAAAATGTAATCCAGCCAAGGCTGATCTTGTTTTTCCTTTATGCTTTAAGCCAGAAGCAATTACTTTTCATTTCAAGATTAAGCGTCTGTAACGTTGCCACTCGTCGCTGAGGCTCCTGGTTTCAGCATGTCTCCTTGGTTCCCAGCCAGCTCTGGGTGTTCAGGTAGCAGCTGTGGCTGGGAGTGTCTCTCCAGCCCACATTCCTTGGCCATGAATTTTGCAGCCCTGTTTATCTGATGAAGACCTCCCAGTAGTGAATTGCTCATGACATTGTCACACAAACCTTAATGAATGATATGGAAAGATACCCAATATTTTTCCTCCTGGAATGCCTACCAATCATCAGTGTCCCAGCCCCTTCGCTCCAGCTGATCACCGCAAAGGTTTGGTACTGAGATCCAGTGAGACGTTTGTCCTGCAAAAACCACATTCTCACTGGATGCCTACAAGTCCTCTCTATGGGACTGTTACCCAAGCCTGTTTAGAGAATTTTCAACAATTACATCTGCCCATTTGCTGAGTATCACTACTCTACACTAATTATTGACTTCAATTTATATTTTTAATGTACAATTGCTATCACCAACTTCAGTGCATGAAGACCTCTCTTCCTTCTCTTCAAACCCATGACTTTGCTTGGGATAACAGGGATAGCTTTATAGCATGGCTTTCTCATTATTTCATGTGTCTTCATTTTGCTTTCCCAAGTCAGATTGTAAATTCCTTGAGAAAGGAGGCCCTGAAAACTAGAAATACCTATACAGACAGATAGTTAAAAAAAAAAAAAAAAAAAAAAAAATTGGACAGAAAGACATTTGTTGCTCTAAGAATCCAGAAAATTTGCCTTAACACGTTCAGAAGAGATCTTTGGCTACAATATACAACTCCTCTCCTTTCCCCCGCCTGCCCTCTGCTGGAACTGCTAATGAGCAGTAAGATGGCAAAAGCAGGACATTGTATGGGAAATGTGGGAAAACAGGGGCTAGTTTGACTAGAAGGCGAGTTGAGTAACTGTGATTTGTAAGTCCACAATGGGGATCTTTGAAGTCCTTCATGATGTGCCTCTGTATGACTAGCAACCTCCTCACAAGACTCTGTGGTTCACTGTGCACAGAGATATGATTCGGCCTGCCTGCCTGAGATAGACCAAGTGGCCTTGTGTGTTCTCTTCCTCCTCTGTGCTTGTTTCATCTGCAGAACCATCTGACGGATGGCAGACAGCTGAACCAGGTACTGCCCCTTCCCAAACACAAATGCCCTCCCCACTCACCATTCCCCAGAGCCTTCACCACCTTCATCTATGAAAGGCATTTACTAGGGTCTAGCAACACTGCCAATTTGGTAATGCAAAACAGGAGATAAGTGTGAAACTCTAGACTGGTTTACTGTTTCAAAGGGCAGCAGGATGTGACAGCTGCTGAGGCAGCCCTTTGCCCTTGGAGAGGAGAAGCACGAGTGTAATCACTAGATGACCTCTCCCTCCTGCTGTCTCCTGGGTGGTAGGGACAGTCTCTCTCCCAACCCCACTCTTGGTCAGGTGGCTACATATTATGAAAAAGAGGAGGAAAAACATGTTTTTGCTTTTAAAATTATTATTAAGAGAGAGTACTCTTTGGGGAACCAGAATCCATTAGCTGAATTCATTTCAGTATCTATGGTTAATTAAGTTAGGCAGACTTAACGCAATTTTATTATGTAGCCTTTAAGAGCTGTTCTGGTAAATGCCCATCCTATAAATACTAGCACTACTTTATATGTGTGATATCCTTTTTGGAAGGGTAAATCTGAATTATTATCCAGATATTAATCTGCACACAACCCCATCCAGACAATGCAAAGATGCTTCCTCATATTTTGAACATTGTTCAATACATTCAGAAGGGGGAAAAACCGCTCAGATACGACTTTCTACAATTTTAAGTCAGTGGATAAGTCAGCCTGGTTGCATCCCAAAACATACTTTTGAACATCAATTTCACCTTACTCCTGACCAAGTAATTGATTTCTACATTTCATTCTGTAAATTAAACGCTAGACTTTGAATTACTAGAAGAAATACACAGCCAATAAACCTTTCTTATAAAATGACAGTATTTTAATTTATTAGATGCGTTAGCATGTATTCATGCCTAAGATTTCATCAATCAATTTTCCATTTTAAAAAGCAGTCTTTGGAAGCAACAGTGGAGAGATGCTGAGTTCCAAAAGCAATGTTGTGAAAGGCAGCAGGTCTAGCGTTCCAGGCACATGCTTAACAAAATTCTAGTCAATAACCATGTGGCTCCAAGTATAAACCCACATTTTTTAAAGTATCTGCCTTCTGAACTGACTCTTTTGGAATGTCAAAATTTTAAAAAGAAAATATTTAAATTTCTCTATTTAAGAGGTGTGCTGTGTTTGTTCAATATTGGAGCAACCTCTGATATTATTTTAAAATATTTATTTTGCCACTTTGACAGCCTTCTACACTGCCATTGGGTTTTGGTTTTGTTTACAGTACTAAATTTCAATAGTTGGCTTCAGATTAAATGCATATTCATATGTTGTGGTGATTTTATTAATTAGTTGCTTTTGAAAAATCTTTTAAGCCGAAAGTCACTCCAAAATAGAAACTCTAAGAATCACTACCACCAAGTTAAATTTAAGTCATGTACTCATTTCATTCAGTCATCAAAAATATATTTAACACACAGGACTTGACTAACTTATCCCTAAACAAGGTAGGCATAGCACCTGGGGCCCACAATACTTTTAGAGGCCTATAAAAACAGTCTTTTAAATCAGAAGAAAAAAATATTTTTTTCTTTGAAAATCAGAAGAAAAAGATAAAATTTTAGGTCAAAGAAAGTATATATAATATTAATATATTCATTTTCATACCAGCATGGTCATAAAATATAATTTTAAATATTTTTTTAATGAAGGAAGGGGCCCACGAAGGCAAAAGTTTCCAGGACCCATAAAATGATAATGCAACCCTTCATGACATATGCCAAGTTTTATCTATGCTAGATTCTAGGTGTAAGAAGATATGTAGGGCACAGTTTCTGTACCCAAAGCACTCATAGTCTAATGAAGAAAATGGACATAAAACAGGCAGTTCACAATGTGGTTGGTTCCCTTGAAATTGTTTGAAAGAGTAATTACAAGTGGAAAAACACAAGGGTTTTACTACAAAATGTCATTTAACACATAGACTTGGCCTTATGTTTCTTTCAGTTAAACTCATACAAAAATTAGGTTTATATATATATCTTAATGCTACATAGACAGTGTAAGTATATATGTGTGTTCATCTTAAACATTACTGATATTGCCATTCAGATCTGTAAGTCAGAATGTTCATTATTTTATAAGTACTGTCCATCAAAAGGACCACAAAGGAAATTCCACGTGCTGGTATCAATGGTCCAATGAGGAAAATGAGAAGTGAAATCTAGTTCTCCCTAGCTTAGCAATGCTTACCTATGTCCTTTCAAGTTTTACCAAGATTTCAGAAATGGAACAGAATCCTGGCTGCACTTTCCCTCTTCATAAAATTTCACATATATGTGAGATGCAGCATTTATTTTTTTTCTATTACTGTTTCTAATTCCAATAATTTGGGTAGTCACAATGTTCCCCCTAAACCTAAGTCTTCCTTGTTAATATTTGAGTCCATTTTTGCATTTTTTGATTGTCAATTAGAGAATGATTTCTGAACATTTTCTATTTTTAGAGCAATTTTACCTTCATTATCTTATTACACACACAAAAGCTTTTTGAATAAGTAGGACATCATAGGACATTCAAAAGAACACAGACTCAGACAAGCCTGGGTATAAATCTCAATTCTGCCAATAAAGCTGTATTACTTTGGTCACTTCATTTAACCTCATTTGCATCTCAGCTTCCTCATCCATAAAATGAGGATCATTATGCATGTCTCATAAAGTTGCCATAAGAATTAGGATAATGTATGTTAAGTGTTAGACCAGCACCTGAAATTTAGTAGAAGCTAAATAAGTAGCTGCTATTATTATTTGCCATATTTTATAAATTAGGAAACTGAAGCATAGACATATTCCTCATGCCAGTATAGGGGGTTAGGGCACCTAGTTATTACAGGCAAACTGCAGACTTTGTTTTGAACAAGGCTTATTGAAAATGAGGGTATACACTACAAAGTACAGAAGAAAAAGATGCAGAAAAAACACTGACATCAAACCAACCAGATAACCAATATATGTTTATTGGGCACCTTGTAAGTATAAGACATTCTGTGTACAAGTTGGGCTACTTTGCAAATGACAGAATTCCAACTTGATCATGCAAAAAAGAGAATTTGCTGACTGATGTCACCCAAACACAGAATGTGGACAGCTGGTCCTATGGATGTCTGGACTCAGTGGCAAGTACACTTTTAGGGCTTATACTCTCTATTTCTGATGTATGTTTCCAGTTATCTTTGCAGATGAGCTTTCTCCATGCCATGGGGAACATGAATCCTAGCAACTATGATCTCTCATCTCATCCTAACTAAGCAGTTCTACCAGCAAAGAAAGAGGATTTCTTTGTCTTTGTCTGCAGTTTGAAAACAATCCTAAAAATCACTTGCATTGAACCAATAGGTCACATACTCTTCCCTAAGCCAATCACCAAGCCAGGAAGATGGGGTAATATAATTGGTCCAGTTAAGAGTACATGACATGTTAGGAACTTGAGACCAGCGTGGCCAACATAGTGAAACCTCATCTCTACAGAAATACAAAAAAACTAGCTAGGTGTGATGCACACACCTGTAGTCCCAGCTACTTGGGTGGCTGAGGTGGGAGGATCACTTGTGCCTGGGAGGCAGAAGTTGCAGTGAGTGGAGATCGCACCACTGTACTCCAGCCTGGGTAAAGACCAAGACCGTCTCAAAAAAACAGAAAAAAAAGGAATACATGTTACTGTTGTCATTAGAATAGAGGGAAGTGTATTGGGTGAGCAAAAATCATAACCTTTACCTTCAATGAGTTATAATAGAAAAATTAATATTTTAATGGTAGAGTTGGCTCAAAGAGCCAAGAGGCCAGAATCTCAGAATGTCTGGCTGAGATGCCATGAGCCCTGAGCGGACATGTCACATGGACTGCTCAGCCAGGAAGGGAGGCCTATCATACTTTTGTCCCCCACTTGTGTTATCTCATAGATTACAGACTTAAATTTATTTCTTAATATGCATACTATTTAAAGAAGGAAGTTATAAACATTTGGGCATTATCTTAGAGAAAGCAGAACTTTCTAAAGAGAGTGACTAGAGGCTGGACCACAGACTAACATCCCTGTTGGTTGAAAAATTGCAGGCTGTCTTGTCCTGTTGGAAAGCATATTCTGACAGATTGCTTAATGCTTTTCCTTCCTGTAGCATGGGCTTGGGGGAGTGGTACTCAAAGCAGACTTACACATTGGATTGTATAGTGAATGAACTTTTCTTAATGGCTTTGCTGGGTTTATTTAAGACATTGAACTGTTTGCCCTTGTCTCCAGTAATTCAATGACTACTCATCATTACATTAGTGGGAGAACTATTATACTGTATTAGAGATACGGAGATCTTGTGACTGGGTGAGGAGTCAGTGTTTTGACTTTTTATGCCAACATCATTATTTTCCCACTCATTTCACATTTCTCCTGTCAGTTTAGCCCTCAATTCAAGGTTACCTTGATTACTTTCAGGTCTTTTAGTCGTGAATCTTTCTAAACTATTTTTACCTCAAGATGTTCCTATCTTTTCATGTACTCACTTTGTCTTCTTTTCTGTCTCAAAATTAGAGATTTTCCTAGTCTTTTCCAGCACTATATTCTTCCCTCTTCCACCTCCTTGGAAAACTAACTTCATTCATTACTTCATCTTCTATTTGCATTTTCAACTATCCCTCTTCATTGTGTCTTTCTCCACTTATGCACCACAAGCCTACCTCTTGAAACAGTATCAAATGAGATCATGTATGGGAAAGTGCTCTGTTACTCTGAAGTGGAATATAAATATGGAATAATATCATAATCCTGTCTTTCTTCTTCCCTCCATGATCATTTTAAAAAACCATCACTATAAAGTATTTTTTAATTTTACTATATCACTGTTCAACTCATTACCTAATGTCTTAAAATCTGACTCTGTCTCCTAAAATACTATGTTGGGGGTTCATAACTTTATCTTCCAGTATTTGATGCAGTTAACTACATCCTCCTTCCTTGGTTTCTGTAACCTCATAACCTTGGTTTACCTCCTCTCCCTTTAACCATTCCTCTTTCCTTCAATGTCCATCTTTTTCCTTCTACCTCTAAATGTGAGTAGTATCTATCATTCTGTCCTTGCTTCTCTCCCTCTCTCTCTGATTTTCATAAATACTCCTTGAAACCACGAACAAATTCTTTTCTTCAACCTCTGTTAATTGCCTGCTGAGAATTTTAACTTACATGTCCCACAAGCCCCCAAAGAAAATGTATTTTAAAATAAACTCTTACCCCACTCCAAATATCTTCCACCTTATCTCAGCCAACAGTGTTACTCTTTTACTGAGTCACCTAGGCTTGAAACCCTAGTTCTGTGATTGATTTTTTCCTCCTCCTTATCCCTGAATCTAATTTCAGCCATATTTTACAGATATTTACTCTGTCTCTGCCTTCTCTTCCTTCAGGTAGTGATAGTTCAGGCTGCTGGGATAGCACATAGCCTATTATTTTTGCTTTCAGTGGGGTTGTCCAAACGTATTTCGTGGTCATACTCTTTTTCCCTTCTTTGTTCCTTAGCCCTTTTCTGGACTGAATAACCATTTTAACTTTATTCACAAAGACCACTAAATCTTCTATGCTAATATTTTCTCAAAACTTCCACTAAACATGTTTAGAATGACTAGAATGGCCTCTATAACATGCTTGGTAAGTAACAGCTGGGCGCAAGTTGACTATTGTTTGTAAGTAGTGACATGACAAAAATACATTTCATAGCTATATGTCTTTATTAATTTGCATTTTCAAATACAGTCAGCATCTTCATATTAGCAGATTCAACTGCGCTTGATTCAGAATGCTGAAATTTTGAGGATCTAAAGACATGCTAATGAATATACACTGAACATGTTGCCTGAGTTTTAATACTTTTTCACCAATCATCAGAATATAATTCTAGTTTATGTCTAAACTCATCAGAAACATCACCTTTCAGGCTCTAGGATTCTAGCTCTCTAACCTTGTTTCTGCAGATCCCATTAGCAAAAAAATGATTAAGGAAAGCTTCA
Organism: Rhinopithecus roxellana; assembly: GCF_007565055.1. Lineage (NCBI taxonomy): Eukaryota > Metazoa > Chordata > Mammalia > Primates > Cercopithecidae > Rhinopithecus > Rhinopithecus roxellana. Next base: position 67,476,457 of record NC_044560.1, on the reverse strand, counting down.
GTTTTCCCAGTGTTGACATTAAGGGTATTTGATGCCACAGTAGCATACTGTGCAACTGTAAAAAGAATAGAGAAGCTCTTTATGTGTCTATATGGAAAGATCTCTATTAGGAAATGAATGTTCATGTCTCCCTCAGAATTCATGTGTTTAAGTCCTAACCCTCAATTTGATGATGATATTTGGAGATGAGGCCTTTGGGATGTAATTGGGGTTAGATGAGGTTATGAGGGTGGGACTCTCATGATGTGATTAGTGCCTTTATAAGAATAGATGCCAGAGAGCTTGCTGGTTCTCTCTCTGCCATGTGAGGACATGGCGAGAAGGCAGCCATCTGAAAACCGGGAAGAGAGCCCTCACCAGAATCTGACCATGCTGGCGCCCTGATCTTGGACTTTCATCCTCCACACTGTAAGAAAATTAATTTCCATTGCTTAAACCACCCAAACTATAGTCTTTTGTTATGGCAGTCTGAGCTGACTAATATAATCTCCAAGATTATTATTATTATTATTATTATTATTATTATTATTTTGAGACAGTCTTGCTCTGTCACCCAGGCTGGAGTCCAGTGGTGTGATCTCACCTCACTGCAATCTCCACCTCCTGGTTCAAGTGATTTGCCTGCCTCAGCCTCCTGAGTAGTTGGGGTTACAGGTGTGCACCACCACACCTGGCTAATTTTTTGTATTTTTAGTAGAGACGGAGTTTCACCATGTTGGGCAGGCTGGTCTCAAACTCCTGACCTCCAGTGATCTGCCTGCCTCAGCTTCCCAAAGTGTTGGGATCATAGGTGTAAGCCACCACACCTAGCCTCTAAGATTTATTTTTAAGTGGGGGAGAAAAGGGTGCCAAAGTATACGGCAATGGGAGTAAAAAAAAAAGAGAAAATATAGTTGTACTGGCTTGCATATATATTTTTTAAATCTTGGGAAGTGTAAATGAGAAACTGATAATGTTGGTTACCTGTTTTGTGGGGATAGGCAGATAGAGAATAGGGGAGGAAAGGAGACATTGCTGTATATCTTTTTATACTATTTGATGCTTGAACTATGTGAATGTGCTACCAGTTCAAGAAATTAAATAAATAAAATTTACTTTTTTAAAGAAATAAAACAAAAACTTTAATAACAAAAACATTTAATTTGGAAAAATAAGATTATATTCAAAGAAGAAAAATACTGATTATGTTGAAAGAGAATGGCTGCCTAGCAGAATAACTAAAGCAGAAGTTTACATTTGATGCAGGCACAATTTGAACAAGATAAAGGAATAGGAGCAGATGTATTAAATAGCTTTCCCAGTCAGCTCTTTAATAACCCCCATGACAGTGTAGACAGTTGTTATTTTCTACTATCCTTTTCTTGGATCTGGCTACTGCCAGCAGAGCTGGAACTGCCCACATGACATGTATTCAATTGAAAGGTGACAACCACAAGTTCTCAATACTCTCAGTAATGCTCAGATGGTGCCTGAAAGTAACACCTTCTCCTTCAACTTCCCTTGGTTGGAGGTCCTAAGTACAAGGAGAGCAACTACTGAGAAAAGGACGCAGTCATCCATTTGAAAGAGGTTAATGTCTCGTCCAAGAACAGAAATGTAACTTTTCTCACAACCTACTTTGGCCAATTAAACATCCAATTGTGTTACAGACACTATATCATATTGCCCCAGAGCATTGTCCTTACGTAGTTCTGATCATTTTATTTCTGTTTAATATCTATCAAAGAAATATTCTCCATTAGTTTCAGGGTAAAATCCAAATTTCAAAATACGATATTCAAAGACTCTGGTCATCAGGCTTCGGCCTATCTCTCTACCCACATTTGCTCATTTTGAGCTGTTTTGCCATAAGCCCAGAGTGCTTTTCTTTCTCAGACCTCCATACCTTTTTAAATGCCATTTTCATTGCCTGGACTACCCTTCTATTTCTTCCTTTTGATGATGCTTTTCCAAATTAAAGTGAGTGTTCTTTGTCTAATATCACCCTGTATTTATTGCATACCATTGAGATTCTCTATGTACTTGTCCTTTCTATCAGACTCGAGAAGTTCAGGGACCATGGCATATTCATTTTGCATCTCCAGTGCTGGCATCCAGTAAGCATTTGATGGTTGAATGAATGAAGTAAATATGTAGTCTAGCTGAAGTTTTAAAGACAGAACATTGTAGTACCCTATAATAAAATCCTAACCAAGGCTTAGGAAAAGTGCCTTGCAGGAGGATTCTAACTCTGCATTTTAAGAGTGTAATTCAACCTCAGATTGACTTGTAAGAGCTGAATGCTGTCAGGACAATTCTCCCTGAGCCTTTTGATTTTTTGGAAGGCTTTCAATTTTGCAGATTTGTGTGTGTGTAGTTTGAAAACTCTGGTGAGCAATGCCATACTGAGGTAGTTCTTTGACAATCTCCTCTGTTTAAGAGCGTTTTACTTCTCATATTCTAAAGCATAGATGACAGCTTGCAATCCAGTGGATTTTCATCCTTATCTCCTGAAAACCACATTTCTTAGGCATTGTGGTAGCAAGTTCCATATCAGTGAAAATCATCCCACGGAAGTGAGTCTTCAGCTCAAACCTCAGATCCACATTTGCTTGTGAGAGAGCAACAGGGACAGCAGGGCAAACTCAACAACTTTGTAGTTAGATGTCTTTCTCATGTGTCTTTCTCAAAGATGTTCTTTTAAAATGTGAAATTTCCAGAAAAATCTAACAGTTTCTAGCCAAAATAGTTCACTTCCCAAGCTAAAGGGGTTGATCTTGGTGGGCTTCAGTTGTGTCAATAGGCCACTAGTGAGGCAGACTTCAGAGATAAGCCATCTTTTGTTAATTCAGTTCACTCTGAACAAAACAGACAGAATGAATGCTTGAACCCCACCTATTTAGACATGCTTGCATAAACATGGCTTCATAATAGTTTGTTTTCAGAGTCCACTGACTTTAATTGTCCTACGGATGCTGTTTAAATGCCTCCATTGATAAATTTAATGTGTTAGTGCTCATTTTCTATAGTAATGAGCATAGTCACAAGCCTGAGTTCAGTATACATTTGAGCAAAATCCTGGCACTAATCTCAATATAAATAGCACATTTGATCTTACTGACATGTGGCTGAAGGCAAAACGTAAATCCAACAAAATTTGCAGGACTTTAGTTCTGAAGCCATTTTTTTGTAAAGTTTGGCGATAAAAATGATAGGAATGCTGGAATATTTTTCCCACTCTAGGATTTTAGTTATTCTGCAGTTACCAAATCGGCAAAATTTCTGGATTTGTCCTCCTCCAGGAAACACTGTCTTAATTAAATAATTAATTAAGTTCGTTTAAAAGCCAGTGATTCTCCTGTGATTTGCTTCCATAATTGCCTCTTTACTCATTAAAAAAAAAAAAACTACCTAAGTTAACTCTTTTATTTGTTCTTAATATGATGCTTTACCTAGTCCATGCAATTGTTTCTCATATGGCTTAAATGTCTCTCTGTGTTGTCATTGTCGGTATCTGTAGAAAATTGTTAGGTCCCGAAAGGCAAGACCTGAGTATCCTTACTTTCTGTGGTGCCTACACAGCATTATATGATATTAAACAGGTAATAATTATTTTAGTGTGATGAAGACAGGAATCTATAGCATGCTAATTTAATGTGAATTTAACATCAAAACATTAAGTTACTGAAGCTCTGGTATGCTATTCATAGCACGCAGTAACCTATAACAGTTACTAAGAAGGGTTTATTATTATGTGAAAGCAGTTGATGAAATGTTCCAAATAGCCAACTTCCAATGACTCAGAGTACATGTGTCCCTTAAATTGCTCACCTGCTTTTGCTCTAGAGCTATGTTTCAGCCTTTATGTTTCCAGAAAGAGGCTGGAAAGGAGGTCAAATCAGCCAGCTTATACATTTTGGTGGTTCTGATGATAGGGTTACTGAGAGAGATGGTAATAATGATTGTTAAAACCATTATTTTTAGGGATTAATGTGGAATTTACATTTTGATGGTCAGTTTGCATCAGTAAATTGACATGCATTATCAAATGCACTGTTTGTAGAACTGTGGAGAAATTCCTTTTTCTATCAAAAGCTCTACATGGTTAGTCTGACTGTAGATCTTTTATCCACATGCTAGTCTTGATGGACTAGCAGAGCTCAGAGGAGCAAGCCTTAAACACAGAGCACAGTTTCCTAGAAGTAAAGAATTTAACCTTTGTTCTAGTCCTTCTTTCTGTCAGCCTCATCAGCAGGAAAACTGTCAAGGTTGATTTCAAATGAATCATCTTTGGCAGCATTTTTCCTCCTAAAACCACTTATCTGTCACTTCATGGAAATTGCTACTTGCCCTCAGTGGTATGCAATATTAGCACAGACATTACACATAATTCATTATACCACAAAGTTGAAATATATATATAATACATATAAATATATTATACATTAAACATAAGTAAATAGGTAGATAGATAAAATTTCTCCTGAACCAGCTATGTATCAATAAACTCAGCAGTTTTACAGTTAAGTTCTGAAACCACAGCCTTTTGGTCACTTGCCGTCAGTATTCTTCCAAGAGAGATTAAGAAATGTTTGGCCTAGAGGTAACCTTTAAAATGTACTGAGAAGTGCATTTTTGCCAACTCTATTAATATTACTTCTACCTAGATGACCCACATATTCCTTGATATTCTTCAAATGTTTGCAAATTGAGTTTATAACATTTCCTCCTCCTTCAAAACAACCCCAGCCCCTTAGGCACTGTGTCTTTAAGACATAGATTAGAGAATTTTTACTCCTGGAGTGTGTATCTACAATCAAATATGATCATATGCTTTATTCTGAATTGAAATTAGCTTTATGACTTCTACAATCAGAGTGAGTGTTGGGCTTAATGAGTTGAGACTGGATAACAGAAGATGCATCTTCCACAGGCTGAGCACTGAGTCCCCATATTTCTCATACAGGTCTGCGAGCCATGGTCTGCAGTTCAGAAATCCAAAGGGCTCTGAAAAGCAAAAGTTTTAGTAACAAAATTTAGTGGCCAAAATTGATATGAAGCTTTATAGTCCCCATCCATCTCACTTAATGGAAATATGAATATGCTTGATTATGGGTTGCTGCCCAGGACCCACTGGGGGTGTTACACAGATATACTCGCCACATTACCTTCCTAAAATCCAAAAAGTGTCACATCTGGCATCAAATATTTTGGATAAGGAATTGTTAACTGTACCTTTCCTTAAAATACTAAAGATTTTTGACTGGGGAGAGTGAGCCAATCAGGTTTTTAAGTTCACGAAAGGCAAATCCTTCCAGCATGAGAAAACCAAGAAGAAGCAGGGCAGCTGCTAGGGAGATTCAATCCCTGTCCGGGTCAATTCTGTTAAGTTTGACAGCGAGTGACCTAGGGCCATCTTTGGTGACACAGGGGTGATGATCGGAGACCACTCACTTTCTCCAGTGGACCTGGGAACCCTCAGCTCCGTAGACAAGGGTCTTGATGAGGGCAGAAGTTTAGACTTTACAATGTAACAACCTCTCTGGTCCTTTTCTGTGTTCCTAGTTTTGCACAGATTTGTTTTTGAGTGTTGTTCAAAATAAGGGACAAAATAAGGGGAATATTATTTTTTAAGATAATTTTTTTTTTTTGACAGTCTCACTCTGTTGCCCAGGCTGAAGTACAGTGGCACGATCTCTGCTCACTGTAATCTCTGCCTCTCAGGTTCCAGTGATTCTCCTGCCTCAGTCTTCTGAGTAGCTGGGACTATAGGCATGTGCCACCATGCCCAGCTAGTTTTTGTATTTTTAGTAGAGATGGAGTTTCACCATTTTGGCCAGGCTGGCCTCGAACTCCTGACCTCAGGTGATCCGCCCGCCTTGACCTCCCAAAGTGTTGGGATTACAAGCGTGAGCCACCATGCCGGGCCAAAAATTCATTTTTATTATTGTCCCCTTCTTGCTTTTCTGTGAAAGTCCTCATCCTAAGAAGTTTATATATTTTATATTAAATCATTTCCTATTGATTTTTGTTGTGATTTTCAAAGGTGGATTCCCACAGGTAAAATCTTAGCTATTGCCCAAGACATAGTAAAGGGTCACATGTATGAATTTTTATAATTGGAAGAAAACTCTGCCTTTGTGAGAGCACATGTCCATCCACATTTCATCCCTCCATCCCTCAAAACCCTAGTGAGGGGCATTAAAGAATGGTTTATGTATATGCAGTGTCTGTTAAGCATGCACTATGTATTTCATCCTCATTTACTGGGTCTGGGATTGAAGTTTTTAGCCAGCATGGACCTAACCTACTTTTTGAGATAAAATATACTGTTTTGTTACAGGCAAAATTCTGGTGTGGTGTGAATGCTGTGGGTCAGTCTGAATATATTTTTTTCTGTAATTTTATCATTATTATATGATTGCAATACCTGCTTTGTTTTTTAATTGGAAAGCAATCTTTTCTACTGTTGAAAGATATTTTTTGACAACTTGACCCTTCCTAGTGTTTAGTACTATGTTGAGGACTGCATCTTCCTGTTTTTTACATTATAGAGAACAAAATACTATTGATTTGAAAAATACATGTGACTTGGTATCTCTGTCTTGGTTGCAGTGGTGATACAGAATTGGTTTCATTAACTCCTACATAGTTGGTAAGAAACTATCTTGGTAAGTTGGTAAGATCACTGATCAAGAAAGTGGGAAAACAAAACTTTAAAACTTCAATCCTCAGTAGAAAACAGGTTACATAAAGTCAATTTATAGGTAATCTATGTATATGCTAATGGGATTGGAAACAACCTTACAGAGCACATTACCTGATAAACTTGAGTGGAGTGGGTTTGGGAGAACAAACTAACAGGATTATTGTGTCTCCTAGTTGGTACATGGGAGCAACTGACATGCCCCGTTCAGAACTTAACTGTTAGTAACAGTGGCGGTAACAACACAAACCAGTGAGCAGAGATACAGCTCTTAGGCCAAGCTGGCCAGACTGTATGGCTAAAGGAAGTGACTGACCAGTGGCAGTGCTCAGCCAGACCAAGATGAGGAGGGAAGAGTCAATAAGCTTTCTGGAGGCTAAGGTGTTCTCATGGTGGGAAAGTGTGCCCCCAGCCTTCATGGATGAGTTATTGGTCTTAAAGTTGGTCTCCTCTTGTTAGGATTTCTCATTAAATAACCTGATAATACCTGGCTTTCCATGTAACTGCCTCTAGGAAAAAAAGTACTGTTCATGTTGACATAGGTATTTCAGTCTGCATGGTAAAAGTTCTATATCTTACTACAAAATAATAAACTAGCTGGTTTATAATGTGTAAAAAAGATTTTTGAGAAATCATTGGGGGTGTGGTATCATATTAAGTGATATCATTCATATGGGTAGTTGTTCTCATAACATCTTGTATGTAACTATAACACTTACCATAATGTACTAATCATTTGTTTTCAATCTTTTAATTTGGACTAGACATAACCCTTTCAGAGAGAAATTGTCTTTAGGCTGGGTAGGTGGCTCACATCTGTAGTCCCAACACTGTGGGAGGCCGAGGCAGGCGGATCACCTGAGGCCAGGAGTTCAAGACCAGCCTGGCTAACATGGTGAAACCCTGTCTGTACTAAAAATACAAAAAGTAGCTGGATGTGGTGGTGCACACTGGTCATCTCAGCTGTTCAGGAGGCTGAGGCAGGAGAATCACTTCAACCTGGGAGACAGAGGCTGCAGTGAGCTGAGATCACACCACTGCACTCCAGCCTGGGTGACAGAGCGAGACTCCATCTCAAAAAAAACATACAAACAAACAAAAAAAAAACCCAAGAAATGATTTTTATTATTTTATAAAGCATATGCTTCTTAAAGAAAAGTTGGAAAATACATAAATTTTAAAGAAAACAAAAATCACATATAATCCCACTTCTTAAAGATAACAAAAGTTGCTATTATATTTTGTTAAGCCTTTTCACCTATATATGTTCTTAAAATAAAACTGTGATCATACTAAAACATTATTTTCAAAAGCATTATTTTTGATGGCTACAGAATATCCCACAGGTATGGATGTACCATGATTTATTTAACTACTCTTTTATTATAGGGCTTTCCAATTGTTTCTGATTTTTAATTTTAATTTTATTTATTTATTTATTTATTTATTTATTTATTTATTTATTTATTTTGAGACATAGTCTTGCTCTATCGCCCAGGTTGGGGTGCTGTAGCACTATCTTGGGTCACTGCAACCTCCATCTCCCCGATTCAAAGGATTCTTGTGCCTTAGTCCCCTGAGTAGCTGGGATTACAAGTGCTCGCCACCACGCCCAGCTCCTTTTTGTATTTTTAGTAGAGATGGGGTTTCGCCATGTTGGTCAGGCTGGTCTCAAACTCCTGTCCTTAGGTAATCTGCCAGCTTCAACCTCCCAAAGTGCTGGGATTATAGGTGTTAGCCACAGCACCTGCCTGTTCCTGATTTTTTTTTTTTTTTTTTTTTTTTTTTTTTGAGATGGAGTCTCGCTCTGTCGCCCAGGCTGGAGTGCAGTGGCCGGATCTCAGCTCACTGCAAGCTCCGCCTCCCGGGTTTACGCCATTCTCCTGCCTCAGCCTCCCGAGTAGCTGGGACTACAGGCGCCCGCCACTTCGCCCGGCTAGTTTTTGTATTTTTAGTAGAGACGGGGTTTCACCGTGTTAGCCAGGATGGTCTCGATCTCCTGACCTCGTGATCCGCCCGTCTCGGCCTCCCAAAGTGCTGGGATTACAGGTTTGAGCCACCGCGCCCGGCCTATGTTCCTGATTTTTAAAAAGATGAATAGAGAAACCATTTCTTAATCAGATCATTAGCCACAGTATCTAGCACACTTTGTCATTTAATATAAAAGTATTGAATTGAAAAGTTATTTTCATCTGAGATCCTATCCCGAATAGGTTTCATTAGGTTTCATTAGAAGCTTAGGAGGAATCTGACAAAATGAACTTCAGAGCACATACATTTTGGTGTGAAAGGGAGCAGTTTAAGCCTGTGCTGAGAGGTGACCCAGGGATAGGGAACTACTAACAGTGTGTGGGGTGGAGCAGGGGTACGTAGAAGAATTTCTAAGGTGAATGTTGACTCTGTCACAGTTTTACCTACTGACAGAAGTGTTGGACCATCCACAGTGGGTTAGTTCTCCCACTCTTGTGAAGAATGAGCTGTTTTGTCACTTGTTCTGTTTCTCTTTTAATTGCTCACAGTTTTTCCTATGAGAGCAGACATGTGCTCTTTGAATTTAATTGAACGTCTGCTTCAGAACAATGTGACAAGGAAATATTATCTTCTTAGATTTCAGTATGTGTAAGATGGGCATAGTCGTTTATAAAAATTCCCAAATCAGAATTTTGTGACCTCTTCCAGAATATGTGATTAGCCTGGCCCAACATGACTCTCTCCCAAGCAGGGCCAAACAGATGCATGCTGGAAGCACCATTTTCACCCTAAAGGGATCAAGACAAGGCCCAGCAAACTGAACTAGCAATATCTAATTGTCTGGGGTTCTCATGATGCTCACATGGGCCCCCCCTCCAGAGTGCCTGTTACTGTAACATCTGGAACTGTTATAACACTGCCTGTTTTGATATGTGGCCAAAACCACTCTACTTTCAGACTGTGTGAACACTGTTGTAATACTCAATAAGCAATTAGTAGTGCAAACCCCGATTGTGGTAATATTGGTGCCTAATTTGTTTAATTTAATTAAGTATTTAATTTCCATCTGGTGTCTTTATAAAAGAAAAACAGGAGGGAGGAAAAATAATCTCAGATTATTAACTACTTTAAGCTTTCACCTACTACCTCTTGGGCTATAGCAAATCATTAATCTTTTAAAAGCAAAATACAAAATAAAGTAAAATAAAAATTAAATTTAAACTTTCAAAAGGCAATAAAAATATAATTTATTTTAAAGCATGTATTAGTTCAACCATATTTCTAGAATACTGTAAAGTAATATACAATTATATAGAATACAGCATTATACAGGAATGTAACATGCTATAGACTATCCCCCATAATGTTAACAACCCATTCTTTATCAGTTGATATTCATTAGTCTTCCCTAACAATGCCAGACCTATTCCCTGATCTCCAACTTACCCGTCAATGACTACTTCTGATGAGGATCTGAACAGTATTGCAATAAGGCAGACAATATTATAAAATTCAAGAAACATTAAGTTACAATAGGAAGGATACAACTGAAAGGATGATGATATGGTTTGGTTGTGTCCCCACCCAAATATCATCTTGAATTGTAGTTCCCATAATCCCAACATGTTGTGAGAAGGACCCGATGGGAAGTTATTGAATCATGGGGGTGGGTTTTTCCCATTCTGTTAGTGAATAAGTCTCATGAGATCTGATGGTTTCATAAATGGGAACTCCCCCTTGCACAAGCTCTCTTGCCTGCCATCATGTGAGATATGACTTTGATCCTCCTTCGCCTTCTGCCATGATTGTGAGGCCTCCTCAGCTATGTGGAACTGTGAGTCTATTAAACTGCTTTCCTGTATAAACTACCCCATCTCAGGTATATCTTCATTAGCAACCTGAGAGCAGAATAATACAGATAATTCCTAAAATTAATTAAGATGTCAGAAAGCGTTCTTGGCAAAAACCAAGTTAGAGTAGAAACTTCTCTTTTCTTTTTAAAGATGTATCCTATGATATGGTCTTTAGTGGAAACTCATGTTTTCTATAAAAGTGAATCTGATTTTTCTATATAATACTCTTGCCCATTTCTCTCCAAAATGGTTTATCTGTCAGCATTCTCACAGAAGAAAAATTTGCTTTCCCAGGCAATTTCCTTTCTCTTTTTTCCCTATATTTTTGAAAAATTCTTTCTTTAAAGGCTTTTCTAAAATTCCTTTTTAGAAAGAAAGTTGGAGAAACTGAGATTAGGAGATTTTTGAGTTGGCAGATAGCATAGATCATGAATTTTTTTCAATTATGGTTAATATATTAAAATAACAAAAACTGAACAGAGAATAGAAGCCCATATACTAGGGAATAAAAGCATAAAATATCCTATACAGTAAATGATAGTCAATCTGTACAGCATTTTTTATTGATGCATACACTAATTTGATGGTTGAGGTGTTTAAATAAATTCCCTGAAACATTTAGTAAGTAGCTACATATGTGACCTGTATGAACACAAATTACCATTTTCTTCTAGGTTTCACATCAAAATTTCACATCATAATATACTATATATATTTCTATATATATAGTAGAGATAGTATATACATATATGTATACATATATGATCTCTGCTATATATAGTATACTATACTATATATAGTATAGCAGAGATAGTAGTGTGAGTCATATGTCATCTCTAAAGAGTAGAATAATCTTGGCGTCAGTTAATCTTGATTTACATTTTAACTCTACTCTATGATAACCACCAGGATGTGTTATATTTTCGTAGATAATGTTTTCTTCAACTGGTTTTTGATGCTGACTTCTCTGAATCTGGATGTTTCTCCTGTAAGATGTCATGAGGTTGTAGGGGACACTCTTCCAGTTGTAAAGGCTATAGAAAAGGCCTGAGGGCAGATGTATATCATTGACAGGCCCCCCATCATTGGGGAGGCGCATATTTGTGGAGCCCTTACCTGTGTCAGGGCTGTCAGCCAGGAGCTGACCCTCAGCTTTAAAACAAAGTTAACAATATCACTGACATTCCAGCTGTAGCACATAGATTTTTCTATTCCTTCCTCCAATATACTAAATTCCCTCCCATCTTGCACCTTTGCTCATATGCTCAGCTCAGTTTGGCAATTTCTCTCCACTCCTAATTAATACCTACTCATCTTTCAATTCTCAGCTCAGAAGTCACCTCTCCAGGAAAGCCTTCCTTTACTCCCCCAGATATATGGGATTTATGTTATTATGCATGCTCATGGCACCCAGTCCTTTTCCTTTATAGCACTTAGTTTGGGAGTATTTAGTGATGGTTTGATTCATAGCTGTCTCTCTGCTAAACAGTATTCGCACCTACTACTAGTCAGTGACTAGTGCTAGTTGTGTAAATAAATCTGTATTATGGACCCTGTTTTTAATTCAGAAAAAAAAATTGGCAAAATTTCAAAAACTGAAAGAATTTTTTCTGAAAATATTATTGAAACACTGTAATGAAAGAATAACAGAACTTGATACTAAGAGTGTGACTGGTTAATGATAGACACTCCTTCCATCAAGAGAAAGTGTCTGTTCTCCTCCCTTTGATGGGCAGACCTGTGACTGCTTTGACCAGTATAGGATAGCAGAAATCATGCCATGCTAGCTATGTGCATAGCCCCTAAAGAACATCGCAGCTTCCACTTCTCACGTGAAGGAAGCCAACCACCAAGAAATGAGACTATTCTGAGACCACCATTCTATGAGAATCCTGAGCCACAGGAAGAAGCTCTGGAAGAAGGGACCTGTGTGGAGGGGGTGAGCTGAGGTCAGGCTGAGCAACACTGAGGCACCAGAGATGTAAGCGAGAAAGTCAGCTGGAAAGCGGTTCCCAGCTTCAGCTGCCCCAATGGACTCCATATGGATCAGAGACACAAGCCTTCCCCCAATTCCTAATTCACAAATCATGGGCCAAACAAAATGACTGTTCTAAGCCACTAGGTTTCAGGGTGGTTTTTTGTGCATCAACAATAACTGAAACAAAGGGAAAGAAACGTAAATGCATGATAAGAAGGAGCTGAGGAAAGATAATTCAGAGGAGAAAGTAGGTGAAGGGCAAAATAAAGAAGCGTGCAACAACTATCTTGAGGCTGGACATGGTGGCTCATGCCTGTAATCCCAGCACTTTGGGAGGTTGAGGCAGACAGATCGCTTGAGTTCAGGAGTTTGAGACCAGCCTGAGCAATATGGCGAAACCTTGTCTCTATAAAAATACAAAAACAAAACCAAAAATTACCTGGGTGTGGTGGCATGCAACTCTAGTCCCAGCTACTCAGGAGGCTAAGGTGGGAGAATTGCTTGAGCCTGGGGTGGAGGTTGCAGTAAGCTGAGATTGTGCCACTGCACTCCATCCTGGGTTACAGAGCGAGACCATGTCTCAAAAAAACCAAAACCAAAACAAACAAACAAAAAACCCAACCACCTCAGAGGTAAGAGTTCAGGTACTAGGGACAGTGAGGCTTTCTCCATAAACCCACTAGAAGTTTGGAACCTCTACCCCCACCCCACCCCACCTTTTGCCCGATGCAGGTCCCGATATATGGAACTCCTCTATAATTTTATAATGGTGCTGATAAGAAAAAGAAAGTGTGGGGAAATAATCTGACAGTGTTTACATGATCTATATTTCTAAGATTTACGCCTATTGTGTTGTCAAACATATTGAATTAAGTAACTTGAATTATTTAAAATGTAGGAAATTCTTACCAAAATTTAATATAAGAAGGTTCCCATTCAGCAGGGGAAGTTGGGCAACAATTTTATTGTAATGGGATTTGACCCTCGAATGGGTAAATGAAGCTTTCCCCAACCAAGAATGGAATAGGAAAGAGGAAAGGGAGTAACCTTTGTTGAAAGTCAACTATTGCTATGCTTTGCATATTTTCTTCTTCTTCCCTCCTCCTCCCACTTCTCCTCCTCCATGATCACAGAAGTGGCTAACATTTGTTGAGCACTTGCTATATCTACATGCTGCAAAGCTTTATGTGGATCATCTCATTAATCTTCATTACATCATAATATAGGTGTAATCTTTGTTTTACAAATGAAAAAAACAGAAGCTCTGTATGTGAAGTTAATTGACCAGGATTGTACAGATAGTAAGTAGTGGAGCCAGCATTTGAACAAAGGGCTCCTTTGAACAAAGGGCTCCCTCAGCAGAAGGGAGAGGAAGAACATATTTCATATGTTGTCTAAGTTAATTTAATTTAGTCCTCATAAGAACAATGTAAGATTGATATTACTATCCTCATTTTCCAAATGAGGGGTCTGAGGCTCACAAAGGTCAAGCAAGTTGTACAAGATCACACAGCTGTGACTATGAACTCTCCACTCTCCAATAGCAATTTATAAGCATTGGGAGCAACAGAATCATAGATTCTTAAAGCTGGAAGGGGCCTAGTATAACCTTCTTATCTTACAGGAACCGAAACCCATTCATATGAAAGTGGGCTGATGAGAATGGGGAGAGAGGAATGCCATCTATTGCTTTAATTCAGTCATTCTCTACACACCTGAATTGAGGATCCAGTAATAAAAAGATGTGCCTGTCTGCCAAGAGCTCCTTGGATTAGCAAGTAAAACAGTGCTTTGTCATAGGAGTCAAAACAGGGATACAGATGCATTTCATCCAACCTGGGGACCCAGGGAAGTCTTCTTGAATGGAGTGATGCCTTCAATGAGTCTAAAGAGGATTAGGAATTACCCAAGCAGAGATGGGGCCACACACATTCCAGGAAATAGGAAACCATGCACAGAAGCCCAAGTAAGAGAAAACAGGGATGAGATCAGAATGAGGATGGCAAGTAGGCAGAGGCCACATCACGGAGGTGGGGTGTTGGGTGGGCTATGGTAAAACATGTGGACTTAATTCTGAGGATACTGCGAAGCTACTGGAGGATTTAGACAAGAGAGTGGTAGTTAGATTTGCAGTTTAGAAAGACCGCTTTGGATAAGATGGCTGTTGCAGTAATCTATGAAACCAATAATTATTTTCTGGACGAAGCGGTAGCAGAGTGGATGAAGAGACATGGGTGGATTTGAATCATTTTAAGGGGATTGATTGGTCAAAACATGGTGATTGATTAAATGTGGAGGTAAAGGAGAATGTGAGGTAAAGGAGAATGTGAGGTAAAGGATTACACTCAGATTACTGGCTTAAGCAACTACTAGTATGAATGAAATAGGGATTGGAAGGAGCAATCCTGGGCAGGACATGATGAGCTGTGCTTTGGGATGTCGACTTTGGAATGCCTGTGGAGCAGCCAAATAGGGATGTCTTTTAGGCAGTTCTGAAGCTAGGCAGGAAAAGACCAGAAATGAAGGTTTGAGCCATGTTGGCACTGGGGTGTATTTGAAGTCATGGGCCTAGATTCGCTCATCCAAAGCAGGGAGCATGTAAAGTTGGAAGAAAAGAGATGGAGGCTAGACAACTCTGGGAAACACCAACATTTAAAGGAAAGAATGAGGAAAAGCAATGGAGTAGAAGCAGAGGGAGAGAGACAGACTGGCAGAAGAAAAGAAGCCATGAGAGAGAAGCATCACTGAAGCAAAGGATTCTTTGGACATGTATATACCAATGCTATGTTAAAACCATTGTGCGTTAATATCACAAAAGCAAATACAGCGATTCCCTGGCATTGCGAAACTGGCGTATCTCTGTGCTTCATAAGAAAATGAAGCAACTTCATTTCACAAGGAAATGAAGGGGATTATCAGAGCCCTGTTGTGTGTGTGTACACATACATACACATATATAACAATTTTAACTGTAGAAAAATGTTTTTCTTTTCTTCTACATTTAGATTTCCCAGAATTTGAAGTCTTTCCCCTCAAACTATTTCTTCCCCCATAAATATATATTGAATATCAAATGATCATAAACATACTTCTGGAAAAATAATGCTGCAAGAAGCTCTGAAAAACTGAAAAAATAGCTGATATAAAAGTTTGGGGAACTACCATTTGACCCAGCAATCCACTTCTACCCAAAGGAAAAGAAATTGTTCTACCAAAGAGACACTGCCACTCATATATTTATCACAGCACCACTCACAACAGCAAAGTAATGGAATCAACCTAGGTGCCCATTAGTGATGTACTGGATAAAGAAAATATGGTACATATACACCATGGAATACTACACAGCCATAAAAATAATGAAATCATTTCCTTTGCAACAACATGGATGCAGCTGGAGGTCATTATCCTAAGTGAATTAATGCAGAAACAGAAAATCAAATACTGCACTACTGTTCTCACTTATAAGTGGGAGCTAAACAATGAATACCCATGGACATAAAGATTAAAACGACAGAAACTACGAACTCCAAAAAGAGGCAGGAGGAGAGGTGGGAAGGGCTGAAAAACTTGCCATTGGGTACTGTGTTCACTATTTGGATGATGGGTTCAATAGAAGCCCAAACCTCAGCATTACGCAACGTATCCATGTCACAAACCTGCACATGTACCCACTGAATCTAAAAGAAAAGCTTGGAGCAACACTCACCTCTGCTTATCATCATAATACATCACAAATTTGTTAAAATTCAACATATTTATATAGCACTTAGAACTTTTCAGGATATTTTGGTTATCTCATTAGCCCCTAATGTCATTGTAATGAGGTAGATGACTGGCATCCATGGGTTATTACACTGTGCTAGGAGAAAGTAATAAGCAGCATTTAAGAGTGGTGTGGGGACCAAGGGCCCTTTGAAGTTTCATTGAAAAATCAACTCTCAAAAGGCAGATTAATAAGAGAAAAGGCATATAAATTTATTTAGGGTGTATACATGGGAGCCTTCAGAATGAAGACCCAAAGACACAGGAGAAATTGACCTATTTTATACTTAGGTTTAACAAAGTATGGACAGCCATGTAGAAATATGAGTGGACCAAAAGTGTATGATCCAATGCTAACAAACTGAGCGAGGAAACCCAGCCAGGTCTGTCTGCCTAGATTCTCCTTCGCCTCTCTGAGCAGCATTCCTTCCTTCTGGGGGTGGGACAAGACCTTCTCTGGAATAGGGGTCTTATGATCTACAAACAAGGTATGTCAGATAATTTCTTTATGGCCACTTTTCACAGAAATAGGGCAGAAGGAAAATTGGAGTAATATTTTTAGGTTTTATGTCTGGCTTTGGGGAAAAAGGCATTTTGGTTTCTATGACCCGTCTCAGGGAAGAGGGATTCTAGTTTCTGAGCCTAGCCTCAGTGGGGCATGGGACTGAGAGACAGGAGAGCAGGAGAAGGTCAGAGAACAAACCTACACCTCTGAGGCTGCTTCTGAGGCCTTCATTTTGGGGCATTGTTTTCTGAGGCCCAACAGAGGAACACAGAAAGAGCTACAGAAATTCAGAAAAGGGATGTGTTGCTTGCACAGGAGGAGGTGGGGACCAGAGAAGGCTGAACTTTGAAGTGCAGAAAGCACTGAGAGCTTCCAGTGTCCCTATCACTGTTGTGGGCACTTTATGTTATCTCATTTGAAGGACTTGGGTATTTTAAGTGGTGAAAATAGGCATTTTATACAGAGGCAGATGGATACTCCATAATTAATACAATGCCTGGCACAAGGACACAATAACTGTTAATATTAGTGGCTATCACAATTGAGTACTTACTGTGTTCTAGAAGCAATGCTCAGATTCTTTGTACATGCAGTCACATTTCAGCCTCAAAACTCTGAGAACAAGGTATTATAATTCCTACTTTACACACCAATTCAAGACAATGTGTGTGCACACATATACACATATATGTACATAACAAGTAAGTTATAAGTGAGGGCCCTGGTAAAAAACAAATGGCATACTTAAACAATTCTGAAGAGCATGTTTAATAAAAGGAATGTTTTTAGAGGTGTGGGCAGGTAAAGAGAACCAACGAGGAACACTGAGGCACCCAGAGACTAGCAAACACGAGAAGCCAATACCACCCCTAGATGGAATAATGGAAGGCAACAGCATTACCAGAACCCAGCTGAGAGCTGGAACCATGGAATAGGGGCCACCAGCAGAAGCTATGATTGTAGAAGGATGGAGCTGTTGCTACAACCATGAAAAAGCAGGAAGGGAGCCAGAGAAATAAATACCCCAATCTCTCTCCCCTCTTGTCCTCCAGTCTCCTGTAAGTATATCCCATTCATCAAAACCAACAAAAATGGGATCCCAGGTGATGAAGTCCATGAAAATCAGTCCTCTACAGCTTCAAGCAAGAAAGAAAATGGTGAAACACGGGTCTTGGGTACACTAAGGTGGTACAGCCAGAATGTAGGAGGGCCAGGAATCAAATTCAGGCTTGTCTGAATCAAAACCCATGCCTTATCCACTGCTTTTATGTATTCCTCTACCATACATACTGTAGATGCTTAGTAAATGTTTCTTTAATGAACGAAACCCCAGATGAAAGTAGGAGAAACTAAGATTAGGAGGCTATGTGTCTTGATTTTAGGAACCAGAGTCCTGGTTACCGTGGAACCCTCTCAGGGTCTGTAACTCACTGCCTGCCCATTCAACCAAACACCACCACTCCTTGGATATAAAAGGTAATCTGCAGCAATGGGCTTCTTTCACAGTAAATATTTATGTAATAATTATGTTAAAACACTCAGGACTAGTGTCAAATTGCAGATTTATGGTACTTACTTGGTCCAATATTTCTAGCACTTAGGATGGGCAAGGACACCCTTGAGCCCTCCTTCTCTTTGAGAATTCCCACCCTGATATGGTTTGGCTGTGTCCCCACCCAAATCTCATCTTGAATTGTGGCTCCCATAGTTCTCACATGTTGTGGGAGGCACCCAGTGGGAGATAATTGAATCATGTGGGGCAGTTTCCCTCATATTGTTCTCATGGTACTGAATAAATCTTACAAGGTATGAGGGTTTTCTAAGGGGAAACCCCTTTCACTTGATTCTCATTTTCTCTCTTGCCTTGTGGCCATGTAAGACGTGCCTTTTGCCTTCCACCATGATTGTAAGTCCTCCCCAGTCACATGGAACTAGTCTCGGGTATGTCTCTATCAGCAGCATGAAAACGGACTAATACACACCCCCACCTCAAAGTACCCGTCTCCTATGAAAGTAAATCTTGTATCTGCTAAAATGGAGTAAGAAAAGAGTAAGACAGGAATGCCTGTTTTAATCTTCAGATACTTGCTATCTAAAATTGACTTCAAATAAGGCAAGATACCAGCAATATTGGCAATGGAAAAGAAAACTTGCCCCTGTGTTAATCAACATCCAACCAGAACAGAAATAGCTTTAGGTATGTCAGACAGAGGGAATTTAAAGGAAATTGCTTATAAAGCTCTTGAAATGTCCAGAAGTGCAAAAGGAACAATTTGACCATAAGCCATACATTATCATTTATAATTACATCCCCAGTGCCTAGCACAATACCTAGCAAGGGTTCAATAAATATTTATTGAATCTGTGATTACACTTGTGGGTGAGATTTGGTCTGTCAACCTAGGAAGGCCACTAGTTCTATTGGAAGGCATACCTTCAAGCAGCTATATGACTCTGATAATTCAGTGAATGTGCACGTGTGGTTTGGCCTTCAGTAGGAAATCACGTGCAAAGCCTTCTATTCAAAACCTCTCAATGGATAATATTTACTGAGCATCTATTAGGCTCTAGTTACTATTCTATGCACTTTCTAAGCATTTTGCAATATTAACATTTATAATAACTCTATGATAATGTGTTCATTACTCCTCGTTTATAGATGACGTTGAAACTGAGGCAAAGAGTAACATGCCTAAGATCACAAAACAAGGAAATAGTAGAGCCAAGCTTTCACTACACAGTCTGGCTCTAGAAGCTATGCTTTTAATTTCCACAACATATGCCTCTCCACAGCTCATTTGATGAAGGCTTAGCCCACTTTTCTACCTTTGTTTTCCATTTTCCCCACAGTTCTCTGGGGGCAGACACCAGTCAGCTGTTTCCCCAGCTCTGTGTTTTCTTTTCTTTCTAGACCCACAGCAGACTGTATTTTCCAGTCCTCCCTCAAGGTTATTGTAGCTGGGTGGCAGAATTTTAGACAGAAGAATGGGAGCAGAGGTGATATGCATCCCTTCTAGGCCTGACCCATTAAGCCTTTCACATTTGGTGGCTGTATATTCTTTCTTGTTCTTTCAGTTTGAGGAAGGTGAGTGATATGGGGTGGCTGTGTCCCCACCCAAATCTCATCTTGAACTGTAGCTCCCATAATTCCCATGTATTGTAGGAGGGACCAGGTGAGAGGTAATTGAATCATCGTAGTGAGTCTTTCCTGTACTGTTCTCGTGGTAGTGAATAAGTCTCATGAGATCTGATGGTTTAATAAAGGAGAGTTCTCCTACACAAGCTGTCTTGCCTGCCACCATGTAAAACATCTCTTTGCTCTTCCTTCGTCTTCTGCCATAATTGTGAGACCTCCCCAGCTATGTGGAATTCTAAATCTATTAAACCTCTTTCCTTTATAAATTACCCAGACTTGGGTATGTCTTTATTCACAGCAGGAGAACTGACTAATACAGTAAGCATGGAAAACTTGGATGCCACATGTAGAAGAGTTGGAGCCACAAAATAGAAGAAAGCTGGATCCCTGAATATTGCTTGGAAAAAAGAGTTGAGAACCAATCAGGAACATCTGTGTTAGACTTTAAGTGAACAAGAGATAAGCTTCTATCAACTTTGTGCCATTATATGTGTTGGAGTTGTTTTGTTACAGCAGCTATTAGATATGTAAATTGATCTACCTACTGTCCTTTGAAAATGCCTTTCCCTTAGAATTCTCATTCTCTCCTTCAGTTACTCACATCCAAAAATTATTCAAGGCCTAAACCAAGTCCAATCACCTTCAAGCAGCTTTCTTCCACTCCCACCCACCATAGAGATCTCGCTTTCCCTCATCTTCCTGTAGCACTTTGTTATGTATACCTCTCATGTGTACTTACCCCAGCTCCAATTCTGGATGTCTTGTTTTCCTAGTGAGATTGTGAGCTCTTCAAGGTAAGGATCATGTCTTTGTGCTTCCTTCTTTTGTGACTCTGAAGTGCATAACATGGTGATGTGCCTTGGGAATTTTCAATAAATATTCATGGAAAAAATGAACATATCAATAAAACAGTCCTTCATTGCTGAAGTGTGAAAGCATGTAAACTATAATCTACTGGATTTGGTAATTTTATTATTCTTTTTTACTAATATATACATTCTAACACTTTTTGACAACTGCTTAGAGAAGACAGAGGCATGCTTATCAAATTTCAGATGGCACAAATTAGAAGTAATAAGTAATGCACGAGATAACAGAATCAAAACTAGACAAGTTAGAAAGAACTAAATAACATTTAACAGGGATAACTACAAAATTAGATTTTAAAAGAACAGTTACCCAGTTTCAGTACTGAAAGACATGGCTAACATCAGGTTTTAATTGGCTGCTAGATTGACATGAGCCTAGAGTGGTACACAGAGCCCTGTTCATAGTTAGACTCAGGGCACTGAGTGGTAAGTGAAGTTTTCAGGTCCAACAAGGCACAGACATGAATGAAGATTGCTAGATGGTGGCCAGTTAGAGACATATGGAGCCTCAATGTCTGGTAAAGTCTGCAGTAAAGGCAGAATGAAGTCCTACACTTTATTTAACACGGGAGCTAAATAAATAAACAATATATAATAAGAGTAAATAGGCTGGGTGCAGTGGCTCACGACTGTAATCCCAGCACTTTGGGAGGCCGAGGTGGGTGGATCACCTGAGTTCAGGAGTTCGAGACTAACCTGACCAACATGGAGAAACTCCATCTCTACTAAAAATACAAAATTAGCCAGGTGTGGTGACACATGCCTGTAATCCCAGCTACTCGGGAGGCTGAGGCAGGAGGATCGCTTGAACCCGGGAGGCAGAAGCTGCAGTGAGCTGAGATCGTGCCATTGCACTCCAGCCTGGGAAACAAGAGCAAAACTCCATCTCAAAAAAAAAAAAAAAAAAAAAGAATAAATAGTGAACTAATTTAAAAATAAATAAATTTTATTTTATTTATTTATTTATTTATTTGAGACGGAGTCTCGCTCTGCCACCCAGGCTGGAGTGCAGTGGCCAGATCTCGGCTCACTGCAAGCTCCGCTTCCCGGGTTCACGCCATTCTCCCGCCTCAGCCTCCCAAGTAGCTGGGACTACAGGCGCCCGCCACCTCGCCCAGCTAGTTTTTTGTATTTTTTAGTAGAGACGGGGTTTCACCGTGTTAGCCAGGATGGTCTTGATCTCCTGACCTCATGATCCGCCCATCTCGGCCTCCCAGAGTGCTGGGATTACAGGCTTCAGCCACCGCGCCCGGCAATACATAACTTTTATATTTAACCTGGGTAAACTTAAGATCAACTTTCACCTGTAACTTTGTTGAGAATCCTCCATCTGAGGACACCATTAAGTGATTTCTGACGCTAAACTGGGTCTAATGGGGCAGCCTGGATCCCCTAAGAATTTTGCTTTAGAAGTACTACCTAGTAGGTCTAAAAGGTTTGTTATTTTACTTTTGGTCTCACTTCCCAACATCAGTGTCAGAGCTGTCCTTAAGACTCCTCAAATTTGGGCAGGGCATGGTAGCTTACACCTGTAATCCCAGCACTTTGGGAGGCCAAGGCCGGTGGATCACCTGAGGTCAGGAGTTCGAGACCAGCCTCGCCAACATGGTGAAAGCCTGTCTCTGCTAAAAATACAAATTAGCTGGGAGTGGTGGTGCGCACATGTAGTCCCAGCTACTCAGGAGGCTGAGGCACGAGAATTGCTTGATCTGGGTAGGCAGAGGTTGAAGTGGGCCAAGATCACGCCACTGCACTCCAGCCTGGGCAACAAGAGTGAAACTCCGTCAAAACAAAACAACAACAAAAAACAAACAGACAAAAAAAACTCCTCAAATGTGAAGCTGAGAATTTTGAAGCTCATTTATAAATTCACACCACCCTTGTGGGAGGGGAGAGAAGGCAGATCACATCTCCGGGCTCAACTGGGGCAACCATTCTAGGATACTCAGACAGACCTGCTCCTAGAAATCCAGTTTCCTAAAAGCTGGGATCAGAGTTCTGGCAAGAAGGCTGGAGCCTGGGCCTTGGCCCTAGACCACCAAAAAAGTGAATACAGGCTTAGGCAGTGTTCGTAGAGGCCCAGCATCTGGAACAAGGGTGCTGCTGTAGTCTGTGCTGGTCAGACCACACAGGAAGAATTGTTTCTTTTCCGGATGCTATGATTTTAAAAGGATACAAGCAAATTGGTGTGTATCAAAAGGAAGCTGACCAGAATGTTGAAAGGACTTGGAAACCAAATCACTAGTTACTTTTCAGTGGTTTGGGCTCCAGGACTGGAGGGTTAGGGCTGGGGGTAGAGGATGGTGTTAGGCGGCATAGATAATTAGAACTGTTTTCAGATATGCAAATGCTGTTTTGTGAAAAAACACACACACGCAAACACAAAAAACAACAAAAAAAACTTGTACTTTAGGTAAGGCCAGAAAACAGAACTGGGACCCGTGGGATTTAAGCTTAAAATGAAGAATCTGTAAGCCATTAATAGCTCTTCAAAAGTGGACTAGACTTTGTAAGTAAGCAAGGTTTAAACTGTTCAGGCAAAAACCAAGAAGCCCTCCAGCCGCTCTGTCCAGACCGAGGCTGGCTCTCCAATTCCGCGCTGGGGACGATGGGAGGTGTGCACCTGCGACAGAACACAGGTACCGCCAGGTCTAGGTAGGGGTGGCTTTTCGCCGAGGTCCCCCGCCTGAACATACTTCTTGCCCTAGTTGCTTCCCCGGCCGCCTCTCCTGGCCCCACTCCTCGCGCGGTGCTCGCCGCCACAACTCCCGCCTAGGCTGGCGCGAGACCCGCCAGCGCCGGAGTGGGCGCGCGGGCTGCGCGCGGGCCGGCGCCCGGAGCTCTGGGCATGCTCAGTCGCGCGGGCAGGGCTCCGGGCGCGAGCTGGGCTCCTTCTGCACCACATTCAGCGGCTGCCAAGAGGAGCCGCCGGGCGCTCGCAGCTTGGAGCGCACTGCCCGCGGCAGGACCCGGCCGCCTCTGCCGCCGCCCCTAAGCCTCCCGAAGCCATGGCCGGGCTCGGCCACCCTGCCGCCTTCGGCCGAGCCACCCACGCCGTGGTGCGGGCGCTGCCCGAGTCGCTCGGCCAGCACGCGCTGAGAAGCGCCAAGGGCGAGGAGGTGGACGTCGCCCGTGCGGAACGGCAGCACCAGCTCTACGTGGGCGTGCTGGGCAGCAAGCTGGGGCTGCAGGTGGTGGAGCTGCCGGCCGACGAGAGCCTTCCGGACTGCGTGTTCGTGGAGGACGTGGCCGTGGTGTGCGAGGAGACGGCCCTCATCACCCGACCCGGGGCGCCGAGCCGGAGGAAGGAGGTAACTGCCCGCCCGGCGACTCGAGGGGCGCGGCCGGGGCGCGCGCCGGGCCCTCCCCTCCCGTCGGCAGCCGCGTTGCCTGGGGAGTAGCGCCATTGGCACCTGGGCTAGTTCACAACTTCCCGTCGTGGGGCGAGTGTGTGTGTGTGTGTGTGTGTGTCAGAGTCAGAGAGAAGTTCATTGTTCACACCTCCAGGCTGCCGACAGCCTTCTGGAGGATCCAATTCAGTGTGGTTGTACGGTCTCGGGCAGGTGGGTGGGCCGGGGAGTCCATCTCACGGGCGTTTTTATTTCTGAAAATTAAACGGCAGCGACGACAGTGCAACTTTGAGTGTTTCATAGGGAGCAGGGGCAGCGAGGGGTGCCGCTCTGGGAGGGCAGGTGGAGGCTGGGCGTCCCTCCAGGGGGCAGCGCCAGTCGTGACACCGAAGCCCCCAAGTCCTGTGTGGAGGTTGGAGCAGGACAAGCTGGATGAATTAACGGGGTCTCGGTGCCCACAGACCTGGGGCTTCTCAAGTTCGTTTTCAGTGGTGGCGAGCGAGTCCGAAAGAACGGAACCAGTAAGTGAATGAATGGAAGGAAAGTGTTGTGTTGGTGAGCTGTGCTAAATGTGTGCATGAATGGACTAGGTTTGAAAAGCTCTACTCTATGAGGTGTTGGGTGTGTGTTTAATTAAGAGATGGTTGTTTCACAAATTCCGTAATTTTTATTGTCTATATTTTTAAACTCACAGCAATTAAGAGAGCTTTTCTGTTCTCAAGGGTTGTAACTACTTTGAAATACTGCAGCTTGTGAAATGGCTGATTGCTTTAAGTGCAATGTAGGTTAGTGGGGAGAGACAAATAGAGTGAGATTGGATTTTAAAATGCCATCTGGTCTGGGATTCTTCTCATTGCCAGTTAAGAGCCCAGGCTCAAGACTCCGTTGCTATTGGCATCCAGTGGCATTGCAAGAAGCTAGTGGTTTCTTTCATTTCTGGAGATTTAAGAATTTTTTTTCTGTTTTGTCTGTATTCACTTCACATTGGAAATGCTTCATAGAGCTTAGGATAAAATATGCTTATTCCTCACCTGCTCCACTACTTGGTTGATGGAATCCTACATGCCCTGAGAAAATAGGCATATTCTACTAATTTCTTACTAAGATAATCAGCTTCTATTAGCAGAAAACCAGAAGAGTAACAGATCTCTCTTAGCCCTTTGATCTGTTTGCCACACCTCTCCATCTTTGAGTCTGTGAGATGTCCCAGTCTTTTAAACTGATAAGGCATGTAATCCCATTTGAATACTTTCTAATGTGTTCTAGGCCAAATGGCAGAGCTATGGTTTGAACTTAAAAGAGCAAAATCGATTTGAAAACCCTTTCAAGATGGCACTCTTTTGATGAGAGTAGTCCAATTTCTTCTCAAGAGACTGTCACCATATTTATTCATCCATTTCATTTTATTCCTTTAATAAAAGCTTCCAACCTTTGGCCTCCCTGATACCTAAGTGAGCAGTGATCTTTTTCCCCTGCCCAGATTTTGAAGCATACATTTTAAATTGGTTTAATTCTGATATCAGCCTGGTGGCCCACTGCCAGAAGTCACATGGTGTAGTGGATAAAAACAGACTGAATCTCGGCTCCACCACTTTCTAATTCTGTGACCTTTAGGGAGTGTTTCTTGCCTCAGTTTTCTCATCTATATGGTGGGCATAATACTACCTATTTCACAAAGTTGTTGTAATAAATTTATTAATCTACCTGAAATTCATAGGACAGGACATTTGATGAATGTTGACTATTATTACTCACTTAGCAATGGGTCATGGAAGATTTACTCCTTTAATAACAAGTCAGCTATACACTGATGTAGTTAGTGACATTTTTCTACTATGTGATACTGCCTCTGGGTTTGCGTCTCCTGCTGGTGCCTGCCTTTGCATTGCACATGATCTGGGTCACCAGGGTAACAGGCCTCCCGGGCAGGGAGAGGAATATGGGCAGTCAGTGTTGGATGGGATGCTTCTGGAGAGCAGGGTCATGTAGGTCAATGCTTGTAGCAATCTCTCACAGCACCAGCTCCCCGCCTTGGTAGGTGTTAATGCTTGTTGAGTGAGTGGATGAATGAATGAATGAATGAATAAATGAAATACTAATACAAGAAGATAGTTACTTGAAGACCCTCTTTGGATTGCTATATATTTTTTTCATGTGATGTCTGCATTCCCAAGATGCAGAATGTGAAAATCCACAGTAGCCAAGGAATTATTTTAACATTTTCATCACTGATCTCTGCCTCTAGTCTTGTCATTTTCCATTCCATTCCCACACTGTAGCCAAACTGGTCTCTTAAAAACTCAGATCTCATCCTGTCCCTTCTCTGACTAAAATTCTCAAGGGGCCCCCACTGAGCTTCGATAAACCCATTGAGCTGGGCTGTGCTTGCCTTTCCAGCTTCAGCTTCACCTCTGATCCCACCCCAAGCACCCCCTGACCCATGGATCAAGCGAGGTTCTTTCAGTGCAGCTCGCCAGACTATTGCTTTTCTTTTGTACATTTTCCCTTTGTCTGGGTACTCTTCCTCCTTCCTCTCTTCCCTTTTAGCTGCCTTAAGTTCTCAGTTTACTGTTATCACTAATATTAGTAGCTAATATTTATTGGGTACTTGCAACACACCATATCAGATTTATGATGTGCATTTCATTGATACCCACATCAACTCTTTGAACTCAGTACTATCATAATTCCTGTTTTAAAGTTGGTGAAACTGAGGCCTAGAGAGATTGAATAAATTAGCCAGGGTTATAGAGTATAACCTGTAAAACCAGGATTTGAACTAGGGTTTAGAGAACTCCAAAACTCTAGTCCCACTTAGACATCACTTTTCCAAGCATGGAATTGGTTCTCCTTTTATGAGCTCCTAAAACTCTATAAACTTCCTTTTATATTTATCATACCACATGATAATTGCCTGTTTACCATTCTGTATCTCCCACTATTATGGAACCTGTCAGGGCTAGAATCATGTCTGCATTGGTCAACATTTTGTCACCAAGGCCTTGCACACAATAGGCATGTAGCAAATATTTTGTTGAACAAATGTTCTCATTATTTTAGATTAACCTTAATTCTCCCTCCTTATGACGTGTTTGGTGTTTCACAAGCATTCGCAATCAGTAAGGTCCCAAAAGTTCTATTATGAATGTAGGTGGTTTATAGCTATTTCTTCTACTCCCTTTCCCTGTCCCTGTCCCTCTTTCTGTTGTTATTGTTGTTTTGTTTGTTTTTATAAAAATCTTGAGAAGTTTCTTCTTAATCAAAATACCATGTTTCATTTAATGGCTTTTCTTCCTTGGAATTCAAGAAAGTATTCCTGTGAAAGTCCAGTATTTGCCTCAGTGAGGCCTCATATAAAACATGGCCCCTGTGTGCAGGAAGCCCAAGTTTTAGTGAAGGAAACTGTATATACAGAAAGTCAGTAAATAATGTTAATTGTCTAATAATTTTGTATCTTTAGATTTTGAGTGTTTTTTATGTTTAATACTTTAAAGAAAAATCAGTCTTTAGAGGCCTATCAAATTTTACATGACTCCAACTTACTTTTTAGGGAAGAAATGCAACTTCTCTATTTGTTTGTTTTTAGAGACAGGGTCTCACTCTGTCACCTAGGCTGAAGTGCAGTGGCATGATCATAGCTCACTGCAGCCTTGAACTTCTGGGCTCAAGCAATCCTCCTGGTTCAGCCTCCCAAAGGGCTGGGATTACAGGCATGAACCACTGTGCCCGGCCAAAAGGCAATGTTTAAATGTCATATAATGTAAACAAATAATCTAAAAGATGATGTAGGAGAAATAACAGGGTGTGAGGATTGAATTTTTTTAATTAAAACTTTTGTTTAGATAATTCATGCCTTCAGTGCCAAAATCAAAGGGTACAAAAGGATATGCAGTGAAAGTGGGTGTTGCCCTTCTATTCCCGCTCTTGCACCTGCCTAACCAGTTCTCCTCCTTAGAGGCAACTACTAATGCCATTTTCTTGAGTTTCTGTCCAAAGGTTCTTAGTACCTAATGAATGATTAACTGACAAAACTTACTTAAGCAAAATTGCAAAATATGTCCTGTGCCTTTTTGCCCCTTTACTTTTTTTGTAAATTTATTTGTCATTTACCCTGTTGACAAGGATTGCTCCTTTTTAATGGCTATTTTATCCTTTCCCAGCTACCAAGTGTTAGTATGTGGGATAATTTTGTCTTGGAGAAAACCACACAAATGCATTCTTACAAAGTGATGATAGCTTTAATTATTGTTTCCTTGAGCATTTGCATTTTTAGGGGCCTCTTCAGGAAGAAGTCAATGCTTAGCACCAGGTAATAAATCCCAAAAGTGGAATTAGGCATCAAATGGGGCAATGGGGACATAAATGGAAGGGATGGGGAATGTAATTTGGATAGATGTTCCCCTTTTGTTAGGGTACTTATTAGGACCTATATATTTTGGTTCTGGGTTTATTCTCTGGTTAGGAAAAAGCCTAAATATGTTCATCCTGGAGGCAAGTGAACATCAAGATAATGTCTAATAGCTATAGCTAACAA
Source organism: Rhinopithecus roxellana (assembly GCF_007565055.1). NCBI lineage: Eukaryota > Metazoa > Chordata > Mammalia > Primates > Cercopithecidae > Rhinopithecus > Rhinopithecus roxellana. The sequence goes on along the minus strand of NC_044560.1, from coordinate 67,447,811 downwards.
ATGCCAAGTTTTTGAATGTGTGTGAATCCTAAAAGAGGTGGTATTATTAACCCTATTCAAAAGATAAGGAAACTGAGGCTCAGGTAACTGAGGTTAAGTAATTTGTCCAAAGTCATACACAATAATAAGTTGCAGAAATGAGGTTTTTATGAAAATCTAAAGGTCATTTTTTGCATGAAGTTCTTGTTGCCAATTGTAGTTAATCCTAACATAACATTAAATCTATGTAGAATAACTACCTAAATCCCATTTTACACATTAATGATATGCAATCTAACTGGAACACTAAGTGAATCATTTTACTTCCCTTCTCTCATAAATGAGAATACATTGTTTTCACTTCAGTTTAAAAATAACAGTTCAGTCATTTATATAACCCCCTAAATTGCCTAGGCACAGTTTGTGCATAATTGTGTCTTTATTTACCAGCAGAGTGGATGATTGCTTTTTTAAATGCATACGTTTCCTCAAATTTCTGTTTAGCTTCAAGTGAGAAAACTGCCCCAAACCATAATTAGAAATTATTCTGACACCAAGATGGAAAGTCAATGTGCTGGGGCTCTTCACATTGCAGCAGATTAACAGTTCTTGATAAATCATCACCTTCAACTAGTTAGAACAACTGCTCCTTTTCAGGATTTAAAAAAATTTTTTGACTCTTCTACATAGCCTTGGCAGTAACGTTTGGAAATTGATGTGTTCCAGAGACTGGGATGCATCCAATACTGTAGTCTCTTCCTGTACAGTTGATCTTGAAAGCCTTGAAAATAAGGAACAAAATGAATAGGGAGTGACTTGTATTAGATACTACTAGCTGAAAATAAGCTTTCTGCAGAGATTCTTAGACTCATTAGAGAACCATTATAAAACTAAGAAGGCAGGGCTAGATCCCTTGTAACTCAGATATGCTGGAACATTGCCTTTGCATGTATTTGAATTCTTATGAAGCTCAGATTTCTTCAAAATTAGTTTTTAGTATAATAATGGTAGGTATCCATCCATTAATATAAACTACAAAAACAGAAAAATCTACTTATGACTTTTGAACAAACAGATTTATCTTCCACTGCCTTTGTGTCATAAGTAAATTATCCATGGCATCTTATAATTCTCAATATAAATTTGGAGGTGTATGTTTTAAAAGTGAGTGCTGGTTATTAATTTTATGGGCTTTTGCTATTAAAATCTGTAACCATTTCAGAAAGCCTCATTTTTTTGACTAGAGATCTGGATATGTGTAGTGTTCCTTCCTTCTTATCAAGGGAGTATCATAATTAAAGATAAAACCTTAATAAAAAAGAAAAAATTTCATTTATATCTTATACAGAACACAGTGCAGTATTTATTTCAGGTTATCCATAAATATTTACTTACCATAACTGAATTCTCTGAAGTTCCATCAAAATATTCACCTGACCTTTGAAGCTAGCTTCCATCACTTCCCCTAAACTGATATTAGATATTAAATCTGTCAGACTTCTCAGGCTCATTTCATAAGCAGGTGCTTTTCATCTGAATAGACAAGCAGGCATAATCTCAAGCAACAAATCCAATTTAAAAATGTGTGTGTGGCACCTGTAGTACTAGCTACATGGGAGGCTGAGGCAGGAGAATCACTTGAATCCGGGAGGCGGAGGTTGCACTGAGACAAGATAGCGCCACTGCACTCCAGTCTGGCGACAGAGTGAGACTCTGTCTAAAAAAAACAAAACCAAACCAAACAAAACCAAAAAGTGTGTATGTAATGCCATCCTAGTTCACTTTGTCATTGTCAAGTAATTTAATAATGTACATCATCTTCCTGAAGCTGATGCTGCTGAAGGAGCAGTAGCATCCCATAGAAAGCAATGAATCACCAGACTTTGGACTTTTGTTTCTAAATGTTTAGATCATCCAAGCAACTACGACAAGAGGAATCAGCATGACAAAGTACAAAGAAAAGCACAAACTAGTACAAGGTTGGTTTAATTTTGTCCAACAAATCAGTGTGGATAAGAACCTTAGTTTAGGTTAGCAAATTAAAAGAACTGTATCATTTAAGCTGCTTTTGCAGCTGGATGGGCTTATAGGGGTAAGTTATCATCTCAGTGAAGATATATACATCAGCATTTTCCTCTATTTGAATATGTGTAAGTAAACCTTTGCCTTTATTAAAAGATGTTTTGGGCTGGGCATGGTGGCTCATGCCCATAATCCCAGCACTTTAGGAGGCCAAGGTGGGCGGATCATGAAGTCAGGAATTCGAAACCAGCCTGGCTAACGTGGTGAAACCCCGTCTCTAATAAAAATACAAAAATTAGCCAGGCATGGTGGTGGGCACCTGTAATCCCAGCTACTCTGGAGGCTGAGGTGGACAATCACTTGAAAGCAGAAGGTGGAGGTTGCAGTGAGCCAAGATCATGCCACAGCACTCCAGCCTGGGCAATAAGAGCGAAACTCCATCTCCATCCTTTTGCCTTGATTCTTTTGTCATTATTTTGCTTAAGAAATATTAAAGTTTTCCAGTTTTTGTGTGGTATTAACTATGAGTACCATGATTGCATGAAAAATGACTCTGCTTTTGATAGTAAAGGGATAATAGTTGTGTTACTTCCAGACCGAATGTTTGGTGCTGGGGAGATACAGATGAATTAGACACTTCCACTGCCCCTGAGGACCTCACAGTCCATTGAGGGAGGCAGATCAGTGACAGACAGTTGCAGAACATGGGCAGATTTTATGATGCAACTCTGCCCAGTGCCACGAAGGCTCAAGGAGATGTGTCTCACTCACACCAAGGCTTCCCAGAAGAGCCATTATTGAGTGAGAATTAACCAGGGGAAGGCAGAGAAGAGCAACCTTCCAGATACAGAGAACAGGATGAGATAGGATGGGGGTAATAGTCCAGTGAAGATTAATTTTATTAATGTTGAAAAGATGTAGAATTGAGAAAAACCCACCCGTGCCCTCTCAGATCTTTTGAAATTTCAGATCCAATTCCAAGTTCACCAAAAGAAACACATGCATAACTAGTTCTTTCTTTTGGGTCTAGAGGGATTTGGCCACTTTGCACACCTCATTTCTAAGTGTACTTCCCTCTTACTCTTATCCATGTGCTCCATAATGGTCTGGCACCCCTTCTAGGATTCCTGACTAGCACAGTTTGGGAACAATGTAGCCCACTCGAGTTGACTAAAGTCTACTTTAAGTCTGAAACTTAAACATATCCTGAGCTTGCCATTTAGATTCTGGTAAGGCACTCTTGGCGGTGGAGGGTGGGGGGTCCTATAAGTTATCGGTATATTCTTTGCTGGGGGATTTTCCCCCTTGACCCATAATTTGTTACATGAGGGTATATCAGGAAAACCTTTCATCCTGTAGTGTGTAGTTATATACAGATGCTCCTCAACTTATAATGGAATTATATCCAGATAAACATATCTTAAGTTGGAAATACCATAAATTGAAAATACACTTAATACCTGTAACCTACCACACATTATAGCTCAGACTACACTACTTTAAACATGCTCAGAACATTTACATTAGCCTATAGTTAGACAAAATCATCTAACACAAAGCCTATTTTAAAATAAAGTATTGAATATCTCATGTAATTTATTGAATACTGTACTGAAAGTGAAAAACAGAATGGTCATGTGAGTACTCAAAGTATGGTTTCTACTGAATTCATATCACTTTTTCACCATTGTAAAGTCAAAAAATTGTAAGTTGAACCATCATATATCAGGGACTCAATGGCAAATAAGACGAAACTAATTTATATTTGCTGTTGAAATGTATTTTTATTCACTAATCTCTCCATCTTGACTGTAGTCACCATTGAATCTCAAGTGCAGCGTAAACTGAGAATGCATCTATAATTATGGGTTGAATTTTGCATGAGCTACAGGAGGCTGCCAGGTGGGGATACCCACTGTTTGGGGGCAGGAGACACTGGTTTTGATTTTTGCAGTGATATTAAGATCAAATAGCTGAGGGGTTTTTTTTCGTTTTGGAGCCCGGGTTGTGGGGGAGAGAAAGTGTAGGGTGGGAAAGAGATAAGAAGATGGGGGAAAGTGGATGGGGAGCTGATGATAACTTACATTTGTGAAATGAAATTGGAGTTTGATAAATAAAAAATACTGGATTTTATTCAACCAAAGACGTTATACTTGTTCCGCTTATTAACTAATCATATGAACTCATGCCTTGTTAATGATAATCCATTATGAGATGCAGTTGAATTTGCTAAATCTATTTCAAAAGCTCTGCTTACGCAACCGTTTGTAGCACATTTGACAAGTAATTTTTTCTATAGAAGACTTTAAATAAAAACCATTGAAATAGTGTAAGATCCTAGACCCACATACTTTCTGCCATCACACATCACTTTCCTCAGTGTCTATCAGTTGATGTTTTTGTGTGGTGAATGTGAACCAGTGGCCTGAAGAAATGGAGAGTAAATGGTGACGAGGTATGTGCTATAAGTTGTGTTTTCTGTTATAACTAAGTCTTGACTTACCCATGGTAATTCTTTCTTATAAACCTTCCATATGTGTGTGCTGATTTCTATTCCTGATGCTGAACCGTTAGTTTTCTAATATTTAACTTTTGGCTTCCAAAACTACAGTAAGTTATTTTTCTAAAGAAAGACAAAAAAAAAAAAAAAAAAAAAAGATACCTGCTTAAAAGTAGCCTTCCTATAATTAGCTGTGTACACATTAGCCAAATAAGGTATAGATATAGTCATTTTTAGCCTGAAATGATTGAAAAAGGTGAAATGAATGAATTAATCTTGGTGCCATTTCAATATAGTAATAGAAGAAAAATAGCCATTTTATTCTTTTAATTATTTTTTGAGTCATAAGGGAACCATCATTTCAGAAAGAAAAATTATTATAACTACAGTTTGGCTTTGAGTCATATTTTAGGCCATTTATGATGTAATCGTATTTTCAAGCTCAAGAGTTTTGTGTGAAGAGATTTAGATCTAGTACTTTATTTTGAAATACCCAAACCATTTTTTAAATCTTGCTTTTGGAGTTTTCTAACTTTCTGCATGCCATCCTAGTTCTCTATCAGGGACCTTGGTTTTCCAGCTCCCTTTTCTCAGAAAAATACACAGTTGGGATGTTGAAGGGCCCTAGCCAAAAAGGTTACTGATTTCTTCGTTTTTGTCTTTTGTTACTCTCAAACTAAACATCATTAAGACTTCAGGCCTCCCTAATCTCTGAGTCTTCCCGAGTCACCCCAAACAGTCCAATTATGACAGAGCACAGCTTCAAGACAAGGTTTTTGTACCATTTTTCCCCCAACTGCTGCTCTCTACCCACTAGTCGGTCATGAAATCAATTTAGTGGGTCATGACCAGATCTTTCATTTTTATTGTAGTAGAATCAGTAGAAAATGTCAGAGTGTACTGCAACATAGCGTCATAAGGGTAAGTATTGTTTCATAAAACTTGTTTCATTTTTACACACTGTGTTTGTGTATACTGATTAGGTAAATAAATTTCTTACACTAGGTCATGGTAAAAAATAAATGTGAAAAATCCACCACATCCCCTTTCAACCGGATTGCGCCATTCAGCCTCTTTATAGAAATTCTGCAGGGCCATTCCCGTTGGTCAGTTGGGTCCTGGGAATCATGGCCAAAATCTCAGCATTACTTTCTGTCAAGTCATGTTTGATTTCCTCTCACTTGTGTTGACTCCTTACAGTGATGGTTTCCTGACTGTTTGGACCCCTGTCCATTCAGCAAACTAGTGTTGAGTCCGTAATTCTGTGTGGCCTGGTTGATGTGATTGGGGAACATGAAGAGGAGGAAGATTGTCAGTTTCACCATTTGCTAGAAGCTGATTCTAGCTTTCCTTCTTTGGTGATAAATTTTAACCTGGTTAAGGGAAGGTTATGTTAAGACAGGAAAGCATAGTTTTCCCTCTGAACTTGCATCTTTTGCATTTTGCAGAGGTGGGGAGGGGGAGATTTGGTGGCAGTAGCATTCCCTGAATCCCTTGCCAGGGGTTGTACCCAGTAGGAAGCAGTAGCATCCAGGTGGGGGCTGAGACCTACACAAACACTGGGAGGCATCAGGATCCAACATCAGAATTTGACCACAGACACTCTTGGGGTAGGGACCAAAACTCAGAACATTTATTTTGGTTATTTTGGTTCAGAGAACCCCAGCATGTGTTCAAATACAGAATGCGCTAAAATGTGATTATAATGTTCATGTCATTCTCAGATCACTGGCTAAAGGCCTAAAAGAGATCTTGGAAATAACTGGTTTCATTCTCCTTCCTTCACACTTATGCAACACTGGATAAGTGGAAATCCTGCCTTATGTAAGAATCCAAAGAAAATTTAGTTTTCTCCCCCAAGTAACTCATTGCAGCAATATTTGTTGGTAATGGTGCCTATTAAGTATGAAACATCTGGACTGGCATATAAATTGGGGTTCGTTCTGACAAAGTATATATGGATGTTTAGTAATGGGTCAATCTGTGATTGCAGGGAAATGGAGCACCCAGTTTTCAGTGGTGATCCCTTTCTCCTAGCTGAGCAGCCTAGTACTAAGAGTGGAATGTATTCCCTTATACATGCTCTTCTGTGCCCCCCAAAAAGAATGCTTTGAAGATTCTGATAAGAGACATTAATGCTAGAGGCAAACAGTGTGTGGCTGTGACTGGAGAAATTGTGTGTTTGTAGGAAAAGGGCTTGGAATTGTGAGACTTGGAGCTATAATTACATGAGAAAAAAATGGGGAGTGCAGTTGTCATGTCCATGTCTGCATTTTTCTTTGTGAGCACTGAGTTGGATAACTGAAGCCTCTGAGTGGTTTGCAGGAAAGCTGAGGATTAATACTGCTTCTAAACTGTCCAGTCTTCTGAAGGAAGTTTCTTGGTGAGTGGAGGGAGTAATAGGGATTTAAGTTAGAACATTTTCTTGAAAGTAAATGCCAAAAAACACACAAGATATAGCTTGTTGGCCTCAGTACAGCTGAGGGCTCAATTATGATTCAGAACACGCTCCCTGAAACACTTGCCTGCCCTGAGGTCAACCTAATGACTGGAAATTCTGCAAATGCAACAGCTACTATCACTTGGCCTGTTTTTATAACATACACACACACACATACACAGGTCTGGATAAAATCAGTTTTCTAAAGATGCTCTCCTTGTGAATAGTGCTTGGTGGTATTGTGGATCATCAAAAATGTTTACAGGGATTCTTGAGTTACATTATTTCAGTGGTCCTTTAGTCAGGAGAAAGTTTTTGTTGTTGTTGGTTTGCTTTAATGAATTGTGCCTCTTTTATTGGGCTCTTTCAGCCTGTGATCACCTCCACGCAGGTCGTCTTGATTTCACCTTTGGGATGGGCTTTTATGGTGCTATCTATGGAGGAGAAAGCATATGTGCAGTTCCTACAACTTCCCTACCCTTCTTTACCTTCCTTTTTTGGGGGAGTTCCTGTAACACTATGAGTTTGTTCTTATACTCTAGGTCCAGATGGCGATTTTCAAATTTTAAGTTCAACTCATAAGTGGATCATAAAGTTACTCTAGCAAGTCACTCCAGTTTTTTTTTTGTTTGTAAAGAAACTGGAGTAGAATAGAAAATATCAGAGTGTATTCGCAACCCATAATATAGCCAGGTAATGTTTCATGTAACCTTTGTTTCATTTATACACATACACACATCTACATGTTCCCTCTTATGCTGTAGGTTGCAACATAAAGTGTACTTCTTACTGTGGGTCATTGTCAAGAGGCTTTATTTATTTATTTATTTTTGTCGTTGTTGTCAAGAGGTTTTAAATCTACATATCTAGGAGAGCAAAAAAACCTTAAATAAATGCTCTCATTTTAGCTTTTGTTGCCATTCTTTGTTGTTTGCAGCAACAGAATGTTGACATGTGTCAAAGGCACTTGACTTCCATTGAGCAAATGGGCTGTTTGGTCTCAGGGCACTGGGTTTTTCATTACCTAGTAGGAAGGTAAAGCCACTCATTCAAAGGCAGCAAAATGCAGGGGATGGAGACGAAGAGAAGGAAAACAAACAGTGTAGGTGGAAAGTCTCAGACTCTTCCCAGTAAACAGGCATTTTCAAATATCAAAGACTCCCCTGCATTAATGCTACAGAGTATTTCTGTCTACTTAGAAGTGATACACTCATTTGTAAACCACATTATAATGTTATGATGTTATAGCTCAGGATGGCAGGTGTTCAGAAAGCATACCACTTATTAAAATGGCCATATGAAAGCCTAGTACATTTTCTGTTCTATTGACTCCAGTCTCATTTTTACTGTTTCTACTTTCCTCTGCTCCTCACTGAACTGCCCACCTGCTCCCGGACCCACAATCACTCGAGATACCAAATCAGCACAAGATTCAGTCTTCATCACCCCTCTCGCATACATACCTCTCACTCAACCCAGGTGTCTAGAGACCTATGCTTCTAAGCTGACTGAGGAGGCAGACTTGCTTGACTGCTGGGGCACTTGTTGAGAGGGGGCTTTCTCTTCCTTTCCATGTGCCCCGAGGACTGGCAGGGGATAGCTATACATTCAAATTGTGGTTCCAGTGCTTATTAGCTGTGTGGCCTTGAGCAAGTACAGCATCACTTTCATCATCTGTAACGCTGAGAGGGTTTTGACTACCCTATAGCTTTGTTATGATGACTACGTGCAATAATACAGGTAAGGTACTGAGCAGTACCTTGCACAGAGTAGCTCTTCCATCAGTGATCAGTCCCTCTTCTTTCTGCATTTATATGCTTTTTGTCTTTCTAAAGGGCTATTATTTGAGCCCCTAAGGATTGAGGCTGTGCTTTTCTCTTGCTATCTTCTCTTCCTGGAAACTGGAGACTTCCATCCGTTGGGCTGTGGCCAGACCACCTGTGGCCTGCCCAGACTGAGATTCTGTCCAGCAGTTGGCATTCATTGCTCTTGTATTTTAGACCCCTATGCTGACTCCACCTGAAACATGCCAGGAGGTTGGTAAGACCATTAGAGATATGCACTTGATCTTCAGCTGGCAGCTGGGCCAGTCACCCAGCACCTGTGCCACTCTACAGGCAGGTCTCCTGTGGGCACTGGCCTCCTCTCCAGCTCACGGTTTTAGGAGTAAGTCATCAGACTCAACTGAGTCAAAAGGTACTACCCTTTCTATAATTTCTCTTCATCCTCTGATCTTCTAAGTGAATGAATACTTAGAGATATTTCTACCATTAAGCTTATCATCTGATCTTGAACTGGTCATATACTAGCATTTGAATTTACATTTTAAGTATCTTTACACATTCAATGTATTTTCCATTTTAAGTACTTAAAAAATCCATCTGTGACAGACTGGATTAAGAAAATGTGGCACATATACACCATGGAATACTATGCAGCCATAAAAAAGGATGAGTTTGCGTCCTTTGTAGGGACATGGATGCAGCTGGAAACCATCATTCTTAGCAAACTATCACAAGAACAGAAAACCAAGCACCGCATGTTCTCACTCATAGGTGGGAACTGAACAATGAGATCACTTGGATTCGGGAAGGGGAACATCACACACTGGGGCCTGTCATGGGGAGGGGGGAGGAGGGAGGGATTGCATTGGGGAGTTATACATGATATAAATGATGAATTGATGGGTGCTGATGAGTTGATGGGTGCAGCACACCAACATGGCATAAGTATACATATGTAACAAACCTGCACGTTATGCACATGTACCCTAGAACTTAAAGTATAATAAAAAAAAAAAAAAAATTCCTCTTACATTGCAGGTGAAATTCCACCTGGAAGTGAGTCTCAGTTTCACTTCTCAGTTGCATCATCTCAGGCAACTCACAAGTTTCAGTTTCCTATAAAATATCTTTATGCCTTCTTCCCAAGGATGCTGAAAATCAAAGTTTTCTGAATCCTGTGATGCTGTATACAACAGTGATTACAGTGGTAATGTTATGATCAGTGTTGGATTGTACGTATGGTAATAGTAACATTATGACTTATAGACTGGAGATAACTGCCTATTCTTGATGATATATCGAATTAACTAGATTTGACCAATATCCTTTGCACAATAACTGTGACACTAAGCTCTGACAACGTTAGATAGAGGTCCTAATAGAAAGAGACTATTCTTCAGTCACCTCTAAAGACCCAGACCTACCACTTACTAGCAAGATTAACTTGGCCAAAAAAACTTTTGATATATTTTTGTCACCTGTAAGAAAGGGTGACACTACTTTTATTTATTCAGCAGGCAATTGTTGTTGAGTGCCTACTAAATGCAGAACATAAAGTAAACAAATATGATGCCTGCCGTCATGGAGCCTGTGTTTAATTAAAGAGATAAGCATGAAATAAATAATTGCAAATATATGTGTAATTAAAAATACCAGTAAGTGTCCTAAAGAAAAAATGCAACTTGTCTCATAAAGTTGTAAAATGTCAATAAGAGACCTTACCTGCAAAATACCTGAGTATCAGCTTTTAGATGAGAGGAGTGTTACCTGTGTTGCAGAGGAATTAGTAGATCACCCATGCTATTGCTCCTGTTTGTACACCCCTGATTTTATTCTTAGGAATATTCCCTCTCTCTGCTGGAAGGGACTAGAATCCTGCCCCTGTACTCCAGCACCATGGGCACCTGCCTCTGGCCAGCTCTGACTACTGGACCCTGTGGTCTGCCTCTCTCTCCGGTACAAACACACCTCTTCTCCACCTCCCAACTTCATCTGCCACCTGTTCCTGCTGCCATGCTTTCCACAGATCCAGCCCCACCTGCTTGGACTTTCACCCGCCACACATGCATCTCCATTGTGCTTCATGTAGTTTTCAGGTTCAGAGAACCCTTCCAGTGTTACCCACCTTCTTCCAGCTAATCTTTTCACCCACAATAAACAACAGCAATATCGTTTATCGTGTATTTACTGTGTGCCAGCACTTTAAATCCATCATTCTGCCTAGCTATCTTGGCCCGCTTCCAAGCCCTGCAAGCAGTCTGGCTATTAGCAGAAGAAATAAAGGTCCCTTGTTCAATAGGTCTTTTGGTCAGCGTCATCATTCTGCAGATGGCCCTACCCCAGCATGACCCTTATTCATTTCATATGCACAGGTAGTGCCTTGGTTTCCTTAACTGGGTTTACATCTTGACCCCTTTTGTTGGTTTCCTGCCTAGATTCCCTGCAGAAGACCCCAAGGCTGACCTCTAGCCCTCATATGAGAGAATCTCTCAAACATACTGCTATGCCCTTTTGAGGCCATGTTCTGCCAGCACTCTCATACATCTGCATTGGGCCAGACACCAACCTGCCTTGTGCTGGGCTGTGCCCTCTGCCTAGCCCCTTCTGTGAGGGCCTCTGATGCCAGATGCCATTCTGAGTCTTCTTTCTTTTGCCCAGAGTTGGAACCATCCCTGGTCACTGGCCTTGTGCTAATGGGTCATTTTACTGACTGAACTCAGAACCAATGTGTGCTTTTATATTTTAAAGTATTTACTAGATTTAGCCTCTTAGGAAGTTTGAGGTATGATAACTTCACTGAGGCACACCCTTAATTTTCCATCTCTCTCCCCTCCTCCTGTAGTAACTAGCTATATAGCTATCAATTAAATGCTACTTTTCTGTCTCAATTTAACAAACTTGTTCTTGGAATGCTCACTAAACTGACTTTAGTCCAATTTTGTAAAATTTGTAAAATTCTTTGCTGGCAGAAAAGAAATTTTACTGTGGTTAATTAAACAGATTAAAACGTGATTTTCTCAATTGTCAAAACTGTTTTTGATAGATTTCCTGTGTTTCGTGGGTTTTTTTTTTTTTGTAAAAGAAAAATTATTCACATTATTGTAATTCCATATTGTGCAGAACAGGAACAAAGGAAGTGATGCAGATCCTTTGGTAGAAAGGTCATTTGAGTCACTGGAGTGTCCTGAACCATAAGGGAATTAGAGCTCCTATTGGTGCGATGCACAGCACATTTCTTCAGAATAAGACACCGTGGATTTATCTGGATGTTTTTCATGTGAATATTTGCGACAAAGGAGAACAACAGAGGGATACTCACTTGTAAACAAAGCGGGATGGTGAAGGAGGAAATGAATACTTCATAGAACTCTAAAATAAACCAACCAGTTTTTCAGAGTCTCTCACTTTTAATGATTCCTGTCATTCTTTATCTCTTAGAACAGAGATGATTGAGAGAATCAAAGAGTAGGCTTAGTAATGGTGAAAACACAAATTCTGATTGGTAATCCAGGATAACAACTTCAAAGTAATAGAGCTTGATGTTCTTACAAAGGGGTGTCCGATCTTTCCTCTTCCCTGGGCCACATTGGAAGAAGAATTGTCTTGAGCCACACATAAAATACACTAACACAATAGCTGATGAGCTTAAAAATATGTATCACAAAAAAAATCTCCTAATGTTCTAAGAAAGTTTACAAATTTGTGTGGGGCCACATTCAAAGCCATCTTGGGCCACATGTGGCCCATGGGCCATGGGTTGGACAAGCTTGTTCTAACAAGAAAGCATGATGAAGATGCTGGCTCCTGATTGCAATGGGTGGATATTTACTGCTGAACACACAGCACTGTACAAGGTCTCCAAGGCCTCCATGTCATCCTTGGGTTAATTAAAATAAGGGATGAATTTAGGCATGCAGCCGGCTCCTCTTTCTGATGATTCAGTGTGAAGGAAGAGGGTAGTTTTGCAGAGAAGAAATTCTTGCAGTGTTTTTGTCAAGGATTAGCCTGTTGATGAGGAAATTCAGACATCAAAGGTCAGTGTAGCTTTTGCTTAACATTTTGCATTTTTGGTTAACATTTTGCATAATTCAGACTGACTAAACCTACAATTCCTGGTAACTCCATTTGAATCTTTGGCAAGCCTTGGAAGTAAACTGGAGCTACCTCCAGGCTCAGACTAGCAATCATATTACTAGGTCAATGATTTTACATTCTAGTCAGATTCCTTTAGGTTGCAAATAACTGAAACATATTCCTGCAAGAAGGAGGAGGAAGATTGTAAGGATAGACTCAAGTAGAAACCACAGAATCATTAGGGACATGAAGTCTCTCTTTCTCCTCATGCCATCTCTTCTCACTGTCCACTTGCTTCATTCGATTCTCTGGTTTATCTTAAGCTTCCTTGTGGCCCACCCGAGTTTACTTCATATTCCTGTAACTTAGCTACTGTGGCATTCTGACTCAGATTTCCAGTTTCTCAACTTAAAATGTTTACATGGAGAGCCTCATGGGTCCATACTAATTTTTTGATGCAGGCAACCAAGTGATAGATAGCTGGCCAGCCTATGAATAGACTGAATTCAGTTCAGGTGCCCAGCTCTGGTTCAACCAGATGTAGCTTCAGAGGCCAAGATCAGAGTGGGTTTGCTTAGAACAGCAGGCAGATTCCTGCATATAAATAGGCAGGCAGTGATTGGTGTCTCCTGTGTAGCTGGCCTCTTCATGCTGATAAATGAATCCAAACACTGACCTGTCATGAAATAAAGAGTGCCTTGTGTGGGGAAGCCACATTTTGATCTTTTATTCCATTGAGTTTTAAAATTCGATGATGATCACCTTTATTTCTTCCTGTTGAAAGGTGGCCTGTCCTATATCCCTTCAGTAAGACGCACGTCTCTCATATCCTAGGTGAAATTTAAGGTGTAACGTAAAATGCTATTGCTGCAGGAAGAGTGGACATCAGGAAGAAAAGGGGCGAATAGGAAGAGAGAAGGAGAAGAAGGAGGAAGAACTAACTGGGAATGAAATCCTCAGGTTCTACCCAGAAACTTGATACGTCTCCATGACACTAAGCCATATGCTAGAGGATTGGGGGAGAGGTGGTAGGAGAATTGAGGGAGAGGGAGAGGAAGGGAGGTGGGATTGAAACAAGGGGACAAATAACAGGAAGGAAAGGATTTTGGATATTAGGCCTCAGAAGGTAGAAATTCCACCTTGATGTCTTTGGCATGGTGTTGCCAAAGGATAGGACTTGGAATGGACATGATCAACTGGGCCAGATGGGTTTTCCATTTCCCCTTTTCCTGAAAGCCCACCAGTAGACAATTGATATGGTTAGGCCTTATGTCCCTACCCAAATCTCATCTTAAATTATAATCCTCATAATCCCCACATGGCAAGGGAGAGACCAGGTAGAGGTAATTGAATCACGGGGGCAGTTTTCCCTGTGCTGTTCTCATGATAGTCAGTGAGTTCTCATGAGATCTGATGGTTTATAAGGGGCTCTTCCCCCTTTGCTCGGCACTTTTCCTGCTTTCTTGTGAAGAAGTTGCCTTGCTTCCCTTTCACCTTCTGCCATGATCGTAAGTTTCCTGAGGCCTCCCTAGCCATGTTGAACAATGAGTCAATTAATTACTCTTACTTTTATAAATTACCCAATCTCAGGCAGTTCATAGTAGTATGAAAGCAGACTAATACAATACATCCATGAGCAATTGCTGGGGCAGTACAGCTCACAGCATGAATGTCTCTACTTCTGCCACAGTCAGACATGCACCAGAAAATAAGTGTCTGGCTGTTCCTGATGTCCTTAGTGGACTGTAATATTTTGAATTTGCCATTCTAACAAGTGGTCAGACTCGCAGATAGCATTTAACTATTGGGATCGATTCATTTGGCTTTAAAATGTAACCTGAAGTCAGGTCTGATGGTTTATGTCTACAATCCCAGTATTTTGGGAGGCCAAAGAGGGAGAGTAACTTGAGGCCAGGTGATTGAGACCAGCCTAGGCAACACGAGGAGACCCTGTCTCTTAAAAAAAAATTATCTGGGCATTGTGGTGCACACCTGTGGTCCCAGCTATTCAAGGGGCTGAGGCAGGATGATTGCTTGAGCTCAGGAGGTCAAGGCTTCAATGAGCCGTGTTTGCACCACTGCACTCCAGCCTGGGCAACAGAGCAAGACCCTGTCTCAAAAATAAATAAGAAGGTAAGTAAATTAATTCAATGTAACATGATATTTTCGTTGAGCATATACCCTTTAGGAAGGACAGAAGGACCTTGTTATTCTTTCACATATCTTCACTTGTTTTTTACGTTAACTGTCTATCCTAAATTGATGCCGTATAGTCTGACCTGCAGATTCACATTTGTCAAGATTTCTAAATATTTGATCTTAGGCACTGTCTAGTATTGCACAAATTACTAATCTTTTATGCTTTTTTTCCTTGATAATTAAAAAAGAGTATGCTTAAAACTGAATTCATCCTCCTAACCTAGTTCAGGTGCCCCTCCTCCTTGAAGCACCCCACACTCCTAGAGCTATCGTGTCCCCCTGTAATGCTTAATACTGAGTGTCAACTTGCTTGGATTGAAGGATACAAAGTATTGATCCTGGGTGTGTCTATGAGGATGTTGCCAAAGGAGATTAACATTTAAGTCAGTGGGCTAGGGAAGACAGACCCACCCTTAATCTGGGTGGGCACAGTCTAATCAGCTGCCAGCACAGCTAGAATATAAGCAGACTGAAAAATGTGAAAAGAGAGACTGGCCTAGCCTCCCAGGCTACATCTTTCTCCTATGCTCGATGCTTCCTGCCCTAGAACACTGGACTCCCAAGTTCTTCAGTTTTGGAATTCAGACAGGATCTCTTTGCTACTCAGCCTGCAGATGGCCTATTGTGGGACCTTGTAATCGTGTGAGTTAATGCTTAATAAACTCCTTCTTATTTACATATCTATTCCATTAGTTCTGTTCCTCTAGAGAACCCTGACTAATCCCCCTACTTTGGTCAGCACATAGTGCTCCATATTGTCCTTACTTATTTGCATGGTAACTCACACATCTATGAACTCCTTTCCCACAGCACCTGTGACCTTTTCACTTCTGAGCCTCCAGCACAGAGCACAGTGAGGAGCACACAGTAGGTAGGTGCTCAGTGAATGTCAGTTGAATTGAGTAGACTATGTTCAACACAGTTTAGCACTCACAATTTTCTTAGGACCTACTCTGTGGGGCCACATTGTAGGTGGAACTTTGACACAGGACTTGAGGTCAGGATGCCTGTGGTTAAGCCTTGCCTTGTTCTTAAGAGTATGTGGCTTTGGTCACCATCTTCCTGGGCCTAGTTTTCTCATAGATGAAATATGGGTAATGATTCCTGCCACTGAAGACTTTTGCAAAGATGAAATGAAAAAATATATATGAAAAGTCTTTATAATGTTAAAGGGCAGTTTATAAGGAAGATATCATCTAAACCATTCTTTTGAAATTTCAGAAACTAATCCTCTTTAGACGTGATCCAAGACAGATCTTTCTTCTGCTGAATCCTCCTCTATGGCAAACATAAAGTTGAAAGGTATACTGTTGTGAGAATTATAAATATGAAACATTGGTGTAGTGCCTAGCATATAGTAGTCACTCAGTGATAGCTGCCATTACTATTATTACTACTGCTATTATTAGGATAAAGTAGTGTTTCCTCAGCTGGCTTGGAGGAAAGCAATTGGGTAATCTGAGAAGGGTAACAAATATTCAATCCTTGTGCAGTCTGCCACTTTCTATCCCTGAACAAGCAACTGATTTCTTTTCTTTTTCTTTCTTTCTTTTTTTTTTTTTTTTTTTGAGATAGGTTCTTACTCTGTCGCCAGGCTGGAGTGCAGTGGCATGATCTCGGCTCACTGCAACCTCCACCTCCTGGGTTCAGGCGATTCTCCTGCCTCAGCCTCCCGAGTAGCTGGGACTACGCCCAACTAATTTTTTGTGTTTTTAGTAGAGACGGGGTTTCACCATGTTAGCCAGGATGGTCTCGATCTCCTGACCTCGTGATCTGTCTGCCTCGGCCTCCCAAAGTGTTGGGATTACTGGCGTGAGCCACTGCGTCCAGCCAGCAACTGATTTCTTACCTCTTTTCTCAATACTATGTAATCTTTCCTTCCTTGCGTGCTGTGAGGATGACTTTGAGCTCAGAGAATTGCTGTAAAAATCCAGGTGAGTGTTGCTGTCCTCTTGAGCATGTGCTTTAGTTCTCTTATTGTCTGCATCTGTCAGACATGGAGCCTTTACCGAGGATAGTGAGGCTCAAAAAAATTCAGCATTTATCTTCAGGGCTGACATGCCACTTTATTTAGAAGTTGGGGTGGAGATGGGAACTTTCCAAGTACTTGATGCCATTGAGCCTTGTTAATTTGTGAAAGAGTTTTGTACTTGCCCTCTTTCTTTCTTTTTAACCATTCTTAATTTTCCAGTCCTGCTTTTTGTTGGCTTCAAATATGCTCACCAGAATCCTGCCAGCTTTAGTTGGAAGAAATATATTTCCGAGCTTAGTTGGACATCAGTTTTTTTTGGGCCCTGCCCAGATTTTTGACAGAGAAGGTAGTGTTAAGGGGGTTAATGGTGTCTAGACGGTAAAATCAGAAACTTTGTAATTTATGTTGTATTACAGATGTCCACTTCCCGGATTGGAAAAAGGAAACTGACTTTTATCTAAGGAAGTTACATTAAAAACCAAAGCCCTTGGGTATTTCTGACCTAGGAAAAGTTGAAGCTTGAGTCAGTTTATATAACTTTCTCCAGCCCCTTCAAAGACTGGAATTATTGAGAGTAGTCCTGTGTAGGATCAGGGATGAAAAATAAACTTCCAAGTCTCAGAAGATAATTCATAGAACCATATAGCAGTCTTTCCCGGCTACTTACCTCTGGTTAGACCCCTGTGAGCTCACAATGCAAGTGGGTCTTGCACATCAGTTTCAGAGGGATTTTGGAAAGTTGAAGAAGAGAGAGGCTAATAGCAAAAGAGCATGGAGGTGTTTGGAATTCCAAAGAAGATTGAAGATCTGACTCAGGGCTCCCACACTAAAAAAAATCACTTTTCCTTAAGGAAAAAGCATGTTGTTGATTTGGAAAAAGTATTACAAAAATTAAAAGTACCTTAATTATGCAATGATATTTTGTGTTTCTTTTTATGCTGTTTAATGCTCATAAATATCAGATACATCCTCAATATTCATTATTGTGGAAAATAATAGAAAAAATCTTAATAAGCTAGGCAAAATTTAAGTAAAACTAAAGGCTTTTAAAGCCCATGTCAGCTTTTGTTTTGACCTGGATCATCATCCTAGAATTCTGAGTTTCTTTCAGAAAAGTATGAACTTCTTTATGTAGAACTGTGAGACATCATATCAAAGGCTACTATCTGAACTGTTTTAGAACACATGTGTTTAAAATGTCTTATTAGCATTATGAATTAATTCTTTGCTTTTCTATCAGTCTTCAAAATTTTAAATTTCTCAAAGTAGGAAAATTAGTAAAAACTCCATTCATTACAGAAAAAATTGTCTTGTTATTCTTACAAGATACTAGGTCACTTTATCTGAGTTAAATTTCACTTTGACAGTTTCCAGCTGATTGTGCCTGGGTCCTAATAGACACACAATAAGTGTTAGCTGAACTGTATGTTGAGTTCTTTCTAAATTTTACGTCAAAAGCACTTTTTAATATGTAGTAACTAGATGATTAGAATTTGTCTTGAAGAGCAGATAGTTTTAGAAAACAGATATAAGAAACAAGAGTGTCATGTATAGTGTATTGATCACTAAACACTGATGATATGTATAATGTGCCGAAATCTCTGTAGCAGCCAGGGATGTAGTGGAAGTCTTTTCCACAGCTTTGTAGCCCCCTGGCAGAGAGCTGAGAGATCAGAACTCTGTCAGACACCTGGGAAACTGCAGTCCCATGACATTTGCTCCCGTGTTACTCAGTTTAGGATGTTTAAGTTGTTGGCTTCCCAGAGTGATATTTGACATTTTTCTTTAGCTTCCACAGTTCTAGCAGAATGCAGAAAAGGTAAAGGGTACAGTGGGAAATTCCTGATTAATTGGCAAATTGTCTGTACAGAAGGATGCTTAGTAATCAGCCTAAGCTGGAACAGTCGTATTCCACCCCTGCTAATTATGGCAAAACGCAAAGATAGTAAAACTGCAGAAATAACAATGACTGACCATAATAGTTACCATTAATTAAGCATTCTTATCAGCTCACTTAATCTTTACAACTCTATGAATTTGATATTATCACAGTTTTCAAATGAGCTACTTGGAGTTCAAAGAAGTTAAATACCATGACTAAGATCACAGACTTAGTAAAGACTAGAGTTGTTTCAAATCAGATTTGGTCTGTTTTTAGTTCAATACCCATCCTTTTAATTACTAGCCTGTTATAAAACTTTTTATTTACCTTCACTACTAGTTTCTCATAAGAAGTTATATTTTGGCTTACCCTAATCTGTTCAACAGAAGTCTCTGTGTATCAATATATCATACCTAAAAATCTAAGAGCCCTTTAAAAATAGATCTTCCTCCAGTATCATCTTGATTCCTGTTCTGGTTATTTAATGCTGCACAACAAATAATTCCAAAATGTAGTGGCTTAAAGCAGTGGCATAGGCCGGGCGCAGTGGCTCATGCCTGTAATCCCAGCACTTTGGGAGGCCGAGGCGGGTGGATCACCTGAGGTCGGGAGTTCGAGACCAGCCTGACCAACATGGAGAAACCCCGTCTCTACTAAAAATGCAAAATTAGCTGGGCCTGGTGGCACATGCCTATAATCCCAGCTACTAGGGAGGCTGAGGCAGGAGAATTGCTTGAACCTGGGAGGCAGAGGTTGCGGTGAGCCAAGATCGTGCCATTGCACTCCAGCCTGGGCAATAAAAGTGAAACTCCGCCTCAAAAAAAAAAAAAAAAAAAAAAAAAAGCAATGGCAGCATTTAATTTGCTCATGAATTTGCAATTTAAGCAAGACTTGGTGGTATAACATATCTCTGCTTTGCTTGGTGTCGGCTGGGGTTACTCAACGAGGTCTAGAATACAGTTGACCCTTAAACAGCACGGGGGTCGGGGCATCAACTTTCACACAGTCGAAAGTCTGCAGAGGTTTCCTGTCATTAGGCTCATCTTCCGAAAAGCAGAAGAACTACAGAATGTTCTCAAATGGCAAATACATTTTAAACCTCTACATTCCTGAGCAGATTTTACCCTTAAATAGAAATTCAGCCAATTGTTTTAATCTCATATAGAGCCATTGTAAGGAGCCCTAAAATTTTTTTCCAGTTTTTATTAGGTTCAGGGGGTACATGTTCAGGTTTGTTACA
Source organism: Rhinopithecus roxellana (assembly GCF_007565055.1). Taxonomy (NCBI): domain Eukaryota; kingdom Metazoa; phylum Chordata; class Mammalia; order Primates; family Cercopithecidae; genus Rhinopithecus; species Rhinopithecus roxellana. Next base: position 67,427,719 of record NC_044560.1, on the reverse strand, counting down.
TGGGTAAATTGCATGTTGCTGTGGTTTGGTGTACAAATGAGTTCATCACCCAGGTAGTGAGCATAAAGGTAGTTTTTTGATCCTCATCCTCCTCCCCCGACCCTCCACCCTCAAGTAAGCACTGGTGTCTGTTGTTCCCCTTTTTGCATCCCTGTGTACACAATGTTTAGCTCCCACATATAAGTGAGAAGATGCTGGTATTTGGTTTTCTGTTTCTGCATTAATTCACTTAGGATAATGACCTCCAGCTGCATCCATGTTGCTGCAAAGGACATGATTTCATTCTTTTTTATGGCTGCATAGTAGTACGTAGTGTATGTATACCACATTTTCTTTATCCAGTCCACCATTTATGGGCATTTGGGTTGATTCCATGTCTTTGCTGTTGTGAAAAGTTCCAAATTGCCATCTATTAGATTTGTTGTGAGAAATAAGGAGTTAATGAGAACAAATTACATGAAACAAATAGAAGTCCTAACATTAATGGTTACTCTGTATTTAGTGGTAAACTATGCTTATGTGTTTATTAGAGAATATTAAAATTTTATAAATTTACATTGGACATTTAAGAGATTAAATACATCGCCACAAAGAAACTGCATATAACTTTTGACTCCCCCAAAACTTAACTACAAATAGCCTACTGTTGCCTGGAAGCCTTACCAAAAACATAAAGTGCATTAACACTTTTTTTGTACTGTATGTCTTATCTGTTTTAATCTTAAAGTAAGTTAAAGAAAATGTTAAGAAAATAATAAGGAAAATATATTTACTATTCATTAAGTGGAAGTGGATTATCATAAAGGTCTTATCCGTGTCTTCAGATTGGGTAGGCTGAGGAGGAGAAGAAAGAGGAGGGGTTGATTTTGCTGTCTCGGGGTGACAGAGACAGAAGATCTGCTTATAAATGGATCCCCCTCAGTTCAAACCCATATTGTTCAAGGGTCAATTATAATTATTTAAATATCCGGCAGTTGATACTGAGAAGACTTGGATAACTAACTGGAGGCTGGCACAGCAGAGGCTCCACAGGCCTCTCTCTTCATCTCTGTGTGGACATGCTATGTGGTCTCTCCAGTATGGCGGCATCAGAGTTGCCAGGCTTCCTCCATGTCCATCTTAGCTCAGGTTGCCCAATGTGTGTGGAGGGGCTGGCGGCAGGCAGTGAGAGAGGGAGAACCAGGTGGAAGCTGCATTGTCTTTTTCAGGCTAGCCTCAGAAGTCATTCAGCATCACTTCCATCACAATTTTAGGGTTAGAAGTGAGCCGCTAAAACTGGCCCATATTCAAGGGAAAGGAAATTAGTCTTTACCTTTTGTGGGAAGAATGTCTAAGAATTTGTAACTTGTTTTTAAAACCATGGAGGCACCTGTGAACCTTGCTTGAGGAGTGCCTCCCGTGACACCTGTTTCAACTTAAAGTGATAGGGTTGGCCCCAGACAGAAATGTGCAAGAACTGAGAGTTGTCAAAAATGTCTACCACTTCACAACTGTAACCCTCGCCTCTTTTCAGGGCCTCCCTTCCCACCAGTAATGGCCCTGTGTGGCCATAGAGCTGCTCTCTTCTCCCACTTCACACCTCTTCTCCCACTTCACACCTCTTCTCACCCCCACCATAATACTCATCTGGCTGATTAGTTAGCCCAGGACACTGAAGCCCAGAGATAAGCTGATCACCATTACCAGCACAGCCAGCAGAGCTCCTGCAGCATCAGCAACACTTTGTGCCTGAGCCAGGTCTGACTGAGGCTCATAGTGTCCCAGATTGCTATAGCATACGTTTTCATATCAGCAGTACATGCTTTCTCATCTCTTCTAACACATTTGTATTAATGATATGCCACAGCTTTCCCTGGGGTTTTGGCCAAAAGCTTTATTGTCCATTTTCGTAGATTTTATGCCCATGTTCTCTTTGTCTTGTTAATGTGAATTCACATATAGCTTTAAAATATGATAAATATTAATCAATGATCAATACAAAAGCATACAAGTATTTCTATTAAAAATTATCACAAGTTTCTTCCAGAGGTTAAAAATAAAGTTACAATAAAAGAAAAAAAAATTTTTTAATTATCACATGTTAAGGAGACCTTTTTTCACCTTTATTTTTAGTATTCTTGAATGTATGGCCAATGCAATAAAATATAAAACAGATAGAAGTGGCTGGGCACGGTGGCTCAAGCCTGCAATTCCAGCACGTTGGGAGGCCGATGCTGGTGGATCACTTGAGGTCAGGAGTTCGAGACCAGTCTAGACAGCATGGTGAAACCCCATCTCTACAAAAAAAAAAAAAAATTAGCTTGGCATTGTGGCACATGCCAATAGTCCCAGCTACTCAGGAGGCTGAGGCACAAGAATTGCTTGAACCCAGGAGGCAGGGGTTGCACTGAGACGAGATTGTGCCACTGTACTCCAGCCTGGGCAACAGAGAGAGAGAAAGATAGACTCTGTCTCAAAAAAAAAAAAAAAAAAAAAAAAAAAAGATATAAGTAGTCCAGCACAATCATATGCCCCTTTTATTTCACTTACTCTTCTGTTCTAGGCTCACTCCCATTCGGTCACTGCCCAGAAACACTCCTTCCTTTGAACTTTGCACTAGTTGTTCTGTCTGCCTCAAACGCTCCTCATATGTATATGACTCTTTCACTTCCTTCAAGCCTTTGCTTAGGGAGGCCTATGCAGACCACTTTATTATTTAAAATTGCACAGTTCTCCACCTCCTGCATTTCTGTCCCCCTTGCTTTTCACTACTTTTCCATAGGACTTACTACCTTCTCACATGCTACATTTGCTTGTTGTACTTATTTATTTTTTATCCCCTGCTAGCATGTAAGCTCCACTAGGATGGGAATTTTGTATGTATTGCTCACCCATTTATTTTCATTATTTAGTACTATGCTCGGCATATAGTAGATGCTCAATGAATATTTAGTGAATGAAAGAATAACTGTTGGAAAGGAAGAGAACAAAATCCTGTTATTTGCCTTGTTAAATCATTTAATAGAAACCTCAAGGCAATCAAATAGAAAAATATTGAAACTAATGGTCAGGCTTGTTCAAAGGTACTGAGTTTTCTCGGTTGATTACAGTCAGTTACAGATTGAACTCTTTGTTCTACCCTTCCCCTGCCTTCTCACTGTTGTACTTGACTAGTCTTTAATAATACAACAACTAATGGGCAAATTAAGTGGAAAAAATCAATTTTTATTTTATATAGCATCAATATTCTGTTAGCAAATATATTTTTTAAATCTTAAGCAAATATAAAATGCCTTGGAAAAATTTTTATTAAAACACTTATAGGAACAACACAAGAAAAATAGTAAAACTTAGAGACATAGAACAAGATAAAAGGGTATGTAATCTGGGTAATCACTACTTATATATCGTCAAGATTTCTGTTTTTTCTAAATTTATATATTTAATACTCTTTAATATTGTATATTAATTATTAATTTCAATATCCTTTGTTTAATATTGTTCCAATCAAATTCTAAAAGGATTTTTTGCCTGGGAAGTAAGTTAAAGTTTGCCTGGATTCCAGAATAAGTAGATGAAAATAGCCAAGAACATTTTGAAGAAGAGAGGATAGTGTTTGTTTAGAGAATGTCCTTTATTATAACATATTAAAACAGAATATTAGGCCAGGCATGGTGGCTAATGCCTGTAATCCCACCGCTTTGGGAGGCTGAGGCAGGAGGATCGCTTGAGCTCAGGAGTTCAAGACCAGCCTGGGCAGCATAGCGAAACCCCAACTCTACTAAAAATATAAAAATTAGCTGGGCATGGTGGCACACGCCTGTAGTCCCAGCCACCCTGGAGGCTGAGGAGGGAGACTCGCTTGAACCTGGGAGGCAGAGGTTGCAATGAGCTGAGATCATGCCACTGCACTCCAGCCTGGCTGATGGAGAGACACACCCTGTCTCAAAACAAAACAAAACAAAACAAAAAACTGCACACAATATAACACTTTAATAATTAAATTGGTACTAGTGTAAGAATAGACATAAAAATTAAAGAAATGTCATAGTCTTGGAACAGACTCAAGTATACATAAAAATCTGAGAAGGAGGCATCACAAGTCAGTGGGGCTAGGTAAATGATTCATCATTTTTAAAAATTGGGGCATCATAGGACACATCAGAATTCAAGATGGATCAAAATGTTAAATGTAATAACTAAAATATAACTAAAAAGTAATAAACAATAAAACAACGAGAAACAGGTCATTTTAAGATGTGCTGTTAGGATGGGGGTGAGGGAAACAGTGTAAGTAGAACAAGGAAACCACAATAGGAAAAATCAATCACTTTGATTACATTTTACATCCTGATATGGTATCTTAAATGTATTTTAATTTTTATTAATAAATATTGTACAAAAAATGTTGAATTATTTTCTTTGAATCCTACGTTTGATCTAAGTAACATAAATAATTACCTGAAGATTTAAGTGTGTTTGTTTTCTAGAAAATCAAATATCAAGAACATTTAACATACATAGATTTTGAATGAGCTAAATCAGAAAGAATACAATATTTTATTTGTATCTTAAGTTTAAAGTTTCCTTAGTATTACTTTTCATAGTTAGCATAGCTTAGGCTACAAATAACATAACTAGGTTATGTTGCATGGCTGTTAGCTTGTTGTTGACATTGTTGTTTTTATGAAAGAACATGAATATTTTAATGATGTCCTTATGAAGGAATAGTCCAAAATATGGAGGCTTGAGGTTTTGAAAAAGTAGCTCAATTTTTTTCCAGCTTAAGAATTTAGTACAAGTTTTATGCATGTTGTTTGCCTAGTTGTTGGATTGACAACAATATCTGTGAAATTCCTTACAATTTAGTGTATTAGTTAGCCTTCATCAGAAAATCCTGAGGATGTTCCCAGACTGTGTGCTGCTTGTACATTATTGCAGTTGTCATTGTTGTTTTGCATTAAGGACAGGAATCTCTACAGATGGCAACCAAATACTTGATGCATTTTTCCAGAAATCATTGAAGAGAGGTAGATTTCATGTGCGAAGGTGAAGAAGAAAGCCCTGTCTCCTCGCCCCTGCCAAGCTCAAACCCCTGCTGCTCCTCTGCTGCTGCCTTCCTAGGTCTGCCAGCCTGAGTCCCTTGCCAGGTCCTGGTTGTTTTACCTCCTAATTGCAACTCTGCTTGGCACCTCAGCCTTTCTTTCCATGAAAAATCACTAGTGGCACATAGAGGACCTTAAAAACAAAAACAACAAAAAAAGATTGAATTATATATGTATGCATGTATGTATAAATATATATGTATAGTCTGGCCAAAACCCGGTTTTGTTACATGGATTGGTATCACACAGTGTAAATATCATGATCAAAGAGTAGATTCCACCATCTGTAGTCATCTTCTCTGAACTAATATATTTAAGCCAAAACTAAAATGGAGAATTACAAGGTCTAGAGTATTGTTTTGTTTATTTTGTTTTGTGGGAGTTAGTCCAGGTCTTGATCACTTCATGCCCCTAATTTGTTTGCACCATGCTATGCCTTCAAGATGCTAAAATACTAGAATTGAAAGTGAAAAATTCCTGTTGATATTTAGATGCCTTAAATATTAAACATTTAAATTAACTAAGGGAAGGTGAAGCAGATAAACCAAATCATCGAGTAAACTGAGATTCATTTCTGTTTCATTCTGCAGTACATCATGTGACATTTTCCTGGGAAAATTCATATTCTTAATTATCTTTGGTTTACAGTAATATTAAAATAACTACATTTCCTGAGTACAATTCAATTGTGCCATTAAGGGATGTGGTGTTCTTTCATCATTCCAGGCAGGATGGAATCTACTGAAAATAAATTGACCGTTCCAGGAAAGGTGGAATCTACTGGAAATGAAATTGGTCAGAAATAATACACACAAAAATAAAATAGAGTTGATGATATTTAGAAGCATGCATAATGACAGAATTTGCATTATCTCTGTTCTATTGTTGCTTAGACATCTCAAAATCATAGCTTTTGGGAGGGATAGGTGGAAGTTGTGTCACTGATTTATCGCTAGCTAGCTGAGGGCCTGCTTAACCATGCACCTGTTAGCCTGTGGGAAAAGAAAAATGGGAGATGAAAAGGCCACACTTTCAAGGAGTTCCGGTGTGGTGATGTTCAATCTTTCTATGTTGAGCCTTTATTCATTTCTTCATGCTCTAGGACTGACAAATAGGAGGTTACAGTCTAGGGAGAGGGGCAGAAGGACATGGACCTAAAGAGGGAGTACATTCTACATAGCCCTTTCACAACTTTCTAACTCCGCAAAGTCACCACATGTTTCCTGAGGTTCTTTTAGAAATCCCTTTTATTGTATTTAGGAGTTAACAAAATACTTAACTGTAAAGCTCATCATGTTTGCATTAACACAGATTGTTCTCATTGGGGATGTTAGCATAGATCAGGTGCCTGAGGTTGTGGGAAATTATCATGCTCTGAGATCCTGCCTCTTGTATTAATTTCAAAGCAACTTTATGTGTGAGAAATGGCGGGACACTTTAAGATCATTCACCTCACCTAGCTTGACCCTTCTGTCTATTTGATGAAGCTGTAAATAAATATATGTAAGGAATATTGCTTAGGTCTCCAAGCATTAGCATTGTCAGGATGGAGGTGCTGATTACTGAGTAGCAGATCAAGAGGCTCCTAATAGGATGAAATGCATTACTGCACAAGGGAGGACATGTGGAAGTGTTTTTAACACTATCTTAGAGCTTTCTGAAAGGAAGGAAAGAAGGGAGGGGAGCAGGGAAGGAAGGAGGAGGAGGGGGTAGGGGTGGGGAAGGAGGGAAGAAGGAAAGAAGGGAGAGAGGGATGATAGATAGGTCTTCTGGTTATTAGACAAAGGAGGAGGATTCTAGCTTAAGGAATAGCCTAGTCCCCTTCAGTCCCTGAAACTTTTGTTTTCTCACTGTCAGGCAAAGAAGGTGACGCATTTGTCAGGTGCCCTGCACAGCTGTCCTAACTATCCTTAGCAGGACTAAAATGCCTCCTATCAATTTCAGGCCAGTACCCCTGATGAACATCGATGCAAAATCCTCAATAAAATACTGGCAAACCGAATCCAGCAGCACATCAAAAAGCTTATCCACCACGATCAAGTCAGCTTCATACCTGGGATGCAAGGCTGGTTCAACATACACAAATCAGTAAACATAATCCATCACATAAACAGAACCAATGACAAAAACCACATGATTATCTCAATACATGCAGAAAAGGCCTTGGATAAAATTCAACACCCCTTCATGCTAAAAAGTCTCAATAAACTAGGTATCGATGGAACATATCTCAAAATAATAAGAGCTATTTATGACAGACCCATAGCCAATATCACACTGAATGGGTAAAAGCTGGAAGCATTCCCTTTGAAAATCGGCAGAAGACAAGGATGCCCTCTCACCATTCCTATTCAACATAGTATTAGAAGTTATGGTCAGGGAAATCAGGCAAGAGAAAGAAATAAAGAGTATTCAAATAGGAAGAGAGGAAGTCAAATTGTCTCTTTTTGCAGTTGACATGATTGTATATTTAGAAAACCGCATCGTCTCAGCCCAGAATCTCCCTAAGCTGATAAGCAACTTCAGCAAAGTCTCAGGATACAAAATCAATGTGCAAAAATCACAAGCATTCCTACACACCAATAATGGACAAACGGAGAGCCAAATCATGAGTGAACTCCCATTCACAACTGCTAGAGAGAGAATAAAACAGGGATCCAACTGACAAGAGATGTGAAGGACCTCTTCAAGGAGAACTACAAACCATTGCTCAAGGGAATAAGAGAGGACACAAACAAATGGAAAAACATTCCATGATAATGAATAGGAAGAATCAATATCGTCAAAATGGCCATACTGCCTAAGGTAATTTATAGATTCAAGGCTATCCCCATCAAGCTACCATTGACTTTCTTCATAGAATTAGAAAAAACTACTTTAAATTTCATATGGAACCAAAAAAGAGCCCATATAGCCAAGACAATTCTAAGCAAAAAGAACAAAGCTGGAGGCATCACACTACCTGACTTCAAACTATACTGCAAGGCTACAGTAACCAAAACAGCATGGTACTGGTACCAAAACAGATATATAGACCAATGGAACAGAACAGAGGCCTCAGAAATAACACCACACATCTACAACCATCTGATCTTTGACAAACCTGACAAAAACAAGCAACGAGGAAAGGATTCCCTATTTAATAAATGGTGTTGGGAAAACTGGCTAGCCATATGCAGAAAATTGAAACTAGACCCCTTCCTTACACCTTATACAAAAATTAACTCAAGATAGATTAAAGACTTAAACGTAAGACCTAAAACCATAAAAACCCTAAAAGAAAACCTAGGCAGTACTATTGAGGACATAGGTATGAGCAAAGACTTCATGTCTAAAACACCAAAAGCAATGACAACAAAAGCTAAAATTGACAAATGGGATATAACTAAACTAAAGAGCTCTGCACAGCAAAAGAAATTACCATCAAAGTGAACAGGGAACCTATAAGATGGGAGAAAATTTTTGCAATCTGTCCATCCGACAAAGGGCTAATATCCAGAAGCTACAAGGAACTTAAACAAATTTACAAGAAAAAAAAAACCCATCAAAAAGTGGGCAAAGGGTATGAACAGAGAGTTCTCAAAAGCAGACATTTATGTGGCCAATACTCATATGAAAAATTCATCATCACTGGTCAGTAGAGAAATGCAAATCAAAACCACAGTGAGATACCATCTCATGCCAGTTAGAATGGTGATCATTAAAAAGCCAAGAAACAACAGATGCTGGAGAGGATCTGGAGAAATAGAAACGTTTTTACACTGTTGATGGGAATGTACATTAGTTCAATCATTGTGGAAGACAGTGTGGTGATTTCTCAAGGATCTAGAACTAGAAATACCATTTGACCCAGCAATCCCACTACTGGGTATATAGCCAAAGGATTATAAATCATTATACTATAAAGACATATGCACACGTATGTTTATTGCAGCACTATTCACAATAGCAAAGACTTGGAACCAACCCAAATGCCCATCAATGATAGACTGGATAAAGAAAATGTGGCATATATACACCATAGAATACTATGCAGCCATAATAAAGGATGAAGTCATGTCCTTTGCAGGGACATGGATGAAGCTGGAAACCCTCATTCTCAGCAAACTAACACAGGAACAGAAAACCATACACCACAAGTTCTCACTCATAAGTGGGAGTTGAACAATGAGAACACATGGACACAGGGAGGAGGACATCACACACAGGGGCCTGTTGGGGGATGGGAGGCTAGGGGAGGGATAGCATTAAGAGAAATACCTAATGTAGATAATGGATTGATGGGTGCAGCAAACCACCATGGCACATGGCACAAACCTACATGTTCTGTACATGTATCCCAGAACTTAAAGTAAAAAAAAAAACAAAACCTCCTATCCCCACAGCCAGTTTCCTAGCCTTCTGTTCTATAGCTCTAGACTCTATTCCAACAATTGCCACCTTGGCTTGTTTTACCTTCCTCATGTTGCTGCCTCTAGCCATATGGCCACAGATTCTTATCTTTTATCATACATATTCAATAGAAGAAGGCTGTACCAGAAAATTTTAATCCAGCAGGGTTCTGATGCTCTAGTTAAAATGCTTGATCTTCCTGAATAAAGCACAGCATTCTTTGCCTTCCAGGCAAGCAGGAGTAAACAGGTATGCTGCTGGCTATTTGTGTTGTCTGGAGTTACTTCTCTTGAGTCTTTGCTGCAGGAAGTTGATGAGGAACAAGACCATTTCCACTGCCTTCTCAGATATCAGTTCTGTGACCTTGGCAACAACCTTATCCTTATTAAGTAGTGTTTGTCTCCGATATGGTTTGACTGTGTCCCCACCCAAATCTCATCTTGAATTGTAGCTCCCGTAATTCCCACATATCACGGGAGGGACCAGGTGGGAGGTAATTGAATCATAGGGGCGAATCTTTCCCGTGCTGTTCTCATGATAATGAATAAGTCTTATGAGATCTGATGGTTTTATAAAATGCATTTCTTGCCTGCTGCCATGTAAGACATGACTTTGCTCTTCCTTTGCCTTCTGCCATGATTGTGAGGCCTCCCCAGCCATGTGGAACTATGAGTCCATTAAACCTCTTTCCTTTGTAAATTACCCAGTCTCGAGTATGTGTTTATTAGCAGCTTGAGAACAGAATAATGCAGTTCCAATCAAACCTCTACACATACAATAATATCCTTCTCCTGAGTCTTGGTTCTGAGAAGTCTGAAAAGGCAGATGGATAACTGGAAGGATCTTGGGTCACACAAACTACTTGGGTTCTTATTTAGATAGACCACTTCATGGCAGTTAGCTTTGACTCAGCTGGTTAACACCACAGCTTCCTATTGCCTTCTGTAGCCAGTAAGACTGGGATGTGGGTGCCATGAATGTAAGGGTTGGGTCTCCCTATCTTGGATTATACTTCTCTCACCTGTGTTCAGCCACACTATTGGAGGAGACATTTGACACCTGACAGACTGGAGCCTTTCCTATCCCCTCCCTCACCTGTGATATTTGTGGAGCTAGTTCATTAGGAAACACATACATGTTTATGAGGTGGGAGAGGTACAAAAAGAAAAAAAAATGTATGCTCAAATATCAGGGGCTCCTAATGCAAGTTTTTCTATCCCTCTTTCTTTCTCTCGTTCTTTGTTACATCCTTAGAGAGAAACAAAATATTTACACTGTGTTTGTTTGTTTTACCAGAGCAATTGACAACAGACAGTCATGTAAACATGCCCAGTTTAATGATCATGTAAGAAGATGATGACTATTTCAGTCTGTCCCTTTGAGCTGGCTCTGCATGGACTGGCAAGACACAAGCATTTTGTACTTGCTATTTCTAGATAAAGATCTCACTGCTGTAAAAGTCTTTACTTGAATCCAAGTTACCATATGAACCAGTTGGAATAAAAATCCTAAACAAAATTCCTTAACTAGCTTCTTCCTTCTGAGCAGGCTTTTTGACAGAGATCTGAAGCTTTGCGTTAAAAAATTTCAGAAAATGAACAGATTTTCAGACGTGCTGTAGTACAGAATGCTCTCTTCTCCAGTTTGTTTTCCATTGTCTCTTCTACTTTTTTTTTTTTTAGCTCACTTGGGAAAAAAAAAACAAAAACAGAGCCACTAGCTTGATGAGCTCTTAACACACTGTGGAACTTAGTAGCGTTTAAATGAGAATCATTTAAACCTGTATTCTCTTTTATATGTGAAGGCACCTAATGTCTGCTTGTCTTGGTTTAAAGGTGAAATGGAAATTGACACTAACTATGATCCTGCAGACATTACTTAACTTTTCTGAGACTTACTTGCCTCAGTATAAAATAAGGAAATTGAACTAACATCATCCTTAAGATAATGAGGTTTAGAAGTTCTAGCCCAAGTGGGTGTTCAAGGAAAATGTAATATCTTTTTTTCTTTTCCCTTTGTCCTTTTTTTCTTTCTTTCTTTTTTAAGAATCAGAGTCTCACTCTGTTGCCCAGGCTGGAATGCAGTGGCACATTATGGCTCACTGCAACCTCAGACTCCTGGGGTTCAGCAATGCTCCCACCTCAGCCTCCCAAGTAGCTAGGACTACAGGTGCACACCACCATGCCTGGCTAAGTTTTTAAAAACTTTCTATAGAGATGGGGGTCTCACTGTGTTGCCCAGGCTGGTCTTGAACTCCTGGCCTCAAGCCATCCTCCCACCTCAACCTGCGAAATGGTTGGGATTACAGGCATGAGCCTTCACACTGGGCTTTTCAACTCCTTTGAGATCTCAGGTAATTTATTGATAGGCAATATTAAATTAGCAGAAGCTGTTTGAGTGAACTGGTAGCTCATTACCTACTTATAATAGGTTAGTGTCTTGGGTCTCAAGTATTTCAGAACTGCTCAGATAGTTGCTATGCTATTGCTTAGGCCATAAATTAATTCAATTAACATGTATTGAAGGACTTCTGAGTGCAAGGACTTAAGCCAAGGCACTTGCTACATAATGACATATTTAGTCTGTGTAGCACTTGATAGTTTACAAAGCACTTTCGATTTAAATTGTTTCCTTTGATTTTTATACCAACACTGTAGAGGGGGATGGCAAATATCACCATTTTATAGGTAAGGAAATTGAGGCCTAGTGATACTATATTAACACTATTATTTCATAACTTTATTATTTCTAAGTTCCAAGGAAACAAAGAATAGGAAAACATACAGGAAAACTTTTTATGAAAGTTAAATATTTGATTATGATGATGATGGCTTTTACTGAGCTCTCATTGTGTGACACTGTTCTAAGTGTTATGTACAGATTCATCAATTTAATTCTTGCAACAATCCTGTGAGGGAGGCACTGACATTATCCCTATTAATAATGAACGTAATGAGAGGTCCACCAGGACAGGATATTTTAAAATCTGTTTTGTGAATTTATATTCCCAGTAGCTAGACTAGTGCTTATCACAAAATGAGTACTTCATAAATATTATTTTAGTGAATGAATCTGTTTTTCAAAGAGAGAAACTGAGGCCCAGGATAATTAAGTAACTATCCTTAACCAAAGTCACTCAGCTAATACAAGGTGGGTACAAGATTTGAACTCAGACAGCTTATTCCAGAATTCTTTTAAGACCACAGGCTATCCTTGTTTTAAAAATGAAACAAAATAACCTACCAGCCAAAACTAAATATGTGTTGGAGGGAAATTTTAAACTACCTTAGAAAAACATAATAACTTCTCTTATCCTCGGATTTAAGTTCTTGCAAAGAAACATTTAATTGATGTGAAACTTCAGGCTGGAGATATAATCTTTATGTATTGAAGGTGATCAGACTTGGAAAACAGTTATTTCATAAAGTATTCTGGTGTTTCTGCTTAAGAATGCATTCTCTAAGTGTGTTTGGTATTTTATGTTTGTGTTGGTGAAAGTATTCCTTATAGATGAGGAAAGTCTAGCTCTGATTTATCCATCAAAGAAATATAAATGTCTGAGATATGGCCTGGCTAGCTATAGAAGCAGGGAGTGGGAGATGTGGGGAAAGGAATACAAATTCGGATCAGTCAAAAAATACTCGAAGAAAACTGAGTAAAATTGCTAGCTCTCAGAGACGGACAAATGAAAATCTAGAAAGAAAAATTAAAAAAAGAAGTGATGGATTGTCTTTGAAAAGTGCAAATCTAAAACTACAGTCCTGAAGTGAGATTTTGGTTTCAACATGAAAGAATTGCAGTGTGAAATGTAATGCCTAACTTCATCCGGTAGTTAATATGACATGACAGCTCACATGAAGATAAACTGCAAAGAAATGCTTAATTTAAAAATGATACTGTATGATCTCAATAATTGAAATATATATGATGATATTAATGTATGGAGAAAAAACATTTGACAGAATCTAACACCCATTCATGATAAAAAATCTCAACACATACTTAAGGGTGACAAACTCAATGCGCCCTAGAAGATTGGGAACAAAGCAAGGATTTCCTCTCTGTCCACTGCTATTCAAAACTGTACAGAAAGTCCTAGCTAGTGTAATAAGAAAAGAAAAGTAAATAAAAGGAGTATAGGCTGAGAAGGAAGAAATTAAGCTATTTTTGCATGATTGTCTCCATAAGAAAATCCCAAAGAATTGACAAAAAAGAAAACATAACTTCTAGAACTAGTAAGGAAGTATAGCAAGATCTCAGGGCACGATGTTAATATACAAAAGTCAATTGCTTTGTTACATTCCAGCAATGAACAATTGGAATTTAAAATTTAAAAACAATATGTTTACTGTAGCACCAAAAAAGCAGGAATGGAGGGAGGGAGCAAGGGGAGGAGCAAGGTAGCAAAAAAGGAAGGGGTGGAGGGAAAATGCCTGTGTATAAATCTGACAAAATATTTTTCATCATAAGAAATGAGTAATCTTTAAAAGACACAGATGAATCTTAAATGGATATTGCTAAGTGAAAGCAGCCAATCCAAAAAGGCTACATAATGTATGATTCCAATTATATGACATCTAGAAAAGACAAAATTTAGCAATAGTGAAAAGATCAGGGGCTCAGGGAGAGAGAAGGAGGGTTAAACAGATAAAGCACAGGAGATTTTGTGGGCAGTGAAACTATTCCGTATGATACTATAATTACAGATATGTAATTTGTCAAAACCCATTGAACTTCACAGCACAAAGAATAAACCTCAATGTATGCAAACTTTAAAAAAATCATTTAGGAGGTTGAGAGTCCCAGAATGGAAAGCAGAATGTGATAAAACCAATCTAACTTCTAACTGTCTTACAATGTGTGAAACAACCTCACTGGCGGGTGAGGGAGAAAGCTGCTGACCTCATTAACTTTGGAAATGAGTGGAATCTGTAAGATTAAAAACAAAAGATACAACACAAAAATAATGTACAGTATTCTCATTGATAAAGTTGTTTCTTTTGTGATATGGTTTGGATCTGTGTCCCCATTCAAATTTCATGTTGAATTATAATCCCCAATGTTGGAGGTGGGGCCTGATGGGAGGTGACTGGATCATGGGGTCAGTTTTCCCATGAATGGTTTAACACCGTCTCCTTGGTGCTGTCCTTACAATAGTGAGTTCTCACAAAATCTGGTTATTTAAAAGTGTGTAGCACTTCCTCCTCTCTCTTGCTCCCTCTATCTTGTGAAGTGCCTGTTCCCGTTTCACCTTCCGCCATGATTGGAAGCTTCCCAAGGCCTCCCTAGAAGCAGATGCTGCTGTGCTCTCTGTACAGCCTGCAGAACCCTGAGCCAATTAAACCTCTTTTCTTTATAAATTACCCAGTCTCAGATATTTCTTTATAGCAATGTGGGAATGGCCTAACACAGAAAATCAGTACTGAGGAGTGGGAAACTGCTATAAAGACACCTGAAAAATGTGGAATTAGGTAACAGGCAGAGGTTGGAAGAGTGTGGAAGGCTGAGAAGATAGGAAGATAAGGGAAGGTTTGGAACTTCTTAGAGACTGGTTAAATGACTGTGACCAAAATGCTGACAGTGATATGCACAGTGAAGTCCAGGCTACCAAGGTCTCAGATAGAAATGAGCTTCCTGGGAACTGGAGTAAAGTTCACTTTTGTTATACCTTAGCAAAGACCTTGGCTGCATTGTGTCCATGCCCTAGGGATCTATGGAAGTTTGAACTTTAGAGTGATGACCTAGGGTATCTATCTGGCAGAAGAAATTTCTAAGCAGCAAAGTGCTCCAGATGTGCCCTGGTTGCTTCTAACAGCCTATGCTTATATGCAGGAGCAAAGAAATGATTTAAAGTTGGAACTTATATTTAAAAGGGAAGCAGAATGTAAAAGTTTGGAAAATTTGCAGCCTGACCATGTGGCTGCTGAGCAACCACTTGCTAGAGAAGTTTGCATAACTAAAAATAAGGCAAGTGCTGATAGCCAATACAGTGGGGCAAAGTCCTCAAAGGCATTTCAGAGACCTTCATGGCAGCCCCTCCCATCACAGGCCCTGAGGCCTAGGAGGGAAGAATGGTTTCCTGGGACAGGCCCAGGGAGTGTGCTGCCCTGCACAGCCTCTGGACACTGCTCCCTGCATCTCATTCAAACCCCAGTTCTAGCCATAGCTCAAAGGAGCCCAGTTCAAACCCCAGCTCAGGCCACAGCTCCAGAGGGTCGATGGTTTGTAACCTTGATAAAATGTGATGAAAATGGCACTTTACCCATGTGATTCTCTCCAAAAAATGATAAACCCAGACTAATTGTTATCTAAAAAAAAAAAAAGTCAGGCAAAGGCAACTTGAGGGACATTCTATAAAAATAAAATAAAGTAAAATCTGATCAGCTTTCCTGAAAACTGTCAAGGTCTTAAAAAATAAGCCTGAAAAATTGTTATAGCCAAGAGAAGCCTAGGGAGGTGTGAGGACTCAAATGCAATGTTGAATCCTAAATGGGATCCCAATACAGGAAAAGGACATTAGGTGAACCAATATATGGTAACAGATGTATCATACTAATGTAAGAAGGCAATAATAGGGGAAAGCATTTGCAGGTGCATATGGGAACTTTTTATACTAGTTTTACATTTTTTCTTAACTCTAAAACTGTCCTAAAGAGGAAGTTTATTTTTAAAATACGTTACCCAGACTTTTTTTTTTTTTTTTTTTAAGATGGAGTTTTGCTCTTGTCATCCAGGCTAGAATGCAATGGTGCGATCTCAGCCCACTGCAACCTCCGCCTCCCTGTTTCAAGCGATTCTCCTGTCCCAGCCTCCTGAATAGCTGGGGTTACAAGTGCATGCCACCACACCTGGCTAATTTTTTGTATTTTTAGTAGAGACAGGGTTTCATCATGTTGGTCAGGCTGGTCTCGAACTCCTGACCTCAGGTGATCTGCCCACCTTAGCCTCCTAAAGTGCTGCGATTACAGGCATGAGCCACCGTGCCTGGCCACGTTACCCAAACTTTCTTATTGCTGCTGTTTGAAGGAGCACTTCCTTGCACAATTCCAGGAGACACCATTCATGTAATGGTCTCTCCTGGAGTTGTTCAAGGCTGCAACACTTTTACAACTTTAATGGCTTTTTCCTAGGAAAAGCAATCACATCTGTCATGCATCAACTTGTTTTTCCTGTGAAACTTAGCATAAGTTGATTACAGATCCTACTTCACTGATTTGTCCAGCTAGAAAAGGTTAGGCAGAATCAGTCTTTTGTAGGCAAAGGCATGGAAGGCTCTTTTCATTCTTGAAATGCAGACATCAACCCAACTATGATATGAGTAGAGGGCATAGAGGGAGCCAAGTTGGGAGATATGACTCGCTTCTCCTGTCCTGACCTATAACCTGTACTCTACTCCTTTATCCACCACTAACATTGATTATGGAATAGGACCCATAGCATGGCAAGATAGCATTCCTGTTGCACCAGGAACCAACTCAAATGGACCAGGAAAGCCCAGGGATATGGGCACTGTGTTAAAAGCAGCAGTGACAGCATTCCTGAACACTGAAAAGGACATTTCCAACATCTGAAGAGATGCTACATTTTCCAGCTTGCTAGAGAGAAAGGCTGAAAGATAAAAACTTTTGTTGACTTCCTCTGCAAACAAGTATTTAACTGAAAAATGTAAATGAAATTTTAAATACCAATGAAATGTGATGCCCTCTTCTGGTATTTGGTCCGTAAATTATGTTGCACCAAAGTTTAGATCATAAAGTTCTCCCATTTCAGACCAAATTAATGGTCTTTTACTTTCTGTTCCTATGAATTATAAACCCAACGTGTCAAATTATGTAATAAAAACCAAATGAAAAGAAATTTGTTTTTTAAGGAATTTCATAAATTTCTTGTTTTACCAAGGTTTATTGGTCTCATTTTAGTGGGACAAAAAACAAATTAACCTTTCATGTTTTCACTTTTTGTTACACTGTAGAGAGACCCTGAATTGTTGGGACAAAAAAGGAAAATGCTTTTCTTGGACCAAGTTTTTGATTGGTCCACTTGCTGAGATAAGCCTCCTGCTGAATCAAATGTATGTTTTTGTGTTTGGTCTTGGATCTTATCTGCCTGCAGCAGCACCAAGCTTAATAACAAATGAGGTTCAAAAATATGAAGCAGCTATTTCGGCCCCTTATCCTAATGTTTTCAAAGAGCTTTGTAGATTTGGTCATTATGCCCATCCTAATCAAACTGTCTGAAAGCTTATCTTCTGCCACCATTTCCTACAGACTTTCCACAAAGCAACTATGATTTGTAATCGTTAGTAGAATGGTATGTGGTATGTAAATATAGGTAATAATTATATTTCTAAAACAATCTTTAAGACCATCTTTTAAGTCTCAGCTTGACAATGAATTGTCTCTTTTTAGTTTTCAAATCAGGGCATTTTTCAATTATCTTGCAATTGATTTTCTAAATTCACTCTTCAGTTCATGAGAGAAATGGCTTTTATAGGGCAAATAAATACTATTTGGGGGTTAGAGAGGATAGAGATTATTTTATTCTTTTTGTATTGAATAATTTAGCAGGAAGATGCTACCGATTATAAGGAGAGTTATATGTATTAAGATCAATAAAGAGAAATATTTTTAAGGCTTTTAGATTTCCCTAGAAGGAGATAGGATTTACATTCTAACTTCAGTTTTCTTCAAAGGGATCCTGTTTGCTTAAATTCTCAGAAAATATGATTGGACTTCTCAGTCGACTGAGCTGTAAGAGTGGTGAGGAACCTGCCCTCAGGAAGGGACCTGTCAACATTTAGAGGGTGTAGGGGTGGTGATACTGGGGATGGAGACTGGTGTGATGGAAGGGATGAGGCCTAGAACACAAGCATCTCGAACCCACTTGCCTCTCTGTGAATGGGGCTCTTGCGCACAGCCAGGCCTGGCTTCCCTCCCTGCTGTTCCCACTCGCCCAGCACAGTAGACTGATCCAGCACTGGCAGGAGGCGGCTGTCCTTGGCCAGTGCCAACTCCTGGCTGCACGCTGTGCTCCACAGAGCCTTCCAGCCCAGCCAGCTTGGCTGTGGGGGTCTCAGATTTCATCTCAAGGTGCCAGCAGAGTCCCTTCACTAAAATCATATTTTTTCACCTGTTAATTTGATCATTTTGCAGTTAGTGGGTTTCATCCACAAAAAAAAGGTCTTCTAAAAAATAAAATACAGTGTTGTCTTTCATGATGTTATGTGTAGGACCACTACCCGGTATAGAGCCACTGAGAGAACCTTGGTTAGAAAACACGAGTTCATCCAGGTGCAGTGGCTCATGCTTATAATCCCACCTATTTGGGAGGGCAGTGCAGAGAGATTGCTCAAGCCTGGGAGTTCGAGACCAGCCTGGGCAATATGGTGAAACCCCATATCTACAAAAAATACAAAAATTAGCCGGATATGGTGGTGTGCACCTGTGGTCACAGCTACTCAAGAGACAGAGATAAGAGGATTGCTTGAGCCCACAGGGCAGAGGTTACAGCGAGCCATGATCATGCAGCTGCACTCCAGCCTGGGCGACAGAGCAAGACCCTGTTTCAAAAAAAGAAAGAAAAGAAGGCACCAGTTCCATTGTCTGATCCACTCCAGGTCTGACCACACTATTCTAAATTCTTTCTTTTCCAGAAACTAGAGGCAACTGTTTTTAAAATAAATATCCTTGGGAATATTATGAACTTTATGACTATTTCCCTGCAGATAATCAAACTAGTCAAATACTATTAGTAGGCTGGGCATGGTGGCTCATGCCTGCAATCCCAACACTTTGGGAGGCCAAAGCGGCTGGATCACCTGAGGTCGGAAGTTCAAGACCAGCCTGACCAACATGTTGAAACCCTGTCTGTACTAAAAATACAAAATTTAGCCAGTATCATAGTGGACGCCTGTAGTCGCAGCTACTCAGGAGGCTGAGGCAGGAGAATCGCTTGAACCCACGAGTGAGACTTTGTCTCAAAAATGAAAAAAACAAAAACCAAATGCTATATATAGAAGGAAACCAAAATCACAGTCACACAAAGACTGTGATAAGACTTTGTTAGAGTGAAAGATTCAAAAAATTTATGTTCTTTTTTCATACCTTGAAGTAAATTATATGCAAATATGTCCTAACTTAAGCAAACTGGAAACTAAAAGTATCAACATCAGTATTAATAAATTAAAGGGTTATTTTATTTGCTTTTCTTTCTTTAATATTATTTGCTTTTCTAAAGCTTTCATGATACAATTTGTATAAGTAAATAATTCAGATAATTCCTATGGTAGGATTCAGAAAGAATTTGATTCATTTTAAAATGCAGCTGACATATAATGTTTTAATTATTGAAAAGTATACATTCAGAATAGTGTTTTAAAACAACTGAAAAGTTTAGAGAAAATAAAATGCATACCTGTATACTTATTACACGGATTTAAAAAATCAAAATTTAGAAGGCATCTGTGAACCTCTCCTCAATCACAGTCCTCCCCACAGAGGTAACTACTCACCTGAATTTTATGTCAACCTATTCCCTTGTTTTTCTTCATAATTTCATTACTTATCTATTTTCTCCCCAAATAATATAGTCTTTCATTTTCTCTGTTTTTTGAACTTTACATAAATAGAATCATACTTTATATGTTTTTGTGTGACTTATTTTACTTAACATTACTGTATACTGTATTTCAGTGTATGAATATATTCATTTTTTTCTGCTGATTTATATTGGGATTGTTTCTTGCTATTAATATTATGAGCAATCCTGCAGTTAATAAACTGAAATATATCTCCGAGGTTGCACGTGCTAGAAACTCGCTCGGATATCTAGAAGTAGAGCTGGCTTGTAAAGTGTACAAGATTTTAAGCTATAGTAAGTGATGCTGAAATGGTTTTCAGGCATTTATGTTCTCACAAGCAATGGGTAAAAGTGCCCCTTGGCTCGGTGCAGTGGTTCACGCCTGTAATCCCAACACTTTGGGAGGCCGAGGTGGGTGGATCACGAGGTCAGGAGTTTGAGACCATTCTGGCCAACATAGTGAAACCCCGTCTCTACTAAAAATACAAAAAATTAGCTGGGCATGGTGTCGGGCGCCTGTAATCCCAGTTACTCAGGAGGCTGAGGCAGGAGAATCACTTGAACTTGGGAGGCGGAGGTTGCAGTGAGCCAAGATGGCACCATTGCACTCCACCCTGGGTGACAGTGTGAGACTCCATCTCAAAAAAAAAAAAAAAAAAAAAAAAAAAGGTGCCCCTTGTACCACATTCTCTCTAACACTTGAAATATTTGATTTTCGTTAACAAAGTCACAGGGGCCTTCTAAATTTTGATTTTAAAAATTTCCTTCTATTTTTAAAAAAACAAAACCATTGTGGTTTTCATGTTTCTTTCCCTGATTACCAATGAGCTTGGGTGTCTTTTCATATGTTTATGGGCCATTTGTGTTTTTGTTCATTCATCAAATGTTGTTTGAGTACGTCCCATGTGCCAGGCAGTCTTTGAGTCTCTCCTCCACTTTCAAAGAGCAATAAAATCGAAGGAATAACCCAGAAACAACTCCACACATATATACAGGGCCATAACTCACAACAAAGAGCACATTGTAGGTTAGTGGGTAAGGGACAATCTCTGTCCTCCATTTCTTAGAAAGTGGAGGAGAGACACACTGTGCCTGTCTATCAATTGCCCATTTTTCTATTGAGTTGTTTCTCTTTTTCAAAGGAATTCTTTATATGTTCTGGAAACATCCTTTGTTGATTGTATGTGTTGCAAATATTGTCTTCAAGTTTGTGGCTTGCCTTTTTACTCTGTGGTACTTTTTGATGATGACCCAGAGCTCTTAATTTTAATGTGGTCAGATCCTTTCCTCATATTGTCTTCCGAAAGCTTTAGCATTTTGCCTTTCATGTTTAAGACCTTACTTCCATTTGGAATGTATTCTTATATATTGTGTGAGGATGGGATCCAATTTCCTTCTTTTGCTTGTTACCCACACCCTATATGGAGGACTAACTCTCCTGGCACCGTTATTGAATGGTCTGTCCTTTACCTGCTGATCTACAGTGCCCTCTTGTTGTGAGGTATAGCCCTATATATGTGTGGATCTGTTTCTGGGTTCTAATCCTTCTATTTTATTGTTCTGTTTGTCTCTATGCCAGTTCCACCATACCACTGTATTAATTACTCATCACAAGAAGAAAAGGATAACAGTAATTATTTTGAAAGTTGAATTTATAGTGCCTGACCTGATACATGTAAAGCATACAATAAATGTCATCTATTATTATTTTAGTAGGGAACACATTTTCATATGTTGTTTTAAACAATATCTAAAATCTGTAGAGAATTAGTCAACATTCAATAGATATAACCACTTCTGTTTTTGCATTTGATATGAGTTACTCTGGCTGCCCAAAGACTTAAGAAATCCATACATTCAGTTACTGGTTTTGTCTTCTTCTGAAGTATGTTGGAAAAGATGAAAGATGAACTCTGTAATTTCTTTACTCATCCTCACACTGCAGTCTCTTAGAAAGGTTAAATGAAGGAGGCTTGACTTTGATTGTTTTTCAGATTTGAATTTTGGAAAAGAAAATGATGCCGGAAGAATAAAGCAGCGTTATTTAGGAAAGACTTTCAGTGATAAATATCTGGAGTGTCCTGTTTTCTATACCTTGCTTCTATGCCATATTTTACTTATTATAAACTACCTCAGGGTCTTTGTTAAATAAACCCATTTATTTGATGAAGGAGAAGGAAGTGCCACATTTTAACTGTTACTGAAAGAAATGTTCTTTGCTCTGTTGGTCTTGGACTTCCACAAAATACTTGATTCCAGATGTTAAATTGTTTTTTCAGAAGCCTTGTTAAAGGGCCAGAGCATTAGATTTTTGAAGGCATTTCCAAACCCCAGCTGATTATCACAACACACAGGAATCCAAACTTTCAAAGCTTAGCTTTGGCTCTGAAGTGTATCAGCAGCTGCAAAAAATATGTGCTCAGGCACAGGTTCATAGAACTGGGATCCAGTGTCCTTAAATGGTAAAACTTTAAGTAAATTTCCTTTACTTTCTGCTTATCACAGATGCAGTTCAGTTGTTTAAAGTGCACTGAATTTCCTTGATTCCATCAAAAGTAGTGAGAACTTGATAATGGTAATAGTCATGTAGCAGCCTGGTATGTAGGTATTCATAGTAATGGATTTATTTTACATTTTTCTCTAGCTATATATTTCTAGAATATATTAACAAACTAACCATTCCTCAAAAAAAAAAAAAATGTTTTTTTTGAGAGAGGGTCTTGTTCTGTCACCCAGGCTGGAGTACAGTGGTACAATCACAGCTCACTGATACCTCTACCTGCTAGTTTCAACCAATCCTCCCTCCTCAGTCTCCCAAGTAGATGGGTCTAAAGGTATGTGCCACCATGCCCAGCTAATTTTTTAGTTTTCTGTAGAGACAAGGTCTTGCCATGTTACTCAGGCTGGTCTTGAACTCCTGGGCTCAAGCAATGTGCCTGCCCTGGCCTCTGTAAGTGCTGGGATTACAGGTGCGAGCCACCGTGCCTCCCTCAAAATATTTTATACATGCCATTTGCACTGTTCTTTAGACCAGATCTCATCATTCTCTAGGGAACTACCTTGATGCTTTTCCAAGGATGAGAGGTACAAATGTCCTCTCGACAGATGCCATCAACATGATGAAGCCAAGAAGAGATGGGATTAGGGGGAAACAAAGGGGAAGTTTTGGGACATATTACACCAATTGGTAGTAAAGAAGAGGGGAAGATGTTCTCGGTGGAAGAAATAACCGAGCAAAGGCTCAGAGCCAGTAATGACCAAGAGACTTCAGTCACAGGAAGATAGTCTTGCGTTGAATGAAGGGGTCATTGTGGTTTGCCATGAAGGACTAGCTAGAAGAGGCAGATGAAAAATTGTTAGAAGACTCCAAAAGATGAAATTCAGTGTGTTCCAACAGCAGACTGATTAATTTCTGTGTTCATTTGTGTCACTTAACAAATAGTGTTAGAGCATCTAGTGTGACGTAGTAGACTGCAACTCAAGAAATTCCTGTAGTCACATGGAGTTGAATTATAGAGACTGTTTATAGTAAACAAGAGACTATCGCAGGCCTTAAAACAAAAACCTTTCACATGTTTTAAGTTAATTAAAAAAAAAAAAAAGAATATTCTTTTCTCTGCCATTGGCACTATGCCTGGAATTTGGTACATGTAGGAATTTTAAAAATCAGTCCAGTGCCTCTCTTAAATTCCACAAGTACATTCTATATCAGTGGGATAATTTAGACGGAAGTTCTAATGATATCAGTGGAGAAAATTCCTGCAGGCCTGGGTGGATTGGAGGTTCTGCTTTTATTCCTTTCTGTACCCTTTTCCAGCTATTGATTGGCCTCCACAGTGCTGAAGCTGAGGTGTCAGCTGACCCTTCTCTGGTTTCTCAAAATTCCTCCCTTTCAGAGCAGAAGCCAGCATGACCAGAATACTTCTGAGGAATCTGCAGCAGCAGCAGTCCCCATGGGGAGCCACAGAATGATAGTGAAACACAGCGTTTACCTTCAAATTGCTCAGCAGTTGCCATCATGGCAGCTATCAGGAACTGCAGATGTCTTTTTCACAGTCTTTATATTTAGGACCCAATAGAATCAATTGTCTGTTGTCCTGGCATCTGTATCTAGACAGATGTATACAGTACAGCCATTTTGCTAAGACCTGGGGAATCTAGAAATGAAAGACAGTCCCTGCCCCCAAATAAGCTCATGCAGTTTGGTGTAGAAGACAGAAGGACAGCATAGCATGGGAGTGAACACAGCATCAGTCCCCTCATCAGGGTCAAAATTTACTTTGTCAAGCAAGTGAGCATCCTGCTTAAGGCAGGCCTGTTACCTTTTAATTGTTTCTCTAGTTATGTGAATTCCTCTGTTTGACCTACCTGACGTTAACACTTGTCATTTGTTTTTAAAATATTACTCTAAGCTACTTACTGCAATTGTTCCAAATGTTTAATTTATTAATTCCAGGCAATTCATAACAATTTATTGCTATTTATTAACTCCTGCCTCTCTGTCAGCTGTTATTGGTCTGTTTCATGGTTGACAGTGGTTAAATGTTTTCATATACACTACAGTGTTTTTTGTGATGCTGTGATAACTTGTGGGCTAGACTAGGATGGCTGGTCTGGATCCCTGCCAAGACACTCAGTCAGTGGACCTGTGAAGAATATGCTTGGGTAGAGTTGGGTCTCAAGACATCATCTCAGCACCATGGATGAACAATGCTATCTACAACAGCCTATGGCCTCTTTGATGGTTGACTCTACCTTTTTATACTGTCTCCCTCCCTCCTTCCCACACCTGTCATCAGATTGCCTGCTTCTTATAGGTTCATATTCCCCAAGGTCATTCCACCAGAAGCAAGGGGATATTTCTCATTGTCTTGTATACTTTGGCATTCTAGCAGGGAAGCAAAGACTTAATTATTTATGAGACAAACTTAAGTAAAATTAAGAATCAAAATATTCTTAGGACTAGGTCAAGCCAACTACTACAAAGTCATCTTTAAACATTTATTTAAATTATGTGTTTTAAACTCAATTATACTCAGTACCTGAACCCCAGCATACTCAATGTTAATCTCATTTCCTTTTTTTTTTTTTTTTTTTTTTTTTTTAGGCGGAGCTTCACTCTTATTGCAGGCTGGAGTGTAATGGTGCCATCTTGGCTCACCACAACCTCCACCTCCCAGGTTCAAACGATTCTTCTGCCTCAGCCTCCCAAGTAGCTGGGATTACAGGTATATGCCACCATGCCCAGCTAATTTTGTATTTTTAGTTGAGATAGGGTTTCTCCATGTTGGTCAGGCTGGTCTCAAACTCTTGAACTCAGGTGATCCGCCTGCCTCGGCCTCCCAAAGTGCTGGGATTACAGGCCTGAGCCACTGTGCTCAGCTAATCTATAATTTCATAATCTCTGTTGGTATATACATAAGGAGAATTGTTGCAATTACAATTGGCTTTGGATCTTCCCAATTAACTTGCAGTCCAACAACTCAAGTAGGGCTAAGGACTAGTATAGCAGTGAGTTATGACTGATAACTTAAGATTCGACAAAAACTTTAGCATATGTGCTTTACAGTTGATTTTTAACTAATATGTACAATTTCTTATAAATAAAGTTGAAAACATATATGCATTACAAATAATGCTGAAACAGCATGAAATGCTATTATAGAGGTGAATGCAACCTGCTCTGGGAGCACAGAAGAAGTAAATCCCTGCTGTGGAAGTCAGGTAGCCCTTCACCAAAGAGGCAATGTTGAAGCTGGTCTAGTGCAACAAGCAGGAGATCCAGGTGGAAAAAGGTAAAGGACATTTTAGGCAGTATGTGAAAAAGCTTAGAAATGTGACATAGAATCTCCACAGACCAGTAGAAAGTTTGATGTGACTAGAACTTAAAGTAACAGCAGAAAAATTGGGAAGTTAGACTGTGCATGTCAGGTTAAGATGATTACGCTCTGTCCTGTATTGTCGTTTAAGGGAAAATAACAAAAGTATTTCATCTGGGCAGTGACATGATCAGATCTTTCTCTTTGGGAATATCTCTGCTGTTCAAAACACTGGACTCAAGAAAACCACTTAGGGGTTCCTGCAATAGTTCACACCAGAAATGTGGAAAGTCTAAACCAAGGGTGTCCAATCTTTTGGCTTCCCTGGGCCACAGTGGAAGAAGAAAAATTGTCTTGGGCCACACATATAATGCACCAACACTAACAATAGCTGGTGAGCTAAAAAAAAAAAATCATCAAACAAATCTCATAATTTTTTTTTTCTTTTTTTTTTTTTTTTTTTTTTTTTTTTTTTGAGACGGAGTCTTGCTCTGCCGCCCAGGCTGGAGTGCAGTGGCCAGCTCTCAGCTCACTGCAAGCTCCGCCTCCCGGGTTCATGCCATTCTCCTGTCTCAGCCTCCCCAGTAGCTGGGACTACAGGCGCCCGCCTCGTCGCCCGGCTAGTTTTTTGTATTTTTTAGTAGAGACGGGGTTTCACCATATTAGCCAGGATGGTCTCGATCTCCTGACCTCGTGATCCGCCCGTCTCGGCCTCCCAAAGTGCTGGGATTACAGGCTTGAGCCACCGCGCCCGGCCAATGTTTTAAGAAAGTTTATGAATTTGTGTTGGACTGCATTCAAAGCCATCCTGGGCGGCATGTGGCATGCGGGTTGTGGGTTGGACAAGTTTGATCTAGACTATCAGTGGGAATGGAGAGGAGGGTAAAGTTGGAAGGTCTTTAAGAGTTAGACTGTTACCCCCATGAGGGCAGGAACCATATGTGTTCTATTCAACTTTGACCCATAAAACTCTCTACTCCTCTGCTCCAAGTGACAAGGCCCCTTTCTGGCAAGATCCCCATCATGTTCATCTTACTACTTGGATTTTGCTGTCCAATGTAACAAGCCCACTCATTGCCTCTGGTGCTATTGGATACATATAATTGTCAAGAGTGAAGTAAGTTAAAAAAAATAGACTAAATTTCTTCACCCATTTGTACTTTTCCATATGCTGTTTTGTTCCATATGACCATTTAGGTTATACTGGAAGAATAGCTATTTTTTAGTGGATGGATATAACTTGCCCCATTTCACAAAGTAAGCTAAAACTGTGACATACTTTTTAGCAGTTTTAAAAATGAAATGGATTCAAATGTACAGGTATGAAAAGATTTCCAAGAAGTACTTTTTTTGTAAAGTAAGTTATGGAACAATATGTGATAATATATTAAACCGGGAAAATGTGTAAATCAAAATGATATATTTTATATATTCATTTAATCATGGAAATGCCCCAGAAAACAATATGAAAAGGTGTACTTCAAATTGATAAACATGGTTACCTCTGGGGTGGAGCAGGGAATTGTTCAGTTAATCCTGAATATTTTGCCACAAAAAGATTAAAAAAGAAGAAGAAGAAGAAGAGGGAGGAGAAAAAGGTAAGGGGCAAGATGAGGAAGAAGAAGTAAATCGTACAAAAGTACAGCTCTTTCAAGGCAGAACATTCCTTGCTCTAGGCTTACATTTGTGAAGGGCAAAAGAAATTAGGAAGAAGTATATCTTTGTTTACCACTGGGAAACAAAGATTTGGTTTCATAGATTATTTTTATTATAGCTGCTGAAGTGAGTGATAAAGTACTGCAATGTATCTAATACTCAATTTTGAAATAGAATATCCATTTGTAAACGCAGGCCTGCCCTTGATTTGAATACCTATGAATGCAAGCCAACAATTTAAAATTCCACATGCATGGTCTTCCAGTTCTAAAGCAGGAGAAATAATACTTACCCCTAAAAAGGATGTTGAGGAGACAAATGACAGATGTAACCAAAAGATCCGAGCTCTTTTGAATTTTATGTAAATATAAGATAGGATGTCCTGGTATAATCTTTACATATATGCATAAACTTAGAGACACAGGGTATCTGTTACATAATGTTTACCAATTTTAAATGCACAAATTATTGTTTAGGGTAATGTTTCATAACCCTTGGGTCAATATTACCAAAAACCAACAATTAGTTGTTTCAGTTTTGGATTTCAAAAAGCCTCCTTTCAGATTTAAATTGAATAGGAAACCATTATTTTTAGGGCTTAAAAACACGGTGGTGTCCCCTTAGAAACCTCCGATTAGTAGCAGCCATTGTCTAATTAGGTGAAAATAATAATCTATCGATTGTTATAAAAGCAAGATATTATAATTCAAGTGTGTTTCCAGATGCCAGTGAATTGCTGGAAAGCTGCAAGTTTAACTTTCCGCTCTGATAGAGTTTTAAAAGAGGTCAGGGTACATTTTACCATAGTGTCTAGCAATGTGAGTTTATTCAGACCTTTTGGCAGACATTCCTGCACACTCAAGCTAAATCAATGAATCATCCATTGTTGGCCAGCTCCGCTCTCAGTTGCTAAGAGGTTTTTCAAGCATACTAAGGCTTTATTCTACATAGTCTGTAAAAAGGGCAAACTGTATTAAATTTTTAAATATCTCATCTTTCCTAAATTAGTAATTAAAATTTTACCCAGAATTTTAATACTGGGGCGATGGGAAAGTCTATGAGCAGCTGG
This sequence comes from Rhinopithecus roxellana, assembly GCF_007565055.1. Taxonomy (NCBI): domain Eukaryota; kingdom Metazoa; phylum Chordata; class Mammalia; order Primates; family Cercopithecidae; genus Rhinopithecus; species Rhinopithecus roxellana. Next base: position 67,399,121 of record NC_044560.1, on the reverse strand, counting down.
AGGACTTTCTACTTGGGAAAATACGTGAGAAAACTTCCTGCTCATAACTCTTCAGAAATATGTGTGTGGAGGAAATGGAAACATTTAAAAAGTGGACACATGAAAAACAAAAACTCAAGGAGGAAGGTCTAAACTCTCTTAAAGAAATATAATGTGTTTTTGTTCTTATATATTTCCAATGAAAGACGTTTTCTTTAAATTTTGTTAAATGTACTCTAATTTTCCTTGTTTCTCTTTGAGTCATAAAGACCCTTGTAATTTAGCATTGTATTTTAAAGCTTTAATACAATAGTTTTTAAAAATATATAAATTCAAAACTACCATGAAATAAAGGAATGTAATTTTTTCAGCTTGCTCTTTATGAATGTTTATAGTATGTTCTTTTCTCTATATGTAATAACAGTGCATCATATACTTAAAAACTGAAGGAGTAGATTTTTACATGTTCTCACCACAAATAAATGATTAGTATATAAGGTAAGCCATATGCTTGATTCAACCATTCCGCAATGTATACATATTTCAAAGCATAATGCTGTATGCCAAAGACATACACAATTTTTGTTAACTAAAAAATTAATTTTTAAAAAAAGTATACTGTGTTCTATATGTATCCTTCTTGAGTATTTCAAGTTTTAAAACATAATAGTTGTTTTATTTATTTTGTCTTTGGACTTAGTGATGATTTCACATTATAGAGAATCTCATAATTTATCATAGAGATTACTATTTCATTTTGCTGAGAGGACGGGGATAATTTGGACTACAAATTTAAAAAGAGAAAAAAAATCAAGTATAATGTATCTTAAAAAAATATTTTTAAGTTTATTGGATCCAGATGTAATGATGAGGAGAGCTTCTCTTCTGTATTTCTTAGTTTCTCAAGATAAAATTCTATTTCATAAATCTCTATGAGGACTGTCTCAAATATTCTAAAAGAAGCTTTTCAGATATAACGTGGCTTTTGGAATTGGACAGGCCTGGTTGCTCCATGTTCTAGATAGTGTTGCCTTGAACAAATTACTCCTCATCTTTGGGCTCCAACTTCCACATTTATAAAATAAACATAACAATGCACACCACCATGGGTGGTTATGGAATTCAAATGAGGAAACATGGTAGGTAGTCCTGGCACGTAGTGGGTCCTGGATAAATTTCAGTTCTTAGCTTCTTTAAAACTGTTGGAGGCTAATATCCACATGCTCTTAAATACAGCCAAACCTCTTTAAGTTGGCAACATAAGTGTTTGGTTTTACTTCTAATTTCAAAAGAGATGTATTTGAGTGAGTGACTGAGAGGATTCATTACATGAGGGCAGCTTAGAATAAGAGGACAGGGGATAGTCTTGCACCTTGGCCTTCTTTCTTGCAGAGAAACAAAACATTTGTGATTCTTGGGTTCTTGTCTCCCCTCTCTCTCTGAGGCGCTCTCTTTTTCATAAAGGACTCCACCTTCTCTCAAGACTTGTATTCCAACATGCTATCTCTAGTTTACTCTTCACTGCTATAAAGCAGGGCTTTTTTTTTTTTTTTTTTTTTTTTTTTTTTTTTTTTTTTTTTTTTTTTTTTTAGGGCATTTTTTAGATCCAGCCAAGGACAAAGCCTTTCCCAGCCAAATGCGGAGCAGGGAATGGACCATGCCTTGGTACGCCCCTGCTGCTGTTGATCCAGAACATGACTTTTTAAGACTTTAAGCTTACAGAAAAAATAAGGTGTGACCTCCATTTACATGCTTAAGCTTCCTGACACCTGTGTTTATTTAAAGGAACCATCTCCATGTCTGTACTCACAACCTGATGATGCACGCCCTCTATAGAACCAAGTATAGTGTTTTTACAGAAAGTTTTTTAATAGCAAGGAAAAACAAGATCTTTTCCTCAGGTGCTTGACTATTTCCCTCTGTAATCTTAGATATAGTTTAAATCCTATTTCTTTTAGGTAATATTTGTTATATTAGATGTTGGAGGCTAATATCAGCTAATAAATAGACCCATGTGGCCTATTTATTGAGTTAAACTGAAGAGAATTGCTAGCATGTCTGCTCTTAGGATACAGTAGTATGAAGTGGCAGCTACATAAAACTGATTACTCTGGTGGCCCCTGCCTAAAGAGAGAAGGCCTCGTACAACTCAACAGTGATATCAGCAAAATAACATGTCTATCCTTGTCAAGAGAGAAAACAGGGTTGAAAATGACAGAATGAAGATGTAATACTCAAGCTTTCTAGGGCAGATTGTAGAGTATGGCAAAAATGAAGCAAAACAAAACCCAAAGGAAAGAAGTTTAGATTTAATGCCTAAAGAAGTGGCGTTTCCTCAAAGAAAGTCCACATGAACTGACTTAAGTTGCAGTGATGGGGGTCAGTGAGAACAGTACATAGAGCAACTCCTGTGGCTTTCTGTTAGAGCTTCACCTTGCAATTGTAATTTTTATATAACTTGAGAGAGAGAGAGAGAGAGAGAAAGACAGAGAATTTCACTCACTTTCTGAATCATGGCTCAGAAGTGTGTTATAAAACACCAAGAACGGAAAAGCTATTACGTGGAATATAAAGAAATACTTGAGTCTACAATATCATTGAACTCTTGGATTCAGTTTCAGCAGACATGCTCTGTATTCCCACAAGAGTCTGGAAAATGAACTCCTATTTTTTTTTCTGTCTGGAGCTGCAGTTAGTGTTATTATTTGCTCTATGGCTCAATCCGGGTCAGACTGTTCTTCAGTAACACAGGTGGATGTTAAAACAGGGAATCTGTTGAAAAGATTGCGGAGGAACTGCTTCCCAAAAGCAGTCCTGGATGGCAATTTGATGGCAGTCGGCTATGGTAAGGACAAATGAAGCTTAGCAGTACCTTCTAAAATGTGGTCTTTCAGGCTTTGTCAGCTGCAATCCTACAGGCAGAAGTTTCATGTATAATGGGTCAATATGAACTGGTGGCATCCTCTTAAGAAGTGGATTCTAGAAATGGAGGTCATTAAATGCTCAATACTTGGTAATTGTGATGTTGATCTGCATTTTTCTGTTTAGCTTTATTTGTGAAATATAATAAGTAGTTCTTAAAGAAAAATTCCATAAGCCTTTTTTTTTTTCTTTCGTATGGGCTTAAAAATATTTTAGAAACTTGTTAAAAACTAGTTATAGAAATATTCATGATCCTACTAAAAGTGGCGGGAGGAATATAGTTATGGTTTAAGATATAGAAATTGTTTTGTGCTAATGTTTTATTGTCAGCAATTACATTGTTAAAATGTAACAGGTAAATTTTGCCAAGAGTACAACATGTATCCATTTGTAAGTAAGCACACAGGGAAAACTATTTTAAATATTCTACCCATTGAATTATTTTTTCTAGTAAACAACTTAACATAAAATAGACTAAAACATCCATTTATTTTAACAACTATGTTAAATTACAGATTAGTGGTCCAAAATAAAATTTGAACAGATTTAATACATAATTCCGTTTTGGGGGAAAATAGATCTTTCTCCAGCTGAGAATAGACTATATATATATATATTTTTGTGAATAACTTATTTTACCTTTAATAAGTTTAGGACTTGCCTGAACCACAGCCAGCCTTAAGAATCCTTTATTCAGAAATATTCAACATTATATTGACTAAGGAGCAACTTGGGGGTTGACAAATAGATCAGTATTTCAGTTTCTGACTTTAGACTATTTTTAAAGTAAAGTGCTGAGAGTTCCAATTGAAAAATTGCAAATGCTCCAGGACACTGTGCCTGGAAATAAGATTCCTGAAGAGTAGAGCCTAGGGATGTTTAGGCAACTCTTACAGAAACAGGCCTTAAAGTACATTTTAAGTACAATGTGTCTCGCACGTTTTGAATGATTCTTTTCAGATTTTTTTTTTTTTTTGGATATAACTATTCTGTTTTACTTTACATGCATGTATATACACACACATATATGTATATGTGTACATGTGTACGTGCATGTGTGTGTGTCTGTGTATATATATGTGTATATATATGGTAAATCTAGGAGTTTACATATCCAAGGGAAAATTTTCCTCAAACTTGAGATTGTTACTCACCAGATCGAACATTAGCAGGCCCTAAGGGACAGTCCCAGTCCACAGCCAACACACACTGATCCCTTCTTATCACTTGGAACAGACACTCCTCCACGGGTACATACCCAGCATTCTTAAGAAAACAGGTATCTGTTGAAGTTAAACTAATATTTTTGGAGCAAAAAATGAGAATTGACAGAAGATTTTTATTAATTGTGTTTTCTAGAAATGTAGTCTTAGTTCAGCTATGTTTACCAGAAAAATACACAAAGCATTTTTATATCTTAGTATTTATAACTGAAATTATACATTTCTGAAGAAAATATCAAATCTGAGATAAAAACAGCATGGTAAATTAATTTGTACTAAAAATATTTTTGAAAATATTTTGTCTATAAAAATAGTTTGACAAGTAGTCTTGTTTGCTATAGTTGAAAGACTCTGCTTGAAGTAAAGCATTCATGCTTAGACCCTGGCTAGAAGAAAGAAATCAGGGGCAGATTTTTAAAAAGACCATAATTTCAGGTCTGGGCACAGTGGCTCACACCTGTAATCCCAGCACTTTGAGAGGCCAAGGCAGGAGGAACACTTGAGGCTAAGAATTCAAGATAAGCCTGGGCAACATAGTCAGACCCTGTCTCTACCAAAAAAAATTAAAAGTATTACCTAGGGGTGGTGGTTGTGTACCTGTAGTCTTAGCCATTTGAGGGGCTGAGGCAGGAGGATTGCTTGAGCCCGAGAGTTTGAGGCTGTAGTGAGCTGTGATTGCAGCATTGCCTGGGTAACATAGCAAGACCCTGTCTCTAAAAAAATTAATTAAAATAAAAGTAAAATACTTCGCCTTCAGAACACATTAAAAAGGAACTAGATGCAAAATAGTTTTGAAAATGTTTTCTTTCAAGTAAGATAGTAAATGTGCTTCTTTTTAAAACAAAATGATGTATAACTGAAAATCTGATTCTACAGTTCAATAATAGGAATTTTAAAAGAGCTCAAAAGCTGCTTCTTGGTCAGATGCAGTAACTCACCTGTAATCCCAGCACATTGGGAGGCCGAGGTGGGTGGATCACTTGAGCCCAGGAGTTTGAGACCAGCCTGGACAACATGGTGAATGAAACCCCATCTCTACAAAAAAATTGTTAAAAATTAGCTGGGCATGGTAGTGTGTGCCTGTGGTCCCAGCTACTTGGGAGGCTGAGATGGGAGGATTGCTTGGGTCCAGGAGATCAAGGTGACAGTGAACCTTCATCATGCGACTGTACTCCAGCACGGGCAATAGAGTGAAACCCTCTCTCAAAAAAAAAAAAAGAAAAGAAAAAAGAAAAGCTGCTTCTCTTAAAATTCAAGGTAAAATTATATTTCATCCTCATTACAATTCTTTTTCCTAAAAGTAAATATAAACCACGCCATTCTATTCTGTATGTGCTATTTAGACTATCTTTATCTGATGTAGTTAGTCATTCTCTACTGCTCCCAGGAAGTGAATAAATCCAGGTAAAAAGAAGATACCAATAATGAAAGATTTCACTTTTCATGAATGTTTTCACAGTAGGCGCCCTCTTCATTTTAGAGGTGTAACCTCTTGGAGAAAAGGATCAATTCCTGTAATTTTATTGCTAGACTGTGTCAACACAGTGTATTATGAAAGCTACATTTAAGCAGCACCAAGATCATCTTTTAATGATGAGAGATGGTGTTAGTCTGCTGTACTCAAAAGTGTTCACTCTTTAGCCCAATGTTCTGGTATTATATAAAGCTTTAGAAACCCTGGACATTTGCCTATGATGTCTTTGAAGAAGGCAATCACATTGTGGGCATGGATCATATCTCTCTGCTTACATTTTATGGTTTTCATTTATGTACCATTGTACTGCAGAAGGGATAGAAGGCAGCTTAGAAGGATATATACAATAAAGGTAGAACCAATCAAAAGATGGGTACAGGAATAAGATAAAATGATTACCATTAGGTGGAGCCAGGACCACAATATACGATCTACACACTGTTATAGATGGGTCACAAATTCCACTGAAAGTTTTCTAACCAACGGCATAAAGAAGTGAACCTGGTAGGTATTTTAGTCTATGAGGACCTAAAGATACAGGCAGGTCGGTTTCTGAGAAGTTAAAATGTGATTGCTACTAAGCTCAGAGAAAAATTTCTTCCTAGGGATCACATGTGGATGGTGTATAATGATATAAATAGCATCATCTACCACATTTTTACCAGTAGGTACAGTTCAGTTAATTCAATAGTATAGAAAGTAAACTCTCTAAATCAGATGTACATTTTAGAATTTCTGCAAGAGTAGGCCAGGCATGGTGGCTCACATCATAATCCCAGCACTTTGGGAAGCCCAGGTAGGCAGATCACCTGAGGTCAGGAGGTTGAGACCAGCTTGGCCAACATGACAAAATCCTCTCTCTACTAAAAATACAAAAAACAACAACATAAAAAAGCAAGGCATGGTGGCACACACCTGTAATCCCAGCTACTTGGGAGATTGAGGCAGGAGAATAGCTTGAATCCAGGAGGTGGAGGTTGCAGTGAGTCGAGATTACACCACTGTACTCCAGCCTGGGCAACAGATAGAGACTTTGTCTCAAAAAAAGAAAAAAGAAAAGAATTTCTGCAAGAGTAGACTGTGTGGCCTTCAGGCAGTCCTCCCTGATTGTTTTTGATAAATAACGCTGGTGAGCTCAAGGTTTTTTTGCTCAACAATTGGCTGGGATACAGCAAAACAAGGCCAAGATTCTCCAAAGAAAAAAATATTTGAGTCCACTTGGGCATTTCAAGAACAAAATTGCAATAGATTTAGTTTTAAAGAGCACGGCTGGCTTTATTGCAGTTCTAGAATCGGGCAACATTTTATGCCATAAAATACAATAAATTTGCTAGTGAGTTGAACAGAAGGGGTTGGTTTTATAGACAGGGCTAAGGAAAGCAAAAATGAAGAACAAAAAACATTGATTATTTCAAAGTTACTTTCCTTGAAAGGCAGGGACAGGGAGGCAGAAAAATAGAAAGATTGGTTAGCATCAGATTACTTTTAAGGATTAAAACAGAGGGAATTATTATCCTACTGATTGAAGATTGATACTGGCCTATTTGGGAAATTGGCTGCTATCTCTCCTGCTTTCTTGGAAGGTCATATAACAACTTAGTTTCAGTTTGGTGATGTGGAACTTCAGCATGGATAACTCCATTTTGATTTTTATTCAAGTCTGTTGGGGCCTAATCCTGGAGCTGTGGGGCCTAGTGCAAGAGCTTAGTTCAAAACAATGGCCTCCTATATTTTTTATTTAACAATTTTCCCCTTTCAGTCACGCTTTCATCTAGGTGAGTGCGTGACCAAAACTAAGGGCATTAGTGCTACTCTTATCATCATGTTGGGTTTCTGGTCTCTACAAGTCATTCATAGGTTATGGTGTACTCATCATCATGTATTTCTTTGAGTTTTTGTCATTCCAGCAGAAAAGAGACTCTTCGGTGTTTGATGAATGACTGCATACAAACTTTTAAAACTTTTTGAGAGGATGTCATGTACCAGAGAAGCTACTATTATGACTATCAGAAAGATAATGCCAGCAGTTTGGAGTATGCTTCTTTATCTAGGATCCCCCTAAACTAAACCAACTGAAATTAAATAGATCAAAGAATGAGCCAGGCCAGATACTCATTATATCTATGGGTGGCAAGCAGTATTAGCAATTGCACAGATTTCTACCTGTTCAGTCAGTTGGTAGCAATTCTATCACCTAGCATTCCAGGAATGGGTTACACTAAAGCAGAGAGTACTAACTCTGTAAAAGAGATCACTAGTACAATTTGAACAAACAGTTGCATTAGCGATGTTGCTGAAGTTACCCACTAGGTGGACTAAAGGATCTCAGGTTTTTGAAAGATTCAGATTTGACGTAACAGATTCAACATGCTGTCAGATTACCCACAAAAACTAAGGACTGTGAAACTTCAACCATAGCCTTATTCTGCCAAGTGAAAGAAGTAGGCATAAGCAAGGAAAAATTAAGAGGGGTAAGAATATTATAAGAAGTCTTCATCTGATGGTCTTGTTAAAAGCTGTCCATGGCATGCAGTTAGCAAATTCTCATCCTGGTTTGCAGTTTGAATGTCCCTGGTTGTGGCATTAGATATTCTGGTGAACTCTCTGTATGGCAAACACATCACATATGAGACTTGTCCCTTGAAATTTATATCAAGTTGTCCAGTTTAGCACTTTTGCTCTTTGAAGCTAGATACTGGAGGGCACTAAAAGAATTCAGGATCCAGTCCAATCTAGGGAAAAATAAATAAGGCTACAGTCTACTAAAAGGTGTACCATAGTTTTTCTTTTGCAACATAACTTTTCTCTCTATAGTCACCCCCATTTCTACCAAAGATAATCGGAGTAAGACTAATTTGTTTGCAAAATAAGTTTCGTCTCATTAAACTTCACCTGATTATTTTATATAAGTACAGCAAAAATAACCACACAGTTCTTTTTAAATTTGCTTTGCTAGAAATTTTGACAAGGAAACTCAGATTAGACTTTTAAAAAAACCTCTCATCACTAGGAAGCTAAACCAAGGCCAACATCAGACTTTGTCCATGGTTTTCTAGTATCTTGAGGTTCCTAAGCCTGCCAGGAAGTGATAACTTTTTACTCACTGTAATGCTGTGTGTTAGTCCATTTTACATTCCTTTAAAGGAATATATGACACTGGGTAATTTATGAAAAAAAAGAGGTTTATTTGGCTTACAGCTTTGCAGGCTGTATAAGAAGCATGGTACCAGCATCTCCTCAACTTCTGGTGAGGTCCTGGGAAAGCTTTTATTTATGGTGGGAGGCTAGGGGAGTCAGTGGAGTCACATAGTGAGAGAGGCCTCCCACCAGGCCCCACCTTCCACACTGGGGATCAGATTTCAGCATGAGATTTAGAAGGGATAAACATCCAAACTGTATCACACTGGGAATCTTTGAAACCAGGCATTCTATTAATTCTCAAAAATACTACATTTCAGTCAAAGCCTTGGTAATTAAACCAGTGTTTCCAGTTGTATCATGTAATACAGTGAGCAAATTCTTTTTGAGCTTATGAAAATAATCATATTAAGGAGAAAGATGGAATGTTTCAATCTTTGTTGATGAAAGTGTACTCTACCAAACTGTTGTGAGTTAGAGACAGCTTTAAAAAATCGTTTCTTAAATCTGGAAAATAAAACATTAAGAGAACCAGCAGTGTGTTAAAAAGCTATAAAAACACATAATTTTTCCTCATCAGTTTTTCAGTCTAATGTAATTAATCCCTGCTCTGTTTGATCTTAGTTAACAGTTTCACTAATCTATCAGTTTCTTTCTTAGAGTTCTACAAATTCTTACCCAATCCAGTGCTATCTCAAAGTTATCACAAACCTGTACTTGTCAGAATTTTTTCCATTCTTTCCATGAACTTCTTTGAAGATTATGGTTGTTGCAAAAAGCTTTCAGAACAGCATCAGAATAAAGCAATTAACTGAGGACAGTAAGACTTAAAATAGCCATCATTAAAAACTTGATGAGAGTCCATAACTGACAAAGAAATTGTGTTATTTCTGTGGCATACAACATTTTATCATAATAACCAAAATGATGATTGATTTCTAGAAATTTAATGCAATTTTGAAACCTTTTTTTTTTTTTTTTGGCCGGGTCTCACACTGTCACCCAGCCTGGAGTACAGTGATGTGATCATGGCACACTGCAGCCTCTGCCTCCTGAGCTCAGGCGATCCTCCCACCTCTCAGCCTCCTGAGTAGCTAGGACTACACCTGTGTGCCACCATGCCTGGCTGCTCTTTGTATTTCTTGTAGCAGTAGGGTTTTACCATGTTGCCCAGGGTGGTCTTGAACTCCTGGACTCAAGCAGTCTGCCCACTTCAGCCTCCCAAAGTGCAGGAATTGCAGGTGTGAGCTACCACGCCTGGCCTGAATAAATATTTTAATAACATATCTATACAAATGTAAGGAAAAGAAGGTTAAACGTTATTTCTTATTGACAATATTTCCCATATAATTTAACATATCAAATAAACTTATTTGGTTTAATATCTCTCTTTTGGACTTCCAGGTGGCTGTGGTTTGGATGTTTGTCTCCCAAATCTCATGTTGAAATTTGATCCCCAATGTTGGAGGTGTTTTAATGGGAGGTGTTTGGGTCATGGGGGTGGATCCCTCATGAATGGCTTGGTGTCTTCTTTGCGACGAGTGAGTTAATGGAAACTATTAGTTCCTGTGAGAGCTGGTTGTTTAAAAGAGCCTGTCACCTCCCCACTCCTCTCTTGCTCCCTCTGTGGCCATGTGATCTCTGTACTGTGACTCCCTTTTGCTTTCTGCCGTGAGTGGAAGCTTCCTGTGGCTTTTGCCAGATGCCCAGTCTTCCAGCCAGCAAAATTGTGAGTCAGGTAAACCTCTTTTCCGTTAGGCAGGAATCTAGACCCAGCATCGCAGCGTTACCCGGCGTAGCAGGCCTTTTGTTAAAGACTCCCTTCACCCTTGTACACACCTGCAGACTTACATGCGTCAGGGGTTCCGGCTGGGTAACCACACTCCCCCATGACCTGGAGCTCACCTGCATTCCACAAGTTCGTAAACAGCAGTTTCGGTTGACAGTTTCCAAAGACCCCTTCCTCATGACCCTTACTCAACTCCTGCCCTAGTAGTTTCAAGACCCCCCAGGCCCTGTTTGCACAACCAGCTTCCCTACCTCTCAGGCTATAAGAAGCCCCTACCCTCCTTCCTCAGCCTTTGGACTGAGGAACCTCGCCCGCAAGCCCTAATAAAAGGCTATTCTCACTGCCATTTGCCTTGTGTCTTCGTTCCCCGTTCGGCTCCAGCCTCAGTTTACCTTTACATTTTCTTCATAAATTTTCCAGCTTTAGGTATTCCTTCATATCAGCTCCAAAGGGACTACGACAAGGGGACTTAGAATTTCATTTTGGAAAGTTTGTCAAAAAGATTCAAACACTTGATCAAAAATAGGATTACAGGTCACTGTGAAAATAATACTCATTTAACCACAGTGATAATTGAAATACTTCAAAAGAAGTTACATAGCTGTAGAAAATCTTAACTCTTATAATAAAGAGAAGACTCAGTTTTCCTAAGTAATTAATGACCTAAGAACGAAAACATGAAGCACAAAAATTATTTTGACAAAATACAGAATCTTTCTTTTCTAGGCCACATATCTAAAAAGTCTCGCAATTTTTTAGTAAGATCAGTACCTCAAGAAAACCTTGTTTTAAAAATAAAACTTAATTTTTAGAAAAACCTAAACATAATTCTTTCTTAATTTTAGCCAACTTGATCACACTCAAAATTCCTTTCATTAGATTCATCTTCCATAAATCTAAACCTTGCGAAGACCTCCTGCAGCTTGCTCAAACCTTCAGTTTTGTCCCATGCATTCTACTTTTTCTTTTCTTTTTTTTTTTTTTTTGAGATGGAGTCTCGCTCTTGTTGCCGAGGCTGGAGTGCAATGGCGTGATCTCAGCTCATCGCAACCTCTGCCTCCCAGATTCAAGCGATTCTTCTGCCTCAGCCTCCTGAGTAGCTAGGATTACAGGCATGCGCCACCACACCCAGCTAATTTTGTATTTTTAGTAGAGACAGGATTTCTCCACATTTGTCAGGCCAGTCTTGAACTCCCAACCTCAGGTGATCTACCCGCCTTGGCCTCCCAAAGTGCTGGGATTACAGGCATGAGCCACTGCGCCCAGTCTCTTCTTTTTTGTATTGAAACAACCACTCATTCTACCTTAGGGCAAAAATGTACTTTTCTTTTTCCCTTATCTTTCTGACCACACAAAATTAGTCTCCTTTCAACTTTCGTTACCAAAAATATATTCTCAGACTTAGAACTTTTTTGTATCTCTTTTTCATAATAGTTCCTTCCTGCCTTGTTTCCATTTTCTTCATAAATCTATGTTGTGAAAAGCCTTTAACCTTTGAATTAGCTGAAATTACTCTTTTCTACAAAAACATATTCTCATGACTTTTTATAAATTTTCTCACCCAAACATATTTTACTTTCTCTTGGTATACTTTGCATATATAATTACATATATTAATTAGAATTTTTAACTTTTAGTAACCTTAATTTCTAGTGAAACCTGGGAAGTAAGCAATTTTGAGCTATTATATACCAACATTTTATGACAACACAAGGTAACAAAGTATCTATACTTTAATCATGTTTAGCAATTAATGTGTCAGTACTCTAACTTACCTGGAAATAACTGACATTTCATGAATATTTATTACTTAATCATATGACTTTAAGATTATGTTACTTGAAGATTTTCAAAACTAGGAAGAATTTATTTAAAACCTTTAACTGATTTACTTTCACCTAATTTACTTGTTCTTGACAGTTATGCTTGAATTGGTCGTTAAACAAAGCTAGCCATTATCTCAAGTTATTTCCTTGTTAACCATTTTTACAGTATGCCGATGTTAGTTGCTACCTGAGCAAGAGCCCTAAAGTTAAATACAAGTTTATTTTGCTGGTCAGAAGACACAGCTGTTTTATTGAACTAGTCTTACTTACCAAAGATTTACCTGTCACATGAACTGAAAGGTATTTGAGGTAGTCTCTTAGCCTGTTTTCTTTTGCTGTAACAGAATACCAAAGACTTGGTAATTTGTAAAGAAAAGTTGTTTATTTAGCTCATGATTCTAGAGGCTGGAAGTCCAAGATGGGGCAGCCCATCTGGTCAGTTTTTGGTGTGTGTCTCGTGTTGCATCATAACATGGTGGAGAAACAGAAGGGAAAGCAGGCATGGAAAGGGGATAAAACACAGGTGTGACCTCACCTTATAACAACCTGTTCTCCTTTGAGAACTAATCCGGTCTTGCAGAATTAACCCAGTCTCAGGAGAAAGATATTAATCTATGTGATTGACCTAATCATCTCTTAAAGGCTTTACCTTCCCACACTGTTACATTGGCAATTAAATTTCAACACGAATTTTGGTGTGCACAAACCACAGCAAACCAGAGCAGTTAGTGCAGTTTTTCTGATAAAATATTATATTTTGTAGCTTACTTTTTCTTTAAGCCAATTAATTAAAGCTTTTTCATATATTTTGATAGCAAAATATCACATACCTATAACACATGTAGACACACAGACACACAGAAGCAGATCTTAGAGCTTTTATAAGATTCTCTGTTTGCCAGTTTTTCAATAGTTTCTCTTTCTTCTTTAGACTGTCAATCTCCTGATTACCTATTCTGTTGTTTTTAAATTATTGTTAATTTTTTGTTAAATATATAAAGTAAAATAAATACAAATAAAAATTTATCGTTAAATTATTGTTAAATATTTTTAAATTATTGTTAGCTAGGTAACCCTAAGTTTGCACTTCCAAACACATGACTCTTAGGTGAGATGATATAGAAAATTTACATCCCAAAGCACACAACTTAGATCTAAACACCATTATTTGCTGAGACAAGGGCAAAGAGTAAGACCCTATAAGACAAGATGGGCAGGAAAAGTGCTCTAAACACAGTTAAGGTTTGTTGTGTAAACTTTAAGCCAATGTCCTTCTCACTGTAAAATTTTCTAGTGGTTTTAGGTGCAGAGAAAGAGATGCCCTTAGAAATGGAGATTTTCTTTATAGATGTAAATTTATTTTACGAAGAGTTTTTAAATAGCCAGCTAAATGTTAGAAAGTTGTATTTTGGAGACCAATTTTGTACAATAGGTAGTCATTTTAGATTGTTTCTTAATGGAATCACTGACTTCAGTGTAGAGCCCTCTAATGAATAGGACAAAGAAGGCATTTCCTTTGCCTGGACTCATGGATAGAACTGGATTTGATATTCCTCACAACTGAAATTTTCTTTTTTATTTTGAGTGAGAGGTTGTCCCCACTTTTATAAAAGTGGGGCTTAAACTGTATGACTTATGCCTCAGTCTCCTGATCTGTACACTAGAGGGTAATAATATCTCCTTCAGATGGATATTTTAAGAAGTAAAGATGATATATAGTGTATAGAACAATGCTGTAAGTATTAGTTATTGATGTTGTTATTGCTATTAAGGATTGTCTTGTGCAAAATAAGTATTTTGTCTGAGGGAATAAAACAAAAGAATAGGCAAGTGAATTATTGTTATAGAGCAAAATGACCTAGGAGAGACCAAATACTAGGAATCAGTCAAGTATGTCAGATACTTAGAGTGTCCTTGTCAAAGACCTTTGGAAACTACAGGACTTTTATTCTTGTATCAGTCCCCATGAAGTCAGGATCTGTGAAGGGTCTGAGATTTTACTCCACTGGCAAGCCAACAGTTTAGCTTGTTACAGAAGACTGGTAACACCTACATCAGAGACAGAGGACTTTATTATTCACAGCACAGCAAGCAGCATGAGTGTCATGTTGGTGTCAATTCCCCACATCCTCCCAAAACTCATGAAGGTGACAAAGACAGGCATGGGTTTAAATGGGTGTTGTGTACTCAGTGGATTTGTGTCACATTTGAGGAACATTGGGTTTAGGGAACTTACTGCTTTTATAGTGAGCCATGAGGAAGGGATGGAGGAGGAGATGGAAGCTACTTTACTTCATTTCTCAAGATGTTCACTGGAACACAACCCAGAGAAATGACCTGAGTAAAGAGTAATCAAGGCCTTGCATTCTTGACCCGGCAAGAAGCTAAGGATATTCAAGGTTCATTGGGAATTGTCCATCCCAATAACCCGGCCCCTTAGCCTGCTTGACAAGGGCTCTGAGAACTGCTTTGGGTTCTGCCCACTGATACCAATAACCAGGCTTTATAAAGCTGGTGCTGAGGTCAAACAGCAGCAGTAGGACTATTAGCACCATCAGTGTTCAGCTTAGCTGAACCAGAGGTAAACCAGGTCCAGGCATTGAAGGGAATCTCTGTGAATCGAGGACCTTGTTGAGCCCGTGGATTTGTTTTAGGTGGCAGAATGGGAGATAATGTATTCCCCAAAAGGATAGCTGCTACTTCATGCAAAACTGAGAAGTCACTAGGGTCAGGCCAGCCATACCCTCAAACACATTATTTTCATTTGGCCAGCAAATGGACCCTTTCCTTGTAGTTGTGTCGTAGTTGACCCACCTCAAAATGGGAATGTCAGGCCTGAGAGTCACAAGACATCCATGGGTCAGGGGTTCATTTTCTTTCTTTTTTCTTTTTTTTTTTTTTAGACAGAATTTTGCTCCGTTGCCAGGCTGGAGTGCAGTGGCACAATCTCCACTCACTACAATCTCCGACTCCCTAGTTCAAGCAATTCTTCTGCCTCAGCCTCCCGAGTAGCTGGGATTACAGGCACATGCCACCATGCCCAGCTAAGTTTTGTATTTTTAGTAGAGACGGGGTTTCACTATGTTGGCCAGACTGATCTTGAACTCCTGACCTCGTGATCCGCCCACCTCAGCCTCCCAAAGTGCTGGGATTACAGATGTGAGCCACCGTACCTGGCCCAAGGGTTCATTTTCTAACAAGAGCTCAGCAGCACTTATGTTATGAGTTGAATTGATGCCTTCTCAGAATTCATATGTTGAAGTCCTAACCCCTAGTACCTCAGAATGTGATCTTATCTGGAGATAGAGTCTTTAGAGTGGTAATCAAATTAAAATGAGGTAATTAGAGTAGGCCCTCATTCAGTATGACTGTGGCTTTATAAGAAGAGGAAATTTGGACATAGAGACATGCATACCAAGATAATACATTGTGAATATGAAGACAGCTATCTATAAGCCAAGGAGCAAGGCCTAGCACAGATGCTTTCCTCATAGCCTTAGCAAGGAACCAACCCTGCAGATACCTTGATTTCAAGTCACTAGCCTACAGAACTGAGACAATCCATTTTTGTTGCTTAAGCCAAAAACAAAAACAAAAATGGAGTTAAAGTAGAATCTCAGAAATCACCACTAAAGAACTTATTCTTGTAACCAAACACCACCTGTTCCCCAAAACCTATTGAAATTTTTAAAAATTTTAAAAATAAATAGATAAAGTAGAAATCACAGTTGTGGTGTCTACCTACAGGATAACAACTGGAGCTTCCCCCAAAAGCCTGTCAATCCTGGTGGTCAACATGGAGATTATCAGAGGGTAGACAGCCTGTTTATAATGTTTTCCCTGGAAATATTTGAAGCAGTCTCTTTTCCAATGTCCTAGTTGCTTGCACCAATAACAACAGTTTTTTGGAAACTGTTTTTTCAGTCATTTATTAAAGAAGTGCCCCAGAGCAGGCCCAAAGGTCAGCCTAGGTTGTTTTTTGCCATCCAACTGAAATACTTTGGTAATGGCTTTCAAAAAGTTATTTGCATTTTTTCCCTGCTTTCCATAATGGACCAGGTGGGGCTTGTCGGGTAATACCATTCTGCCTCTTTCACCCATTTTGTGGCTTCTCTAATTCTCACCAATATGTGTATTAGTTGGTTGAGATCAGATGTTCTGGGGTTATAAGTTTCAATGAAGACCCTAAATTTTTCCTAAATTTTTATTTATTTATTTATTTATTTATTTATTTATTTAGGGATGGAGTCTCACTCTGTTGCCCAGGCTGGAGTGCAGTGACATGATCATAACTCACTGCAGCCTCAAACTCCTGGGCTGAAATGATCCTCCCACCTCAGTCTCCCAAGTAACTGGGGTTATAGGCATGTGCCACTACACCTGGCTTCTCTTCAGAAAATATCTGGAGGTCTTCTGTAGGTTTAGGAAATTTTCAAACTATGACCCTTGGCTCTGTTTTTGTCCAAAGAGTATCAGTCACTGAGGGATTATTTCCTGAATTTGGGGGTAGTTTTTTTCTTATAAGGAAACCATTTAACTGTGTTTTCAGAAAAGGAAGGCATTTAAGACAGAGTTAGTAGACTGACTATTCAGGCAAAGACAGAGGGGAGCAGAATAAGTCATGTCAATGTTACTGTCCTTGGTATGACGATATCTCGCATTTTTAACTTTTTATTAGCTCTTTACAATGAATTTTTTTAAAAAGCAATTTTAGAATCCTGTTGTCTGCTTGAGGCTTCTGAATGTCAATTAGAATAACAATCCCATTCTCTTTGCCTAATTATAGAAATTTGAGATTCAGGTACACTTACATGAATGGTCTTGTTCATCTGGAACATTCTATATGGTAGCCATTGTAATTCTATATTATCTGTAGTAAGAGTTGATATTTGCAGCTTCCTGAGCCATAATTCTATACGTGAAAAAGGCAGGCATACTGGAAGGCAGAGTTGTTAGATGTTTAGAAATTAAGGATCCCATTTTTATATTGGATTTTGGGTCTCTCAGAGCTAGGATGGCTTTGGCTCTAAGATCTCAGTGCTGAAGAAGAGAATAAAGAGGCCCCTGCAGTAACAACCACTTACTGTGACTACCATCAATTATCTTAAAAGTTGGCACTGTGGTATGGGGGTGGGGGTGGCACCTCCATGCCCTCTTTGGGTACATTATCATCCCAGCACATCCATGTGTTCACCAACCCCAAAGCTTATCAAATTTTGTTGTTCAGAAGTTTTTATGGAGTCTAATCTCCAGTCCTTCCCCACTCCCCTTTCCTGGAGGTCAGTAGGTGACATGGTTTGGCTATGTCCCTACCCAAATCTCATCTTGTAGTTTCTATAATCCCCACATGCCCTATAGAATCTCTTGGGACAGGTGGGTGGAGTAAAGGATGGTGCAGTTGGGTTTTAAATCAGATTCACTCTACTTGCAGATCAGGCTGTGTTCAGTTCTAACTAGAAGGTAGGAGACCTTGCCAGTTCTCCAATTTGGCCATTACCAAGGGACCCCGGATAAAGCTGATATATGATCCCTGTTTGTCATGTGTCTCTTCCTAATTAGCCATAAGGTAGAGAAGAGGTGGGAGGTGGTGACTGACACCCCTAACCACCAGCAAATAGGGTGAGGACAGTGAGGCAGGACTGGGCTTGACTTAACATAGAAGGATATGTGACCACATATTCCTTTCTGTCTTTTGACTTCAGATATAAAAATGACTAGAGTTTCTTTTCCTGTGATAAGTAGTAAAAAAGATGCTTCTGGTTTTTGTTAGAAGAGGTCTTCTAGAATCATCAACTTTGATTACACATTCTTTTGCTCTTATCACTGAATTATATTAGCGTAACTGTAACAGAAATTGTTGATATTTTCTAATGGTGATCCCACTCTCCGAAATTCCCTCCCTAACACTTTTTGCTTCCATTGTCTTTTAGGGGGCTAATTCCATCTTCAGCTAGAACATGAGTTCCCTGAGGTCAAGGAGTTAATCTTCCTTGTGTCATAGTCATTCATCCCTTGCTCATTGATTCATTCCTTAAAACTTGTTAGCATCTCCTGTTTGTTAGGCACTGTGTCAGGGCCCATACATTACATGGTTATATAGCCATCAACATCAGAGTAGAGACTCTAGCCTCACAGAGCTCATAATCTCTCACGAAGCCCATCATGATGAGAGGATTTCAACTAAGTAAGTAAAGCATTGAGCACAGGGTCTGAGACAGCATTAGCCACTCAACACACATCTGTTCAGTGAATGGATAACTCAGCAGTGCTGGAAGTAGCACAGAGTTGGTATTCTGAGACTTTTGTATGGGATTGTCCAGACTCCCAGACTAAAATTTAATAGTTAGTAAATAATATTTATTGAACATTTACTGAGTAGATCACCATGCTAAGAGCTTTATAAACATTATTTTATTCATCACAACAACCCTTTGAGATAAAAAAACAACTTTTATTTTGATGTTTTTCCAGTTTGTTTTTGTTTGTTTGTATTGTCTTGTTTTGTTTTGAGACAGGGTCTCACTCTATTGCCCAGGCTGGAGTGCATTTGATTTTCATTTTTAGTAGAGACAGGGTCTCACCCTGTTGTCCAGGCTGGTCTTGAACTCTTGGGCTCAAGGTATCCTCCTGCCTCAGCCTCCCAAAGTGCTGGGATTACAGGTGTGAGCCACCACACCTGGCCTAAAAACAACTGTTAATGATCATTTTATGGGTGAGGAAACTGAGGCTCAGAGTATAGTATCTTTCCCAATCAACTAGCAACTATCAGAAAAAGGATTTGAACCAAGTTATTTAATTTCAAAACCTGTGAATGTAATCATTTTGCTACATAGCCTCTGGGGGGTCGTCTATTTGAATTCCTTTAAGTGAATCCTGGGCCAGTGGAACTTTAAACAGACTGTCAGTCAGGACGCCAAATACTCCACACTGAAAGTAGACAGAAATAGCGTCATCAGGAGCACAGTGAAGGTGACACTTTCTCCTTTTTGACATTTTTCAGAGAGCCATTGGTTGTCCTAGAGTATTACTATCTACTAGGATTTACTGGGTGCCACATCCAGATAAGCCAAAGAGGAGATGGCTCTGGGTTGTTATAATGACATTTTTATGATTTTTTTCATGTAACATGTCATTTTACACTTTATTAAGTATTCTAATGATTCTGGACAACACATTTAGAAATGGAACTCAGAAAAATGAGACAAATTTAGTGTGTTGTTTCCCTTTATGATTCCAATTGCATTTTTCATGGGTCACTGTGAACAAGGCTTATAATTATTTTTATATAATGACTTTTTCATTCACATTATTTCTGTAATCTCATAGTTTAATGACAGTTACTGTCTATTTATATTGTATTTCTAAGACTGGTGTTCAAGAGAAAGTTTATTTTTTCTTAACAAAAGTAGTAATGGTAAATAACTAAGATTGAGGGATCACTTTGTGTCAGGCTTTTCATTAAGGCTTTTTACATGTATTGTTTCATTTAATCATCATATCAACCCTATGAGATAGTCACGGTCGTGGTCTCCAATTTACAGACAAGGAACCAAAAGTTGTAGAAGTTGAGTGATATAGTTTGGATGTTTGTGTCTCCAAATCTTATGTTGAAATTTGAATCCCAGTGTTGGAGATGAAGCCTAGTGGGAGGTGTTTGAGTCATGGGGGCAGATCTTTCATGAAAGGCTTGGTGCCATCCTCAGAGTTAATAAGTGAGTTCTCACTCTATTAGTTCCCCTGGAACTGATTGTTAAAAAGAACTTGGCACCTCCCCAACCCTTGCTCCCTCTCTCTCACCATGTGATGTCTGCACACAATAACTTCTCTTTCCCTTCTGCCATGAGTGGAAGCAACCTGAGGCCCTCATGAGAAGTAGATGCTGGTGCAATGCTTCTTGTACAGCCTGCAGAACTGTGAGCCAAATAAACCTTTTTTCTTTGTAAATTACCCAGCCTCAGGTATCCTTTATAGCACCACAGGCAGAAAATTGGTACTGAGGAGTGCAGCATTGCAATAAAAATACCTGAAAATGGGGAAGCAGCCTTAGAACTGGATAATGGACAGAGTTTGGAGGCCTCAAAAGGCAAAAAGACAAGGGAAAGTTGGGAACTTCTTAGAAACTAGCTAATTGGTTGTGACCAGATTCCTGATAGAAATATAGATAGTGAAGGCCCAGCTGACAGGGTCTCAAATGGAAGTGAGGAACTTACTGGGAACTGGAGCAAAGGTCACTTTTGTTATGCCTTAGCAAAGATCTTGGCTGCATTGTGTCCATGTCCTGGGGATTGTGGAAGGCTGGATTTAATAGTGATGACGATGAAGGTTATCTGGTAGAAGAAATGTCTAAGCAGCAAAGCACTCAAGAAGTGGTGTAGCTGCTTCTAGCAGCCTATAATCAGATATGGGAGCAAAGGAATGAGCTTAAGTTGGAATTTATATTTAAAAGGGAAACAGAGCAGAAAATTTTGGAAAGTTCTCAGCCTGCCCATGTAGTAGGAGAAGGAAAGAGCAGTTTTAGGTGAAATCCAAGGATGTGGCTGATCTATTGCTTGCTAGAGAGATTAATATGGATAAAAGGGAGCCAGGTGCTAATTCAAGACAATGGGAAAAAGATCCTGAAGGTGTTTCAAAAACCTTCGAGATCACCTTTCCCATTACAAACCCAGAGACCTAGGAGGCCAGAGTGGTTTTGGGGGAATGGCCCAGGGCACCACTGCCCTACACCACCTCAGGACACTACCCCCCAATCCCTGCTGCTTTTAGCTCCAGCCAGGTTGTCTGTCTGCAGGGTATAAGCCTTAATAAGCCTTGGTAGTTTCCACTTGGTGTTAAGTCTTCAGGCATGCAGAATGCAAGGGTGATGGAGGCTTGGCAGCTTCCACCTAGATTTCAGAGGATATATCAGAAAGCTTGAGTGCCCAGGCAGAAGCTTGCTGCAGGGTGGAGCCCCCACAGAGAACCTCTACTAGGGCTGTGTGGAGGGGAAATATAGGGTAAAAGTCCCCTACACAGAGTACCCACTGGGGTATTGCTTAATGAAGCTGTGGGAATGGGGCTGCCATCCTCGAGATCCCAGAATTGTAGACCCACCAGCAGCATGTACCCTCAGCTTGGAAGAGCTGCAGGCATTGGACTCCAACTCATGAGATTAACCATGTGTGCTGTCCAGCAAAACTGTGGGGACAGCACTGCCTAAGGTCTTAGGAGCCCACCTCTTGCACCGGTGTGCTCTGGACGTGGGACATAGAGTCAAGGATTGTTTTGGAGCTTGAAGGTTTAACGTCTGCCCTACTGGGTTTTGGACTTGCATGGGCTTGTTACCCCATTCTTTTGTCCAATTCTTCCCTTTTGGAATTGGACTGTTTACCCAGTGCCTGTACAAACATTGTATCTTGGAAATAAATAATTTGTCCTTGATGTTACAGGCTCCCAGGTGTAAGTAACTTCCCCTGAGTCTCAGATGAGACTTTGGACTTTGGACTTCTGAGTTGATGCTGGAACAAGCTAAAATTTTAGGTGACTGTTGGGATAGAATGATTGTATTTTGCAATATGAAAAGGACATGAGATTTGGGGAACCAGGGAAAGGATTATATACTTTGGATATCATGTTGAAATTTTATTCCCAATGTTAAGAGGTGGGCCTATTGGGAAGTGTTTGGGTCATGGGGGTGGACCCCTCATGTTTGGTGCCATCCTCCTGGTAATGAGTGAGTTCTCACTCTATTAGTTTCTGCAAGAGCTGCTTGTTAAAAAGAGCCTGGCATCTTCCTTCCCTCTCTCTCCTCCTTCATCTCTCTCACCATATGATCTCTGCTCATACCTGCTCCCATTGGTTTCCATCATGAGTAGAAGTGATCTGAGGCCCTTCCCAGATGCAAATGCTGGCACCATTCTTCTTGTACAACCTGTAGAACCTTGAGCCAAATACATATCTTTTCTTTATAAATTACCCAGCCTCAGGTATTCCTTTATAACAATGCAAATGCACTAAGACGTTGAGTAATAGCCCAAGGTCACACAACTAGTAAGTAAGTGATAGATCCTATATTCAAAATCAGGCCTCATTTGCTCCAATATCTATGAGCTCAACTGCTCTCCTATACCATCTTCCTGCCAGGCTGCTCTAACTGCAGAGTAAACTCTCATCAGATAAGAAGTTACGCCTTGGTTAAGGCCCTGTGGTCCAAACTTATGGGTTTCCCAGTGGCAAAATTATTTGAGGAAAATGTTGCACATTTTCCAACTTTATAATATGCTTTTGAACTATGTTAAAATGAGGTTGCTCTCTTAAAAGCACATTGTTAAAGAATACAGTCAGTAAGCTATAATTTAGTATGTATTTTACTAATGCTTTATTTATTTCTGAGATGATCCTGGTCTTTTTCACCAGCCTTCAGTGGATTGTTTTTCTTCAAGCCATTCTGAATTTGTTTTTGATTCAAGTTAGAAAAGCTCCCTGGCTATGGCTATGGTTCTGTGTTTCTAACTGCTTTTACTCTGTGCCAGTGGCTTTGAGTTCTTCAGCAGGGGTACTCTGGCAGACCAAGTCTGTCTTATTCAGAGGCTTAAATAGATATTGTAGAGGAGAAGAGGAAAAGAATCAGCAGTGATTATTACTTGTACTTCTGAGATTCTGTTAATTGTAATGTAATGGTTAAATTTGCTTATTAACCAGTTTGATACAGACTTATCTTCCAAATACAGTCCAGAGACAGACTGCTATACAGTTACAAATGGTCTCCTTAATTAGCTTCCAAGGTCCATTAGAGTTAAAGTTGTATCAGAGCTTTGCATTTTAAGTAACATGTAAATAAATCCTGAAGAAGTTTTATCACACTCACTGTCTGCTTCCTTTCATGACAGCATCACCAAGATCATCAGGAATCACTAAATTTGTTC
Source organism: Rhinopithecus roxellana (assembly GCF_007565055.1). NCBI lineage: Eukaryota > Metazoa > Chordata > Mammalia > Primates > Cercopithecidae > Rhinopithecus > Rhinopithecus roxellana. The sequence goes on along the minus strand of NC_044560.1, from coordinate 67,375,869 downwards.
ATAGAGAAGTAATTTCTAGACCTCCCTTCTGTTTATTTGTTAAGGGGAGAAATGTTGTTCCTCATTGTTTAAATGAGGAAAAAGAGTCATTTGAGTTATGGGACATTATATAATGTTGTCACAGAGGTGGTCAGGAAGGAAAAGTAACAATGTTTAGGTGTATAGTCTTGAACCTTTGACTTCCATCATGAAAGATTAACTGCTACAGGAATTTCCCTTTTGCTGTAAGTAATTAGAAAACTGGACCAACTATGTGAAACAACTTTGCAGACAGTGCACACAGGAAGTGTAGGACTGATCGCTGAGGGAAGGGAAACCAATGATGAGATTACAATTTTCCCAGCTTATTGTCTGGAGGCAGTTTTCAGGCCACAGAGGTGGAGGAGGGGATGCAGAACAGAACCTACTGGTCTTATCAAATTGAGGGGACGAAAATCAGAGTTTGGGAGAACTAAAATGGTAGAATTTGCAGGGCAGAGTACTGGAAATGAGGGGCTGCTCAAATACAGCATTCCAGTACTTGAGTCTTTGGCTAGGTATTTATTTGTCTGTGCGTGCATAAGAGGAACTACCCAAAGCTAGAGAAAGAACCACCAGAAAATAGGCCAGACAATTCCCAGAACTCATGCAGAAATGACATTATATTCCCAAAAGTCAGAAAAGAGAGATCTCACAATACACAGGGCTTTGAGTAGAGCCTCAGAAGAGCCTTGCTTTAGCATTGAGGGGAAATCACTACTTAATACCAGAAACTTTATGCATCATAATCAAATACAGGCATGCCTCAAAGATAGTACAGGTTCCATTCAGATTATTACAATAAAAGCAAATACTGCAATAAAGGGAGTCACAATTTTTTTTGCTTCCCAGTCCAAATAAAAGTTATGTTTACATTTTAATGTAGTCTATTAATTGTGGAATGGCATTATGTCTGAAAAATATATATGTATCTCAGTTAAATAATATTTTATAGCTAAAAAATGCTGACAATCATCTGAGCCTTTAGCAAGTCATAATCTTTTTCTTGGGGAGGGTCTTGCCTCAACATCAATGACTGCCAACCTATCAGGGTTGTGGTTGCTGAAGGTTGAGGTGACTGTGGCAATTTTTAAAAATAAGACAACAGTGAAGTTTGCTATGTTGATTGACTCTTCCTTTCATGAAACTTTTCTCTGTAACATGCAATGCTGTTTGATAGCATTTTACTCACAGTAGATCTTCTTTCAAAATTGTAGTCCTCTCAAACTACCATTGCTGTATCAATCAACTAAGTTTTTGGACTGTTCTAAATATTTTATTGTCACTTCAACAATGTTTCACAGCATCTTCACCAGGAGCAGTTTCCATCTTGAGAAACCACTTCTTTGCCCATCCATAAGAAGCAACTCCTCATCCATTCAAGTTTTATCATGAGATTGCAGCAATTTAATCACATCTTCAGGCTGCACTTCTAATTCTAGTTCTCTTGCTATTTCTACCATGTCTGCAGTTACTTTCTCTACTGAATTCTTAAACCATTCAAAGTTGGAATCAACTTCTTCCAAACTTCTGTTAATGTTGATACTTTGACCTCCTCCCATGAATCACAAATGTTCTTAATGGCATCTAGAATGATGAATCCTTTCCAAAAGGTTTTCAACTTATTTTGCCCAAATTCATCAGAGGAATCACTGTTTTTGGCAGCAATAGCCCTGTGAAATGTATTTCTTCAATAATAAGACTTGAAAGTTGAAATTACTCCTTGATTTATGGGTGGTAGAATGAATCTTGTGTCAGCAGGCATAAAAACAACATTGATCCCCTTGAACATTTATATCAGAACTCTTGGGTGACCAGGTGCATTGTCAATCAGCAGTAATGTTTTGAAAGCGGTCTTTTTTTCTGAGCAGTAGGTCTCAACAGTGGGCTTAAAATACTCAGCAAACCATGCTGTAAACAGATGTGCTGTTATGCAAGTTTTGTTGTTCCATTTGTAAAGCACAGTCAGAGTCAATTTAGCATTATTCTTAAGGGCCCAAGGATTTTCAGAATGGTAAGTGAGCATTGGCTTTAACTTAAGGTAACCAGCTCCATTAACCTCTAACAAGAGAGTCAGCCTGTGTTTTGAAGCTTTGAAGCTAGGATTGACTTCCCCTTAATAGCTAGGAAAGTCTGAGATGACATTTTCTTCCAATATAAGGTTATTGGATTTACTTTGAAAACCTTCATTTAGTATAACCATCTTCATCAACCATATTCATAACATACAGTGCTGTGTGTTAGCTATAATAGATCTTCTGAATAACTTGTTGCAGCTTCTACATCAGCACTTGCTACTTCACCTTGTACTTTTATGTTGTAGAGATGGCTTCCTTCCTTAAGCCTCATAAGCCAACCTCTGCTACCTTTAAAATGCTGCAGCTTCCTCACCTCAGCTCGTCTCAGATCTCATAGAATTAAAGAGAGCTGGGGCCTTGCTCTGGATTAGACTTTGGCTTAAGAGAATATTGGGGTTGGTTTGATCTTCTTTCCAGACCACTGAAACTTTCTGCATATCATCAATAAGGCTGTTTTACTTTCTTATTAGTCATGTGTTCACTAGAGTGGCACTTTTAATTTCCTTCAACAACTTCCTTTACAATCACAACTTGGCTAACTGGCATGAGAGGCCTAGCTTTGGGCCTGTCTTAGCTTTTAACATACCTTCCTCACTAAGCTTCATAATTTCTAACTTCTGATTTAAAGTGAGAAACATACAATTCCTCCTTTCACTTGAACACTTGGAGGCCATGGTAGGATATAATTGGCCTAATTTCAGTATTGCTGTGTCCAGGAGTACGTAGACCCCCAGGAGAGGGAGTGACAGGGAAACAAACCAGTCAATGGAGTAGTCAGAACACAACAACATTTATTGATTAAGTTTGCTGTCTTATGTGGACATAGTAAGTTTGAAATACTGCAGGAATTAACCAAAATGTGACACAGAGATACAAGCAAGCACATGCTGTTGAAAGAATGGTATCAATAGACTTGCTTGATGCAGGTTTGCCACAAACCTTCAATTTGTAAAAAAAAAAAAAAAAAAAAAAAAAAAAAAAAAAAAAAAAAAAAAAAACATGTCTGCAAATCACAATTAAGCAAAGTACAATAAAACAAGGTATGCCTGTAACTGAAAACCAGTAGTGAAGAGATAATCTGAAAAGCAGTCAGAGGAAAAATACTCATTGTGTATAAGGGAACAAAGACTAGGATGACAGCAGAATTCCCATTACAAAACAATGCAGGCATAAAGGCATAAGAATGATATAATGGACTTGGGGACTCTGGGGGAAGGGTGGGAAGGGGATGAAGGATAAAAGACTACACATTGGGTACCGTGTATACTTCTCAGTGACAGGTGCACCAAAATCTCAGAAATAACCACTGAAGAACTTATTCATATAACCAAAAATCACCTGTTCCCCCAAAACTATTGAAATAAAGAAGAGAAACAATGCAGGCTGAAAACATTGTAATGACAATCTTTATAAGTGCCAAAAAAACAAAAACAAAAACACCTGCCAACCTAGAATTCTGTATCGATAGAATGTATCTTTTTTTTTTTTTTTTTTTTTGAGACGGAGTTTTGCTCTTGTCACCCAGGCTGGAGTACAGTGATCTCAGCTCACTTACAACCTCCACTTCCCAGGTTCAAGCAGTTCTCCTGTCTCACTGAGTAGCTGGGATTACAGGCGCCCACCACCACGCCCAGCTAATTTTTGTACTCTTTTAGTAGAGACGAGGTTTCACCATGTTGGCCAGGCTGGTCCTGAACTCCTGACCTCAGGTAATCCACCTGTCTTGGCCTCCCAAAGTGCTGGGATTACAGGCATGAGCCACCATGCTCGGCCAGAATATATCTTTCAGGTCTATAGTTTCTTCTCTGAAACCCAGAGCGCCAGATGTGTTTCAAAATGTATAATGTTTTATATTTTGAAAGTAAATGAGTATGTCAACCATATTTCATCACACACCCAGATGAGTCTAAGATAGCACCCTTTAATCAACCACATTAATATATGTGCAGCAAAACCTATGACTGTTCATTCTAGATGAGATAAAGTCTGTAAAACTTTTATATGTAGTCAGGTTTTGCTACCAAAGTAGTTCAGGCACTAAATTAAAAAAAAAAAAAAAAAAAAAAAGCTTGGTTTTCAGAACTTTGTGGGCTTTCAGAATTGTAAATAACAGGCCTTGTGCTAGTCACTTTTCTACATGTTATACCTGCATTACCTCTGATCCTTACCAATCCTTACCTTGTTTGTTATCACAAATAATATGTGACTACAGAAGGCAGCATGGATCATGTAACCAGAGGCTAGTGGGAGTGTCACCATTTCAGCTACGCCAGTGCCAGAGACCAAGAATCTGAGACTATGTTCGGATGATTGTACATCCTGGAAGATGCCAGCACAAAATGCTGGGTAAATACTCATTGTGAATGTCACCTAGGAAGAAAGCAGTGGAGAGGAGGGGATGGACCTGAATTTAACTGAGTTGGAATTTGAAATAATTGAGAAATTACTGGACTTGTCTGTGTTTACCCGGATTATCTAGTTATAAGAAAATGAAGTTACATTTTTACATAACAGAATTTGTAAGTTGTTAAATTCTCTACTAAACATTACTTAATGTCATAGGGTCTGGTTCATCATCTGTTAAATAGGGAAAATAATACCAACTTCACACAATTGTATAAGGCTTCAAGGAAAAGATTGAGAAAGAAAAAGAAAACTTCATATGCTTAAAAGAAAGATGTAACCGAGAATGTTAGGTAAGCTTGGGTTTTTAAACCAATGAGCTCTCTTGTTTTGGCAGAATTACTGTGGCCCCAGTGTGTGTTATGAATTTGAGAAGGGACAGCTGTTAGAAGGAGATGAGCTAGGAGGCTTTGCAATCATTCAGGCAACAGGAAATGAGGCCTTTTGTTAGGAAATTGCAGAGTACATGGGTTCAAGAGCCTTTCCAGTGGTAGAAACATGGAAGAGTGTGAGGAACTCAGAAGGAGTCAAAGATGACCTAAGATTCCAAGGTTGGTGATTAAAGAGAGCAGTGATGACATTAACTGAGTTGGAAAGTAAGGATGCCAGCAGGTTTGGGAAATAAATTTCAGTTTAGAGTACAGTGAATACATAGGGTCAACAAATGCCTTGGAAAAGAAGAGAACAGTGAACAGTAGTATAATGGTGAAGAGTGGGTGTGTGGTGTGGTTCTGGAGGCTGACTCACAAGTTACATAAGTGTTCAGTACCTCAGTTTCCCTTCTGTAGAATAGTGGTTCAAATATTATGTAATTCATAGATTTGTTAAGAAGCTTAAATATTAGGTCATCCAGGAAGAGAGCACAGTAGGGCACCATTATTGACTATAGCTATTGCAGCCAGTTAGTGGAAGTCTGATGCTGTGGATGTGATGGAAAGAGCACTGCTCCCTGCCCTGGGAGACAGAAGACACAGCTCTGAAATATAACTAGCTGGTGGCTTTGAACAAGAGGTTCAATTGGGCCTCAGTTTGTTCATCTGTGAAAACAAGGGACTGGATAATTCTCTATAAGGCTACTTACATCCCTTAATATTATATGATTCCCTTGAGGTTAAAAACAAAACTTGCTACAAATAAACCATAATGGAAATAATGTATTCACTTATAATGGAGCAATAGATTAAGTTCTATTTTAGTATCTATGTGCCTGACCTAAGACATATTTTTGCATTTAAAGCACATTAGGAAATTTAGAAATGGTAAAGGTAAAAAGCTTTTTGAAATTTGCCTTCAGAAATATTTTTAATTTAGAATTTTAGCTGTGCCTCATTATCTCTACCTGTCACTATACATTTTCTGTAGGGTTTCATATAAATGTACAGTGCCTTTTCCTGTTATACTTGCTTAGTGATGTCACAAAACACCTGTCTGGATGCTTACTTCATTTGCAAGGATAGAATAGGGCATTTCGTTTGCTAGGATTTCCACTTGTTAAAAAGAATCCCAGAGGGCCAGCCATGGTGGCTCATCCCTATAATCTCAGCCCATTGGGAGGCCAAGGTGGGTACATCACTTGAATTCAGAAGTTTGAGACCAGCCTGGGCAACATGGTGAAAACCTGTCTCTACAAAAAAATACAAAAATTACCTGGATGTGATGGCACATGCTGTGGTCCCAGCTACTAGAGAGGCTGAGATGGGAGGATCTCTTGAATCCCAGAGGTCAAGGCTGCAGTGTGCTGTGATTGTGCCTTTGCACTCCAGCCTGGGTGGCAAAGCAAGACCCTGTCTCAAAAAAACAATAAAAAATAAAAAATCCCAGGTTCCATAGAGAGGGTACTCATTTACTATTACTTTTTCTGCCGTCTATAGCAGAGTACAATCCTCTTTCCATTACATTACTAGAAATTTTTATTAATGAAGACATGCTAAGCACATAACCAAAGCTGAGATTTTCATTTTGGCATATTTAGGGAGAAACTATGAGGAGGAGGAGATACAAAATGGCCTCCTCATAATAGCTTACACCTGCTCTCTATCACTTTACCTTTAATAGGGGTGATTCCATTTACCCTCATTAACTTCTTTTAGCCCTTTTTGGTTTTCAAAATTTGATACCATTTGCATTGAACAGAATAGTCTTTTACTTATGTCCTTCATAAAATGGCAGTATGCAAAATATGATTGAAATAAGGAGTGAAGTCCAATAAGTCATGTATAAAAATTAGTCTAATTACTTTATTACCTCATATTCATGCTGAAAACTTTACTCATATGACACGTTTTATGCTCATGTTATATACACATTTGCCAAGTGTTCAGCTGTCAGAAATTAGAGATCAAATACAAAAATTGTGTTACAGTTTGTACTATATATTTTCCAATTCTTTAGGTGGGCAGCCTTCAAATATTAATGAAGAGGAAGAGAGGTTATCAATTTAGTTGGGAAGCCAAATCTTCAGTCATCAAATGGATTACTCAAAAGTTTTACTGAATATGTGTGTGTGTGTGTGTGTCAACTTGTATGGGGGTGGGGGGATGAGGGGGAGAAGGAAAAAGGAAGATGTTTTGCTTCCTGAAACAATCTGTGAAGGAAAGTCTGGCAGACATTGTAAGTCGCTTTGATTTTTACATTTTCCTTATCAATACCAATTGAAAAACACCTAGACCATTAACTTTGAATTGTATAGAAACCTCTAAAAATGTACCTGCCTGCCTAATATCACGGAGGACCATGGTCCTCACTCTTGTTTTTCAGTGCAAGCCACATTTATTCTGTGGCCTTTGGGTTTGGTTAGATGGCAGATGGTTCCTCGTTTGATGCCATGAAATGATGAAATTCTAGCCAATATGAAAACTTTAAATGAAATCTGGTCATTTGTGCTTGGCGTCTAGAAGACAATTTAAATATATATGTATATATAATTAATAATGTATTAATGATTCTAAAACTTTAAAAGTAGAAACAACTTTCTATTCGTAGTCTTAACATTGCCTTTTCATATCAAAACCATTTTTAGTTCATCAGGAATCTTGTTAAACTGTAAACAAGGGGACTTGGGTTCTAATCCTGCTTCTGCCTCTGCCAGGGGAGAGTCATGCCAACCTGGTGGGAATTGGTCACCTGAGCTGTATGACCACAAACATCTCTTGTGAGTTTTACCTTTCATGATTCTGTGAACTAAATATCCTGTGCTAGTTTCTTTTCATTTAATTCCCCAGTCCAGAAATTTACCACACAGATACCTGCATGTAGCTTTGACATACATTAGGTGATCAGTTAGTATTTGGTAAAGTAACAATGTGTTTTGCTATTTCAGATGGGTTGTAAAATTACTGTAATTTTGCAGCTTTTTATATTGGGGCTATTACTCATTTGTGTCGAATCATATTATTGTTGCTTTAACATTTACTTACTCTCAGTTGCTTTGTGCATCATTTAGAGTTGGTTTTTATGCATTCTCACTAAGGTATTTCAGCAGGGAAGCTGCAGGAAAAAATTTTTTTTTATTTTGCCTAATCTTGGAAACTCTAAGAAAATAGACACAAATATTTTCATCATCATAAGGTAATCCAGGGAGTGAATTTCACTTTTGTCCAGCTTGATTTTGCTAAAAAAAAAAAAAAAAAAAAAAAAAAAGAAACCATTCTGGATACACAGGCAGCTTATTCCAAACCAGTTACCCTGTGAAAAGAAAAGCTTTTCCAACTCTGCTCACCGGAAAACTGCCTGGATAGAGGCAAGCATTTGGCACCCTGAATTTGGAGAGACCTAGACTTTCTTCTAAGGCTCTAAGATGGATATAGAATTTAAAAATTATAAGAAATAACTTTGCTGTTTGATGAAAGAACTTTAAGGTTAACACATCTGTTTCCTTAACTTTATTTTTTTCCATTACATATTTTCAGTTAATATCTAAATGGGGGATAAACTGCTCATCAGGCAGGTAGTGTAAATAGTGCACTAGTTATTTTTAAATGCCTAATTCCATACGGTATCTATTCAGCTTTACATATTTTCAGTAGTTAACACCCTAATAGGAGTGGCTTAATAAGCCATTTACAATAGAGGCAGTTAACTAGTTATGCTATTAAAAAGCAAACTTTAAAGCATTTAAGCCATTGTGTTACTATTAGCTCTGAGAGGCAAACGTAAGATTTATAAGGTTCTAATTTGAACCCCAGAATAAATGAAGGTAAGGGAAGCCAAAACTTCCCCGGTGTTGAGGAAAAAACCTTTGCTTTCTCACTTCCCATGAATAGCAGTATTGTCCACCACCATTAGTACAGGGGCACCAGGGCCTTGCCATTCCATGCTTGGGCTTGTTTTTATTTTTAAGGAATGTTGGAAAATTGTGGAAATGAATGTTTTTTCTTCCCCTTTTTCCTTAATACCTCATGGATCCTGACCTTTTTCTTTAAACTGGTTTAATATGTCTTTCCCTTAAGGTTGGTCATTGACCCAAAAATAAGTTTGAGTTTCTTTTTCCATGATCTCCTCTAAAGAATTCTGTTAATAGCATACTAAACTGGATTACAAACTTACTGAATAAGAGCTTTGAATTCTGGGCAACCTTGGAATAAAGGGCACAGAAAGAGTAATACTGCATAGAATGAAACTGGGCAAGTTGGTATAAAGGAAAGGAATGCAACTGTATGGTTGATGTGATCAACATCGTCTAGAAGGTTTATTAGCAATTTAATGGAATATGGCTATTCAAGCACAATAATGGCTTCAGTTGAAATGTCTGTTCTCCTCTTTTTCCCATACACTTTGGAATGAGTAGAATGTGACAGTTGAGCTTTCAACAAGCTTCATGAATTTTAAATCCTTTTTAGTTATAAAATGAGGTACATGGCATGTAGTCAGTGTGGACAAGGAGCTGGCAGCCTCATCTAGTCTTATGGAATATCAGGTGTCTTCAAGATAATGAGGGCTCAAGTTGACCAGGTGCATTCTGGGTGTGCTCTGTATATCCACAGAGAACAGAGGGACCTCTCTCTGTGCAACATCCAATGATTACTTTGCAGTTGTAAGGTTACTTTCTCAACATTTGCTACAAGACCTAAAAACTTGGTATCATCACAGAAGAAAACCTGTGCTGATGTCTCAGAACAATTTCTTTTTGGCAGCTAAATATTTTTATTTTGTTCTATCTCTGGTTGATTCACACATATTTAGAGAAGAAACACTCTATAAATTGTGAAACACTCTGTGAATTGCTTTTTGTCCTCAAATTTTAACACCTATCCTAATTGATCCTGGAGTATTTCTTTAAATATTTAATTTTTTAATAAAGTTCTCAAATTCTATTACCACCATAAAAGTCTGTATGTCTGCTTTGGGTTCAGTCTTGAAGTACTCTAACATTCAATACGAGGAGCTTTACTTATTTTATTTGCAGTTACCTAACAACAAAAGACTGTTTTCAGAAGATAACTTTTTTTCAGAAAATCTAATTTAAAGCAATCTCAATTTCAATAGTATGAATTTAAATTTAGTGTCCTGTGCTTTATTTAACTATATTTGTGCTTATGGATAATTTTATAATAGTATGAGCAAAAAATATTCTCATAAAAATACTTAATAGGGCCGGGCGCGGTGGCTCAAGCCTGTAATCCCAGCACTTTGGGAGGCCGAGACGGGCGGATCACAAGGTCAGGAGATCGAGACCATCCTGGCTAACACGGTGAAACCCCGTCTCTACTAAAAACTACAAAAAACTAGCTGGGCGAGGTGGCGGCGCCTGTAGTCCCAGCTACTCGGGAGGCTGAGGCAGGAGAATGGCGTGAGCCCGGGAGGCGGAGCTTGCAGTGAGCTGAGATCCGGCCACAGCACTCCAGCTTGGGTGACAGAGTGAGACTCCGTCTCAAAAAAAAAAAAAAAATACTTAATAGGAATGTGTTGAAGTTTGTGTGATAGATGATTATTAACAGTAAGTGTTATCTATGCATAGGTGTTGGGATTACAAACATTTTTAATGGTTTTGACTTATCTATACTTTCTAATTTCTCTACATTAAATATGTGGGATGGGATGTGTTACCTTTTTCACTTCAAGTCCAGAGAGAGTGGGCTTTAAATAAACCCCTCAGAGAGATTAAATATATTTTTGCAGTTTGAAAACACCAAGGATAGGTGTCTGGGAGATATAGAGGATTAGCAGCTGGTGACTAACAGGTTAGGTAGGAAGCCAAGAAAGTGCTACTGTGTTGGTCATAGCTGCACTGCCAGAGTTTGTGAACAAAGGATATGCAAGTGTTTACATGGACTAGAAATAGGTCATGTAGGAGAAAAAGTTGGTCTGGGGCTGTTTCAAGTTCAGTCTAAAATAAGAGTCCGGGGAAGTATGGGGACTCAGTGAGAGCCTGGATGGAGTAGACCACAGGTGAACCAGGGGTGGATAACCCAAGCAAAAAAGACTCCGGTAATGCAGCTTCCAGTGGTCCAGTCTCCCATATCCAGAGTCACGTTAGTATTTGGATGTTTAGAGTAATGGAAAGTATGCATTGACGAGCTGTGTCCCCTGCCTTGAGAACCAGAATGAGCAATGGTTACTGGAGTTGTAGGCAGTGGATGAAGTTTTAATATTTAGGCTTTGGGGTTCCAAGTATCTCTTAACTTCTTCCACCAGTGTCACATCAACCATTTTCCGCCAACCAACCACAGCTCTTTCCATTTTTGCACATTTCCTTTTAGACTTAACTAAAGAGGTATACTTAACAGGCATACTTTAAAAACAAATGGTTGTAATCTTAGTTTTTTGTGTCTTTTAACTGCTAAATTTGCCCACATTCTTTTTGTTCTTAGAGCTGTCTCTTAGTTTCTCCCTGGGTATTTATAAGGATACCATATTAGTCTTTTTTCACACTGCTATAAAGATACTACCGCAGACTGGGTAATTTATACAGGAAAGAGGTTTGACTCACAGTTCTGCATGGCTGGGGAGGTCTCAGGCAATTTGAAATCATGGCAGAAGGCAAAGGAGAAGCAAGTACCTTCTTCACAAGGTAACAGGAAAGAGAGTGTGTGAAGGAGGAACTGTCAAACACTTACAAAACCATTAGATCTTGTGAGAACTCACTCATCGTCATGAGAACAGCATGGGGAAAACTGCCCCCATGATCCAATAACCTCCCTCCGTCAATGCTTGGGGATTGTACAGGTCCCTCCCTTGATACGTGGGACATGGGGATTACAATTTGAGATGAGATTGGGTTAGGAATACAAAGCCAAACAATATCAGATACTCTTTAGTTCACTGCACAGATACTAAATGACATTGAGCACTAAAGTATGTTACATTATGCCCTGAAGACCTGAGTTAATCTAGTTTTTAAAGTTCATGTGGTACTATCCAGGAGAAAGTGAAGCAACAAGAAAAATCTAGCTAACTATATCATGTCAATAAGAAATACTTCAGTTATATATTTGCATAATACTGAAATGAATTTAGTTTTGATAGCATAAACAGAACTGTGTTCACTAGGGACTTATTTCAAGATTTGAATATCAACTTATGTAATATTAAATTTAGTTAAGATACTTCAGAAAATTTTACAGACTATACCCACTATTAAACTAAGTGGTATTTTGCCAACAGATTGTGTGCTTTGTTCGACTATAAGCTTTGTACATTTCATAACAAGCACATTCCTGTTCTGAAATGGAATGCACCCGATCTATAATAAATCTGCTTGAGAGACAGTGGATCCTAGCCAGCTCTGCCTTGGTTCAAGGAAAAAGACAATAAATAGGGGGCAGTGACATTTATGAGAATCTAATTTCATTATGCTCTGCCTCATAGGAAGAGAATCTAGATGGTGTTAAGGTTATTGTACTTTGAGTATTACTCAAAACCAGATATGAAGTACCTTCTGTGTTATATTCCTAATGGTTATTCCTCCAATGAGTGTTTTACTTAAAAATTAGTTAATATTTACTGATAAATTAGAAGTAAAACCAACATTTTTTTAAAAAGGAGAAAAAAACTATAATGGCAAAACTATAATGGCAAGAAAAATATGGCTTACCATATTTTTCAAAGTAATTTGGGAAAGGCAAAACTCATTAGCTAGATGATAATTAGTTTTCCTTGGTAGAATATTGACTGGAATGTTTCTATTGGGAAAATACTGTTGAACTGTTCCAGTCTTTTCCAGCTGAGGATGCCCAGATTTGATAACAGTGAAGAAAAATTCTTCACTATTTTTTAACATGGTGTTAGAACATGGACAATTATCATAACCAAGGACAATTTCTTGAAACTAGCCATTTTGTACAACTATGGTTGGAAATGAGCCTTTGTTTAATACTTATAAGCATCCAAATACTCAGCTGGTGTTTTTTCACTAACATATTTTAAACAAGTTCCAAGAGAAGCAAATGTATGAACATATGACAAAGGGTGAATATTTACAAAATCATTTGCCATGCTTCAGCCTGGAATCAGAAGGCAGCTTCTCAGAATTAATTACTATGCACTCTGCTTATCCTGACTAGAGCCTTTCACAACCATCTCTAATGAAGCCTTTAATAACACACAAAAAAAGCTGAGGACTAGGAAGGAAAAAAATAAGCACCAAAGTTCCCCCCCAGAAATCATCCTAGTGTTCCAAAAACCATCTTGCATATCATGTTAAACCTGGGGCAAGGTAGAACAGTCAAAAAAAGCACCAACTTGCACCAGTTGTTGAGAAAGCTCCACAATTGGTGAAAAATTAGCAAATACAATATTTTTAAAAGAAATGCAGCCTTACTCATGCAGCAATCATTGAGGGTATACTAATGAAGTGTTTCTCAGTTCAGATCTTTAGGGGACCTACTTGAATAAGTGAATACAAATGTGTTTTAATTAGCACAGCAACATTCATTTAGTCCTATGGTGCTATATAGTGTGAATGTATTTTGGACTGACTGATCTGAAATGTGTTTGAAAGTTGTTCTTGCTATATAGCCTTGCCTACACTACTGATTTGCTTAATGCACTTCACCTTGTCTCCAATTCAAGTGATCATAATTTCAAAATTGATGATTTCTGAAAGAATAAAATCTTATGCTACCGGTATGGTTGTTTTTTGTTGTTGTTTGAGACACAGTATTACTATGTTGCCCAGGCTGGAGTGCAGTGGCTATTCACAGGTGTGAACATAGTGCACTGCAGCCTCAAACTGCTGGCCTCAAAGGATCCCCCCACCTCAGCCTCCCAAGTAGTGAGGCTTCAGGCATGTGCCACTGTGCCCAGCTTTACTGCTGTATTTTATATAGCATCTACAAAACTGAATTTCACAGGAAAATGTATAGATAAGTGGCAAGAAGTAGCACTTGATGACCTTACTACCTGTTACCTCTGGAAAGTTCATTACAGTCCATTCATTTGTTTCCGGACCTTTATCTAGATGGTATTGGTGCAATCATAATGAATGTACATTAAGTAGCTCTTCCTGCCAAAGGGGGATTTTTGCATCCATTGCTGCAAACAGCTACCAAACTTTGCAACAGTAATGAATGAGAAATGTCTCCTGGAGTCTTTTTGTTAGAATAGTATTGTTAATATTAATGGACAAGGCAAGTTTCCTCACATCACTTCCTGCAGATCATGGTTTGAGTTAGCTCTTCTAATGTCTCTTAGATTTAAGTACCTTTTTGTATCATTGACTCCCAATTTTTATTTCTGGTTCTGACTACTCCCCTTGATCTCTCCATTTGAATACCTAGAAGTTATTTCAAACTCAACATGGCCACACAGTTCTTGAATTTTTTCCCTACAACCTTGCTTCTCTCCCCAGAATTTTTCATATTAGAAATCAGTACACCTATCCACTCAATTGCTCAAGACAAAAATCTAAGTCACCCTGGGCCCTTCCTTTCCTTCACCCCCACATCCAGTCCACCAACTTCTGTCAACCCTCCAAAACACATTCCAAATTCAGCACTTTATTTGTCTCCACTCTCACCACACTTGTGCTGACCACCATTGTCTTTCACTTGGACTACTGCAATTGCTTTTTAACTAAGTTCCCTGTTTCCATTTGTGCCTTCCAATCCATTTTCTACGATGCAGCTATCTAGAATTCATAAATTATATCACTCCCTTCCTGCAAACTCTCCAGTGACTTCCAATAATACTTAAAATTCCAATTCTTTTTGCAAGTCTACCAAGTCTGGCATGAGCTAACCCCATCCTCAACCCCAGCTTTATCTGGTGACATGCCGTATTAGTTTGCTAGTATCACTAACTGGACAGCTTAAATAACAGAGATATATTTTCTCACAACGCTGGAGGCTAGCAGTCTGAGATCAAGGTATTGGAAGGGTTGGTTTCTTCTGAGGCTTCTGCCTGGCTTGCAGATGGCCACCTGTGCCTTCACATGGCCTTTCATCTATGTCTCTCTATCCTAGTCTGCTCTTCTTATAAGGACACCAGTCATAATGGATTAGGGCTCATCCTAATGACCTCATTTTAGCCTTATTATCTCTCTAAATACCCTATCTCTAAAGGCATTCACATTCTTAAGTCCTGGGAGTTTTCAACATATGAATCTTGAGGAGACACATAGCCCATAACACTTGCCCTCTTCATTTTAGCACCGTGCTAGCTGTCTTCCTGTTCCTTGAACATGTTAAGCTTGTTCCTACCTTAGAGCCTTTGCACTGGCTCTTGTTGGAACATTCTTTCTATGGATAACAGAGTTGGTCCTTTTGGTCACTCAGATATCAGCACAAATGACACACTTTCAGAAAAGCTGTTCCTGACCTTCCAAACTACAGTAACTACCCTAGCCATTTTATGTCACATCTCCTAAATTAAATAACTGCATAGCACTTACCACTAATATTTTTAATGTTTATTATTTATTGCCTATCTCTCCATATCCTCACCAGAATATACACAGGGCTCTTCTGTCTTCACTGATGTATTCTCGGAACCTAGAATAGTGCCAAGTATATTGAAAATGTTGAATAAATGTTTGTTGAATGACTAAGCGAATGAATAGAATTATTGGAGATGAGTGGTGGTTAGTGATTATTGGGACAAATAGGCCAATGGTAGTTTTCTCATCTGCAGGTTTTTAGAAATAAAGATGAATCTGCCCACCCTTGAAATGTCATAAGAGTTGTTTAAAAGAGGTCACACAGGTTGTATGGCTCTTGCTGTGGCTATGCCTTGTCTAAACAAGGTGGATTTTTTTGCCTTATACTTGTTTATAACATTTCCAGAAATTCTGTCTGACTTACAAAGTTGTTCAGCTGTTCATTCAGTAAACATATACAGAGAGTCAGCTAAGGGCCAGAACTTGTTGATAGAATGCCCCCAGCCTGGGCGGCATAAGGAGACCTCATCTCTCCAAAAAAAAAAAAAAAAAAAAATGGCCATTGGGTACACACCTGTAGTCCCAGCTACTCAGGAGGCTGAGGTGGGAGGATTGCTTGAGCCAGGGAGGTCAAGGGAGGACAGAGTGAGACCCTGTCTCAAAAAAAAAAAAAAAAAAAAGAATCCCCTGGGAGGCTTGGGGGCACACAGAAGGAATCTGACCCAGCCAGGACCTGCATTTGGGCTGGGAGCAGGGATATGCTAGAAGGCTTTTAGGGCAGCTTAATGCCTACAATGTATTAATTGTATACTGAACATACAAAATATTTCCCATACATTAATCTGTTTGTGTCTGGCAGCATGCGACTCCTCTGAATTCACAGAAAATTATGGACACTTCGAGTACTATTTCTGGTGCTTATTTTGGATGATGTGCACAGCAAATTTTTATGCTTCTCAGCATTCAGGAAAATTAGTTTAAAATTTTATAAACTTGTCAGTTCCCTGGTTTTTAGCCTACTAAATTTTGCAGGTCCTTTGGCAGCTGACACTTATTTTCATTTGGTATTTGGTGATAAATCATATTTTTATTTGCCCCCTGCAGACAGAATGTCAGTGGCTTTTAAGTACTCAATACATGTATTGTGTCATTATCGTCAACAAGGAATTGGACAGCTTGAATTAGTACATTATATATCAAGAGAGCTGACAAGACCAGCAGAGCTCCTGCCTTGTTTTTCATTTAGAAAGCTAAATGTCACTTCCAGCCTTCTTCCGGGAAACTGTCTTGTAGTGACATCTTTATGGAGGGACCTTTGAACCTCTGGAACTTTCTCAATGTATCCTCTCCAGATAATGAAAGGGATCTTTTCCAGTTTTGTCCACAGTGCTTTTTATTTCTCCTGGCTCTGTGGGTTTGCCTTTCACATTTCTGTCTAATCTTCCTAGATGCTATATGCCCTTTGGATCTGAGCACTGGTTCAGAGATGAAGAGTGTTGAAACATTAATTCCATCTCTGATATACAGAGCTGCAACAATTGTGCTTTATAAACTAACATAATCCTGGGATGCTTTTAGCTTGACAATCTACTGTCTTCTATAGGTAGGATGGTCTTAGTGTTGTAAGTGGTTATAAATGGCATGGTGCATTCCTATAAAAAGAAAAAATCCTCCATTAATAGTTGTTTCTATATCAGAATTTAATGAGTTTTGTAAAGTGGCCTGTTATTACTGACTCTTTGGATACTACTTGTCAATTTTGTTGTATACATAAATGAGTTACTTTTAGCTGCAGCTAACAGAAAACTCAAATTGGTTAATAAAATGAAAAATCTCATATCTTAAGAACTCCAGGGCTCTAGGGTTGGATTTAGCAGCTCAAAATGTCATCAAAGACTCAAATTGTTTCCCTGTCTCTGCCCTGCAATATTTGGTGATGGATGTGTTCTCACCAGTTCCAGGTACAACATCTATACAGAACAATGTCCAAGGGAAGAAGAGGAATTATGTTTCTTTCAATGGCTCCAGGAACCTCTCAACAGACACCCCCTCAGTGGCCAATATTGGGTCACTTGCACTAGTCCCTGGCATAAGAGGCAGAACTGCCTTGACTGATGTAGACTGGGAGGTACCTTAAGGAATATAGTGATAATTAAATGACATAATCCATGCAAAATCACTTAGCACAATGCTTGGCACTTAGAAAGAGCTTAATAAATTATACTTATTATTAATGATAGTAAGTGTTATGAGTGGTTAAGAGGTTAGTTCCTCAGACCTTGTTGATACTGATTGTGTGTTGAGGAGATAAAGATAACAGGGATCACCTGGGGAAGCCCATCTGCTCAAATCCTCAGAGCGCATAGCAGGACCCTACTCATAGGAGGGGAATGGGATAGGTTACTAGAATAGGACTCCAGGGAAAAGAACCAAAGCAGCACCCAGGCATATGGTCAGGAGTAGGACAAAGCAGAAAGAATGATTTGACCCTGTGTCTCATCGGCCTGGAGCTTGTTAGATCCTTCTCTCTCAGGTTAAGATCGATCATGGGAATAAATGAGTTATTTTTAGATGCAGCTAACAGAAAACTCAACTCATATTGGCTAGGGAAATGAAAAATCTCATATATCAAGAACTCCAGGGCTCTAGGATTGGGTTTAACAGCTCAGTCCAACTTACGGAATGAACCCAAAGTTGATGAAATCTACTATACTGCATGTGAATATAAATAAGAAAATACACAGAGGTTGGTAAATAAGCAGAGCCTGACATCTGTCTTACAGGAAAAGCATTGTAGATTCTCTGTGTCATATAATTATCTCACTACTGGCAAGTAATTAGCAGTCTTAGAGAAACTGTGTGATGGGTTCCTCCAAAAAAATAAAAGTATCATAAGTTAGTGTTGAGTTGACACTCACACTCTTTGTTACCTACTGCAGTGGAATCTTCTGTTTGCCTCTGAGGACTCCCATCTTTCTGGAGTTTTTTTAATCCACTTTTGGGTTTGCCCTATCTTGTCTGCATTCATATATCCAACCTCTTGCCTCTGATTGGATTTGTTAAACACCAGAATACTTTAATCATGAGTAACCATCTGGGGTATTTTCAGTAAATTCTATGGAAGGGAAATAGGATTACAGTTAGAGTAACATTTATAAATTCCAAAATTTTTTCTGGGGCTGCAGCTCTTAGAAGTCTAGAGCTGGAAATGACCTCATTTTTAAGCTTTGTTCCCTCCGTTTACCAATATGGAAACCAAAATGCTAAATATCCTGGTTAATTTTTAGCAGTTTCCACTAGAAATAAACCCATATGTTTGGAAATCCAAGAAATCAATGGGAAAAAATGAAATGGATATGTAACAGTTTGTGGGAAATGTTTCAAGAGATCTTATTCATGTAAAAGTTATTATAAACAAAAAGTTCAATAAGAGGGAAAATGAGCTGAGTGGTTTTAAACCTTAACACATGTTGACCATTTGATAAAATCATGAGTTCTCTGAATAATCACAAGGTTAATATTTATTTGACTTTGATAACTTTTAAAGATTGTCATGATTAAATAATTTCCAGTTCTGTTGACCATTTTTGTAGGACTAAGGCTCCCAGTTGATTTGTTGGTTGTTTGTTTTTACCAGCTATCAGCCGAGAATTGCTCTCAGTTCCCAGAGGCCACCCTGTAGGCCCTCTTCAGGCAATTCACAACATGGATGTTTACATTCTTCAAAACAGAAGATCAGAACATCTCTCTGACTTCTTTGTCTCTAGCCTTTAAACCCACTTCTAAGGGTTCTCCTTAGGTCAAGCCCACCCAGGGTAATCTCCCTTTGATTAACTCAAGTCATCTGAGTAGATACTTTACATCTGCAAAATTTCTTTACTTGTGCTATGTAAAGTAACCAATCACAGAAATGATATCTTCATCATATTTTCAGGTCCTACTCAAACTCGAAGGGGGAGAGATTTATACAGGACATGTACATCGGGGGCAGCAATCATGGGCACCATTTTAGAATTCCACCTATCATACCTCCTAGTGTGGCAGAAACCCTTCTCATCTCTCTAAATTCATTGCATTTGTTTGGAGTGTATATAATGTCTTGGTTTGGAGTGTGTCTGCATATCCTTATGCTTTGGTAACCTCACTATTTAAAATACACTGTTGACTATCTATAGATTTTTGCACAAATAACTCCTCCTCATACTCTGATGAGAAAGTAGTGGCTCCCAAAATTTATTAGCCTTAGTTTATGTATGCTTAGAAAGGCAAAATTTAGACTCTTTAGAAACCAAATGCAAGTTCAAACTGCTGCAATTTGTAGCCTCTATCCTTCCATTTCTCCAGAATGTCTGAGTCCACATTTTTGTTCAATAAATAAATAATAGTGAACAAAATCTGTTTTGGAGAGAACAATAGCTCCTCACAGTCATTCAATTTCATTGTAGATACCTAAATTTTTTTGTTAGTAACAATATTGTGTAGGAAAGAATAACACAAACTTCAGAGCAAAGCTAGTTGAAATCTCAGCTCTCTGCTTACTCACTATGAGACTTTGATCAAATTTACTTACTCTGCCCCAGTTTTCTCATCTGTAAAACAAATAATTCTTGTACTTGCTTCATCAGGTTGTAAAAGTTAAATAAGGTTAATATGAGTTCATAGCAGAGTGCCTGGCACAAAGGAAGACTATACAAATGTTTGCTGTTATCATTGCTAACTGAATTTCTCCTGAGAACTTTGTCCTAAAATTAGAATATAGAAGAAGATTCCAATATGTTTTTATTTACAAATTTTTAAGACTGGATCATTGAGTATATTAAACATCTGTTCGATCCTTTTTTTTTGGTAGTTTTGGCTAGTTTTAGTAGTCGACGCATACAGCCAGGAGTGGTGGCTCATGTCTGTAATCCCAGCACTTCGGGAGGCTGAAACAGGCAGAACACCTAAGGTCAGGAGTTTGAGACCGGCCTGGCCAACATGGCGAAACCCCATCTCTACTAAAAATACAAAATTGGCTGGACGTGGTGGCACAAGCCTGTAATCCAAGCTATTTGGGAGGCTGAGGCAGGAGAATCACTTGAACCTGGGAGGTGAAGGTTGCAGTGAGCTGAGATCGTGCCATTGCACTCCAGCCTGGGCAAAAAGAGTGAAACTCTGTCTCAAAAAAGAAAAGAAAAGAAAGGAAAGGAAAGGAAAGGAAGGGAAGGGAAGGGAAGAAGGGAAGGGAAGGGAAGAAGGGAAGGGAAGAAGGGAAGGGAAGGGAAGAAGGGAAGGGAAGGGAAGGGAAGGGAAGGGAAGTAATCAACACATATGGAAAAATTTAGGAACGAACCACTGACCAAACCTAAGGCATCTCCAAATCGAAGGGTAGTAATGAATATGCAGGTTTTTCTTGGTGAAACAGGTTGGTGTGGTTTATATATTCTGTTCATATTACTTAGTGTTTTTAATCATTCTATAACTTAACATCCTAAGGCCCTCATATACAGAAATTGCATTTATCTCTGATATGAAGAGATCATGGAATACAAAGTCACCTTGGCACAGGATCTTGTAATACCCAGTGGACTTAAATGTACAGAATTGGAAGGCAGAAGGCATGGGCTCCAATTCTGATGTGGGCTGCACTCTATGGTAAGACCTCAGCAGAATCATAATCACACAGTGAAGTGAAAATGAGGATGGGCTCCGGAGGCTTGACTCGGCAAGTCAGTTAACCTCCCTTAGCCTCAGTTTAATCAGATATAAAATGGGTATATTAATATCTACCCTTTCTACTTTTTGGAGTTATTGTGAGCATCACAACAAATATTCCATTTTATTGTCACTATATATTCAGAAGGTGTATCTGTCCCACTAGAGTCATTTCACTGTGGCTTAAAAAAAAAGAATTGTAGCCTGATTTGAAAAAAAAAAAAAAAAAAAACAGTTGACATCCACCAAATGTTTATTGAACCGAGATGTTATTCACATGAAAAAATATATGTGAAAGTGTGATACAACATTAAGCAATGTCATAAAATCAGCCAAGTGTACTAGCAAGTGGCCACAGTGACCAAAGATGTGCTGATTAACAAAGAAGATTAAAGTAGCATAAAGAAATAAAATGTGGCCTTTTGAATATGACCTTGGACAATATAGTAACTTTGATGCATCAGCAAGCTCCAAGCCATCTGTGCCTTGATGTGCCAAGACAACAGCTTCTTGAGCAGCTTCCTCAGCATTATCTACATGTCACACTCAACATTAAAAGGCAAAACAAAATCAGCAAAAAATTGGGAAATGAAACTATCTCACTACCAACAAAGCTATGTTGCTGCCGTTCAACTCTCTGGAGCCAGACAAGTGTAGGGATAGGATGATTCTATAATTTTAAAGCTCCTGTAATGTGATGAGTTACAAAGAAACCAGGAAAACTTAAGCAGGCATTGAAAACATAGTGGTGATAGTGGTGATAGCACAGCTTCCAGCACATGGCAGAACTGTGGGTGACTGAGACATGTCAACCACAAACAGGCCAACTTTGAGGGCCACGTTTATTTCATAGTATCTGGCAGCAGAAACAGCTGAAGGAAAGCAGCTTGGCTAACAGATTGGTGCATATTCTCTAAGGAGCCACAGCTCAGAACTGTTCACCAGGCCCCACAAATACATTCACAACATTTAGAACAAAGATGTGAAACATTCAAAAGGGGCATTATTGAAAATAAACAGCAAAAGTCAATTTTGGAAAGGGTCACCTGGAAAATATTGCCCTGAAATAAACAGTATTAAACTAACAGTGCTATAACAAGTTATGAATATAGCTTCCTAGTAAAACTATATAAGGCTTTATTTTTGTTTTGTTTTATATTAGGGAGAGTTTTGGGGTTTTGGGGAGTTTTTTTAGTATTTTAGGTTTGAGGGAGATTTTGCAAGAACAAAAGGAAAACTGAACTTAAAAGATGTTTTATTTAATACAGAAAATTGTATTTTTTATCTTTTACTTGTTTTTGAAAGGTAGCCAAAATCCAAACAAAGGACTGAGTTAATCTGGGGCAAAATAATAATATCATCAACTACTAGTTTTGAGCACAATATGCCAGGCACTGAGCTAGGTGTTTTACATGTATTATCTTATTTGTTACTCACATCATCCCTGTTAGAGAGAAAGCACTATTCCCATTTGCAAGTCAAGAAACAGACTCGGAGAAGTGAATTTATCCAAGTCACATTGCTAATAAGTGATAAGGACTTTATTCTAATCCCTGGTTCTTGCCACTCACCATGAGGGTCTAAAGGGAGTGAAAAGAGAAGACAGGATGATGATGAAAACATGATAGGATGGAAATGAGAGCCATAAAAGAAGGAAAGAAGAGCATAGCAAAGGGAAAGGTAAGGAAGGAGACCAGGCATTGAGAAAGAGAAAGAATTCTTTAGACTGATTGGGCCCTTCAGAATGGTGATATTCTCAGTGCCCATGATCATTCCGTATCATTTTAGCTGATGCTCTTTTGAGTCCTGTGGAACATCTTACCAGACAGGCCCACTTCCCACCTTATGTAGTACTTTCCGAGGGCTATTTCAAAGCAGAGGTCACACAAGAAATTTGTCATATGTCTCGACAGTTTCCAGGAGCTGGAAGGAAATCAGAATTGGATTATTTAAATTTAAATTTAAATGTATCCTCAATGTATGTGCTCTAACTGTATACTGGCTTTGCAAAAAAAAAAAAAAAAAATCTGTAATTTTAATTCACAGGAAAGCAGATGGGATCTGTCATGAAGGGATAAAACACAAGAAACATGTCCAAATGTAAGAACAACAGCTTTTTTCTTGTGCACCAATTTTACAGTACAAGTATCTGTCACTGTGTATACACAAGCTGTTATTCATAAAAGAAATATTTATTCAGCAAATACTGTGTGACTTTTATGTACTTAATGACCAGAAGGAGCCTAAAAAGTTGATACTATAATGAATAAATACCCACTTTAAAGATGAGAAAACCGAGGCTCAGAATATTAAACAACCGGAGGACACTGGCTAATAAGTAGCAGAACTGGAAGCAGCAGAGGTGATCTGAAGCAGCTGTGGCCAGAGAAGAAATCTAAGCTGTGATAAATAGTAGGAGGAGAAAAATGGGGCAAAAAATGCGAGTATAACATTATTTTAAGATGAAATCAAAGTGCATGTAGCATGAAAAGGGAGGGAAGAAAGGTCTTATAAATTTTTTGAGTAAAGAATGAAAATTACTGTATATACTTTATACCCTAAGGCTTGAATTAAGTAAGATTGTTTTTCTAATTTGCCCTTTTTATTTCTAATTTTGTGGGCTAAAATGACCCATTCAACTCAGCCGTTGGAATTAATCCTGTTTGTCCTGATGGTTTCTCTGAGTAATGCTAAGTTCCACACTGCAGGGTTAGTGTCTCAATGAAAGGTGGGTGTGTTATTTGGTCATTTTTTTTCCTCTTGGAAGTTAATTAAGTCAACATTAACCATGGCCATGTAACCACAGAATGGGCAGTTTCTTGAAGGCCCATGGTTTGGAAATTTTCCTGCAAAAACTCCCACTTCTATAGTTATATTTAGTGTTCTAACTGCCTGAATAGCTGGCTTGCTGTGGACCCATGTGTCAAGCCTGTTTGCAGCTGAATTTGTCTGCTTCAACGGAACCTCAGTGCCAAGAGTGTGTGGTTCCCAATGGACAGCCTGCCGAGTTCAGCTTCTCATTTCTTCCCCAGAAATCTCCCTGGGGTTAGCATTGCCGATTTGATGCCGTATGGCCCTACAGTTCTCAAAACTGTTTACTTGATGTTTACAATCTTTTAAAAACTTGTCCATGTGCTTAACTCTGAAAGTAATGTAGTATCATCAACATGTGTGGTATGGACCTATCCTGATGACTGTTTGTATAGATGTGATTGAATTTTTTTAAGTACTGCCCATGCACAAAAGCTAGTTTTTGTTTTTTTGTTTTTTAATGTCAGTGCAGCTGTTTTAATTTAACAAAAAAAGAGAAGAAAAGAAAACCACATACATTTTATCCTCTAAAACTTTAATTTTCAAAGACATAGGACATTTAAAGAGATGTAATGTTTCTGAAACTGGTATATATCCCTACTTCTGTTCTCCTCTAACTTTTGAGAATTAAATACAGTTCCTGAGTTGAGATGTTGCATAGTTACATAGAAACTTTTCAAGCCAAAATTTATGTTACTGCTCAACTCCTTGTAATCTTTGAAATGTTAAGTTATAATAGAAGCAGTAGCATTAGTAATAGAAACAAAAAGTAACTGTACATCTGTTCTCATGATCTCTCCCTAAGCTCAGTGAATTTTCCATGGACAAAGACAGCAGAGATGTCAAAAGGAAACAGTTGTGTTTTCCTGGGTTCACAGTAGCCCAACAAGTCATGGTAAATATTGTGTTTGCTCCTTATTTTATGCTGTAGCAACAGTTCCACTTCCTATTACATAGGAAAACCTATTCTGCTGTTAAAAAAAAGGTCACTGAATGTATTTACTACAACATTAAGACCATTTTGTCCATGGAAATATTTTTTATTGTTCTGAGTCACTCCGGTTTGTGGAATTTTTACATGAGTTCCAGGACAAGGATGAGATGATATATTTATTTTACTTTGTATGCTCTTTAAATGTTTTTTGAATGCATGAATGTCAGGCTTGTTGTCAAAGTATTTCCATATTTTTATTACTTTAGAAGTAGCTCTGCTCTATTTTTGTCTCTTAAACTCTTCACTAACAATTCACACTGTGTACTCAGCATGCTGTATTTTGGCAGAACTACCTGCTTTGCCCAGTGTGATGTGATCTCTTGTTCCCTTAGCCCCTATTCAAGTCATCTCAGCGTATGTCTTTACTATCCTAAAGGTTTTGCAGACCTTTGAAAATACTGAAATTGTTTTGTTGAGCTGCTGGAAGGACTTGAATTAAATTGTGAGCTTCAATTTGTTATGTTTCACATTCATTTCGTATATTAAAGTCAGCCTCAATAGAAGTGGTCCTTAATTCAATCCAGAATATCTCTGTGCTTTAGACATGCCCTGGAATCATAGAAATTCCTGAAATGTATTTTCAGATATTCATTGGTTTGATTGTAATTGTTGAACTTGTTAGTCACCTCTAAGGAACTAGGTTTTAAAAGATGGGTAATCATATTAACTGTTTGACTATAACTAACACAGTTTCGATTTACAGAGAAGCAATGGATGTTTTGACATTTTAGAAAATATTTGAATAGGAAACAATGATTGTCCTATGGGTTGAGATTTCAAGTTACGAGTTATTGATATTCCTTCCATGTATTATACTGTGTGTGTACAATTCTGACTAAATGACTTACATAAGATTTAAAATGGAATCTTTCATTTCCTGGCAAGGGTAGGAGAATTGGGTGCTTTGCCTCCCACTTTCCTTGACTCATGTGCCCTAACTAGTCAGCCTCCAATAGTGTGCTAACTGGTCAGACTACAACAGTCTCCTAACTAGTCAGCCTCCAACAAATGCCCTAACTAGTCAGCCTCCAACAGTGCCCTAACTGGTTAGCCTCCAATAGTGTGCTAACTGGTCAGACTCCAGCAATATCCTAACTAGTCAGCCTCTAAAAATTGCCCTAACTTGTCAACCTCCAACAGCGGCCAAACTGGTCAGCCTCCAATGGTGCATTAACTGGTTGTACTCCAACAGTGTCTTAACTAGTCAGCCTCCAACAGTATTGTAACTACTCAGCCTTTCTACAGAAAAAAAAAATGACACTATATTGACTCAATCTTACACTAGAAGGGAACAAAATAAGCAATTTCTAAGAGATCATTTATTCTCTTACAAATGATCATGACTGGTCATACACTATATATTCACAAGGATGGATGTATATGAGTGTGGATGTGTGTGGGTGTGTGCACATGAGAGCATGATTTAGTATTCAGATGTTTTGGATGGTTTTTTCTTGTTAGGAAATTATAGTATATTAATCTGAATCATTTTATTTTCAACAGGTTGACATGATGAAAGAAGCATTAGAAAAACTTCAGCTCAATATAGTAGAGATGAAAGATGAAAATGCAACTTTAGATGGTGGAGATGTTTTATTCACAGGTATAGTTGTATTTATTTTTTCTATCCAAGCATATTTTTAATACTTGGTTTGTATTTACTTATTTTATTATAGTTTTTTGGGTGTTTTTTTGTTTGTTTGTTTTTGAGACAGAGTCTCACTGTCACCTAGGCTGCAGTGCAGTGGCACCATCTTGGCTTGCTGCAACCTCTGCCTCCCGGGTTCAAGCGATTCTCCTGCCTCAGCCTTCTGAGTAGTTGGGATTACAGGTGTGTGCCACCATGCCCATCTAATTTTTGTATTTCAGTAGAGATGGGATTTTACCATGTTGGCCAGGCTGGTCTCAAACTCCTGACCTCAGGTGACCCGCCCACCTCCGCCTCCCAAAATACTAGGATTACTGGCATGAGCCACCGTGCCCGGCCTATTATAGTAGTTTTAATTACCAAAGTAATAGATGCTAAATGGAGGGAAATTGGAAAATACAGAAAAACACAATAAGAAAAAAAGACCTTCTATTCAAATATAATCACTTTAGTATTTAGTATATATGTCTTTTTAGTACTTCGTATGTATACATTTGCATATTTTTACAAGAACATTATTGGTATGTACATCACCACTGTGTATCTTGCTTCTACTTTATTCTTCTATAACATGAATTTATAAGTTTTCCATTGTGTTACTGTATATCTGGTTTGTATTTAAAGGATTCTTAATTCAAGATTAGTGTCATTTACAATTTTCTTTCCAGATGGCAAGGTGGATTTAAATAATTTCTATGCAGATTGACTTGGCTTAATGCCAGATGAATAATAGCAGAACTCAACAAAATATGAACAGCTAATATTATTATTGATCTAACTGGAATCAGTTTTTACAATGTGTAATGTGGCTACTAAAGAAATAGTAATTTTAGCATTTAACCTTTTCAACTCATTTATCATATAATTAGTGTTGTATAAAATCATGTGTAAAATCCAGGTCCCCAAATTCATTCTGGTTATACTGATGAGCAAGATAATCAATAGTAATTTTAATTTATAGTGAGAGCTTATTTTCCCAGACATGTCAGAGAATACATTTCACCAGTATAGCCCGGACAGCAAAGGCTGGTCCTCAGGGACTTAGGAATATAGCCCCAAGTGACCCACTGAAAGCATGAAGCTACTTCCAAGTCTACTATTTTGGCTGATGTGAATTTTATATTGAATCTCACATATACATATAGCCAAGATATAGCCATTTTTGTTTTAATATCAAAATAATGTTTTGCATTACTTACCTTTGGACATAATTAATGTTCCTGAAGAAGGAGTGTTTATCCTGTGACATTTAAGTAGTTCTTTGCTAAGTGTCACATACTGTAGCTATGGGTGAGGCCACCACGTTGCCAGCTCTGGGGGCGCCATTCTTGTTAGGGATTGTATGAATAGTATGCCCTGGAGTTGTGTACTGCACCTGTGCTGCCACTGTCACATGCAGTGATCCATCTCTGGGGTTTGGTTTGCATGCCCATTGAACCCTGAGAACACAGAACAAGGAGTCAAGAAGGCCTACGCTGCATTCTTAGCTCTGGGTGTGTCAAGCGGACTCAGGCATTCTTTGAATCTGCCTAGTAAGTTCCCCTTAGAATATTCTTTGTGTCTCCCATTGATGGCACTTTCATTCTTTTTGACAGTACAGAACAACAGCCTGTTTCTCTAACAAAATAGGCTTTTGTGAAAAGTTAGATGTGTAAATCACACTTCCTTACAATGTAACTCTTTTTTATCAGAACATAGCCATGCAGTGAATAACTTATTGTAAGCAGGTACTGTTAACATTTGAAATATGGCTTAACCAAACTGTGTTCACAGCCATTTAGTTATTTTAGCAGCTGAGCCAAAAAGACCCCCTAAAATCTCCTCAGTGTGAAAGTGCAGCTTACACTAGGAATCTCTTCTTTTGGTCAAAGGTCTTTCCCTAGCATCTCAAGCCTAGTAGTTCTGACCTATCTTCAAAGTAGGTACTAAGCATTTAGGCTTGCCTTTGATACTACCTGTAGACTTTTATTTGTTGTATTCAATACTTAAGTTAATGTGTTAATAGTTACTTTGTTCAAAACTGAGATGATGTTGGGATATCTTTATGTCCTTGGCACCCCATTCACACCTAATGTGTGGTCCTGCCTTCTATTTTCTCTTTCTCACTTTTCTTCATCTCTTTTATTTTATTGTGGTTAAACATACATAACATTTGCCATTTTAACCATTATTAAGTGTACAATTCAAGTGGCATTAATTACATTCATAATGTTGTGCAACCATTAACACTCAATTTTTGGATTAGGAAGAGTTAGATAAGAAATAAGGTCTGTAACATTTTCTATGTGCTCTGTGTCCTCTTTCCTCTGTAATTCAAAGCCTCATTAATAATTAATCAGGAAATGGACAGAAGGAAAGCTGCTTTCCAAATCCTATTCCTGCTGGGAAATCTGTCAGTCAAGCAAGCAGCTACTGGCAAAAATTGTTTCAATCCCATTTCTCTTAAAAAGACAGCTACTTACCTCTACTTTTATTTATTTTTGTGAAATACAGAATACATTTAAAAAGAGTTATAAAATGTTTATGTATAGTTTAAAGATCAATAATAAAATAAACACCTGGGTGTCCACCTCCTGACTTAAGAAATAGAACATTGCCAGGACCATAGACGACCCTGTGGGGTCCCCAGTGACAACCAGCCTCTCCCCAGTCTCAAGTAACCACTGTCTTGAATTTTGTGTTAATTATTGCTTTGTTGTTCTTTGAGTTTTGCCTCCATGCATGTATTCCTAAAGTGTATGCTGTTTTAGTTTTGTCTTGTAGTTTTATAAAGCTACAAGATACCTTTATTAGAGTCACATTATATGAACTCTTAGGTGATTTTTCTACTTTTGATCTAAGTTGATGTGTGCTGCTATTGAGAAACAGGCTGTTGTTCTGTACTGTCAAAAAGAATGAAAGTGCCATCAATGGGAGACACAAAGTTCATTTTCAATGTTGTGTAGTTCCCTGTGATAAGAATACACCATAATGTATGATTAATTTTACTGCTGATGTGTTTTTGGATGTTTTCCAGTTTTTGTCGATTATCTTCAGTGTTTCTATGTACATTCTTGTGTGTCTCCTGGAAACATATACAAGAGTTTCTCTAAAGTAAACACCTGGAAATGAATTTCAGGTGATAGAGTAAACTCTTTTTTGCATCACTGAAATGATTATATGATTTTCTTCTTGAATCTGTTGATGTGGTTAATTTCATTAATTCATTTTCTGATATTTGACCAGTCTTGCAATCCCAGCATTAAATCAAATTTGATCATGATTTATTCTCTTTTTAACACAGTATTAAATTTTTTGTGGCCTATAATTTATATTTCTTGTTATCTTTGTCTGGTTTTGGTAAAAGAGTTATGTTAGCCTCATAGAACGTATTAAGGAATATTTCCTCTTTTTCTATTCTCTGGAATCAGTACTATTTGAATTATGTATTCCTTAAACTTTGGAAACAGGCTCTTGTGCCTTCTTTATGGAGAAATTTTAAACTGATTTAGTCAATTAATGATTATGTGACAATTTAGATTTTCCTGAGTCAGTTTTGATGAATTCCATTTTCTAAGATTTTATCTATTTTAATTTTTCAAAATGTTGGGTATAAAGTTATTTATATTTTCTAATATCTTTTTAAGCTTCACAACTATAGCTATATTATCTTTTCATTGGTAATGTTAATCTATGCCTTCTTTCTTTCTTTGCCAGAAGGTTTGCTAATTTTATTAATCTCTTCAAAGGACCAGCTATTGGCTTGGTTGAACTCTTTCTCTTGAATGTTTCTTTTCTGTTTCTATATTTCCTTCCTTCACATTTCTTTCTTTTTATTCTATTATCTTTTTTTCTACATCTCAAGTTGGAATTTTATCTCATTAATTTTAGCCTTTCATCTTCTCTAATGTAAGCTTTTAAGGCTATGTAACTTGGCCTCCAAGTACTACTTTAGCAGACTCCTTCTTATTTTGATATGGATATTTTTGTTATTTAGTTTTTTTAAATGTTTTCTAATTTCTACTGTGATTTCATCTTTGATGCATTCAAAGGTAATGATGTTTTTAAAAAAAAACTTATTGGTCATTATTGCAAGTTGCTAGAACACTAACTCATTACTCTAATAATTTATATGTAAAAGAAAGACTCAAGCATTTAGCTTTTCTTTCCTTTATGAATTTTATTTCAAGTAGACCAAATACTTGAGGAGAGATTTTCTTTTTAGAGTTGCAGCCAGTAAATGCAGATTCCTAGTAAAAATAATGGATCTGTGTGATGATCAACAAATGATATTAAAACTGTTATGTGAAAGCTTGACAGGAAACTTTATACTGAGGGAATCAGGCTGATGCCACTTGAACCCACAGTAGTCCTGTTAAAAGATATATGAATGAGCATCTAATTAATGCCTGCTTACTGAAAATACAAAGGATAAGGGAAAAATTTAAATGCTAAGTTATAAGAGGAAGCAACCAGTCAAAGCAAGAATGTAGGATAGTCAGTAGGAAAATGGCCTGGTTTCTCCTATAAATGACAGAGACAGGAAGGGGAAAAACAAAAATGTGAATTGGCATAGAAGAAAATGACACAAAAGACATCAAAACTAATTTAGATGTCCATTCAGTATTTTAGTTGTTTCCATCAGGAAGATTATTTAGGAGATCTCATCCAACATACTCCCAGAGACAGAGGTCCAACTTACTTTGAAGAGATAAGCAGCATCCTTCTCTTTGTACTTTCCCATCACATCTTAGCCTTTGAACACCTTAGTCTTTTAAAATGGAAATGGTATGCATTCCACCCTAAAAATTTGTTATATACATAAATGTGGAAATTTTCATCCTCCCTTTGTTTCTTGGAAAAGAATTCCACATGAAATGTGGGAAAACATATTCAGAGAGAAATCAGTATCTTTTTTTTTTTTTTTTTTTTTTTTTTTGCCTCGGAGTATTTTTTTCTTAAAAGATTTTCTTAAAAGTTATAAATAAATTAATTTATAAACCTACTTTTATCTTGAAAGAATTAAGGAAACTTGACATTTTTTCATTGTAGCTATTTAATAAAGTACATAATACTTTTTTCAAGTAAAATACCTCTCCCTGAGTTAAATTTTGATCTTTATATAGTGAGTTTTCTTAAGGGTCAACACAATCATACCATTACCCAAAAAACTGTCAGTGTGCCCAAAAGATTCCTGTGTCTGCCAACAACATAAGCCCTTGGATATTGTCATAACATCACCTGACCTATGTCATTTGCCCCTTTATAAGGACATTATGAAGATTAAAGTTATAATGTTTATAAAATCTATCAAGCAATTCCTTCTGCATGGCTACTCTTCTTATACTTTACCATAATACTCTGAGGCAAAAAGATACTAATTTCTCTTTGACTATCTTTTCCACATATTATGTGGGATTTCCGTAAATAAAGGGAAGATGAGAATTCCCACATTTATATATTGCCTAACTCCATACTATAATTATTTGCCTATAACTAAGAGACCATTTTTATCTAGTGCTTTGGCTTCTGAGTAGAAAAACTGCTGAATTTCAGAAAAGTCAAATAAAAAGGCAGTTTCGTCCTGCAGAAATGTTGTATTTAGTACATAGGTATCTTTTGATGTTTTGATTTCAACCATATGGATGTATAGTTTCAAAGACAGGGCTCTTAGAGGTCAGACCTGAAGACCAGTCAGCACTTTTCCCCAGAGTGTTTCCTCAGGCCTCACATGATCATTTTATAAGAAAAGAATCCGAATTTATCAACAATGTCTAGTATTGTTCTTTTAGTGAAAAAAAAAAAAAGGTAGTATAGTAAATTCTCACTTAACAATGTTGATAGGTTCGTGGAAACTGTGACTTTTAAGCGAAGTGAGATATAACAAAACCATTTTTACCATAGGCTAATATAAACAAGAGTTAAGTTCCTCTGGCATATTTCTAGTCACAAAAATATCACCCAGCTTCTAAATCAAGACCCAAACCACTTATAATATTAAACATTGAAATAAATGTCAGCCATATGCACATTTTTTAAATTAATAAAAACAAGATAATTGCCCAATTTTTGGTCAATTAGTGAGTGACAGCAGTTGTGGTGGTGGTGGGTTAAATCAGGGAATAAATGTTTGCCAAACTAAAATTGTAAGGAGCCCCTCCTCCCACCACACAACTCAAAACAATCACAAATATGGTGGGCTCATTGAGCACTATCCTACAACATTGTTTATTGTTGTACATTTGTATGATTATTGGATACTTTATTACAATCATTTGTATCCATTCATTTTCTAACCCACTTCTTCCAGTTCAGGGTCATCGAGGGTGGCTAGAGGCTATACTGGAAGCTCAGGGTGCAAGGTGGCAACTCGCCCTGGACAGGACACCGTCCCATCACGGCACACCCACACACCCACACTTGCTCAGACTGGGACCCTGTAAACATGAAAATTCACCTGCTGTGCACAGCTCTGGGATGTGGGAGGAAACCCATGCAGGCCTAGAGAGAATGTACAAACTCCATGCAGACGATGGCCCCAGCCCAGAATCGATTTTTTCTTTTTCCTGATCAAGGTTGAGCAAAATGATGTTATTTGAGGAACTGTTGTACTGTTAAATTGTCATTGCTATTACTTAATTTCTGATCAGAGATTACCAATGTGTTTAATTGTATTATTGCCTAAATAAAAATTTCATTCCTTATTGTGGTAAAATATACATAACATAAAATTTACCATTTTAACCATTTTTAAATGTACAGTTCAGAGGCATGAACATTCACAGTGTTAGGCAACCATCACCACCACGCATCTCCAGAACTTTTTCATCTTCCCAAACTGAAACTTCCTATCCATTAAACCATAACTCCCTATTTACCCTTCCCCATGGCTCCTAGAAACCACCATCCTACTTTCTGCCCTTATGAATTTGAAAAAGTTTATTCTTAAGGGCAGTAGTTTGAAATCATTTTTTGTCATCTCTTTAGTGAAGCTGTCCTCTGTGGTAAGAGAAAACTATGTGATGCTTTAAAGTCATTATTTATAGATAAAAGAAATGATGTACAGTCCCTGGTGCCACCCGCTCACTATGTTCCATGACATCTATTATAGGCAGAGAATTTTTTGTGGGCCTTTCCAAAAGGACGAATCAACGAGGTGCTGAAATCTTGGCTGATACTTTTAAGGTAGGTAAAAGGTAGTTTATGCCTGGCACAAAGTAATTACTAAATAATCATAGACCCATTGAATCAATATCATGAGTAATGGTGTTTATGCTTCACTGGCTTTGTACAATAATTCGTAATATTTGTACATTTACTAGAAGTTTTATAAGCTATAAAATTCAAATTCCTCAATAATTCGGCTTCATTGGGCTACCACAAGAACAACAAAGTTAGCATGGGCATCTTCTGTCTTCTTCCAGTGTATAATTATACAGCCACCTGGCAGATGTTCCTGGAATAATCAACAACTTAAAAAAAAAATCTGGAAGGCCAGGTGTGATGGCTCACGCCTGTAATCCCAGCACTTTGGGAGGCCAAGACAGGAGGATTGCGTGAGCCCAGGAGTTCCAAACCAGCCTGGGCAACATGGCAAGGCCCTGTCTCAAAAAAAAAAAAAAAATCTGGAAACCCAATGGACTGTTATGAAATACAGATTTTTTTAGATTGGAATCAGGGGGCCCCTGTGCTTGAGTGCCTTCTGTGTGCTGGAAACCGTGCTAGGTGTTGCACATACATCTTCTTAAGGTCCCTTTATTGATTATTAATAGATTGGCTCTCTGTACTGCATAGGAAGGGATATAACTCTCAAGATGCTCCATTCCCCATGAGGATGTGAGTCTCCAGCTGAGCTACTGTTTACACAGGATATTCAGATACACCCTCCCAGAGTAGCCCACTCCATAGATCAAACAGCCAGCAAAGATGTTGCAGCAGTCACACATCTGGTGACTCCGCTCCCTTCTTTTAACTAGCAATATCCAAACCTGTGGGTCCCAGTTTTTCTTCCAAATATTCAAGGTCCCTGACAGCCTTCAAGGAGTAGGTGTAGTTCAGGGAAGTTTTAAATCAGTTTTAGAATTATTCTGCAATACTAAACTGCTTGTTTTTCTATTGTCCATGTAGGACTATGCAGTCTCCACAGTGCCGGTGGCAGATGGCTTGCATTTGAAGAGTTTCTGCAGCATGGCTGGGCCTAACCTGATCGCAATTGGGTCTAGTGAATCTGCACAGAAGGCCCTTAAGGTAAATATAAAACTGTGCTCCTTCTAAATGCAGTGGGGGTGCCTGCCACAGGGTTTTTCACATTCTCTCTGCAGGGGGAGTAACAAGCAGGGTTGGCAGAGAGAGAACAGGCAGGTATTTGAGCTTCTGTGATGTGCACTATTGTGACCTCACATTCATTAGAAGCCAGGAACACCTAAGTGTAGGAAGAACTCTTCACTGGTGAACTGTTTTTAGTTACATACCAGATTTCCTAAAAAAGGTCATGATTCAAAATAATAAACACCAAACTCATCACCATTATCCCTCAGAGGAAAAGAGGGCATGCCACCAGATAGAGCTCCTTGTAATGTTTTCTCACTTAAGTTGGAGAGTTGGTACACAGGGTTTGTTATATTATTCTCATCCTTTTGTTGCATCTGGACTATTTCATAATAATCTTTTAGAAAGCCATGATTCAGAAGTACCTAAAAAGCTTAATTTCTTCATTTGCATTTGGAATAATAACATTTTAAGACCGGAAATTTCCTCATTTTATAGATAGTAGACTTGCCAGAAGAAAATTAGACTTGCCCAGGTCACACAGCTAAATCAAGAGTGGAAGTCATTGATAAAGAAGATGACCTTCTGTTACAGTGCAGTGCTTTCCCTTTCCTTCTCTGTAACTTCAACTCCGTGAGATGATATAGACACCCAATAAGGATAAAGACTGTGTCTGTTTTGCTCATCATTATGCTCCTTTGCACTTGGCCCACAGTGGGCCCTTAATAAATATCTGATGAAGGGATGAATAAATGAATGAGGGAGGTGGTATTATCTCCATTTTGCAGATGAGAAAACTAGATGAAGTGACTTCCCCCAGGTCATAGTGCTAATACTAAATGGTGGTCAGGACTGCAGCCCCTTCCTCTCAGCTGGTCCTGCATACCAGCATGCATGACTTATTAAAGGGCCAAAGCCGGAAGTTCCTTTTAGACAGCAAATCTGTGAGCCCTGAGGCTCTTTCAGGTTTTTTCTCTTCTACCTCAGTGCCAAGCATGGTTGTTTGGCTGGGAAGCAATCATTGCCTTGAGCTAAATTTCCCGTCTGTATTATCTGCCACTCTTTCAGCTAGCTCACCTGGCCTTTCTTCCGCCTCTTCCCAAACTGTATCTTTGATTCTGTTTCTAAGGCTTTTATTAATTGTTGCTGAAGAGTCTGTCTCAGAATTTGATTTTTTATCGTGGTGGCTTTTGTTCGTTTACTTTAGAGAATGTCTTTTGTTCTGCTCCATCTGGAAGTTCATGTCAACATCCTGTATATAAAAAAAGCTAGTGTCTTGAAAGAAAACATTTGATAAATGGTGTCACTCAGGAGGTCTAGGAAGATGATTTTTCTCCTTAGGGACTGTGGTATCTATCCGTGGTAGCAAGGCTGGTCTGCATATGTCTGAGATCGATTATAAGATGAGAGGGTTTAAGCTGATCTATACCTTGCATTTGTGTGAATTAGCAGAAAGAACTCCTTCTGGGTGGACCAACTAGAAAAAGTGGCCCCTTCTGCCATTCTGGGTAGACTAGGTCCCTAACTCAAATCGTTTGGTCCCTACCTCAGTAGGTCTCTAACTCAAATAGTCTAGCGAGACTAACATGTAACAAAATAAAAGGTAGTCAAATATGACTAATTAGCACTACGTTATATGATACGGGCCCTAACTGCTCTTCAAAGTTCAGAGGAAAAGGAGGAGCTCCCTGAGGCCTAGATATTCAGAGAAAGCTTTGTAGAGAAAATGAGACTAGATGTGAGTCTTGGGGGATGGATGGCATTTGACAGGGTAGAATTCAATGAGAGAAAATTACAGGTGGGGACATGGCATAAGCAAAGACTGAGCAAAGCACATTCATGAGATGTGAGCAAACCAACTCAACTCATAAAGGAGTTTCTAGTGGGTTTCTAGAGGTACAAGTGGAAGGGGCAGGTGAGGTCTGAGGAAGTAGGAACTTAACAGTGAGGAAGACAAGATTATCACCGTGAGGGGGCAATCTGGGTCCCAGCAGGTCTTTGAGGAGAAAGCCCTGCATTGTTTCAGAGATGTTGGACCAACATTGGAAAAGGAAGATCCTGCAGTCAGAAAAGAGGACCACTGATGACCTAGGGGAAAAAAAACAAAAAACCCAAGCCCTAAGTCCTATTGCATGGCTTGGCAACTCACTCCTATTTCTCTCTTCATCTTTCCCTTCCCATGGTCAGATTCTCTCAGACCACATATCTTAAGGGCATCCTATGAAGACTTTATAGTCCTCCTCCCTGTAGAGTTCATTCAAGTTAGTGTTAATAATGATGTTCCTTTTCTACTTGTCAGAACCTATAAATAATCCTCAGTAGCTAGAAAGGCATTCGTTGGAGATTGCATTTTCCATCAGCAAATGTACTGCCTAAACCACAGGCCTGTGGATTTGGTGACTGCCCACCTGCCATGCTTCTAGCATCAAAAATGTCCTGTTACCTTGTAGTGAAAATAAGAGGACAAACTGATCTGGAGAATAATGAGCTCTGCCTAAGGAAATAGTCACAGGTTGGAAACGGGTTGGTGAAACTCAGGTTTGGATGAACTCAGCTGCTTTATTTATTTGAGAGCAGTTTGGTTTCTATATTACAACCATCAATAAAATTAATAAGGGGGCAATTATTAATTGCTAACTACTAGCATAGAAATATAAATACTCCATGTTATTATAGACAGGCAGGAAGACAGATGAATAGATACAAATATATCACAAGTGATAAAAGTGTGATTGGTTGTGTTTTTCCCGTTTTACAGTTCAAAATACTGAGACCTGATGAAATAATCATTTTGAGTGGGATCTTACAGTTCCAGAAACAAGTTTCCTGGACCCTGATTCCCCTGGCCTCAGTTGCCCACCCCACTCCATACTGAATCTTCTTTTTTATTTAGAAAACCTTTTCTAATTATTTTGCCATAGATTGATTCTAGCTGAGCTTGTCTGCTCCTTCCGTGTCTCTCCACCTACCTCCTGACTTTCCATTTTTTATTGGTATCCAGGATCTGAGCAGTCTCAGGAAAGGTGTGAGTTTGGTACCAGATACTTATTTTTTCCCTTGTAAACCTTCTTTCCTCTGTAGAGAAGTCCCTGGCCACTTGAGCATCTCTTTAAAGGACATATTACTTAAACAGAGGTGAACTGTGCCTTCCTGTGCTACACACTGAAAGCTTGATTACTTCTCACCTCTGTCACTGCTCTTTGAGTACTTGGTTCCTTCAGAATCTACTTCTTACATATTTAGGTAAAGCTGAGAGCCCCAAGGGTTTCTGGGTAGTTTTATTGCAATTGAAATACTTTGTAATGGGTTGCAATCTACTCTTGGTTAATGAAGTAGATTCTTACGGAGATAATCATCTTGTCAGTCGAGATTATAGTAGATTTAATAGTGTGTGCATTGTATATTTAAATGAAATCATCCATCTAGGAAGAGTTTAGCAATTCTCAGCTAAAAAGCCCAGAACACATTCATTCATTCGTTCACTCATTCATTCATTCATTCATTCATTTAAGATGGATTCTTACTCTGTTGCCTAGGCTGGAGAGCAGTGGCTTGATCTTGGCTCACTGCAGTCTCCACCTCCCAGGTTCAAGAGATTCTCCTGCCTCAGCCTCCTGAGTAACTAGGATTACAGGCACCACGCCCAGCTAATTTTTGTATTTTTAGTAGAGATGGGGTTTCACCATGTTGCCCAGGCTGGTCTCGAACTCCTGACCTCAAGTGATCTGCCTGCCTCGGCCTCCCAAAGTGCTGGGATTATAGGCGTGAGCCACCTCGGCTGGCCTCCAGAACACATTTAATACAGGGTACCAATCTCGGGAAAGAAGAAAGGAAGACATTATTACTGCATTTTACCATCCATATGGCAAAGTTACTAGAAGTTAGGTTGGTTTGAACAAATGCTAGATATCTAACAGCAAATCTGGTCCTAGAAATACTATTATTTAGGCCAAATTAGTTTTTAGAGCAACCTGCATTTTCTACAGTTTTTCTCCCGACTTTGCATCATCACCTTCATACCCCTCTACATGTAAAAAAAAACGATGTAAGACAAATTAATTCATAGGCATTAGACCTGTTTGTACTCTTCCAGAAGGAATGTTTGCCTTCTCTAAGAACTCCAGTTATTCCAAAGCTGGAAATGCTGCTCAAAAACATAATTTGAACAAAAGAAGCCAACCCCCAAAGAATACATATTCTAGTCTTTTATGCACATAGTTAAACAAGAGGCAAAGCTACTACTCTCTACTGTTAGCTGTCAGAATAATATTTTAAGAAGAAGGGAGGCAGTCATGGTCCAGAGGGCCACTTTGTGTGTTATACTTTACATATTACATTTTGTATGTTATACTTTAATTTTTTAAAGTTTAGGAAAAATATATATGTTACATTGTTGGAAGTAGGCTATGATTGACTTACAGAAATAATTCTCCAATAACTAAGTGTGCCTAACTCCTAACCCCCTGCTTTACCATCTACATGATGCCTGTCTTTTGCATAGACTACTCTGTTTTTAATTTTTTTTAATTAAGGGGGAAAAAGACATAAGAAAGAGTAAATCTATACCACATCTCACCTTGTTCTTTTTCTAGATCCATCCCCAAAATTGCCTTGTTTTCCAAAAACCTGGATTAATTACATGCTATCTTCACAAGAGGATAGATTGTAATATCTGCCCTCAGGAGGGACTCACAGTAATTCTCAGTAATGATTTTTAACTTGACCTCCTTGGTAGCATTCACTCTTCCAGTCAATTGGAGAAAAAAAAATTTTCTTAAGGAAGGAAAGATGAAGGGAGGGAGGGGAGGAAGGATGAAGGGAAAGAAGGGAGGGAAGTCAGGGCAGGTGGTAACCTTTTGCTAAAACTTTCCTGAAGCTGTTCAGAGGAGGAAGCTGCTGACCCCACCTGGGAGGGACTGCAGCACTGACCAGCTGGGGGACTGTGCCATCTGCTGGCCGGGCAGCAGGAGGAGCATCCTCACCTTCCTAACCCCGTGGGAGAGGAGTTTTTTGTTGTTTTGTCTTGTTTTTGTTTTCATTTTTTTCATATATTACATTTGTATATGTTTATGGGATATAGCTATAGTTTTCTTTGGTGGACTTTTTTAAAATTAGTAATTCTGTTCTTTTGTATCACAATAAATTATTACCTAAAAATACTTTTAATAAAAATACTACAAGGACGTGGTAAGAAAATAATTATGAGATCACCACTCCATTTTTTGTGCCTTTGTCATGTAAATGGAGCTTAAATACAGTATGTGGTTTTTCAATAGACTTGTAATTTTAAATTAAAATCCTCACAATGCATCTCAATGGAAATGTCTTTTAGGTTTCTTATCTACTTCCTGAAATAACTAACTAACTGAGTTTGTAAGATTCCTTGAATGAAGACAAGAGCTGCTTTGTACCTCATTTAAATTGCATAGCACACAGCCTGGTTTTCTTTTGAATGACTAACTGTACAATAGAGATCACTCAGACTGTATTTCCTCTTGTTTTGACTCAGCTGCAGCATTGCTTTTATGTCCAAAAATGTCCATGTTATTTTATAGATGCATATAAAAATGAAGATGGAAAAACCCTTAATGTGTTTGGATTTTGTATGTTTTTTATTGCCTGGAATTTCCTTTAATGACAACTAGCAAAACCCAAAAGACAGAATGAGAACTAACTCATATCAGCAGGGTGATTGAAATGGAAAAATAAAGACTTCGCATTTTTAGTTATTGTTGTCACAGGGAATTATAGTATGTAGCCACAAGATTTTCCACTTTGGATCTCTGCTATGAAAGGCATACTGACAATCCCATTGTAGGTTTAATTTTGTCTTATTATCTGGCTGTTGTATTCACCAGCTCCACAAAACAATGATTTTTTTAAATCTGCCATGCGTGTATTAAGAAATTAAAACACAAAACCAAATAGCCTCTGAATTTGTAACAACTGTTTATGCTCCCTTTCCTGGCAGCAGTGGCCTCATCTGACAATATTCCCAGAGCTGTATGCCAACAAGGCTAGGGTGGCCAAAATAAAATGTTTTGGCATAATAAGCCAATAAATAATTTGAAGCTATGACACCAAAACAGCCATGCTGAATTTTAGCATTAGTCCCAAGGCAGGAAGAAGGCAAACTTGGCCAAGTAGGAGAAAGGGAATAATGTGCTTTTTTTTTTTTTTTCTTTTGGGCTTTCAAGAAAATGTCAAAGGGGAAAAGGAAGAAATTATATTTAAAAGTGCTGTTCATCCTGTCCACTATATACTAGACCATCAAAAAGTATTAAACTGACTCTATAGGATATTATAGGGGTAATCATCTGTTGGATGGTTGGCCACATAGCCTCATAAGGGGCCTTTCAATCCAAGACTCTAGCTTCTGAAAGAACAAGTCTGTAAGTGACCTTAAATTAGTGGTTCCTAGTGAGAGAGTGGTTTAAAGTCATCTGAGTAGCTTTCTGAAAACACTCTACCCTGGGTTTATCTCAGAAAATGCTCATGTTCTGAGTCTGGTATGGAACCCAGGCATCTGCATTTTTTAAAAGCTCCACAGGTGATTCTAATGCACAGGCCAAGTTGAGAGCCACTGCTTTCAAGGATACCTGCAACTTCCAAAAGTACCTAGCTTAGAATCCCGAATAATGTGCACCTGAAGAAGCCAACTTTTTTGTCATATAGGTGCAAAATAACATATCCCGATTACATTATCAGTAAAAGTAAAGAAAATATTCAAATTAAAGCCATAGAAAGCTAGAAACTTCTTAGGTTTTTCCTGCCCAGAATTCAACATTGTATAAACTTGAAATATAATACCTAACTGGGTAATAATTTGGATGCCATGATTTAATCTATTTGACATGCTAAAATTCCTCATTAAAATATTCCAAGTTACCAGAATCACTAATGTTATCATTTTCTGAGAACAGGAAGCTTGCATTTGACTCATGTTGCCATACCTCCTCCCCCAACACACACACACACACACACACACACACACACACAGAAAAACCTAACAACAGGACCTGACCTTACTGTGTGAGGATATAGCCAAAAAGGGGGAAAAAAAAGTTAAACTTCACACTATTACTGATATTAGAGAATACCTTACTTTTTAAAATAATCATATGTTGATTCTACTAAAGAAGCGTAATTGCCTACAGGTTCAAAATGCCCATGAGGACAAAGCAGAGAACTTAGAATCCATTTCATGGATTGGCATTCTGGCTTTGCCTCCAGCTCTCCCTGTGTGACCCCATCTCCTATACTCGTTCTCTTCTTGAAAAAACAAAGTTGAATCAGCCTCACTAGGAATTGAAAGTGTTGTTTCTTCCCGTTGGAAATTTCATAATGGCCAGTCAAGGTGAAATACTGTGTCTTAAACCTAGGATAGAGTGAACAACTACTTGGCAAAAAGTAGCAACCATATAATTATAAAGCACTAGCGGTAAGGATTATTTTAGAGCGGGCTCACTGCAGAATCTGTTAATGTGAGGTTGTCCTTTCAGTGCCTGGAAGTGATGGAACATCTGTTTTTTGGCGTTTTTTTTTTGGCTCTGTCGCCCAGGATAGAGTTCAGTGGCGCAATCTCAGCTCACTGCAAGCTCCACCTCCCGGGTTCACGCCATTCTCCTGCCTCAGCCTCCTGACTAGCTGGGACTAGAGGCGCCCGCCACCACGCCCGGCTGATTTTTTGTATTTTTAGTAGAGACAGGGTTTCACCATGTTGGCCAGGATGGTCTCAATCTCCTGATCTCGTGATCCACCCACCTCGGCCTCCCAAAGAGCTGGGATTACAGGCGTGAGCCACCGCGCCCAGCCGGAACATCTTTGTATCTGTTTGTGCTTAGCAATGTTTTTATGCCTGTTTGAGGAAAACCACAGAAAGATTCCAACTTCATTCCATTTTCTTAGAAGAAGCTTCAGTTACATATATAACTATTCAGTTGGATATCTAAAAAACATAATTTTCTAATTCATACATAAAACTAATAG
Organism: Rhinopithecus roxellana; assembly: GCF_007565055.1. Classification (NCBI taxonomy): domain Eukaryota; kingdom Metazoa; phylum Chordata; class Mammalia; order Primates; family Cercopithecidae; genus Rhinopithecus; species Rhinopithecus roxellana. The sequence goes on along the minus strand of NC_044560.1, from coordinate 67,333,174 downwards.
GAAAAGTAGCTAAGATTTTCAAAATCTCTTATTACTGTCTCTTCTGCAAAAAGACTTTTAAAACAGCAATTGAAAAGACATCACAGTGGTAAGATTTACTGAGCAGCAACTATTAATATACGAAAGATACTATCCCAAGCACAGGGATACTGAGTCGGATGACAAATGATCTCTGCCCTCAAGGCTGCTCCCATTTAGCTGGAGAAACAAGAGAGAACATTAAAAGATAAAAACTGTCACCGTGCAACACAACATAAGTGCCTAATAAATGGTTCAGGGTCCTAGGAAAGGTGGTAGGAGTTCTGGAGAGGGTGTGATCAACCAGAAGCAAGACTCCAAGTCTGAGTTCACCTAAATGAACATAAGCCATAGTTGGCACAGAAGAGTGCTGGTTATTACAAACAGAACAATCTGGGGGAGTGTCTACAGTACAATCAAGAGACAATGGCTGGAATGGGGGCTGTATGCAGGGAAACAGAGAGAGATAAGGTCAGAGATACAAGTTGGGGCTGCTTCAAATGATCTTGGCCAATGAAACTGGGGTTTTCTTATCTGTGGGCTGTGAGGAACAACACAGATATTTTTTAGCAGAGGAGTAGAAGCTGAAGGTGTTTTTTCAGAAAGATCTGTCTGGAACAGTTCCTGTAATGATGTAACAGGAATAAAGATTAGGAGTAATAAAACTAGCTGATGCCATTGCACAGCACAGTCTATGAATAAATGAATGGAGGATCTGTACTAGGAAAGTAGCTGTGAAAGTGGAAAGGGCAGTGTGGAAAGTGAGGCCCACTTAGAGAAGTAACAGAACATCGTGACTGATGGACTTTAGAGGGAGAAAAAGGGACCAGATCAACACTTTGGCAGATAATTACAGAATTCCTGATCTGTGCCCCTGGGGACAATGATGAACAAAATGACTTCAGAAATAACTACCACAATGGCGTGCCTTTCGTAGACTTTTTGGAAAAGAGTTTAAACTCTCCTTGTCACCATGAATTCAGCTCTCCTCATTCACAAAGTAACAAACCATCAAAAATTGGTGGGCAAATATTGCTGGATTTCACTGACCTAGATTCACATTTTGGGAATGGAGCAGTACTCAGATATGACAGCAGCTCTGGTAGGCATCTGATGCCTAAGCTTGTAAGACACTAATGGGGTTGGCTTCCATTTCAGTTTCCATTGGCAGCAGTGGAATCAGTGCTCACTCAGGTCTGGAGTCTGTCCTTTATCCTTTTCCATTTATTTTCATGTGTTACTCTCTCTCAAGGCCCACCAAAAAAATCACCTTAAAAACATTTGCATGCCTTCCATCTCTAGCAGTGTCAGATTGAATTGATCTGGCAAAAGACTCCAAAAAAAAAAAAGGATGATTTCTGTCTCATGGGCTGAGATCGTACATCACAGCATGACCTGTGTGATACTCTCAGCCATGCCAACACCAGTACCTTTGGTGTTGAAGGGATTAGGAAACATGTCAGTTGAGCTGAAAGGAGGAGGGTTGTGAGTTTTAGGTTACTGTTTCTCTGTGGAAATCACATGTATTAAATGCCGTAGGTGTTGATAAGTATCCTATTGCTTGGCTGAAGGTTAATAAAGCATAGGGTGAAACATAGACACTAAATTAGAAGTGACATTTTGACCGTGAATTATTCTGCAGCCTCTGGGGAAAACTTCCCCACTACATGACACCATACTAGAATTTGGATCATCCTTAGAAATACTGACATGCAAAAGAAACACATTAAACTTGCTACCACCCTCCTGCAAAACCATCCCACTACCATTACCCTGCTCTTAATCACTTACTGTTTTTCCCTGTTTTCATCTTTCAAAATGTTGTATTTGTCCAATAATCTTTAAGAATATTTCTAAATCTCATTTTCTCAATTATGGTTCTGTTGCTGCTGCTGGGTCCCCATATTACTCACCACACTATCTGTCTGCAAATGTTCAAGGCAGCTTTGGAGATAGATTACAACAGCCATTCCCTTTATCTCGTCCTGAAGTGGGACCAAGTTTAAACCTGTGACCACATACTCAGAGGTGACTCACCGTTATAGGGTTCCAAAAACAACAACAACAGAAAACAATTTAGGAGCTAAATGAAAAGTGCTGAATCTATCACAGTTTTTGTATGTTTTCTAACCACTCATTTCTTTTTTATCCACACCCTGGCAAACGATAAGAACTCAATAAAGTTCAGCTACTACCAGTCATATTATCAATAGCAGTAACAATACCTGTTAGGTGTGAAGATCATATATATATATATACACACACATACATACACGTATATATATACACACACACACATATACACACACACACACACACACACACACACATATATATATTTTTTTTTTGAGACAGAGTCTTGCTCTGTCGCCCAGGCTGGAGTACAATGGCACAATCTTAGCTAACTGCAACCTCTGCCTCCCGGGTTCAAGCAATTCTTCTTCAGCCTCCTGAGTAGCTGGGATTACAGGCACGTGCCACCATGCCCAGCTAATTTTCTTATTTCTTTTTTTTTTTTTTTTTTTTAGTAGAGATGGGGTTTCCCCATGTTGGCCAGGCTGGTCTTGAACTCCTGACCTCAAATGATCCCCCACCTCAGCCTCCCAAAGTGCTGGAATTACAGGCATGAGCCACCACACCCAGCCAGATCATATTAATTTGAATAGTGTAAGTTAGTGGTCCTCAAACTTTAATGTACCCAAGAATCACACATAGTACACATTTAAAATGTACATCCCATTCCTGGGGCTCACAGCAAGAAATTCTGATTCAGCAAGACTGGGAACCATGGCGTGATTCTGATGCAGGTAATCCATATACTGTGAGAACACTGGCTCTGTCTGGAGTTCACCAGATATCAGTTTCTACATGAGGGCAGGGAGAGAAAATCTATTCCTAAATTGTTATGTCCTTGAACAGAAAATGTCACCTAAAATCATTCAGAATAATATCGTATTGAGTAAAATACCTGGCACGTTAGAGAAATAGCTCTCATATGAAGGAAAATCAGGCATAACTCCCCTAGATTACTGAAATACAAGTTTTATGAAATGCTAACCTTTCTCTAAAATGCTGTCTTTTTAGAAAGAAATGCCTACAGAATGAAAGATTTTCATTTATCACATTTTCCATATAGTGCTTTTCTCTCTGTTGATAACATATGTATGTTAAAATATCTTGTATCTGCAGTGTTTTTATTATGTTCATTCTCATTAAGCACACAGTCCCTCAGACATAGAGAAAAGTCTGCCTTCCTTGCCAGCTCAGAAGTCCTGTGGTATGATACTAAATACATGATACTAAATTCTACAAGAAGGAATAGTGGCAGGAGGAAGGAAACCCAGATCTCTGTTTGGGGAAGAAGTTTGTCCGGTCCCATCCCTGAAGCTTGTTAGAAAGAATTTGAGAAAGGTCTCTGGAGAGCAACCAAAGCTGATGAAAGTTGGAAGTTCGGTGACTGGTGTGGATTGCACAGAAGGATAATGCAAAAGTGTGGACTGGCAGCTCTTTTCTCTTCATTGAAGGCTGAGCTCTGAGTGAGTGTGTCTTTTAAAGGAAATTGTATCAGGAGACTTTAGGAGGGTTTTCAGAGTTATTGAAATGCTGAAATACGGATAGACTACGGAGGAAAGAGGACTTGAACTTTTTGAAAAAATTTTATTGGCCGGGCGTGGTGGCTCATGCGTGTAATCCCAGCACTTTGGGCGGCCGAGGCAGGTGGATCACAAGGTCAGGAGTTCAAGACCAGCCTGGCCAATATGGTGAAACCTCATCTCTACTAAAATACAAAAATTAGCTGGGCATGGTGGTGTGTGCCTGTAGTCCCAGCTACTCGGGAGGCTGAGGCAGGAGAATCGCTTGAACCCAGGAGCTGGAGGTTGCAGTGAGCCAAGATCGCGCCATTACACTCCAGCCTAGGCGACAGAGTGAGAATAGAGAATACATCTCCAAAAAAAAAAAAAAAAAAATTAGTTTTATTGTGACATAATTTCCTTACAATAAAATTACAATTTTAAATGGATAATTCAATGAGTTTTGACAAGTGTATGCAGGTGTATTAAGTCCAATAGAGCTTTAAATTTTCATATTTGAATCTTTTACAAGATGCATTTGTAATAGTGTGATAATTTTAAAACATGTTTTTAGAAGAACTGACATTGTATAATCACACCTCACCTCACAAAAACAGCTTACAAAGATACATAAAGTACAGCAAAATAACATAACTAAAAATACAAGGGAAAGATGATATAAAACAAGAAACAAGAATAAGGATTTTAATTGGAGCTGAGTTGGAGAATACACACCATCTACTGATCATATGGTTTTTGTCCTTCATTCTGTTGATGCAGTATATCATGTTTTTTTATTTATGTATGTTGAACCATCCTTACATCCTTGTGCCTTTGGGATAAATCCCACTTGATCATGGTGTAATATCTTTTTGATATGCTGTTGGATTTGGTTTGCTAGTATTTTGTTGAGGAGTTTTGTGTCTATGTTCATCAGGGATATTGGCCTGTAGTTTTCTTTTTTTGTTGTGTCTTTGTCTAGTTTTGGTATCAGGGTAAATCCTGGCCTCAAAAAATGAGTTAGGAAGAATTCCCTCCTCTTATTTGGATCCACTCTCTTTTCTTCTTGGTTAGTCTAGCAGTTTATCAATTTTCTTTATTTTTTCAAAAAAAAAAACAACTTTTAGTTTCATTGATCCTTTGTATTATTTTTTTAACTCTCTATTTCATTTAATTCTGTTTTGATCTTTATTATTTCTTTCCTTCTACTAGTTTTGTGTTTAGTTCTTGCTTTTCTAGTTCCTTGAGGTGCAACGTTAGGTTGTTGTTTTTGAAATCTTTCTACTTTTTTAATGTTGGCATTTGTTGGTATAAACTTCCCTTGTAACAATGCTTTTACTGTATCCCATAGTTTTTGGTAAGTTGTGTTTCCATTTTCACTTGTTTCTGGAATTTTTTTTATTTCTTTCTTAATTTCTTCATTGACCCTGTATTCATTCAGGAGCATGTTGTTTAATTTCCATGTATTTGTAGTTTTCAACATTTCTCTTATTGCTGATTTCTTGTTTCATTCCATTATGGTCAATAAGAGAATTGCTATGATTTTGATTTTTTAATATTTGTTGATACCTGTTTGGGGCCTAATATCTATCCTGAAGAATGTTCTTCATATGCTGATGAGAAGAATGTGTATTCTGCAGCTGTCGGATGAAATGTTTCACAGATGTTTGGTACATTTGGTCTAAAGTGCAGTTTAAATCTAACGTTTCTTTGTTCACTTTCTGTCTTTTGCTGAGAGTGGAGTGTTGAAGTCTCAAAGCTATTATTGTATTGGAGTCTGTCTCTCCCTTTAGATCTAATGACATTGAGTTGTGTTGGGTTGTGTTGTGTTACATTACGTTATGTTACGTTACTTTATGTTATTTTTGAGACAGGGTCTCACTTTGTCACCCAGGCTAGAGTACAGTGATACAATCTTGGCTCACTGCAACCTCTGCCTCCCAGGCTTAAGCCATCCTCCCACCTCAGCTTTCCAAGCAACTGAGACTGAGGCATGCACCACCATGCCCAGCGAATTTTTGCATTTTTTGTAGAGACAGGGTTTCACCATGTTGCCTAGGCTGGTCTTGAACTACTGAACTCAAGTGATCCACCCACCTCAGCCTGGCTGAGGTGCTGGCTGAAATTACAGATGTGAGCCACCATACCCAGCCAACATTTGCTTTTTATATCTCGGTGCTTCAGTGTTAGGTGCATATATATTTAGAACTGTTATATCCTCTTGCTGAACTGATCCATTTATCATTACATACTAACCTTCTTTGTGTCTTTTTATTTTTTTCATTAAAAATCTGTCTTATCTGATATAAATATATCTACTCCTGCTTGCTCTTGGTTTGTTTGTGTGGAGTATTTTTTCTGTCCCTTTACTTTCAGCCCATATTTGTCTTTTTATAGGTGAAGTGAGTTTCACTTCACCTAGGTGAAGGCAGCATATAGTTAGATCATGGGTTTAAAAAAAAATTGTAATAACCCTCATTACTTTGGATAGGTCACAAGTTTTTTAATCCACTCAGCCATTCTATATCTTTAAGTTAAAAATTTAAGCCATTTACATTCAAGGTTATTATTGATATGTGAGGACGTATTCCTGTTATTTAATGGCTTTCTGGATGTTTTGTATATCCTTTGTTCTTTTCTTTCTCTCTTACTATTTATCATTGTGGTTTGGTGGTTTTCTGTAGCGGTAACATCTGAATCCTTTCTCTTCCTCATTCATGTGTTTGCTGTGCCAGTAAGTTTTATACTTTTGTGTGCTTTCATGATGGAAGGTATTGTTCTTTCACTTCCAGGAAAGGACTTCCTCAGGCATTTCTAGGAGGGCTGGTCTCTTGGTGATGAATTCCCTCAGTTTTTGGTTGTTTGGGAAACTCTTAATTTGTCCTTCATTTACGAAGGATAATTTTACTGGATATAGTACCCTTAATTGGCAGTTTTTTTCTTTCAGCACTTTGAATATATCATCCCATTTTCTTCTGGACTGTAAAGTTTCAGATTAGAAATGTGCTATTAGTCTGATGGGGATTTCTTTGTGTCTAGATGCTATAGTAAGCCATTCTCACATTACAATAAAGAACTACCTGAGAGTAGGTAGTTTATAAATAAAAGAGGTTTAATTGACTCACAATTCTGCCGGTTGTACAAGAGGCATGGCTGGGAGGCCTCAGGAAACTTATAATCATGGTGGAAGGGTAAGGAAGCACCTTCTTCACATGGTGGAGCAAGAGGAAAAGAGAGTGAAGGGGGAAATGCCACACACTTTTAAACCATCAGATCTTGTGAGAAATCACTATCATGAGAACAGTAAGAGAGAAATCTGCCCCCATGACCAATCATCTCCCTCCAGGTCCCTCCCCCAACATTGGGAATTATAATTCAACATGAGATTTGGGTGGGGACACAGAGCCAAACCATATCAGATGTTTTTCTCTTGCTGTTTGTAGAATTATTTGTCTTTGACTTTTGGCACTATATTAGTCCATTTTCATACTGCTTTAAAGAACTCTCTAAGACTGGGTAATTTATAAAGGAAAGAGGTTTAGTTGGCTCACAGTTCTGCAAGGGTAGGGAGGCCTCAGGAAACTTAGAATCACGGTGGAAGGCAGAGGCGAAGCACAGCACCTTCTTCACAAGGCAGCAGGAAGGAGAATGAATGCAGGAGGAACTACCAAACACTTATCAAACTATCAGATCTCATGAGAACTCACTCACTATCATGAGAACAGCATGGGGGGAACCGTCCGCATGATCCATTTACTTCCACCTGGTCTCTCCCTTGACACCTGGGGATTATGGGGATTATAATTCACGATGAGAACTGGGTAGGGACACAAAGACTAACTATATCAGACAGTTTGACTATAATATGCTGGGGAAAGATCTTTTGGGGTTGTACCTATTTGGGAATCTTTGAACTTCCTGTTTCTAAAACTCTTTCTAGACTTAGGAAGTTTAAAGATATTATTTTGTTAAATTGTTTTTCTATGCCATTAAACTTCTCTCACCCTTTGAACACCCAAAATTCAAATATTTTGTTGCTTTATGGTGTCCCATAGGTCACATTGACTTTCTTCTTTCTTTTTTTTTTCTTCTTTTTAAAGTTCTGAAATTCTTCTTCTTGATTTAGTATCCTGCTGAAGTTCTCATTGTATTTTTTATTTCATTCATTGAATTCTTCAGTTTCAGGATTTCTCTGGTCCTTTTTTATATGTCTATCTCCTTGGTGCATTTCTCATTCATATCCTGAGTTGTTTTTTAAATTTCTTTTTATTGTTTTTCTGTGTTCTCTTGTATATCATGGAACTTCCTTAATGTTGTTATTTTGAATTCTTTATCAGGCACTTCATAAATTTAATTTTTATTGGAATCTGCTTCTGGAGAATTATTATGTTCCTTTGGAAGTGTCATATTTCCTTGCTTTTTCGCATTTCTGTGTCCTTTCATTGATATCTGTGCATCTGGTGTAACAGTCACTTCCTCCAGTTTTTTAGATTGGCTTTCATAGGGGAAGACATTTTCCTGTAGGTAGATCTATGGTGTTGGTTGGTTGGGGCACTTTTGCTTTTATTCTGGGCATATATAGTGGTGTAGTCTCCACAGAATTTCTTTGGCTATACACCATCAGTGGTGTCTGTGATTTCCTCAGTGGTGCAGGCTTCAATTGTTAGTGGAGGTTATGCTGAGGTTTTCCTGGGGATAGGATGTCAGGTGGGCCGGTCCTCAAGCCCTGTTGTTGGCAGCGGCAGACCAAGCATGCCTGTTCTTGGGTCCCAGGGTGGCATATGTGGGCGCCAGTTTTAGCAAGTCCAGATGGGCTGGTTTTGGGGCCTCCAGGCAGCTTGCTTGGGTGCTGGTTATGGCAGCAGTGTGCCAGATGACTGGATGAGTCCTCAGGCTCCCCATGGGCACTCACTTATAATTGCAGTGGCTGCAATGGGCTTGGCAGCCCAGTCCCCAGTCCTCCAGGTAGTACATGCAGAAGATTGTCAGCAGTGGTGGTGGTAGCAGGTTGGGCAGACCTTCAGGTCCTGGGAGGATTGCCCAGATGCCAGCAGTGGTAGATAGGGTGAGGCAATCCCCCAGCCTCCAGACAGCATGCCTGGGTTTCAGCAGCAGATTTTCTGGACCTGTTGTTAGGCCCTCTGATAGCATGCATGTGCACCTGGGTCAACCAATGGGGAGGGGCAATCCCTAGGCCCCCAGGCAATGTGCATGGGCACTGGGGGAGGACAGGGGTGGTGCCAGGCTAGGCAGGCCTTTTCTCAGGCCCTCTGTGGGGCCCGTGGGCCCAGGCTGTGGTGAACAAGGCAGAGCAATTCCCAAGCCCCATATGGCTATGGCAGTGGTGGCAGCCTGTCCTCAGGACACATGCTAGTGTGAGGTAGCCCTTCTACTATGGGAGCAGGGTTTTCTGTCAGTAACAGTGGCCCCAGGAAGTCAGATTTCATGCTCTGAAAAACGTGCTTCAGCTCCCTTTGTGTCCCCAGTGTGCAGGACAATGTGTGGGCTAGAGTGCTAGAGACCCTGCCACTCTACTGGGTCCAACCTGCATTGCACCCTGCAGCCCTCTGTCAGTGGGGCTCCAGGGATGTGAAGATACAGGGGTTGCTGGGTCCCAGGACACAATGCAGTCTGGTGGGAAATGGGCTCTCTAACTGGCTGGCTATCTGTCCAGGACTAAGTGGGTACATGGGACCCAAGTGGGCTCCCTCTCTGGAGCAATGCTGCCACACGGACCCCGGGAATACCAGTTTCAGGGTCCTTGGGGTTTGAGAGACTCTCATGACAAGGATTTCGGGAGTCAGTGTGGGAACAGGGACCACTGGGAATCTCTCACTTACCCTTTCCTCTCACTAGGGACCCTCTCTGGACTCCCAGCTGATTCCAGCCAGGCTGTCTACCTTGCCTCCCTCTCTTTCACTATCTCAGGTGTTTTCTGTCACTTCTCTGCTGAATTCCAGCATTCTCTCTTAGATGTCTATTCAAAGTATGATAATCTACTTGCTATTTTGGCTCTTCTTTGCTGGGGATACAGGTGTCCAGTGCCTCTAGTCAGTCATCTTAAAGCCCTTCTCAGGCAGTGTTCATTTTGAACTAGTCTGTAGAAAGACTATAAAACATGAAAATATGCTATCAGTTTTAGAATGGTATCCATAGCTATATTGGCTCAGCCTTAAAAAGACCTCCAGGGCTTGATGCTGGTATGTTGTCAGGTTCTCAATACACTCTTGATGGATGGATAAATAAATGAATGATTTTAGATACGCAGTAGCAATGAAAAGTGTACTTGGGCATCATATATTGTATCAATAGAGTCTGTAGTCAGTTGTTTTTAATATTGGTTTAGCTTTGATATGTTAAGATGGGTACATTATGTATTTTTATATATATATATATATATATATATATATATATATATATGAAAGATCAATTATGAGTGACCCAAAACCGTGCTTTGAATATTCCCTAAACATCTCTAACTACCTTTTATATACCTTTGCTTCAGAGTTTGACCAATAAGTTCTAAATTGTTCCACGAAACAACATAGCCCAGGATTTTTTAAAACATAATTACCGTAATACAAAGAAAGCATGAGTAAGAAGCAAGAGAATGGAGTGGGCTTTCAGTCCTTTGGATGCGAAAATTCCCAGAAATGTTGGGAACTGCCGGAAATGCCTGGTTGTTAATGCAACTTGCCATGCAGATTCTCTTGGGCTGAAAGCCAGACAGTTCCCATTCTATTTTGTGACAGCTCCACCCTGGGGAGCAAGGCCAATTCCTCCAACCAGCAGCTGTGTAACAGACCATGACAGCGTGGCCACGATGATTGTTAGAGCCATTTCCTCTCTACAGCTGTGTGCCTTCTTCATTAAGGAGTTGCTGATGATAAAAGTGAGGTTGACTCTCTTTTTACTGCTAGCATACTCTTCATGTGCTTGTCCTGCCTTAAATGATAGATTTTCATCTCCTGAAGGCATCTCTTTCCCTTTCCCACCTCACACTGCCATTGTGCCGAGCCCGAAGAGGACGTACCATAAAAGATTGTTGAACAGAGCTGACAACCAATTGAGCCAATCCCAATAATAATCGCTCACACTAGTTTACATAAAGTGGAATCATTCCTTTGGCAAAATTCAGAAAGGGCATTTGGAACAGCAACCTGACTTCTGAGATCTTTCCCCCAAATCCTGTAGAACTCATTTGTATCATTCAGAGTTGAGTCTGGGGCCTCTCAGGATATCGAGTAATCTGCTCTTAGGGAAAGGAATTTGTGGTGACTGACGTGTGAAGGGTTTAGGTGTGTCTCCTTTCCATTCAGGCTTGAGGCACAGTGAGAAGCAGGAAGTACAGTCCCTGGGGTTGGAAAAACACTACATACAGCACTGAAGCAGTACCACCTCCTTCATGCTTTTTTAGGAAAAAATGTTGGAACACACAACTAAACAGCTCAACAGCTGCATTCTCGGGATATTTGAAATGGTGCTCATCTTTTAACAAAGCCTCTGTGCATCCACAAAGGGCAAACAGAACCTGTTGCTCGGCCTCGCTGTTGCTCAGTCCTCAGGAGCCCGAGCTCTTTGAGGTGATGCCCTACCAGGCGGGATGTGTGAATGCATCTTCACGGTGCCCATTAGGGTGTAAGAAGGGAAAGATGTTCGAGAGCAACACAGCCTTCCTGCATCTTTCTCTGCATGTTCCCTGCTGAATGGCCAGCACCCTGCCTTGTGTACATACATGTGTCTCCTGAACCCAGCTACAAATAAATGGTAAGCTTATTCAGACAATAACAACATACAAGAGAAAGGAAAATAATTACTCTGACAGGAAAGGAGAAACCTGTTTGTTGTCCCAAAAGACAAAATCTCTTTGTGTTTATAATAAGCACCTTTAGCTTTTTCAAGGGGGAAAAGCATATTTCTTGTTATCTACTGTTACCACTTCATAAATACCTTTCATTTAGAAAGGCTATGCCTGACATACCTTTTGTAATTTTTTTCAGTTAAGCAGAACCACTCACTGCTCCAAATGGGGTCTGTTCATTATTAACAGTCATTTTTTGGGCATATTCTTAAATCTGTCTTAAAATGATAACCATGGAGTCTTGATAAATTAATAGAAAAGCTTCTCCTAAGGTGCTTTATTGGTTTTGTTAAGACATTTATTTTGAGAGTAACTCTCAGTAGAATTTATCAGTAAATTACTTCATATATTCTCAGCATTAAATTTTTTCCCCACTAAAGATATTATAAGTCCTTTTCTCCCAGTAATGAAAAATTGAAACTGTCCTCCAATAATTCTAAAGTAGGTACTGGCCTTTATGTTACTAAGTATAGGAATGTCCCCCACCAGAACCTTTAAATGATAAAAATAAGGCTTAGAAAAGGAAGAAGCATTACAGAGTGAAACAAAACAGTGATTAGAATTTCAAATACATGCCAGTAACTGAAGAACAATTCAAATAGGAACCAAGTAGGGGAGAGGATTGTTCACTCAAGGAGGTGAGGTTGGGGGTAGGGCAGAGCATGGAAACAGCTATAGTCAACTGGACAGGCACTGTCGCTCCAGTGACACGTGGTACTTTCTGAGATGGGCACAACCTTGGAGATTTTAGTTTGTTTCCTCACTGGTAAACAAGAAGTCAGCACTGATAACAATCCCTGAGAACACTTCCTCTGGAATGTATGACATTCCATACTTCTGCTTTGTAGTCACCACCGGACACGCATGAGTCATGCTGAGAGGTGGGGGACTTGCCCAGACCGCTAGATCCAGTGAATAAAGTCAGGCCTAGGAGATGTAGTCTTGCCATGCTTCTTTCTCTTTCAACTCATCTGGTACTAAGAGACATGGGTGATTTATTTATCTGTAGATAAGGAGTACAATGAAGCATCGCAGACCACGAATTAAAATGGAAAACCAACTGGCAGTTATCTGGTGATTATGAATGGTGGGAGCACTCAGCCTGAATGTGTGGGCCAAAATATGCTACACACAGTTCTCTCATTTGCTTAGAAAAGTAAGTCAATGGGAATAACAGATTTTCTAGATTTTGTTTTGTTTGTGTCTAGGTTGACCAGGCAGCAGTGGTTGTGCATACATGTTGTGAGGATCTCTCTGAGGTCCTCAAACCACTGGGGTCCTACTTAGTAAACCTCTGGCTCAGAGAACTGCCTCCCCAGTGGTCTGGAAGAAATTCTGAACTTCTCGGGTAAACTAGGTCCAATTTGTATGACAGGATGACCATCCAGTTCTGACTGCAAACATCAGCAGACTGGCCATCTTGGTCCACCCTCAACAGCACATAATAAGCAGAGATTTAGACATAGTGGAACCTCATTCCCTACAACTGGAAAAAAGCATGTTTGTGAGACTGACCAAAAGCTATTGTCTAGAAGTCTCACAAATCGTAACTGCCACCTTGCATATCAAGGCAGCCCTACTCTACTGTGAAGAAGTCAGTCTGCCCATAGGGTTTCTGGACTATTTTACTCAATTGGGGTCACAGCCTGACAGAGGCCTATGTGTTCAGTTTGATATACACAAAAGTTTTTCTTTTCTTTCTTTCTGTGAATGCCCTTAGGTGCCACATACTCTGTAGGTAATTCCAGGTCCACCCCTCTGTTGTCTTACTTTGTCATCCAGAGTCATTTTAGTTAGGACCACAGAGTATAGTGCCCTTCTGTATGGCTTTGAAAAACAGACAAACCTTGACCTCATTGATTTTAGCCATGTTTTTTCACATTAAAAATAATGAATTGTATTTCTATTTCTGGACATAGACCATACCTTGTTTCTCTGAGGGAATTCAATTGTTTACCCATGTGATTGACCACATAGTTCATCACATGCCCTCCTGAGGTTCTCCATAGCTTTTAAAAAGGTGAAAGGAACGAAGAAACGAACCAGTTAGTGCAAACGTATTTTGGTCAACTGCTATATGTCAAGTGACTCTCAAGAAACAAAGAGGGAAGTGAACTGACTTTTATTACACATTTAATTTCTGCTAGAAGCTTGTGCTAAGCATTTTATGTACATTATCTGTTTTGGGTTTTTTTTTTAAATAATCCTCAGGGTTACCGTGTGGAGGATAGGTATAGCATTCCCATCCCATTTTACTGCTGAGAGAATTGAGGCTCACAGGGCATACGTGACTTTCTCAAAGTCACACAATTAGTGTGCGGCTGAGCAAGGCTTCAGACCCAGACCTTTCTGACTCTAAAGCCCATGCTCTGTCCACCTCATTATGCCTGGACCTGCATTCAAGGAGGTAGCAGTCTGGTTGAAGAGAGAGAAACTGCACAAAAACTCATAGTAAAATTTGTCCTTATTCCAAAAAGTTTGGGAACTTTATAGCTATTATTTCTCTAAGGGATCTAGGTAGAAGGGATGCTAAGCCTGCAACACTACTAGATTATGTGTTAACGTAGGCCTTAGAAAGAAGGAAGCTGAAGAAGTAATTGTGCGAATATGGTGGGTCTAGTCTTTTGTGGTTTTTAAGACTAAGGATTAGACTCCAAGACAGATTATCTGTGGCTCAGGCTGGAGTGCAGTGGCACTAACTCGGCTTACTGCCACCTCTATGATCTTCCCACCTCAGCCTCCTGAGGAGGTGGGACTACAGGTGTGTGCCACCACACGCAGCTAATTTTTTTGTAGAGACAGGGTTTCGCCATGTCGCCCAGGCTGGTCTCAAACTCCTGGGCTCAGGCGGTCTTCATCCGTTCCCTTGCACACAATAATAAATGGAAGCTGCTATTACTGTGTTTTGGAAGCAACCAAAAAGAAAATCTGCATAAGAAGAACTAAATTACAGTTCATAACAAAGGAGCTACTTGGGTCTGTTTTTTTTTTTTTTCTCTCAAGCTTCTTCATATTATTTCTGGGCATATCCATTTTATAAAGAGGGCTAAATTGAATATGTTGTTAATTTTCTTAGAAAAGTTAATCTTTAGGAGTGTCTTTAACTTCTTAATTGCCCACATGTTGGATTAGACCTAAGGTTTCTAATCAGGGCTGTAAAGAAAGACCTGCTCCATAGGTGATCCACTCTATGGGCCTATCCCTTCAAGAACAATTTAAATTCAAAAGTGCAAGAAAGGTGTCCAGTTAAGTCCTTTACCTATACCAGACTGTAGCGAGTCATAATAGGATTACATATAAGAAAAGAATTAATGGTACTGCCAGAGAGTAAATAATAAGTACCAAGTGAATGTGAAAACGTAGGTGTTATGTAGTTTGTAGGAGATAGTTTGCTGCTACAGAAGTTGAGAAAGAGCAAAGTGAGATGATTAAGAAACGTTTTGAGTTGCACAGATCTGGGTTTGAATCTACCTGTAGGACCTTGAGCAAGTTATTTGACCTCTCTCGGTGCAGTTTCTTCATCTGTAAAATGAGAATTTTGAGATTAGATAATAAATGTAAAATGTTTGGCGTGGTGCCCTGCTAGTTCTTATCGTTATATAATTATCTATTTTTCTGTCAGTTTCCTCCACTAAACTGTAATCTCTTGGAAAACTGGGTCTGGGTCCTGTTCATTTGTATGTCTCAGCCTTTCATACAATGCTTAAGCTCATCCCCATTCTTGATGTCACCTTCCATGTGAAGGGTATTCCATTATGGGATTGCTCTTGGCCTTTCTCCATCCTTGACATATTCCACACTAGAAGTGAATGATTTACCTGACTGGTGAGTCAGGAAGGACTTACTGTGTGTCGCTCTTAGGAATGAATTTTCTACAGGAAGCATGCTGTCTCTCTTCTGCTCTTCATACCATAAATCTTACTATCCAGTGCACCCATGACTGAGTGGGCATGTCTACCTAGTAATATGAAGCACATTTCCACACAAACACTGAAAAGTAAAAGTAGATGGGACCATAAAGGTAGATTAGAACGAGATTGTGGAAAACATCATGTTATACCTTCCTAGCATGACATTTCAGTAGATTCCTTAAAACTGTATGGATATTGATAAAGAGTAGAAAGAGTCTATATGACTAAACCCCAAATAATATTTGTTTTTGTGGGTTTTTTAAATTTGGATTTTCTTGTTGTTAGGGGGAGGAGTATTGTTTTTTGAGAGTTTTGATCATGTTGAGGAGGTAAGGATGAGGTATCAATATTTTAAATTTTGTGCAGAGTTCATTTTTGTGTTGTTTTTAAAGTTATGTTATGCTAAAAAGATACTAAGTTCATCATTTGAAAGAACAGACCTGCCGAGAAGGTTTTTTTTTTTCTTTCCAGTTGTGGTCCAGGGACCCTCTGCCTCAAAGTTATCTGTAGGGCTTTCAAAATGCAAAATTCCTATGCCTCACCCCAAATCTGCCAAACCAGCATTCCCTAAGGGTGAGGCCTGGAAATATGATTTTCTCATTCTCCCCAGGTGGCTTTTATGCTCATTGTATTAACGCCATCACTTGCCAATGAACAGGTGAATTCAGTTTAAAAATATATGAAGAGCAAAGCGTGTGTGTGTGTGTGTGTGTGTGTGTGTACACACGTGCGCACACATGTGGTGTTACTGCTAAATCAGATTCACATTATTGACTATTCTGATTACCGGTATGGCCCTTCTTTCCTATACAGGAGGCAGCCCTGCTTACTCAGCCAAAGATAGTAAAACCCCTGCTGGGCCTTACATGTGCCATTTTTTGTCTTACTGATAGGTCTTCTGAACAAAGACTAAAAAAAAATAGACAGTTTTAAAACCTTAAAAGAAAAGAGAGACAAGCACATACTTTTAAAGAACAACAAAAACCTTTGCAATTCTTCCAAAGACTCATAGCTTAATCAAGTTTTCCTTGTCTGGTTCTAAGTGACTGGAGGTAATAGATGGGAATTTGAACAGAGGAACAGCCTAAAGTGTCAGTTACAAGCTTGTATCCTACCACACTGCCTTCCTTCTGTTTGAAAGTGTGGGGAGATACTCTGCTTAGGCCTGCTTTGTTTCTCTTTATAGATCATGCAACAGATGAGTGACCACCGCTACGACAAACTCACTGTGCCTGATGACATAGCAGCAAACTGTATATATCTAAATATCCCCAACAAAGGGCACGTATTGCTGCACCGAACCCCGGAAGAGTATCCAGAAAGTGCAAAGGTAAAAAAATATCCCTTCTGGCCACTGCAGCTGGGTCGGCCTCCCTGGGGATTCTTTCGTAATGGAGTGACCAATAGGATCCTCCTTTTCCTCTATACATATCAAACCATTAAGAAAAGGAAGGATAATACAATTTAGGGCATAAGGAAAATGTGTTTCACTTTTCTCATTCATGTCATTGCTCACTAATGTATGCATAGTAATTGAGATGATCATGCCGGATAGTCAAAGCTTTTCAAATACTCACATTTTCAAATAAGTACTCACCCAAGTCTATGCCCCAGCTCTGATTAAATGTACTTTCCCACCCTCAGATACTCATTAAGCATAAAGACCTACAATTAGATGGTCAACGGTATCACTGTTTTCTGACAGAGCTGCTGAGCTGCCCCTCAGAAAAGGGCCATTTGTTTCTTTTCTTTTTCTTTTTCTTTTTCTTTTCTTGTTTTGGAGACAGGGTCTCACTCTGTTACCCAGGCTGGAGTGCTGTGGCACGATCTTGGCTCTCTGCAATCCCACCTCCCAGGCTCAAGAGATCCTCCCACCTCAGCCTCCTGAGTAGCTGGGACTACATGCATACACCACCACACCTGGCTAATTTTTGTATTTTTAATAGAGATGAGGTTTCGTTATATTGCCCAGGCTGGTATCAAATTCGTGAGCTCAAGCAGTCTGCCTGCCTCGGCCTCCCAAAGTGCTGGGATGATAGGCTGACAGGCATGAGCCACCATGCCAAGTCCTTTTTTTTGAAACCGGATCTTGATCTGTTGCCCAGGCTAGAGTGCAGTGGCATAATCATGGCTCACTGCAGCCTCAAATTCCTGGGCTGAAGCGATCCTCCTAACTCAGCCTCCCGAGTACCTGGGACTACAAGCATGCGCCATTACACCTGGCTAATTTTATTTTTTGTAGAGATGGGGTCTCCCTGTGTTGCCTGAGCTACTCTCGAACTCCTGGGCTCAAAGGATCCTCCCACCTCAGCCTCCCAAAGTGCACAGGCATGAGCCACCATGCCTGGCCATTTGTTTCTTTAGGTAGAGGAGTATGAATGACCCAGAGTGGTGGGTGTTCATTGTCAGGGCTGCAGAAAAAAGAAACTGCCCATGTTAGGTAACAAAAAGCTCTTCATTGAAAAGACAGAGCAGGAAGAAATATGGTACGCTCGAAATCAGCCAACTGGTCCCTCCAGGAGTCTCTGTGTTTGTGTTCCAATAAGGGAGCTGTCTCTGGATCTGGAATGCTTTTCCTGGTCTAAGAAAATCTTCCTTGTTTTTCAGCGTACTCTGCCAGTCTCATCTATATACTTTAGTAATTTCGATTTTACCCTACCAAGCAAACATAACAGTGCTCGTCCATAGATTCTTCAAGTGTCCATATCTTCTAGGCACTCAGCATCTCATCTCTGCCCAGAGGAACAAGATATTTATACTATGCATTTCAGAAGAGCTTTTAGTAATCATTGATCTTTTTTTTGTCTTAAGCTTTGCAAATATTAGAAAATATTTTATACTACCTTTTAAATATGCAATATTATATAATTACTAGACTCACTCTCTAATCACAGCCTCTTTCTGAGCAGATAACAAGAAAAGGGTGGGGGGAATACATAGATACTTTTTTCTATTTCCATGGCTGAAAATGTGAACCTGAGGAAAATAGAGGACTCCTGACCCAGGACTGGGGTTTACCCAGCTCTTAGATGAGTAATGGATCTCATACTTTAATGCACATCAGGGTTGCTAAAATTGCAAGTTCCTGGACCCCCACCCTAGAATCTGCAATATCAACAAGCACCCAGTCACAGAACTCACTTTGAGAAATACAGGTCTGAATCATTCATCCCTCTTTAGCCACATTGATCATCTGACCTACCAGATGATTATTCACTGTCCCCCTGATTCAGCCGTGTGTCTCTCAAAAATGACAATAGTATTAATAATATCCCTGTTTACTGAGGGCTTCCCCGGTGCCAGGCAGGGTGCCAGGCATCCCAGGTGTATTATCTTATTCAGTCCTTGTAACAGCCCTATGGGGCAACATTACTATTCCAGTATTGCAGAGAAGTAAGCCAGGCTCAGAGGGAATGCCACTTCACTGAAATAATTCTTTAAGTGGTAGGTTGACAGAACTGGGTTTGGTACCCTACTCTGGCTCCAACATTCTTAATCAACCACTGTGCTGAATTTTAAGAAACACAGTGCTTCCTAAAGAAGCACAGTAGATTGTTATTAGGCAGTACACTTTCAAGTAACTTTGTTTTTAAAAATATGCTTTATTTGATCATCACAGGAAAATCTATTAACTGTTAATTGAAGTTCTGACTTACGCTTTCTATTAGTGTCAAAAGATGCTAATAAAATTTACAACTGTAATTTAAAAGCATTTTAACCTGAAATACTTAAGTTATATCTTGTCAAATTTTTCCAGTGGTGTTGGTAAGAAAATAAACCTAAAGTATAGTTGAGAGGATTTTAAAGTGTGAAGAGAAGGCCTAGCGTGGTGGCTTATGCCTGTAATACCAGCACTTTGGGAGGCCAAGGCAGGATGATCACTTGAACCCAGGAACCCAAGACCAGCCCTGGCAATATAGTGAGACCCTGTCTCCACAGAAAATAAAAAATAAAAATTAGCCAGGCATAGTGGTGTGTGTCTGTTGTTTGTCCCAGGTACTTTGGAGGCTGAGGGGGAGGATCATTTGAGCCTGGGAAGTTGAGGCTGCAGTGAGCCACGGTCATGCCACTATACACCAACCTGGATGACAGAGCAAGACCCTGTCTCCAAAAATATGTAAATAAATAAAAATAAAGTGTGAGGGGAGAGTAATATTCAGACTGACACATGGCCACCAACTTCCACGTACCACTTAATCTAGCAATGACAATGGCAGAGTAAAGGCATCTCTAGCAAAAACACATTTCTGACACATCTTTGGCCTTGAGGTTAAAGCACAGAGCTAGTGGTTAACCAGTTCCCACCAGCTCTGTGGGGATGACTGTGGGCATGTGTGTGGTTGAGACTGCATGTGTGTCTTGGGATTAAATGAATGAAAAGCCTAGATGCACAAATCAAATTGATTCTCCACTTCTGAGGATGGTAAAACAGGCAGAAACATAATCCTTTTTCTTCCTTTTCCTTGATTCCCACTGTAGGTTTATGAGAAACTGAAGGACCATATGCTGATCCCCGTGAGCATGTCTGAACTGGAAAAGGTGGACGGGCTGCTCACCTGCTGCTCAGTTTTAATTAACAAGAAGGTAGACTCCTGAGCTTCAGAGTCCTCCCTGGTCGGCGGCAAGACCGCACAGGCAAGGCCGATGACTCTGTGCCCACTCCTGTTGTTTTTCTTGACAATCTACTGTGCCACTGTGCTACTAACTCTTGTTTACAAAATTTGATTCTAAGTTGAATTGCTTCATTCAGCACCCCCACCCTTCCTCCCCTCGCGGTGGTACCTAAGCTGTGGATTTGCTAAATGAATTAAGCAACCTAGAAGATATAGAGCTAATGAATTATCAAAATGTGATTAATCATAGTAAGGAAACACTCATTTAGTGTTTGTATTATTGGTGTGAAAATTATTTAGTTCCCAGTATATTCTGAAGAATGTCTTCTTGATCAGTCAGATAAGCTTGTTTGTTTTGTTTTGTTTTGTTTTGTTTTGTTTCTCTATATCATGAATCATGTTTGGTTCCTGTGAAATTTCCTGGTCCAGGGATCCTCCTCCTTTCTCTTTTACTTCTGAATTTCAGTTAGTTACTTTTGCCTTTCGCTCTTCTATCACAGCCACCTTGGCCTTGGGTAAAACCCAAGGTCTTTCCTTCTGGCTACCTTCCTGCAGGTCCACCCTGTCTGCCATTGTTCTCCTCTGCCTCTGACTACATCTGCCACCAACAACCCTCCCCTCACCCCTGCCAGGGGCAGACAGGCTCCTCAGCAGAACTGTGACTGAAATCAGAGCTGCTGTCTGGGGCAGTGTTAACTACACAGAGGTACATCCTGATAGGGTTTGCCCCTGAGATCTAAATTCCAGAAGTAGGGCACCACACCTAGGAAGGTAAATCCAGTATCAGAAAGTTGCTAAGAGATTAAAGATCAAGAAGCTTGGAAACATCCCATGGGAACAATGTCTTAGAAAGTCTTCAAGTCACATACCCTGAATTTTTGCTTCATTACTGACCATATATGACCTTGGAGGAACTCTTATTTTTTTTTTTTTCCCTTCAACTCATTTCCGTTTCCACCTACCCTGACTCGCCCTGTTTCCAGTCTTCTACCCCTTGCAGTTATCCTGGTCCAGCAAAGTCATTTCTTTCAAAAGAGACATCATGTCTGAAAATGATTACTGGTAGTCCAATATGAGCCAGAGTAAACAGCTCCTCATGGTCAATGAACATGTTCAGGAAGCGATCACCTTGATGCTTGAAACCAACCCCAGACAGTGGACAATTCTACTTTGAAATATCCGTGAATATTTACTGTGGAATCCAATTTAAATTTCTTCTCTAGCCTTTAAATTACACAACTTTCAACTGACACAGGTCTCTTACGAAGAACAATGCGGCATTGAAGGAAGAGATGATTCCTTTACTCAAACCTGCAGGAATCAGCCTATTAACAGGCAGGGGAAACGGTACTTTCCAAGGAATGGTAACTGATCCAGGCACATTATCACACTTCCTAGTCATCTCCACCTTTCCTGTATTGCCTGTGGCTTGTTGTTTAAGATTAAGAGTCAAAGAGATTAAGAAATATCACTTCAAGTCTTGCTCTGCTCACCTCTATGTTTGCAGTCAAATATTCCTTATGTTGGTGACCTAAAGAGAATTACTTTCATTCATTTCATTTCCCCTGTAGCAGATGGAAGTGAGAAACCTCTGAGAAAATGAAAACATCCTTAACCACTATCTTTCTCTTTTATTTGATGATTTTATGCCAGAAATTTGTAAAAGTTTTTTCTCCTCCTTCTCTTCCTTGTTGCTTAACTTTTTAATTCATACCATATGCAGATATCCAATTATGTGCATCCTGTGAATAAACCACGTCTTGGTCACTGTCATGTTTTGAACCATCTCATGAGAGATGAATAATATCTTTTTACCAGAGAGAGAATGAATGTTAGCCACATGCCCAAGTTAACAAAGAAAAAATGTTCTCAGCGGTCAAGGTTGCCCTTTTGGGTTAAATCTGGCCCTTCCTTGGCAAAAGCAAAAATTCTCCCTGTGAGAGCTCAACATCTCAAACACAACCACAGGAAAAATGGCCCAGCCAGCCAGTTTAGGCTTACCAGCATATAATTTTTAATATCTTTACTTCTGCCATCCCAAATCAAAGAACTCTTTTCTATTATGTTTAATCAATTGCAAGCAAAGGGATTTTTCTTTGTAACAATTTGTTCTGCAGAAGACTGTTTTTCACTTTTCCTTTCTTTTGCTTCTTTCTGTTTTTCCTTCTCTGTGTCTGGAGAAATCACTTAGACTCTGTGTGCCTCTTCTGCATTGCATTCTGCTCTGCTACATTACCCGCTAGGCTGGCTTCTTTGGACTCCCTATGTGATTGATGATGTGAAAACCTAAATTACTTGCAGCATAGTATTACTTCTTTGATATTCTCATTAGCATAATGTTATTTTTGAAAAGGAAAGATACTATCACATAAGTTTTCCTCATGTCCATTGTGATATACACCAATGGATAAACTAACAGAAACTGCTTTTTGACATTAAAAGACATGAGAAATTATATTTAACTAAGTAAAAGTTAAGTCAGAATGACTTGGGTGATGTGATTCAATTTAGTTAAAGGATGATAAAGAGAAAATACATTATTTAGCATTATTTCTTCAGCTATAATGAATTGCTATAGAAATCAGGCAGATCTTTCTAATGTGTATTGATTGGTCTTTGCAGCTACTGTGAACAGATTACTAAGGCCATCTCCTCATCTCTAAGGGAGAAAAATTGTCTGTAGATGAATAATGTAAGGTAGAGAGTTGCATGTAAGTCTTTGTAATTATTTACTCTTTAACATTCTCCAGAACTCAGACATGATTTCAACATGGTGTTAGATTTGTGCATTTTATTTTCCTGACCACCTCATTCCAGTCAATGTATGGTTATCCACTCTGTGTGCCAAAACCAATCATGCCTTTCACGGCCCTTTAGTTCAGAGAAGTTCTGCACTGATTTTTAGTCTCTTGCTGTCTCAATCTTACATGTATACCAATCACAATGGAATAAAACGTGAGTTGTACTGTGATCAACAGCGTATGTCTCTTTTCTTTGCAACAGAAACTGCCATGGGGAATGAAGTCATCATTTCTTTGCTGTCAGTCACGGGATATTTTCTCTCTTGTGCTTGAGGCTATGAACTTAGAAAAATAGTGTACCTGTAAATCAATTGCCATCAAAGCTTGGGTTAAAATAATATTTGAAGTGATACTTCATACTTCAGGCACTTAAAAAGTGTGCATATGCACACTAGGTCAGGAAAGCTTGAGTTCCCCTGTGCCTCTCCTCAAATGGTGTCCCTTTCTTCCCTTTCACTGCTAACCATATTCAGCACATAGTCAGTTACGTGGTTCAGTTATACAGGCAGGTGAAAGATTTTTTAATTTGTTCATACAAGAGTTGTTTTTGTTGTTGTTGTTGTTTGTTTGTTTGTTTTTTGTTTTTTTTGAGATGGAGTCTTGCTCTGTCACCCAGGCTGGAGTCCAGTGGCACGATCTCAGCTCACTGCAAGCTCCGCCTCCTGGGTTCACGCCATTCTCCTGCCTCAGCCTCCCAAGAAGCTGGGACTACAGGTGCCCAACACCATGCCCAGCTAATTTTTTGTATTTTTAGTAGGGATGGGGTTTCACTGTGTTAGCCAGGATCTCCTGACCTCGTGATCTGCCCGCCTCAGCCTCCCAAAGTGCTGGGATTACAGGCGTGAGCCATCACACCCGGCCCCTGTTTTTGTTTTATAGTAAGCATCTTTTAGGAAATTTGAAGGTTTTTTAAATGAGGCTTTTTTATTTTCAACAAATTTTTTCAATCTGTATTGTTTTCTTTCAATAATTGTAAAAATAACTCCTTACTGTTAAAATTCAAGCAACACAAAAAACTATAAAAGTAAAGAAAAAACTACCCACGGTTTTATCACCCAGAGATAACTATTATTAACATTTCATAGAATATTTACAGATCTGTAAATAGATATCAGTATAAATATGCAATAATTTTACATAATCTTGCTGTTCTGTAGTCTGCTTCCTTCAACTTAGCAATATTGTAGGCATCTTTCCATCTCAACAAATGTAGATCTATATCATCAGTTTTAACAGCCCTGAATATTCTACAACACGGTTATTCAAGCAGCTCTTTCTAAATTATACATAGTGTTTCATCACAGATAGTCAATATGCCCACATTGCTATTAGCCAGGGGTCTTCAGTCTATTAAAAATGTGTCGCTTCTAAGCTTTCACCCAGCCCCAAAGCTAGTTCATGTGGTGTATTTTTATAATAACTGGTCTGTGCGAATGCTCATCAGATGTGAAGACCAATTCTAAAATTCCTTGGGGAGGCCATTGATTCACTCACACCTTCTCAGTTGATGTTGCATTGATTATTTCTGCATTATTTAGATTGATACTGGCAGTGAAGCTAAAAAATGCCAAATGCCACCTTGCAAACCTGCTGTGGGTCCCAGTCAGAAATGGAGCCCTCCACCTCAGTGCCAGATATACTGCTCCTCCCAGAAGAGAAAGAGAGATACTTCTTTAAGAAAGATTTGGCAGGGGTTCCCTGACTGACTTTCCTCCACACCTCTGAAAGAATAAGGGGAGAGGAAACAGAAAAATGCCCTTTCATGACAAGCTACAGATTCTGGAAGTGGGAATTTTGCTGACTGAAGAATGCTGGTCATCAACGATTTTAGACAAGTGAGCACATATTTAACAAGTGCCCACACCCTGCCAGGCTCTGGAGTACAGCTCCTATCTTTCAAGAGCTGATGGTTTGGAAGAGGCAGGGAAGGATGACTACACAATTACACAAATGATTATGATACAGCAGAAGGTACAAACTACAAAAGAACAATGCCGCATCTGTTCCCAAGTCAGGGAGACCAGACATAGGAATGGGGGTTTATTCTGGGCTTGGAAGGACAGCTCTGGCTTCAATAGGTTGAGATGGGACTACAGGCTGTCTAGGCTGAGGGAGCCACAGAAGCAAAGGCATGGAGGTGGGTGAGCATCATGTTCACTTCAGAAGCAAGTATTTGAGCCCCAGTTATGTGCCAGTTAACTCTGCTAGACCCTGAGGATACAGTGGTGACAGTCCCTACCCTCCTGGAATGTACATGCAATAGGAAGACAGACATTGAACAAGTTAGGGCAAGGGGAATGAACATTATTGAAGGAGAACGGGGTGCTTAGAGCAGGCCGTAGGGGTGAGCAAGCGGATTTATTTGGCTGAAACGCAGGGTAAATATAAGAGCATGGTGAGACAACATTGGTTGGAACGTTGAGGGCCTTGCCTGCTGAGTTAGGATATTTGGACTGAATGTGGCAGTCTGCCAGGATCCCCTGAAGACTTTTTGGTCAAGAAGTGATATTATTGGAGCCTGATCTGGCAGCATTATATAGGATGACTGGGAACTAAGAAAGACTGGTGTTTCGCCAAGCTTAATTTCTCCAAGTTTAATTTGTTATTTAAATATCTCTTCTTACCACCAAAATGGAGCCTGAAAGCCTGGCAATTAAGTCTCTTTATATTTTCTTTCCTGAAGAACAGATGAATAACACCTAACACCTTCCCCTCCCAACTCCGAAGGGACATTTTCAAGGCAAATGCGATAAAAGAACTGAAGGGTTTTTGGATGAAAGAGATAATGTAAATATCATTATCATCATCATTATCCTGATTAACTCTGATCACAGCAAGCTTAGATCCCATCAAAATGTCATCTTCTATTTGAAACATCAATCACCTACTCCAGAAATAACTTGGGATTTTCATCACGGATGCCTCGAAGCTGGCCTGACAGCTTCTGTGGTGAATTCACAGGTTTCCCTGGTAGCTGACATGGCTGTGCCACAGACCTACTTGCATTAGGAAACTGTTGGCTAATCGGAATGTTCCCCATCTCCCTTCCGCCTCCAAACCCTCATTTCTAAGTTAGTGAAAGCTAGGCCACTTATAGCACAAGATAACTGGGGTTATCAGGCTTTTAGGAGGATGGGTAAGTGCCAAATATATTACTGTCACTATAAATAAAGATTCAAACAGTATGAACTTGGTAAAATATTGCCTGAGCTGACATGTGACATGAATGCCTAAAAGCAATGATGGGTCTCTAGGTCTTGGGAGGCCCCCTCTATTTATAAATGGAAAGTGTAGTCATTTGGCTATGAATACTGAGAAAGAGCTTGAGTGAATTAACACAGGCCTGAGGAGGTAGCTTGCTGTCCCAACTTTACTGAAGTCTAATTGACAAATGGTATATATTTAAGGTATATACTTGATGCTTAGATAGACATTGTGAAATAATCACCACAATCAAGTCAATTAACATAGCCATCACCTAACATAGTTATCACTTTCTTTTTTTCTTTCTTTTTTGGTGATAAATACTTAAAATCGTTCCTTTTAGCAAATTTCAAGTATGCAATAGAGTACTGTTAACTATAGTCACATTGCAATACATTTGATCTCCAGCATTTATCCATCTTGAAAACTGAAACTTTCTACCCTTTGGCATCTCCCCATTTCTCACTTTAAAAGCAATCTTTTAAGTTCCTGCTCATGGACAAGAAAGCTTATTTATTAGCTAGGGCTTTGAGGTAAGAACTCAGAGGATCACTGTTCAAAATTAAACTAGGATCCTATATGCTATAGGTTGAATGTGCCCCTATCCCACCAGGGTACAAAGACTGCATATTTCACATTGATGCAGGAAAAGCTCAGGAACCAAACAAGTTCTGATTCCAAGCAACAGTCTAGCTTATAAAAGGAGCTAATGGAATAAATACTGATTCACAGAGGCTTAAAATTCCAGGGAATTGTTTTTTGTTTACAGGGGACCCAGATGAGGGTATCAGGTCCCCTAGAGTTAATGCTAAGACAGTAACATGGGGTTTGCTTCTTTCCAGGCTTGATAATACTTGGGAGAGACAGAAGGAATGTTGCTAGCAGGGCAAGATATAAAAGTAACAAGGAGTCTGTTAGGAAATAGAAGTCATTCCCACTTGGTTCAAATAAAGAGATGACCTTAATGAAGGTCTGTTTCAGAAGTATGAGTGTTAAGGGTAAAAACAAGGGGTGGTAAGACACCCGGAAAGCAGATGTCAGCAGCACTCCTAGGTCCAACAGGACAAGGACAGAAAATTGTGCTGCAAAATATAGAACAGAGAAGGCAGGGCCACAGACTCAGCCAGAGCACAGAGAAGAAGCACCTTAACCTTTCTCTCCTCACTCTGATCTGCTGGTGCTCCCCACTGGCTGAACACAACTGCAAGATGCAATTGGTGGCTCAGGGGATGCCTCCAACCTAGGAGGTCAGCCTCCTAGGGCAAAGGACTGGCAGGGAAGGGCAGAGGATGGATCTGGAGAGTCAGAGGATATCAGCACAAGGCAACTGTGAAAATGAACTCAGCCTATCAGACAGTGGCCATCACCAACTCTGTAAATTTACAACTCTCTGTAAATTTAAATAATTTATTATTTAAGTTATCATTTAATAATTCTTGGCAGATTCCTTAGGCACATGCCAGTTCTGTGGTCTGGTTGTCCCTCCCTCAATATCAGAAAATAATTGGAGCAGAATCAACAACAGAATATGAGTATGCACGGCCTGAGGGTGAAAGAACGTTGCATTCCAGACCCATGAGTCCTGGACCTCTTTAGTAAACACTGTGTTATTTCTAAAATTAGAGCAGTCTCTTGGGCACCTGGTATCCCAAAACAGCTAGTTGCCTTTTTGTAGCATGCCCATGACCTTCTGGTAACATGAAGTTGTTTAGGATCCTGAAGTACCTCTTTTCTGTTTCCCTTTTGTTTGTACATCCTGCTCATCTTGGCAGGCACAGCTGTTTTGGTTTTACTTGGTCATATTGCTTATGGGGATAATAATCAGTCTAAACTAATAGTAATGAATTCCCCTTTCCTGGGGTGTTCAAGTAGCGTTTGAAGGACCATGTGCAGGAGTGGTTGTTCTATCCAGTAACATCTGATATACTTAACATCCATACCAAGGTATTCCTTTCCCACCCTGGAATCTTTTAGTAGGCCTTTGTACTATATTCTGATTCTGCATGGCTTTAGTTTCCCCTCTACCACCCCTAGTCTCCCAAATAGATGAACATTGCCCTCATCTAGTGTTTTAGTTCATTTTCTGTGGCTATAACAGAATACCACACACTGGGTAAATTGTAAACAATAGACGTTTAGTTGGCTCACGGTTCTGGAGCTGGGAAGTCCTAGAGCATGGCACCAGCATCTAACAAGGGTCATCCCATGGTGGAAGGCAGAAACTAGTGCACAAGACAGAGGCACTAGGGATCGGGCTCACCTTAATAACTACCCACTCCCATGATAACTAACCCACTCCCATGACAATGACATTAATGCATTTGTGAAGGCACCACCCTCATGACCCAATCACTTCTTCTTAGGCCTCACTTCCCAACACTGTTGTTTTAACAATTAAGTTTCCAGTGCTTGAACCTTTGGAGAACACATTCAAATCACAGCATCTATTAAATGACAGTAGTAAGGGTTACAACTTCAATATGGTAGCATGAGGAGCTCTATGGATTCACTCCCAAGTGAAACTCGCAATTCCTCAAGGATCTAGAACTAGAAAAATACCGTTTGACCCAGCAATCCCATTACTGGGTATATACCCAAAGATTTATAAATCATTCTACTATAAAGACACATGCACACATGTTTATTGCAGCACTATTCACAATAACAAAGACTTGGAATCAACCCAAATGTCCATCAGTGATAGACTGAATAAAGAAAATGTGGCACATATACACCATGGAATACTGTGCAGCCATAAAACAGGATGAATCCATGTCCTTTGCAGGAACATGGATGAAGCTGGAAACCATCATTCTCAGCAAACTAACACAGGAACAGAAAACCAACCATTGCATGTTCTCACATATAAGTGTGAGTTGAACAATGAGAACACATGGATACAGGGAGGGGAACATCACACACCAGGGCCTGTTGGGTGGGGGGAGGGACAGCATTAGGAGAAAGACCTAATGCAGATGACTGGTTGATGGGTGCAGCAAACCACCCTGGCACGGGTATACCTATTTAACAAACCTGCACATTCTGCACATGTAGGGTAGAGCTAAGAACGCAAGGCCTCTTTTCCCCACAGATCCTAACTGAAAGTCAGTCTTCCTGGGGAAAGACAGGATGTCAGCGTTGCTTATCCTGCCCTTCCCACTCATGACCTAATGCTGAGACTAAGTTCTGGGTGAATGTTGCCAGAAGGGTCTCCTTTATTCCTGCAAGCCCCAACTCTCGGGACAGAGGCTGCACTCTGAGAGCATGGTACCAATATGATACAGGGAGCCTGAATGTCCTTGCTTTGGCTCATGGGGCAGGAGTTCTAATCCAGAGAAGCAAAACAAAAAGACCTGAGTCTGTTGCCTTCTCTCTACCTAGCACTGAGAAACAAAAACAAGGGTGTCATTCAGAGAGAAGTGAGCCACATTTCCCTGCCCCCAACCCCCCAGATCATGGCTCAGAGATATTCCCCAGGGGACAATCAGGCTGTGGAAGGAAGAGCGCTGAATCCCTCCCTAGAGAACTGACTTCATTTGCAACAGAGTGTGAAGTTCAAGTCTTAAGTGTGCTCTCAAAAACAGTGGTGGTTGTGGTGAAAGGCAGTTGAGAGGAAATTGGTAGATTCTTTGGAGATAAAGGCTAAATTGGAGGCGTCCAGATCAGAGAGGAAGAGGTAAAACTATCTCTATTTGACATGCTCATCTATATGGAAAATCCTAAGAAATCCACTAAAAATATATTAATAAATGAGGCTGGGCGCGGTGGCTCACGCCTGTAATCCCAGCACTTTGGGAGGCCAAGGTGAGCGGATAATCTGAGCTCAGGTTTCGAGACCAGCCTGGGCAACATGACGAAACGCTGTCTCTACTAAAAATACAAAAAATTAGCCTGGCATGATGGCGCATGCCTGTGGTCCAAGCTATTTGGGGGGCTGAGGTGGGAGGATGGCTTGAGCCCAGGAGGCAGAGGTTGCAGTGAGCCGAGATCACACCACTGCACTCCAATCTGGGTAACAGAGTGAGACTGCATCTCAAAAAAATTCAGCAAGATTTTCGGATAAAAGATCAATATATTAAAAATTGTGTTTCTATACATTTGCAGTGAACAAATCCAAAAATAAGATTAAGAAAACAATTCCATTTATAATAGCATCAGAAAGAATAAAACACTTAGCAATAAATTTAGTAAAATTCCAAAACTTACTCTCTAATAATTACAAAACATCGCTGAAAGAAGTTAAATATCTAAATAGATGGAAAACCTGCTTATGTTCATGTATTAGAAGACTTAATATTGTTAGGATGACAACACTCCTCAACTTGATAAACATTAAATGCAAGCCCTATTAGAATCCCAGCTGGCTTCTTTGTAGAAACTGACAGGCTTCTACATTTAGAAACTGAGATTCTAAATTTCACATGGAATTACAAGGGGCCTCAAATAGCCAAAACAATATTGAAAAGAAAAATAAGCTTGGAGGACTCACACATCCCAATTTCAAAACTTTAAAAGCAACAGTAATCAAGACAATGCAGTACTGGTGTAAAGATAAACATATAGATGAATGGAATAGAATTGAAAGTCCAGAAATAAGTCCATGTCTCTACGGTCAACTGATTTCAACAAGAGTACCACGACTATTCAGAGGACAGTCTTCTCAACTGCTGCTGGGACAACTGGATACCCACATATCCAGCAAAAGAATGAATGAAGCTGGATCCTTTCTTCACACCATATACAAAAAGTAACTCAAAATGAATCAAAGACCTAAATATAAGAGCTAAAATATAAAACTCAGAAGAAAACTTGGTGATAAATTTTCATAACCTCAGAATTGGCACTTAGATATAACACCAAAAGCACAAGCAACAAAAGAAAAACTAAATTGAACAACATCAAATTTTAAAACTTGTGCTTCAAAAGACACTATCAAGAAAGTGAAAGACAGGCACAGTAGCACACCTGTAGTCTCAGCTTCCCCAGAGGGTGAGGCAGGAGGATCCCTTGAGCCCAGGAGTTCGAGGCTGCAGTGAGCTATGATCTCACTATTGCACTCCAGCCTGGGTGACAAAGTGAGACCCCATCTCTTAAAAAAACAAAAAAACTGAAAAGATAACCCACCGAACCAGAGAAAACATTTGCAAATTATATATCTGATAAGGGACTTCTATCTAAAATATGTAAAAAACTCTTACAGCTTGATAATAGAAAAGACAGTTTGAAAATAGGCAAAGGATCAAGAGACATTTCTCCAAAGAACATATACAAATGGCCAAAAGCCACATGAAAAAGATCACGTTATACCCACTAGAATGGCTAGAATCAAAGTCAGGTAATAGCAAACACTGGTAAGGAGGTGGAGAAATCAGAACCTTCATACCCTCCTGATGAGAATGTCAAATGCAGCCACTGTGGGAAACACTCTGGCAGTTCCTCAAACACCTACACACTGAGTTACCATATGATCCAGCAATTCCACTCCCTGGAATATACCTAAGAGAAATGAAAGCATATGCCCCCACAAAGGCTTGCACATGAATGTTTACAGCAATTATTTAAAATAGCCAAAGGATGCAAACAACTCGTGTATACCAACTAATGAATGGATAAATGAAACGGATACCAACTGATGAACACATGAACAAAAATATCCATACAACGGGATATTATTCAGGTGTAAAAAGGAATGAAGTACTGAACATGACATGAATAAACCTTGAAAACATGATGCTAAGTGAAAGAAGCCAGTCACAAAAGACTACATATTATACAATTCCATTTATGTGAAATGTCCAGGGTAAGTAAATCTGTAGAGACAGAAAATAGAATAGTGATTGCTTTGGAGGGGAGAGTGCAAGAAGGGAGGAGAGGGAGGATAAGGGAGTGATACCTAAAGGGTAGGGGGTTCTTTTTGTGGTGATGAAAACTGACATGATGATGGCTGCATATATCTGTGAACATGCATAAAATCATTGAATTGCACATTTTAAATGGGTGATGTGTTTGGTATATGAATTATATCTCAATAAAACTGGTTTTTAAAATGACAGCAATAATTCTCCTTGTCCTCTTCATATCTCAAAGGGTGGTTGGGAACATCAAATGACAGGATTTATATAAAAGTACTTGGTACTCTATGCAGTGCTATACAATTGTAGCCTATTATAGTATTGAATGGGATTAATCAGCTTTTCACCAGCACCTGTCAGTACAAAACTCAGAAGCTGCCATTCCTAAAACTACCTTCGCCCCCAATTAGAATTCCTTTTCTTTAGTGGTTAAAACTCATTGACAGAGCCCAGCCCTTGAAATACTGCTGCATAATAATTGCTTATGGAATGCTTCTTACCTTCGTAGCCTTTAGAAATGAAGAAAATAACGTTTCTTTTATATGTTTGCCTAAGACTCAACTCAAGTGTGTGTAATTACCACACATACCAAGCTCCTCATTATGTCAACCCTGGAGCCCACGTGGCCATTATAGTAATTTGCTAACTGGTAATTGTTCCTTTCCTCTCACAGTCCCAACCCCAGCCTTACATTTTGGCCATTGCTCTGCCCTTCTGAGCTGGTGTGAGTAGCAGTGCGAAGCCAAAGGGTATGAGAATGAAATACGCTGCAAGTGGCAAGTTTGAGAGTAGTGTAGACAGAAGCTGGTCCTTAGCCAGGTGAGCCTATGAGCGCAACACCAACGCGGTATTTACACATAGGACAAGGAGGGGCAGAACAAGTCCCCTATGCAAAACTGAGGCCCAGAGAGACTCAGTCACCAGGAAAAGTCACACCGCTAGTGGATGTGGTACTGGGGCTCAAACTCTGATTGTGTTTGGCAGCATTACTCTGTACTGCCCATTGAAAAACAGGTGCCCTGCGAAAGTTTCAAAATTACTGCACTTCAAAGTATTTTCAAAATGCGTAAAATGTTTCCTACCTCTGCTTTTCCGTATGAATGCCGATCTGACAGCGCGTGTTGCCCCTTTTCCCCAGAGGCATCCTTTGATTTAGCCACAAAAACAAAGGAAATCCGAATATCCATGTTTGCCGACCTTAGTTTTTGCAGAAAAATTGTGGAGTAACAGCGCCCTCAGGTGGTCACTCGAGTTTTCTCATCCGGCCTTAGAGCGCGGAGAAGTGGGGCTAAGAATGCCGCTGCTGCCCCCTGGTGGGCTTGGGACGCCTGGGACCTCCTCGCTGAGTAAAGTGCGTCTTCCAGGACCCGTGGGCCTGCCTGAGTCACCTGGGAGACCCATTCCCAGCCCTGGCCTGGGGCGATCCTGAGGCGTGGCCTCTCCCACCTCAGCTGAAACCAAAATTGGAATCAAAGCCCTTAGTAGGGGGTGTTTTAAGATCCACACACGCTGGGACCTGGAAGGGCCTGAAGGCTTCGTGGCCAGAAACCCCTGCTGCCACCTATCTCTGGGCCCAAGCCTACGTTTCCTCCCCTGGAGCAGCGGCTTATTAGCTAAGGGATTGTTCCCGTTTTGGAAAAAAAAAATCACCAAGCTCTAGGGTTGGGGATATGGATAGCAACACTCTAATTATTTCTATCTTAGTGTGAAATACGTTCATCTGACCCTTACCTGGTAGCAGGTGTTTCAGGGAAAAAGAAAGATCCTAAGAATGAGAGCCCGCAATCGGCATAGAAGGCAAGGGGAGAGAAAGGGAGAAGAAAGGAAGGAAGGGCAATGGGGAGGGAAGGACAAGGGAATGGAAGCGAGGGGAAGGGAGGGGAGAGAGGGAAGGAGAAAGGAAGGGAGGGAAGCAGAGGACAGAGGAGGAGAGAGGAAAGAGGTGGGGGAGGAGGCCAGCTAGACCCTTCTGCAGTCTGACTCAATCTTCATTGCCCTAGTCCAGGCTTCAAATGCATAAAGAATTTGTAAGTGCACTCTTGTTCAATTGGCAAGACATTTCAGGGCTCCCATGGACTCCCACCATTGCTTAGTGTATTACTCTGAGTTCTCCAGAGAAACAGAACCAGAACCAACAGAAAAAATATATACCATATATATATGAATTACTATATATGCTATATATATGACTTACTATAAGGAATTGACTCATGGGATTGTGGAGGCTGACAAGTCCCAGATCTGCCATCAACACACTGCGGATCCAGGAGAGATGATGGTGTAAGTTCTAGTTCAAATCCAAATGCAGAGGAAGACCAATGTCTCAACCCAAAGGCAGCCAGGCAGAGAAAGAAAATCCATCCTTACTCAGCCTCTCAGTCTATTCAGGCCTTCAACAGATGATAAAGTCCACTCACACTGGGAGTGGGAGGGCTCTGTTTTCCTCAGTCCACTCATTCACAGGTGATCTTAACCAGAAACACCCTCACAGACACACACAGAAATCACCTTAATCAAGTATCTGGGCACCCCGTGGTCCAGTCAAGTGCACACATGCAATTACACTCCCATTTGGCAATGGCAGCACCTGTCGGCCACGCTGCCTTCTGGTTGCTTGTGCCAGGCTGCTCTCCCACTAGAGACTAGAGGCTGAGGACAGAAACAGCCTATTCTAGCACAAGATCCCGGTATCTAGCACACGAACTAACACAGGAAATGGTAAGTGCTCAGGATGTTTTAAAAGCGCAAAAATGGACAAATGAACAAATGCACATACCTGGGTCCAATATAAAGAAAACATAGGCCAGGCACAGTGCCTCATGCCTGTAATCCCAGCACTTTGGGACGCCAAGGCAAGCGGATCACTTGAGGTCAGGGGTTCAAGACCAACCTGGCCAACATGGCGAAACCCTGTCTCTACTAAAAATACAAAAAATAGCTGGGCGTCATGGTGCACGCTTGTAATCTCAGTTACTTGGGAGGCTAAGGCAGGAGGATCACTTGAACCCAGGAAGCGGAGGCTGCAGTGAGCCAAGATCGTGCCATGCCATATAGTAGTTGTCTCATTATATACCTATGTCCTTTATAGAGGACAGTGAGTTCCTTCAGTTAGGGGCCGAGTAGGTCACTGCATCCCCAGTGCTAAGCATGATGTTTGACACATAGTTGCTGCTCAGTAAATATTTGGTCACCCAGGGATGAATAGACCAGTCAATGAGGGAGAGAATGAAGCCAGCCGGCCGGCTCCCCAGAGATGAAGCAGGCTCAGATTCTCATTTGCAGCTGAGAATCACTCTTACCCGTGGTCAGGAGCAGAGACAGGCTTTTACAAACTGGTATCCTGATAGTCTCTTCAAACTGATTTGAGAAACCTTTGTAAAATTCCAACCTTGCTTCCTGTCACCACAGTTATCCAGAAACTGTCAACACCAACAGGACTCCTTGGGGGAAAGCCAGGAAGGCTGTACAATGACTGCTGTCTGTCAGGAGACTATGACGGCACCTTGGGCCCTTCCAGGGGAGGATGAAAGTTCTGATTTCTTCTTATTGGGGTTAAAAACAGGAAGAAGAAAAAAGTTCTGATTAGGTGGACTCTGTCACACCTAGCAAGCCTGCTCTTCTGACTGGAGAGCTGCCCTA
This sequence comes from Rhinopithecus roxellana, assembly GCF_007565055.1. Lineage (NCBI taxonomy): Eukaryota > Metazoa > Chordata > Mammalia > Primates > Cercopithecidae > Rhinopithecus > Rhinopithecus roxellana. The sequence continues at coordinate 67,297,703 of NC_044560.1, read as the reverse complement.
ATGCTGGGAGGCAGGTTTCCAGAACAATCTGGAAGAGAGTGAAGAGATCCGGCTCGGCTTCATTGTACTTACCTGCTAAAAAGTCTCTGCTGCTCAGAAAATGCAAGAAAGAGAAATCTCCCTTTTGGGTTTCTGTGCCTCCATTTTGCTTGTAAAAATGTTAACGATGGGCCAGGTGCGGTAACTCACGCCTGTAATCCCAGCACTTTGGGAGGCCGAGGCGGGCAGATCATGAGGTCAGAAGATCAAGACCATCCTGGCCAGCATGGTGAAACCCCGTCTCTACTAAAATACAAAAAATTAGCCGGGCATGGTGGCGGGCACCTGTAATCCCAGCTACTCGGGAGGCTGAGGCAGGGGAATCACTTGAACCTGGGAGGCGGAGGTTGCAGTGAGCCAAGATTGCGCCACTGCACTCCAGCCTGGGCGACAGAGTGAGACTCCGTCTCAAAACAAACAAACAAACATTAACGATGGCCCCAGGGAGAGTCACAGGTGAGTGAAAAGAAGCTGTTAGGTAGGTACAGAGCTTTCACAGAAGTTTGGGGAGCACAGCAACCCCCAGCTCCTCAGGTCAGAGGGAAAAGCAAACCTGTGGTTAGCCAAGTCTTCTGCCAGCTCACAGAGACCATAGTGGGTAGCGATGAAGATGTGGGACCTAGGATCAGAGCTGCTGTCCATCAGAGCTGCTCTCAAATCCTGGCTCTGTCATTTACTTGCTTGGCCCATTACTGTGGTAGCACCAAAGGGAAGATTGAGGGATGTTAGACAGCTGTGACCTCCATGAGTTCCCAAGCTGTCCCAAGTGATGATAACCATCATCATTGTGATGGACAGTTCTCATGCTTATATAAAGTATAAATATAACCACAGGAGAATTTTTTGGTATTTTTTATCACAATCTAAGTTAATATATATGCTTTTTATGTAAACACAGCATCAAGGCAGTTCCCTGAGCAGTGCCCCCACCACCCCATCACCACCATAAACCCCTCCTCTATGTGAATTCTGGAGCCAACACTGGCAAATCTCCATTCCTCTCTAAACCTTGGTTTTCTTCTCTGTTACAACAACAAAGGCTAATACAGTTATTGAGTACTTTCTGTTTGCTGGGCACTGAGCCAGATGTTTTTATGTGAATTATCCCATGTAATCCTTACAACAACAGTATGAAGTAGGTCCTTATCATTCTGTGCCTCAGTTTCTCAAAAGATTGAGACAATAATACCTACCTCCTGGGATTGGAGTGGGGGCTAGAAACAGAAGATGCATGTGGGATATCTGGCCCTGGTGGTGCTCAATAAATGGTACAGTTCTAACAGTTGTAATGATTACAATGATGTTGGAGAGGTTGCAGGTGAGGAAGTGAAGCAGGAAGAGGAAGATGAGGAAGATGAAATCATGGTTCCCGGTGGGCAGAGATGCCAGCTTATACTTAGACCCTCCCTCAAGTGCTCATCCACAGATGCTGTCCCTCCTGACCATGAGACCTGAAATGTCTCAGCAGTGTCACCATGCATGGTTTTATTCGTCCACACTCAGCTGAAGTAAAGAGGGGGCCTGCACAGATCTATAGAGTAAGTGGGTCTGGCCTTGATGTCCCTGACCTTGGCTATCAACATCTTATTTCTCTCTTGGTGACACCCCCTCCCCTCAGAAGGGCCCCTCCCTAAGCAAGTTACTTACAAGGAGTTACAGGGAGAGGGAAAAAAAGGAACAATCCAAAGTAGCCCAGGTCTAGGACTCCAGAGAGAGCCACCAGGTCAGGGAACATGGGAATGAGGTATTAGATTTGAAGCCCAATAATGTAAGGACACAACAGTCTGGGTCATGCGAAAAGGGACTAAAGGAGTGTGTGATGGAAATTGGTCATTGTCCAGCTATATCCATTCTCCCCTTCTTCCTTTTAGTAATAGGTTCTTGAAATTTTACCGTGCACTTGGCCACTCAGCTGAAGACTAGATTTCCCAGCCTCCCTTAAAGCTAATTTATAGTTATAGCAATAAGTTCTAGCCAATGAGATGTGAATGGAAATGACAACAGTTTATAGGACACATCCTTAAAACAGAAGCCACATGCCCTTCTTCTCCTTTCCAACTTCCAATATGCAGAAACCCAGACCTGGTCCTGATAAAGCAGCTTCCGCCAGGAAGACAAAGACAATCCCATGGGGTTGGCAAAACCATAAGGAACCAAGCTTCCTAGTTCCCCTCACCCTGGGATGCTCACATATCTTGGAGTTTTTCCTTTAGGATTTTATAAACATCGACATTGTTCTTTGCATTAAAGCAGCATAACACATGCTCATTTGCCAATTGTCCAAAATGAGTCTAACGTCCAGTTTCAAGAATGAGAATACTCTGGCTAGAATCCCAGTCAGCATGTTACCAAATCCAGAGAAATCTTGAGGGCTTCTCTGAGGGGACATGGGACTGGTTTTCAGGGTTTCAGGAGAAAAAACCTAAAATTCTGAGGCTCAGATGCAATTTCTGGGCTGAGGTGCAAGGGGAGGTGAGCCACTCTCATGAGAAAGGGCAGAGGGACCCTCCCCCATCCCTCCCCAGATTGCTGGGATCAAGTTCAGGCCAATGCAGAGGATTGGCCTGTACTTGATCCGGCCGAAGATCCAGTGTGGCAACCATGGGACAGCTCATTCCCGGGAAAAACAAGACCCAGGTTTCTCACCATTGTATCCTGGCTTACTCACCATCATGTGGCCTGGCACACAGAAGGAGCTCAATAAATATTGATTTGAATATTGACTGAATGAATAATAAGAATTGTACATTTTGAGCTCTTCAAAACAAGAACAGTTCTGGCAGCAAACACCAAGAGTTAGACACTCTAAAGGAAAGACAAGGGTTGGGTCTGCTTGGCCAGTTTCTTCATGGAACATCCCTCTGAAAACCAAGGAACCACAAAGGCTCTTTAAAAAACAGATCTCTCTCTCTCTCTCTCTCTCTCTCTCTCTCTCTCTCTCTCTCTCTCTCTCTCTCTCTCTCTCTCTTTCGGAATCCCTGGGCCACTTCCCAAACTGTAGCAAACAGGGAGTTTGAGTACTTCAAAAAGTCTGTGGCTTTGGAAAAACTGATTTAGAAAGACTGACTAAATGGAACTGCCTTCTTTCACCACTCATTCATTCACTCAACAAAACTTTATTGAGGATGTACTATATGCCAGCACCCAACCAAGCTCTGGTGTTAAAGAAAAGATTATAGTTTACAACTCTCTCCCCATCCTGAACGAGCTTATGTACTGTCCCAGGCTTTTCTCACAATCACAGCCTCTGCCTGCCTACCTCCTAGCCTCCACCTCAAAGAGTGGGTGGGCCATGGGGAGCACAGCCAGGATGCAACAGCTAGGAGCTACTTGAAGATGGAAGCAGAGACACAGTAATACCACCAACCAGGGATAGAATGAAAATGGATTTCCCCCTGCCAGAATTGTCCTCAGCTACAAACCAACCTTGCCCCTTAGGCCTCCACTCCCCTCCTTCCCATCTGCTGAAAGACGAGTGGGGCTACCCTTACTCTGAGGTGGCACAATTCAGAGTCCAGGCTGCTGCAAACCCCTGCACATGCTGCTGGCTGGAAAGTGGATACAGAGATCAGATCAGAAGGCTTTCCTGGTAGGAGCCTGGACACAGGTGCTCATACTACCCACTGCCATTTGGAGTGTAGTGGTTGTCTCTCAAACCCTTCTTGATCTTGGGCAGATTGGAACTGGGCAGTGAGTGATCTGGGGACCTGGAAAGGGGAAAGACTGGAGGGCAGGGGGAACTAGCCCTGTGCCTGGGAGTTGGGAGAGGAGTGATAGAAGGGGTAGGAATGGGAAGTAAAATACCTAGGAAACCCTGCCTATTAGGGAATTGGGTCTGAAAACTTTTTATCAGAAAACCAGTGTGTATGACAATGATGATGGTGACCACGAGCAGGATGTGGGGCCATGCGTGGTATCAGGAGAAAATGATCATGATCCATCCCTCAGGATAGCCAGCAATAAGGAAAGATGAACTAAAACCCTCACTGGTTGTTTAAAAAAATATGGATTTAGTTCTTGCTGGAGGAGCTGCTTATTTGTGGTTGACTTTATACTTGCAAAAACCAGGACACATATTAAGAGAACACGTCAGGCTTTTTTTTTTTTTTTTTTTTTGAGATGGAGTCTCGCTCTGTCGCCCAGGCTGGAGTGCAGTGGCCGGATCTCAGCTCACTGCAAGCTCCGCCTCCCGGGTTCACGCCATTCTCCTGCCTCAGCCTCCCGAGTAGCTGGGACTACAGGCGCCCGCCACCTCGCCCGGCTAGTTTTCTGTATTTTTTTTAGTAGAGACGGGGTTTCACCATGTTAGCCAGGATGGTCTCGATCTCCTGACCTCGTGATCCGCCCGCCTCGGCCTCCCAAAGTGCTGGGATTACAGGCTTGAGCCAACGCGCCCGGCCCACGTCAGGCTTTTGTAAAAAAAATTTTATTTTGAACTTGTCTGAGACTTGCAGAAGAGTTTCAAAAATAGTACAAAGAGTTCTCTATATCCCTCATCACGTTCCACTAATGATAACATCTTACATGACCATAGGATAATGATCAAGAACGAGAAGCTAACATTGATATAGTATTATTGACTACACCACAGGCCTTATTTGAATTCCACCACTTTTTCTGCTAATGTCCTTTTTTTGTTCCAGAATCCTAACCAGGACCCCACATTACATTTAGTTGTCATGTCTTCTCATCCACTCCAGTCTGGAACAGTTCCTCAGTCTTTCATGAACTTGACACTCTCAAAGAGTACTGGTCTATTCTTTTGTAGAATGTCTCTTCATTTTGTAGAATGTTTTCTTATGGTTGGAATCATGTTATGCATTTTTGGCAAGAATACCACAAAATTCATATTGTGTTCCTCTTATCACATCAAAGTGTTCATAATGTTGATGTGTCATTACTGGAGATGTTTACATTCATCACTTGGTTAAGCTGGTGTCTGCTGAGTTCTCCACTGTAAACCTAACTATCTTTCCATTTGTAGTTGGTAAGTAGTTTGGGTGCAATATTTAGATTTTTAAAAATCCATCGTTTTCTATTGATCATCCCTTTTAACCTCTGCAGGCGTCTGATTCTCCAGGGTAGTATTCTGGTTAGCTTAAGTAGGTCACGGCCCCTTGACCCCAGATTGTCTTGAGGTCAATGGTTTTATCAATGCCCAATAAATATTCAATGGGTATAGGTGGAAAGTTCCACATGAGACATAACCATCAAATGCAATGTGCAAGCCTTCTCTGGATCTTGATTCAAACAAACCAATTACAAAAAGACACTTATAGCAAATTTTAATATAGATAGGATATTGAATGATACTAAGAAATCATTGTTATTTGCGTTAGTGTGATCATGGCATTATGATTATATTAAAAACATCTTTTTCTCATAGAAATATATAGTGAAGTATTGATAGTAAAAGTGATGTGGTAACAGGGATTTGTTTAAAATAATCCAGGAAAAAAACATGTGGATGACGTGAGAGTGGCAAATGCCGATCGTTATTGAGGCAAATAATTGGCACATGGGGCCGGGCGCGGTGGCTCAAGACTGTAATCCCAGCACTTTGGGAGGCTGAGACGGGCAGATCACGAGGTCAGGAGATCAAGACCATCCTGGCTAACACGGTGAAACCTCGTCTCTACTAAAAATACAAAAAAATTAGCCGGGTGTAGTAGTGGGCACCTGTAGTCCCCAGCTACTTAGGAGGCTGAGGCAGGAGAATGGCATGAACCCGGGAGGCAGAGCTTGCAGTGAGCCGAGATCGCACCACTGCACTCCAGCCTGGGTGACAGAGCGAGACTCCGTCTCAAAAAAATAAAAATAAAAAATAATTGGCGCATGGAATTCCATTATATTTTTCTAGTTTTATGCATTTTTTTAATTCCCAAAGTAAAAAGTAAAGGTTTAGATACATTAAAAAGTTATTTGTCTCAGTTAATCTGCCTCAGAAAATACCACACTCATATATTAGTGTAATTTTATTCTGCATTCTGTGAAAACTGGACACTTCCCATACTACAACAAAAGCAAAAAATGATCCCATTCTCAGGATCTGGGTGGTTGCTTGCTTTGGGTTCCCAGCCCAGATGACACTGCCCTCTTGGTGGCTTTCTCTCAGGGGCACTCTTTCATCCTTGTCTTCAGTAAGTATTCACCTTTTTTGCTGCTAACTCCTTTCTTTTTTACTTTTTTCTATTTTTACAGAGAGGTAAGGTCTTGCTCTGTCACTCAGGCTGGAGTACAGTGGCGCGATTACAGCTCCCTGCAGTCTCAATCTCCTGGGCTCAAGTGATCTTCCCACCTCAGCCTTCTGTGTAGCTGAGACTAGAGGCACATGCCACCACACCCAGTGACTTTTTTTCTGTATAGACAGTATCCTCCTACGTTGCCCAGGCTGGTCTCGAACTCCTGGCCTCAAGGAATCCTCTCACCTCAGTCTCCCAAATTGCTGGGATTGTAGGCGTGAGCCACTGCGACCATCCACCAACTCCTTCAACTCATCTTAATGCTTGTCCTGTTCCTTCTAGAGATTTTAGAGGCCATTTAACCCCAGAGTTGGATTGTTAGCCTCTTTGAGGCTCAACTTCTTTATTTATAAAATGAAGCTAGCATAGACATACCACATGGGTCATGAAGAGAACTGCAGAGGATAACATGCGTGCTCCTAATCTGTGCAGGTGTAGTACATTGCGGGTGCTCAAGAAATGGAACTTTCCTTCCACTGTGGTTAAGCCTGCCCCAGAAAACCCTAGAAGAGACCCAGTCCTGGCACAGCAAGACACTTAGAACCCAAAACCTGGGCATGAAACCTGGATAATGTGACTTTGCTGAGTGGCAGAATTGTTGCCTCACTCGGTAGCCTAAGTTGTTTTGGAATTTGATGTAGTTAGAGATATAAAACACAATAATCTGACAAGTCTATACTCTTTCTGACCTGGCAGATATCTCTGAGACCACCGTAGATGATTGTGCAGTACATATACTTGTGATACACAGTTGTACATGGTCATCCCAGACATCTGCCCCCACAGATGTAACTCGCTTCCTGCCTTCCTCTCTCTATCCCCTTCTATTCCTTCCCATCCTTCTTCCTCTTTTCATTCTTTCATGTAAATGGAAATCATAGTAACACTCTGAGGTTGTGACGTAAGTCAAAGTAGATATGTCTAAAGTGCTTTAACTCTAAAATGCTATATAGAAAGTTATGCTTTATTGTTTTATTTTTCAGGACAAGAACTATTATATATGTGTTAGATACCATCAGTTAAAGTGCTGGGTTGGTTTATTTGGGGGGTTTTGCTTCCAGCTGCTGTGCGCATTCCAGTCCCTAAGGCAATCAGTGGTATTTTGAGAACCTAGCTGGCATCCCTACATGACTGGGATAGAGACATGACTCTCCCGAGCAGTGACCCTCCTCCTGGAGCATGCTACCTAGATCCGCACAGGTGAGAAGTGGCTCAACTACAAATCAACACCTGGCACTCAGTGCGTCTGCCCTTGTAATTTCTGGCATGGGGATTGTATCAGAAACCATATGTGTTTCCTTTGTCCTGACATACAAGAGTTGTCTCTCCAGATTGGCAGGTTCACAGGCCTCTGGCTGAACCTCAATTTCAACAACTCTGGAAGGCCCTTTGAGGTGCTCCCCAGGACCCTGTTGGAGTCTCAGTAATAGGGTTTCACTTCCCACCCTGATTTCTGAACCTATTGAGAAGTAAGATAAAAGACCAAGTGGTTAGAGGCCAAAATATCACATTCACCATTGATAAAGTTTAGGTTGGAAGACCTAGCTTGTATCTCTTGGCAAATGGAACCTCAGTTTTAGGTGCAACCCTTTCATAGGAGTGCTGGGCCAGGGGAAGCTTCCACCCTGGCCAGAGCCTGCCTGGAGGAGCTGAGCAGAGCCTATGCTCACAGCTGATGAGTGCTCCCAGGAAGAGGACATAAGGTTTCGAGCCATACTCCCAGTTTTTCCCTCCCAAATTCACCAGTTACAGAAGGAACTCTGACTGGGACCAGTGCTAGCCAAGAACCGTTTATCTCCCACAAAGTCTTCTCAGGGCAAAATGTTTATAGAGTGACAAGTTCCCTCAAGAGGAACATCTGGTCACCCTTGAATCTATGCTATTCTGACAGAATAACTAAAACATGCTCTTCCATGCCCTGTCTGGTGTTTACCACAAACCAAAGCTATGTGCTGGCATTCACACCTCCCACCACCGCTGTCTCTTCTTCCATTTACCTAGCATCCAGCACCCACTCACCACCCACTCTAGTCTGAGGCCCCACAGGGTATCGTGGCTTGAGCCTAGCATTTCCAACTGTTGAAGGGATGCAACCTGCTTCTCTTTTGTTCTTACACAGACACAATCTGTTGGCAGCTTCCACATCTTTGGACCTCAGTGTCATTAAGTATCACATGGCCCCACAACAACAATAAATGGAAAACCTAATCCTCGTGTGTGTGTTTTTAAAAGTCCGTTCCATTTAAATGAGTCATACCGTTAAGTCAACACACAGTTTCGCTTTAAACCCTAAGTCACTTACATAAATCCCCAGGGGTTCACTGTGACCCCGTGTAAGGCTTCTTCCTTTTCTGTAAACTTTCGTTCTTGGATTACACATTTCCAGGGATGACTGCCAACTCCTCCTTTTGCCTTCCGTCCTCTCAGTGTGTGCGCGTGTGCGTGTGTGTTTGTGTGTGCGCAAGCGCATGTGTATTTTATGTCCGCATCCTGGTCCTACAAATAAAAGTCACCTTTCCTGTTTTCTCAGCAACTTGAATCAATTCCACTTTCCCATTTTGCCATTAGTGTTTGGTGTGTGTGCTTTGCTGGATTGGTCAAAGAAGCTCCCCACTCTGCAGAATTTTCGAAGGCTCCTAAGGTAGAGAGCATTACATTGGAAAGAAATGGAACTTACTGATTCTTCAGAGGCTCAGCCTTCTCCTATGAGGACCCAGTTGCTGGTCAGATGTTTAGGAGAACCCGGCAGGCAGTCTATGCTTCACGGTCTTCCCAATAACACTTTATGCTTCCTTCTACTAAGTACAACCATCTATATTTTAATGACTTGTTTCTCTTTCTCCTTCCCTGCTCTGTGAATTTCTCCAAGGCAAAAACTCTGTCCTAGCCAGTTATGATGGCTCACGCCTATGATCTGAGCTACTCAAGAGGCCAATCACTTGAGGCCAGGAGTTCAAAACCAGCCTCGGCAACATAGTGGGGCCTTCATCTCAAAAAAAGAAGAGAAAAAAAGTCCTGTGTTCTATTCTTTTGATCCATTTCAGTTAGCTCCTGACTCTTAGTGCCAGCTCAGTTAATATTTGAGAAAAGGTAAAGGAAAAGAAAGCAGCAAGGGAGGCCAGAAGGGAAAGAGGTCCCAGCACCCTTGAATATGCTGGCACTCCCTCTAGAAAGCTGCTCCTACATGTTTCCCTGTGGCCAGCTCCTGCTCTCTCTGTCATTCCTATGTCCATTCAGCATCACCCCCTCAGAATGTCCTTTCCTGACATCCTTCTTAAAGGAGCCACCACACAGTCACTCTCTATGTTACTTTCCTGTTTTATCTACTTCACAGCTGTTTGTGATCTGAAATTATTTAACTGTATGTTTATTTATTACCCGACTCGCTCCACTATGATGTAAGCTCCATGAGGTACAATAGCTTTAGGATCTTAACAGTGCCTAGCACATAAGTGCCTAACAAGAGTCAATTGAGGCTGGGCACAGTGGCTTACGTCTGTAATCCGAGCAATTTGGGAGACCGAGGCCAGTGGATCACCTGAGGACAGGAGTTCGAGACGAGCCTAACCAACATAGTGAAACCCCATCTCTACTAAAAATACAAAATTAGCCAAGTGTGGTGTCGGGTGCCTGTAATCCCAGCTACTTGGGAGGCTGAGGTGGGAGAATCGCTTGAATCCAGGAGGCGGAGATTGCAGTGAGCCAAGATCACGCCATTGCACTGCAGCCTGGGCAACAAGAGTGAAACTCAGTCTCAAAAGAAAAAAAAAAAAAAAAAGACCAGGCACAGTGGCTCACGCCTGTAATCCCAGCACTTTGGGAGGCCGAGGCGGGTGGATCACCTGAGGTCGGGAGTTCAAGACCAGCCTCACCAACATGGAGAAACCCTGTCTCTACTAAAAATACAAAATGATCTGGGCATGGTGGTAGACACCTGTAATCCCAGCTACTCGGGAGGCTGAGGCAGGAGAATAGCTTGAACCCAGGAGGTGGAGTTTGCGGTGAGCTGAGATCACACCATTGCACTCCAGCTTGGGCAACAAGAGCGAAACTCCATCTCAAAAAAAAAAAAAAAAAAAAAAAGTCAATTGAATGAATAAACAGAGAAAGAGAGAAAGGCAGGCAGGCTCTCCTCTCCTTTTGCCCACTTGAATTGACACCTTAAAATATAGACCACCACAGACAAAAAGAAGCTGTTCTTCTGTCCTTTGCTGACAGGTCCACCTGGCTCTTTAACATGGACCGCAGGGCCCAGAAGGCATCTTTATTGGGAGAACAGTTCAAGATGCAAAAGAACACCATCAGGAATGTGGTGGTGCTCGGGTGCAGAGCCCTTCTGGAAATGGTTCCAGCCACACCACCTGTGTTCACCATACAGACTGAGCTTCTCAAACTGTTCCCTTGGCAGGGAACACAGGTTTCACAGACACCCACAGGTATTTAAGCAGAGGTGAGGGCTACTGTTGATATGTCATGGCACGTGGGAACATGTGGCACTACAAGACCTCAGGGGAGAGCCAGACTTGGCCAGCCAGGAGCCAGGGGCTGCCGTGCTGCTGCCCTGTCAGCTACACTGTCCTCATCTCTCCTCTGTGCATGCATTTCCTGCTCTCACTGCAGACCTGTGCACAGGAGCCAAACACGCTGCTCAAGAACCTCGGAGGCCCATTTCGCAATTCCACAGGGGAAAATCTGGTGAGTCCAGCTTGGGTCCAGTGTCTACATCTTGTCCACTCAACTATGAAGGGAAGAGGGTCACACTGTATGGGTGTGGCAGCTGGTACAGGGTTCAGAAAAAGGGGTATGTAGTTGGGGATCACCCCAAAAACATTTACCATCTTTACCTTAGTCAACAGGTGGTGTGCTCGGTCTCCAATATCTGAGAAGCAGTTTATTGTCATTGCCCTTTAAATGTCCAGATGTTTTCCATTTGTCTTTCCTGTCATTAGCCAACAATCACCTGGCAGTGGAAGCATAAAATATAAGAGACTGCCCTCTGAAATATTTTCTGGGTCACTAAGGGCATTAAACACTTGTTTCCAGTGTTAGGGAAGCTAAAACAGAGGTCGTGGGTCAATGACAGAGAAATGTTTTAATGTCTACATTGGCCTGAGGAAGCCAAATGCTGCAGAAATCCTGTGGGCAGCTTTCCATCTTCCTCTTTCATCAATGTCACGGCCTGAGAAAACAACTCTTGGAATGTATCCACTTGAGTCCAACCATTTCAACAAAACAAGATAGAGTATATTCTGAATGCAACCCAAACACACCTCTCTGTGGGTAATTATGAAACCAGCTCATGCAGCCTTATGCCTCCTGCGATGACTATTTCTGACTCATTCCATTGGTTTTTCTGGCTTTATAGCCCAGTTGTATGTGTTATAAGATGACACTAGGTGAGATCATACCCTTTTTTTGTTTGTTTGTTTGTTTTTAATACTTGGTAATTTTCAACCGAATTTATGTTTAATAAACTGTTCCCTTGGAAGGCCAAGGCAGGCAGATCATGAGGTCAGGAGATTGAGACCATCCTGGCTAACACGGCGAAACCCTGTCTCTACTAAAAATACAAAAAATTAGCTGGCCGTGATGGAGGCCGCCTGTAATCCCAGCTACTCCGGAGGCTGAGGCAGGAGAATGGCGTGAACTCGGGGGGCGGAGCTTGCAGTGAGCCGAGACTGCGCCACTGCACTCCAGCCTGGGCAACAGAGCGAGACTCCATCTCAAAAAAAAAAAAAAAAAAATTCTTCCTCTGTTGAGGGAATCCTGTTGATAGACTGGAAGAGAGACGGGAGGAAGAGGGGCATAAAATAATGTGGCTTCAAAGACAGATGCAGCTCTGCACAGTAAAGTAAGAAATTGGTTTAACTATGGACAGAGACACATTTCCAAAGATGATGTCTCCTTTGGAGGCATATTCCTACCCAAAGAATATGAGAATATGTAACCCAGTGTGCCCACCACTGCCTTGATTTATTGAGAGGTTTGAGGCCAGTTCTGTCTGGTCCCTTTTTGCCCAGGTACTATTCCATGAAGACCCTCTAGGAGACCAAGTCTTCAATCCTGGGGCTTCTACGTGCCCTGGACCATTGGGAGCAGGGACTGTTCACACGGTGTGCGAGGGGCAGAGGGCTGAACAAAGCCCTAGGGCACAGGGTTGTCTTTGGGCCTTGCTAGTAATCACTGTGACTGCAGGCCATGAGCAACGTTCACCACAAACACGTGGACATCTAATCTAGGTCCTGAGGACCAGTGGGGGTCTCCAGGAGTGGGGAGCTGATGGGCTACAGTCCATGTTTCAGTAGAGGACAACTATCTCTCCTTCTGCTCTTGGGGGGTCCTTACTATCTCCCTATCCCCAGCCTGTGGAATCCTTAGTCTGGAGAGCAAAGCTCTCTTTGTAGTTTTGCAGTTATGCAGCATGCTGTTTCTGTCTTATACCTGCACTGGTGACTTTTGAACTGAAACACTACAAATTTGGCTAATTCTCTGCTTCAAACACAACATCCTTCCCCTAAAGCAATGATAACTCATATCTCGTTGTCTGGCCTGGGAGGAAGATCATCAGAGTGCAAGTGAAGAAAATCAGAGAACACAAAGCTGGAAGAGGTGTGCCGGCCTTGGGGGTGGGTAAGAACACAGAGTGAATTATTTAAAACATTAACCCACTTCATATATAGGATCAGGTATTGCGCCTGTATATAAGCCTTGTTATTGTGGAGTTGTGTGTTCTCGTTCACACGGTTTCTTGCAGGGCTACAGGACAGACATGTGGACCTCACATGGAGGAGAAAGCAGGAAAAGTAGCTGAACTGGCTTGGTTCAGCAGAGTCTGGGCTGAACTGTGGATGTCCTCCTGCAGAGTTGAGTGGGGAACCTGGATCTTGGGATAGGTACCAGGGTGAGACAATTCTGAGGCATGTTCTATACCAGCTCGTCCAATAGGAATATGCTGAGAGTCACATATTTAATTTCACATTTTCTAGTAGCCACAGTTTGAAAAAGCAAAATGAAACAGATGAAATTAATTTTAATATTGATATATTTATTGAACCTTGTCTACCTAAAATATTGTATCAATGTGGTAATCAATATAAAAAATAATATGCTTTACTATATATATATAGTTAGAAATCCAATGTGTATTTTATATTTGGAGCGCAACTCAATTCTTACTAGCTACATTTCAAATGCTCAGGGGTCACAAGTGGCTAGTGGCTACCATATTATAGGTCAGGGAAGCTCTATACTCTTTCTCACAGGTTCCCAGTGGGATTGAGCCCCAGTTGCCCACAGTGGTAATCTTCTGATTGATGTCCCCTTTCTAGATTTCCTTTCCTTCCCTGAAGGCCTCTATTCCCTTGCCAGTGCTTCCTGGGATCATCCATCAAATGAACTACTTGCTGTCAACTCCTTCCCTCAAAGTCAGCTTCTGGGAAATCCAACCTAAGATATGATTGTTCTAAGCCCATAAGCACTAAGGATAGCCACATCTTCTGTTAATTAACTTCTTCTCATTGTTGAACTTTCTATTACTTTTACATGGAGTAAATACTTGCTAAAAGTTACAGCACGGTGTATTCTGTGTTATGACAACCTAGCGGAAAGGTCTGCCCATTCTGGAGCCTGAATAGCAAAGACGAGAACAATGTCCCCTTCCCTCAGGCCAAAGTGGTGCGAGCAGTAGCAGTGCCCAAGGAGACAGCTGTGCTTAGCAGGGGGGTGACCTCTCGAGTGTCACCAACAGCAATGTGCCTGGGCAACAAGGAGACTAGGGCAGCAGAACACAAAGGACTCATCTTGCTTTCACATAAGATGGCCCTGGTGACCCTCGGATAGGCCAGAGGACAGTTTCCAATCACCAGACCAAGGGAAGGAAGTACTGGCTACCACAATTTTATATTTAAAAGGAAATTTAAAATTTTGTAGGTATAGATGGTAAGGTCAGGACACCCAGTGACAAGTGATTTAATTCTCTTTTGTGTTTTGTTTTGTTTGAGACGGAGTCTCGCTCTGTTGCCCAGGCTGGAATGCAGTGGTGCACTCTCCACTCACTGCAATCTTTGCATCCTGGGTTCAAGTGAGTCTCGTGCCTCAGCCTCCTGAGTAGCTGAGACTACAGGTGCACACCACCACACCTGGCTAATTTTTCTGTATTTTTTTGTTGAGACAGAGTTTCACCATGTTGGCCAGGCTGGTCTCGAACTCCTGGCCTCAAGTGATACATCCACCCACCTCGACCTCCCAAAGTGCTGGGATTACAGGCGTGAGCCGCCCCGCCCAGCCACAAGTGAATTAACTCTCAATCTGCTGTTTCAGTCAGGATGACTTCAAAGAATCCTCTGTTCATACCTCCGAGAACAACAAAGAAAAACAATAACCAGTTGAGATGCAGATCAGCTCTGGCACTGTTCATAAATTCTCCTAGAAGAACTGCTTTCCAAGGAGTGGGAACCTGACTTATAATGATGCCAAACAACACCTGACAAATAACACAGCCCTGAGGGGGTGTGGAGCAAAGATGAAAGAGCAGTTTCATGTCAGCAAGCACTAACATATTTCTAGAAGAAACCTGACCCCAAAATGCTACATCTACATATATTAACAAAATATTCTGTGATTTATTTATCCAATGAAACTGGAAATTTCCTTCCTGCTCATTTGCACTTTGTCTCCATTTCTCTTATACAAAATGGAATACCTTTTGAGAATCTAGATGATTATTGCCAGGCACATTTTCACTGGAGCCATCATCTCACCAAATAAAGGCCAATATATTTCAACCTCCATCAGCCAACATAATAAATGAACAAAACATTATATAGAAGACGAGTCTAAACTTGTGGCCTTATTTCCTTACCTTCTAAAACCATATGCCTCATCATCTTTTCCAAAAAGTGAATTTAAAATAACAATAATAACATTTCATTTTGGCTTCCACAACAAACTCTACTGAAATTACTCTCTCTAAAGTCACCAGCAATTCCCTATCCTAATAGCAGGGGTCTTCTCTCAGTTATCTTCCTACTTGAATTTTCTGCAGCATACAACATATTGAACAATCTTTTCTTTGTTCACTCCGTTGCAATAAATATTTATTAGTACCTACTATAAGCCAAGCACTCTTGTAAACATCTTCAGTATATTAGAAAATAAAATAAAGACCTCTTCCCTTCTGGAGCTTACATTGTAGCATAAGAAGACATCATAAACCATAACCCTAAGGAAACGATAGCGTATGTTAGAAGGTGGAGACCAAACTGCCCTTTGGTGTAGCAAGGAAGGTCTTGGGCTTTGAAGGCAGGAAAGCATGATTCAGAGACTGGAGATGACAGAAAGCTGGGGGGTGACATGAGATTTTCCGCAAAAATATCCCCAAACAGTCTGTGACTTCCTAAGCATCACAAAATGCCAATGTGACTAGATCTCTTATAGAAAACAGAGTTGGGGTGTTGCTTCCCAGCTGGCTCTGGCAAGTTCTATGGATTCCCTCAAATCCACCTCTCCGGACTCTCTCACTCCTGCCACTGCATTGAGTTCGGGTCCTGAGTTCTGCCTGGATGACCGCCTTAGCCTTCAAGTTGCAGTCCTTTCTGGAGCCCCAGTCTTACTATCATCCACTTCACTCCCCATAGTGCTGCCTGGTGGATTGATTGTCCCCTAAAATACAAATCAAATCCTGGCACTAGCTTTTTCCTGAAGTAGACATCCTAAATTGGCAATATGCTTTCCAAAGAGCCCCTGATAATATAGACACTGAGAGACACACGCTCATCTGCTGAAAGAAGCATACCTAGAAAAAGCACAATGGAATCCATTTTTCTCATGAAACTAGAGCAAAATGCTACTCCTATTAAAGAGGGTTGACATGCTTTTCATTGCTTTAGGAACTACCCGTAGTTGAAATAAACAGCAAAGATTCTAAGGAACTACAGGTCATTGACAGAGGTAAACTAATTTTAACAGCAATCCAGATAATCACGAGTGGTTGGTTTGGGGGCTTCAGAGCTGTCACCAAGCAGTTTAAAGCACAGGAAGCAAGCTCACTGCTTGGAAGTTGAGGAGCTGCAGATTAATCCCTAAATTTAGCATCTTGATATGGGTAAAAGCAAACTAGGTACACGATTGCCCAATCAGAAACACAGAATCAATTCACTTAGCAATAGCGAGTTATGTTTCTGCTCTGAAGGTAGGTCAGCAGTGTACAGGCATTGCCCAGAGGAAACACCCAGGGAGGCAGTCTGGGGCTGCGTTTCCTCAAGGAAGCATGGTTGAAGGAAGAAACTGCAGTGTAGCTGAAATAAATGAAGGTTATCATTAAGAAGATGGTGCTGACAAGTTTCAGATCTGAAGGATGAATTAATAATGATACTAAGTCTCAAGAATAGTGAAATCGTGATCATTGCTCACATCTCCTGCCTGCATGGTATATGCAGAAACTAAGCACTCTCTAACCTTTACATGAATCAATGAGATAAGATGTTGCTATTTCTTTTTCTTTAAATGTCAGTGTTTCCCAGTACTCCACCTTTACCCCTCTTCTCCTATTTAAGCTTTTTCCTAGGTGGATGAGGAACCTGGGGCATGGAGCATTCAGGTAACTTGCCTGAACCCGAACAGTGAGTAACAGGACTACAAGGAGTGACTCAAGCCCAAGTAAAGTAAGTCTGAAAACCAGTGAATGAGGCGTGAGTCAGAAACGATAAAGACGGAGGTCAGGATGGAGGATGGGGCAAGGAATGGGTTGGTGCAGGCAGGTTAGAACCAAGGCCAGGAGGAACTACAGAACACTGAATTTTCTTTTGGCTGTTTCCTGGTATATCTCAGAAGTAAGAATGGTTGTTAAGAGGAACCACGAAAGTAATGAAAAAGTATGCTGACATAAAAGGGGTTAAGAATGACCTCCAATTGAGGCCAGGTGCGGTGGCTCACGCCTATAATCCCAGGACTTTGGGAGGCCAAGAGGGGCGGATCACCTGAAGTCAGGAGTTCTAGACCAGTCTGGCTGACGTGGTAAAACCCCGTCTCTACCAAAAATACAAAATAATTAGCCGGGCATGATGATGGGTGCCTGTAATCCCAGCTATTTCGGAGGCTGAAGCAGGAGGATCGCTTGAACCCATGAGGCAGAGGTTGCAGCGAGCCAAGATCACACCATTGCACTCCAGCCTGGGTGAAAAGAGCAAAACTCCAGCTCAAAAAAAAAAAAAAAAAAAAAAAAAAAGAATGACCTCCGATTCAGTCACTCATTCAACATGTGTTTACAGAACACCTAGCATATGTCAGACTCTGTTCTAGGAGCAGCATTGAAAAAGTAGATAAAATACTGGCCTCACTGGAGTTACACCCTAGTTGAATAATAATAGATTAAACATGAAACACTAAAAATAATAGATTGCATATGCCCTGTTGTCATAGCCAGCCCTTTCCAAGGCAAAACCCCAGTAAAACCAGATTAGGAAATTAGGGGAAGAATAAAGGAGAAAAATAACAACTTCTGACCCTTCAGGCCAAGCTCTTCCTCATCTAGCAGAGATGCCCAAGATACAAGTGGCTCTGGCAGTGTGAATACAGTGACTTAGAGTTGGGCACACTCAAAATCACTAGACCAAGCCAAGCACCATGGCTCATGCCTATAATCCCAGCACTTTGGAAGGCCAAGGCAGAAGGATCGCTTGAGCCCAGGAGTTCAAGACCAGCCAAGGCAACAAAGTGAGACCCCCATCTCTAAAAAAATTTTAAAATTACCTGGGCATGGTGGTGTGCACCTGTGGTCCCAGCTACATGGGAGGCTGAGGCAGGAGAATCGCTGGAGCCCAGGAGGTCGAGGCTGCAGTGAGCCTTATTCACGCCACCGCACTCCAGCCTGGGTGACGGAGTGAGACCTTGTCTCAAAGAAAAATAAAAATCACTAGGCCAATCACATCACCTTCTGGTTTTGGGGGGGTGGTTTTAAGAGATAGAGTCTTGCCCTGTAGCCCACGTGGGAGTGCAGTGGCACAATCATAATCACAGTAGCCTTTAACTCCTAGGCTCAAGGAACCTTCCCGCTTCAGCCTCCCAAGTAGCTAGGACTACAGGTGCAGACAGGGTCTCATTATGTTGCCCAGGCTGGTCTCAAACTCCTGGCCTCAAGTGATTCTCCTGCCTTGGCCTTCCAAAGCACTGGGATTACAGGCATGAGCCACTATGCCCAGCCAACTTCTCATTTTTTAATTACCTTCTATGACTCCCTCACCAAAAAAAAAAAAAAAAACACACACACACACACACATATATATATACACACACACATATATATACACACACACATACATACACACACATACACACACACATATATATATATAGTTTGGGTTATGCTTGCTTGAATACCTTGCAGGAAAGAAACATTACTTCCCAATGCAGCTCACTCTAGAGAAGTTTAGGTTTGGTTTTGTTTTGTTAACCTTATATTGACTCTGACATTAAAATTTTTTTATAACCTAGGTGATAGGTCAATAGGTGCAGCAAACCACCATGGCACATGTTTACCTATGTAACAAACCTACACATTTGGCACATGTATCCTGGAACTTAAAATAAAATTAATTTTTAAAAAATCATTTTATATTTTCAGTTTGGGGTTATCCACAAATTAATAAAAATGTTTTCTGGATAAGTGGCTTTCAAACAATGCTCTGTAAAGCCCTTGGTGCTTTGAGGAAGTTGCTCAGAAGTACTGGGGCAGGGTGGGTGGGCAAGAGAGGAAACTTCTACCGACCCAGTAGACAGGGCCTTGAGTTTAGTTTCCACAGAGAATTTTATTGGAAGAAAGGGTTGCATAGTTAGAAAAACATTTGAAAACCCCTGTTCCAGATATTCATCCCACAAGTCACTATTATAAATGTTGAATCGAATAGAGTTGAGAGCAGAGCATTAAGACACATTTCCCTGCATGCGGATGGCAATCCCTGTGTCTTGGGTATGGCAGGAAAGCCAATTGCCAATCAATCTCATTGTTCCACATGGACCCCCAAGGCTTATGAAAGACCCTGTAAATATCTCCCTGAAGCCGTCAGAGTGTGCCCTTTTAAGTTTCATCATTCATGGGGATCATTGCTTTTCAGCACTGGCTCTGCATTAGAATCACCTGGGAAGTTTTAAAACTACCACTGGCCGGGCGCGGTGGCTCACGCCTGTAATCCCAGCACTTTGGGAGGCCGAGACGGGCGGATCACAAGGTCAGGAGATCGAGACCATCCTGACTAACACAGTGAAACCCCGTCTCTACTAAAAATACAAAAATCAGCAGGCGCAGTGGCGGAAGCCTGTAGTCCCAGCTACACGGGAGGCTGAGGCAGGAGAATGGCGTGAACCCGGGAGGCGGAGCTTGCAGTGAGTGGAGATCGCACCACCGCACTCCAGCCTGGTCAACAGAGCGAGACTCTGTCTCAAAAAAAAAAAAAAAAAAACTACCACTGCTCCTCAAGAAATTAAATATCGTTACCACGCAACCCAGCCATTTCACTCCTAGATGCTAGGATTATAGGCATGAGCCATGGTGCTTGGCTTGGTCTAGTGATTTTGAGTGTGCCCAACTCTAAGTCGCTGTATTCACACTGCCAGAGCCACTTGTATCTTGGGCATCTCTGCTAGATGAGGAAGAGCTTGGCCTGAAGGGTCAGAAGTTGTTATTTTTCTCCTTTATTCTTCCTCTAATTTCCTAATCTGGTTTTACTGGGGTTTTGCCTTGGAAAGGGCTGGCTATGACAACAGGGCATATGCAATCTATTATTTTTAGCGTTTCATGTTTAATCTATTATTATTCAACTAGGGTGTAACTCCAGTGAGGCCAGTATTTTATCTACTTTTTCAATGCTGCTCCTAGAACAGAGTCTGACATATGCTAGGTGTTCTGTAAACACATGTTGAATGAGTGACTGAATCGGAGGTCATTCTTTTTTTTTTTTTTTTTTGAGCTGGAGACCCTAGAGTGGGCAGCTCCTCTCTGCAGCTGGTAGTCCCAACTTATGCCCAGCTCTCAGCAGAGAGGAGATCCTGGAGAACGTAGCTCCTCTCCAAAGGCAGGTCATCTGGTCATCGGAGTTTGGCTGAATCCAGGGATTTTTATGGGCTTCAGAGGGGAGGAAGTGCATGCTGATTGGTTCATGGGTGGCCATGGGCGGGCCTGAAAATAGCACCATAAGTTCCCATTCTGGCCCATCAGCCCCACCACCAGGCTTTAGGCCATCCCTGGCTTGAAGGTGAGGCTTCACCAGGGACCTGCCCCTTTCTGCCCAGGAGCCTGTTTGCCTCCTGCCACTGCCCAAGCTATTTGTGCTGAGGGGTGCCTGCAGGCCCACGCTGAGCCACCCTCAGTGCTCCCTCTGTCTCTCTCCTGTGCTCATCAGTGCCCAAAGCCTGGAGGGGAGCCAAGGCGGCAGGGGGCTGGCATGTCAGTGCTGCTCTGAGCATGCGTACACCCAGCTGGGTTGCAACAGGGCCTGGGCTTGGCCTCAACTTTGCTCCAAAATCAGAGTGGGCACCGGGAGTGGGGGAGAAGCCAGGCAGCAGGAGCAGGCACTTCTGAGCCTGCAGGGGCAGGGTCAGAAGTCATCCCCCAAGAGATGCCCAGGTCCACAGCCGTGGCTAGATGGCTGCAGCTGTGCCTGTAGGGCAGGGGACCTGCCTGATTCTGGCCCCCAAGAGCACAGAGATGTCCAGGTCTGGGGCTGTGCCTGGGCAGCTGAAGCTGCACCGGCGGAGCACAAGGCTCCCGCCCTGCCAGCTCGGAAGTGGGCAGGGCTTCCACAGTTCCCGGCTCCTCCCAGCTCTGTTGAGCTCACAGCCCTGGCCACGGCCCCACCCCCCCCCCCCCCCCCCCCCCCCCCCCCGCCCCGCAGCCAGTGTCATGACAGCAGTCACTCCAGACGGGCCACCCATGCCATCACTAAGATTGCAACACTGCACTCCAGCCTGGGCAACAGAGCAAGACCCTGTCTCAAAAAAAAAAAAAAAGTTATTTTCTGGAATTATGCTTGCCATCAAACCCCACCTGGAGTTTGCAAATATCATATTCCTCTTTCTGAGACTTGCATTAGTTAACATTGCCAGTCTTCACCTACTCTCATTGTTGCACATTGCCCTTCATGAATCCTAAGCTGGAGCAGATACACCCATTTGTGAGGCTCAGGATATAATGATTCAGAGAATGCTCAAGCATCCTAGCTTCTTCTGAATCATTATGTCCTGAAGCACTTAGCTCAGTCTACAGCTAATAATTAAGAACAGTGGCCTTATTATCAAGGCTGTACTGGAATCCCAGTTCTGCTACTTGGTGGGAGAATGAACTTGGGCAAACCTTGTTTCTAAGCTTCAGATTTCTCATCTCTAAAGTAAGGATAATAAAGCCTACCTGTAAGGACTGTTATGGGCATTAAATTCCCACCACAGATGTAAAGTTCTTGGCTCAGAGTGAATGTGAAATAAACTGCTAATGATTATTTCTTCCCAGGGAGTTGTAAGACTGGGAGATCTAGCCCCTCCTCCAATATCCCGATGCTGGTATATTGGTATGCAACCTCCAAACATTCAGGACTTATAGCAGGTGCCTGCCTGCGCTCTTTAAACCAGTCTTCTAGGGGGAAGGCAAAGGGAATGATCAGTTATCTCTGGTTCCCTCATCAGTCCCAGCAATGTCCTAGTGTTGGGGTGCACTAGCAAATATTGTCAGAGCATTTTCTCAGGTCCACGACCACCACCCTACCCTTTCCTGGTCTTTCCTTCCTAAGCCAAGAGCCATTCCTAGAGACAGGACCCCTGTCCCTGTGCTAAACATCTGAATTTCACCACATAGTATCTTGCCATTAAAACCTAAGAGTTTCTGTCTCGGAATTGGCCACTTTTTTCTTCCAACCATTTACAGAAAATGTATACTCCATAATTTACAATTCCACAACCACCTGGAATAGAATTTGTTCCTCAATACAGCATCTGACATCTGACAGGAAGTATGGAATAAATAATCAATAAGCAGTTAAAGCTCCACGTTAAAACCCTCCCACCCAGCTTAAATACTGGGTGAACTCCTCTTTCATGTTGTTTTATCGGTCAGAATGGTTTCCTCTTCCCTACCTCTGAATTCTTATTATCACTATCTTTATTGCATACTTACTAATTGATCCAAGATCCTACAGCTAATAATCGGCAAATCTAGAATTCAGCTGTACTGACTTGAATAGCATCTCCCCAAAATTCACATCTACTGGAACGTGGAATGTGAACTTATTTCAAAATAGAGTCTTTGGCTGGCATGGTGGCTTATGCCTATAATCCCAGCAATTTGGGAGGCTGAGGCAGGAGGATCGTTTGAGCCCAGGAATTGGAAACCTGCCTGGCCAACATAACAAGACACTGTCTCTACAAAAGTAAAAATTAAAAAAAAATAGCTGAGCATGGTGGCATATGTCTGTATTCTCAGCTACTTGGGAGGCTAAGGAGGAGGACTGCTTGAGCCCAGAAACTGAGGCTGCCATGAGCCGTGACTGTGCCACTGTACTCCAGTCTGGGTGACAGAGAAAGACCGTCTCAAAAGAATAAAAAAAGGTGTCTTTACAGATGTAATCAAGTTAAGGTAAGGTCGTACTGAATTAGGGTGGGCCCTAAATCCAGTGACTGGTGTTTTAAAAAGAAGGAAACGTGGACACAGAAACACAGGAGGAGACACAGAGAGGAAGGTCATGTGAAGATGGAGGCTGGGGTGGGAGGGATGCCACCACAAGCTGAGGAATGCCAAGGATTTCCAGAAGTCACCAGAAGTGAGGAAGAGGCAAGGAAAGAATCCTCCCTCGTGGCTTCAGAGAGAGCATGGCACTGCCAATTTTGGACTTCCAGCCTCCAGAACTGTGAGAGAATAAATATCTGTTAAGCCACCTTGTTTTTGGTAATTTGGTATGATGGCCCTAGGAAACTAATACATTGTCTGTCAGATATCAGACATCCTCATTCTTAATGATATCTCATCTGTACCACGATGTTATGCAGCCTTATGCTTGTAGCACCTAAACCGTATCCCTCATAGCACATTTCTCAGGTGCCTTCTATTTCACAGTAGGAGGCAGATGGAGTACCTAGAAGTTGAGGTGGTATGGAGGCTGTGTTAAGGGATGAGGAAGAAGTAGGATTATTGCAAGGTAGTGGATGGGCAGGGCTGTTTTCTTGAAACTATGCCCAAACTTCATTGTTAGACAGACCCTGTGATTTAGCAGAAAGAGGAAAATTAGTTTACTAATGAAAGAATTGTGATGCATTAAAAAGCCAGAAGGATGGGGAGTTGCAAAGCCTGCCACAAACGAGCTCTGTGATTAAGCACGTGGTAGTCAGATGTGGCTTTTTAAGCTATAGGCAATTCATCTTGGGAACATTGACACATAGTCTGAAAAGCAAAATATTACTCTTTCAGCTATAAAAAAACTCCTGTAATCCTCATTCAGTCCCACCCAATCCCTGATCCTTATTCTGTAACTCCCAATTCTAACACAGAGCACTTAACTTTTTAGTTGACTAAATAAATAAGGGAATGAATACTGAGAATAGAAAAGGGTTGGAGGTGTCAGAAATGAAATGATGGTCAAGGAAAGAGAAAGACTCAGATGTATAGTAAGGGCATGGAAGAATGTTCAAGAATCAAAGATGTCTGCCACTAACATTTGGTAATCAAAAGCCATAACAAGCAAATGTGGCAATATATCAATGTCTGTTCCATCTTGGCAGTGAGCGTAGGGTGTTTGTAATATTCTTTATAGTTTGGTGGGCTTAAAATGTTTCCTTTAAAAAAGAACAACAGTGCAATAGCAACCTCAAAATGAGTGCATTAAATTGGCAGCATTCAATTCACTTGCTTTGATGGGTGAATCCTCTCCTTCATCAGCAGAACTGATCTGTGGTAAAAACAGTTCATTCTCACACACAGATAGACCAAAACAACCCTTTTGGAGAGCACCTGCAAAAATATATACGAAAAGCCATAAAATATTTATTTCCTTGGATTTTGTACTCCTGGTTCCGGGAATTTATGCAAAGGCAATGATAATTTGAAAGGAAAACTGATGAAAATATGTAAATTCTATGACAATTTTTTAATAACAATGAACACTTGGGAACGATTTAAGGTGTCAGTGGGGAGTGCTCACCACTGCCCCCACCCCGTTCACGCCACCCTAAGCTGTGCCTGGATGGCTGTGTGTAAGGAACATGGCTGTGGTTTGGTCAAGGACAGGCCAAGGTAAACATCCACGGGGACTCAGCGAGTTTAGAGCGCAGGCGCATAACTCCACTTGTTATCACAGCTTTGTAGCCACTACATGGGGAAGGCCATCCCTTGGCTCTCAGCCACTATTGTCTGTAAAAGGTATAATTGCCCATTGACACTGTGCAGACGTGCTGGCACCCAGAGAGAGAGAGAGAGCCAGAGGTGTCCATCTTGGAGACTGACAGTGGGGAGCCAGGACACAGCTCGGCTTGCTTGTGCCCAGAGAGAGAAAGAGTTAAGCTGCTGACCCTGAAAGCAAGGGAGAGTCAGCCACGCAGCTGTGTGGGGCAGCCGCCAGTCTAAGCAGCTGAGACAGGGTGGACAGTGTGGAGAGCTAGTGTAAGAAAGCTGTTGACGAGAGCTGCTGCTGAGTAAAATATCTTTCACCTGCCTATGGTCCCCTGAGTGTTCTTTCTGCTCATCCACCCACTCCCCTTAGACCTCAGCATGGGCTGGAACCTGACCCCAAGCATGACATTTGGTGCAGTCATGAACCTGACATTGTGGTAGCCTCCACCCAGTCTCTGTTTCTGCCCTTGCCCCCGCCATCTACTCTCCACTTAGCAGCCAGGGTGATCCTTTCAAAATGAAATCAAACTGCTTCCTTGCTTCATTTCAAAATTCTCCCACCACCCTCACTGCTCCACCCTGGTCTGAACCACAACCTCTGGGGCCTGGATAAAGCAGTAACTCCCTAAATGGTTTTCCCTCTTCCATCTTCTTTCCCCTTAGCACAAAAGTAAAATTGCTTCCTTTCAAATCACAAATCAGATCATGTCACTCTACTCAGAACCTTCCAGTGGCTTCCAGTCTGACTCAGCACACTAATGACTCGGCACACAAGGAATTCATCTCCTTCCAGTTACACTGAGCATTTTTGTTGGTTGCCGGCTGTACTCATAATGCTCTCTCCTTATATCCACACAGCTCACTCTCTCACTTCCTTTAAGCATAAATGAAATCCCTTATCTTGGTATTGACAAGCCGAGAGCAGACTCTCCCAAAGTGAGCAGTGAGGTCATGACCACTCTAGTTTAAACTTTAACCAATCCATACAGTCTCATCCTACTTCCCTGTTTTATTTTTTCCTCTTAGCATTTATCATCTTCTAATAAATTAAATAACTTAGATATAGGCAGGCATGGGGATCACGCCTGTAATCCCAGCACTTTGGGAGGCTGAGGCGGGCAGATCACCTGAGGTCAGAAGTTTAAAACAAACTTGGCCAACGTGATGAAACCTCATCTCTACTAAAAGTACAAAAATTAGCCGGACGTGGTGGCATGCACCTGGAGCCCCAGCTACTCAGGAGGCTGAAGCAGGAGAATTGCTTGAACCCAGGAGGCAGAGGTTGCAGTAAGCCGAGATGGTGCCATTGCACTCCAGCCTGGGCAACAGAGTGAGGCTCTGTCTCAAAAAAATTAATTAATTAATTTTTAAAAATAACTTGGCCGGGCGAGGTGGCTCAAGCCTGTAATCCCAGCACTTTGGGAGGCCGAGATGGGCAGATCACGAGGTCAGGAGTTTGAGACCATCCTGGCTAACACGGTGAAACCCTGTCTCTACTAAAAAAATACAAAAAGCTAGCCGGGCCAGGTGGCAGGCGCCTGTAGTCTCAGCTACTCAGGAGGCTGAGGCAGGAGAGTGGCCTAAACCCAGGAGGCGGAGCTTGCAGTGAGCTGAGATCCGGCGACTGCACTCCAGCTCGGGAGACAGAGCGAGACTCCGTCTCAAAAAATAAAAATAAAAATAACTTAGATATAGCCGGGCGTGGTAGCACACGACTGTAATCCCAGCTACTCAGGAGGCTGAGGCAGGAGAATCACTTGAATCTGGGAGGCAGAGGTTGCAGTGAGCCGAGATCGTGCCACTGCACTCCAGCCCACGTGACAGAGTGAGAGTCTGTCTCCAAATAAATAAATAAATAAACTTAGATAAAATTTTTCAAGTGCCTACCTCTTCTGCCCCAAACACACTTACGCTAGAATATAAATTCCATGAGGAAAGGGATTTTTATTGGTTTTGTTCACAGCTGTTTTCCTAGCACCTAGAACAGTGTCTGGCACATAGTGGACATTCAAAAAACATTTGTTAAATGAAAGGATGAATGGTTAAGTAAATCAGATGGAAGATGATGAACAATTAAGCAATCAGAAAAAATACTGTCCTTGTATAATGTGTCAACATGGAAACAGGACATAATGTAAACATCAGAATCCCTGTGCTGTGATTCTAGTTTTTGTGGCTCTGGTTACATTGTTTGTGTGTGTGTGTGTGTGTGTGTGTGTGTGTGTGTGTGTGTTTTGCTTTCCCTTTCCTTAAACATTGGCTTTCCCAAGTTTGTCCTTGGTCCTCCTGTCATTTTTATCTACTCTTGTAGCTTCAAATACCATCGAGTTTATTTATAGTTTATTTAGCATGTTGTCCAAGCGACCGTCTTGGGCCCAGGGCCCTACCTGTAGCTTGTCATCCACACTTCTCAGGTTGCTTTTTACACAGCACCATACTAGTTAGAATATGGTCTGGGGATAGTCGTGTCTTCATCAGTCTCCCCCTATAAAACGGAGGACTCATAGTATAAGTTGCCTAGAACATATTAGTGAGGACTCAATAAATGTTTGAGTAGGATGAGCCGGGTGGCTCATGCCTATAGTCCCTGCACTTTGGGAAGCCAAGGCGGGTGGATGGCTTAAGCCCAGGAGTTTGAGACCAACCTGGGCAACATGGCGAAACTCCATCTCTATAAAAAATACAAAAAAATTACCTGGGCTGGTTGGTGGTGCACGCATGGAGTCCCTGCTATTTGGTGGCTGAGGTGGAAGGATCACTTGAGCCGTGGAAGTGGAGGCTGCAGAGAGCCCAGATCGCACCACTACACTCCAGGCTGGGCAACAGAGTGAGATCCTGTCTCAATAAACAAGTAAATAATCAGTTGAGTGCATACTGTGTGCCAACTACCTTTAAGAACTTTATATATGATCCCAGCAGCCCTGAAATGTAAGCATATCTATCTCCATTACACAGATTAATGAGGAAAAATTAGGTTTATAATGAACAGTGACCAAAAAGTATGCAAACATTAAATTAGGTGTTAAAGTGGTGGGATTGTAGGTGCTTTCTTTTTTTCTTTCAAAAATTTCTTTAGTAGTTAGGCTGTTTGTGTGTATGCATGTGTATGTGTGTATGAGTGCGTTCGTGTGTGACCGAAACAGTAACCGGCAAACATAGCAACAGGAAATTGTGGGGCAGGGTCTGGGAAAAGGGGAGGAACCCGAAGGTACTGACAAGCCCAGACCAGACTCCCCCGAAGTGAGCAGGCAGCAAAGGCTGAGAGTGCCAGCTGCCTGGGTACTGACGGACCCCACCCACGGAAACGATGCCTTATGAGGAAGCTAACCAGGGGCACTTACCCACGACCTGCGCAGGCGTGGCTTGAGAAAACGCCCGTTGTGGGTGGAGCCACCCGAAAGGCTCCGGTCGGGGGCGGGAACAGGAGCGGCTCGCGGGCTGGCGCCAATAGGCTGCCGCAGAGACAGGGCGGGCTCTGCCAAGGGACGCGCCGCGGGGCGGTCCCTGCGCCTGAGCCTCTAAGAGAGGGAAGGAACACTCCTCCGAACTGCGCGTCGCTACGCGTAGGTTTGCGGCGCCGTCGACCCCAGAGGCGGGGCCGGAAGCGCTACGGTTTGACCCCCGAGTCCATCTGTTCCCGAAGGGGCGGCCGCCTTTCTCGCAACCCACTCTGCCTCCTCTTCTTCTCCCCCATTACCCGGAGACCGAAGCCCCCAGCCAGGGCGGGGCGGCGCAGCTCGAGCTCCCGGACCCGGAAGAAGCGCCATCTCCCGCCTCCACCATGGAGCCCACCGCGCCGTCCCTCACCGAGGAGGACCTCACTGAAGTGAAGAAGGACGTGAGTAACGCAACTGTGCCCAGGGCGGGCGGGTGCGGGCTGCAGCCCAGCGGGCAAGGGAAGCGGAAGCCTGGAGTCCGAGGACGAGGAGGATCCTCCAGGTCCGAGGAGCGGAAAGTCCTAGCACAGGAAGACTGTGGCGAGCCCTGCATCCGAGGGACCTTGGTGGCAGTGGTCCTCCAGTGACCTGTCAATCCAGGTTTTACGTCGCTAAACGCAGAGCTTGGGCTTTATTGCCCAGTGGAGTTTTGATTCTTGCCCACTCCTCACCCATCCCCTCATGCTTTTCCCCACACTGTGTTCTTGGAGCTGCTTCGTCATGGACCGGTGGCTCAGATTCATCCTTGAGTCAGGCTGCCTAGGCTGCTCTCTCAGCCTGGAGCGAAGGCTGTACCAGGTGAAGGATCCCAAGCAGTGGACCAAAAATGTGAAGCTCTTTTGCATAGGGGGCTTGAGGAAGCTCAACAGCTGAAAGCACAACCTGGAATTCCCCTAGTAAGCAGACGCCCACATATTTAAATTGGGGTTGGGGGAGTGAATACACGTAACTGAAAATTAATGTACAGGTAAACGTCGAAAATATTCAGTAGCTAAATTATGCTCTTCTCGGATGGTGCAGAACTACATAAACCTTCATATTTATTTGTAACGAATGGCTTTGTTGAGATAGGACATTCTTTTTTCTTTGCGTTTGCTTTGCCAGGTGAGACCTGTATGAGTATCACTAAAATACGTTACATGAATTCAAATTAAAAACAAACTCAACATGAAACGTGTTCTTACTGAACACTGCAGTACTTGCACAAAGTCATTTTGGTGAACTGGACAGGATGGCAACTCTTTAAATGTTCATCCACTTCAAATCCCTTCCTCTTCCCCGTAAGCTTTATTACACTGTACTCACAATTGGTGTGACTCACCAGCAGAAGGAAACTGGATGTGACTGGGAGTTGTGCTTAGTTTCCTCATTCAACAGAGATTTATGGAGCACTTACTATATGGAAAGCACTGGCCTTGGGTCTGGAAGGATACAGAAAAATGAAGATCAGTTTCCTACTTTACATTCTAGTTGAGATAAGAATGGAACATAAATAACTACTGTAGAATAAATGTTGTCTTATTCATGGTGAGTGCCAGTAAAACCTTGAACTTCCAAGAGCTAGTCCTCCTATGTTCCAGATGCTGTGTCACACAGTTTACAATGTTCCCACTTAACCTTCACAACAACCTCTAAAGAAGATAATTGCCATTCCCATTTTACAGCTAATAAAACAGGAACTGAGAAATTACAAGTGGAAGGAAATAAGATCTGTATACAAGTACAGAAGTGAAGAGGGGCTTCCAGGTCTTTGTTTTTGTCTGTCAGTTCATTGATGTTATCTATCTTCAGGATTTCGTTTTACGCCTATATCAGAAATGCATAACCTTGAGGAAACCATGGATGGGTTTTAAAAGGTCTATAAAAGAAACTATGTGCATGCTTTTTTTTTTTTTTTTTTTTGAGACGGAGTCTAGCTCTGTCGCCCGGGCTGGAGTGCAGTGGCCGGATCTCAGCTCACTGCAAGCTCCGCCCCCGGGGTTTACGCCGTTCTCCGGCCTCAGCCTCCCGAGTAGCTGGGACTACAGGCGCCCGCCACCTCGCCCGGCTGGTTTTTTGTATTTTTTAGTAGAGACGGGGTTTCGCCGTGTTAGCCAGGATGGTCTCGATCTCCTGACCTCGTGATCTGCCCGTCTCGGCCTCCCAAAGTGCTGGGATTACAGGCTTGAGCCACCGCGCCCGGCCGTGCATGCTTTTTTCTTTGAGGTTTTTTTCATGATATTTTCAAAATGTCTTCTGATCTTAGTTTTAAAATTATCCACATATTTGGACTTCTCTCTCTCTCCACTCTAGGTCCTTATTTCCAAATGTCTACCGGAAATCTACTTTTGTATCCTACAGATTGCTCACCTTGTCAAAAAATTGAATTTTTTATTATCCTTTTCCCAAAGTTGCCTGCTGTTGCTGCTGCATTGCCTTTCCTGATGAATGGTGTGCTACCACCCTTCGCTTTGGGACCTCCCACTTCTTTAGTGTCTCCCCCTTCTCCTATCTAGTTATTTGCCTCATTGTGTTGGTTGGATTTAGTTCAGTTTAATAAATATAGATTACATGCTACTGTGAAGCTGATACTGTGGTTGGTTTTAACAGTTCAAAAATTAAAAATGAAGACACAATCCTAACTTGAAAAGAGCTCGGTTTCTTGAGGGGAATCGTTTTAAATCACAAAATAAGTGCAGTGAGTTTTACATTCATCTGAAACATTAACTGCTTGGTGCTCTGGTAAGTGCAGAATATACAGTGTTGGCTAAAACATACCTTGTAGCTGTCTGCTTCAAACAGAGATGTTAGAGTTTAAAATAAATAAATATATTTGTTTTTATTATGGCAATTACTATGAAGGAATCAAACAGTGCTAAGACAATAGTAGGGGAAATCGACTTGAGATGGGATGGTCAGGAGAGGTTACATTTAAACTGATTCCTGAAAGATTTGACAGAACTGAGGGAAGAGCATTCTAGGCAGAATAGAATTTATCAAGGACCTAAGACATACAAGACCTTGGTGACTTGGGGAAATCAGAGGAAGGCAGAGGGTAATCTGAAGTGAAGTTAGGAAGGTGGGCTAGAGCCATTTTCATGAAGAGCCTTTTAGTAAATAAAGTATTTGGCATTTTTTCCCCCCCAAGTAATGTAGAGACATGTTGAAGAATTGTATTGTTTAAAGATCCCTCTGCCTGTTTCATGGACTGAGGAGAACAAGAATAAGAACAGGGAAGCCAGTGACCAGGCTGTTGGAATCTATAGAGATGAAAGATGATGGTGATTTGGATCAGGGTGAAGGTAGTGGAGATGGATGGAGCAGGAGAATTCCAGATGCAATTTCTGAACTAGAAAGGATAGGACCTGGTGATGGATTGAAGGTGGGAGTTGAGGAAGAGGATATAATTAGATTAGTACATGGAAATGTCCTATCAGCAATTACATCTGCAAAGTTAAAGATCAGAAGAGAGATCTGAGCTAGAAATGTAAGTGTGGGATGGAATGATTTTACCTAGAAAGCTGAGAGCTAGAAGAGAAAAATGGTTTAAAAACCTTTAAAGAAAAGAGTTTTAAAAGGTGAATTTTTAGCTTGAAAGTAGGGTAACAAAAAAGAAAGAAAGTGATTGAAAACTTGTGTCCACAGAGATGGGAAGAAAACCAGGAGAGTGTGGTATTCATGTAACAATTTTATTGTTTCAGGGAGGGAGTAGTCAACTGTGTTTATGCAGCTGAAAAATAAAATGAAGATGGAAAAGATTTGTCAATAAGGGGGTCATTGGTGACTTCAAGAAGAATACTGGGGCAGGAATGGAAGTATCTGGAAATGAATTTTGAGATAAGGTGAAAGAAGTGGAGTCCTGGTGTATAGAAAGGTGAAATGTATACACAAGGTGCTACAAGGACAGAGGAGGGGGTGCCTAACTCATTCTGGGGAGTTAGGTAAACCTTTCCAAAGAAGATGACCACTGACCTAAATCTTAAAGGACGAATGGGGGCTTTAGGGTCTGATAAAAGAAAAGAAGACAAAAAATACATAAGAAAATGTAGAGAGACAGATAGTTTTAGGTAGAGCATAAACTTTCAGGACAAAGGTAGTGATAGATTAAGTTGGAGAGGTAGGCAGGAGCCATATTATCAATGAACTTTGTCTTCCCTAATTAGTTATTATTACTTACTGTGTACAGAGGCTATGCGTGAGCTTCATATATAGTATTTGCATTTAGTCCTCCTTGATGTCCTGTGAGTTGTTTTTAATCCTTATTTTATCAATAACATACCTGAAGCTTGGAGTGGTGAAGTAACTTGGGCCAGCTCTCACAAGGGTGAGTACTAGATTCAAGATTTGAACTGAGGTTGGTCCAACTTTAGAGCCATGCTCTTAACTTCTCTACTATTCTGCAACGTAAAGGAACTTTATCCTTTAAGACAGGGCAGAACATTGTTTTTAAAATTGTTTTTAAATTAACAAAATTTCAATATTAGAATTTGCTGGGCACAGTGGCCCACCCCTGTAATCCCAGCAACTCAGAAGGATAAGGTGGGAGGATCACTTAAGGCCAGGAGTTCAAGACCAGCCTAGGTAATATAGCAAAGATCCCTCCTCTACAAAAAAAATAAAAATAAAAATTAGCTGGGCATGGTACCTCACACCTGTAGTCCTAGCTACTCAAGAGGCTGAGATGGAGATCACTTGAGTCTAGGGATTTCAGGCTGCAGTGAGCTATGATCAAGCCACTGCTCTCCAGCCTAGGCGACAGAGTGAGATCCTTAAAACAAATTTAGTAAAATTCATATAATACTCCAGATTTCCATTTTCTCTTGAAGGAGAAATGTTGAGGAGGGGGAAGGAGGTAGTAAGTGCAGCTAGGTTTCTATTGTTAATAATCCATGCCAGATATGATAAGGACCAGGTCCTGGACATAGTTATTTGCTTACTCTGTGCTTTTCCAGTATTTGACCTACAATCTTTTCTTTCTGGGCCCTATAACATTGTTTTATAATTATTGCCTGTGATATTTATCGTTTTCCCACCTAGACCATGAGCCCTTTGCATGTAGGATTCAAATCTTGTTCATCTTTGTATACTCAGTGCTCAGCACTCGGCATATTAGGAATTAAGATATGTAAAATGTTTGTCATGTGAACAAACAAGTAAATGTGGAACTTCAGTGGACCAAGGAACCCTTCACCTAGCCTACTTTCCTGACATCATATACTAGGGTACTTGGCCTTCCATTACCTTTGTCATCATTACTAACATATATTGATCACTTACTATGTACCAAGCACTTTTCTAAGCACTTTGCCTATCTTTATTCCTCATATAACAGTCAGCTGAGGAAACAAGCACAGAGGAGTTAATTACCTGCCCAAGATCGTATATCTAGTCAATAGAGGAGCTAAAATACAGTCACCGATATCAAAGTATTAATGCCATTTATTGAGATCAACATGGGTTTTCTGCTAATTAAGCTCTCAGGCACTTCTCAAGTCTAGGTTTGCTTTTTTGTGGTGTCCTTTTTCTTTATTTCTTTCATTTTTCCAACACTCACTATTCCCCACACATCTTTCCATCTCCCTTCCACCAAGACCGATTCACTGAGTTAGAGTGTAGTCTTTCCAGCGGACCCCAAAGACAGATACATATGGGCTCTCAGTTTAGGGTTTTGTTCTTTGTTTTTAATAGTTTTACTCTAAGGAAATGGAGTAATTAATAACAAACATGAGAAAGTTACAGACTGTGAGACCTCTCACTAAGTTATTGGTCCTGACTAATTCTGGACTCGTTGCTAACCGATAGCTAAAATGTACAGTAATCTTTGCCCTCATCTTTACTCCCGAAGATGGCCCTCAACAGACCTCCCTGTTTCCAAGGACCCAGGCCCTCTAGATTCAGCCGGTCCCTCCTCACAACAGCCTGGTCTTGGTTTTTAGGTTTGAAGGTGAGATCAAAGCAGTGAGGACTGTCTAGGACCTACTTGTGTCTACTTGGACCTTCATCTTAATTAGCATGCATTTTAGAAGGCCTGAGCCGCCTGACTTTAGAACATTATCTCACACCAGTTAAGATTGCTAACTGATAGTCACCTATGTGATTTTCTTAGATGTTATAAAATAACATTGAACCATATTTTATGTCTTCTAGGCCTTAGAAAATTTACGTGTATACCTGTGTGAGAAAATCATAGCTGAGAGACATTTTGATCATCTACGTGCAAAAAAAATACTCAGTAGAGAAGACACTGAAGAAATTTCTTGTCGAACATCAAGTAGAAAAAGGGCTGGAAAATTGTTAGACTACTTACAGGAAAACCCAAAAGGTCTAGACACCCTTGTTGAATCTATTCGGCGAGAAAAAACACAGAACTTCCTGATACAGAAGATTACAGATGAAGTGCTGAAACTTAGAAATATAAAACTAGAACATCTGAAAGGTAAGATATCTTACTTATCTAAGAGTTAATTTAAATGTAATAATGCTTTTTAAAAATGCAGAGCAGGCCAGGTGCCTACATTTTAGGAGGCCAAGGCTGGAGGATTGCTTGAGGTCAGGAGTTTGAGACCATCCTGGGCAATATAACGAGACCTTGTCTCTACAAAAAATAAAAAAAAATTGCCAGGCATGGTGGTGCATACCTGTGTTTCCAGCTACTCAGGAGGCTGAGGTGGGAGGATCACTTGAGTCTGGGACATTGAGGCTATAGTGAGCCATGATTGTGCTACTGCACTCCAGTCTGGGCAACAGAGCAAGACCCTGTCTCAAAAAAGCAAAACAAAAAAAACCAGAAATGATCATTTTGCTTTCAAAAAGTTTAAACTTCAAAATTATATTCAATTTGCATTTATTTTACCTTATGTGACCTTATTACATTGAAAAAGTGGAATATCTGTCAATATACTGTATTTGTATTCATTTAATACCATTTATGGAAAACGTAACTATTATGAAATCCGTGTATACATAAGGATTTGTTTCTAAAGTCAGCAGAATATAAAATTATTCAAGAGTAATCTCTGAATATACTGTACATCACACATAAAGAACAGTATTTAGGCAAAGTATTTTAAAAGTCCAACTCTGCTAGTTTTTCTTGTGATCACCAGTTGATCACAAGATGAAGTAATTGGCACTTGTTTATAGGAATCACGTTGCATAAAATATTCATGACTTGAAACTAGTCTGACAAGATGTGAAAGCATGGAAACATTAAGAGAATAGCAAATTCACCTGTCCCATTTCACTCTCACTCCAGAATATACACTCATTGATTGGAATATTGTGTGGAATTGCCTACACAATTTAAATCCCCAACCCCCTCCTTTCTCTGTTCCTCGCTGTCTCTCTCTCTCTCCAGAGCACATAAATGTGCATGTGACGTTCTACAGCTGTTCTAGGCATTAGGGATACAGAAAAGAATAATTTAGGGTTCTGCCCTTAAGGAACTCATAGTCTATAAGTGTCCCCTTGCTGGGACACATGACAGGTTTTCCCTTCTGAGCCATATCTAAGAAAGTAGTTTCTATAGCATGGAATAGACATGCTGACTGTATTGTAAGGTTGAAAAACTAGTGGAAGAAGTGACATGTAAGTGTCCTTTATAGACTATGCAGGTTTTACCTAAAAATTGTCAACTCAGGGTTTCTGTGCTTGTAGGTTGAATATTTGCTAAGCCTAACAGAAGGGTAAATTGTATTTGTGTTTATTCTTTCAATCCTGTGGATAATGGTTAACTATGGATGTGATAAAATTCTTTGATGGTATCTAAGTTGTTTTCTGCTATAGCAATACTTGAGACTGGGTAACTTATAAAGAAAAGAAATGTATTCATTTCTTACAGTTCTGGAGGCTGGTTAAGTCCAAGTCCATGGCGTCAGCATCTGGCAAGGGTCATCCGTGGTGGAAGGGCAGAAGATGGAAGAGTGAGGGAGGGCAAGAGTGTGAAAGGGAAGAAAAAGGAGTCGAACTCCCAAAATAAGTAACCCATTCCCATGATAATGTCATTAGTCCAGGGCAGAGCTCATGACCCTGTTGCCTCCCAAAGGCCTCAACTCCTAACACAGCTGTAGTGGCAACCAAGTTTCCAACATGTGAAATTTTGGCAGATACATTCATACCATAGCTGTTGGGAACAACCACTGTCATTTGAGTAAACTATGAGGTTGAGAAACAGGACGTTATCTATTGAATTGTAGTTCTCAGTTTCCCACAAAGTAGTCCTGGAATGTTGGGCATGACTTAACTGTCCTGTGCCTTTTTTTTTCTTTTCTTTTTTTTTTTTTTTTTAAGACCGTGTTGCTCTTGTTGCCCAGGCTGGAGTGCAATGGCACAATCTCAGCTCACTGCAACCTCCACCTCCCAGGTTCAAGCGATTCTCCTGTTTCAGGCTCCAGAGTAGCTGGGATTACAGGCACCCACCACCACGCCTGGCTAATTTTTGTATTTTTAGTAGAGACGGGGTTTCGCCATGTTGGCCAGGCTGATCTCGAACTCCTGACCTCATGTTCTGCCCACCTCGGCCTCCCAAAGTGCTGGGATTACAGGTGTGAGCCACCATGCTCCGCCCTTTTCTCTCATCTTTAATAATAAGAGACTATCCTAGGTGACCTCTGAAATTCCTTTTATTTCTGATATCCTATTATTCAAGAATTAGCCATTGCCATTGATCAACAGATAGAATTTTAACATCTGCCCTGTTTACATTTTGTTTTTATTGGCTAATATTTTTTGTACCAGAATACTAAAGAATATTTATTGTGAAAGCTATTTCTTATTTTATAAGAAATTTTAGATGGTTAAGTTTATATGTACACTGTACCTTAAATAAGAATTATAACATGTCGTTTAACTTCCATGAGACTATTTTCTTATCTAGAAAATGCAAATAATAGTACACTTCATGGTTGTTGAGAAAAGCAAATTAGATTTGAAATAGATTATGACAGAAATTATAAATTGCTATTTAAATTTTGATCGTGGGGTAACTAGCTTGTAATCTTTAACAAGTCACAAGATGGACAGTGACTCCATTTTTTTTAGTTACTTTTTCATTTACATATGAATAATTTTATTGTAGGACTAAAATGTAGCAGCTGTGAACCTTTTCCAGATGGAGCCACGAACAACCTCTCCAGATCAAATTCAAATGAGAGTAATTTCTCTGAAAAACTGAGGGCATCCACTGTCATGTACCATCCAGAAGGAGAATCCAGCACAACACCCTTTTTTTCCACTAATTCTTCTCTGAATTTGCCTGTTCTAGAAGTAGGCAGAACTGAAAATACCATCTTCTCTTCAACTACACTTCCCAGACCTGGGGACCCAGGGGCTCCTCCTTTGCCGCCAGACCTGCAGTTAGAAGAAGAAGGAACCTGTGGAAACTCTAGTGAGATGTTTCTTCCCTTAAGATCACGTACTGTTTCACGACAATGACACTTTATTGCCTTTTAATTTTTAATGATGTCAAAAAATGTTTTAAAAAATATGAATCTTTTTATAAAATGACTGTAATGATTTGTTTACATTTGATACATGTCTTTTAAAATGCGATGTAAGCATACTTTGTAAATAGGATTTTTAGAATAAAAAAGCATACTTTTAAGATAGCTAACTGTAAATCATGTTGATCATGACTTTTTAGTAATTTCTTTTTTTCCTTTTTAAGGTCTTTCACTATTTTTTAAAGTATTTTCTATTTTAAGACTGATTTTAATAGGGAATATATCTCTATTTGAGAATAGACTCTTACTGGGAAGAACGTTTTTTCCTCAGTGCATTTGTGCTAGAAATTTTCAGTCTAATAGTCTTTGCCAGTCATTCAGCAGCAAATTTTCAGCATTAAGCTGTTCCTGTTCGGTAATAAAACCAATCACTGATAGGAAAACTGCCAATATAGAAAAATAAAAATAAAAAATCTCTTTTCTACTCCATTGTCTTATAGGCACTTAAACAGCCTTTTTTTGATACCGGAGGAACACTTGATGGAGTATGAGCCACCTCAGATCTCAGTTTGCCAACATTCATTTCTAATTAACCTTACTAATTATACTACTTTGTTAGGATTTTCACATTCTTGGCTGAATCATTTTCATTCTTAAAGACAAATATCTTGGCCTAAACCTCAGTTATTACGTGTAATTTGATGAGGTATTTGAGGTATTTTTATCTCTCTTTTTTTTTTTTCTTTTTTTTGAGACAAGAGTCTTGCCCTATCGCCTAGGCTAGGAGTGCAGTGGCTCAACCTGGGCTCACTTCAACTTCTGCCTCCCATGCTCACGTGATCCTCCCTCCTCAGCCTCTCAAGTAGTATAGCTGGGACTACAAGTGCATGCCACCATGCCTCACTAATTTTTGTATTTTTTTACAGAGACGGGATTTTGCCATGTTGTCCAGGCTGGTCTTGAACTCCTGGGCTCAAGAAATCTACCCAGCTTGGCCTCCCAAAGTCCTGGGATTACAGACACAAGCCACCTCCCCTAGCCTGATGAGATTTTTTTAAAAATATTTTCTCTGTACTTTTCATTCTCTTTTAATGAGGACCAATGTACAGTTGAAATAACTAGAACAAATTATTTTTGGTGTGTGTGACAATTCTGTTTTTAATGCTATTTGAAAAAGTGGGCCATTAGCCAGATTTGTCTTTTTGTTATATAACAAAATTTAACTAATTTTACACGTTTATAAATCTTATGCTCTCACTGTTTTTATTTAAATTACAGTTTATCTGTTTCCTGACATCTGTCTCCTATATATTTCCATTATTAATTGCAAAAACGTAGAAATTGAAATTTTCCTATTAACGATAAAATTTTTTTTACTAAAGTAGTGCTATTTTGGAGTTACAAATTTTCAATAGGAAGTATCTAAAAGTTTTTTTAATATGTGCCAATATTTATAAAAAACATTACTTAAGATTGTGAGATCGAGTTGTATTTCTGGATGGACTGATGAATTTATCCATCATGAAGAAGATTGGCATATTAGCTTTAAAATTTTTTAAAGATTGGTTTTTTTTAGTGTAAGCATTTTCTAAGAATTATAGAGAAATGTTTCACCTCCAATGCATAGCAAAAATAGTGGTGTTAGAAAGAAAATAGATTACATTTAAGGAAGGTGATTTAAAAAGCAGAAGCAGACTTTAAAATTCAATTCCTGGACACCTTTATAAAAATTGAATCAAAGATTATAATTTAGATATACAATAACACCTGTATATAGATTAGTTTTAACACTGAGTTTTCTTTCAGACTGTTTTCTAACTACATAGACAATAAAATTAAGGTTGGCATAAAGCTAGGTTTGTGGGTTTTTGACTTC
Organism: Rhinopithecus roxellana; assembly: GCF_007565055.1. Taxonomy (NCBI): domain Eukaryota; kingdom Metazoa; phylum Chordata; class Mammalia; order Primates; family Cercopithecidae; genus Rhinopithecus; species Rhinopithecus roxellana. Next base: position 67,258,329 of record NC_044560.1, on the reverse strand, counting down.
TACAAAATCTTTTTTTTTCCTTTTAGCCCTGAAAACTAGCCATTGCCAAAAGTGTGTAATTTAGGATAACTGATGGGATGCAATTTGTTAACTAAGTTCATTAATGTAGCAGTGAAAAAGTTACTTTTTAGGGATACCATATTTATAATACAAAAATGTTAATTTTTATGTATATATTATTAATACTTTATTTTTGGAGCAGTTGTAGGTTTATAAAAAAGCAGAAAATACAGAGTTTCCAAATACCCCTTTCTCCCTCAGTTTCCCATATTATCTTGCACTGATGTGGCACATTTGTTATAATTGATGAGTCAGTCTTTTTGTTTGTTTGTTTTTGTTTGTTTTTGAGACGGAGTCTCACTCTGTCACCGAGGCTGGAGTGCAGTGGCGTGATCTCGGCTCACTGCAAGCTCCGTCTCCCAGGTTCATGCCATTCTCCTGCCTCAGCCTCCCAAGTAGGTGGGACTACAGGCGCCTGCCACCACGCCCGGCTAATTTTTTGTATTTTTAGTGGAGACAGGGTTTCACTGTGTTAGCCAGGAATGTCTTGATCTCCTGATCTCATGATCCACCCACCTCGGCCTCCCAAAGTGCTGGGATTACAGACATGAGCCACCATGCCCGGCCAACCTTTTTTTTTTTTTTTTGAGATGGAGTCTGGCTGTCACCCAGGCTGGAGTCCAGGGGTGCAATGTCGGCTCACTGCAGCCTCCACCTCCCAGGTTCAAGGGATTCTCCTGCCTTAGCCTCCAAAGTAGCTGGGATTATAGGCGTGTGCCCCCACACCTGGCTAATTTTTGTATTTTTAGTGGAGACAGGGTTTCACCATGTTGGCCAGGCTGGTATTGAACTCCTGACCTCAGGTGATCCACCCGCCTCAGCCTCCCAAAGTGCTAGGATTACAGGTGTGTGCCACCACGCCCAGCCTGATGAGTGAATCTTGATACTTTTGTTAACCCAAAGTCCATTGTTCATATTTAGGGTTCACTCTTTGTGTTATACAGTCCTATGGGTTTTGACAAATGTGTAATGTCATGTATCTGCCATTATGCAGAAAAATTTCACTACCTTCAAAAGCTCATGTGCTCTGCATATTCATACCTTCCTCCCTCTCATCTCACTCCCAACCCTGGAACCACTGATCTTTTGATTGTCTCTGTAGTTTCATCTTTCCCAGAATGTTATACAGTTGGAATCATAGTTGGAATCATAGTATGTAGCTTTTTTCAGACTGGCTTCTTTTTTTTTTTTTTTTTTTTTTTGAGACAGAGTCTTGCTCTGTCGCCCAGGCTGGGGTGCAGTGGCCGGATCTCAGCTCACTGCAAGCTCCGCCTCCTGGGTTCACGCCATTCTCCTGCCTCAGCCTCCCGAGTAGCTGGGACTGCAGGCGCCTGCCACCTCGCCCGGCTGGTTTTTTGTATTTTTTAGTAGAGACGGGGTTTCACCGGGTTAGCCAGGATGGTCTCAATCTCCTGACCTCGTGATCCGCCCGCCTCGGCCTCCCAAAGTGCTGGGATTACAGGCTTGAGCCACCGCGCCCGGCCGGACTGGCTTCTTTGTCTTATCAATGTGCATCAAAATCCTTCCAGGTCTTTTCTTGATGAATTCACTTTGTTTGTTTACTTTTAAAAACTTGCCAAGTTCACTAGTGAGAGGGGGAGAAAGAGTAGAGCAAGGAGTTCTGCCTGTGACTGAACAATCAATTGAGATAATTCACTACTTTCAGGGGAGGGAGAGTTCACTTTTGAAGAGGTGATTCGTCTTTAGTCAGCATATCACTCATTGTGTGCAATGTCAAACACTGGTAAAATAGGGGCAGGCCAAGATAATGGCAGTTTTTTGTTTATTTGTTTTCATAAATAGTTTTTTATTTTAAATCCAATTTATCACATTTTTTCTCATGGCTAGTGATTTTTGTCTCTTGTTTAAGAAATTTTTGCCATCTCAACATCCTGATAATATTTTATGCTTTCTTCTGGAAGTTGTTTTAGTTCCTCATTTAGCGCTATAATCCATTTCAAAGTAATTTTTGTGTATGGTATGAGGTAGAAGTCAAGTCTTACAGCTACCATCTTTTTACCTAAGCAATGTAAAAAGGAGGTGGAAGTTTCACACTCTAGTGTTATATTGTATCACTGGATAATATGTCTACTATTGACTTTGGAGAAAAAGCAAACCAAGAAGCAAACTGATCTACAGTTTTTAAATGTAATCTTATGAGGGCTTTCTGAAAGGAGAACTGAATTTAAGGACAGATAATATGCAAAAAACTTGAGTGCTGCGGCTAAAATCTTCATACTGAATTTACCATACTATTTAATTACCAGAAATAGTTCTTTATTGCAATGGCTTCCAAATTTTGTTGTCCATTTTAGAATCAACTGAGGAGCACTTAAAGATCCCAATCTCCAGGCTACACCCCATACCCAATAAATCACAGTGTTTGGTTGTGGAAGCCAGGCATCAGATTTCCGGGTGATTTTCAGCGGGCAACAAAGTTTGGAATCCACAGCCTTACTAAATGCCAAAAATGAGTTTAGTGTTTCCACATGTGTGATCTTGATCCTAATAACAACCTGCAAGGAAGGTTTTATTGTCTTTTTTTTTTTTTTTTTTTTTTACAGATGAGAAACTCAAGATAAAGTCAATGATTTAAAATCACACAGCTCTTTAGGATTAAAATCTAGGGCTGTTTGACTCTTAAGCCTGTGTTCTTACACAACACATGTTTTCATTGTGGGAGAGAGTCCAAAAATAAAGAAAATGAAGATAATTCTAGTTACCATGGAGACAAAATAAGGCATGAGTTAAAAAGTAACTGGGAAGATACTTGATAATAATACTGTAGAAGGCATCTCAGAGCAGGTGAGGCTTTGAGCAGAGACCTAACTCATAAAAAGGAGCCAGCCATGGGAAGTTCTAGAGGGAAGAGTTCCAGGCAGAAGTAACATTGAGGTCAGAAGCCCTGAGGTAGGAATGAATTAGTGAGAGAAGCTGAAAACATTAACACCTTGTTAGCAATGAGCTCACCTAGCACCCAGACCTTGGCTTCTAAATACCATTCTCCATTAAAAGGAATCAAAGTTCCTTGGAAATGGCTAATTCCAAGGTAAAGTATAAGATGAGCCTGAAACATCTTGTTTCAGGAAGCAGACCAAGTGATCAAAGAATCTTGGGGAGGACATGTCCAAAGAATCCAGAAGCCTGCTTGAAGGGGCTCCCACTGGCCAAATCAGAGACAATTTCAACATCAAAATAAATAATAATGGATCATAACTCATTTGATAAGAAACCATTAGTCAATGCTAATATAAATAAATGAACAGACTGGGCATGGTGGCTCACGCATGTAATCCCAACACTTTAGGAGGCTGAGGTGGGCAGATCACTTGAGCCCAGGAGTTCGAGACCAGCTTGGCCAACATGGGGAAACCCTGTCTCTACTGAAAATACAAAAATTAGCCAGGCATGGTGGCAGGTGCCTTAATCTCAGCTACTCAAGAGGCTGAGGCACAAGAATCATTTGAACCTGGGAGGTAGAGGTTGCAGTAAGCTGAGATTATGATACTGCTCTCCAGCTGAGTGATGGAGCAACACTCTGTCTCAAGCAAAATGAATAGACAAATAATTTGAAGGAGAATGTGATGTTGACATAGTCTCTAAATACCTCACTACAAAAATACTTACAAAGGAGGAAAAAAGTAACTACAGTGGAGAAGCCTGGCAGATACAACCTTAAACAAATCAAAGGTAAAGTCATCAGTGCCAGGACAAACTGAAATCATGTGCCTTCTGGTAGAGGGCAGTGAGAAGACCATAATACCACTTTCATAATATTCTTGCCAAAGATTCATAACCTGACTCAAATTATTAGGAAACATGAGACAAGAGGAATTGTTGGCAGCTATCTTTGTAGATAATCTGCTACAAAAATGCTAAGTTTGAGGAGTTTATGAGACATCAAAGTAGGAAACTGCATACAGGAGTTTGGTGTTCAGGAAGACTTTTGGACCAGTTATATAATTGTGGGAGTTATTAGCATAAACTAATATTTAAAACCTTGGAACTTGGTGAGTTTGCCTTGAAATGGAGGGTAGACAAAAAAGAGGAAGGCTCAGAACTAAGCCTGAGGTGCTTCTGCATCTAGAGGTGATACAGAGAAGACAACAGAGAAAACTGAAGAGGGCCCTGTGAAATAGGAAGAGAACTAAAGTATATGATCTAGTGAAAGGCAAGAGAAAAGCATTTCAAGAAGGCAACTATCTTGTTGAAAGGTCAAGTAAGAAGTGGTCTTTGGACCAAGTCTCACAGAGACCACTGATGGTTTGATAACAAGGACTCATGTTGCTCAAACTGAGTACCTCAGTCTCCGAGGCATTCAACAGTGAGTCCGTTTTAAAAGTCACTCAGAGTGCCTGTCTTACTCAGTAATAAGTAATTCTAAATATTTTTGTCTATTAAAAGAAAGCTTTATTAAACACAACCATGCAAAATTTCCATACATTTTCAAGATCTTGTATTAAAAAAAAATACATATGCCCATGGGACTTTGGGCCACAATGTATCAGCTGAGCTTCTGGAGGAACTGGAGACCCAGGTCACTCTTGGGCAATTAACTGTGTCTATATGACCAAGCCCCAATAAAAACTCTGGACAACAAAGCTCCAGTGAGTTTCTCTGGATGGCATATTCCATGCATACCGTCACGTGTCTCTGCCAGGAGAAGTGCATACTGTTCACAATTCCACTAGGAGAGGACAACTGGAAGCTTTAAATGTGGAACTCTGCACTATATGCCTCTTCCCTTGGCTGTTTGGTTTTTTTTTTCCCCCTCTGTGTTCTTTTGCTGTGATAAACTGTAACCATGAGTATAATGACTTGCAGTGAGTTCTGAGTCCTTCTAGTAAATTATCAAACCTGAGGGTAGTCTGAAGTTTGCAAAACCTGAAATTGGTGTCAGGAGTGAGGATGGTTTGGGGGACTCCCAAACTTTGCACTTTGAGACCATCATTTTCCTCTGCCAACATAGGAACCTGGATGAGAAAACTTGAGAAACACTTATCTAGACCCACACCATCATAAATTATTATAATCAAAAAATATTTATTAACCACCTGCTCTGTGACAAGCACTGTGCTGGGTACTAGGAATCTAAAAATGAGCAAAGCAGGTTCAGCTTTTCCCCTCAAGGAGCTCATAGACATTGTACCACAGGAAAGAGGGAGTGAACAAGATAGTTATGTAACTCTGCCCTGGAGCCTACTTCCAGGGAGGAATAGCAAGTTATGTGTGCGTGTGAGTATCTAAACAAGCAGGCATCCTTAAGTGAAATCTAAATTTTTACACTGATAACAACTTCATTTGGGTATCATTCCTATTTAGTTCACCAGAAGGAGTCAAAGAGTTCTAGTTTCCCTGAATACTAGGCATATGGTTACACGATTTACCAAAAGAAGGAACAAAAATGCAGAGAAAAATTATATGAAAAGACAGGTTACGGTTCCAGTAATTAGGTTGTTTGAGGCCCTAGAAAGATACCATATGGAAAATTTAAGATCCACGTGGTAGTCGGGTCTAGAATTTGGGTGGAAAGATTGGGGTTGAACACTCAGATTTGGGAATCATAGCATAGTTAATGCGGTGGAAAGGGATGGGCTGACTTGCAACTTTGTAACGCCCTTTAAAATGTTAGAAGCATCACCGAAAGATAGTACGATATGTTGGGAAACACCAACATTTAAGGGCCATATGGAGCAAAGCAGGCGGAGAAGAGGCTGACAATGAGAAGCCAGACAGTTTTGATGACCCAAGTGGTGGGCTATGATCCAAGAGGAGTTTTATCAAAGCTGTTCAGAGCGCACTTGAATGAGGTCAAGCAGGAAAGGATTTAGTGCTTGGCTTGGGGAAGTCCACCACCCCTAGAGGTCTTCCATGACAACCTAAGGAATCACACTGAGAGTAATTTTTATTTGGAAGACGAGATGCAGTGAATCAGGAAAAAATCCTACCCTCTCTGGGCAAGGGCTAAAGTGGAGTGACAGAGAAAAGACAAAATTCTTAGCTTTTCTATGCCTTTAGTAAATGCTATCGAATGCGGGAAGTTTGGCTGGGATCCCTGGCTCATGAGCATACTTCGTCTCTTCTCAGAGCTCTTCAGAAATGAGCAAAAGCAGCCCCCACCCCTGCTTAGCAACGTGCCGCGCCCGCCTCCAGCCTCAGCCCCTCCGCCAGGAAGCAGGAGCGTGGCGCAGCCGCCAGGGGGCGCAGACCGCAGGCTTATTTGTAAGACTTGGGGCGGGGCCACGCACGGGGCGGGCTCTGGCGTGACTTCCGGTTTCCGGCTTTTGGGGTCGTCGCTCGCAGCCGTCATGGCAGCGGAGGAGAAGGACCCTCTGAGCTATTTCGCGGCATACGGGAGCAGCAGCTCAGGCTCCTCGGACGAGGAGGATAACATCGAGCCGGAGGAGACGAGTCGCAGAACCCCGGATCCGGCGAAGTCGGCGGGCGGCTGTAGGAACAAGGCGGAGAAGCGGCTCCCGGGACCCGACGAGCTGTTTAGGAGCGTGACTCGCCCGGCCTTTCTCTACAATCCGCTCAACAAGCAGATAGACTGGGAGAGGCACGTCGTCAAGGCGCCTGAGGAGGTGAGGTCCCCGACCCCGTTTCCCGGTCTCGGCCCCGGCCTGCGCCCCCTTCCTCCTGAGCCCTCTGCTGGGGACCTGCTTGTCCGTTCCCCCACACGCAGTCACCCCCGCGGGATGCCGCACCACCCCCTTCCACCTCAAGCCCTGGGAAACCTAGCCCCCTCCCCCAGCCTGGTGGGTGTCAGACCGGACCCGCAGCCCCGCCCCCTTGTGAGGAGACCCAAACCTCCGCGCTCGGTGCCCCGACCCCGCGCGGCGAGGACTAACGGTGGTGACTCCCCCGCCCCCCCGCTGCAGCTTCTCCCTGAGACCCCTTCCCTTTGACGCCGAAGTGCCTGCGGTGCTGCCTCCAAGACAGTGTCTGCTGCAGCCTCCTGAAGGGGTCAGCCTTGGCGTAGTATCTCTGAGACTGGATTCTTCTTTGGTAACTAAAAGTTATTAGCTTTATTCATATAGGGAACCCTTTGGCTTTTCACTTAACAGTATTGTGATTTTGATGGAAAAATGTGTCTTTCAACCTTAAAGAAAAAAAAGTCAGCCTGAACGATAAGCGAACGGCAGGGAGTTGCATGTGCCCACGTCCATCATAGGAACCTCGGTTCGTCACAGTGTTTCTTAATGTGTTTGCTTAACAGCCTCCAAAGGAATTCAAAATATGGAAGTCAAATTATGTACCACCTCCTGAGACCTACACCACTGAGAAGAAGCCTCCTCCTCCAGAGCTTGACATGGCAATAAAATGGTCTAACATATATGAGGACAATGGTGATGATGCCCCGCAGAATGCTAAGAAAGCTAGGCTTCTACCGGAAGGGGAGGAGACCTTGGAATCAGGTAAGGAAAATCAGAATCCCGTGGTAATCTATTTTGACCCCCGTGATGGGCTTAAAAATAATGAGATATTTAATGAATGAAAATTAAATCTAGCGAATTGGCAAACTAATTTGATGGTCTTTGGGTACTTCTTGCTCTGCTTTTGAGAAAGATCATATATATTTGGCTTTAACATGAACTCTCTGATAGGTCAGCTAATAGTTGCTGTGTTATTAATGAAAGATCGTAATGTTCAGGCTTTAAAGTGAAATATCTGGTATCTCATCCAGTAGTCTGTGTTTTATGAGGCCTTATTATTAGAACACAAATCAATTCATGGATTCTTGTGACTAGCTGCAAAGTGCTGAAGGCTGAATTTTCTTTTCTTTTTTTTTTTTTTTTTTTATTGCGACACTGTTTCGCTCTTGTTGCCCAGACTGGAGTGCAGTGGCGCGATCTCTGCTCACTGCACTCTCCACCTCCCAAGTTCAAGCGATTCTTCTGCCTCAGCCTCCAAGCAGCTGGGGTTACAGGCGCCTGCCACCATGCCTGGCTTTTTTTTGGGGGGGGGAGCGGGTAGAGATGGGGTTTCACCATGTTGGTCAGGCTGGTCTTGAATTCCTGACTTCATGTGATCCATCTGCCTCGTCCTCCCAAAGTATTGGGATTACAGGCGTGAGCCACCGCGCCCGGCCGAAAGCTTCATTTTCTATTAAAGCAGTTGTGCTTCAGAGCTAAAATTAGTATGACAAAATGAATTTAACTGAGCATTACTACATAGTAATAGGAAGATAATGACTTGGTTTTACTTTAGTTCATAACAGCATAATTTCATCTCTTACTTGGACTATCACAGTAATCTTTGCCTACACACTCTTATCCAATCTGTTCCATCCTTCACACTGCAGCTAGTGTTGTTTCTAAAAGTCATATCTGATTATATAACTTGCCTGCTTAAAACCCTTCAATGGGATAGAGTCAAGGCCTTCTATTGATAGGCTCTTTCTCCGTGTCCACAGTCATTTTTAATGGCCCCTTTCTAGCGCTTGAAGATCTTGAAATCCAGAACTGAATTTTATGGTTCCCTGCCTTTCAGTATATGTTGCACCTTGTTCTGGAGTGTTGTCTTATCTCTGGCTAGTAAACTCATTCATCTTTCAAAATCCAACTCAAAAGAAGAAATCTCAGGTATCACCTCTAATAATTATTTGCTCCTCTGTACCTTGTTTATGCTAATGCTGTTGATTGCCCTCATCACTTGTATGTGATTTTTTGAAAAGTCTGCTTTATGATGAGTTCCTCAAACAGCAAGATTTGAAGTGTTTATGTTTGTATCAAGTACATTGTAAGTATCAGTAGATAATTGTTGAATCGAACTAATGTTTTGGACCATTATTTTTAAGAAAGAGTATGCCATTTTTGTGAAACAGATTTCTGATCTTCCTACAATACAGGGGCTACTTAGCCCCTTTTTACAGTCATGCAGGGAGTGATGTTTTAAGAGAAAGGCGAACTGACTGGCAGGAGTTCTTACTTTAATTTTGATTCTACCTAACTTTTCCATTACTTTTGCTGACTTTCAGTATGTATTAGAAGTCAACAATGAAGGAGCCTCTTCAGTAAGTGGCATCTTTTTGCAGACCTTAAATGATGTGAACATTTATAATACCTCATATTGTACAATCTTTTTCTTTTCTTTTTTTTTTTTTTTTTTTTGAGAGGAGTCTCGCTTGGTCGCCCAGGCGGGAGTGCAGTGGCACTCATCTCGGCTCACTGCAAGCTCCACCTTCTGGGTTCACACCGTTCTCCCGCCTCAGCCTCCCAAGTTGCTAGGACTACAGGCGCCCACCACCACGCCTGGCTAATTTTTTTGTATTTTTAGTGGAGACGGGGTTTCACTGTGTTAGGGTGGTCTCGATCTCCTGACCTCATGATCTGCCCGCCTTGGCCTACCAAAGTGCTGGGATTACAGATGTGAGCCACGGTGCCCAGCCAATCTTTTTCATAATTAGTAAAAATATATTTGCTTAAGTAATCTGTAATTATTACAACACCTTGTGAAATAAGAGAAATGTGGAAATGATAGCTTACATCATTTGTCCAAGGTCACAAAACTAGAAAATGCCAAGTTCTAAAATACACACTTTCTCACAGTTTTCTTATTTATTACTTCCAGCAACCTGATACAGAAGTGCTACATGACTCATTATTACTATTTTACAGATGATAGAACAATCTCAAATTAGAGAATTTTCCCAAATTCATTCACACAGCTAAAGAAGAGGCAGAGTAGTAGGCATTCAAATCCAGACCTTTAAATATAAATTATGCCTTATTAAACTGATATTTGGTCTCCTGATGAATAGCTATTTCTCAACAGTGTTTGAGATATAGATATTCTTCTGTAGGGAGAATGGCAGTAAAGATACTAGGGTTGATACTCAAACTAGATTTCCATAGACTGGTGCTCTCACATCTTTGTCATTATGTGGAAAAAACCAGGATTATACACCAGGGCAAGCAAGCAAGAATTATCTTTCTTCCAGCTTAGCTTTTGAGTTAAGTTAGAAGGAGTTCCAAATATATGACAAATAACACTGCTATTTACATAGATAATTTCTGTCTTTTTGATCACATGATGGTCCTTTGTCAAAAAACAAATACAGGCAACATCAAATGACAAAAAGACCCACTTTTAGAAGTGATTTTTGCCATTTCAGATTCCTATATCATAAACCCACTGTAAAATCAATTTATGTCATAATTTTTTAGCCTGTTTTTTTCATTCATAAAATATATATCAAAAACTCTACACTCTAATCCAAATTTTAGATTATCAAGTTACTTTTTTATTTTGCTTCCCCATTCTGCCCCTTGGCCTTTTATTGCTGGTTAACTTCTGTCTTCCAGTTATGTTAGAGGAAGAGCTGGGAAAGGTTCAGAACTCATCATTGGGTCTTGCTGCTTATCAGCACTTCTGGTTTTAGTGGTGTAAAACGTAAGTAAGCAAAGTTTAGTTATTAGTTGTAGCTTTATTGACATGTATAATTAATTGTAAAAGCGTAATTAATACAGCGATTTTTAGTTTACATTTTTTAGAATTTAGAAAGTTTGTTTATTGATAAGTTAAACTTACTTAACTTGAGTGATTTGAGTTCCATAATAAAAAAAACTGTTTCCTCACCAGTACATCTATACTATATGAGACGGAGTAAAAAACTCAGTAAAGTTGATAAATGAACATTGCTCAGATTTTTTTCCCCTACTCTAGTTTATAAAGCAATGCCTTGTCATGACACTAGATGGCATAGCACTTCTGCTCAAATCACTGATAGCCACTTATTTTTCAACTTAAGTAGTTTGTGGTTTTGTTATTCAGTTAATTTATTTTTAATAAGTGGCAAATTAAAAGCAAAAATATCTCAGTATCATCTTCTAAACGTACGTTAATGCATAGTGAATATTGTAAACTTAATACTTTCCATTTTTATATTATCACTACTGAAAATCTCAAAAGACGAGCTTAGTGATAATTAACTCCAGTTAAAAAGCAAAAGGTGCTGGGCGCGGTGGCTCACGCCTGTAATCCAGCACTTAGGGAGGCCAGGGCAGGTGGATCACGAGGTCAGGAGATCGAGACCATCCTGGCTAACACGGTGAAACCCCATCTCTACTACAAATACAAAAAATTAACTGGGCGTGATGGCAGGTACCTGTAGTCCCAGCTACTTGGGAGGCTGAGGCAGAATGGCGTGAACCCGGGAGGCGGAGCTTGCAGTGAGCCAAGATGGCGCCACTGCCCTCCAGCCTGGGCAACAGAGCGAGACTGCGTCTCAAAAAAAAGAAGTAAAAGGTTTGGCTTGTTTTAGTGGTATACCATGTTATTTGGTTTGTAGAGCCAGTGTTTTTGTGTGAACATGATAAACTACTGATTAAAACTTTGATTTGTAAATTCCTGGGGTGAGTTGTTGATCTGAATTGTATTTTATTATTTTATTACACTGCCTACATAAATCCATAGTGCTCTGTGAAGCATATGAATAACATCACCATGCTGTGCTTGAAGAAGAGTGAAGATGAATGGTACTGATTGTTATCTGCGTCAATAAATGAGATATTCTGATTATGGTACACTTAGCAGAAGGGAATTAAAGGCTTAAGATTTTAAGTATATTTCCTTCAAGGAATGTATGATTTGATGTCAGTAGTTCCCCACATTTTTTAATATGCAGGCCCCTTTCAATATCAAAATATTTTATAAATCTCCACTTGAGGACCTGTTGAACTTTTTGAGTATCTGTTGATCAAGAAAATAAAGTCAAAAGCAACAATTAATTAGTAATGTGCTCAAAATAAATTTGTATTTTATAAATCATAACATCTTTTCCATGTTACTCTGTCTGTATGGAGTTCTTAATACCACACATTTGTTTAGGGAGATGGAATTAGCAACTAGTCTGTGCTACCCTGTATTTTTTTTTAACCATGTAGTTGGATATTTTCAAACATTGGATTAAAAAAATTTTTTTATTCTATTTTAATTTTTTAAATACTAGTTTTAAATATTCATTTTAAAATACTAATAACATTTTGGGAAGGTGTAAAGGACATTGTTTTTTTGTTTTTTTGGTTTTTTTTTTGTTTTTTTTTGTTTTTTTAAAGAGAGGAATCTCGCTCTGTCCCCCAGGCTGGAGTGCAGTGGCCGGATCTCAGCTCACTGCAAGCTCTGCCTCCTGGGTTCACGCCATTCTCCTGCCTCAGCCTTCCGAGTAGCTGGGACTACAGGCGGCCGCCACCTCGCCCGGCTAGTTTTTTGTATTTTTTAGTAGAGACGGGGTTTCACCATGTTAGCCAGGATGGTCTTGATCTCCTGACCTCGTGATCCGCCCGTCTTGGCCTCCCAAAGTGCTGGGATTACAGGCTTGAGCCACCGCGCCCGGCAGGACATTGTTTTAATGTAAGGCTCTTCTCTAACCTTCCTCCCCTCTCCAAATTCTCGATAATATGAAGTAGGAAGATACATATTTTTCTGTTGCCGTTAGAATGTTCTAGCCGTCCTAGGAATGGGGAGGGGGAGGGTGGGGGCGGAAATCAGAACTTACTGGGATAAAATTCCAAATAGAGATTTGGGGAAACCTGCTTGTGAGTGCTTTTTAACCTCAAAGTAAGGATTTGGGGTGGGTGGAGAAGGTGATGGGGAAAAATAAGTTGTTTTTGGAGGAGAGAAAGCAGATTGAAAGGAGAAGGACAGCTGATAGCCACTTAAATAATGTCATGGTTAGATTGATACCTATTTTTTGTAAAAAGAAAACAATATGCTCCATTCTTACAAAGCATTGATTGTATTTGAATATACACAATGTAAATACTATAATGTAGTGGTGTCCAAGGGAGAGAATACAGTCATGAGTTCTTAGTTTCTGTGTTTGGTTTGGCCAATAAAGCACCTTCATCATCCTTTTCTGCTTATCACTAGAGACAGAAACTAAAAACCATGGCTTCAGGCTGCCAAAAGCCTAAAACAAAACAGCACAACAACAACAACAAATAAGGCAGATTGGACAAGCTTGCTGAGTATTTGGGAGCCTTTTTCAAAAGTCTGATTTGGGGGAAGTCAAGTCAGTTATTTTAAGCTACCTTAATATAGCACTAAAGAGTCACTTTGTGAATTTTGTATGGCTGCAATTGAAAAACAAAATTGCTCACTTTCATTTGCATTTAAAAATCAGAGCTCTAAAAGTTAATTCTTGTTTTTTATTGGGAAACTCTGAGAGAAACATTAGTTGATGAGGGTAATAATTTTGGTATAAAGCCAGTGAAATTTTAATGCTTACAGTGTTGGGTTTTTTTAAAATTACTGATCGAAACTCTTCCTTTTCTATTTAAAGATGATGAAAAAGATGAGCATACTTCTAAAAAGCGCAAAGTAGAGCCAGGAGAACCAGCAAAGAAGAAAAAGTAGAAACAAATGACCAGAATTTCTGGACTGCTAAACTTGTTGAAATGTTTCTTTGAACAGATTAAGTTGATATTGTGGGTTATTATTGCCACATCTCCGTGAAAGTGCATACGTTAATGAACTAATAATTATTGCCTCAAGAACTTTCCACTGTAGAATTCTTTTTTAATTTAAAACATATATGTATTTAAAACTCAATTGATGACTTGTGATTGTGAAATTGATAACACTTGGATGCATTCTTGCTCTCACAGAATTGGTGACATGCTTTTGAGAGTTTCGTCACATGTTGACATGCCAATGTTCTATAAACCTTTTATAAAGGAATATATTTTTAAAGTAAATATATTGTAATGTACTGTGAACTTGTAGGGTGCTTTTCAACAGTCTTTGTACAGTGTAAATAGATCATGGAAATAAAATTACTTATTCAATATTACTATTACTGCATAACATTAACATTTGAATGTTTGTCTGTGACAAGTACCCTATTTGTTGTGTGACATTTTAAGTTGTAATAAGTATTACCATTTAAAGAGTGCCTCCTGTGTTCCAGGTGCTTTGTGCATATGTTTTCTCTGATCCTTAAACCTAGCAAGGTATTATTAGTATTCTCATTTTTTAATAAAGAGTGCTTGAGTAGCTTGTCTGATGTTACGCAGCTAGTGAGTGATTCATTTGGAATTTAACTTGGGACACTTGACCTCCAAAATCCTCACATTAAAACACCTGTCCATCAGTCAAAATGTAGTCATCTTTCAAGAATGACATCAGGTATCATCTCTTCCAGGTACCTTTCTGTTGTACCTGGAGATCTGTTAGTAGAGGTCTTTTCCTCTCCTGATTGTATGACTGTACTTGTCATCTGTGCTTTATGGTTATTCATTAATTTCTTTATTAAATTGTAAGTTTACAGGACATTCAGTTAAATTTGAATTACAGATAAATAATGTTTTAGTGTGTTTAGTATTCAGGACATAAAAAATGGGTTTATCTGAAATTCAAATTTCACTGAACATCTTTTATTTGGTAACCCTACTTCTGCATGTTTTCTCTACCCAGCTTCTTCTATTTTAATGCTTTGCGTATAGTAATAATAAAATGAACAAGAAGTAGTTGGGAAGGTGTAATCTTTTGAGTTCCAAAATGCAGTTATCTGTAGCATTTTGAACAATAGAAAGGTTACACACTGCATCAATCTTTCCATGTATCTCAAGCCCTTAAGAGAGAAGAATTACAGAACACTGCACATTCAGTGTATAAGAACAAGACAGCCAAAGCACGGTGGCTTATGCTTGTAATCCCAGCACTTTGGGAGGGCAAGGTGGGAGGATAGCTTGAGGCCAAGAGTTTGAGACCAGCCTGGACAACATGACAAGACCCCATCTCTACAAAAAATGAAAATTTAGGAAAAAAGAAAAATACGTAATCTGAGTATTTTTTAAATTGTTTTTCCCCATTGTGGAAGACAAAATTTGAACAATTGTGCAAGATTTGTTTACTTAGGCATGTGTATCAAGTAGATTAAAATTTATAAAAGTCATTAAGAGTGATTGCACCAGCCATGGTGCTTTGTGGAATGAAGAAGGTCCGTAGCAGTATGATGGCTTCCAGTACATCTTGAGTTTAGAAAAACCAATTCTATAGCTGTCCATCCTCCAGGTTTGCAAATATATGAATCCCACAATTGAAGTAATTGCTAAAGCAAGAATGTGTTTTTTTAAGATTGTAGTCTTCGTAATGAATTTGGAAATCTGTGGTATCATATACTTGGGAGTGGCATCAAGTGATAAAGCAAGACCCTAGTATGACATGACACCAAACAACCAAACCAAGTTATATTTGTGAAGTTGTGATTCCCAGGCTCTGGAGAAATCTAAAATTTGGATACATGTGTTGGTGGAGAAATATCTCAGAAGTTACTGAAAATATTGCAAGGTTCTTAAGTTAGCATGAAAGCAAACCTCTCTTTCCTGGGAGACGTGCAGAGTACGTTTTATGAGGGGAAAGACAGGACTTATGAGGGAAGAGGCTAAATATTTTGGAACAAGTCTGACGCAGCAATTTGTATCTCCTGGTTGAAAAATGGACTTTCATATCACTCTACATTCATCATCACATTAGAGAATAGATTATTTTCCCCTTTAGAGATGTCCTGGGAGCGTGTTTGCACAAGCATCCCTATGGGTACTGAGGTAAAGTTTGGTTGAGCTAGTGGAAACCTAGTGGGGAAAAGTCTTAAAAATCCATATACATAAGAAAAATCATCCATCCAAGTATCTTTCATTTTAGAGAATCGAGTCACTTGATATTTCTGATTGTTTCCTCCTGTTTAAGGAAGTTAAGCCTGGGCAACATGTTGTGATCCTAATCTGGTTTGGCTGTGTCCCCACCCAAATCTCATCTTGAATTTTAATTTCCACAATTCCCATGTGTCATGGGTGGTGACTGAATTATGGGAGTGGGTCTTTCCTGTGCTGTTCTCATGATAGTGAATGAGTCTTATGAGATCTGATGGTTTTAAAAACCATCAGTGCTGGGAGTGACCCTGCACAAGCTCTCTTTGCCTGCTGCCCTTCACATAAGATGTGTTTTGTACCTCCTTGCCTTCTGCCATGATTGTGAGACTTCCCCAGCCACATGGAACTGTAAGTCCAATTAAACCTGTTTCTTTTGCAAAGTGCCCAGTCTCTGGTATGTCTTTATCGGCAGCATGAAAATGGACTAATACAGTTAATTGGTACCAGTAGAGTGGGGTGCTGCTGAAAAGACACCCAAAAATGTGGAAGTGACTTTAGAACTGAGTAACAGGCAGAGGTTGGAACGTTTGGAGGGCTCAGAAGACAGGAAAATGTGGGACAGTTTGGAACTCCCTAGAGAATTCTTGAATGGCTTTGACCCAAATGCTGATAATGATATCAACAATGAAATCCAGGCTGAGGTGGTCTCAGATGGAGATGAGGAACTTGTTGGGAACTAGAGCAAAGGTGACTCTTGTTATGTTTTAGCAAACAGACTAGTGGCATTTTGCCCCTGCCCTAGACATTTGTGGAACTTTGAACTTGAGAGAGATAATTTAGGGTATTTGGTGGAAGACATTTTTAAGCAGCAAAGCATTGAAGAAGTGATTTGCATGCAGTTAAAGGCATTCAGTTTTATAAGGGAAGCAAAGCATGAAAGTTCAGAAAATTTGCAGCCTGACAATGTGATAGAAAAGAAAATCCCATTTTCTGAAAAGAAATTTAACCTGGCTGCAGAAATTTGCTTAAGTAATGAAAAGTCAAATGTTAATCCCCAAGACAATGGGGAAAATGTCTCCAGGACAGATTAGAGGTCTTCACAGGAGCCCCTTCCATCACAGGCCCAGAGGCCTAGGAGGAAAAAGTGGTTTCGTGGGCTGGACCCAGGATTCCTGTGCTGTGTGCAGCCTAGGGACTTGGTGCCCTGTGTCCCAGCCACTCCAGCCATGGCTGAAAGGGGCCAATGTAGCACTCAGGCCATGGCTTCAGAGCGTGCAAGCCCCAAGCCTTGGCAGCTTCCACGTGGTGTTGAGCCTGCAGGTACACAGAGGTCAAGAATTGGGCTTTGGGAACCTCTGCCTAGATTTCAGAAGATGTATGGAAACAACTGGATTCCCAGGCAGAAGTTTGTTGCAGGGATGGGGCCCTCATGGAGAACCTCTGCTAGAGCAGTGCAGAAGGGAAATGTGGAGTTGAAACCCCCACGTAGAGTCCCTGCTGTGGCACCACCTAGTGGAGCTGTAAGAAAAGGGCCACCATCCTCCAGACCCCAGAATGGTAGATCTACTGACAGCTTGCATCATGCGCCTGGAAAAGTGACTGACAATGCCAACCTATTAAGGCAGTGGGGAGGGAGGCTGTACCCTGCAAGGCCACCGGGGCAGAGCTGCCCAAGACCATGGGAACCCACCTCTTGCCTTAGTGTGACCCAAATGAGAGACATGGAGTCAAAGGAGATCATTTTGGAGCTTTAAGATTTGACTGTCTTGCTGGATTACAGACCCGCATGGGGCCTGTAGCCCCTTTGTTTTGGTCAAATCTCCCATTTGGAATGGCTGTATTTACCCAATACCTGTACCCCCATTGTATCTAGGAAGTAACTAACTTGCTTTTGATTCTATAGGCTCACAGACGGAAGGGACTTGCCTTGTCTCAGATAAGACATGGGACTGTGGACTTTTGGGTTAATGCTGAAGTGAGTTAAGACTTTGGGGGACTGTTGGGAAGACATGACTGTTTTGAAATGTAAGGACATGAGATTTGGGAGGGGCCAGGGGTGAAATGATATGGTTTGGCTGTGTCCCCACCCAAATTTCATCTTGAATTGTAACTCCCACAATTCCCATGTGTCATGGGAGGAACCCATTGGGAGGTGACTGAATTATGAGGGCAGATCTTTCCTGTGCTGTTCTCATTATAGTGAATGGGTCTCACAAGACCTGATGGTTTTAAAAATGGGAGTTGCCCTGCACAAGCTCTTTTTGTCTGCTGCCATCCACATAAGATGTGACTTGCTCCTTCTTGCCTTATGCCATGATTGTGAGGCTTCCCCAGCCACATGGAACTGTATGGCCAATTCAACCTCTTTCTTTTGTAAATTGCCCAGTTTTGGGTATGTCTTTATCAGCAGCATGAAAATGGACTGATACAGAATTCATCTCTACAAAAAAATTAAAAAATTAGCCAGGCATGGTGGTGCACAATAGTGGTCCAAGCTACTGGGAAAGGCTGAAGCAGGATGATTGCTTGAGCCCAGGAGTTAAAGGGTGCAGTGAGCTATGATGCACCACTGTACCCTGGCATGGGTGACAGAGCAAGATCCAGTCTCTAAGAAAAAGAAATAAACTATATCAGGCATGAATGGCTTTTTGTACAGGGTAATTTGAGAAAAGAACTAAGCATATGTGGGCCATGTTTTAAAATTTGAAGTGCAAATAGCTTCATAGAGTTTTATGGGAAACATTCTAACTAGAATCAGAAAAATATTACTGAGTCAACTGCTTTGTCCAAAAAAAATTACTGAGAAAATTGGCAAAGCATTTTCACCATTAAAACAGTAAGATCTGGACTCAGTTGTAAACTTGCAACTTTCTAATCTTAAAATTTAATACTGTGTAGTGCTTTTGAATTCACAAAGTTTAGTCACATAATATTTTAGTTTCCAAAAATCCAATTAGGTAGGTTTCATCATTTTCAAATTGTGAAATGGAAAATAGGCCCAGTGAGCTGACACAGTTTACCCATGGATGTACAGTGTGTTAGCTTCAGAGAAGAGAGGGATGGAGTAACTGGTAGTGCTTAGTGGGATATAATGGCTGAGCATGAGGCTTTCTTTCATCGCAAATTATATTTTTAAATTTAAAATATGAACAGATTAATACAGGTTTGAACATAATCTACATATAAAATATGCCACACAAGTTAGGTACAAAGCTCTAACAGAGACATTTGAAACCTCTAAGTATTTTTACAGGTCTATATAATCCGGATAAACTCCGCAACTCAGTTTGATTAAGTCAAAAACTGACTAATCTGAATTCATAACTGGACTTGAAAACATATGATGGGTGGTACTTTGGATTTTTAGAATTTTTATCCACACTGAACTGCTTCCCTATGTCACCCCTCCATTTCATAATAGTACAGAAGTTTCACATATTCCTACAAAATCGTGTTAAAATTCCCAGCAAATGTTTTGGAATTTTCATTACATTCTAAAGTTTTCTGTCTTCATCTTCCTCCACATAGATAATTTTCCAAATTTTTTGAAGCATTGCATTTCAATGAAAAGAGAGTGTGGGGAGACACCAAGAGGCACTTATGTGTTCTGTCCACAGACGAGGGACTTTTTGCCTGTTTTGTTCATTGACTAGAACAATGCCTGCCACATAGTAGGCACCTCAATATGACTGCTAAATGTTGCAGGTAAGCTGAATTCCTCATGTCATTTGTCTTGGTATAATGCTATCCCCCCATCCAGAGGCTTGTGTTTTCAGTTATATAGGCCAATATGTCTTATTAACAATGTAAACAAGTTTGAATTGGGTTTTCTGTCATTTTCCACTAAAACCATCAATTAATGCAAAACTGATTTTATTCCTTTGATTTCTTCCAGGGCTCCATGCTATTCTGGTTCTATTTTCTCTGGTTCCTTCTCTTCCAACTGCCCCTGGTTGCCAGTGTAGTCTACATTGTTATTCTTCTCATTCTCTACCCTTGTTCTTGAAGATTTCAGTCAAGTTCATGGCTACCACAATCAGTAACACTTTGATGATCCCTTACACTGTATGGCTTGCCAACGTGCTCTTATAAAGCCTAGATTTGTGTATCCACTTGTACATCTCCACTTGGGTCTTAAAGGTCCCTTACCATACTGTATGTCCAAACACATTGTGTCAAAGGTCACACCATGTACCATATTTTGTTTCTGGTTGATGGCATCGCCATAAACCCAGAAACCTGCCCTACCTCACTTCCCATCACATAGGTTTAGTCAGTAAATCCTGTGGTTTCTACTCCCTCATTCCCATGTGCCTCTATTTTTTCTCTCTCTTTTTAAAATCTTTGCTTCTGAATGGAGGCAGCATATGTCACATGCCTCTTAATCTAGCTCTAACGAATCATTTACAATTCCGCAGATATGCTATTTAGTTTCGTAGCTTCTGTGCCTTCACTCACATCATTTGCTTGACCTGGCCCTTTTTTGTCTTCCATATGAACTCCATGTTTTCTCCAAGAACCAGTTCGAATATTCCGTCTTTAATGCACTTTGTTTTATCTCCATATCCACCTCTACATTGCTTTCCCTCATACTCGGCACTAAATGAATAGCCAACATTTATTGAATGCTTGCTATGTGCCTGGCATTTTTCTAGGTGCTTTACATGTATTGACTCATTTAGTTTGATGAGATAGGTGCTATTACTAACCCTACTTCTCAGGGGAGAGAACTGGTACAGAGAGGTTAAGTAATTTGTTCAAGGCACCGGAGCTGGGAAACCCAGGCATTCTGACTCCAGGGCCAGTACACTAAGCCTGAGGAGGGGGGAACGCCTGCATTAACCAATAGATTGGCTTAGTTCTTTGTGTGTGTTTGTTTCAAAGAATGTCTTACCCTTAGAACGCACTCAGAATACAAATATTTGGAGAATTAATGAATCCAAAACTATTTCACTAATCAGAGGAGCAGCATTGGTTGAATACACGGAAACATCTTTTACATGGATTAAAGTCAATATGCAAATGTTTTAGGACGATCAATACATATTTTAAGGACTTAGTAACTTATTACATATTTGGAGTATCTGTAATTGAAAGCCTTAAGAGATAGTTATGGGCCTGAGAATATTACTCCTTCCCCCCAAAATATATTTTTTAGCTTTTCAGTTTCTTTTAAAATTTTTTGTTGCTTATAAAGAACAGTTTTTCAAAGTCTACATTTTTTAAAGCAAAATGAGTTTTAAGCCACAAATTTTGTCTCAAATTCCATTGACTATCCTCTAACATTTCATTTTATGGCTTGAGTTTAGGATCATAGCACCTGGCATGGAAAGGCCTCCAGAGGTCCTCCAGTACAGCCAGCCCCAAACAGGAATGTCTTCAGTGTGATCTTTGTCTCACTTTTCTAGAGCGACAGACAAGCCCACAAAATGACAGGTTTACAGCCTGGATTTGAAGAGTCATTTCCTGTGTGTCTGTAATATTTTGGTATGCAGGGTCTGGTACTCCTCTTTCTTTCCCTTGTTTACCATTTTCTGAAAGGAAGAAACAGAGGATTTGGTGCATGGCATTGAAGTAAAAGTGTAGCCCTTTTCCTGGTATAATTACCTGTCTCTGTTTCTAAATGGGACCCAGATCCTAGCAACCTTCCCTCGCATGACATGCTAGGAAGTTTGCATTCACATTTTAAATTTAGAATTCCTCAGGGAAACTGCAGTGAATTAACAGAGCAATCACTTCCAACTGAGAAGGTGACTTATCTGCCAGAAAATCTCCAAACAAGCCAAGTCAGAAATCACTCCTCCAAGGCCTTCCCCCGACACCCCCAGCCTAGGGGCATTTTAAGACCCTGCTGCTAGTTTTCAGTTAGGAGATATAACCAGTACACTTACATACACCCTGAGGTGTTCGGTAACCATCAATAGGATATTTCCCTCATTTTTTAGCCTGTTTTGCCTTGAGGCCTTCCCTTCCAATCCTGTCCTTAACTACAAAAAGTGGCCTAAAAGCCTTAGCAGTAACATTTCTTCCATAACATCTGGAATCCATATGTCAAATCTGTAAGGCATAAGCTCTTTTTTCTTTTCTTTTTATTTTGGTTTAATTATTTGAGCTCCAAATCCCCCACCCCAGCCTCTTTTCATACCAAACTAATTAGGGCAATTATCTGAGCCATCCGTGGCTACAGATCAGTTAAACCCTGTTATTGAGGTTAACAAATGAGAGGGTTAATTTTTCTTGACTGCTCCATAGTTGGAGAAGAAAGATAATAAGCCCTTATATTTGTTGGGTGCTTTTGAGTTTTCAAACTCTCTATTCTCTACACCAAGCCGCCACCCGGGAAAAGGGCTTACTTTGGGGTTCCAGACTGTCTGGAACCCTGAAGTAAACGATTTAATTCTGAATGAAGCACTGGAATTTCCTGTTATACATGAAAGAGACCCCTCCAGCTTTGCTGCTGCTCAATACGTAAAAAAAAATTTGATGCTATTCTAAAGAAACAGGATTGCCATTTCTTTAATGCCTCTGGCATCAACTTGGAAATGTTTACTTAAAATCTTAGACAGTAAAGTGGCTTTTTCTAGATAATAGGACAATGTCTTCTGTGTTTCTAACTTACTTTAGAAGTTGCTGAATTCATCCAATTGCTCTGGCTAATTATGAACTACTTATGTTTTTCTATTCTTTTTCCACTTTTGTTTCCATTGCAACAGTAAGAAGACTATCCTGTCAGTCTTGCTGGGCAGCAAACCAGTCCCTAATTTAATCTTTTGCCCTGGAGGTTTATTTTAGATTATGCAGCCCAGCATTGAATGTTTTTTTAAGCCCCGGAGAGCAGGTGAAGGAGGATTAGGGTTTCTTAGCAGTACCATGATTTCAACTAGTTTTTCCAAGTGGGATTTGTGAAAATTTGGTAAACAGTGATGGAGAACAGCTTTTCAATTGCCTCACAGAAATGCCAACGGTAAGCCATATGTCACAGAAGCACAGAAAAAAAAAAACTCTACATGCTTTTATTACACAAACATACTTAGCCTTTTCAAGGACAGGAACAATGTTTACAACAAAAACACGATAACAATTCATTCTACTTAAGTCACATTATTTTAATTCTCATAACATCAGTGTTATATAGTTACATATAAATTACTTGTAAAAGTAATACTCATTAAATTTTTTTCTGATGATTAAGATACATTCTTACTATAGAAGTTCTGAAAGAAAAATTTTAAAATAGAAATCATTATTAGTAGAGAAATCCACTGTTAACATGTTAATAGTATTTTCTTACAGTGTTTTTTTCTATGCACATGTATACATATTCTAAACAATATAGATAAGAATTAAAGGCCGGGCGTGGTGGCTCACGCCTGTAATCCGAGCACTTTGGGAGGCTGAGGTGGGTGGATCATGAGGTCAGGAGATCGAGACCATCCTGGCTAACACGGTGAAACCCCCGTCTCTATTAAAAATACAAAAAATTAGCCAGGCGAGGTGGCGGGCGCCTGCAGTCCCAGCTACTCGGGAGGCTGAGGCAGGAGAATGGCGTGAACCCGGGAGGCGGAGCTTGCAGTGAGCTGAGATAGCGCCACTGCACTCCAGCCTGGGGGACAGAGCGCGACTCCGTCTCAAAAAAAAAAAAAAAGAATTAAGAATTCTTGGCCAGGTGCAGTGGCTAATGTCTGCAATCCCAGCACTTTGGGAGGCCGAGGTGGGCGGATCACGAGGTCAGGAGATCAAGACCATCCTGGCCAACATGGCGAAACCCTGTCTCTATTAAAATACAAAAAATTAGCTGGGCGTGGTGGTGCCCGCTTGTAGTCCTACCTACTCGGGAGGCTGAGGCAGGGGAATCGCTTGAACCCAGGGGCAGAGATTGCAGTGAGCCGAGATTGCACCACTGCACTCCAGCCTGGTGACAGAGTGAGACTCCGTCTCAAAAAAAAAAAAAAAAGAAAGGAAAAAAAAAAAAAGAATTCTTGGCAGGGTGTGGCGGCTCATGCTTGTAATCCCAGCACTTTAGGAAGCCGAGGTGGGCGGATCACCTCAGGTCAGGAGTTGGAGATCAGCCTGGCCAACATGGTGAAACCCCTTCTCTACAAAAGGATAGAAATTAGCCGGGCATGATGGCAGGTGACTGTAATCCCAGCTATGCGAGAGGCTGAGGCGGAAGAATCACTTGAACCTGGGAGAGGGCGGTTGCAGTGAGCTGCCATCATGCCATTTCACTGCAGCCTAGGTGGGGGGGGGGGGGGGGGGGGGCGGGGAGGGAGACTCCACCTCAAAAAAAAAAAAAGAATTCTTTAAAAACCCAATTTTTGGCCAGGCATGATGGCTCACACCTGTAATCCTGTGCTTGGGAGGTTGAGGCAAGAAGATCCCTTGAGGCCAGGAGTTCAAGACCAGCCTGGGCAACATAGTGAGAGCCCATTTCTACAAAAAAAAAAAAAAAAAAAAAAAAAAGAAAAAAATTAGCCAGCTGTTGGCCAACATGGTGAAACCCCATCTCTACTGAAAATGCAAAAACTTAGCTGGGCGTGGTGGCACGTGCCTGTAATCCCAGCTACTCGGGAGGCTGAGGCAGGACAGTAGCTTGAATCAGGGAGTCGGAGGTTGCAGTGAGCAGAGATCATGCCACCACACTCCAGCCTGGCGACAGAGCAAGAGACTATCACAAAAAAGAAAAAGAAAAAAAATTAGTCAGGTGCTATAGTGCTTGCCTGTAATCCCAGCTACTTAGGAGGCCGATGTGAGAGAATCACTTGCGCCTGGGACTTCGAGGGTACAGTGAGCTATGACTACCATTGCGCTCCAGCTGGGTGACTGTGTTAGGCCTTGTTTTGTTGCTATACAGAAATATCTGAGATTGGGTAATTTATAAAGAAGAGTTTAATTGGTTCACGGTTCTTTAAGCTCTACAGGGAGCATGGTGCTGGCATCTGCCTGGCTTTTGGGGAGGCCTTGGGAAGCCCATAATCATGGCAGAAGACAAAGTGGGAGTGGGCATGTCACATGGCAAGAGCAGGAGCAAGAGAGAGGAGGGAGGTAAGGTGCCACACACTTTTAAACAACCAGATCTCACAATAACTCCTTCACTATCATGAGGACAGCACCAAGGAGATGATGCTAAACGATTCATGAAAAATTATCCTTCATGATCCAATCACCTCCCATCAGGCCCCACCTCCGACACTGGGGATTATATTTCAATATGAGATTTGGGGGGACAAATATCCAAACTATATCAGTGACAGAATGAGACTTTGTCTTTCATAATTTTTATGCCTGTTTGACTTTATTTAATCAACAATTTATCCACTGGACATTAAAATGGTTTTCAAATTTTTCACCACTATAAATAATGTTGAGACGAACATCTTTGTAAATAAGCATTTGGACGTAGTATTTGATTATAAAACTACTTTTTGTGAGTAAGATTTCAAGATGAAGTCGTGTGCATTTAAAGTTTATCTAGTTGGCTTGACTCCCTGCTTCTAACTTCTTGAGATCATATTTAAACAAGAACTTTCAAAACATTTCTACATATCCTTGAAGTCTGAATTGTTCAGTCCCTTGCCAGAAGCCAGCTCTTTATAACAGCAATTTGGCATTTCTAATATGTCCTCTTTTTAGCTGCTGTCAAAAACCACATTTCTTTTTAGACTGCTCCAAGAAACTACTCATCAGTGCTCAAATTGAGAACCTACTTATTTCGCCTTCTGCAAAAGGAATTTGTGGCCACAATGCACTAAAGACAAATTTGGAGGTGAAAAGAGGACTGGGACAAAAAAATAAAGTAGACTGGGCCTTTTCTCCCTCATTTATATATTATCGACAAGATTATTGCAATTAGCAGAGATACACCTTAGGTGGAGCTAAAGGCTACTGAAGCATTACCCATGGTGGCCCGGCAGGCAGTCCTCTCTGATGCCCGAAAGTAGCTGGCTGGCCTTACTGTGGCAGTCACCCAGAGCCAACTATAAGGGAACACCTGCTCACCCAAAAAAGAAAAGAAGGAAAATTCTTCCCTATTTTGGCTTGTAGAATTGAGGGAATTCCACAACTAGAGTTCCCAATAAAGCATTAACCAGAGGGTTAAAAAGCAGACTCTCAAGAGATGAGCTACCGGGGAGAAGTAACATTATTCTAAGTCTCATCTTGTTACTTAATCACACTTACATTGTTAGCTCACTGCTGGGCATATTTTACCCTTCTAAGGAGATCAGGGGCTGCTGGAGAGTGCACTGGAGCCTTATGTTTCTTCTGGGACTACCTCAGGGACCCAGCACAAAGCAGTAAAGTTAGAAATTGTTCAATAAGTAACAATTTGTTCAATTGAGCAAATGAACAAACACCATCTTAGAGAAAATGAGTTTTCAGGTCTTTTCCTGCCAGCTTGTTTGTGATGGGGCCACTAAGCAAACCAGCCAAGGAGAAAAGAGGCCTAAGACACAGCAGTTTGCCCATGTCTTGGTTTCCTTGGGCTGGCCCTGAGCGATGCTAATCAAGGCTGGATTCTGACTCCTGTACCTCAGGTAATCCAACTAATAAAAACCTTCCATTAACCAAGATGCTCCCCTTTTCTCTATTATTAGAAAAAAACAAGTTATGAGAAAACAATAGGGATTTTATCTTAAATAAAATGACTTCACAGACTTGGCCTTTAACTGGGTATAAATTCAACCCAACCTCCCAAACCTTCTCAATCAATGTTTCCCAAAATGTGTTCCAGGGAAAAAATGGAAGAGTCTCTGAGAAAAGGGTCCATTAAAGTCCAAAATTCTCCCCTCCTAGTGATCCATTAAAAAAAAAAAAAGGAACGTTTTAAAAGCTTTGAGGAGTCATTAAATAAAGAAGCCTCTTTAACTTCTTGGCAAAGTGTCCCAGTGTCTCAAACTTGGTAAAATTTGCAGAACAAACTCTGAGACATGCTACTGTTCACCAATGATAATACTCTTTCCTGTGGAATGGCAGTGCTCACTTGGGCTTACACTGGTGGGGACGAGAAACTGATCATTGATTATTCAAAGGGTTAGTGTCTTCTGTAGAGTGTATTTTCTTTCTTTCTTTCTCTCTTTTTTTAGAGACGATGTGTTACTCTGTTGCTCTGTCACCCAGCCTGGAGTTCAGTGGCATGGTCATGGCTCACTACAGCCTCGAATTTCTGGGCTCCAGTGATCCTACTACCTCAGTCTCCAGAGTAGCTGGGACTACAGGTGCACCACTACACCTGCCTAATTTTTTTTTTTTTTTTTTTGTACTGACAGAGTCTTGCTATGTTGCCCAGGCTGGTCTTGAACTCCTAGCCTCAAGAGATCCTCCTGTCTTGGTACTCTGGGAAGCCAAGGCAGGAGGATCCCCTGAGGGATCTCTTACAGGCATGAGCCACTGCACCTGGCTATTTTCTAAATTATTTTTCACAATAGTTGAATCAAATATATATTTTTATAAGAAGTACAAATTAAAACTACTTATAAATGGTATTTCTTACCAACTGGGGATTAGAAAAATTCCACTTAGCAGCACACTCTGTTGGTAAGGCTATGGGAACACAGCATGCCCTTACAATGTGGGTAGGAAGACAAAATAGTCCAACCCATATAGAGAGCAATTTGATAATATCTATAGAAATTACAAATATATTGACTCTTTGATCCACCAGTCTCACTTCTGGGAATGTCTCCTGGAGCTATGCCTGTCCATGTAGGATATATGTACCAGGTTGTTAACTGAAACATTGTTTATAATAGCAAAATATTGGAAGAAATTCAAGTGTCATAGGGGACTGGTTAAATAACTACGGTACAAGGGGCCGGGCGCGGTGGCTCACGCCTGTAATCCCAGCACTTTGGGAGGCCGAGGCGGGCGGATCACAAGGTCAGGAGATCGAGACCACAGTGAAACCCTGTCTCTACTAAAAGTACAAAAAATTAGCCAGGCGCCGTGGCGGGCACCTGTAGTCCCAGCTACTGGGGAGGCTGAGGCAGGAGAATGGCGTGAACCCGGGAGGCGGAGCTTGCAGTGAGCCGAGATTGTGCCACTGCACTCCAGCCGGGGCGACAGAGCGAGACTCCATCTCAACAACAACAACAACAAAAAAAAATAACTACGGTACAATGGAACATTACACAGTGGGGAAAATGAGGAAAATAAAAAAGTCTCCATATGATTGTGGAAAGATATCCAGGATATACAATAAAATGAACTGAGGAAGTTGGAGAAGATATATTTACTTATACTACTCTGTGTGGAAGAAAGGGGAAGATAAAAATATATATTCATGCTTGCATTTGTATTAGGAAATACTGTCACCATGAAAGAAACCAATAAAAATATTCATGTGTAGAGGGCAGGAGGAGTTTGGGGTAGACACTGACAATATCAAACTTTAAGCCCCGTGCTTCCAGAAAACAATGAAGGTTAAGAAATTCCCAACCCACTGGGCGCAGTGGTTTGCACCTGTAATCCCAGCACTTTGGGAGACTGAGGCAGGCGGATCACCTGAGGTCAGAAGTTCAAGACCAGCCTGGCCAACATGGTGAAACCCTGTCTCTACTAAAGATACAAAAATTAGCCAGGTGTAGTGGTGGGCACCTGTAGTTTCAGCTACTCGGGAGGCTGAGACGAGAATTGCTTGAACCCGGGAGATGGAGGTTGCAGTGAGCCAAGATCACACCACTGTACTCCAGCTTGGGTGACAGAAACTCCATCTAAAATAATAATTTAAAAAAGGAAATCCCCCATTCTTTGCATGCCAGGAACCAGCAAAGAGCACCTGCTGTCTGAGGTAAGATCCAACTCTGTCCTCGGGACTCTCATGAGCCCCATGTATGGTGATGCCCTTGCTTATCTGCCCCTTGCCTTCTCTTAGAAACATTCCTCATTGATACACATTCTCACTACTACAGTAGCCAGAATAAAATCATCTCCTTAATTGACTAGTGCATTTTCACAACAGGATTGGGAACAGAGGTGTGTTCCCCTGATACACATCTCTGTGTATATCTTTTAATATCATTTTAATTTCTAAACTATGTGACTGCATCACCTACTTTTAAAAATTTACTTAAAAATACAAAACAAGCAAAAAAAAAAGCTTCTCTAAGAAGCTTTCTAGTAACAACTTATGTGAATCAAAGCATGATATTGTCACTGTAAAGGGTTAGAGAGGCTTCAAATCATAGCTTTGTTTATAGAGCATGTCACTGGTCACAGCTGTGATACATGTGCTACTCTGTGCCATAGTGGGTAAGACCTGGATCTTGGGTTCAGCCCTCTTGAATTCAATTCCTGCCCCTGTTCCTTACTACCTGTGACCTTGGGCCAATTGCTTAAGCTACCTGAACCTCATTTTCTTATCCATAACATTCAGATAATACTAGGAATAATTTATCAGCATGAGATAATCCAGGAAAAGTCTTTGACTAATAATAAGTTCTCAATAAATACAGTGACTTTTTTGTCACTGTCATTGTTATTGTTGATATGACCTTTGTCAAAAATATAATCCCCAGCTGTAATACTCTTTGTATGGACAACTTTTGTCCAATTCTGATTATATGCTTTATATCATCATTTTAGAGAATGACTGGATAAAAAACATCACAACAGATTGAAATCACCTTGAAGAATGAGGTGAATAGATGTGACAGATACGTCACTTCTTGCATATATCTGGTTCTCCTCTCTTTCCTGGGAATACAGGAAGACCATATTTCCCAGCCCCTTTGCAATAAGCCAAGGCCTCATGGCTAGTTCTTATCAAGGGACAGTAAGTCAAAGAAATGTAGACAACATCTGGTGCAAAGCATTTCAGATTGGACGTGAATCTCCCTGATTTTTCTCCTCTTGAAGCCAATGGGAACCCCCATTCACCTGGGTCCTTGAATGACTAACTGGAGCAGGTGCACCTCTCAACCCCCAATAATTCAAATTGGACATGTGGAATGAGAAATAAACCTTTGTTATATTGACATTCAATACGCAATGACATTATCTGTCCTTTTCTAATACAACGAGTAATGACCAAGTTACTATAATATCCAGAATATGTAAGCCTTTGAATTGACTTGAAGGACAAAGTACTCACTACCTGTCTGTTATGATGGGCCCTTGCTGGAAATTTTCGTGACAAAAATCATAATAATAATAGCTAATGCTTATATAGGACTTACTATGTGTCAAGTATGTTCTAAGAGCTTTATATGTATAAATTCACTTAATCCTTTTTTAAAAATAAATTTAATTGGGAGACCATTAGGTTGAGATGACTCCAGCACCCTGGGTTGCTACATAAGCAAACCAAAGCCCATGCAAACAGTACAAAAAATCTAAGCTTCGAGGCAGGTGGATTACTTGAGGTCAGTAGTTCGAGATTAGCCTGGCCAACATGGTGAAAACCTGTCTCTACTAAAACTACAAAAATTAGCTGGGCGTGGTGGCTCATGCCTGTAATCCCAGCTGCTCCCAAGGCCAAGGCAGGAGAATCGCTTGAACCCGGGAGGCAGAGGTTGGAGCGAGCTGAGATCGTGCCACTGCATACCAGCCTCGGTGACAGAGTGAGACTCCATCTCTAAAACAAAAAGCAAAAAAACAAAAAAAAAAAAAACCTAAGCTTGACTAATCAGAAACCTCTAACTAGCCTCTAACCAGAGACATTCTATTTTAGCCGAACGCGTATATACACATACATATATACATATATGCCTATTTTTATGTATGTATACATATATATATATATATTTGTTGTTGTTGTTGTTGTAGAGACAAGGTCTCCTTATGTTGCCCAGGCTGTTCTTGGGCTCCTGGGCTTAAACAATCCTCCCACCTCAGCCTCCCAAAGTGCTGGGATTACAAGTGTGAGCCACTGTGCCCAGCCCCAAATACATTTTGTTTTGCTTCCATCAATACCTTATAAAATTTCCTTTCTCACCACCCCCCACCCAGTGGAATGCTAAACTGCTTGTGGTCTGGTGCTGCCCAATCATTGACTGCTCAAACAAGTGCTTTATATTTTTAATATATCTAAGTTTATCTTTTTTTTTTTTTTTTTTTGAGACGGAGTCTCGCTCTGTCACCCAGGCTGGAGTGCAGTGGCCAGATCTCAGCTCACTGCAAGCTCCGCCTCCCGGGTTTACGCCATTCTCCTGCCTCAGCCTCCCGGGTAGCTGGGACTACAGGCGCCGCTACGTCGCCCGGCTGGTTTTTTGTAGTTTTTAGTAGAGACGGGGTTTCACCGTGTTAGCCAGGATGGTCTTGATCTCCTGACCTCGTGATCCGCCCGTCTCGGCCTCCCAAAGTGCTGGGATTACAGGCTTGAGCCACCGCGCCCGGCCTAAGTTTATCTTTTTAACACCTCATGACAACTCTATAAGTGAGGTGTATCAAACTGTTTTGCAAATGAGGAAACTGAGGGCCAGAGAAATTAAGAAACTCACCCAAAGTAAGAAGTGAAGTCAGGATTCAAACCCAGGTAGTCAGACTGTAGAATCAGAGTTAGAGTACTCTTTAACCACTATGCAATAAATATGGATTTAAAAATTGGCTGGGTGTGGTGGCTCATGCCTGTAATCCCAGCACTTTGGAAGGCTGAGACGGGTGGATCACTTGAGGGCAGGAGTCAAGACCAGCCTGACCAACATGGCAAAACCCTGTCTCTACTAAAAATACAAAAATTAGCTGGGCATGGTGGCACACACCTCTAATCCCAGCTACTTGGGAGGACAAGGCAGGAGAACTGCTTGAATCCAGGAAGTGGAGGCTGCAGTGAGCCAAGATCACACCACTGCACTCCAGCCTGGGGCGACAGAGTGAGACTCCATCTCAAAAAAAAAAAAAAAAAGTCATCTTTTCGGGCACAGTGGCACATGCCTGTAGTCCCAGTTACTCAGGAGGCTGAGGCGAGAGGGTTGTTTGAGCCCAGGAGCTCAAGGCTGCAGTGTGCTATGATCCTGCCTGTGAATAGCCACTGCACTGCAGCCTGGGCAACATGAGGAGACTCTGTCCCTTAAAAAAAAGAAAAAATAATAATAATAATAATCTCAGTACACTCTGTAAAGAACTGTAATTTCTAAAGGAAACTTCAGGCTGAACACAAATGCAAAAATCCTTAACAAAATACTAGCAAACCAAATCCAGCAGCCCATCAAAAAGTTAATACAGGCCAGAAGTGGTGGCTCATGCCAGTAATTCCAGACTTTGGGAGGATTGCTTGAATCCAGGAGTTCAAGACCAGTCTGGGCAATATAATAAGACCTCATCTCTACAAAAGATTTAAAAATTAGCCAAGCATGGTGGCATGTGCCTGTAGTCCCAGCTACTTGGATGCTTAGGTGAGAGAATCGCTTGAGGTGGAGGTTGTAGTGAGTTGAAATTGCACCCCTGCACTACAGAGCAAGATCCTGTCTCAGAAAAAAAAAATGTTAATACGTGACAATCAAATAAGCTTTATTTCTGGAATGCAAGACTGGTTCAACATATGTGAATCAATAAACATATGTGAATCAATAAACATATGTGAATCAATAAATGTGATTCATCACATAAACAAAATTAAAAGCAAAAACCATACAGTCATCTCAATAGATGCAGAAAAAGCTTTCAATAAAATTCTACATCTCTCATGATAAAAACCATCAGCGAACTAGGCCTCAGAGGAACATACCTCAAAATAATAAGAGTCATTGTTGACAAACCCACAGCCAGCATTGTACAAAATGGGCAAAAGCTGGAACCCTTCCCTGTGAGAACTGGAACAAGACAAAAATGCCCATTCTCACCATTCCTATTCAACATACTACTGGAAGTCCTAGCAAGAGCAGTCAAGCAAGAGAAAGAAATAAAAGGCATCCACGTAGGAAAAGAAGTCAAACTATCTCTCTTTGCTGATGATATGATTCCTTACCTAGAAAACCTTAAGCACTCCACCAAAAGGCTACTAGAACTGATAAATGATTTTAGTAAGGTTTTAGGATACAAAATCAATATGGAAAAATCAGTAGCATTTCTATACACCAATAATGTCCAGGCTGAGAGTCAAATAAAAAACACAATCCCGTTTACAATAGCCACCAAGAAAATGAAATACCTAGGAACACAGATAACCTAGGAGGTAAAAGATGTTATCTACAAGAAGGACTACAAAACGCTTCTGAAAGAAATCAGAGATGACACAAATAAATGGAAAAGCATTCCATGCTCATGTATTGGAAGAATCAGTATCATTAAAATGACCATACTGCCCAAAGCAATTTACAGATTTAATGCTACTCTTTTTTTTTTTTTTTTTTTTTGAGACGGAGTCTCGCTTTGTGGCCCAGGCTGGAGTGTAGTGGCCGGATCTCAGCTCACTATAAGCTCCGCCTCCCGGGTTCACGCCATTCTCTTGCCTCAGCCTCCGGAGTAGCTGGGACTACAGGCGCCCGCCACCTCGCCCGGCTAGTTTTTTGTATTTTTTAGTAGAGACGGGGTTTCACCGTGTTAGCCAGGATGGTCTCGATCTCCTAACCTCGTAATCCGCCCGTCTCGGCCTCCCAAAGTGCTGGGATTACAGGCTTGAGCCACCGCGCCCGGCCAATGCTACTCTTAACAAGCTACCAATGTCATTCTTCACTGAATTAGAAAAACCTACTCTAAAATTCACATTGAAAACACAGAGCCTGAATAGCCAAAGCAATCCTAAGCAAAAAGAACAAAGCCAGAGGCATCACACTACCTGACTTCGAACTATACTACAAAGATATAGTAACTAAACAGCGTTGTACTGGTACAAAAACAGACACGTAGACCAATGGAACAGAATAGAGAGCCCAGAAATAAAGCTGCACACCTACAATCATCTGATCTTTGACAATGTCTACAAAAACAAGCAATGGGGAAAGGACACTCTATTTAATAAATAGCACTGGGCTAACTGGCTAGCCATATGCAGAATGAAACTGGACCCTTATCTTTCACCATATACAAAAAGTAACTCAAGATGGATTAAAGATTTAAACGTAAGCCTTTTTTTTTTTTTTTGAGATGGAGTCTCGCTCTGTCGCCCAGGCTGGAGTGCAGTGGCCGGATCTCAGCTCACTGCAAGCTCTGCCTCCCGGGTTTACGCCATTCTCCTGCCTCAGCCTCCCGAGTAGCTGGGACTACAGGCGCCCGCCACCTCGCCCGGCTAGTTTTTTTTTTTTTTTTTGTATTTTTTAGTAGAGACGGGGTTTCATCGGGTTAGCCAGGATGGTCTCGATCTCCTGACCTCGTGATCCGCCCGTCTCAGCCTCCCAAAGTGCTGGGATTGCAGGCTTGAGCCACTGCGCCCGGCCAATAAACAGAACTTATAATTCACGTGTACAAATAAATGTCCAAGAACAGCCAGATAAGTTGTGAAAAAAAATAATGTGTGGGACATACTTGCTCAGATGTTAAAATACTTCAAAAATGACTGAAATTAGAACAATATGATCCTGGCATAGGAATAGACAAGTATGTCATTGAAACAGAATAGAGAACCCGGAAATAGATTCAAGGCAGGACTGCTATCCTCTTAGTTTGCACGATATCCCTGTTGCAGTGGTTTACAGACAGCGTCTGTTCTGACTGGTCTGTGCCCATACTGTTTTAATTGTTTATATTTTGGAGGTACCCCTGGTCCCAGGACCTATGGTAACTTAGTAAATGCAAAATGTCATACTTCAATTCAGTGGTTAAGAATTATTTGCTTCACATATTTAGCTGATAAATGCCTTTCTCTATAGGTTAGACTAAAAAGTGAGACTCTTACCTTATACTATATAAACAAATTTCAGATGGACTTGAGTTATAAATGTTAAAAATGTAACAACAGGGCCGGGTGTGATGGCTCACACCTGTAATCCCAGCACTTTGGGAGGCTAAAGTGGGATAAATGCTTGAATTTGAGACAGGAATTTGAGACCAGCCTGGGCAACATAGTGAGACCCTGTTTCTACAAAAATACAATTTAAAAATTAGCTGGATGTGGTGGTGCATAACTATAGTCCCAGCTACTCAGGAGACTGACATGAGAAGATTACTTGAGCCCAGGAGCTCGAGTCCGCAGTGAGCTACGATCCCACCACTGCACTCCTGGGTGGCAGAACAAGACTCTGCCTCTTTAAAAAAAAAAAGTAACAATGAAAATTTAGCCCTACAGAATTTCAGTTAGATAGCAGGAATAAGTTCAATAAATCTATTGTACAACATGGTGACTATAGTAAATAACTGCATTATATTCTTGAGAATCACTAAGAGAGTAGATTTTAAGTATTCTGATCACAAAAAATAAAAAATGTGAGATAATGTATATGTTAATTAGCTCAATTGAGCCATTCCACAATGTATACATATTTCAAAACATCATGTCATATGTGATAAATGTATGCCATTTTTATTTGTCAGCATAAGAAAATATAAAAAAGAAAATTTGCCCTAGATGTTAGAGGGGTTTTTTTTAGATGGAGTTTCACTCTTGTCACCCAACTGGAGTGCAATGGTGCGACCTCGGCTCACTGCAACCTCCACCTCCCAGGTTCAAGTGATTCTCCTGCCTCAGCCTCCTGAGTAGCTGAGATTACAGGCACCCGCCACCACACCCGGCTAACTTTTATATTTTTAGTAGAGATGGTGTTTCACCATGTTGGCCAGGCTGGTCTTGAACTGCTGACCTCAGGTGATCCACCTGTCTCAGCCTCCCAAAGTGCTGGGATTACAGGCGTGAACCACCACGCCCGGCCAACGTTGGAGGGCGGGAAACCCAGAAGCTGTAAAAGTAAAACGAGAGAAATACTCAAATATAAAAAATATTATAGCGTGGAAAAAAATACCACAGACGAATTAAAAAGACAAATAACAAATTAGGAAAAATATTTGCAGTGCATGTGAAAAATAAAGGGTTAAGAGTTTTACGGTACAAAAGGCTAAGAAGGTCACATAATTAAAAAAACGGTCAAAGGACGTAAACGGGCAATTCACGTGAGAGCAAGTCCAAGATGGCCTCTAAACGTAGAAAAAGATGCCAAAACGATGAATCTCATGAGGAGTCAGGGAACTGCAAATTAAAGAAACAAGTGAGCTATCCCTCTACAGACATCATATTGGCAAAAATGAAAAAGGGATAACAGCTACTGCTTTCAGGAATATGTGGAAAAGGCTATTCTCACACATTGCTAATGGAAATGTGAATTGTTATAGTATTTTGGAAAGCAAAATTAACATTGAAAAGATATATACTCTTTTTCTCAGCAATCTATTCATAGGAAGAATTTTCCTGCTTACGTAAAAGCATCGGTAAGAAAAGCTATACATAGAAAGATGTTTACTGCATCCTGGTGTGCCATTGGGAAAAAAAAAAGTTAAAAAGTGTTAGGTAGAAAAATGATTAAATAAGTTATGGTTCATGCATACAATAGAAAAATTATGCAACTATTAAAAAGAATTATTTAGAACTATCCAGGGTTTTTGGAGGGGAATCCATGACAGTTTAGATGAGAGAGGCGAAATGCCTAGAATCCCTATTACGCACAGACACACAGGGTATATATGTATGATTTTGTAAGCATGGGGTAGGAAAAGAACATACTTATACCATATTTTGATATTGATTCCCAAAAATGAAGAAAACAACCAACCAAGCAATATTTTAAAAATTAAGCGCCATAATAAGAATAGTGTGCATGTTACTCTCTTTATATAAATGTGTATACGGAGATGTATGATGTATGAAAGGATGGTTGCCAAAATGTTAACAGTGGTTATCACAGGTGATAAGGTTTCAGGACATTTTTACTTTCTTTCTGTCTATAACTTGTTTTTGAATGTTTTAAAAATTCATTACTTATGTAGTCAGAAAAGCACAAAGCTGTTTTCATTACTGGGGAAATAAGTAAGTAAATGAAAATCCCCAATAAACTTCTTGTTAAATTAGATATTAATTTAGGAAGAAACTTGAAGTGTCATGAAAATACTTAGGCAATAATGAATTGTCTCTTCATTTATTTAAACTTGATTTAAAACAATAAAAATATTTAAGCACTTTTAAGTGTTTCTTTTCAGTTTGCTACCTTAAGTAATAAAATTTAGCAAACCTCAGTTACATTTGACTATGATTTTGTTATTGAGAGAGAAACTTTTCACTGTGATTCAAAAGAACAAAATTTGTTAAAAGGTTTATATTCTTTTAATAGTTTTTATGAACTCCTTTAATTTTTTTCTTCAATGGCCCACAACCTCATATTCTGAGATATGCTATTTCATGGTTTATTCCCTCACTCTTTTTCTTTAAATCTGATAGAACTTTGTGGTTATCAACTTACTATAACAAACTTATTATTAGAACAATTTGGTTCGCTACAGCCTCAACACAGAATTTATAGTGTTTTTTGTTATTTCCTTGTGAGTCCATTCATATGTATGTGCAACTTCTTTTAAACAAGTGAAAAGCTGTTTACAAAAGAAGAGCTAAGTCATAACTGTGGAAGGAACTCTACCTCTTACACTATGAAGTGGTATTAAAGGGAAAAGACAGCAGTGAAAGTTCTATCAGCATAAACTGTGACTGATTAGACACAGAGAGATAGGGCACTGTTTCAAACAGCTTCATCAGACACATAAACACATTTTTCTCTTTTCTGACTCCCTTGGGCTTCTACATTCCAGCCCTCTTGTCACTGTCTACCTACGCAGTCTTTTTCTTCCTTCTCTGACTGAAACATCTTCATGGTCTTTTTGAGTATCGTGTTCCAGTAACTTTTCTTTTATTTCACAATGAGAGGCTTACTGGTATCTAGTTTTAATAAATGTATTGTCTCTTCAGTGACCAGGTTTTTGAAAAGCAAAAAGGACAGACCCAGCAGAATTTCAAGAACATTCCATATTCCCTGAGTGAGTCACCTTAGTATGTAGCCCTGGCTCCAGAGTGCTAAACAGCTTCATTCCTCCTCTGGCTAAAAGCCTCACTTTGTTATGGATTATAGGTAGGGCACTCATTTGCCCCTTGACCTAGACCAGTTCTGCTTTTCTAGAGGCAATAAAATTCATGCTAATGTAAAAAATGGGATCTTGCAATACCTAACCAATAGGGAAATTATGAAACAGCCATGTTTTAATAGTTCTTTCCAACCCACTGCTGAAAGAGCTGTGGAAATCCAATGTTAGTCTTGTTTTTGTGGCTAGTATGACTTATTTTGCTTCAGTGATGCAATAGGTAAGCAAACAATGGTTGCTTATGATCAAGGTAAGATTCGAGATTTACATATGACACCTATTGTGTCATATGTAAAGAATTGTCATCTATCTTTCCTTAACAGAAATCTTACTCAACTGGCTCTCTGTAATGACTGGGTATCAGCACAAATCAGATAATGTGTTTTGATGTTTTAGAAAATTCCAGTTGCTCTTGAGGCTTCATTATTGACAAGGGCTATCAGGCTTTCCAAGAGGGTCTTATCTGCAAGCAGCAGCAGTTACTGCATGAGCTGCCAAACAGGTTCAGTGGGATTACACAGCTGCCTTGGAGCTGGAGGCCAGGCTGGGTGAACTCCCTGCTTTCTCTTTTCAAGGCCTGCAGGCTTTGACCTGTAAATAGGTGCCTAAACAGGGTCTAATCTGTCACACAAATATGCCTTAGCAAAAGTGGTAATGTCCCTTATTACCTGGTTTAGCAAAAATTCCAAGACATATATTTAGAGAGATACTTGTATAAATTGCTACACTTGAAGCTATGCCTGGTGTTTCTATAAAACTCTCTTAAGAGATGATATAATGGTTCACATTTTATTTATAGCAGCCAATGGAAACAAGGCCTTTCCTATAACCCCAGCACTCAAGAGCAGTTCTAAAATAACAAACCAACATGTGCACTTTGAAGATATGCCCTTTAGGCTGAGCTCAAGTGTTCTGTTCTTGGGGGATTGTGTTTTACCCTTTTGAGATGACTTTTCCCCTCTGCCTGCCATGATTTATGATCTTAATTTTCCTTTAAAAAACAGATTTCAATTTTTAGTTTTTTTCTTGATAGTTCAGAGAACTGTTTTCAATCTATAAAAGTTAAAAAAAAAAACTCCTTAAAATTGGTGTAATCTTTGACATTCACAGTTGAAAAGTAAATTCCTAGCTAAGATTTGCTGTTTTATTCTTAAAAATTGGGACAGATTGGGTAAAAAATGCAAACAGCTATTTAAATGTAAGTTATTTTGAAGGCTGTCTGGCAGGATGCTTGGAGAAAAATGTAATTAGAAGAGAGATTAGGACTTCCACTCACCAAATAATGTAAATATTTAAAATATCTCAGGCAGTTAGCACTTAATAATAACAAAAATTCTTATCAGAATAGCATTCTTCTTTTGAAGTGGGGAAGAATAACAACTGGTTATTCTGTTCTACTGTAGCAAGTCAAAGCTTGTTATTGGGAATGATATAGCCTATTAAAACATTATCTTTCTTAATGTGCATTTCATTAATTAACTTTTCAATGTTAGTATTCTATAAAGCAAAACAGAAGTTATATATACAATTATTTAAATCATGTTCATAACTACCAGTTATTTAAAGCATATTTAGCATTTAATATATATGGCAAGGTACTCTTTTCTTAAGTGATATACTTTAATAGAACTGGCTCCATGGTGGTAGACAACAGTTAAGTAGCTGATGTTAAACAATGACTTATTTTACCCTTCCTTTTTTTGTTAGGATAGTCATTTTGAAGATATCATTTTGTAGCATATATTCAAGTCTGAAGAACTTTTCAACTTTATTTGCTCCCATAATTAGCTCTGTGATATGAAGGTGGCAAGAATTGCCAGGTTTTCTGATTTAAAATATTGCCACAATTTTAATATTAAATGAACAACTTTGAGGCAATTTATTTTCTAACAACCTGAACTAATATGAGGCAGAAATAATACAGGGCGGCTGCAGGAGAATAGAGAATTCCAGGCAGCAGTTTCACACGACTAGCAAAATGAAACTGTTGAAATAGCCGCAGAAGCTAGGGGCTTATAAGATCCCCAAAACTAGGATGTAGATCCAACTGGCTAAGACCCGACTGGACCCAGCATGGTGCTAGATTTGACCTAAGTTTCACCTAGGAACTTATTATATACTCATTAACATGCTAAATCACCCACCAGTGCCATGACAGTTCCAGGGACACCCATATTTAATGGCTGACACAACAGTTCTGAGAAATCTCTATCTTTTTCTAGGAATCTTCATGAATATTTCACCCCTTAGTTAAAGAAAACCCTAAAGGTATTCACCTCAAACCCCCATGCACATGACCCTCTCTTATGTATGCCTGCACTCCCCTTTCTTGAGTGTGAATTTTTTGCTTGCAGTAAATCTTCACACTTTCACTACTTTCTGACTCATCATTGAATTCCTTCTTACCATGTTGTCAAGAACCTGCACACTAGCCAGGGTTGAGGTCCCATCAGCGTTCAGGACCTCACCTATCCCGCCAATATCAAATTGACACCCTGTTTATTTAACCTAAAACAAATAATTACAGGGTCTATAAATGATACTACATTATTGACACCATGGATTTTGTGGAGTATCTCAGTTTCAGAAATACTTTTTTTTGCACAACCTCAGTCTGATTTACATGTCTGCTTTAAGGCCGCTGCCTTTTGCCTCACTCCTTTTCCATTCATTCATTCATTCATCCATTCATCCATCCATCAACTACTGACTATGTGCCAGGCCCTGCGTATACGAAGAACAATATTTGAGCTGACACTTGAAGGATAAGTTGGGTTGTACCTGTGCTTCTTCCCTGCCCTCATGAAGTTTACATCCTAGTGGGAGAGACAGACAGTAAATAAGTAAAATATATCAACAAAGAAGATAATTACAGTTTATGATATAGGTTATGACCAGAAACTCTTTGTTACAAGGATATTTAAGCTTAGACCAGAAGGCTAAACAAGAGCCATGAATTCTCTGCAAAAAGGAACTATTGTGCAAAGTCCCTGAGCAGGAAATCTTTGGCAGGTTTGGGAAACAAAAAGGTGATCAGCATAGTGGAAGGGTGAGGGGGAGAGTGGTATGAAGTGAGTGCTATGATTTGAATATCTGTGTCCACTGCCAACCCACCATATGTTGAAATCCTAACTCCCAAAGTGGTAGTATTAAGAGATGAGACCTTTGAATGGGATTAGTGCCCTTAGAAAGGAGGCCCAAGAGAGGTCTCTTGCCCCATTTACCATGTGAGGACACAGTGAGAAGGTGCCATCTATGAACCAGAAAGCGGGCCTTCACCAGACACCAAATCTACTACCACCTTGATGTTGGACTGCCCAGCCTTCAGAGCCGTAATAAATAAATTTCTGTTGTTTATATGCCACTAGTTTATGGTATTTTGTTGTAGCAGCTGGAACAGACTAAGACAGTGAAGATATAAAGGCAGGTAGAAGTCACATCGTGCAGGCCCTTGTAAGCTGAGGAAGGGGGTTTGGAATGTATTCTATAAGCAATAAGGCCCTGAAGGGCTTAAGCAGCAGAGAGTTGGGGATGTGAAGGGGAGAAGTGTTCAGGATCAAGTGTGTCATATGCAAAAATGTGGAGATATGAAAAAGTGTGGCTGGGAATGGTGGCTCACACCTGTAATCCCAGCACTTTGGAAGACCACGGCAGGAGGATCGCTTGAACCCAGAAGTTTGAGACCAGCCTGGGCAATATAGTGAGACCTCATTGTTACAAAAAATAGGAAAAAAAAGTAGCCACACATGGTGGCACACACCTGTAGTCTCAGCTACTCATGAGGCTGAGGCAGGAGTATTGCTTCAGCCCGAGGTTAAGGCTGTAGTGAGTCAAGATCACACCACGGCACTCCAGCCTGGGTGACAGAGCAAGATCCTATCTCTAAAAAGAAAAGGAAATAAAAACTATGGTAAAATTGTTAAAATTTAGGAAAGAGCTCCTCATTTACAATTTTGAATGGAAATAGATACGATAAATAACTTGAGCAGTTTTCTGCACTGAAATTTTGTCAGTAGTCAAAAGTTAAATGACAGCCCCTAAAGTCCAAAGCTTTAGAACATTTCACTATGCCAATAAAATTAAGCATGTTTTCTAAGTGGATTTATCATGCTCTGAGGACACATTAAATGAACTAAATGAGCAACTTTGATCTATTGCTTGTCTTTCAAAGGACACAGAACAGTATCATTTCCTCCTTCCTTTTCTCTGGCCATAGGTAATCAGAAATCATTGATGATTCTTATTTTTATTGGTTCAGAAATCACTGCCTCTCTAAAGGATGCAAGGAAATAATTTACGGTGAAAGTGTCTATTTCCATGAATAAGAATTACATTAACAGGGCCGGGCGCGGTGGCTCAAGCCTGTAATCCCAGCACTTTGGGAGGCCGAGACGGGCGGATCACGAGGTCAGGAGATCGAGACCATCCCGGCTAACACGGTGAAACCCCGTCTCTACTAAAAAAATACGAAAAACTAGCCGGGCGAGGTGGCAGGCGCCTGTAGTCTCAGCTACTCGGGAGGCTGAGGCAGGAGAATGGCGTAAACCCGGGAGGCGGAGTTTGCAGTGAGCTGAGATCTGGCCACTGCACTCCAGCCTGGGTGACAGAGCGAGACTCCTTCTCAAAAAAAAAAAAAAAAAAAAAAGAATTACATGAACAGGATGGAATTTTATATTAATAAGATGTTTGTGTTTGGGCAGAACTCCATTATGAATTTCTAAAAAACACCTTTCATTAAATTATGAATTCAGTTTCAGCCTTTGCATTTCTTGCTTATGTTGATGGCTATCTTTTCCATGTCTTCCCAAAGGGAGATTTCTGGCAGGCTCTTCCATTGGTAAGCTTTCCAGTTATAACTAATCTTTCTGATCCCTCTTTGCTTTTCCATCTTGGCCTGTAATTGATTGACCTCATTCATGCGTTTTCTTTAGCATACCAAATACTCTGTGTTTCTCCAGCAGTAGTTCTGGAATGTTTACACAGAGAATTAGTTTATAGTTTGGCTTATTCGTTTGTTAACATAATGCTATGGAATGAAATCCTTGCTTTCCTTCAGCCTTGACAGGCCTTGGCAGTAACTGCTACTTCACTGTGATTTCCTTTTGGGGAAAAAGCACTCATTCCTCTTTCACACACGACCTCACCGCAGTCATTTCCCCAAATGGAATGTTAAACCTCCTCTCCCTGTTCCAAGTCTTACCTAGGAGT
The DNA here is from genome assembly GCF_007565055.1 of Rhinopithecus roxellana. Classification (NCBI taxonomy): domain Eukaryota; kingdom Metazoa; phylum Chordata; class Mammalia; order Primates; family Cercopithecidae; genus Rhinopithecus; species Rhinopithecus roxellana. Next base: position 67,215,478 of record NC_044560.1, on the reverse strand, counting down.
TGATCCCATGCTCTTATTGAAGCAGATCCCTTGCTATTCCCAAGTACACAGTGTACTTTCCCACCTCTCTGCCTTTGTTCATGCTGTTCCACAAGGGTGGATGCCTTCCCACTCATCTCTACCAGCTAACATTTGGGTTCTGCCTCCTTCACTGAATCTTTTTGGAACCCTTTAATCAAAAGTCTTTGGTTGACTTCTCAATGAGCATTTTGCCTAAGACTATGAAATGACCTGATCAGATTTTCCAAAGACAACAGCTAGAACTCAAGATTCAGTAAACAAAGGGATAAGCCTGTGGCTAGAGTGGGGGCGTAAAAGAACTAGGTATTTGGGGAATGAGTAAGATACAGAAGGAAACCTTTAGCTTTCAAATCAGATTTTTTTTTTCATGTGAATTCTAAAAGTCAGTTACCACTTCTGTGATCCTGGATGACTTACTTTCCCTCCCTGAGCCTGTGAAGTTGAGATAGCAAGTCCTATTTCTCAGAGTTATGAGGATAAATGAGATGATATATGATTTAGTGCTTGGCATGGGTTTGGATCTCCAGAAATCTTAGTTTTGCATCACTAGATTCTATATGGGAAGAGATCAGGGAGGGATCAGGGGGCTCTGCCCCAGTCAGCAGCTATCCAAAGAAATGGAATGCAGTTAGTATCAAGTACATTTAGTAGGTTTGAGAAAGACTGAAGTCAGCCCATAGGAACTAGTTAGAAATTCAAAGCACAGGGATTAGAAAAGTTGAATATACGTATCCTTGGCCTTGGTCTTGTGGCTTTCATTGGTCAATGGAATGCAGCAGAAATGACATGCCAGTTCCAAGCCTAAGCCTTTAGAGGCATGCCACAGGTAGCCACTGCTCCTTCAGCCAGGCAGCAGAGTGAGGCATGTGTAGCCAAGCTGACCTGTAGTCTGATAGCAGAGCTGTCCCAACTGATCTGCAGACCCATTAGCAAAAAGTAAATATTCATTGTTGTATGCCCCTTATATTTTGTGGTTGCTTTTATTATACAGTTATTATTGCACCAATAGCTGACTAATTTACCTCTCTTCTTATCTGTTAGTTCAATGGCATGAGGAGCCCAAAATTACCAGGTGATAGTTTCAAATTACAGTTCAATGAGATATTTTTGTGTTCCTTGATGGATGTGTTCTTTTCATGGGGATTAAGGCCTCTAAGCCAACAGAGCACAAAGTTTCAGGGACAGGAAGCACAAATTCTGTGAGAGAGTTGAGACATGATAATGAAAAGAAACCTCTATCCCCTAATGCTACACTTTGATTCTGGGACTCCTATACTGTTGCTACTGTGATCCTATATCGGTTGCTGATACAAAGCACATACTGCATTTTGTAAAACAGAACGTTATACTTTCACAGGAGGTTGCCTCCCAGTTGGCACCATAACTAAGCCTTCAGGAGGTCATTCAACCATTTCTTAAACTTTTTTTTCCTTTTGATACAAGATCTCGCACTGTTACCCAGGCTGGAGTGCAGTGGCACGATCTTGGCTCACTGCAGCCTCCGCCTCCCAGGCATAAGCAATCCTTTCCTCCTCAGCCTCCCGAGTAGCTGGGACCACAGGCGCACACCACTGCACCCAGCTACTTTCCACCGTTTCTAGCAGGTTGTCTGCTTCTGGGTGATGGGATAAGTGTTAAGACCATGAAATCTGAGCACATATCCTATGCTATCTGTCTTTTATTGAATTCCTTGAACAGAATCAAAGTTATGACAGAGAATAAGGCATTCTGTAAAGTCCACAGATGATGGTACTGGCAGATGTGCTGTAGGAAGGAAAAGCAAATTTATATTATGAATATGTTTCTAGTCCAGGGAGAACAAATTCCCTCCATGTTGGAAGGGATCCAGAACCATCAACCTGCTACCAAGGTGCTAGGCTCCTCCATATGAAGGCAGCTGTTCTATAGACTCAGTCTATGGACTATGGACTATTGTCTATGGACTAGGCTGATGGCAGATTAGACTCTCAGCAGTTGTTAACCAGGTCAGTCTTGTTAAGAAGAAAAACATGCACTTCATTCTACCAAATACTTTCATTGAAGAAATGAAGGAGGAGCAATGGAAGTGGTAAATATTTAGGTAAACATAGTAAACTAGTATTTACCTTTTAAGTTCCTCAAAATATATTTGATGGCTGAAAGGAAAACTTCTGAGGCTGGGCGCGGTGGCTCATGCCTGTAATCCCAGAACTTTGGGAGGCCGAGGTAGGCGGATCACCTGAAGTCAGGAGTTCGAGACCTGCCTGGACGACATGGTGAAACGCTATCTCTACTAAAAGTACAAAAATTAGCCGAGCGTGATGGTGGGTGCCTGTAATCCCAGGTATTTGGGAGGCTGAGGCAGGAGAATCACTTGAACCCAGGAGGCGGAGGTTGCAGTGAGCTGAGATTGTGCCATTGCACTCCAGCCTGGGTGGCAAGAGAGAAACTCCACCTCAAAAAAAAAAAAAAAAAAGCAAAATTTTAACATTCTCTGACGGGGTTTCAACATACATAGATATAAGATAAGACTATTATAAAGTGGGGAGGGTAAGAGGACCGGTATGTTGGGAGGTTTCTATATTCTACTTGAAGTGGTAAAATATTGATTTTAAGTGGACTGTGGAAAGTTAAGTATGTATATTATTCCCCAAACTAATTATAAAAAAAACTATACAAAGAGATAGAGTGCAAATTGCCATAAATCAAAATGGAGTATGAAAAATTATTCAAAAACCCCAAAGAATAGAGAAAATGGGAAACAATAACAGAGAGAGAACACACAGAAAACAAATAATAAAAGGGTAGACCTAAATGCAAACATATCAATAATTTTCTTTCTTTTTTTTTTTTTTGAGACAGATTCTTCCTCTGCTGCCCAGGCTGGAGTGCAGTGGTATGATCACAGCTCACTGCAGTCTCTGCCTCCTGGGCTCAACTGATCCTCCCACCTCAGCCTCCTGAGTAACTGGGGCAACAGGCACAAGCCACAATGCCCAGCTAAGTTTTGTATTTTTTGTAGAGACAGAGTTTCACCATGTTGCCCACACTGGTCTCAAACTCCTAGGCTCAAGTGATCCACCTGCCTCTGCCTCCCAAAGTGTTGGGATTACAGGCGTGAGCCACCACCCCCGGATGAAACATATCAATAATTTTACTACATTTGAACGAATTGAACACTCCAATCAAATTTATTTCTAGTGTCATTTCTCTTTTAGCTGAAGAATTTTATTTAAAGTTCTTTTAGAGCTGGTCTACTGGCAATGAATTATCTTAGTTTTCCTTCCTCTGAGAATATTTTTATTTCACTTTATTCCCGAAAGAGAGCTAGGGCGGTATATAATTCTGAGTTTCCAGCTCTTTTCTTTCAACATTTCCTTCCAATCTCCAAGACTCAAATCTGCAGTCATTGAAATCACTGTCCCTCTTATAGGTATGCATCATTTTTCTCTAGCTGCTTTTAAGATTATTTTTCTTCGTCTTTAGTTTTTAGTAAGTTGACTATAATTTCTGGGCATGGATTTCTTTGGCTTTATCTTGTTTAGAGTTCACTGAATTTTTAAAAATCTCTATGTTTATGTCTTTTGCTAAACTTGTGAAGTTTTCAGTCATTATGTCTTCAAATGTTTTTTCAGCACCATACTCTTTTTCCTTTTGGAACTCTAATTACATAAGTTAGCCTTTGCTTTTTGTTTTGTTGTTGTTGTTGTTGTTGCTGTTTGAGACAGGGTCTCACTCTGTCACTCAGGCTGGAGTGCAATGGTATGATCACAGCTCACTGCAGCCTCAACCTCCAAGGCTCAAGTGATCCTCCTGCCTCCTGAGCAGTTGGGACTATAGGCACACACCACTATATCCAGCAAATATTTGTATTTTTTCTAGAGATGAGGTTTTCCTTGTTGCCCAGGCTGGGAAAGTTAGACATTTTTTTAGTAACTCGCAGGTCCCTAAGGCTGCATTCATTTTTTAAAAGGTATTTTTTTCTCTGTTGTTCAGATTAAAAGCTTTCTCTCTCTCTCTTTTTTTTCTTTTAATTTCTCTTTCTTTCTTTCTTTCTTTCTTTCTTTCTTTCTTTCTTTCTTTCTTTCTTTCTTTCTTTCTTTCTTTCTTTCTTTCTCTTTCTTTCTTTCTTTTCTTTCTTTTTCTTTTTTCTTTCTTTCTTTCTCTCTTTCTCTCTTTCTTTCCTTTATTTCTCTTTCTTTTCCTTTCTTTCTCTTTCTTTCTTTTCCTTCTTTCTTTTCTTTCTTTCTTTCATTCTTTCTTTTTCTCTCTTTTTGTTTTTTTGGACAAAAGTCTCATTATGTTGCCCAGGATGGTCACAAGCTCCTGAGCTTAAATGAGCCTCCCACTTCAGCCTTCCAAAGTGCTGGAATTACAGATGTGAGTCACTGTGCCTGGCCCAGACTGGAAAATTTATATTGACATATCTTTAAGTTCATTGATTCTTTCCTTTTTTTTTTTTTTTTTTTTTTGAGCCTATTGAGTAAAGGTGCTTTTTGGTGTTTTTTTTTTTTTTTTTTTTTTGCCATTGTACTTTTCAATTCTAATATTTTCATTTGGTTCTTCTTTATATCTTCTTTTTTTCTGAGACTTTCTATTTTTCCATTTGTTTTAAGAGTGTTCACAAGTGTTTGGTAAAGCATTTATATAATAGCTGTTTTAAAGTCTTTGTCAGATAATTCCAACATCTGTGTTATGTTTGTATTGGTGTCTGTTACCATTTCCCAGGCAAGTTAAGATTTTCTTGGTTCCTTGTACTCCAAGTAATTTTTAAATTATTATTATTTGTAGAGATGAGGTCTTGCTATGGTGCCCAGGCTGGTCTTGAACTCCTGACCTCAAGTGACCTCCCACTTAAGTCTTCCAAAGTGCTGGGATTACAGGCTTGAGCCATCATGCCTGACTACCTCCAAGTAATTTTGGATTGTCTCTTGGACATATTGAATACCATATTCTGAAACTCTGGGTCTTATTTACATTCTATAGTGAATGTTGATTTTTTTTTTTTTTTGGTTTATTTTTTCAGCAGACAATTGACCTGGTTAGGTTAAGACTGCAAGTTTCAACCCACTTTCTGTGAGCTGTGGCTCTAATGTCAGCTCAGCTTTTTAAGCCTCTGTTGTGCTATTCAGATCTGTCCCACATATAGGTTATCTGGTGGGCATTTTGGGCCCTGGATGGTGGCCCGTTTGTTAGTTTGGTTTTCAAAGTCTTTGGTGTGCTCATTAGAATCAGATTCATGTTTGCAGAGCTCACTGATGAGTTCAGGAGTTCATAATCCATCTCCCCAGTTTCTATAGTTCTTTCCAGTCCCCTGGTGCTCCCTGTTTTTGTTTTTTGGCTACCAAGCTGAGGCTTTCGTTACCTATCTCTGCTGCACCCTCCTATAACTGTGCTTGCATACAGGGCCAAGTAGCAGAAGGATGAAGAGAGAGAAAAAAAGGCAATGGGGGCTTGCCCCACTCTCTTGGGGCCACAGTTCCACCATTCAGAGACAAAGGTTCCCTTCTCTTAGAGTGTTGGCTCCTGCAGGCTCCTATTGTGGTCCCCACCATCACCCCTACAAGACTGCTTGAGAATTGGAACCCAAGACAGCAGAGAGAAGAAAAAACCCCGAGGACTTCTGTACTTTCTCTGAGCATTAGGAGTTCCTATCCAGCTCTGTAACAGAAACCTAGAGGGTTTCTCCTGGAGCTCTCCCTTTTTGGGCCCCAGTGCCCACTTCCAGGTTTAAGGTTGCATTGCATTCAGGTCAAGGGATACTGGAAGAAAAAGAAAAAAAGAAGTAAACTCATCATCATTTTGGTCATCCATTGAACTCTGATCTTCCACAATCCACCTGCTACTATTCACTTTCAGAGTCTTCAAATAGGTGTGGTGCTGCATGCATTATGTCCACATTTTACAATTAGAAACATAACACTCAAAACCCAGAACCAGAACACCCAAAACCTTGGTTTGCTTTTTGGCTTTGCAGTTATTTTATATTGTATCTGTTATGACTGCATTCTGGGGAGAAGTATCCAGACTTGTGGGTGTATGTTCGCTTTTTATTAAGAAATTTTACCTGAAAAAGAATTCTCTTGTTTCTCCTTGTCTATAATATGTGAACCAAATATAACTGTGATTCATGTATTAAATACACATTTATTTAATTTACTTCTAGGGTAAACAGAGACATAAAACTTCTCATGCCTCGGGGCAGTCTTGACTCAGGCATTGAACTCTGTTACGAGCTTTGTTCCCTTTTTATTTGAACAATCTTCAGGCACTTAATTATGAGGTTGCTCACTGGCATGCATGGTGAAAAAAAAGTTTTCAGGTTAGTGAGCCTATTCTACATTTAAAGAAAAACATTCACCACCAATGTAATTTCACAGAGATCCTGGTAGAAATGACATTCCTACTGGGTCATTTGATGTTTTCATTGTAAAATAAGTTTTTAACTTTCTCTTCCTCACGTTACATCCAATATACTAGCAAGTACCAATGCTGTTTACAATAAAATATCACACTCTAAGATAACTGTCGTGTATTACCAGATTATTATTTTAGTACTACTTATCAAGTTGAAATATTGAAAACCATTGTTTCCAGCAACTACTCTTCACATGAAGTTGAAAACTGAATTCCATTTTAATAATTGTAGCTGTGGGAGTGGTTACATGAGATTTTTCTTTTTGTTTATCTTTGCTTTTCTATGTTTTTATCTTTTTTTTTTTTTTTTAAGAAAGCATCACTTTCATCAGATAAAACATGCTTTACAAATGAGGAGACTTGTACTAGAAGCTTGGAAAACTAGGGTTACATCCTCCTCAAACCTGAATAAACATGACTGAAATGGCTTGTCCCTTCTGGGTCTCAGCTATCTCATCTGAATGCGGTTATGATCATCTCTATTCTGCTTATTTATTCCCAAAGGTTTTAGGTGAGAATCAGACTAAGAGTAAAGTAAAAACAGTTTACTACTCATAAAATTCTGTGCAAATACGAGGTTCCTGCTGATACTGAGATTTTAATGATGCAAAATAAGGCAAGAGGGAAGTTTTATCATTATCATAGACCTTAACCCTTTTCGTAATTAGGCTAATGGTAGATTATTTAAAATTATGATATTATGCATTCCTTTCTTCTGGAAACAATTTTTGTGTGTTGTTCCCTGAAGATCAGAGGTCGAAACCTGGCAACCAGCACATGTGTTTGGTTGACCCACCCAGTGTTAGCCTATGTAGTATATTTTAAAATGTGAAACTCACTTCCTTAACCAAAGGGTGGAAGAAAGGAAAACAGGAAAAGGGTGAGGGAATGATTCTTTGTAGTTCTCCATTCTTTCAGCTGAGAAAGTACTTACTCTTTTTTACTAAGTCCTCTGGTTATGTCTGGATTTGAACCCTCATTGACAGGACCTGCCTGGCCCCAGCAGGCACTGAGTTTGGAACCCTGTTGTAGATGTGTAAAATCAAGTTGTCTTTGCATGAATTCTACATTAGACTTTTCTTTTCAGAGCAACTACTGAGCTTCTATAGGGTACTGACCTCTCCAGTGACCATCACAGTGTTGCTGATGACTCTACAGGCTCCTCTTGTCTCTTAATTAAGAAGCCACTGTATTTATTTGTTTAATATGTAGACTTGAAGACTCTATTAAAAAACTAGAATATAGCAAGTGAAAGCATTTCTGACAGTGATTATGCAATGAAACATAGCTTTCAAGCTGCTCTTCTCTTGGAAAACTGTCATGTTTCTTTCTTCCTTTTTTTTTTTTTCTTGAGACAGAGTCTTGCTCCATTGCCCAGGCTGGAGTGCAGTGGTGCCAGTGCATCCAAGAACACCTGGGCTCAACTAGTGATCCCCCAGCCACAGCCTCCCAAGTAGCTGGGACTGCAGGTGCACACCAAAATGCTGTGTTTGTTTGTTTGTTTTATGTTGTGTAGGGACAGAGTCTCGCTATGTTTCCTAGGCTGGTCTTGAACTCCTGGGCTCAAGCTGTCCTGCCTTGGCCTCCCAAAGTGGTGGGATTACAGGCATGAGCCACTGCACCTGGCCTATGCTTTATCTCAAATGAGTCAGAAATGGTGATTTTGTCTACTCTGATGACAAAATAGATAGTTCTATTCATCATCTTGAATTCAGTATTAGTGTGTGAAATAACTTTGTTAACTCTTGGATGACTTGTTCAGTAAAAATGCTAAGAAGGTGACAGGAACGTGACTTGAGAATGATGTCCAGACTTTAAAAGATACGAAGAGGCATGCAGTGGCTGGGCCCAATGGATTCAATGAATAACACATGATGTCAGCCTTCAAGGAAAGTATACTAATGCAGAAAAGAATTTCTTTGACAATTACTGTCTTGTCTTGTGATGAGTAATTGGAGGGAGAACTCTTCAGAGAAAATAAACTATCCTAAATTCCTGATGTGATTTATCAGTATTTATCTCAAATATACAAAAAAGCGAAATCTATTACTGCTTTGATAACCTTTTAAAAACATGTTACCTTAAAAACTTGCTTGTTTTGAAAGAATATACTTTCTTTTTTTTGAGACAGAGTCTCGCTCTGTTGCCCAGGCTGGAGTGCAATGGCACAATTTTGGTTCACTGCAACCTCTGCCTCCTGGGTTCAAGTGATTCTCCTGCCTCAGCCTCCCGAGTAGCTGGGATTACAGGCGCCTGCCACCATGCCCAGCTAATTTTTTCGGATTTTTAATAGAGACAGGGTTTCACCAGGTTAGCCAGGAGGGTCTTGAACTCCTGACCTAAGAATTCACTTGAAATATGTTTCTTGGAACGTATCGTTTCTACACTGAATGGACTTATCTGGCTTTGTATACACTATGTCTCACTTTCTTGTGTGTGCCATAATTGCGTGCATGCACCACACTTTAAAACAGCAACTGAGGACCGGGTGTGGTGGCTCACACCTGTAATCCCAGCACTTTGGGAGGCCGAGGTGGGCGGATCATGAGGTCAGGAGGTTGAGACCATCCTGGCTAACATGGTGAAACCCCGTCTCTACTAAAAATACAAAAAATTAGCCAGGCGTGGTGGCAGGTGCCTGTAGTCCCAGCTACTCGGGAGGCTGAGGTAGGAGAATGGCGTGAACCAGCTTGCAGTGAGCCGAGATCGCGCCACTGCACACCAGCCTGGTAACAGAGTGAAACTCCATCTCAAAACAAAAACAAAACCACCAAAAAACAGCAACTGGGATAAAATTGAGGTGTTTCTACAGTAAAATTATAGAGTCATTAATAATTGTATGTGCTCTTATGAAAATGAGGCTGGTAGGAAAATAACTGATTTTTTATGGTAAAAATAATCCAGCTTCCTCTGGACCACCAAAAACAATTAATAAATATGTGTGTACCCACAGTTCCCTCTTTACATATAATTGAATTGTTGGAAGATAATTTTAATCAGGAAAGAAGTTAATGGGTAGTTTTGGTTTGTGTTTTTCCCCTTAATTGGTTTTCTGCTATTTCTAAAATGTTACATAATATATAGCTCCTTACCCTCTACCTTAGGGAAAATTGTCCAGTAAAAGAATACAAAAGGCTAAAGATGTGTTTACTTACCTATATTTTTCAGTGTAATTATGGTTTTTCCAGGTAATTTTTTGCTTATAAGGGTAATGTTCTTTGGTTTTGTTTACATGAAAGAACCATGAGTTTCCAGCAGGAAATGAAAGTAGGCTGTTATTTCTAAATGCTGAAAAACGTTTTTGTTTTCTTGGTGGAAGTGAGAGATTGAGGGGGCCAGAAGTCTTGTTTAATTTTGTAAGTCTGTATATGAATTCTTTGGTAGTTGATAGAGAAAAGTGAACTTTAAGAAGTCATTTGTATTCATTTGTTTAGTAGATAATTGGTCCTCCATATCTGTGGGTTCTGCATCCATGAATTCAACCAACCTCAGATTTAAAATATTTTCAAAAAAATTTCCACAAAGTTCCAAAAACCGAAACTCGAATTTGCCATCCACTGAGTACTGTGTTGAATTCACTTGAATGAAGTGATATGTAGGCATTGTATTAGGTATTATAAGTAATCTGGAGATGATTTACAGTAGATAGAAGGATGTGCCTAGGTTACATGAAAATGCTATGCCATTTTATATAAGGGATTTGAGCATCTGTGAATTTTGGTATCTGAGTGGGATTCTAGAACCAATCCACCGAGGATACTGACCGAAAACTCTATAGAATCAAAAGTTTTATGAAAAACCAGCATTTGGAAATGTGACAGTATTTCTGACAACAATTACCCAATGAAGTATCTTTCAAGCTATTTGTATCTCCAATATTCTCTTAAAAGTTCCAACAAAACGTTTTCTTTTTTGTTAAGATTTTCCATGAATATTAGTTGGGAGGATAGCTAATGATAAAAAGGCAGGGAGTTTTGCCAGCCTGGCCAATGTGGTGAAACCCTGTCTCTACTAGAAAAATACAAAAATCGGCTGGGTGTGGTGGCAGGCGCCTGTAGTCCTAGCTACTCAAGAGGTTGAAGCAGGAGAATTGCTTGAACCCTGGAGGCAGAAGTTGCAGTGAGCTGACATCGTGCCATTGCACTCCAGCCTGGGTAAGAGAGTGAGACTCCATCTCAAAATAATAATAATAATAATAATAATAATAATAATGCAAGAAAATAGTCCTCTTTTTAAAAATTGAGATAAAATTTGCATACTATAAAATTCACCATGTTAAAGTCTAGTATATTGACAAGTTTGTGCAATCATTATCACAATCTAATTCCAGAGCATTTTCATCATGCTAGAAAGAAACCCCATGTCCTTTAGAAATCATTCATTTATTTCCTTCTTTCCTCAGCCTCGAGCAGCTACTCATCTACTTTCTGCCTCTATGGATGTGCCTATCTGGACAGTTCACACAAATGGAATCATACTATGTGATCTTTTGTGTCTGGCCTCTTTCACTTAGTGTAATGTTTTTGTTTTTTATTTTTTTGAGACAGGGTCTTGCTCTGTCATCCAGGCTGGAGGGCAGTGGCACAATCTAGCCTCACTGAAGCCTCAACCACCTGGACTCAAGTGATCCTCCCACTTCAGCCTCCCGAGTAGCTGGGACTACAGGCACAGGCCATTATCTGTAGCTAATTCTTTGTATTTTTTATAGAGACAGAATTCCACTATGTTGCCAAAGCTGGTCTCGAACTTCACTTGCCTTGGCCTCGAAAAATGCTGGGATTACAGGCGTGAGCCACCAGGCTTGGCTGGAACATAATGTTTTCAAGGTTCATCTACCTTGACTGTTACCTCTTTTAATTCTCTTAACACCCTGTGAAACAATGGCAAACCAATTTTACCATGAAGGAAATGGAAACATATATTAACTTGCTCTTGGGCACAACAATCACACTTTCATTCAACAAACATGTATGGGGCACCTATGCCTGACAGAAATATTCTGCAAAGTGAGGTTCTGGCATTTAGAAGGTGACGATACCACAAATAAATGGACATCCAATATAATGTTAAATAGTAATAAGTATAATAAAGAAAAATAAAGCAAAATGAGGTGGATAGGAAATGCAGAGGGTATTATGCTAGATGGTGGGGGAGTCAGGGAAGGTCTCTCTGAGGAGATAACATTTGAAATGAGACCTGAATGGAAGGAGGTAGTAGGTCATGAAGAAATCATTTCAGGCAGAGGAAACAGCAGATGCAAAGGTCTTGAAGCAGGAGTGCATTTAGTGAGCAATGAGGAAGCCAGTGTGAATGGATGGCAGTGAGAGGAGAGGGGTGAGGAGAGAGGTAGAAGAAGCCAGAGATGTGGCCTCGGTTAGGGGCAGGGGCAGCCCTATTGTAACAGGGCAGCAGGCACATGGCAGAGTATCAGAGTACAGATAAAACATGCTGGTAGAGCTGGTGGTGGAAGGATAAGGAAACTCTCTCCTGAGTGTCTATCTCAGTGTAACAAGAAGAAGAGTGATAACTGGGAGTGAGGAGAGGGTGGTGGTGTCAGAAAGTTGAGAACAGAGTGAATGGACCAGGGATATTTGGTGAAGTTATCTAGCAACACCTGGGGACTCTTTGTGATGTGATTTTCTTCAGCCACATTTAAGCCTTCCAAGTGCCAATGCAGAGTATGAAGGAGAATCAGTTTCAACCAGGGCTGAGGTTGTGCCAAGTGAGTAGGACAATGGGAGAGACAATAGGCTGGGTGCAGTGGCTCACGCCTGTAATTCCAGCACTTTGGGAGGCAGAAGAGGGAGGATCACTTGAGGAAAGAAGTTTGAGACCAACCTGGGATATATAGTGAGACCCCATCTCTATGAAAAAGACAAAACAAAGACTTATATCAGGAGGGACAACAGAGCATGGTGATATATGCAAGGGAGTGATTCTAAAAGGACCATGCAATCTCAACAGAGAAAGCAGGGAGAAAAGGACAGAAGGGGAATGATAGAGACTGCAGGTTAGTGGGATGGAGTTCATGGAGTCTGACTGCCAGAGGGAGGGAGCTGGAAAATAGGAAGTGATATTTTGAGAGTCTGTAGTTATTGGTTATGACAAAGTCTAAAGTAAGACTCTAGGACTGTGTGGCTGAGGTGGGTGGAGGTTAAGATTATTAGAGAAGAGAAACTCAAGATAATAAGAGACCAGAGTACTGGATGGATCCTTTTGTGAATAATGAAATCACCAAGAGGATGATAAGAAAAATGGTGAAGAAAAGGAAATAATGAGGGAGACACTAGAATGAATGGAGGGAAGTTAGTGGATAACTACAAAAAGCAGATGACTATAAACAGCAAAAACAGTAGTATCGTTTAATGTCATGTATTTCAAAAGAGCTGCAGACTTTTAGAAAGGGGGAATAATGGTCTGGAATTAGCAAAAATGAGCAAGAGTTCACTTCCATGATCAGTGGTTTTGGTGTATATGACTGATAAAGTTAGGATTTAAACTAGTTCTGTCTGATTTCCAGTCATTTCCATATACCACCTCAGATCTGGATTGGAATTATAGTTCTTGGACCTAGATTTCAATATTCTCTTACCATCTCTGCATTTGGCTGCCCTCAAAGTTGTGTTGCTTTAAACAGTTGCCAGGATCTATTATAAAAGTCTGATTCATGTTAAGATTTTAAAAATATATTCTGGAAAATTTCAAACATGTACAGAAACAATCCCCCATGTAGCCATCACCCAATTTCAACACTTACCTGCCCAAAACTCACCCTCATTCTTCTACATCCTCAGTCTCCTTCCTTTGCAATTACTTTGAAAAAAATCCCTGGCTTTATATCTTGTTATCCATATTTCAATATTTACCTCTAAAAGATAAAGTGCTATTTGTCAAAAAATCACATCTAAAATTACAATAATTCTTCAATATCATCAAATATCTAGTCAGTGTTCAAATCTTCCTGATTGACTCATATTTTTTTTAAAACAGATGTTTGTTCAGATCAGACTCCAAATAAAGTCCATTCACTACAATTGGTTAATACGTTGAAGAAACTGGGGCCTGTGTTCTGTAGCTTCCCACAGTCTGGATTTTGTTGATTGCATCCCCATGGTGTTATTTAACATGCTTCTTTGTTTTCTATAATTCCTGGAAATTGGTAATCAAATCTTGAGACTGGTCAGATGCAGGTTTTACTTTTCTAAGAACTCTAACATGAATAAAATCATAGGTGGTGGTGTTTACTTGATCAGAGGCTACAGGTCAGGTTGTCTGTCTCTGTGATGTTAGAAGCCACTGGTGATTTTTGCCTAGATCCATTATTTCAAAATGACAACCTTGTATCAATTTTTCTTCATTTATTAGATTGACAACTTTGAAACAGAGCAAGTTCCCTTCATGAACTAATTTGTTACCCTGAAGTCCAACGATGTGATTTAGGAAAGGCAGCCTACACTTTCCCTTTTCTCACTGCCTATTTACTTTTGAAACAGGCTTATCTGAGTGCATATTTTGTCTTTAATGTACTTAAAGCTTGTCCTATGTTTAAAACCAAAGTACATTTCAGAATGCACTTTTGCACTGTGGTGTAATATGAATAGATTTATCATTAAATGGAAATAAAGGATTTAGTTCTAACACCCTTGAGTTGGACTGTACTGAGAAGCATTCAAATGTTTAACAAGCAGCTTCCCAATGTTCAGATGCATTTCACAAAAGCTCATAAACTATTAAACTCTTTTCTGAAAGGTGACCAACTAAATAATTTATAAAAACAAACATTCAAGCCAGTGCAAGGATTATTACATCAACTGTCTAGTCTCTTTTTCTATTCAAAGAAATAACACAGGAGGGTAGTGTCTATGGAATCAGACAGATGAGATCTGAATTCTTCTTTACTTGCTATGGTGAGCTTGGGCAAGTTATTCTATAATCCCAAATATATTAATATAATAAGAGATTCTGAAATATCAGTGACTATTCTAAAGCATACATTTCTAAAACATCAGAAAATACATGTGCATTTAGCAAAAGTCTCTTTTTTACTACTTTGTTTTTCTTTGCATTTTGAGGCAGAGTGTTGTTCTGTCACCCAGGCTGCAGTGGAGTGGCACCATCTTGGCTCACTGCAACCTCTACCTCCTGGGCTCAAGTGAATCTCGTGACTCACCCTCCTAAGTAGCTGGGATTACAGGCTTGAGCCACCATGCCCAACTAATTTTGTAATTTTAGTAGAGATACGGTTTCTATGCTGGCCAGGCTGGTCTCGAACTCCCAGTTTCAAGTGATCCACCCGCCTTAGCCTCCCAAAGAGCTGGGATTACAGGCATGAGTCACCAGACCCAGCCTATCTTTTTTATTACTTTGGTTGGGGTGGGGATGGGTTAAGCAATATTGCAAACTGCCAGATATTATTAATTATGAAACAGTAAAAATTGCCGTACTGAGAACATGTCATCTTTGATTCTCAGTGCAGTGTTAGTGTGGTCAGCTTTAGACTGAAGTACATTTTACTTCATACTAATGGAGTTGCACGGTAGACCAGGGAGGTCTACTCCAGGGCATCCCTTTAAGGCAGTTTAGGGAGAGAGTACTGGACAAATGGTAGAGCTAAATTTGCCTTTGGTTCTGCTAGGAGTATAATGGAAGACTGAACATCAGTGAGACAGATATGCACTCTAAATTGACTAGAAAACAACCATAACACAACTAAACACTTCCCTTCTATTACTGTTAAATTTAGCCCTCTGCCTCAACTTGCCCTGCTTTTTTTCCCCCTTCTCCCAGATTGAGTCAGTGCTACTCCATCCCTAGTTTGGATCCCTGCCTTACTAGAGCCCGGTTATCCCATAGTTGTTGTATCTTTTGTGACAGCGCCAACACATAGTTGTTAATTCATGGGGCATCAAAATGATTTCCAAGTCACTAAGAAACAAATATAAACACTGAAAAATGATTCCCATCCCCTAATTTTCATGGGAATCTATGAATTAGAAAGATATGAAAATTGAGATAAGTAGGGGAAAAGTACACAAATTGTTAAAAAAGATTTTACAAAGTATAGTTTATATTCATATCTTGTCATTACCTTAATTATATTAGGTATAATATAAGTTTTGTGGGCACTGTCTCTTTAGAATTACATTTTTACCAACTTTTTATTGATGTGTAATGCACATACAGAAAAGTGGAATTTACATTATTAACGTCTTTAAATAGTGTCACATGGCCAAGACTGCCTTATTAATCTCTGTTGTGACGCAAAATATGATTAAAATTGTGAATTCATGTGTTAGAACATTCTCAACTTTAAAGTAGCATTAAGTTCAGTTGTGTTATGCTGCATCAAACTTAGTTCTGAGTAACGCCTAGAACAATGCACAGTATTTTATATTGGCCAATAACCAATGTTTTATAACTCCTGAACAAGTGGATAAACTGAATTCAGTATGAAGTTCAATCTAGATCTTCAAGGTTATATTTTTCTACTCATATATATCTATCTGCATATAGATATATATGCAGCTTATAGTGTTCTTAACAACTATGTTAACTACAAAGAATAAAAAGATTTTGCAACAGAGTTGGAATGGAAACAATTTCTGAGATAGAGATCAAATTGTGTTTAGAGAACCATTATTGGCAACTTTGCTATCAGTCATTTCCTGTGGGAATATTTCACTGGGACATAGTTTTATGCCTTGACTATTCATTAAATAGCCTGGGGCCCATGGAATGAAAATATTGTAGAACTATAAATATCAATATATGCAAATTATAGTGTAACATTTCATCACATTTCATTGCATTTTCTTAGATACGAATTAAGATTATTTAACAAACTGTGTCTCTTACTCATCGCAGAAAGAATTTTAAAACAACACTAATATAGCATGGTCTAGTGGAGAGTTAGGCAATAGACTGGAACTAAAGCCACTTGTTCTAAATTAAAATTGATACTAATTCAAAAATGTTTATTCATCATGTATAATACATAAGATGCTAAATTTATACTTCTGTAGAGAATATAAAAGTCAATTATAAACAGTTTCTGCCCTTACAGAGTTTATGAATTTTCTTGTGAAGGAGAAAGAGCATGTATACAAATTGTATAAAACAAAAAACAGTAACTATACTATGAGTGGGTGGGAATAAAGTACTATTGAAGTTTAGAAGAACTTGAGTTCCTGTCTGGAGTTTCGAGATGATTTCATAAAGAAGAATGTGGTTGAGCCAAGTTTTATTATTTTATTTTTTTTTGAGACAGCGTCTCCCTGTCATCCAGGCTGGAATGAAGGGGCGTGATCTCGTTCAGCCTCACAGGTTCAAGCGATCCTCCCACTGCGGCCTCTAGAGTAGCTAGGACCAGAGAGGTGCACACCACCACATCTGGCCATTTTTTTTGTTTTGGTTTTGTTTTTGTTTTCGTTTCTCATAGAGACCAGGTTGTGCCACGTTGTCCAGACTGGTCTTGAACTCCTGGGCTCAAGCAATCTGCCCATCTCGGCCTCTCAAAGCGCTAAGATTACAGGCATGAGCCACCCCATCTGGCCTAGAGCAGAGTTTTATAGAGTGGGTAAGATTTCTGCAAATCTTCTCTCTTATCTGCAAATCTCAGATGCAGATACAATTATTCCAGGAAGCGGAGACTAGGTACTAATAAAAGTAGTATAGTCAAAGCACATTCAGAGATTGGAGCCATTGGACAACAAAAAAACAAAACTGACATTGGAAAATACACTGCAGTTGGACATAGGGTAAATTAGGGCAAAATTACTTCATTTTATTCAGTAATGCAAGCCTTTATTTCTCCAACAAATTTTTCTTAAGTATTTGAGTATCTACTAAGTGCAGGTACTGTGCTAGGTGTTAGTACATTTGTAACTCAGAAAAAGGCCCTTTCTACTATGTAAACACTAAAAAAAGTAACTCAGATCAGGGATGATAGCACGACTGATTCTTAGCAATCACTGAATCAATTAATCTCTGGCAATGAGGGGTACTTTAGTTTGCAACTGCTAACCAGAACCTGGAATTTAATGTTTTTGGGAGATGGCTGGTATTTCCAGATTACACTGTGTCTCAATTTCAATTAAATTGCTTCTCAACTCACTATTTAAATTAAAATGAAGTGTTAGCTTTTTTATATTAGAAAGCTGCAAACCTGATAGTCTTGTAGGTAGGGTGATGGGGGACATTACATTCGTGGCTTCATTTTACAAGTTTTGGCTGATGTAAGAATTAATTTTGTTAGTATGCATTAATTGAAATAAAGAAGGAAAAACAGATTTAAAAGCGACATCGGTGGGTGGGTTTTGCTTTGTTTTTAATAAAAGGACTCTTATAGAAAAGGAATCGCAGCAAATTTCTTTTAAATAGCTAGCTCTCTGGGCAATTAAAATGATTGATACATTTCTAGAACACACACACCAAGATACACCTGCACTCATACTTTGTCCGTCAAAACAATCTTTGTTTTCTCTCAAGCTAGGACTTGCTATGCCTAAGACACACCTCGTACAGGGGTGGCGGTGAAGGTGCTGGGGTGACAGCCAGGAGGGCACTTTCCCTTTCTCCGGCTCCCTAACCAAAACTTTGCAGGCACCAGCCCAGACTCACGTTCCCGCTCGTTCTTCTTTCCTCTGCCTCAACTCTCTCCGCACCCTTCGCGCTCTGTGCGCCCACCCCTGCTTCCGTCGGTCAGCTTCAGCCGACCTACTACCCACCTCCCAGGCTGCGACCTCAGCCTCCACCTGCACCACTCGCCCACCCAGGGAACCCACCTCTACGCCCCCGGCCCGCGCGTCCCGTCGCTCCGGGGCATGCGCGTTGCGGCTCCACAGCCCTCCCCCACGCCTTCCCGCGGCAGAGTTATGCCAAGTATGTGAGGAGCCGGCGAGGGCCAGCGCCGGTCATGGGGAGCCGCCGCCGCCTCCGCGAGCGCGGTTTTCTCCGCAGCGGGTCTCCGACCTCTCCCCACGGCTGGGGTGAGCCTCGCGGCTAAGGCAGAGGAGATGGCGGACCCTCTGAGGAGGACGCTGTCCAGGCTCCGGGGAAGGCGGGGTCCCCGCGGCGCCGGGGGGCTAGGGCTCCGGGCAGCAGCGGCAGCTGCGGTGGCGGCCTCTTCGGCAGCCGCGGGAGACGTCTGGGGTGCCGCAGACACCCCCCAACGTGAGCACGCCGGGGAAGCCGGGCCGAGCCTGCAGCAGCCCCCGCCGTCACCTGCGGCTTGGGGTCCTGGCGCGCGGGTTCCCCGAGGGCACCCGGAGCAGTCGGGGGCGCTTGGGCCTCGGCCGCGCTGCGGGCAGGAGGCCGTCCCTTGGAGCCATGGGCTCGCTCATGCCTCTCTGCACGCCCCCGAGGGCTCCGAGGGCAGCGGAGAGGAGGAGGAAGTGGACGATGACGAAGAGGACTACGACGCCGACTACTACGAAAACCTGCCCGGCGGCTCGCAGCCTGCGCCCGAGCCTGAGGGGGCGGAGGCGGAACGGCGTCCCCCGCCTCCCCCAGCGGCGGGCTCCTCCCTGGGGGCGGAGGGCGGCCGCCTGGAGACAGGCAGGCTGCGGACCCAGTTGCAAGAGGCCTATTATCTGCTGATCCAGGCCATGCACGACCTGCCCCCTGACTCGGGCGCGCGGCGGGGCGGCGGGGGCTTGGCGGATCACGGCTTCCCCGCGGGAGCCCGGGCTCCGGGCCAGCCGCCTTCCCGCGGCGCTGCGGACCGCGGAGCCTGTCCCCGAGACGGGGAGCGGAGAGGCGGCGGACGACCTCGGCAGCAGGTGTCCCCGCACCGGTCGCCTCAGAGGGAGTCGGGGGGAGGCCAGCTGCGGACTCCTCGGATGCGGCTGTCCTGCAGCAGAAGTCTCGAGAGCCTCCGGGTGGGTGCCAAGCCGCTTCCCTTCCAGCGGTGGCCGAGCGACAGCTGGATCAGGTGCGGCGCGCACGGGGACTGGGACGAGCCCCCGCCACGTGGAGGCAGGATGGACGGCTGGAGTGGGGACCGCGCCCGGGCGGCTGCACCCACCGGCCTCCAGCCTCCAGGCTCCAAGGACCACGGCTGCTCCTCGGGAAACCCTTTCAGGGATCCAGCGGGGTCCTCTGTGATACGCAGCGGCAAAGGAGACCGCCGGGAAGGCCCCTCCTTCCTCAAGCCGCCTGCAGTGACAGTCAAGAAGCTGCAGAAGTGGATGTACAAAGGGCGTCTGCTGTCCCTGGGAATGAAGGGTCGTGCCCGTGGGACGGCCCCCAAAGTCACAGGAACGCAGGCAGTCTCCCCAAATGTGGGCGCTTTGAAAGTGCGTGAAAACAGTGTCCTGTCGGTGCCTCCAGACCAAAGAATTACGCTGACAGGTAGGATACTTTGCGATCAAATTGCTAGCACCGCGAGCTTTACTGTTTATCGACTGGGCTTCTGTCTTAAAAGCCAAGAAAAAGGTATGTTTTTGCAGACAGGTACGTTACCGGGCCAAAGTAAGTGTCATGTAAGTGGCAACTTAAAGTAATTTCGAGGTTACTTAATATAATGCATTTACTCGTTTTGCTTTTTGTTTTGTTTTTTAATCAGACAGTGGCATGAAGAATTGGGGTTGTGTTTCTTCTCGAAAAACCAGTGCGCCTATTCCCTAAGTATTACATGAATGAGTAAAGGTTAGGTTTAACACACTTTTAGTAGGTTTACAGATGGGCGGTACTGTCTTGATTTTTTATTCTTTGTAGCTCTAGGCAAATCCATAGACTTTTGTGGAGTTTGTGAATTTGAATTTGATTCAAGGTAGATTTTATAGGCTTCATAAACTGTCATTTTACTCATTACAACTTTTTTTTTGTCTGTCCCAGGCATGCACACACATGCATGCATACACACAACCAAAACCCCAAACAAATCAAACAAAAAAATCCTACCATAAGTAGAATTTTTTAGTCAGGTAGTATTTCACGTACACCATCTCTCCACCTGCCTACCTCCACCAAAGAAACCCCAACAAAGTAAGTAATCTTTTTATTGTGAAAAATCAAGGACACTAACATTTTAATCAAAAGAAAAATGTCCCTCAGGTACTTTTTTTTTTTTTTAAAGCAGTCATTTGCAAACTTAACATCTATTTATATGAGAAGTAAATTAGTTTTTTAAAAAGCATATTGATCCTTATAATAGGATTATGCTCCCTATTTTGTATGTGCGTGATTTTTAACTATCACTGAAGGTTTAGGTTATCAATTCTAGAAACCTGTCAATTATGTTGTAAATATCAAAATATCTTTCCTGAAAGGAGTATAATATCTTCAAAGTGAGCCAAAACAACATGGTCTTTTGAATACTCTTACATATAAAAATTTTTAGTGAGCATAAAGACTTATAAGTCAGGAATAATTTTGAAAACATTAAATCCTTAAATGTAAAAGGTATTCACAGTACTTGGCTGTTACTCTGTTAGTAATTACAAATCATACAGGACTGGATTTATACACATTAACTTTGTTTAACCAATAAACACACAACAGTGGGGAGAAACAAAGTTCACAAAACTTCTTATCAAACAATGAAGACAAATCAAATGATTCATTCAAAGTGTGTGCCAACTTGCAAAGTTTTTTCCTGTCTATACAGCTCTAATACATACCTGTCAAATTTTATTCTCAAGGTTAAATATTCCATTTCACTTGAACAAAAGGATAGTAGAATGTAAATTCTTTAAGAGAGGTGTACTTTATACTAAGTTCATATTCAACGTGTATTTCCAGGAATAAAGTAATTTGTAATCATTTATTATATTTTATTGCCACAATATTTTTACCTCCTCAGCTTTGGCTTAGTTTTAACTCTTGGTACCATAGTTGAATTTCATCCATAACAAAAAAGAGTCAAATATTTTTCACCCTTTTGTTGCAGTGCTAAAACATTTACCATGTGATAGCTTTTAATGCCCTCAGTAGTAAACATTCAAGGATTTTTAAAGTAATAAATATAGTTCCTTTAAGAATGAATTTGATTTTTGCATTAAGCAACTAAATGAAACTGCTTAGAAATTAAAATGAAACAGAATTATTATATGATAGTATTTTAGATATTTTATGAGAAATCTAAGCCAAAGCTACCATAATCTCTGGTTTAAACAACTCTCAGATGTTCCTTCCTTTTAAATCACTAATTCATCTTTCAGGAGAGATGAAAATAATTTGTGCAGTGTTTACATATCTAGTATAGATTTGGAGAGCTTTTTAAAAATTATTTTTCATAAAGTGTAGTTGGTCTTATTAAGACCATTCTGAATACATTAGGTGGTTCTCATATAATTTTTGTAGCCCCAAAATGGAGATATGCTGTCATTTAATAACAACAACAAGAAAAAGAACAGAGAGATTAAGCAGTTTGCCCAAGATCACTCAGTTGGTACCTGTATATGGATTCAAACTACTATGTGGATTCAAACTCAAAGTGTCATGAGTTTGAAAAAAGCCCCTATTTATATAAGATCAGAGACTCGAGAGTTCTTTAAAGGTCTGATCCAATTAATTCTATTAAATTGCTTGGATTGAGGATATGGGTGAATTTCAACAAGGCATAACGGGTAAGTAACTTCCTCAAAGTTGCAAAGAAGATGGGAGAATCTTAGGCTAGGTTTAAGGACATTTTAAAAAGTAATTGCTGTATCCATTTTAAATTTTTACCTTTAAATATTTACTTACTTCAAATTAATGTTACTTGACTTCTACTTTTAAATCACGTTTTCTACAAAACTTATTTGGAGCGGTCTAGATGAACCAGTACATTCTTGTTTATGCAAAGATGTTAAATATCCGAAAAGGTTTATAGCACATTTTTCTGTACAATATTATTCATAGGATATTTTCTGTCAAAATAAAATTATATTTAGAATTTGTAATACAGAATAATTATTCAGTGAAATAGAGATACTTAATCTATATAGGTATTGTGAAAATTTTTGAGACTGTATGACAAATGGAAACACAAATGATTTTCTATTTTGATTTCTGGCTCCTACTAAGAACTTTTGATAGTATTATAATACCAAATGATTTGATGTAGTTAAGTATGTGGTGTGCACAGATTGGCTGATTTGTTCTTAATTGAGATGATGATTTAAGAAATCTAAAGTCATTACACATAGTAAAAATTGTCAAGTTTCTGCAAGCCTTAAGATTACAAAGGAATCTTAATGTGTTTGCCAAGTATACATCATTATAAATCTTTATAAATAAGTTTTAATTAGCATATAGTTTTCAGAAACAAATTCAAAAGCACCTTTTATTGCTGTAAAAAATAATTAGCCTACTTTGACTCCACTTTTCCTGCTACATGGTCTGTGAAAGAAAAAACTTGACTGTATAACTTAGTATTTTGTCTAAAATTTTTAGACAGTTATTTTAAGGTAGTATTAATTAGTTTGGTATGATCTTTATCTTAAAGTGAAGTTGACACTATGACTTGATTCCCACCTACTTTTCTCAAGTATTTGTAAACTCTGATTTTTTATCTTTATGAATTACATAATCTTTATGAGTTTTTCCAACAACATTTTTCTGTATTGGCCCACTTCAAGATGGGTAGCAATAGGTATATAGTTTTTGACAGTCTTCTAGTTTTAAATCTCTTCCTGAGAGATTCTGCTGTTGTGGTGCTAGAAAGCAAGTGCAGTTGCTTTTTTTTTTTTTTTTCTTTCCTTTTTTCTGGAAGAGTGCCATGGAACATTGGAGTTGCTGGTGGCTGGAAAACTTTGAGAATTACAAATTCAGCAGAAAATAGTGGTGTGTTGATTTGAAAGTCCTACATTTCTAGACCAGTGGCTCCCAAGAAATGTTGTGTTTATTTTTTAAGAAGGCTGTTTGCTAGACCTTTGCCACTCAAAATGTGGTTCACTGTTTTAGAGCAGTGCTTTTCAAACTTAATGTCCATATAAATTCCCTGGAAATTTTGTTGAAATGCAGATTCTATAGGTGTGGGGTGGCTGAGATTCTGCTTCCAGTGTAGATGCTGCTTTCTGGTGGACCATACTTTTGAACAGTAAGCTTCTAGAGCTCTCACATCCCCAAAGTTTTTTTTTAAAAAATTCTACCTTATTCTGATACTTGGTACTTAAACTACCTCTATTAGAGCAAAGCAGTTGGGCTCTTTTTGCTTCAGTTTTATGTATATGAATTAATGTACTTACTACTTATATATTACAAATTTGAGCAGTTCCCTTAGTGAGATTTTGGAATCTGCAAGAGAGGAGGCCATATAGTACAATGGTTAACAGAATAGAGATTCTGGGTTTCTGGTCAGACTCTACCACTTACCAGGCTTGTGACCTTGGATAAGTTACTCAACCTCGTGTAGCCTCAGTCCTCAGGTTGCTGTGAGGATGAAAAAAGATAATCCATTTGGTACTGTACCTGGTACTTACTTATCAAGGGGAAGGCAACCAGGCTTTGTGAGAATACTGCTTTGCCTCAGATCATTAGGATTCTAGATGGAGAGTGAAAAGATCGAAGTTGAGGAGTACTGCCTTAGGAGCACTGGGAGTTGAGCTAGAGGACACCTTTTTGGGGTATTTATTTATTCTGCTCATCTTTTGTGCTTCTTTCTCTTGCTGATCCCTGTTGCTTTTGTGGAACTGAAAACAGTCTCAGAGTTTTCTTCTCTACTTTCCCCTCTCAAAAGCTAACACAGAGCTTTTTTTTTTTTTTCTTTTTTCTTTAGGGTTTTTATTGCTAGTCACAAGGGAAGAAAAATAAAAGAAAAAAGGTGTTTCTTTCCTTTTCATTCTATCCCTCTCCCCCTTTTAGATTTGTCTAGGAAAGATAAAGATACACACACACAGAAACACACACACAGAAACTTAAGTTTATTCTAGTAATTTCATTTGGACTGCCAAGTTTGTAAGCAGGGGATACTTGTACTCATTTAGAAACAGGATTTTAATAAATATTAAAATGTTTAATGCTTTTAAAACATAGATTAAAACATCTAATACAGTGTTCATAAGATACTTTTATCTGGGATTTTTAAAGAGAGGTAAGGAAAAGCAGGAGTTTATTTCTGCAGAATTTTTAAAATGATGAAAGATGTCTCTCTAGGTACTACACATTTTTTTTTTTTTTAGATGGAGTGTAACTCTGTCACCCAGGCTGGCATGCACCCAGGCTGGCATGTGATCTCGGCTCACTGCAAGATCCCCCTCTCGGGTTCATACCATTCTCTTGCCTCAGCCTCCTGAGTGGCTGGGACTACAGGCGCCCATCACCATGCCCGGCTAATTTTTTGTATTTTTAGTAGAGACAGGGTTTCACTGTGTTAGCCAGGATGGTCTCGATATCCTGACCTCGTGATCCGCCCGCCTTGGCCTCCCAAGGTACTGGGATCACAGGCGTGAGCCACCGCGCCTGGCCAGTACTATACGTTTTCAGTGAGGGTTGAAATATATAATTTATTGGAAAATTTGCTGATGCATTTGAACTGGGTGCACTAGTTAAATGTTCAGTAATAGTAAGTAATCTAGATTTGTTATGAAATAATAGTTGAGAAAACAGATTTGACTTGGGTAGTTCACCACTGTGTGGAATATTTTTCTGAGTGAAAACCTTTTAATTGCCACTTCTGTCTTCTCTTACAGATTCAAAGTAAAATTACTTTAATTAGAATCTGAAAATTATCTCATAACATGCATAGTTGCAAGAGACTAAGGACTTTTTTGCCTTGTAACTTTGCATACTTATTTTTATATTTTTACTTGGACCTTCTTTCAATGTGTGTGTGTGTGTGTGTGTGTGTATATAACGTATATGTTATATTTTTATATATAAAATATATTTTATTATATATTGTATATATTTTATATATCATATATAGGCAACAGAGACCCTGTCTCCAAAAAAATTTATAATTTATACATAATATATATTTTACGTATATATGAAGCTAAAACTCCTAAATTTATGCTAATATGGTTAAACATTAATTGTTGCATTAAATGGGAGG
Source organism: Rhinopithecus roxellana (assembly GCF_007565055.1). NCBI lineage: Eukaryota > Metazoa > Chordata > Mammalia > Primates > Cercopithecidae > Rhinopithecus > Rhinopithecus roxellana. The sequence goes on along the minus strand of NC_044560.1, from coordinate 67,190,082 downwards.
GAAGATTGCAAATAGCTTTCCATATCTATGAATTTACATTCATATGGATCCATTTAATTTAAGTGAGATAAAAATGTTCTAAATAATTTATAAATAATTGCTCAAGTAAAGTTTATTATCTTGAATAATGTGTTGATTAATTCCGTTTAATAAATTTATTTGGCCTTTGTAATATTATATATTTATAATACATAATATAAATTGTAATAACGTGCCATTTATCTATAAGTTTAAAGTTCAGCATCATTTATTTTAAAATATTCAGCAATAGCAGAGTGAATGGATTCAAGCTTTTGTGGTTTGTGATTTCATTGAAAATAGTGGCTAGACATGGTGGCTCACACCATAATTCCAACACTTTGGAGGGGAGGAAGCAGTAGGATCACATGAGCCTGGGAGTTCCAGACCAGCCTAGGCAACATAGTGAGACCCTGTCTCTACCAAAAGAAAAAAAATTAGTCAGTTGTGGTGGTGCAAGCCTGTAGTCCTAGCTTCTGGGGAGGCTGAGGTGGGAGGATCACTTGAGCCTGGGAGGTTGAGGTTACCGCAAGCCATAATAGTGCCACTGTGCTCCAGCATGAGTGACAGAGTGAGACCCCATCTAGTAAAAAAATAATTCCTTTTAATATTATACTTTCATTAAATGATTATATCAATGGAAGTATCAACTTGCTTAAATATGGGATACTGGTAGCTTTATTTTTCTCATTGCAGTTCCTTGCAATGTAGTAGAAGCATGTTTAAAGACTCATTTATAGTGTATGTCAGAAAACTTACACTAAGATTTAAAATAATGAATGTATCTAGCTATATAAAAATTTGGAATTTCTAAGAGATGTCTGAGAAAAAGATAAGATGTGGCTCGTAGCCATTATGAGTAATGTAATTTTATACTGTTTGCTTCAAATTTAAATTGGGTCAAACTGTAATATCCTGTGATGGTCTGAAATACTGTTAAGTAATACTGGATTTGAACTTAAATGTGAAATAGATTTAGATTTCAGTGCACCTGGCAAAATCATGTGATCACTGAAAACCCAGAAAGCCCAGTGATTGCTGAGTATGTTTTGATTTTTCAGTTGTTAATTTTAAGTGTAATGGAGATAGAACCAAAGAAAGACTCTTGACTTTCCCCTATAGTAGGCTAGGTATATCACCACAAACTTTGGAGTCAGAATGAGTTTGAGTGCTGCCTTTTCCATTTACTAACAAGGTGCTCTTGAACAAGTTACTTGACGTTTTTGAGTAGAACTTTATAGTATGTTTTTCAAGTATTTTGAACATTGTTTCACTTAGTCCTTACCAGCAACCACTTTAATTTATAAGATAAATTGAGGTGAATATCCCCATGTTCAGAGAGGGTTCCCTGCTTCTGTACTGTTTGTGGGTAGCATGGTATGGGTAGCATGGTGTGCTTTGTGGGTAGCATGGTGAGTGGAGCATGGGTTTTAAGATTAGATAGGCTTAAATTTGAATCCTAGGCTAGCGACTTGACCATATTTCTCATATTCTTTAAGGCTCATGATGGTAATCATACCTGTTTCATAGGATTGTTCTAGAGGTTAAATGAGGTTGGAGGCCTCCTTACTGCTTTATCTCTCATGCCTGCCACATAATAGTCACTCATTTGTGGAGTAAATCAATGCCTGCCATAGTAGGTATTCATGGGAGCTTCTTTCTCTTCTGATTTCTAGTCTAATTCCTGCATCTGGAATTGAATGTGACTTGCAATTTGTGTTTAAGATTTGTTTATTTATTTATTTATTTATTACAAATCTGCTTGTTTGGGTACATGTTTAGGTTTTTTTTGAAAGAAAAATTTTTTATTATTATTATTTTTTTTAAGAGACAGGGTCTCACTCTGTTGCCCAGGCTAGAGCACAGTGGCACAATCATAGCTCACTGCAGCCTCACATTCCTGGGCTCAGGCAATCTTCCCAACTTAGCCTACAAAGTAGCTAGGATGACAGGTGTGTGCCACCACACCTGGCTAATTTTTTAATTTGTTGTAGAGATAGGGTCTTGCCATGTTGGCCAGGCTGGACGTTTAGATTTTGCCATGTTGCCCAGGCTGGACATTTAGATTTCTTTAGAAGGGAGGTTATTGAAAACCTTGATTACACATAAATCTGATTTTTTGATTGTTATTAAGCTCCTTGTAGCTTAGTGTGTTTTATCGCTCTATTTTTAGACCATTATTATTTTTATTTATTTATTTTTTTAAGAGACGGAGTCTCGCTCTGTCGCCCAGGCTAGAGTGCAGTGGCGCGATCTCAACTCTCTGCAAGCTCGGCCTCCCGGGTTCACGCCATTCTCCTGCCTCAGCCTCCCGAGTAGCAGGGACTACAGGTGCCCGTCACCACGCCTGGCTGATTTTTATATTTTTAAAGTAGAAATGGGGTTTCACCATGTTAGCCAGGATGGTCTCGATCTCCTGACTTCGTGATCTGCCCACCTTGGCCTCCCAAAGTACTGGGATTGTAGGCGTGAGCCACCACACCCAGCCTAGACCATTATATTTTACTTGCTGTGCCAATAAGATGAGTTGACCGTATAATTCCATAATTTAGAAACCTGAGATGATCTTAGATTTTTACAAATGTGGTTTTAATTATGTATGGTGAATTATTATTATGATGATAGTTATATACTTAGCTTATGGATTGTCATTGAAGCCTGCTTTACAGCTCTGGAAACACAAAATATTTTCCTCTTTAGATGAAATTAATGTTATGTATACATTTGTAGAGTCTTACTTATATTAAGATATGCATATATCTAAGCATTTGAGGTCCCCCATTGGACTATGAATTTCTTTTTTTTTTTTTTTGAGACAGAGTCTTGCTCTCTTGCCCAGGCTGGAGTGCAGTGGTGGGATCTCAGCTCACCATAACCTCCGCCTCCTGGATTCAAGCTATTCTCCTGCCTCAGCCTCCTGAGTAGCTGAGACTACAGGTGCATGCCACCATGACCGGCTAATTTTTGTATTTTTAATAGTGATGGGGTTTCACTACGTTGGCCAGGTTGGTCTCAAACTCCTGACCTCGTGATCTACCCGCCTGGGCCTCCCAAAGTGCTGGGATTACAGGCATGAGCCGTCGCGCAGAACTTGGACTGTGAATTTCTTAAGGGAAGGGATTGTTTTGTTCATTCTTATTTCCCTGCTGCTTAAGTTTGTGCCTGGCCAAAAAAAATAATAGCTGTGTAGTGCATACTGTGAGACAGCATACCTGCTTCTAATCTGGGGCCTTCTGAAGGGATTTTTGTTTTTAGTTCTGCCCTAGATATTTAGAACTTAAACCCTACATAAAGTGCTATTGTGTTATATGGATAGGAAGCCAATGTTGTGTTGACATTTTAATGTCAGTAAGGCATACTTTCTTGTTAGGTTTGAAAGTTAATCTTTGTGTGAAAAGGTAGGAGGAATATTATATTTTTAAGGACTTCTGGTCCTTGTAATAATGAATTGAAACTTATTCAAATATTGATTAGAGGTATACTGTGTATAAAGCATTCTATATACACTTTTTATAAGGTATGTTTTACTTAGGGTAAGGCTTTGTTAGCACTGTAGTTTTTATAAAGGCAGTCTCTGAGTTTGTGTATCCTTTTTCTTAGAATTCTTTGACACTTGTACTAGCAGTTTGATTTCTAAATAATATAAATCATATTTATATGTAAAATTCAATTTTTTTCTAGTTCAATTTTAGTCTCTGAATGTGATTATTGTTACTTTTTGTTTAAAAAATATTTTTTTAAATAACTGGTCTGAAGTGACGTGTCTTTCTGATATACCAGACATTATATTCTACCTTTATTATATCTTTGCAACAGATTTATTTGAAAATGCCTATGGGTCTTCAATGAAGAGAAGGGAACTTGAAGATCTGAAGGATAATATTGAATTCAGAGGTCATAAGCCACTTAACAGCATCACTGTTTCAAAGAAACGCAATTGGCTATATCAGAGTACTCTGAGATCTCTTAATCTGGAAGAAGAAAATAAGAAATGCCAAGATAGAAGTCATTTATCCATCTCACCTGTGTCTCTACCTAAACATCAGCTATCACAGTCTTTCCTCAAATCATCTAAAGAGTACTGTACATACGTGGTATGTAACACTACAAACTCTTCATTATCGAAAAACTGTGCTTTAGATTTTAATGAGGAAAATGATGCAGATGATGAAGGAGAAATATGGTACAACCCCATTCCTGAGGATGATGACCTTGGTATATCAAGTGCCTTGAGTTTTGGTGAGGTTGACTCTGCTGTTCTGAAGCTCCCTGCTGTCAATTTAAGCATGTTGTCTGGCAGTGACCTAATGAAAGCAGAGCAGCATACTGAAGACTCGCTGTGCTCTTCCGAACATACAGGTGATATTCAGAACACATGGTCAAATGGAATGAATCCTATGGATCCTGCCCGTTCCACAGAATTTGTGCAGCAGTACAAGCAAAGGCTAGGACACAAGACACAAGAAGGTATAATGGTAGAGGACAGTCCTATGTTGAAATCTCCTTTTGCAGGTAAAAATGATCATATATCTGTCTTTTCTTTCTTCTTCTATTTTTTAATTATTTGATAGTAGCTAAAACTAAATATAAAAGATGTTTGTTATACTTTTTCTTGTGAATATATTTTCATGAAAATAAAACTCAAAAAGGTTTATAAACATTTTAACGTACATGCTGGTTTAATTATTACTATCACAGACTTGATCTTTGTTTTATTTTATTTTTTAAGAAAAGGTCTCACTCTGTCACCCAGGCTAGAGTGCAGTGGCACAATCATGGCACACCGCAGCCTTGACATCCAGGCTCAGGTGATCCTCCCACCGTAGCTTCCTGAGTACCTAGGACTATAGATGCCTGCCACCATGCCCAGACAATTTTTGTATTCTTTTGTAGAGACAGGGTTTTGCTTTGTTGACCAGGCTGGTCTAGAACTCCTGACCTCAAGCCATCCACCCACGTTGGCCTCCCAAAGTGCTGGGATTATAAGCGTGAGCCATTGTGCCTGGCCACAGACTTGACTTTATAGTCCGGTGTGCTTTAATATGCCAATCCTTTGAGACAGTAATTGCTTGTCTATTAGTTGGAAGTAAGAAATCATAGGGAGTTGAAGAAAAAGTAAGTCTTATTTTGCTTCATTCATTCATTCATTTATTCATTTACACCTGGCCTGGCTGCAGCTGAAAAGTTTTATTTTTAGTGTATCAGTGGTCATTAGTTTGTGTTTGTTAGGCCTAAGTTTCCTCATGAACAAAAGAAAGAGAGAAGAGAGAAAGAAATGAGAAGTAGAAGTAAGGCCCTTGCAAATAGGTGCTACAGTAGTTATGGAACTGAAAAATGAAGTAATTGAAGTTTTATGTAGATGAAGTTGGCCCATGTGAAAATAAGAACTACAGTAGTTATGGAACTGAAAAATGAAATAATTAAAGCTTTATGTATATTAGGTTAACCCATTTGAAATTGCGGATATTCAAAAGTTTTTGATCTGCAAAAATTGCCTTTAATTTTCTGATATGCTTCTTTTAGTCCCCGACACAGTACACAGGAAACAGAATGTAAGGCACATTTGCTTGCAAATATCAAGTGTAGAATAGAAAGCAGTTCTGTTTTATATCAAGTCATTTTAATTTACAGAATTTCAAATGATGCAGAATATTTAAAGATGTGGGGTATAGGAGATGCTGTCAGGGCTTTGTCTTATATCCCTTGAGTTTTATTACTTACTTTTTAAATGGGAGAAGCTTATTTCCAGCCACCAACATCTTCATCTCTGCTTAAGGACTTTCTCTGAAGTCTTAGAGAATCTCTCTGCAGGGCAGCCTGGGCGTGCCTCTCAACCAGTGCCTGACAAGAGCTGGTGTAGAACCACCTCAGCTCCCTCAACCCTTGGGCAGAATAATTCTGAGTTCATATTCTATGTTGTTTCCCAGAGTTTTCTCATGAGGTCAAGCACCAGTTGCCCATAGTGATAGCAGGCTTAATAATTCAGCTTGAATTTTCCCCTGAATTTTCTCAACTCCCTCGCTGTTGTTTCTGTACTTTGCAAATAAACTACTTACATTTGAAACCTTTTCTCAGGGACATAGAAAGGTGGAGTAAATGTATATTAAGAGAAAAAGCAAGTTTCAAAACAGTGTGTACTGTATGATGGCAATTTTGAAAGAAAAGTTGAAAGCTATCCTGGAAATGTTAAGTGTTTTTTTGTTTATTTGTTTTTATTTTTTTCTGGGTGTTGAGATTGAAGGTAATTAAATTTTTTCTTTGTGCATTTCTAATTATAGGATAATTCTCCAGAGCGAATGTGTGCTTCTTTTGTAGTCCGGACAGGGAGAGAAATAAATACTATATAAAATAGTAATTTGGAATGCAGATTGTGATCAGGGTGGAGTGATAGGGAAGGCTATAGTATCACAGATAGCAATGGATATGGAATAGTTCAGAGAAGGCAAGGGAGTGTAAGGATAAGAGCAAAGATAGAAAGTTGGTGTTCATGAAGTGACACACACCTTGATTTAAGTGACTATCCTTAAACTTTTTTTTTTTTAATGTTTGTGGCAAATTGTGAACCCGGAAAGACTAACAGACATTTTTTTTTAAAAATATAACTTAAAAGTATGGTATATCTGCTTTTTTTACTATCTCCTTTTTTACTGTCTTTCTTCTCATAAATATATAATTAAAATATATTTATAATTATAAAATAAATATATTATAAATATTAAATATTTCATTTAATATTGTAAAATATATGATTATAATATATAATTAAAATATTTTTTGGTCAAAAATCCTAAATTGACCAAAGGAAATATATAGACAGTTTATTTATAAGTCATCTTTTTTTGTTGTTTTATTTTGGTGGAAAAACCATTACCTAAAGTGATCTGTTTCTTAGCAATATTGGCAGAAAGCTCTTGAGAAATTGGCAAAGAAAATGGTTGAATTTCAAAATAATTTTTGATCAGAGAATTGGAAAGCTAATTCATCCTAATACAATTATGACTTGTTTTTTCCTGATTAACTTCCAGATATATATGTATTTTTTTTTTTTTTTTTAAAGACAGGGTATTGCTGTGTTTTGCAGGGTGGAGCGCAGTGGCACAATCACGGCTTGCTAGCCTCCCAGCCTGGGAAACACTGGACCTTCCCAGCTCAACCAGTCTTCCCACCTCAGCTTCCCTAGTAGCTGGGACTATAGCTCACCACCATACCTGCTAATTTTTTTGTATCTTTTGTAGACATGGGGTTTTGCCATGTTGTCCAGGCTGGTCTTGAACTCCTATCTGCCTCAGCCTCCCAAAGTAATGGGATAACAGTGAGCCACCATGACATATATGTATCTTTTATGTAGTTGCAATCATAGTGGACTTTATTTTTTATTTTTGCTATTTTTACTTGGTATCTTCATCTTGCATTGTTACATGTAGAGTAGTATTGTTTCTCAAGCATTGTAGTACAGTATTTAACTGGGTTGATGTGCCCTAATCTATTTGACTGTTTCCTTAATGTTAGGTGTTGATAGATTGTTTCTGGTGCTGTTGCAGTGATCTTCATAATAATATTTTTTACTTCATTCAGAACAATTACCAGAATCATTACTTGGTGTTTATGGCTGGTAATTATTATTGTTAATTTCTATATTGCATTTTCTACAAAGTTTGCCAGTTTACAAGGCAACTAACAATTGGTTATTCATTTATTCACTAAATATTGAGTTCCTGCTATGTACCAGTTACTGTTCTAGGTGCTAAAGGAGTATGCCAGTTTCACTTGACTCTAGCCTAGTTCATAAATTTATATTTAAAGATTTTTACTTTGTACCTTCTTTTTAAAGATAGTATGTGATTTGATTAGTATAGTTGTAGTTTAATTTTAAGCAACTGTGGAATTTGGTAATATTTTGGCTCTTGGGGTTTATAAAACCAAAGCATTTTGGTTTTAATAAATCCAGTCTTATCTGCAGTAGAAGTTGCTATCATGTACAGTATTTCATTTTAATAATTAGTTAAGGACTTCAGTAGAAATTACTTACAATATGTTAAAAGAGTCAATTTTTTAATATGATAATGTATTTAATCTAAAGCAATTTAATATACTGGATAGCTTTTCTAGGCTGTGATAAAATAGACAGATTGATGTTTATAGACTAAAGCAGGACCCTGATTAACTCTAGAGTGTTTCAGACTATTAAGCCAGTAGAATTGTACTATAATTTTAGTACAAGGGGATGCTTTATCCAGTTTATCAAACACTCCATTTTCTATTATCTTCTTACTAGAAAAGCCCTGTGGGCATACTTAAAATACTTTTTTCTCTATAAAGAAACTACTTATTTGTCATTGGGACACATTAGTACTTTTTAAAGAAAGAATATTAGTACTTTTTAAAGAAAGATCATTTGTTGATTTTTAAAATGAATAAATACTTTTTCTCATTTTAATTGTGAAATATTGTGTTACATACATTAGTTTTTGATGTGAGGTTATTAGATCTTTATAAGGAATAGACAAAGTATGAAAAATTAACTTAAATTTTAAATAATTGGGATAATGCAGTATTCTGCTTGAGTATCATGATGGAAGTTGAGCTGAACTTCTAATGAAATCTCCTCATTAAGATGAATAAGAGAAGAATTTCTGCCTGTGTGAGAGCTTGTTTAGTTGATGGTTTATAAAATAAGAATAAAAGTAGAAATCAAAACATACTGCTTTATAATATATTTTTCTTTCTTTCTTTCTTTTTTAAGGTTCAGGGATCCTGGCTGCTACAAATAGTACTGAATTGGGAATTATAGAACCATCTTCTCCAAATCCTAGCCCTGTGAAAAAAGGCAGTTCAATTAATTGGTCTTTCCCAGATAAAATAAAATCTCCACGAACTGTGAGGAAACTTTCCATGAAAATGAAAAAGTTGCCAGAATTTAGCCGAAAGCTAAGTGTTAAGGGAACATTGAATTATATAAACAGTCCCGATAACACTCCTTCTTTGTCTAAATATAACTGCCGAGAAATTCATCATACTGATGTTCTGCCCTCTGGGAACACAACCACAGCTGCTAAGAGGAATGTTATAAGCCGATACCATCTTGATACCAGTGTATCCTCCCAGCACAACTACCAGAAGAAAAACTCTATGAGTTCTAAGTATTCCTGCAAAGGTGGTTACCTTAGTGATGGAGACTCACCTGAACTTATAACTAAAGCTAGCAAACATGGATCTGAAAACAAATTTGGAAGAGGAAAAGAAATAATTTCAAATAGTTGTAGCAAGAATGAAATTGACATTGATGCTTTTAGGCATTATAGCTTTTCTGATCAACCTAAGTGTTCACAGTACATATCTGGGCTCATGAGTGTACATTTCTATGGTGCTGAGGATTTAAAACCACCTCGGATAGATTCAAAAGATGTCTTTTGTGCAATTCAGGTGGATTCAGTAAACAAAGCAAGAACAGCTTTGCTCACATGTCGAACGACATTTTTAGACATGGATCACACTTTCAACATAGAAATTGAAAATGCTCAACATTTGAAACTAGTAGTATTCAGTTGGGAACCCACTCCAAGAAAAAATCGAGTTTGTTGTCATGGAACTGTTGTTCTTCCCACCTTATTTAGAGTGACAAAGACTCATCAATTGGCTGTCAAACTTGAACCTAGAGGTCTTATTTATGTGAAAGTGACTCTTATGGAACAGTGGGAGAATTCTCTTCATGGACTAGACATAAACCAAGAACCAATAATATTTGGAGTTGATATTCAAAAAGTTGTAGAGAAAGAAAATATAGGACTGATGGTGCCCCTTCTGATACAGAAATGTATTATGGAAATTGAAAAGAGAGGCTGTCAGGTATTATCTTACTATGGTTCTCTACTACTTCCTTTATTGATTGATTAATTGTAAGTCTTGGGGGAAGGAATTCAAGGTAATGTAAAAAAATCAAATTTAGATATTTTACAATTCCTATTCTTTATTCCATTACTGTTTAGGGTATAATTTTTGAGTTGACTCATGTTGTCCGTTATTGAGAGCATGCTAGATGATTCCACAAATTTATATTGCAACACAGAGCTTCATGGGTCTTATAATTAGAAATCAGGATTGCTTCAAAATGGCATTAAAAGGAAAAATCAGAGCTGATAAAATTAGGCAAAGGATATTAATATCAGGTATAAGTAATGTTTATACTAATTTTTGTGATACATATTACGACTAAAAATCATTACGTTATTTCTGCTTTAGTACTATCCGAATTTAAAATATTGGTTAAAAAGGTAAGTTAAAAGACAATGAGAGTAAATATTATAAAATCTGAAATATTTATTTAATAAACTTAAGCTTAACATGGAAACTCAAGAAACAGCATAAGTTAATGGAATTTTGCATTAAGATGCAGAATACCTGGATTCTGGTTTCTCCTCCATTATTACTTAGCTGTGTCATGTTGGGCAAGTCACTTAATCTCTGTGGATCTTATTTGCTTGGTCGGGCATGGTGGCTAATGCCTGTAATCCCAGCACTTTGGGAGGCTGAGGTGGACGGATCACCTGAGGTCAGGAGTTCAAGACTAGCCTGGCCAACATGGTGAAAACTGTCTCTACTAAAAATACAAAAATTAGTCCGGTATGGTGGCACATGCCTATAATCCCATCTACTTGGGAGGCGATGCAGGAGAATCATTTGAACCACTTTAAGTGCCAAGAAAACATTTTTAGCCATACTTTTCATTTTTATTTAGAACTGTACTTTTTTTTTTTTTTTTTTTTTGAGACAGAGTCTTGCTCTGTTGCCCACACTGGAGTGCAGTGGTACAATCTCAGCTTACTGTGACCTCCACCTCCCGAGTTAAAGCAGTTCTGCCTAAGCCTCCCAGTTAGCTGGGATTACAGGTGCACGCCATCGTGCCTGGCTAATTTTTGTATTTTTTTTTAGTAGAGATGGGGTTTCACCATGTTAGCCAGGCTGGTCTCAAACTCCTGACCTTGTGATCCACCTGCCTCGGCTTCCCAAAGTGCTGGGATTACAGGTGGGAGCCATGGCTCCTGGCCTAGAACTGTACTTTTTAAAGACGTTTTTGTTTGTCTCCCCTGCTTCTTTCTCCTCCACTTGCCCTCCCCTGTCCCCCGCCCCCAATAGAGAGAGGCTTATTGTGCATGTATTTTATAGACTGGCATACTGCTTAAATTTTGTTTACCCTTTTAGTCAGGAATTATTCTTCTTTTGTTGGGTTTTTATTGTAAACATGAAAATAGGCTTTGATAGTCATATGCAAAGAGTTTGTGGCATGGGTCTTTGCATCTTCCAAATGCTTTGAATGCTACTCCCACCCATCTCCTGCTTAAAATGGGAAAAATTGCTATGGAGATCATACTCATGGTCTGCCTTTCACAGAGGCATCGAGCATGTACTTCAAGGATTTGATTCAGGATCTCAGCATCTGAAATTAGGGATATATCCTAAAATATCTTTTCCTTGAAGTACCTGTATTAGATCTTCCTTTCTTTGTTCATCTTTTTAAAAATTACATTTGTGATTTCAACTTTTGGGGGTAAAATATCCCATCAATTTATTGTGTACTAGTTAAGTAGTACTTCCTTTAAGTTGTAGGCTCATCTTCTCAAGTTTAAGGGATACATCGTTTTTATGGTACTTTATGACACTTATATGTGCTCACATCAGCAGGGCTATGATCAAGTTCGTTTTTTCTATTGTGGTAGCATTTCCTTTGATTCTGTTTAGTATTTTAGTTTCATTTTCTGGACTGTCTACATTTCTATTGTGTTTTTCTTGAGATGATGTGACCAGTGTAACTCATGCTATTCTCAATGTGGATGCATCATGAATGTGGGTAAGAGTAGGAAATTTGAATTTTTTTCCTAGTGTATTTCTTGGTTTCCCATATTATCTTGATCTTTTTGAATGTAGCAGCACCTTGCATTATCATGTCTTGGAAATAGTTTTAGGTTCTTTACTGTCTTTCAATTAATACCTATAGCTTATCATCTCAAATATTTTAGATAATATTTCCCTGTATCTGTTTTGACACTTTCTCATATTGAGACCCACCTTATAATGTATTCTTTCAGTTTTTTAAGGAGTCAGAAGAGATGAGTGTCATAAGTAAACCTGGAAATTTCATTTGTATACTTCTTCCTCTAGATCATTTAGTGCATTTTACAGTGATTCCTAGTTCAAATCCTGGAAGATTACTTTTACTTTCTATCTTTAAATAGTTTCTTTCTCCATAATTCTTCCTTCAATTCAAAGTAACTGAACTTTCTAAATAATCTTAGATGTGGAAGTATGGCTGACAACCACTTATTCTCCTTAAGTTTTTTTGAAGGTTTATTCTTTCAAAGACCTTTGATAGCTTAATTGGGCGTGTTTTGTCTTTACAGAGATCATGTTTATTTCTTCTTGGTAAATTTATAGTAAATAACTTAAGACTCAATATTTAGAACCTGTATAACAGTGCTTAAAGACAAATCTTTTCATTGTAGGTTGGTGGGATGGATAGTGTCTGTCCTCTATAAATTTTGAAGTAGAGGTTTTATTTTACCTTTAATATATTATTTTAAATTTCCTCCATCACTTTATAATCAATTAATTTGACAACAACAGAAAACCCTAAGTTTGCTTCTGTGTCTTCTTGAGAATCTTTTTTCTTAAAAAGCTTTATATACTAGAAGCTTATTTCAACTATATTGTTATTTTAAGGATAAAAGAAACTGAGTTTTAAAGAGATTAAATAACTTGCCCAAATTCATGAAGCAAGGAGTGGGGCATTATGACTCTAAAATCCTTGTTCACTGTCTGCGCTGTACTACTTCAGTCTGGAACAAAAGTTGTGAAAGGGCGCACATTCCTGGGGCATAGAGATCTTGATTGAGCATATAAAACTGGAAAGAAGGGATTGCGTTTTACTTAAGATAGGTAGCCAGCATTACCGAACTGACAGTATATTGTTTGAATTTAAATGAAAGAATAGGATATTTTTATTAAACTAATCAACATAGTATATAATGAGATTTCAAAAGCTATATTTGAGGTATTTTAAATTAAATTACATCAGAACATATTTGATTGCAAAGTTCATGTGATCTATAATGTAATTATATTTTCCCTTTATCAAATTTACCATAATGTGGCCATAATTTTATTCCTAGGTAGTAGGCCTGTATCGATTATGTGGTTCGGCAGCAGTCAAGAAAGAACTGCGAGAGGCTTTTGAGAGAGATAGCAAAGCTGTTGGTCTGTGTGAAAACCAGTACCCAGATATAAATGTAATAACAGGTAATACATAGATTTTATTTTATGTACTCTTTCTGGAAAGACTACATCTGCAACAAAAATAACTGAAATACATTTGTAGCTGAAGTTTAATTTGTTTTTATTCTGAAGTCTTTTCTTCCTTCACAAACATTACTTACTGTGTTATTTTCTATGGGAAGGTATTAAGCTATGGTCCCTTGCCCGCCAGCAGCTGACATGATGAAGGGAAGTAAGACCTACTTTCAATTAGCTATAGTAGCTAGCAGAAAGAAAAAGGTACCTTCATAGAGGTATAAATAAAATGCCTTGGGAGTTGAGTTTGACTGGTACTTAGGTGATATAGAGGGTATTGACTCTTTGGTTAGAGAATTTAAATCTATTTACTAGCCAGAGGGGATCCATTAAAATTTTTTGAGTAGGGGAGTGATATCATTAGAGATTGTTTTCAGGAATATTAATCTGGCAACTCTATGTGATGAATTGAAATTAGAAGAGACCAGAGGAAGGAAAACCAATTAGAAAGCCTTGGCAATAGTCCAAGCAAAGAGGTAGTAAGAGCTAAAGGGGCTTGTAGCAGTAGAAATAGGAAGAAGTAGAATTGAAAAGAGGTGGAGAAGGAGGGAGCCCAGACAGACGTGACTTTGAGACCTGGTTGATTGGGTACCATTAGCAGAAATAAGAGAGCTTCAGGGAGAGCTACTGCTTTTGGTGGGGAAGTGTTGAGAAAGATTATGAATTGGGCTTTGGATATATAGAATTTGAAGTGCTAGTAGGAGATCTAAATGGGTAGATCAAGCAAAGTTGAAACTGCTCATCTGCAGCTAAGAAGAGGATGCAGTAGAATTTGAGGGATCTCTTATTTACCCAAGTGGTGATTATAATTCAGTGTATGGCAATGGAAATATTCTTCTATTACCCCTGAAAGATGAGAGTGGAAAGAGAGTCATTGGCATATATGTGTAGTTAAAGCGTTGCAATTGTCCATAAAGTTTGAAAAGACAAGAACTTTGGAGGTCTCCCAACTTTGGAGGCAGGCAAAGAAAGAAGAAACACCTAAAGAGATTAAGAGGAAAGGAGTCAGAAAGTTTGGGAAATAAGAGACAACAGAAATTAAGCAAAAGTGTGATACAGTCATTCTATGGAGAGATTATATGAGAAAAGAAAAGGGCCTTTGAATTTGGCCATTAAGAAATGGCTCATAACCTTATTGGTAACCTTCAGGAGCTACTGGTTTATAATAATTCCATATTTGTTTTTGTTGTTTTACTTTTTTAATTATTGAAGTTTTCAAGCATATGCGAAAGTACAGAGAATACTATGAAAAATCCTGTTTATCACCTGGTTTCCATAATATCAACACATGAACAGACTTGTCTCATTCATCCTCCCATTTGCTTCTTCTCAGCCCTTGATTATTTTGAGAAAATCTCAGACATATCCTTTCATTTATAGATGCTTCAGTGTGTATCTCCAAATCTTCTGTGTATTTTGATAGTTCTTTCTCCTCTCTACTGACAACCACCATTTTTTTCTTGCTGTAATGGGTTTATTTTTCTCTTATAACTTGCTTTCTTATTTTTACTCACAATTAACTGTTTGGGTGAAAATTTGAGGAAAGTTCATCTTGTACATATTTAAGAGAATTTTGTTGGTGAAAATCCTTAAAGCTTACTTTTAGGATTGAGACTTCCTGAATAATTGAGATTCCTACCCTTTGAGTGCTGAATAACTGTATTTTCTTCAAGTGTTTAATATGTAACTCTTAGATAATCAAAACTTTGATTCCAAGCATTTTAATGCTAAGATAAAACAAACTGTCACTTTTTTCTTATATATTTTAGCAAATCAGAAATAATGGTTCCTTTTAATTTTTATATAGGAAGAGGCATATTTCTACAAAAAATTGAGATGCCTGAAAAAAAAAATGAAATGTTCTTTCCTTGTTAATGTGTAATTAACAAAATCAGCAAAAGACTCATTTTATGAATCCATGGAAGAGAAAGTTTTATAAATACAAATTTCCAGCAAGTACACTCTATAAATAAAAATAGATTTTGTCTTGGTGAAACTGTCTTATAAATAAAAATTATGTTAAACATGTATAATTTTAAAAGATGAAATGAAGAGTTCCTAGTTTTGGAAATTGGCAGCATATGCAGAAGATATGAACAACAGGTCAATGAATATTGGATTTATAGCATTCTTTCCTAAAATTGAGAGTTTCTGTAATTTATAAATTGGATATTTCTTGGCTCTATTCTTTGTACTATTCCATTTGTGTAAAGCTGTTTTTCAGAAGAATTTAGGGCTATTTTTTTCTTGATAAAAAGGCAATGAAATGATTTAAGATTTGTCTGCAAAATAATTACATGACACAAGGTTATCATGGCTAAAAATAAAGGTTATTGTTGATTTGAGGAGTTGGCCAGTGACAGTGTTGCTTCATGTGTTTGTTCCTCATGAACTCACATTTCTGAGTAAACTTTGAAATATAATTAGTAGTTCAGTAGGTCTAAAAAATGAGAAATTAATGAAGTGAGTGACAGATTTTGTTCACAGTTTAATGTGTTTTTAGTAGTTGGTTTATCTGGAGCATGGAATGAAATACTCCAGACAAACCAGTTTTAAAAATCAAGTACAAAATTTTAGGTATAAAGTCCATTCATAATTCTTTTTTGTTTGCTTTTTGAGAGAGTCTCACGCTGTAGCCCAAGCTGGAGTGCAGTGGTGCAACCTCCGCCTCTGGGGCTCAAGCAATTCTTGTGCTTCAGCCTCCCGAATAGCTGGGACTACAGGCACACACCACTACACCCAGCTCGTTTTTTGTATTTTAGTAGATACAGGGTTTCACCATGTTGCCCAGGGTGGTCTTGAACTCCTGAACTCAGGAGATCCTCCCATCTCAGCCTCCCAAAGTGCTGGGATTACAGGCATGAGCCACTGCTCCCGGCCTATTCCTAATTCTTTATAGGACTTATTAACAAGGGACAGAAGACTTTTTAAAAGTCAAATATTTATCATTTAGTGATTATTAAAAATAAGTCTTCTGAGGATTACATGTGTCTAGCTACTGTAAAATAGATTTCTTCTCAGTGCTACATAATCAGTATCTAGGTTAAGTGCTTGAAAGTTCATTTGACCATGCCTTTTTCTGATTTTAATCCTACCATAGTCATTTTTATCCTATTTGCCATTCAGGGAAAACTTTATCAGAATATAACTAAATGATCTTGAAAACATTAATATTTTTCTTTTTTGTACATACTATACATTTTCCTACCATACGTATTATATGTTGTCTGACCTCTGGAACATTAACGTACAAATTGTTTCCATTTTCCTTTACCTAGATTGCCTATAGATGTCAAAACTGTGCAAGCACCAAGGAATGCTAAATGTTGAGGAATGGTCATAGACTTAGCAACCCACATATACTGAGATTGTTTATGAGAGCCATTTGGTCTGAGTAACATGTATAGGGTATGACTAAAGTAGATGATAAGGCCAGAAAGAGTAAGTGAGGTAAGGTGCGGGGTAGGTTAGTGGAGTTAAAAAAGTAATTTGTAGCTCTACCTTCAGGAAATGTCAGTGATTCAACATTCAAATCTACCTAATCAACTGTATCTTTACTATCTGTATAAGTTTTATATGTGAGAGAATGATTCTCATGTTTGTATATGTCCATATTCAGTCTTCTGGTTCATAGGTCCTAAATGCTTGTGTATTTATTTAGGCTTATTTTGAAGCCCAGAATATGGTCTTTGGTGGGAAATGTTCCATCTGAGCTCTTGAAAAAAAGAATATGTATTCTGGTGTTTTTGGACGGACTGTGCTGTAACTATCAATAAAGTCAAGTTAATTAATAATGTCCCAGTCTTCTACATCTTTGTTTTCTTTCTACTCGCTGAGAGTAGTATTGAAATCTTCAACTATAATTGTGGTTTTTCTCTATTTTTTCTTCAAACTGTTTTTGTTTCCACCCCACCTACCCACTGCCACTACTTTGCCTTTGAAGATTACAATTAAGCATGTGTTAGGCCACTTTATATTATGTTACAGCTCACTGATAGTGTATTTTTTTCCAGCTTTTCCCCCACTTTGTTTCATTTTACATTGTTTCTATTGCTGTATCTTCAAGTTATATTAGCCTTGTCTTCTGATATTAATTTCCTTCGTTGCATTTTTAGTTTCAGACAACCTAGTTTTCACTACTGTAAGTTTGATATGGGTTTGTTTTTTCAGTATTTTCCATGTCTCTACTTAATATGTTCAGTCTTTATTCTAGCTTCTTGAACATATGAAATACAGTTATAATAAGTGTTTTCATATCCTTTTCTACTGATTCTATTGTGTATGTCTTTTCTGAGTTGGTTTAAATTGATTTGACTCCTCATAGGTTATATTTGCCTCCTCCTTTATATGCCTCGTAATTTTTTACTGGACATCAAATGTAAATTTTACCTTCTTGGGTGCTGGATATTTCTGTATTTCTGTATTTATAGCTGTGGTTTGGTATGCAAGTACGTTACTTGCAAAGAGTTTTTAGTCTTGCTTTTAAGCTTTATTAGGCGGAATGTCAACTGATTTTAAATAAGTCTCTTCTTTGTCTATTTCTTTGATTCTCTACTGAAGCAAAACTCTTCTATATACTGTGTACTTATATTAGTTTTCTATGGCTGCCATAACAAAGTACCACCAACTTGGTGGCTGAAACAACAGAAATGTCTTTTCTTACAGTTCTGGAGGCTGGAAGTTCAGAATCAAAGCATTAGCAGGGCCCTGCTCCCCTTGATCCCTGCAGGGGAATCCTTCCTTGCATCTTCCTAGTTCTGGTGGTTTGCTGGCAACCTTTGACAGCCCTTTCTTTGCCTGTAGATGCATGACTCCAATACTGCATCTTCACGTGGCATTTTCCCTATGTTTCTTCATATCATCTGCTCTCTGTGTCTTTTTTCTGTGTCCCCCATTTTATAAGGACATGTCATATTGGAGTTGGGCCCACCCTAATGACCTCGGTTAACTTGATTACCTCTGCAAAGACTCTTTCCAAATAAGGTCATATTCTGAGGCACTAGGAGTTCAGACTCCAACATGGTTTTTTTTGGTCAGGGGTGGGGGCCACAATTCAACATAGTGCTGTACCCAAATCCCATGAATTACGAAGTTTTCCGCTCTGGCTGCTTGGAACAAGAGTGATTGCCCGCACTATGAAAACTCCTAGAATTGTTCTTTCTAATCTGTTTGGCTGGTTCTTTCTCTAGCCTTGGGGAGTTGCCCCACCTGCGTGTGCTGATTAGTACTCAGATGAACACTTGGGACTCCTTGCTGATTTCCAGAGTCTGTCTCTAGGCAGCCCTCTACTCTCAAGTGCTCTGTCCTGCAAGGTCTAGCAGCTTTAGCCTCCTTGAATTTCTAACTCCCCTTCAACTGTCGAGCTTTACCTGAGTTTTCGTTTCCTTACTGCGATCTGGAAAGTCTCTCCAGGTAGTAAGCTGTGGTTGTTGTGGGCACACTTCATTTGGTTCCCATCTCTCAGGGATCCTTGTCCTTTGCCTGATGTCCAATGTCTTGGAAATAGTTTTGTCAGATATTTTGTCTGGCATTTTCTTTTCTTTTCTTTTTTTTTTGAGACGGAGTCTTGCTCTGTCCCCCAGGCTGGAGTGCAGTGGCGTGATCTCGGCTCACTGCAAGCTCCGCCTCCTGGGTTCACACCATTCTCCTGCCTCAGCCTCCCGAGTAGCTGGAACTACAGGCGCCCGCCACCGCTCCCGGCTAATATTTTTTTGTATTTTTAGTAGAGACGGGGTTTCACTGTGGTCTCGATCTCCTGACCTTGTGATCCGCCCGCCTCGGCCTCCCAAAGTGCTGGGATTACAGGCGTGAGCCACTGCGCCCGGCCTTGTCTGGCATTTTCAGTTGTTGCAGGCAGGAGGGTAAATCTAGTCCATATTGCTGCATCTTGCCTAGAAACACTGGTCTGCCTTTCTACTCTGTATGTGGGTTACTGATTGCAAGGAGAAAATAAAATCGATATTGTTTGGTACCAGTATTAATCCATGTACTTCAAAGTCATTAGAAGGCTCTGAATGGTGCCTAATAATAATTGTATGTTTTCTTATCAGCTCTCTATCTCATTCTCTGGAGTGTCTATTTAATATCGTCTCACTCCTCTCAAACCTCATTTCACCCATGTCACTCTTAGCAGACGACCTTGCCTCCTAACTTCACAGAGAAAACAGAAGCCATCAGATGGGAACTTGCTCTACTTCTTGTGACCCAGCCTATCAATGTGCCTTCTTTGGCATACATTCTTTCCACTTCCTTTCTGTAACAATAGAGAAATGACCTTCCTTACATCTTGGACAAATTCTAATTCCTTCATGTGTTCTCAGAAGTTTCTTTCTTCTTAGGGACTTTGCTCAATCGATTATATTTCCTCTCTCCTGAACCTTGAGAACCTTTTTATTATCTCCTTTACATTAGCATTGAAATGTTTAAGTGTCTCCTGTCTTTAAAGAAAAATCTCCACTTTGATCTTGTTTCTCCCCTGCCCTCCCCTCTCCTCTATGGTTATCAGCTTTTCTCAAAGCCAGATTTCTTGAACAGGTTGTGTGCATTTCTTTGTCTATTTCTTTTTTTTTTTTTTTTTGAGACGGGGTCTCGCTCTGTCGCCCAGGCTGGAGTGCAGTGGCCGGATCTCAGCTCACTGCAAGCTCCGCCTCCCGGGCTCACGCCATTCTCCTGCCTCAGCCTCCCAAGTAGCTGGGACTACAGGCGCCTGCCACCTCGCCCGGCTAGTTTTTGGTATTTTTTAGTAGAGACGGGGTTTCACCGTGTTAGCCAGGATGGTCTCGATCTCCTGACCTCGTGATCCGCGCGTCTCGGCCTCTGTCTATTTCTTTAATGCCCATTTACTTCCTAACCAACTGCAACCTGACTTCAGTGTCCTTTATTTTCCTGAAACTGTGCTTGCCAAGGTTGCTGACTTCCTTTTCTGGTGGACATTTTTGGGTTCTTAAATTGTCTCTGGATCATTATTTTCTATGCCTGGTTACAAAACCCCATTGCCTAAACATAAGAGGAATTTGTTAAAAATACAGGGACGGGAGCTCTGACCTCTGTGGATTATGATTTAGTAGGGCTGGCACGAGGCTCCAGAATCTAATTTTTTTAAAAAGCCTCAGTTTGCAGCCAATTTTGGAAAACACTGTTCTCTGCAATATTTAACACTATTCTTATCTAACCTAACTGTTGTTTGGGTATCATTAGATATCATAGACTCTTGAAACATTTTTCCTCGACTTCCTTGGCATCACTTTTGCCACTCTCCTCTCGCCCCATCCCCACCTCCTCTCACCATACATACATCTTTTGCCATTCTTCCTTAGTCACCATTGGAAGATCCTCTTTCCTGATGACCCCTGGAAAGTTGATGTTCTTCAGGTTATTTTCTTTCTTTTTTTTTGAGACGGAGTCTTGCTCTGTCGCCCAGGCTGGAGTGCAGTGGCCGGATCTCAGCTCACTGCAAGCTCCGCCTCCCGGGTTTTACGCCATTCTCCTGCCTCAGCCTCCGGAGTAGCTGGGACTACAGGCGCCCGCCACCTCGCCCGGCTAGGTTTTTTTTTTTGTATTTTTAATAGAGACGGGGTTTCACCGTGTTAGCCAGGATGGTCTCCATCTCCTGACCTCGTGATCCGCCCGTCTCGGCCTCCCAAAGTGCTGGGATTACAGGCTTGAGCCACCGCGCCTGGCCTCTTCAGGTTATTTTCTAAGCCTTCTCTTAATCACTCTGTATGCCTCCCTGATAATCATTCCCAGAATCCAGTTATCTTTAAGTTGATCATTCTTAAATCTGTGTCTAAAGTCATCTCTTTCATCTCCAATTTTTATATCCAGCAGCCTTGAATGTCCCATAGACAGCTTAAGCTCCATATGTTCAAAATGAAACTCTTCTCTTTACCCCCTAAAACATGATTTTTCTCCTGTGTTCTCTATTTGAAGTAATGTCGCTAGTATCCACCTAGATGCTCAAGTTCCAAGCCTAGGAAAGAAACATTCTTATTCCTCTTTTTTCTTCAGAATTGCAAATGCATTTTTTACTTAGCAGTCCTGTTTTAATAATGTATCCTACAGACATACCTGCATATATACAGAGCAATTATGTGCAAGGTTATTAATTGTAGCATGTTTTGGAAAAACAAAGGATAAGAAACAATTCTAGTATCCATCTGTAAGAGACTGAATAGATAAGACTATGGGACATCCTTACATTGAACTACTGTAATGTGACTATAAAAATGATTAAGGAAGCTCTCTATGGCCTGAAAAGATCTCAAGGATATGATGTTAAATGAAAAAGCAAGAAACAAAATAGCATATACAGGTTTCTTATTTCTAATTTCTTTGGGTTTTGGAATATTTGCATTATACTTACCAGTTTAGCATCCCTAATCCAAAAATCAAAAATCCAGAATGCTCTAATGAGCATTCCTTTGAGCATCATGTTGGCATTTTAAAAGTTTTGGATTTGAGGGCATTTTGGATTTTTAAACTAAGGATACTCAACCCTCAATGAGGGAGACAAATCATATTTATATTTGCATAAACATTAGAAGGATGCATAAGAAACTAATGAATCATGTTACTATTAAATATTTAAAACCTGGGGCCAGGCACAGTGGCTCATGCCAAGTACTCTGGGAGAATAAGGTGGGAAGATCACTTGAGGCCAGCAATTCAAGACTAACCTGGGAAGTATAGTGAGACCCTGATCTACAAAAAATAAGAAAATTAGCCAGGTGTGGTGGCAACTACCTGTAGTCCTAGCTACTTAAGAGGCTGAGGTGGGAGGATTGCTTGAGCCTAGGAGTTTGAGGTTACCAGTGTACTCCAGCCTGGGTGATTGAGTGAGACCCTGTAACAATTAAAAAAAAAAAAAAAATCAGATGTGAAGCTTCCTATAAAATCAATCATGTTTAAGTTCAAACTAAGCTAGGCTGAGAGCATGTTCTGAATCAATATTGTATATATTTAGGTTTTTGGTGTTAGGAAGATCTCCTGTTTTCCCTTGTGATCACATGCCAGCCTTTAGTTAGTATCTTACGTACCTTGCTTATATATAACAACCACTATTCTTTCCAGTTTCCTCTACTGTAAGTCGTATCTCTTAGTTCGAAACTACATGTGGAATGTTTGCAATTGACTTTCCTCATTTCCATTATACTGACAAGTCTGATGTTTTCTGTTCTTAGCTTTTGGTTTTATTTGTTTGGTTTTAGGAATGATTTTTTCTTCCATATGATAGTGTAGCATTAGAGATTATCCGGCTATCCAGTATATCTGGTTAAGACACTCCTCCACTGTTAAAGAGGAAATGTATTTATTTTCAAGGGTTTTGGACAATTGGTACTCTTTTATTATCAATTTAAAGTCTAGAAACTCAAAATTTGCATAATTGGAATAATTTATAATTAACATAAATATGCCTTGCTTGCTTAATTTCTGTTTCACATGCATTTAGAGAAGCTTTTTATAGGGGGCAGAATCAATAAGGGTATATGTATCAAGAATAGCTTACTTTATGATTAACAAACCTAACATGTATGGTAACTGAAAATTATGTCTGTACATTTTTAGCATGCTTTCAAAACAAGTCAATTACCAAGGCAACTTAAAAGAATATAAAATGCTAGTATTTTATTATAATTCTTTTTATGTTATTGCTTTTATTGTTTTCAAAATATTGAAAGTTGGCTATAATACTTAAATTTTAAAAATTGACCATAGTTCTTTATTTCACTCTGCAGTCCAATGACCAACTGTCTGCGGTTTGTTTGTTTTCTAAAGGTGTTCTTAAGGATTATTTAAGAGAACTCCCTTCTCCTCTGATAACAAAGCAACTTTATGAGGCTGTATTAGGTGCAATGGCAAAAAGTCCTTTGAAAATGTCATCAAATGGTTGTGAGAATGACCCAAGTGACTCTAAGTACACTGTTGACCTGCTGGATTGTCTGCCTGAGATTGAGAAGGTAAGCATTACAGGCATACATTTTTCCTGAAAGCCAGTTAATGAACTATATACCTAGCTCCAGAGCTACAGATAATTTTAGATATTTAACATTTGTGGCACTCATGTATTTAAAAGCTCTGCCGTTACTGCCTTTAAACAGCCTAAGTCCGTAAAAGCTTCTTAAACAGAATAAATCTAGAAAACAATTTTATCTTTTCTGTATGTGATTTTAGCCTAAACATGAATAAATACTAAAGTTTTTTGTTAGTTAAAACTTTATTTTTTTGTTAAAATATTATTACAATATTTGTTCATTATAGTAATATTGAAAAGATACAAAAAAGAAGAATGTAAAATTGCAATCATCAATATCCAGAAGCAGCTATAATTAACATTTTGGTGTGTCTCCTTTTAGTATTTTTTTAGATATGATAACTGTTTTGGTGTACATGGCCTAACTTTAAGACAAACAACACCCCCTACTTTGTTTTTTTCCTCCTTATCCTTTCCATGTGCCCCCTCTCCAAAATCTTCAGACCAGCATCCTCAGATATGCCTGTAGGAGAGAGAGAGAAGGATAGGTAGGTCTTCAGAACCAGCCTTAGCCTAACTTTATCTGTTGTTCCTTAGAATATAAGAGAAAATAGGAGAAAGATATGACTGGGCTTGTCTAGATGAGGCCAAATTTGCCTACTTTTTTTTTTTTTTTAATCATGTTGGGGCAGAAAGAGGAAGAATTAGTGGGTAGAAACTGTAAGTCCAGTAACTTTATTTGCAAGTTTACTGTGGTCACCTGAATGTCCTATGCTCTGTCCAGTTGAATTAACAATCACTCCTCCTTTGGATTAGGGGAAGGGAACAGCTAAAGAGTGCAGAAGCAGAAGGGTGGGGTGAAGTTTAAGGGGATGGGTGGAAAAAGTAGAGATACTGGTTTCCCAACACTAGGTAAAAAAAAAAAATATTTTTTTTGAAGATGGAGTCTCACTCTGTCACCCAGGCTGGAGTGCAGTGGTGTGATCTTGGCTCACTGCAACCTCCACCTTTACAGGTTCAAGCGATTCTCCTACCTCAGCCTCCTGAGTAGCTGGGACTACAGGTGGGCACCACCATGCCCGACTTATTTTTGTATTTTTAGTAGAGACGGGGTTTCACCATATTGGCCAGGCTGGTCTTGAACTCCTGACCTTAGGTGATCTGCCCGCCTTGGCTTCTCAAAATGCTGGGATTACAGGCATAAGCCACCATGCCCAGCACTAGGTAAAATTATAAGTGCCACTTCTAAGTGAAGAAATGAGTGTTAGAGAATTTAAATCACTTGCCGAAAGTTACATAGTTTTTGTGAATATTATAGTCTATCACATGAATTCAAA
Organism: Rhinopithecus roxellana; assembly: GCF_007565055.1. Classification (NCBI taxonomy): domain Eukaryota; kingdom Metazoa; phylum Chordata; class Mammalia; order Primates; family Cercopithecidae; genus Rhinopithecus; species Rhinopithecus roxellana. The sequence goes on along the minus strand of NC_044560.1, from coordinate 67,165,416 downwards.
TCTTTCTGACCCTAAGGCCCATGCTATTACCATCCTTTCTGAAAAGACTAAGTAAGCCTGGGCTGTATGGTGAAACCTTGTCTCTACAAAAATTACAAAAATTAGCCGGGCACAGTGGCATGTGCCTATGGTCCCAGCTACTTGGGAGGCTGAGGTGGAAGGATGGCTTGAGCTCAGGGAGGGCTACAGTGAGCCGAGATCATGCCACTACACCCCAGCCTGGGCAATGGAGCCAGACCTTGTCTCAATCAATCAATCAGTCAATCAGTCAATAACTGTGTGATATACCATTGAGTGGATTTGAGAACATGCTTTATCAGCATTCTCTTTTATACATTTAGATTTTGAGTGATTTGTAAATATTTGTACACAGATTTATTTTTAGTTTAGAATTATTTAGAATAGAATCTCAGAAGTGGAATTGCTTATTTAAGTAATATGAACATTTTAAGGCTCTTACATGTTTTCATACTAATTTTCTTTCTTCGTCTTTTTTTGTTTGTTTGTTTCTGTTTTTTTGTTTTTGAGACAGGGTCTCACTTTGTCTCTCAGGCTGGAGTGCGGTGGTGCAAACGTAGCTCACTGCAGCCTCAACCTTCCCTGCTCATGTGATCCTCTTAACCTCAGCCCCCCAAGTAGCTGGGACTACGGGCATGTGCCGTCACCCTCAAATAATTTTTTTTGTATGTTTTGTAGAGACTGGGTTTCATCATGTTGCCCAGGCTAGTCTCGAACTCTTGAGCTCAAACAATCCACCTGCCTTGACCTCCCAAAGTGCTGGGATTATAGGCATGAGCCACCACGCCTAGCCAGACTAATTTTCAAAAGGAACATGACAATTACATTTTTTGGTCCATCTTATTTAGTAGACAAAAAAAATTTGCATTCCTTTGCTTGCTACTGAGATTGAACGTATATTTAACCAGGTGTAGTGTGTTGTTTGTGTCTGTGTGTGTGTATGATCACAATTATTGCTGGAAATACCCTTAAGAGGCCAATGTATATGGAGTTCTGTTAGGAAATAATTATGAATTAAAAAAAGAAATATTCATATATTTAACTTGTTTTGATTTAAAATGCCATATTCTTCTCTAGCTTTCATTCTGTCTTCATTCCTTCCCTTCACAGCCAAACATTGAAAGGCTGTTTATTCCGGCTGTTATCGCTTCTTCACCACTCATTTTACTACTCAGCACATTGTAATATGGCTTCCTACCTCATCTCTCTGGATTTGTTCTTGCCACAGCTACTAAATGACCTTCTGACCAGCAAATCCATTTGTCACTTTTGGCTCCAGAAATAATGTTATTTTGATTTTTCTTTAAATAAGATTTTTTACCAGCTTAGACAACAAAGTAAGACCCTGTCTCTACAAAAAAAAAAAAAAAAAAAAAAAAAAAAAAAAAAATGTTTTTTTTTTTGAGATGGAGTCTTGCTCTGTCGCCCAGGCTGCAGTGCAGTGCAGTGGCATAATCTTGGCTCACTGAAACTTCTGCCTCCCGGAACAAGCGATCCTCCTGCCTCAGCTTCCTGAGTAGCTGGGATTACAGGCATGTGCCACCACACCCAGCTATTTTTTTTGTATTTTCAGTAGAGTTGGGGTTTCATCTTGTTGACCAGGCTTGTCTCGAACTTCTGACCTCAGATGATTCACCCGCCTCGGCCTTCCAAAGTGCTGGGATTACAGGCGTGAGCCACATGCCTGGCCTACAAAAATTTTTTAAAAATTAGTGGGTATGGTGTAGCATGCCTGTAGCCTGAGCTACTTGGGAGGCTGAGGTGGGAAGATTGCTTGAGCCGGGAAGGTCAGTGCTGCAGTGAGCTGTGATCATGCCACTGTACTCCAGCCTGGGCAACAGAGTGAGACCGCGTCTCAAAAAAAAAAAAAATTAAAGTTTTTAATTGGCATCAATGTCTTCAATACAATTTTGAAGAAAAAATTATTTATTTTGTTAAATGATTGATCATATGCCACTACATCAAAAAACATCATTTCTTTCCATAATTGTTGAAACATAAATAACCATTCTACTTTTTGAGCCAACTACCCTTACTAGTTTCTTTAAAGATTAAAAAATATTTTCAGCAATTTTTTTCTTTCATTTCTAACTGTACTATTCTTCTTCTTAAGGTTTATTTACTTATTTTATATATATTATATATAATATATATTATATATTTAATATATATATTTTATATATAATATATATTATATATATATTAGTTAAGAAGCATATTGGCCTTTTAAAAATGTCTTTCATAATCCAAATCATTATAGAACCTGGCCATGTTCTGGAATGGTTAGCTTCCTAGATTTAAGCATGATAGTGATTACAAGTTACAACTACAGGACTTACCTGTACTTAAAAATGAACATTCTTACCCTAATCCCCTTTTCATCAGAGCCTTTGCTGTTGCCATGTTAGAAGAAAAAGAGTTACTGGATGCATTTTCCCAGGGATTCCAGCTGAAATCTGGAGTGCATTCATAAGTAATTTTATAAAGAATGTATATTTTAACCATTTAGTGGATTAAATTGTGTTGTTGGAACATAATTTTTTTTTTTTTTTTGACAGAGTCTCATTGAGCCACCCAGGCTGGAGTGCAAGGGTGTAGTCTTGGCTCACTGCAACCACCATCTCCTGGGTTCAAGTGATTCTCCCATCTCAGCCTCCCGAGTAGCTGGGATCATAGGCAACCACCATCATGCCCGGCTAATTTTTGTATTTTCATAGAGATGGGGTTTCACCATGTTGGCCAGGCTGGTCTTGAACTTCTGACCTCAGGTGATCCTCCTGCCTCAGCCCACCAAAGTGCTGGGATTACAGGCATGAGCCACTGCACCCGGCTGGAACATAATTTAGGCCTCATATAATTTTCTATTAGAAACTATGTTCTAGGTTCCAAACATCCAATTTATAAGCAAATCTTTGAAAAAAATCTTCTTAAAAGTGACAAGATGCTCATCTGTATTTTCTGCTATAAATTGTGTCCTTGAATTTGCCCCTTTAGGACTGTATTAATTGAAATTTAATTTAATTCAGGCAACCCTAAAGATGTTGTTGGATCATTTGAAATTGGTGGCTTCCTATCATGAAGTGAATAAGATGACGTGCCAGAATTTGGCTGTGTGCTTTGGACCAGTGTTACTAAGTCAGAGGCAAGAGCCTTCATCACATAACAACAGAGTCTTTACTGATTCAGAAGAACTTGCAAGTGCTTTGGATTTTAAAAAACACATTGAAGTTCTTCATTACTTACTCCAACTCTGGCCAGGTAAATGATTCTCTGGAAATATTTTTCACTTTCAATGATAGGGTATTTGAATTAACTAATCATTAAATATGCTCATATGTGATTGAAGAAACTCTTCTAGATTTTGCTTTTTCAGAATGTGATTTGATACCTGCCCTTTAGATATTTTTTCATTTAAATGTTTTCTGCCTTTGCTGATGACATTGTAGGCATGTAGATTAATGTGTACATTTTAGATTTGGTCAGATCTAGATTTAAATCCTGGTTGTGCCACTTATTAGCAATCTGACCTTGGGCTGGTTTCTTAACATCTCAGAGCCTTGTATCATCTTTTGTCATATGGATTTAATAATATGTTTATAGATTTTATATTAGGATTTTTAAAAATTGTGTGTGTAATGTGCTCAGCATAGCTCTTGACACATAATAGAGACTCAATAAACACTAATTTATTTACTCTTCTCATTTTTAGTTCAACTGATATAAAGCAGAATTCATTTTTCTCCTTAAATCAGTTCTTCTTTACGTCTTTAACTGCATTCATGGTCATTAGTCAAATTATCTCAGCTTGAATTGGGAATTATCTTTGACCTTTCCATCTTATCCAATCCTTATTCCAATCAATAACTAAAGACTGATAGTTGTTTTCCTAATTAGCTCTGATATAGTTTCATAGCTAAAAGAAATATGTATTTAATTAGACATTCTGTAAAGGACCCTGCATTTATATTCCAAAATTTTCTTAGCTTTTAGTAACCCCTGCTACTCTCGCCCCACACTGCATGGGACCAAGTGTGAAGTACTTTGGTGCTTGGTGTAGAGCACACTAGTAACCATGCCCGGCCCTGGGGTCAGGCTTGGGTTCAGATCTGGGTGGTGACACTTACCGGCAGGGTGGGCTATGGCAAAAACTTTAACCTCTTCAACTCCCATTTTGCTTCTCTCTAAATAATGCCTGCCTCAGGGTTGTTGTAAAGATTGAGATAAAGCATCTAAGGCAATGAGCAAAATGTTTAGCACAAAGTGAGCACTCAGTCAATGTCTTCGGTTACTCTTTTGTTAAATTTATATAGACAGAAAGATTAAAGTACAAGGGAATGCTTGATTTCATCATTTAAAGTGAATTAAAAATTAAGTTAATAAAAATTTTCCAGCATTTTGGGAGGCCGAAGCAGGTGGATCACAAGGTCAGGAGTTTGAGACCAGCCTGGCCAACATAGTGAAACCCTGCCTCCACTAAAAATACAAAAAAATGAGCTGGGCATGGTGGCGGGCACCTGTAGTCCCAGCTACTTGGGAGGCTGAGGCAAGAGAATCGCTTGAACCGGGGAGGCAGAGGTTCCAGTGAGCCGAGATCACAACACTGTACTCTAGCCTGGGTGACAGACAGAGTGAGACTCCGTCACAAAAAAAAAAAAAAAAAAAAAAAAAAAAAAAAATCAATGTTAAAATTTGGAAAGTTAAAGCTTTTACTTTCTTTTAAATGCAGGCTTAAAAATTATTCTAATTTATGTTTTAACTGAATTAGAATGTTATTTTAACTATTTTAAAACCCTGAATCAAGATTATCTGGGTAATTGAACTGATTTCAGCATTTGATGCCCAAAGTAAGGGATCTTTCAGAGTGTCAACTGTGTCTCCTTTTTCTAGAACAGCTTTAATTCTAATAAACACCAAGAATTTGGGAGAAAGCCATCTTGTCATTACCACAAATGAAAACTTGCTTTCCTGGAGATACCATTAAGTTTACTGTCAGTGTCTGAGTTCATTATTATTATTAATTATTCTGTGCTAGAGGTTAAGGTCATTATATTATTTTATAATAGTAGCCACCTTAGTTTTGGGTTTGGGAGAAAAGAACTTAATGTATATCTTGTGTTATAGAAAAAGCAGGTTCGGATTTCAAATTCACTGTATTCTAACGACAACCTTAAACAGCTGTTCCTAGTGTGTATAGCACCTTATTCCAAAGATTTGTGTTGTTGGTTTTAAAAATAACTGCTCCTTTTTCTATAGCCTGTTATTTTTCTTTAGTTGTAGTTCCTCAGACAAAGAACAGGGCAGAAAGATGAGAAGAAACAAAAGTTTTACCCTGTCAATCACCTGCTGTTGAATTCAAGAAAAGGCAGAAATCAAGTAGATGAGGTGCACTTACTGGGCCTGAGAAAGTTGATGGTGACATAGAGAATGTGGCAAAGACTAGTAGGCCATAGCATATTAACTCAGCGAATGTCTATCCTATCTCCATGCATTCAATAGAAGGTTTTAGCTTTCCTTGCTATGCATATCTTATTTTTCCATTTGGAAATTCTCCAACTCCAGAGTTAAAAAGAGTTACCCCCTTCCTTTTTATTTTCTAAACTTTTTGTTTTGTTTCATGTTATTTTTTGTTTATTAATTTTGGGCAAGAAGATAATTTGCTTTGAGATTTATATTTGAAAAGTCCTATCTTCAAAGTAGTTAGTTAGAACTTTAGCATATCAGCATTAGAAGGTAAAAATCATCCTGCCAATAGTCTTTTAGATTGTCTTCTACTGAACTCTCAGGTTCTCTGGAAGCAGCTTAGAAGCCAGATCAGCAAGGGGTGGGGGAACAAAATGGAAACACACTTCCCCCTTGACCAGAACAGCCTTTTTAAAATCTGTTTTATATATTGAGTTTTCACTAAAATGTTTCTTTTAGATATTCATTTTCTGTTTTAAGAATACTGAAAATTACTGCTGGTTCCCCTATCACTTTAAAGATGGAGAAATCAATTTAGAGAGAGTATAATTCCTAGATCCTTGCTATACCACATTTTCTTTCCTTTGTGGTTTTTTTTTTTTGGGGGGGGGTGGAGTCTCACTCTGTCGCCCAGGTTGGAGTGCACTGGTGCAATCTTGACTCACTGCAACCTCTGCCTCTCAGGTTCAAGCAGTTCTCCTACCTTAGCCTCCTGAGTGGCTGGGATTACAGGCATGTACCACTGCGCCCGGCTAATTTTTGTATTTTTAGTAGAAATGAGGTTTCACCATATTGGCCAGGCTGATCTCAAATTCCTGACTTCAAGTGATCTGCCTGCCTCGGCCTCCCAAAGTGCTGGGATTACAGGCATGAGCCACAACACCTGGCCACTATACCACATTTTCTATGACAAATATATTTGGGGCAAGTTTTTTGGAAAGGTACCAATTTTTCTCTTATTTCTTTTTATTTCATCTTTCTTACTAGATTGTAAGTTTGGTGAAGTCGAGGATTATTTTTAACTTTATATTCCCAGATCCTAGCAGAGTATTTGGCACTAACTAGACAGTCAGTATATTTTTGTTAAATAAGGTAATTATAGATAAAACTATAATAAAGTAGTAATTAGAAACAAATCTACTGGTAGAAAACAAGATAAGGAAAAATTAAGTTTCTTAGTACTTACTATATTTTGAATTCTTTTTCAGCAACCTTATAGACTGCATTTTTAATTTTATTCTCTTGAAGGTGGGTAGTCAACAATGATGGGAAAACCAGAACTTTTGAGGTTAAAATTAGCCATTTTCACCATATATTTAGTTGTAAACCACTCCGACATCAGTAGTCTAAAAAGTCAGTGATGTTGGTTTTTCAGAAATTGAAATTTTTAGTCTAAAAGATATAAAATATCAGTTTAATTGGTTTCTTAATATTTTCCAAGATAATATACAGAAATAATGTTTCAATATGGTCTTAGGTAAGTAAGTGTAAGCAACTGGCAACAAAATGAATCTGGATTTTGTAGGCAAATGTCTGAAAATGCAGGCACAATAGGACAAGTTTAAGACATAAAGTAAAAATACATGTTTAGATCAGACCAGATAACCTCAAGGCTAGCAGAATATTGTAATTGGTTGGTGAAAACAACAGACATGACAGTTAAGCACTAAAAAGAGCAGGAATAGCACAAAGAATGAGGGGGAAAAAGTAAGGAGATAGTGGTGATAAGCAGCTAGAGGAGGAAAAATGTGAATAATTACACAGTGGAAAATTCAGATATCCATTCTGCACTTACATCAGTTGATGGTATGGACCATTCTATATTAATACTAACATTAAAGATCAATGTAAAGTAAATAACCTTTATTTTCTAGAAAATTTTAGATCAAGAAATTTTAGCTATCTATAGTGATACATAATAACCATCTTAAAGGCCGGGCGCGGTGGCTCAAGCCTGTAATCCCAGCACTTTGGGAGGCCGAGACGGGCGGATCACGAGGTCAGGAGATCGAGACCATCCTGGCTAACACGGTGAAACCCCGTCTCTACTAAAAAATACCAAAAACTAGCCGGGCAAGGTGGCGGGCGCCTGTAGTCCCAGCTACTCAGGAGGCTGATGCAGGAGAATGGCGTAAACCCGGGAGGTGGAGCTTGCAGTGAGCTGAGATCCGGCCACTGCACTCCAGCCTGGGCGACAGAGCGAGACTCCGTCTCAAAAAAAAAAAAAAAAAAAAAAAAATAACCATCTTAAAAATGCAATAGAAATGTTAAAAACATACCTATGTACAGTTATCAAATATTTCAATAAAATCTAAATTTAAAAAAGTATGGGATCTCTGAAAAATGTTATGAATATCACTTTAAGTGTGGAAAACTAGAACCATATATATGCTTTTATAGTTTTTTAGTTGTTTTATTTTATACAACAGCAAACAAGCATTCATTATATGTTGGAGAGTATAAAGTTGGTGTGTTATCACTGATTTATGTTGCTTTGTCTTAGTGAAGGGAAATAGAGATGAAGGGGCACTTACTAATGGAGAATAAACAAGCAGAAAGATAAAGATATTATGGGTAATCTTTAATAGCTATGTGTCAGCATTTTAAATTGTCTATTTTATATACAGAATAACCTTAGATAAATATTTTGTTCAACACACAGGAGTAAACCTTAGTTTGTAATGAAGTAATGTGTGTCTCTATGGTAGTCGTCTATATGGCTAGCACAATGCATACTCTCAGAAGAAACTAGTCTTAATATGGAAAGTGTTATTTGGGATTGTTAAATACCTAATCAGAATGAGAAAATAAAATATCTGTACTATTTCCAGGCAATAAATGAAGATAGTAGATAATGCTGTATAATCAAACTCAGGTAACAAGTGGTCAAATCTAGTATTTGCACATTTTATCAAAGTGAAATTTGGTCTGCTTAGTAAACTATGACTCTGCTGCTAATAGAATTGCAGAAAAGCCCACAAGGGTCAGAACTTACTAGGCTGATCACCTTAGATGCCTTTGCCTCATTTAGATGTTTGCAGATAAAGGAACTTCTTGTTATATTTTGTTTGTACACCAACATGCCTTGCCTGCTTTTTGCTGTAGCTTTTAATTTAGGAGATGCTAGCAGCTTAGCTATTGTTTGAATTATAGCTAGATAATAATAAACTTGCACAGAAAATTAATTGACATTGGAAATGTGATTTGTTTGGGGACGTTATGATGTAGCATGAATTAGCACCATGGAACGTTATACTGCTTCTATCCTTAATCTAGATTATGTCTGGTAATACAAAAATAATTATGGAATGCTTTCTTTTGATAGAGTGCATGTTTTTGTTTCAATGCATGTTTGTAGTTGATGATTAAATGGCTTATCTTTAGCTGTTTTTTTTTAAGTTCAGTTGGATTACTGTCACTAAAGCAAAATTGTTGTTTGTTTCTAGTGCAGCGTTTAACTGTCAAAAAATCAACAGACAGTTTATTCCCAGAGCAGAAGTCTTCTCTGAATTATTTGAGGCAGAAGAAAGAACGACCTCATATGTTAAATTTGAGTGGTACTGATTCATCAGGAGTACTTAGGCCAAGGCAAAACCGATTAGACAGTCCACTTAGCAATCGTTATGCAGGAGACTGGAGCAGCTGTGGGGAAAACTACTTTTTAAATACAAAAGAAAATTTAAATGATGTGGATTATGATGATGTCCCTTCAGAAGATAGAGAAATTGGAGAAAATTATAGCAAAATGGATGGGCCAGAAGTAATGATTGAACAGCCAATTCCCATGTCCAAAGAGTGTACATTTCAGACATATTTGACAATGCAGACAATTGAGTCTACAGTGGATCGAAAAAACAATCTCAAAGATCTACAAGAAAGTATTGATACTTTGATTGGAAATCTGGAACGTGAACTCAACAAAAACAAGCTTAATATGAGTTTTTGAGATTGAGGGTTTTTCTGGTTTTATTTTGTAATGTCTTAAAGTTTCAAATCTGTTTTTCTTTGCTTTCTTTTCTTATACCATCCACAGTGATGTTTTCATTTTATTACTCTTGAAATCTTTAATTTCTAATAAGTTTATCTGATTCAATTAAAAACACTATTCATTAATATAATTTTTACTTATCTCCCTAGAAAACTTTTCTGGGGATCAGTAAAACTTGGACATCTTGGGCTATTTTACTAAATCTTGCCAAGTCTATGGAGATAACTTTCAAATGCACTTAAGAAGGTTCACATAAGTTATTATCCCCTCAATGTTTTTCTGCTTTATGGGAACCATCCTTCTGTAGCTGAGACAGATGTTCTTTTTTTGTTGTTTTTTGAGACAGAGTCTCACTCTGTCGCCCAGGATGGAGTGCACTCGTGCGATCTCAGCTCACTGTAACCTCCACCTCCCCAGTTCAAGTGATTCTCCTGCCACAGCCTCCCGAGTAGCTGTGATGACAGGCGCCCACCACCATGCCCAGCTAATTATTGTATTTTTAGTAAAGACGGGGTTTCACCGTGTTGGCCAGGCTGGTCTCAAACTCCTGACCTCAGGTGATCCGCCCACCTTGGCCTCCCAAAGTGCTGGGATTACAGGCGTGAACCACCACGCCCGGCCTTTAGATGTTCTTTTAGAGGAACATCACAGCTGCTCAGTCTGATTTGCAGTACGGGTCCTGGTACACTGCAACATCCTTTGGTCATATTTGTAATGCAAATGCTGCTATAAGAAAATCTTTTTATAAATAAAAGTGAAATTATACAAGTATTAATGTATTCTGTATTAACAGTAATTATTTAAGCTTATAAAAATTAAATATTTTTATAATCCTGAAACTATGTATATATTTATAAATGCATATATGTATAGATATCAGGATGGGGGAGGGGTTACTGTAGAATCACATGTATTTTTAAAGTATATATGTCATGAGGCCAAAATTATTATCTTAAAATATTTTTTTCAGGGAGAGAACATTTGAATTAAAGGAGGAATTACATAAAAACACCTGAACAAAAATATTCTAGAAGCATCTGAATAGAAATAATAGACTTTCTTTTCTTTATTCACAGAAAGTCACGATGTCCCCTGTGAAAAGTCATCTTTTAAATTTGAAATCCTCTAACTCCTTAAGGGATTATGTGCCCAGATTTCTGCACTGGTGACTTACATTTAATAAATCTGCTCCTGTTCTATGCATTTTTATATCCCGCTTTGTTTTAATTATTTATTTGCAGTAGTACATTTATAACATTGACTTTATAATTACCCCATTTGTTTCTAAATAAATTGTCTTGCTAGCATATTACATGTTATTGATTTTTAAAAATTAACTTATTTTGGCTAAGTATATATACAGTGTTATAGCAATCACAGTAATGTTTGAAAATGTAAATTTAGAAGGCTTTTGTATTAAATCAAAATGTATTTTTTTAAACTTTTATATCTACAAAATATGTAATTTTAAAATTATAAATAGACTTTAAGTTACCAACTTTTAAGATATACCAGTCATTGAAAAACTGACTTCCTGATGTTTTTCTGAATATTAAAGTACTTAAACTATTTCTATGCAATAAATATTGATAAACAATCTTATTTAATTTGAAAACCCATTGTTAAAAAATAAATATTTTTATATGAAATTTTCATTTTTTAAAACTTTGTGTTAACAATTCAGAAGAATACCAAGAGAACATATATACTGAGTAAACAGTCAAAGGAAAGTACTCTTGAATGTTTAATAGGAAAGCTGTCTCAGTTTCCTTCCTTTTGTTGCTATATCATGTATGAATTGAATAAATTGTTCCAGAAATGTAAAAATTTTATTAAAATATTATAATCTTCATGTTATGCTATTAATTATAATGGTTTTAAGGATCACTTATGTTAATATTCTTTTTAAACAAAGATGTTAAAGTTTTGGACCATCATGTATTATCTATCAATATATGTAATAACATTTATTTGTCCAAAATTTTCCAGAATCTGAAATACTTTAAGGGCCATGCTCGTATTACTGTATTACTATATTATTTTGGGTGAGAATAGTTTTAAAGTTGATCTCTGCCATCTTAGAGAATTCTAATCAGTTTTTTGTTGTCTAATCACCGAGTTATAGCTATAAACTGCTTTTATGACTCTGCTGTCCCAGAAGTGTTTTATAAGTTTAGATGTCTTTACTTTAAATGGCATTTTACCTCAAATATTTTTTGAGAGTTTTTATACCTGCTTTTTATAATTTCCTAGGATCTTTCTGTAGTGTCAAATGTTGTTCCTTTCTGAGCCTGCCAGCTTTAATTTTTCTTTTCTTTTTCTTTCTTCTTTTTTTTTTTTTTAAATAGAGACAAGGTCTCAGTATATTGCCCAGGCTGGTCTCAAATTCCTGGGCTCAAGTGATCCACCCGCCTCAGCCTCCCAAAGTGCAAGGATTACAGGTGTGAGCCACTATGTCCTGCCTCTAATGTTTTTTAGGATTAAAAACAATTTTAATTTTAGAGCATGTACCTGAATAAAAATTCTAAACAATTCAGATGGATAAAAAATAAAAGTACAAGTGTTTCTGCCTGCCATCCACACCAATTTCACCTCTTAGAGGTAACAGCACGTTTCTTGCTGCTATTTCTTATCATTTAAGCCGAATTTGTTGTTTTATGAATGATAAGCAATATATCTCACTTCATTCCTTCTCACCATTTTTGTTGTTTTTAGTTCCTCATTAGTTCTCCTTTATAACTTCAGTTAATAATTTTTTTGATCCATTGATTTTAAATATGTTTCCCTAACATTGAGGAAATGACCAGCCTTGTACTTCCCTTCCAACTCATTACTGTCCTTTACCGCCTAACTTCTCTTAAGTTATACTATTAGTTTATATCATAAGTTTTAATAGATGTATAATGTTTTCCCTTTATATTGTATATTTATTTGTATATTGTATATACTGTATACTGTATATTTATTCTAAAAACTGCAAATCAGTAACTAGCGGTCACACTATGCAAGAGTATGCACAGGTAAACCAGGTGATTTATCTCCTTATATGTATCTATCTTATATCCTTAAGTCTGTGCTGATTTAAGCAGAATGTTTCACACATAAAGGCCAAATGGATTCTTTCATAGCAAGCCATCAACTTCCCCAAATCATGCCATGTGTCATTTGCTACATAATTGGGTCATGGCTTCTGCAGATTTTAATGGTTCCTGGAGTATGTAATTGCTTTTCTTTCTTTCTTTTTTGTTTTAAATCTTCAAATAGAGACGGGGTATTGTTATGTTGCCAGGACTGGTCTCAAACTTCTAGGCTCAAGTGATCCTTTCCGCCTCGGCTTCCCAAAGTGCTGGGATTACAGTGTGAGCCACTGCATCCAGCCTGATTTTATTTCTTGACAGAAGAAAAATGCTTGCTTTACTGTAGCTCTTCTTTGAATCAACTATTGAATTACCAAATTTGTTCAGAGTGCTTTTAGCTCTCATCATGGGATTCCAGAACTATATTGTTGTCTTTATTTATTTTTCTTTGACAGAATTGACAGGAAGAAAAAAAACATGTTCTTCACTCTAACCCCAAGATAATTTTATGCTTCTTAATCAGCTTCATCAAATTTGGACAAAGTGATTTTTAGCTGTCATCTCGGGATGTATTTCCTTTGTACTCCTCCTTTTTTTTTTTTGGCCACACTCTTTCTTGAATTTGTCTTTTCTGTTTGCTAAAGTATATTTACAGGTGCCTTTTTTCCCCTAGAAAGGATGCATAGGAGATAAACTAGGAGTCCTTGTGTGTCTGACAAGGCCTTTATTTTTTCCTCACACTTTATTTTTATTGGGCCTGCAGCTCTAGGTTCAAACTCATTTTTCTTCAGAATTTTGAGGGCATTTCACTCTTACCTTCAAGCATCCAGTTTTGCCGTAATCCAGGCTAGAAAGATTCAGACCAGGATAGAAATAATAGACATGGTGAGATATGGTTGGATTCTGAATATATTTTGAAGCAAGAGCTAAAAGGATCTGCCAGTGGACTATGAAAGAAGTAGGGCCTGAGCAGCTGAATGATGGAGCTCCATCAAATGAGATTGAAATGACTCCATGTTTTTTCAGTGAGTTCCTTCTATTGGATGTTGGTATTGTTAATACAGTAGTTATTAAAATGTCTTATAATGTCCTGTTAACGATTAGTACTAATGCTTCTGTACTTGGTGATGGTGCTCATAGAGTTACTACTAGAATAAGAAGGCCAGAAGACTTCATATTTATCTAAGTAAAGTCCCACATAATAACTGTCTAGAAAATTCCAGATTATGTAGCTTTATATGTTAGGGGGTCCCTGAAAAGAATTTAGTTTCCAGACCACAGATTGACTTTGATGGTTAGGATTTTATAAATACATCAATTTTTAGGTACTTTGGCATGATAAAGTTGTATTATGATTAATAATAGCAAGTCTTCATTTGAGGCTTACTCACCTGAGGACTTTGGAACAAAAATGCTCTTTTGCTCTTTTTCCTGACCAATTTTCACTTTGAATGCAATAAGGGCCACATTTGATAAACACTGAAATGCCACAAGTCACATTTCTTGATTGCATTCTGCCTCAGCCAGAAATGGACTTGCTAACTCAGGCAGAAATTGAATTATTGAGAAAATAGTGTATCAGAAGGAAGACTTTTGGGTGCTGAAAGTCTTTTATATTTTCGTCCAGGTGGTGGTTTCATAGGTGTTTACATATCAGGTTGCATCCTTAAGATTTGTGCCCTTTATATGTCATACCTCTATTTTTTATTTTTATTTTTTTAATGGGAAAGCTTGAGAAATAGACTTGGAAAATAAACAGAAACTAAGAGGGGCTAGGTCGTCAGAATGACAGCAATCAAGGCTGTGCCTGGTTACGACGCTGCTGTTGCTATGACTGTCACTAAGCAGCCCCACGTTTTCCCCACTGGAGTTAGTTAGAAAACATCCTCACTCTGCGTTATTCCTGATTCAGAGTTCTGGACAGAAGCATGAGTTTGTACTCCAGCTTCCAGGAGGCAGAGAGGATTTAGCTTGCATCCTTTCTTTCTTAGAACTTACATAGTAAGTAGATTCTATGACTGCAGAAGGAGATTTGGATGCTGAGCAGGCAAAACAGTGACACACACAACACTTTCCTAATCTTCCATCTGAACCCTGTTGCTCCAAAATTGGAGTCTTTCTTACCCCGTCCCCCCAGTATATCCCAGTCATCAACAGGTCTGAGTGCTGTGTGTCTGAAACTGTATTGGAGTTTGTCACTGCTAACACCCTAGTCCAAGCCACCATCATCCCTCAATCTCCTAGTTCCTCTCTGCTATCGCTCTCCCCTCTCCACACTCATGATCCAGTCTCTTCATGGAAGCTAATGTGAAAAAGATAAACTACATTTCCTAGGCCTTCTCCCTTGTTCCCCAGCTCTAGCAACACTGGGGACCCTCATTCCTGTCTGAGGCTCTCTGCTCTTGCCATTGACCCTGTCTGGAAAGCTCTTTATCCAGATGTTAGTTAGGCAGCTCCTTTTTGTCATTCGCCTCTCTGCTCAAATGTCACTTCAAAGAGCCGGCTTCTGAACTGCCTGCTCTGAGAATAAGGGGAAGAAGCAGATGGAGATTTCTGTTTCTTGTAACAAATGCTATTAATAAACTATTAATAAACACTTATGGTACTATCTGACTAAACTGCAGATATTTATCACTTTGGTAAATGTTTACATTTAAACCAAATTTAAGAAAAATGTTTGAAGAACTATACCCACATCCATTGTCACTTTTTGTCATATCACCTGGGCTTATTTTCTTCAAGGCTTTATCATTATCTGAAATTATCTCATTTATTTGTTTATTCATTTATTGTCTACGTCCACTCTTCTAGAATGTAATCTCCATGGCAGCAGGGACTTGGTATATCTAGTTCATTGCCATATACCTAGGGACTATAACATAGAAGCTGTTCAATTAATTGTTAATCAGCGAATGACTGTAACAAGACTTGAGAATGGTTGTCTTTTTGTTAGGAAAAGACTAAGTATTATAATCACAATGTCTACATAATTTTAAAAATATTCACTCCTGAGTAATAAATTATTTGTGGTTAAGAGAGTAATGTTATTTCTTTTTAAAAAACGACTTGTCTTTTTTTTTTGTAGTTAAAATGGTCTTGGGAAAATTAGTGACTACAAGTAGGTGGGTGGGTAAATTTGGGATGATATTTTGTAGTATTTCTTTGCTGCAGAATACAGTCTAAATGTTTATGTGATATGTATATGAAAATGCACATCTCACCGTAACAAAGGAACATCTTTAAGAAATATTCTGTTAAAATGCATCATTTCTTTATGGAAATCATAAAGAGCAAAATATATCCTCTTGATTTTGACCTGATTTACTTCATATGCACTTTCTCTGGAACTGGAAAAAACTATCTTTCATTTTGTTAAAATATTTTCATAAAACTTGAATGAACCCTGTAAGTAGAACTCTTCCTTATTAGAAAAAATAGCAGAGAAACCACTTTGAGGGACAGGCACTACATTTAATGTTTTTATTTTCCTCAATGCCAAGTGTTTGTTTTAAGCAAGTGAGAAAATGCGTAAACATTGGCCTTGGGTTGGGTTAACTTCATTCTTATTTGTTTCATAAGGCCATTTGACATGCTTTTAAGTTATTTGGGTTAATCTTGCGTTTTTGCTTAATGGAGGCATAGATGTAGTAGAAACTTGGTGTTGCCCTCTATTTTCTATATACTTTGGAAATTCCATTCTTCAAAATAATTTTCCAAAGAGAGTTTAAAATTTCAACTTTAGAAAAGTACAATCCACATTAAATGAAGAACCAGGAAAGCCCCTCACATTCAAGACTTTTTTTGTGTGAAAGTTATGAAACAGCATGCCTGCAGCTCACATTTTTTTCACAGCTGCAGACATTGAACAGTGACCCCTTGTTCTTGACCTTTGTTCAAGAAACGAGATGCAGGTTGCCAGCCTGTTTGCGTCTGTTCTTGCCTTTTTTCCCCCTGTGGCCATTGTAAAACCCACTCTTTAACCTAAGAGCAAGTTTGAATCCTTAGGTAAGTGAAAACTACTTGTCTCAGTTGGTAGGTAAGAAATGTCAGAGCATAAAGTACCATCTGTCCAAGGTTATAAATCTACATTTGATCTGTACCCTGTGTCAAACTCACCTATAAAGCCAAGGAAATATACATAAAAGAAGGCATACCAGTGTCTTTTCCCTCAACATTTATGAACACTTTCAACTACACAGAAAAGTTGAAAATTTTATGGTGAATACCCATATATCTAGCATCCAGATTCTATAATTTATAAGCTGTTTGTTAATTTGCTTAATCACATATCTATCCATTATTTGTCATACTTTTTTGTGCATTTCAAATTAAGTTGCAGGTATCAGGACATTTCACAGTAAGTGTCATTTTGGAAGCCAAAAAAAAGATTCAATTGTTGGTGAACTTTGTGTGATTATAATTAACCTCTAAAAGATCTATGGTATTAATTCATCACAAATCTTAGAATTCATCACTGTTAGAAAGAACAAACATTGCTATTAATAGCCTCTAAAAAGTAATGGATATTTTGAGTATCTTGTAATTATTACTATTATTTTTTTTGAGACAGAGTCCTGTTGTGTCACCCAGGCTGGAGTGTAGTGGTGTGATCTTGGCTCACTACAACCTCTGCTTCCTGGGTTCAAGCAATTCTCCTGTCTCAGCCTCCCAAGTAGTTGGGATTACAGGTGTGTGCCACCACACCTGGCTAATTTTTGTATTTTTAATAGAGCTGGAGTTTCACCATGTCGGCCAGACTGGTCTTGAACTCCTGACCTCAGGTATATCTTGTAATTCTTACATTACTTTTAGCTATCCTAGACTTCCATCATTCACAGACAACCTGCACAATTTCTACCATATTTAAATACCGTGTGTAATATTACTTTCTTATTTTCTTTAAAATTATTTTTTCAATTGAAAAAAATTGAATAAAACTTCACACTGCTGCCATATGTGGAAAACCAGTATCAATTGTTATTAATGAGTTAAACAGTTTTTTCTATACACTAAAATGAATTCATAACTATTAAGATAATTAAGGTGTGAGCTCTATGTACTGTTATGTACACCTTAACATGCATACCACACTTTGGGAAATACTGAGTTATAATCTCTGCTATGGTCTGGATATGGTTGGTTTGTCCCCAGCAAATCTCTTGTCAAAATTTACTCCTCAGTATGGTGTTTTGGGAGGTGAAAGTTGTTTGGGTCACGGGGCAGATTCCTCATGGATAGATTAATACCCTCCCTGGGAGGTGGAGTGAGGAGTTCTCACTGTATTAGTTCCAATAGAGCCAGTTGTTAAAAATAGCCTAGCACCTCTTTGCACACTCTCCCTCCACCACCACCCCTTTCTCGTCATGTGACCTGTGCATACGCTGTCTCTCCTTCACCTTCTCCCATGAATGGAAGCAGCCAGCAGCGCTCACCCAATCTTGAACTTTCTGGCCACCAGAATCATGAGTCAAATAAACCTTTTTCCTTTATAGATTACTTAGCCTCAGGTATTCCTTTGTAGCAACACAAAATTGACTAAGATAATCTCCATCTTTTGTATCACAGATGTTGGGCACAAGAAAAGTCAAAGCTGCGTCAAAAGTTGAACACATAAGATAACACCAGTCTGTTTTCTTTTTAAGGGACAAAAGCACCTTGTCCAGGTAAGACACTGGACTAACTCCCATCTGGAGCTGGCAATGGAGAGAGTGAAAAGTCTCCTAACGCAGGGTTGGGGAGGGTCTGTCTGCGGTCTGAGATTGTGTCCCAAATGGGGCCCATTCTTCATGAACCCTGTAGGTGCCACACTGGCAGGAACAGAGCCAAAGCCCAATTCTTACAGCCTGCATTTCTGCCATGAGGACTTCTCAGTGCTGCTTCCCTGACCACATTTTTTTTTCTCATTTTGTTTCCTCTCACATTGTTAACCCTCTCCTACCAGCATATTTTCCCCTGAACTACCAACATAGGGTTGGCAGGAAATCAACAAAAACTTATCTTTCCTTGCTAAGATTAGAACCAGGGCATAGGAGCCAGACATAGAGATCAAAATACCAAATTTACTTTTGATAAAGATAAGCTGGAGAATATGGCCTGAGTCTATGGCCAAGTGGGCTTCTTCATACATCCTCTGTGATCTGATCATCCCCACCTAGTCACTGGTGGAGTTAGTGAAAAAAGGCCTCTCCTGGTATGGGCAGAACCTGTCAGCACCATAAAAGTATGTATTACCAACAGGCTGGTATGTGGTGAAAGAATGCAGAAGGCCCCTAGCCAAGCATGCTCAAGTTCTTCTCAATTCACTACTCAGATGAGTCATTCTTTGTGACTTGGGGAACAGTAAATGAGGGGTTTAAAGAGAAGCTGGAAGTGGTTCTCTCATGCTCTTTTACCTTGAGAAGTAGTGAAATCCCCTCCCTTTTATGGAAATGGTAAAAGTACAGGATGTTATCCTCTAAAAATGACCTCCTATTGTTTCCTCTTAATAAAGGACCAAATTGTCACAAGATAAACTTTGGGACCCTTCTGTAAATGGAGCAGGAAGTGGAAATGCTGAACTGCACATAGGCAGTCAAAAAGAAACACACATGAAGATTTTCCAGGTAATCACTAGGCAATTGCTGCCATGGGGCACCCAGTTAATTTGCAAAGTGGCCAAAACAGCATATTCTCACCTCTCTTGGTAAATCCTTTCCCCTCAGGCCCCCATGGCCATGTGCCACCTCTGGCTGCCTTGGGCCTCAGATATCCCAATCAGTCTTGCCTTTTCTTCCTGTGCCCAACAGAATCTGTCTCCTCCTTCTCTACCTCCAGGGAAATCTTGCCTTCCATTTGGTTTTACAATCTTGCCTGGAAGAATGTGGTCTCATCACCTGATTCAAATACTAACGTGTTAATGATGGATAGGGTTTATTTGTACTTTATTTTAAAATGGAAGCATATTAAACTATGCCTAAGAAAGTGCTAGGGGTACTCCTTAGGTTCTCCTGGTTCTTTTTGCTAACTGTGGGGTCCCTTGATGCTCCTGCTACAGTTCCATGTTATGTTCATTTCTGAAAGACTGTTGGCTTTTGTATTAGCCATCTCAGCTTCTCAGGTCTACTTTCATCCTCAGCCAGTAGGGAAGAGTACTTAAGCCATTATCAGCCATATCCTTAATGCATTTAAACAGGGCCTAGGTCACAAGGAAGTTGTTGGGCTTCTGACAAATCACCTAGTGGAAATTTTATGAAAGTCAGAATTGCATATATAAATTTTTAATATATACCTACGCATACGAAGGACTAACCAAAACAACTTTGAAAGAGAACAAAGTTGGAGGACCAACATAATCCAATTTTAAGGTGACTTATAAAGTGACAGTAATCAAGATGGTATAGTAATGGCATCAAAATAGACAAATCAATAGAATAATAGTTCAGAAATAGATTCATACACACATAGACAACTGATTTTTAATGAGACAATTCAGTGAAGAAAGAATAGTCTTTTCAACAAGTGCTGCAACAGTAGAATATTCCCATGAAAAAAATGCTTTAATCCACATCTCATACCATATGTAAAAATGAACTCAAAATACATCATAGACCTAAATGTAAAGCCTAAAAGTATAAAACTTCTAGAAGAAAACCTTGGATTATGCACAGATTTCTCACCAAAGACATGACACATAAAAAAAATTGTTTTGATAAACTGAACATCATCAAATTTACAAACGTCTGCCCTTTGAAAGACCCTGTTGAGAGAATAAGAAGATAAACCACAGATTGGGAGTATACATTTGCATATATCTGATAATGGCTGACATCCAGGATGTATAAAAAAATTCCAAAACCTCAATAATAATTTAAAAAACACTCCCCTTGCTCCCTGCAATGAGCAAAATACATGAACAAACACTTCATGAAAGAATATATATGAATAGCAAATAAAGACATGAAAATTAACAACTATCATTAGTCATTATGAAATGCAAATTAAAACTACAAAAAGATAACACCACAGAGCAATTAGAATGGCTAAATTTTAAAAGAGCGACCCTACTGGCAAGAATGTGGAGGAAATGGGACTCTCATATACTGCAGGTGGGAATGTAAAATGGCACAACCACTTTGGAAAATATTTAGCAATATCTTAAAAAGTTAAACATATACATACCACAGGATCCAGACATTCCATTCCTAGATATTTATCCAAAAGAAATGAATGCATATGTCTGTAAGGAAAACTTGTACAGAAATTATCATAGCAGACTAATTTGTAGTAGCAAGATACTCATTTCACAAAGGTCTAATATCCAGAATCTACAAGGAATTTAAACAAATTTACAAGAAAAAAAAACCATCAAAAAGTAGGCAAAGGATATGAACAGACACTTCTCAAAAGAAGACATTTATGCAGCCGACAAACATATGAAAAAAAGCTCATCATCATCACTGGTCATCAGAGAAATGCAAAGCAAAACCACAATGAGATACCATCTCACGCTAGTTGGAATAGTGATCATTAAAAAGTCAAGAAACAACAGATGCTGGAGAGGATGTGGAGAAACAGGAACACTTTTACACTGTTGGTGGGAATGTAAATTAGTTCAACCATTGTGGAAGACAGTGTAGCAATTCCTCAAGGATCTAGAACCAGAAATACCATTTGACCCAGCAATCGCATTACTGGGTATATACCCAAAGGATTATAAATCATTCTACTATAAAGATACATGCACATATATGTTTATTGCAGCACTATTCACAATAGTAAAGATTTGGAACCAACCCAAATGCCCATCGATGATACACTACATAAAGAAAATGTGGCACATATACACCATGGAATACTGTGCAGCCATAAAAAAGGATGAGTTAATGTCTTTGCAAGGACATGAATGAACCTGGAAACCATCATTCTCAGAAAACTAACACAAGAACAGAAAACCAAATACCGCATGTTCTCACTCGTAAGTGGGAGTTGAACTATGAGAACACATGGACACAGGGAGGGGAGCATCACACACCGGGGGCCAGGCAGCTAGAGCGGATAGGGGAGGGATAGCATTAGGAGAAATACCTAATGTAGATGATGGGTTGATGGGTGCAGCAAACTACCATGACACGTGTATACCAATGTAACAAACCTGCATGTTCTGCACATGTATCCCAGGACTTAAAGTATAATGAAAAAGAAAAAGAAAGTATATTATGTAGATGCGTCCATTTAAATTTAATGGGTAATAAATTTATTAAACATACCTACAAAATATAAGTAAGACATGAATTAAAAAAAAAAAGAACAGTGCCTGACACTGTAACAAGAAAGATAGCTACTGCTATTAGGAGTGTGGCATCTATTAACAGTTTCCACCAGTAAACACAACCATTGTCAAATAATAAAGATCTATTATAAAAATATTCAAGCAACAGAGATCTATTAAGTTTTATCTTTGCTTCAAAATAATCTGGAGTGAGGAGTATAGATTAAAGATTAGCCATGTACTGATCTTTATAAATGCTGGGGCTGGTAAAAGTCCCCTCTTTGCCTTGCACACTTCTCCCTTCTCCCATTCCATCCCTCAGAAGTAAACATAACGAACACATTGATGGCTACACTTCCAGACTTTTCTATACATACAGAGAAATGTGAATGTTGGTACAAATACACATACACAGTTTTACACAAGTGGGGTCATATTGGATATATTGTTTTGCAACTTGATTTTTCCCTTGATAATTTGTAAACCTCCTTTCTTGTTGGAATGAAGAATGTTCCTTATCACAGCTGAAGAGTAGGTACTTGTCTGATGAACATATTTTGCCATTTTCCTAGTGATGGGCATGTAGATCCCTTCCACACATTATAATTTTGTTCTGGTTAATATTTTCTCTCTCTTTTTTCTATTTCTTTTTTTTATCACCTGCTTCATTTTTCCTTTATCTATTTTCTCTCTTTAGTACCAGAAGTCAACACTTTTGTCAGCTTCTAGGTTAGCACTCCCCACCCACTGCTTCCTTGAATGCTCTGAAGACCAATGAATTCCTTATTCTATGAGCCTGCCCTTTATAGGCCAAAAAAGAGAGAGGGAAATAGCCAAGGAATTTCTACTACTGTCACATTGAAGTCACAGTGCAGGCTGCTTTTGCTTTCCTGAGAAAGTATGTCAAGTATTTTTTATATTCTTTTTTAAACATTATTTTCTTTAAAACCGTATTTTTTTCTTGTTCTTTCTTTTCTCTTTTTCCTTGCCAGCAGAAAGTGAAGGAGACACACTTTCAAGTTTGCTTTTTAATTCACAAACTCAACATTTTTTCTTTTCTGTTTACTAAGTCACACAATTTCCTTGGAGGCAGACCTTTATGTGTCCCTTTATTAATGTTTTGTCTTTTATTTTCCATATAAAGTAGTAAACTAATAAAATCTTTATTAGAATTTCTCTCCAACTTTGGAATCTTTTTATGAGGTTGTAGGAGCCTGAATAATGGTACCAAAGGCATCCGTGCCCTAATCCTTGGAACCTGTGAATATTACCTTATGCGGCAAAAAGGATTTGACAGATTTAATTAAGTTAAGGATTTTGAGATGGGGAGATTTTCCTGTATTATCTAGATGGGGCCTAAATGTAGTCACAGGAGTTCTTCTGAAAGGGAGGCAAAGGGAGATTTGACTAAAGAAGAGGAGAAAGCAGTGTGCAGGTGGAAGCAGAGATTAGAGTGATGCGGCTACGAGCCAACAAATGCCCACAGCCCCAGGAAGCTGGAGAAGGCAAGGAATGGGTTCTCTCCACTGGAGCCTCCAGAAGGAACTAGCCCTGCTGATTTCGGACTTCTGGTCTCTAGAACTGTGAGAGAACAAATTTCTGTTGTTTTAAGGTACAGAGTTCATGGTAGTCTGTTGGGAAATGAATATAGAGCTCTATTCACAATGTTCTGTAATTAATTTTGCTTTTTTATTCAATTTGTTGCTTGTTATTGTTCTTGTTAATTGCTTTTCTTCCCAGTAGTTTGCAGACCTCAAAACAAAGTTATATATTTAAAACTGGTGATAAACAATGAGTTTATAATAGCCTTTCATGGTAGAAGTAGGGGCTTGTTTAACTCCTCACCTCACCTGTTTTTGCCTTCCCCACTGGCACTCTAGCTGCACCAAACTCCTAGGGCTTTGCTTTGATACAGTCCTGAATCTGCAATTCCACTCACTAGAGGTGGTTTCTGCTATTTAGAGTTTTTTTTTTTCACCTTTATCAATTTTTAAGACATGTAGCACTTATTTCCTGTTTTCTGTTCTAGGTATTTGAGTACACAGCTTATTGTGTCTGCTGGATTGTATGTATTAAAGGCAGGGATTTACTATACACTATACTTCCTTATCATCTTTCCTGGAACAAAGTAGAAAGAAACTATTTGGGAGGTAATTTCCCAAATAATGGCCCCAAAGAAATTCATGCCCTAAATTTAATTAAGGTAAGGATATGGAGAGGGGGAGATTGTCCTGGATTATCTAGATGAGCCCTAAATTTAAGTCACAAAGATTCTGCTGAAAGGGAGGCAAAGGGAGATTTGACTATAGAAGAGGAAAAGGCAGTGTGCAGATGGAAGGAGTTATTGACACATTATAGATATAATAACTAACATTTACTGAGGATCGATGTTTCAGACACTGTACTGTGCATTTTATATATTCTGTCTCAGTTTATCCTCACAAGAGCCATGTGAAGTGGTTTTCCAGTTATCCATTGCTACATAATAAACCATCCCAAAACCTAGTGACTGAAAATAATGACAGCATTGGCCGGGAGCGGTGGCTCACACCTATAATCCCAGCACTTTGGGAGGCTGAGGTGGGCAGATCACCTGAGGTCAGGAGTTCAATACCAACCTGTCCAACATGGTGAAACCCCGTCTCTACTTAAAAAAAAATAGCCAGGTGTGGTGGCGGGCGCCTGTAATCCCAGCTCCTCAGAAGGCTGAGGCAGGAGAATCACTGGAACCCAGGAGGCAGAGGCAGCAGTGAGCCGAGATCACACCACTGCACTCCAGCCTGGGTGACACAGCAAGGCTCCATCTCGAATATAATAATAATAATAATAATAGTAATAATAATAATAAATGACAGCATTTGCTTTGCTCACCAATCTGTGTTTGGACAGGTCGAGGCAGGGAAAGCTCATCTCTGCTCCGCTCAGCGTCAGCTTGGGTAGCTCGAAGGCTCAGGGTTGGAATCAGCTGAAGGTTCATTCACTCACATGCCTGGTGGCTGACACTGGCCATGGGCTGAAACCTTATTTGGAGCTGTTGACTGGAACACCTCCATTCTCTCTCTCTGTGAGCTGCCTCACAATGGTGGCTGGGTTCCCAGGGTGAGTGCCCAGTGAGAGAGAGCCAGGTGGAAGCTGTCTCACCCTTGATGACCTGGCTTCAGGTGAGATGCAGTGTCATTTCCACAGCATTTTGTTCTTTGAGGCAATCACAAAATACCACCCAATTTCTAGAGGAGGGGAAGTGGAGTCTGTCTCTTGATGGGATGTGGCAAGAACCTGTGGAATGGGAAATGTTGCTCCACTTTTGAGAATTCCTTCTGCTGCAGCAGAAGCTTGTCATGGTTAAATGATTAAAGCTTGTAAGTGACTGAGTGCTCAACATTCTGACTGCAAAGCCCAGACTATGATTCCGATATTTCTCTTACTATGTGACTTTTAAAACTATTAATGTCACATGATCAATTCCTTTTATAAACTCTAAACAAATTCTTATATGCACTCTTTATTATTTTTAAACAAAAATTTTTATTGATGCACATAGATGTACATAGTTTCAGGGTACATATGATCATTTAATACATTTACATAATTTGTAAAGATTAATCAGTGCATGTGGAATATCCATCACCTTAAATATTTGTCTTTATGCCCGAAACATTATTCTCTTCTACCTATTTTGAAATCTACAATAGATTATTATTGACTATAGTCACCCCACTAATCTATTGAACACTAGGTCTTATTTTTTCTATCAAACCATATATTTGTACCCATTAATCAACTTTTCTTCACCCATACCACCCCCTCACCTTCCTGGACTCTGATAACAACCAATCGATTCTCTATCTTCATGAGATCCACATTTTTAGCCCCCACAGATGAACTAGAACATGTGATGTTTTTCTGTGCTTGTTTTATTTCATTTAACATAACCTCAAGTTCCATACATGTTGATGTAAGTGGCAAGATTTCATTCTCTTTTATGGCTAAATAATATTCCACTGTGTGTACCACACTTTCTTTATCCAGTCATCTGTCGATAGGCACTTTGGTTGATTCCATGTTTTGGCTGTTGTGAATAGTGCTGCAATAAACATGGGAGTGCAGATGTCTCTTTGATATATTGATTTCCTTCCTTTTGGGTGTATACCCAGTAGTGGGATTGCCAGATCATATGGTAGTTCTATTTTTGGTCTTTTGAGGAACCTCCAAACTGTTCTCCATAGTGGTTGTACTAATTTACATTCCCACCAGCAGTGTATAAGGGTTCCTCTTTCTCTACATCTTTGTCAGCATTCATTATTGCCTATCTTTTTGATAAAAGTCACTCTAACTGGGGTGAAATGATATTTTGTTGTGGTTTTGATTTGCATTATTCTGATGATTAGTGATGTTAAGCATTTTTTCATATACCTGCTGGATTTGTCTTCTTTTGAGAAATGCCTATTCAGATATTTTGCCCATTTTTTAATCCGATTGTTCTTTTGCTCTTCAGTAGTTTGAGCTCCTTATATATTCTGGTCATTAATCTTTTGTCAGATTGGTAATTTGCAAATATTTTCTCCCATTCTGTGTGTTGTCTCTTCACTTTGCTGACTGTTTTCTTTGCTACGCAAAGCTTTTTAGCTTGATGTAATCCCATTTAGTCTATATTTACTTTGGTTGCCTGGAGCACTGTTCATTTTTCCATAGGAGGACTATATATGAATTATTTTTCAAATGTGTATAGATACTGTTGTGCTGCATAACATACTAATTCATAGAGCATTTTTGAATTTTTGGTAGTTTTTTATCCAGGGAAAGGGAATAGCATTTTCAAGGAAGCAGAGGTGAGAGGGTATAGCATATGTGGAAAACAGCATGGAGTGAAATGGCTAGAGCAGAAGTAGGGGAGAGCAAGGCTGTAAGAGATGAGTTTACAAGCAAGCAGGGCCATGCCACAGGAAGGCAAAGAGCTTAGACCCAATCCCTGAGGCAAGGAGGAGCCATTGAAACGTTGTAAGCAGGGAAGTGATGGAGTTCAGGCCTGATTCGTGTGTGTGTGTGTTTGAGACAGAGTTTCACTCTTGTTGCCCAGGCTGGAATGCAATAGCTGGATCTCGGCTCACTGCAATCTCCACCTCTCGGGTTCAAGCGATTCTCCTGCCTCAGCCTCCCAAGTAGCTGGGATTACAGGCGCACGATACCAAGCCCGGCTAATTTTTGAATTTTTAGTACAGATGGGGTTTCATGATGTTGGCCAGGCTGCTCTCATACTCCTGACCTCATGATCCACCCGCCTAGGCCTCCCAAAGTGCTGGGATTACAAGCATGAGCCACCGCGCCTGGCCTGTCTCTGATTTTTAAATGACCACTTCGGCTTCAGCGTTGAGAATTTAAAAGCATAGGATTTGGAGGGATATGTAAATCTCAGTTCACCCACTTACTGCATAATTTGAATTTGCTTAGAATATTTTATGCTCTTTCACTCGTAGACACAGGTGATTTTCAGTTCAGGAAAGGTTTTTTTTTCTTTTGATATCTTTGGCTTTTTAATTTTCCTGGTGTCTTATTAACAGCGCATAGATTTAAGTTCAAATCCTGGGTTCCAACCGAGAGTTGGGCACATCTGTTCTAGTAAGACAGATTGCTCTCTAATCTGCCCAAGTTCATCGGGATGGGCTTAGCTAATGGCATAACAAATAAAACCTGAAGTCTCGGTGGTTTAATATGATGAAGGGTTATCACCTGCTTGTGAAAAGTCTGATACAGAATGAGAAACTATTCTCTACTTTGTAAATGATGGCCTCTGGAACACATAGCAGGGGGAGATAAAGCTGGAAGGTTCCATGAGATGAGTTAAAGTAAGGCCTGGAGTGGCTTCTGTCACTTCCACCCACATCCTGTTGGCTAGAATTCAGGCTCCAATCTGACTGCAAGGAGGGCTGGCAAATGCAGAGGTGCACGGGGGATATTTGACCAGCACAAGTGGTTTCTGCCATCTTCCTCCTCATCCAGATTTTCTGTTACTCTCAATCAATTAAAATTGAGATTCTCATAATGGACGGATGCAGTTTTTTTGTTTCAAATTCTGTCTACAGCATATCATTTTTGAGGACTAGATGCCTCACCAGTATGCCCTACTTACAGCTCAGGTGTTTTTCTGGAGTTTGCCCTCTCCTGGTGCTAAGGTGCCTGTTAGAGAAATGCAGACAAAATTCCAACAGTCTTAAAAAATAAAATGTACGATTGAGTAATGGCTACATGGTTCCCTGCTTGACATGGATTGGTTGAAAGGAACATACAAAGTGTCATCCTGCCTTTTAAACAGGTGGATGTCTTTTATATGACCATGTCTAATATTTTTCCCTTATTTCTAAGTTTCAGACTTTAAGATCCATAAAATTATTGTTTTTATTTTTTATTTTTTTCTACTCTTGTCTGCTGAAGGGACCCACATAATTATTAAACTAAATTAATTAGCTACTAATACATGTAAATTATTTATCTAGTAGGGTAAGAGAATGGATATCTTGGTTAGCTGTTTTTTTCAGTAGGTACAAGGTTTCACCATGTTGGCCAGGCTAGTGTTGAACTCCTGACTTCAGGTGATCTGCCTGCCTTGACCACCCAAAGTGCTGGGATTACAGGCGTCAGCCATCAAGCCAGGCCAAGCTGACTGTTAATTAAACACTATCAGGAATTACAATGTAATAAAAATATACTACAATAAATATAATTAAACTTCCTTTGATAATTCAGAAGTCACCTCAGAATCCCAAAGCAGTTCAACATCTATGTAAAATATTTTAATATGTATTTTACATATTTTTAAAGCACTTAGACTTTACAAAGCACTTTCATATGTTTATATCTTATTTAATCTTTATAATTCCATGCAGTGGGATTTGTTATCCCCATTTGTTAGATGAAGAAATGAATCAGAAAGGTTATTTACCCAACATTACAAAGCTTGAGACGAGCTGTCTTTGTACTGAGGACCATCAGTAATTATTGTCAGTCCTGCAGACATGACAGTCTGACTGAATTCTGACATTTGGATGGACCTTGAATTTGGTTATACACCTGATGATAACTCCTTAATCAAAAGTTGCTTATTTGTCTTTTGTTGTCATAAGTGTTCATTACAGAACTAGAAAATAATGAAGTTCTAGCTATTGGTTGTTAGGATTCTGGATAATTGGGAGTTTATTCTGTTTTGTTTTGTTTTGGAGACAGTCTCACTCTGTCCTCCAAGCTGAAGTGCAATGGCACGATCTCAGCGCACTGCAACCTCTGCCTCTGGTTCAAACGACTCTTGTGCCTCAGCCTCCTGAGTAGACGGGATTACAGGCACACACCACCATGCCCGGCTAATTTTTTGGTGTTTTTAGTAGAGATGGGGTTTTGCCAAGTTGCCTAGGCTGGTCTTGGGGTTACCAGGGTGAGCGACCATGACTAGCCTCTGTTTTTTATTTGTTATATTTAGATATGTACAAACTTCATTATAAATGAACAACTGGTACCAATTCAATTGTTAATTTAGCTTTTTTACTAAGGCTGAAATAAAGTAGACACTTTCTTTTCTTTTTTTTTTTTCAGACAGAGTTTTGCTCTCATCGCCTAGGCTGGAATGCAGCGGCACAATCTTGGCTCACTCCAACCTCCGCCTCCCCGGTTCAAGCGATTCTCCTGCCTCAGCTTCCTGAGTAGCTGGGATTACAAGCGCCCATCACCAGGCTCAGCTAATTTTCTGTATTTTTAGTAGAGATAGGGTTTCACCATGTTGGGCAGCTGGTCTTGAACTCCTGACCTCAGGTGATCCACCTGCCTCAGCTTCCCGAAGTGCTGGGATTATAGCTGTGAGACACTGTTTCCGGCCAAAGCAGACACTTTCTGTATTTTAGATTTTACTTAGCATTATTTTCTAGAGTTTTCTTTTTTTTTCTCTAAAGGGAATTATTATTCTTAAAAATGTGGTTCCTAAGAAGTACTGGAAAACGCATCTCTAGTTAACAGGGAAGAATGTGAAATCTTCTATTTTATATATTTCTTCCTTTTCCTTTTTAAGAAAAAAAGAATAAAAACATCTCAGAATTTCACATATACAGATGAGTTTGGGAAAGCTTAT
Source organism: Rhinopithecus roxellana (assembly GCF_007565055.1). Lineage (NCBI taxonomy): Eukaryota > Metazoa > Chordata > Mammalia > Primates > Cercopithecidae > Rhinopithecus > Rhinopithecus roxellana. Next base: position 67,135,516 of record NC_044560.1, on the reverse strand, counting down.
TTTCTGTCTTTTTAAGTTTGGAGCATTGACATTGTAGAAAAACACAACCTATATTATCTGTCATACTCACCGTCTATGTTTTTTATGTCATATTTGTTAACAAGAAAGCATTCAAAAGCAATTACACAACTTTTAAAAATCCATCGTTTCCCAATAAGCTCCCAAGGTTGGTTTTGCTGGTGTGCAGGGTTCTGCTCTGACAGTGTGCGCTGTTTCACATTAGCCCGTGGCCCTCAGAGAGCTCATCAGCCATGGCAGGAGGAAATTCACTGCACAGGGGTTCATCAGCCCTTCACTAACATATTTAATTTCCGTTGTGAGGACCTTGCTCAGTTGCATAGATCTGTCCTGGCAATGGCAACCTAGCAACCCGGTGGAGCGGAACCAACCCTGGGCAGTGCTCCGAGGTAGAAGGGTGCAGGAGACGTTAATTATTTACAGTGCTGGATTAGTGAAGCTGTGGAGAGCACCTAGGCCACCATCCACTGGAGTTAATTGCCTTTTCATCTGAAGTGGACACACACAATGTGCTTATCTGAGGGCCTGAAAATATGCTGGTTTAATCACCTGTTCCTTGGCGGATAAAAAGCAATTTGTAAAGCTGAATGATCATTAAATTTAATTTAAATTAATCAAATATTAGAATGATCAATTTTCTGAGTAGCATTATCAGTTCTGCAAAAAAAAGAAAGCTGTTCAAATTTATTTAAAATTTATGTTAAATACTATGTCCAACACTTGGGGTCTCATTAAAATGATCAAAGGCTAATATTAAACCAGGCATGGACAGTCACTGCTTAAGTTGCATCTGAGTCTGGGAAACATTCCTGTTATTATTAGTAGCAACAAAAAGTTAAAATCAGAGATTACTACATAGAACAAAGAGGAAACACTATAGTTTCTCTGGTGTGTGTGTGTGTGTGCGCGCACACCTGTGACCAAGCAAGAAAAGGCAACAACATTCATTAAGCCAACTATATTCCAGGTACTTTATATACATTGTCTTTGTGCGGGGTAGGCTAGGTATTATTATTATCCCCACTTACAGACAAGCCATTTGAGACTTACGGGATAGTGCAGTTTGCCCAAGGTGATGAAGCTAGGATTTGGATTCAGGTCTGCCAGGACCTAAAGACCTCTGTCTTTTCACTACACTGTAGGCCAGACCAAATGACTTAAGGCTGAAGAAGATCAGATTGGCTCACAGTGGGTGGTAGGAGAAAGGGTTGGAGCTGTGGGGATTGGAAGGAGGCACACCGGTTAACTCCATTTTCATTCACACCTGATATTTCTACATCTTCAGTACAGGTGGTTAGCATCCTCGCTTGAGCCTCAGCTGTGTTCTTTACTGGGATTCAGCATGCCTGGCCTTGTCTGCCAAATGGAAGGTCTGGGCCAAACAAAAGGACCTTAGCTTAAGGGGTTGAGGAGCCTCGGAGAGAACTCATCCCAGAGAAGGAAGAGACATCACTATGAGTTTGTTTCAAAGTCTTAGTGTCAAAGAGAGGTATCATGAATAATTAAACCACACTGAGTGGTCTGAGATGAATCCTATCATCTTCTGTCCTTTCCTCTTTCCTTCCGTAAGTACCAGACCTGCATGAGCTCTGAAGGCTCTCCCTTGCTTCTTGCACCTCTGCTTCTGCCTTGGTGTTTGCTTCTTGCTGAACTTGAACTAACCCAGAAGCACTGTCCCAGCACCTTCCCCCATGTTACAGGCCATTAGGCAGCTCTAGCATTTTTGAGAGAACAGAGCCCTGAATGCCTGGTGGTTGTGGCCTTAAACATATGTGACTCCACCTTCATCCCAGGGGCCACTGGACACACTTGGGGGCACTCTGCAGAAGGCTAGGCTACCTGAGAAGCAAGTGGGGCAACGGCCCATGAAACCTGGGCTGTGGCTGCTTATGTGACTGCATGGTGGACACAGGTGATGAGACTCAGGAAAACTGAGGTTATAAACACACAATGAAAATACCACACCAGGTCTGGGTGCGGTAGCTCACGCCTGTAATCCCAGCACTTTGGGAAGCCGAGGCAGGTGGATCACTTGAGGTCAGGAGTTCAAGATTTGCCTGGCCAACATGTGAAACCCTGTCTCTACTAAAACTACAAAAATTAGCTGGGCATAGTGGCACATGCCTGTAATACCAGCTACTCAGGAGGTTGAGGCAGGAGAATCACCTGGGAGGTGGAGGTTGCAGTGAGCTGACATCGCGCTGTTGCACTCCAGCCTGGGCGACGGAGCGAGACTCCATCTCAAAAAAAAAAAGAAAAAAGAAAAAAAAATTGTGCTGAACTGATAACAACTGCTGTCATAACCATAAGGAGCCCCATGTTTAGTTTCTATAGCAAGAATGTTACAACCATTTTGTGTTTGTAAATTAAGCAAAACATATTTACTGCTTGCCATATGCTAGCCACTATACTAAGCTTTTTATTTGCTAACCCTAAGGCAGCAGACACTTATTCAATATCCATACTCCAGTCCTTTACTCTAACAATACCCTGCTTTTATTTGAGACAACAATGTGCTTAGCCTCTGGTCATGGTTTATGACACTCAGTCATGACGCTCCTGTTCTCTGTAGTCCCAGCTTCTTTTCACGAAGGGAGGGAGACGGGGTTATGGAACACACTTCTAGAAGACTACAGGTGAAACCCCTCATGCCTTTCAGGCCTTTGCTCAAGTGTCATCTTCCCTTACCACCCTGTTTAAAATGATAGGCCCTGGCACATAGAAGGCACTCAATATATTTTTTTAAAGTCAGGTGTGGTGGCATGTGTCTGTCGTCCTAGCTACTCAGGAGGCTGAGGCAAGAGGATTGCTTAAGAGCAACAGTTTGAGGCTGCAGTGAGCTATGATTGCACCACTGCACTCCAGCCTGTGCAACTGAGTGAGACCCTGTCTCTAAAGACAAACAAACCATTTTTTTAGAGTGAACTCATGAAAATAAAATTAGAAAAATCTCTGGAGAAAGTACTGAACAGCAAGCACAGATGCCCAGGGAGAGGAAGATGCCTGGCATGTTTGGTGAACAGGAGGCCAGCATGACTGGGATGGGTGTGATGGAGGGGAGAGAAAGGAGGGATGGGACCAGGTGACAGTGGAGGGCCTGCCTGCACAAGGGTTTGCAGGGCACAGAGAGGCACTGGGATCATACTCTGAGTGATCATACTATGAGGCTGAGGAAGGACTCTGTGCAGAAGAATGACAGCATCTGACAGCATCCATTTAAAATTACCATCTGGTTGTGGCTGAAAGAGACTGAAAATGACAACACAGAAGCAGGGAGAACAAGAGGCTGCTGCAAAATCCAAGTTGGTGATGATGCAGCTTGGACCATGGTGGTGGCAGTGAGGGAGAAGAGAAGTGATCAGGTTTCGCATGCATACTGAATGTGTAGTCAACAGGACTTGCCGACAGATTGGATGTGGATTGTGAAAGGAGATGAAGGATGACCTTAAGGCTTTTTCCCCTGAGCAGCATCATGGAGGACTGCTGGAGGAATGGCTTTTGGAGGGAAACATCAAGCACTCAATTTTGGATATGTTTAAGTTTGAGATGCCTATTAAACATTCAAGTGGAGATACAAAAGGTCAAACATACACATCTCTTGATTTTAGAGAGAAGGCCAGGTCACAGAGGTAGTATTTAAAGCCTTGAGAGTGGATGAATGCACCTAGAAAGTGAGTGCAGAAAAAAGAAAGAATAAAAGAAGTTCAAGTGTAAGGATGAGCCCTGGGATACTTCAATCGTGATGACAATAATATGTGCCAGGCACAGGCCCCTTATCTTCAGGTGCTCATTTGCCCCTTACGTAAATGCTGCAAGGTAAGTTCTCTCAACCTGACTTGATAGAAGGGGAATCTGTTTCACAGAGCTGGGTCATCTGTTCAAGGGCACACAGGTGGTTAAGAGCTAAAACCTACCTGACAAAGTTTTCTTTCCTCTAGCAATCTAACTTATAAACCTTGGTATTATCTTTTATCTTCCCTTTCCCATCCAACCAGCCTTTTATTTCTACCTTCACATTAAGCTTTAGTACAGGGCATCCTAATCCTTTGCCCTGAACAATTCCTCCTGCCTCCATTATGATAGGATTTCTTGCCATGAGACTCTCCCCCACTCTAGTTCATTCCTTGTTTCCTAAAAATAAAGCTGTTCGGGTCAACTTCCTGTTTAGTCCTTCTATTCATTCCACATAAATTCTAATCTAGCTCCTTAGCTTGGTAAACAGGAGTCTTCACAATCTGGCTCCAAGCTCTTCTGTGTCTCAGTTTCACATGCTGTTTTTGCTTTTTGGTGCCTATGCTAGGCTTGACCAGCATAGGCAGAAAAAGGCAACTGCAGTACATGATGTTAGGTACCTGATGGTGTGCCCTGTGTCTTGTTCCACAACTCAAAGGAAAGCTTTCTACTTGTCACCATGAAGTATGATGTTTGGTGTAGTATTGTTTTACACACCCTTCATCAGATTACAGGAATTCTTTCTGTAGATGCTAAGAATGTATTGTTATTATCATGAATGGATGTCAACTTTTATAAAATGTTTTCTGCATCAGCTTGGCATCATAATTTATCTCTTTTGATTAATCACTGATTTATTTTCTACTCTTAAATTAACCTTACCTTCCTTGGATAAACCCAACTTGGTCTTCGTGTGTTAACCTCTTTAAAATATAAATAAATAAATATATATATATATATTTTCCTGGATTTGATTTGCTAATATTTTGTGTAGCACACGGCCCTACAGTTTGTGCAGTGACCCAGGGGAAGCACTTTTTTTGGAAAGGTGGCCAAAAGCAAGCTGATAAGTAGGAGCAGTTTGATTTTGCCTTCTGCCTGGGATGAGGACCTCTGTGTGGATGGCAAGGATTGGGATGGAAAATAAAAATTTTGTTATTGAAAACATTCATTAAAAAAAGAACACTTTCATATTCAGTACAAAATTCGGTGCATATTTGGTACAAAAACTGAAATAGATCTCATTGTTAAAATTCAAAAATTTTAATAGCAGTGAAATAAAAGTCTATAAATAAGCCTCTCTCTCTCTATATATAGATATAGATAGATAGACACACACACACACACATATATATATGTTCAGCTTGCCAGTTCACCTGACATAAAAAAAATAAATAGAGCGAAGAAGTCCCCAAAACACCCCTTCAGGAAGCTTTTTCACATCACATCTGAGTATGACCCCTTTTCTGTGACTTTGATTAGGCCAAGGTTGATAAGAACAGTCTTTTCCAGTTCCAAATAACTCTCGTAGTCCATTTTTAATTCAGCCTCCATTTGTTCTTTTGACTTCTGATATATTTTCTAGGGGGGAAAGAAAAACAAGACATCCCTATAAAACACTGATATCTAAAAATACCAAAGGATGAGAAGGGCTGTTTGTGAATAGTTACCTGGCTGCTGTTTTCTGGAAAGGACTGGATGGAGGGCAGGTGGGTGGGAGGCAGTCAGATGTGCTGGGAAAGGAGGGAGTGGAGGGAAACATGGTCCCCAACCACTCTCTCTCTCTCTCAAAAACAAATCCCTTTTTCCAGCCTTCTTCCCTTGTTTCCCTTATGTAGACTGGGGGGTGACTAATAGCCTAGAGGTTGCAGAATTCTTTTGAGATCCCCCTCTTCTGAGTCCCATATGGAGGGCATAGCTTGTGGATCACACGGCAATGACTACTCTTCCCAGGCTGAGTCTCCAGCTGAAATTCCAGTTAGGAAAATTCCCATTTCATATGCAATTAGAGCAGTGATTATTATTATCCTTTGAGGAGGTAGCTGTATCCAGATTATATGTTTACAAAGAGATGGATGCATGATTTTCCTGAAATCTGTGTTGAACTGTACAGCCTCATCCTGGCACCTGCTGAGCATCATACAGGCCAGCCTTGCTGGATGAACATGCGAACACTTTCTATGTGCCAGTCATTGGCTAAGTGCTGTAAATATTTTAACTCATTTAATCCCCATTGCAATCTTCTGACGTTGTTACTGTTCCCATTTTCCCCTTTATCAGCCGTTGCTTAGAAGGAGACATTTCTGACTAACATTAGTTGTTTTTACTTAGTGACTTTTCTTGTTCTAAATGTAACAGAGGAACCCTTTCAAATTCATTCACATATCCACAATCTATTAATAGTTCCAGCGAAAATTTGAGAAGTGGTGGCTTTACTTAAAAGAGGGCACCATATCAAATGGAAATGAAGTAACAAGAAGTTGGGAACGTTTTGGAAATTGAAAAGTATAATACAATTTAAGATATTATTATTATAATATGCAGGTGTTTAAAAAGTATTTCACGTGCAAATTATTTTTGGATTATCCACAATTCTACTTGCTCCCACTGATGTAGATAATTAGGTGCTGTTGCTATGGTATTTAAACACTCATAATAGTCATGGATAATTGCTGGAGAAGGGGAAGGGTGGCAGATTATCTCCCATAATAGAATCTCAACAAACCAACATTTGTTAAGTGTGCAAAAGAACAAAACTAAGATCAATTTGTTTGTAGCAGTGGAATGGAAAGAAAGGTTAATAAATTGGCATTCTTTTACACTTTGTCTCCAAACATGTTTTTGAAATTAGATCCTCTGCTTTTATTGCACTAATTAGTATCTATCAATAAGTGATAATGTTAATGTATTTGCTAATGCAGCACATTACAATATTTCTACATACTAATGCCTTTCTTTTTTCTTTCTTTCTTTTTTTTTTTTTTTTGAGACAGAGTTTCGCTCTTGTTGCCCAGGATGGAGTGTAATGGCACAATCTCGGCTCACTGCAACCTCGTCTCCCGGGTTCAAGCGACTCTCCTGCCTCAGCCTCCCGAGTAGCTGGGATTACAGGTATGCGCCACCATGCCTGGCTTATTTTGTATTTTTAGTAGAGACAAGGTTTCTCCACGTGGGTCAGGCTGGTCTCGAACTCCTGACCTCAGGTGATCCACCCACCTCAGCCTCCCAAAGTGCTGGGATTATAGGCGTGAGCTACCACGCCCGGCGCCACATGCTAATGCTTTTGAGACTGAGGGCCTCATGTGAGCAATTGTGTTTGAGGATGTAAGTATTTGGCTATACGGAATCTACAGATGGGATCAATGATGAAATGTTGGTAACAAAAGAGCAAAGGAGAGAGAGAGCAAGAGGGAAACAGAAATTGAGACTGAGGTGATCTCAAGTGAGAAAGAGAGAAAAGCCTAATTCACAGAGTGTTTAAAAGCCCAAAATTCCAGTGGGCAAGGGAAGACCAGCAGAGTCACAGATTTCCTATCAAACAGGGAGAAGCTGAGAAAGGGGCATGGGGTGCTTTAGAGCTTAGGTTCTTTCTCAACAGAGTTTAGGATGGATGTGCCCTGTACCGATCTCCTCTATTTCAAGTTTCATAGCTTCAGCATATTATATACAGTAAAATTCACCTCTCTCTCCACCTCCTCAGAGCTATCTATCTATCTATCTATCTATCTATCTATCTATCTATCTATCTATCTATCTACCTAGTCTATCTATTATTATAATAGCTCTATTTACTGAAAGTCTATTTGTCACATTCTTTAACTGACAGCCTTACAGTAATCTTAGTTATGAGTATTCCCATTTTCAAGATAAGAGACCTGAAGCTCAGCAAAGGTGACAGCCTTGCTCTAAATCTCACAGCTAGTAAGTGGCAGAGTTGGGATTTGAGCCCACGTGTCTTGATTCCATATTCAACTCTTTTTGTACCACCTTCTTTAATGCATTATTCACCAGATATTAAAATTCTATAATGAAAGCATTCAAATTTTGAATTAATGTACCTGTACTAAAGGACTTTGAAATTATAGAAAATTTCAGAAACTTAAATTGGACAGAATCTCACTAGTTGTCTAACTGGCAGTGAGCTAGGAAATCAAAGAAATGCCCTCTTGACTCTCATGAGAACAACAGAAGAATGTGAAAAAGTGTAACTTTTCTACGGAAACTGTGGATTAAGCCAAACAAATATATTTCCACTGGTGTTTGAGGAAAACATCTTTCATTTCTGAAATTTAACTTACAACTTTTTTCTTCGCCATTTCTTGTTCCATTTCTTTCTTTTCTTGCTCACGAATTTTTTTGCGCTGTTCTACGTATTCCAGATGCTTGACTTCTCTTTCAAAGTAGTGGTTTATACTTGTCATCTGTTAGAAACAGATGCCTGTGAGAGAGTGACATGCAGGAAGCCCCCATGACCTTTACACGACAAACTACCTAATTTACCTCCCTAATCTACTTGATCTAATGATCATCTACCTAATCATTATGTAGATATCTATTTTGTGATACTTTAAATCTCTTAGGTGAATATAATTTGGAAATTGTACTCACAGGCCTACTACCTGAGGAGCTGGCACAATTCAGGGGCTACTGTGCTAACGTTTAGGGCTCTGTGACTTGGAGGTTTCCAAAGTAGGGCTGGAAGGAGAGAGCTGCAATTCAGGGGTTGCTTTGCCCCCCATTTCTTCCTTCTTCCTTCTAAGTCTGAGGGAAGTTTCATATCATCAGTCAAACTTAGAAAACCCAGATGAGGATATCAATGTAAATCCTAGAGGGACTGGAAGCAGAGCTGAGCTCCTAGTCCCTGGAGGGCTTCACGTGTTGGCATAGAATAGAAGCAGGAAAGTCAGCAGAGACCTTGGGGAAGGCAACCAGGGGAGAGACAGCCTTTTGCCTGCCAGTAACTAGGCCGATGTTTGGACTTGCAGCAGGCTGAAATTTGTATGTTTAATGTTCATTGTATATACATTTATATATTTCTATTCATTGATCTTTTTAAAGCCTCATTGTTAACATTGTTTGAAACACTTGGGTGGTGGGTACAGGGTAGGGGGTGTAGAACACCGCCAGTTCAGTTGTGCTGCCTGCTATATTCCAAGTTGGGTTGGGAACTGGTGGGGATGGGTGATGGAGAGATGCATGAACATGTCAACTGGGCCCTTAGGGAAGGGTATCACTGAAATCAGCATCCCACACTTCGGTTACAATAGGAAAAATGACATTTTCTGATCATGAATCCCCAAGTCATTATTCTCTCAGAGTCTGGACTTCATTTACTTGGTTTCCTTCCGATGTCATGTTTGGGGCTTTTTTTAAAACTTCAAACTATTAACTCATACAACAGAAATACATCCTCTTATTTACTGTATGAGTCTTTTGTTCCCTTACAGAGGAAAAATGCTGTCATTTCTCACATTTTTTTAAAAGACACATCTCAGCAATATCTGGTCACATTAATTCTCAAAGTCATGTTACTAACCTCATTGGTGGAAGGGCGACTTAATGTCCAAGGAATTTCTAATATATGCAGTGTTCCATAATAATCAGCTATGGCTATAAATTGCTGTTTAGCTGAAAGATTTAAAATAAATGGGAGGAAAAAATCAGCAAACAGAAAACCATCTTAAGCAGTTAAACATGAAATATGTTTTTGTTTTGTGTTCTCCCAAAGGATCTACTGTGATTCCAATGATCTTGGCAATTTCATCAGATGTTCATGGCTGGACCATGTAAACATGTACAAGTCATTTTTTCCAGCTGATGAAATGAAAGCTAAGACTGAGCCTTTGTTGGCCCCATTGCTGCCTCAAAACTTGTATTTCTGGTGACTGTATAAGGAATATGGCTCCTGGCTGAAGTTGACTATCTCTGTGACTGGACCCACTGGGCATACTTGAGAAGAAAGCAAGGAGAACACATGGAAAGATTTTCAAAGAAAAGTCATGAAGTTCATTTTCACTGAACACAGAAAGGGCTAAAGGGTACCATTATCCAGAAGAATTTCAAAGATGTAGCCAGAACCACAGGTCTTATTGTAAAAACAAGTAGCTTCCTTTGAACATTTTAAATGGGTATAATATGCAAAGTGTTTGAGATTTTTAGTCTTCTTCTTCTCCTTCTTCTTTTTTTTTTTTTTTTTTTTTTTTTGAGACAGGGTGTCCCCCTGTGGCCCAGGCTAGAGTGCAGTGGTATGATCATGGCTCACTGCAGCCTCAACCTCCTAGGCTTAATCAATCATCCCACCTCAGCTTCCTGGGTAGCTGGGACTACAGGCGCATAGCACCATGCCCGGCTAATTTTTGTTTTGTATTTTTTGTAGAGACGGGGTCTTGCCATGTTGCTCAGGCTGGCCTTGAACTCCTGGACTCAAGTGATCTTCCCGCCTCACTCAGCCTCCCAAAGTGCTGGGATTAGAGGTGTGAGCCACCATGCCCGGCCTGAGAATTTTAATTTTCTATCTCACTGTGTGTGTGTTCTTTTCCTTTTCAGTAGGTCTGCTTCAAATTGCAAAATCCTGGATTCATAATGTGTACAAAGCAATGTTTTATACCAAAGTGGGAAAAGATACTTGGGTGGTACATATGGCTAAGCAGTAGTCTGAATGTGACAGTCAAGATGCTGAAGACTGAGTTTCCAAATCTAACGTTTCTGAGAATGGATAGAAAGAGAATTTCATGCTGTATACCTTTGGAAACAATGGAAAACTTCTTCTTTTAAAAAAGGCAGGTGGGTTACAGTGATTCCCCTATAATCCCAGAATTTTGGGAGGCTGAGGCAGGAGGATTCATCACACCACTGCACTTCAGCCTAGGCAATACAGCAAGATATCACTGCAAAAAATTAAAATAAAATAAAAAGAGGCAAACATACTGGATTTACATAGAAATTACTACTTGGGCGAAACAGGAAAAAAAATGGAGACAAAAGACATACATCACATTTCCATAGACACATCCTTGAATTTATGCTTGCTTTGTTATATAGTACTTTTTCCTCATAGTTGGTTCAAAGGTTAAAGCTTAATACATACATATTATAACCCCAGATAATAATTTTATCTTATGAAGAGAATTGCTTGATATTAGCCAGGGGAGAACCACAAAAGCGATATAATATTAAAAATATGATTTGTAATGAAAATTAAAGAAACAAAATTTATTCCATTTGGGAAAAAAAAACAGCAAAAGATCACAAAGATCTAGGGCTCACCCTGTCTGACCTGGAGAAGAGGAGAAGGATGTTTCCCATCGTGGGGTTCAAAACCAGCCTCTGCCTGACACATGTCTCAGAAATCATTCTTGATGAGGCAACAGTGAGAAGAGCTCAGGTTGTGTCCAAGGTTTGAGAGCAAGAGAGAAGGAAAAGGAAGAGGAAAGATGGGAAGGAAAGGGAAGAGAGAAGAATGAAAAGGAAAGGAAGAGAAGGGAAGGGATAAGAAGGGATGAGCAAGAAGAAAAACAAAAAACTAAGAAATAAACATTGGAGGCTTTTCAGATGAATGTCAAGATGTTCCCAAATTACCCAAAAATGACTTAGTTTATTTAGTTAGAATTAACATACAAGAAAAGATCCAGGGTTTGATGCAGGTGATCATAGTTATGCAAATGTTTTGAGACTGGGCCGGTTCATGGGTTTTCTCCAGAAGGTCCCAGATATCAATATATCCATCTTCTCGGCCGATATAGAAAACTCCGGGCCGAGTCAGGGACCAGTGGCCTGAGGTGTACCTTTTTGGTGCACAGCATGACTGAAGGAGGGGTCCAGTCTTTAAACAAATTTTTAAAAAGACAAGATTTTGTTATTATCTGAGGGAAATTCACTATGATGTTCGTTAAGTACAACTCAAGCTAGCTATGATCATATAACAGCAAAATTATGCCCACAGGAAGTCCTACTACTCTTTGTTGTAGGGTTTTTATAGAACACCAGCTTTTCTTCCCTGTTTGCATAAGCCATTTTTAGTTGCTTTTCAGAAAAGTTTAAATATTCCAATTAAGTTGTTGAAGTTTCTAATAGTCCCTCTTCTAAACCCACTACTGCTTCTAACCTTACAACTATTTCTGTGGAAATTGGTGGACATTAGACAAGTAAAGATTATAAGGACATTCTGCTTATGCCTTTATTTTGCTATCAGATATCTGCTTCCCATGGAAACAGCTCAGTAAACAGTAGAGAGTAAAACAAATGAAAAGTCTGCCAGTTCCAGCTGTGTACTGCATGTTGAAAATCGACAGCAGAATTGGCAAATTCTCATATAAAGTGACTTCAGATGGAAGCAGTTGATAGCCTATAAATACACTAGGAAGAGATTTTAGACCATCTAAGCATCATGCAATCATCCTCTCTTTTCTCTACCATGGGGTAATCTGTCTTCTTTGGGAGGTTTTCAAAAGTAAGAACAGAATGTGCTTTCTACCCACTTCAGGCTTCATCTACTGACCGAGGTGCCCCTTCGCCTACTTATATCTGCAGGGACTAAACTAAATCATGGAGCTGTCTCCCACCCTCCAATATATGCATAAGAGACTTTCCTGTGAAGAAACAATGTCACAGATTCATGGACTCTGTGGAGGTGACCTTTCAAACTTGTTCTCCTTGTCTACTTCTCCCAGCACCTTGAGTTTCTATAACCAAATTCCTGACCTGGCATAGTCTTTGGACAATCATGCCTGAATTTCCTTTTTCTTTTTCTTTAACTACAAAACTTACTAATTGTAAAAAAAAAAAAAAAAAAAAAAAAATCAAACATACAGAAGTACATTGGAATAAAGCAGAAGTTCTTCCATTGATGGTCATTTAAGTAGTTTCTAAATCCTTTTCAATGATAAATATACAGTTTTTGAGTATTTTTATATGTTAGAGTTTCAGAAGTAGAACTGTTAGCTTAAATATATATACATTTATATACATATATCTATACCAACTTTGAAACATATATATGTGTGTATATATATCCACATTATATGCCTATATACATACACACATATATTTCAAAGTTGGTATACATATACGCATATATACATATATATTATATGCATATAATGAAATTCTATGCATATAAACATATATATATAGTTTCAGGCTTTGATAATCTCAAATGGCTCACCAAAGAGACATGTCAACTTACAATCCCACCAAAAGTACTGACTTCCCCACACCCTTGCTTCACCGGATTTTATCAATCATTCTAGGTTTTGGCAGTTTAGCTCCTATCTGCCTAGATCCAGCCCCTCTCCTAATCCTGACCACATTCTTGCTGCCTCCCTTTAACCACTCTTTGTCCCTGGACAGGCGAGGCTCTGCCTGCTGACATACCCTCAGCTTACTCACTCCCACTTTCTGAACCTGCTAACATATTCCTGGTGCAGAGGGAAAGATGACAAACCCAGTGTCTCTCTTTGCACTTCAATCAGAATTAGGCATCGCATCTTGTATTTTCAAGGGAGGAAAAAATGCAAGTCAAGTCCAGGTGTGGTGGCTCACACCTGTAATGCCAGCACTTTGGGAGGCCAAGGCAGGTGAATCACTTGAGCCCAGAAGTTTGAGACCAGCTTGGGCAACATGGTGAAATCCCTGTTTCTACAAAAAAACGCAAAAAAAAAAATAGCTGGGCTTGGTGGCGTGCACCTGTGGTCCCAGCTACTCAGGAGGCTAAGATGGGAGAATCACCTGAGCCTGGGAAGTCGACGCTGCAGTGAACAGAGATCACGCCACTGCATTCCAGCCTGGGCCACAAAGTGAGACCCTAGCCCCCACCCCCCAAAAATGCCAGAGAAGTCAACTGCCCACAGTAGATATTCCAAGACTGTTAAGTTTCAGAGAACAAGGAACTTATAAACTGTTTTCTCCCCTCAGGAAGGGAAAAACAAATGAATGTGTTTTCAAAAGGATTACAGTGGTTCTGCTGACAAGCTGGTGTCCCACCATCTGTTCTAATTTCTCTATAAAGTGTCCCAAAGGCACCATTATGTCAGAACATAACAGTTGCTCTTGTCTTTCTCAATAACAAAGGATTACACACCCACACCTCCATTTTGCAGGCAACTTACCATAACACTTTCTTTCCATATGGCCACGTTCCAACCCCCAACTGTGAGAATAATGTCGTCGTAGAAAGGTGATCTCTGAATAGTGTGGACAATTCCGTCATGAATGGTGTGGAGGCTCACTGGCTTCTTTGCTGTTGGAGTGAAAGAAGGCCATCTCATCTTTAATAACACTATTTGCATTCCTGCAGTGAAGAATGGACAGACCTCCAATGGACAGACAGGGCCCTATGAATGGGGTCCGGGAGTGGAGAACCAGAGACCAGCTGGGATGAATAGATCTGTCAGGGGATGGCTCCTTCTGTTATTATGGAATGTCCAGGGAACATCCCATCAAGGCCAGTTTTCAAGCTCAAATGAATACTTTGTGTTATTCACTTACTCATTCATTAATTCACTCAATTAGTCAATAAATATTTATAGATTGCCTATATGTAATAGCAGGTACTGTAGCTGGCTGGGTAGACAACAGTTAGTAAATAAACGTGATTTTTGCCCCCAAGGAGCTTGCAGTCCAGTGGGAAAGATAGAATTTCAATACACACATCTGAAAGTATACAATGTAAAAATTGTGAAAAGTGTTGTGAAGGAAAAAATATTACAAGTAAGAATAACAAGGGGATTTGTAATTTAGACTGAAGGGTCAGAAAAGGCTTCTGTGAAGATGCGTCATGTAGGCCTGAATACCAGTTGAACATGGGAAGATTTTGGTGTGAAGGAACATTCCAGACAGTGGAAACAACACACACCAAAGTCCTGAGGAGAGAAGTGTTTAGTGCTTTTATACACTTGAGGAAGGCACCCTGACTGCAATCTGGTCATCTTAGAGTGAGACATGAAACAAACGGGGACTAGGAGGGTCCAGGCCATGCTGGGCCTTGTAAGAAAGGAACTCAGATTACATTCTAAGTGTTGTAACGAGTCCTTTAGGTCTCCAAGTGAGACAATTTGAGTGACGTTTCTGAACGAGTCTCTGGCTGTTGTGGGGAGAATGAATTAGAGGCAGGTAAAAGCGGAGGAGGCTGCAGTGGCAGTTCTGGTGAGAGAGGATGGTGGCGTGGACTAAGATACAAGGGAGAAGAAGGGATAATCAAGAAATACTTGTGAGCTAGAATTGACAGGACTTGGAGACAGCATGAATAGGAAGACAGAGATGAAATGCTGAGAATGACAGCCACGTTTCTCACAAGAGCCACAGCCCTTCCATTTGTTGAAAGTGGGAAGCCTTACAGGTTCAAACGTTAAGATCAAGAGTTCACTTTAGCTTCTGCCCCAGGTCCCAGGGTCTTCCTGCTTCTCTGGTCTCTTTACTCAGATAACAGGAAGATTCTGCTTGGGTTTCCTCTCCCTGAGAGTTGGCTGCAGAACTGAATCCTCCTAATTTCTTGTTACCCACAACCCTATGCCCCAGACATGACCATAAAAACATATGGCTGTCAAGGCCACACCACAATGTCCAGACACTTTATACTAATGTTTTCTGAATTTTATCATATTAATTGCTATGTGAGAGATGGGGTTTTTCCTGCAGAACACTCATGGCACATTAAGCAGAAAAAGATGTACTAAATCTTGTAAGAAGCTTATAAAGTAGGGTTTCAAACAGGTATTTTTCCACTCAAGTTCACAGTAGCATTATTCACAATAGCCAAAATGTGGAAGGAATCCAAGTGTCCCTTGAGGGATGAATGGATAAACAAAATGTGGTATATGCATACGATGGAATAGATTCAACCTTGAAAGAGAAGGAAATTCTGATCCATTCTACAACATGGATAAAGCTTGAGGACATTATGCTAAATGAAATAAGCCAGTCACAAGAAGACAAACACTACATGATTCTAGGGTAGTCAAATTCATAGAAACAGAAAGTAGAATGGTGTTTGCCAAGGGCTGGGGGACCAGGGACAAATGAGGAGTTAGTATTTAATAGGTATGGAGTTTCCATTTTGCAAGAAGAAAAGAATTCTGGAGATTGAGTGCATAGCAACGTGAATGTACTTAACACCACTGAACCATACGTTTGAAATTGGTTGAGATGGTAAGTTTTATGCTTATGTGTATTTCACCACAGTTAAAACATTTTTTAAGTAAAAATAAATAAAAATTCTAGCTTTTCTGGATTAAAACAAAAAGGCTAATTTTCTTCCAACCAAACCCCTTGCTTGAAGAGAGCACAGAAGACATACTTCTGAGGCCATCTTGAAGTGATCTAGAAGATTCCTGGTAAGGCTCAAGACCCTTGGAAACCAGCAGCTTTCTTCTTGCTGCTGATTCTGTTTCTCAGAGCCTGGGTTTGCCCTCCGCGTTAGCGAGGCTTCCTTAGACACCACCTCACTCCAGGGAGCAGAGCCCTCTAAGAACTGAAATAATTACCAATGACAGCAATGTTGACAATCGTTAATGTCTGCACTTTAAAATAACGTTAGATGCTCTCAGCCCATAAAAACTTTTTCTTTCTTTTGTTCTTTGAAAGACCTTAGTGTCATTCAGCAATGAATGGAGCTGTCCTTAAATTATTAAATGGACTGCCAGAGTCTCCAGGCCAGGTTATTATTAAAAAATGAAAAAGCCATTTCTCAAAGCCATTATCTAATGCTGGAGGCAACATAGAGCGAACTAGCTGTGTTCAAATTCTGGTGATGCCACCTACGGTAGCTACCCACAGGGCTGCTGTGAGGACTACACGAGTTATCCATAGAAAGTGCCTAGCACATGACATGTGCCAATTTGTGAGAACGGTATATGACAGTGATTATGTCAACTGCCATCACTCAGCCTGCATTTATCTTGGCTTGTCACTTAGAACATTTGGAAAGTTTGTTTGGGCTTCCTTATCACACACATCTCAGTTAAGGTAATCTGTCTCTTAGAAGTTTCTTCTTAAAAACCTGTTTGTCATGGTCCCCCTCCAAAGCAGTTTAGAAGTTGGCTGTAGGATGAAGTGGCGCCCCAAGAAAATCTCTGAGACCAGGAGGAATCAGTGTCCCCTGTGCATAACCAAGTCATGGCATCAGGTCCTCAGCTTGTGTCCCAGGGGCATGGTAAGACTGCTGTCATGTTCTATAATGCCTAGCTGGCAGTATGTGTACAATGAACACTCATTAATTGTTGAATAAATAGATATATGAGTAAGCATAAAAGAAGTTGAATGTAATTCATGATATCCAATATCTAATTTTGAGTTCAGCTTTAAATCATGAAATTGGGATTGAATGGAAAGTGGGAAATCAGTCTCTGTTGTGTGTGCACTTGGCCCTCCCCTAGGATCCATCTAATCCTATCTCAATGCCCCACTGTTGTCAACGACACACATTTGAGGTTCCAGTCAGGGAAGAAAGTGGGAGTATTTTGGCTGCAAGTTTAAATGGCTACCCTGGAGGCACGGCTGATAGTCTTCTCAGATCTTATGACAGACTGATTTCTGGAACCACACTCAGTAGGAGTGAGGCCAGGAGGTTACAGGTGAAGACCTGAGCTCCAATAACTGTCCCCTATAGGCTGTGGCTCTGACCTCTGGCCTCTGTCAGTCACTCACACTTCTACTCGCATGACTGACCAGATACCCTTCTGCGTAGAATCCAGCTGCTCTACCACATTGCTCCCTCACGGTGTTCTGAAGCCCTCTTGCCAGGCTTTGTCTGCCTAGCAGTTCCAGGAGCTACCTCTTCCTTTGCTTATGGTTATCCCAAACTGTGAAAATGCATTAAAATATATTTTCATGCTATGACAAAATTTAAAGCTTTAAAATGAGAAGTTATAATTGTAGTGAACCCCAAGGCTCTGAGCCTGCTAGAGATAGGGAGCTTTGCTTATTGGGGTGCCTGTATTCCTGACTGCAATTCCTTCTCACATGTGGATGTGACCCACATGCTTCTGCTCAGCTTTCCAGAGGCCCAGGTCCTGGGAGCAGCAGATATAAAGACACAACCTGTCCTAGCCCTAAAGGAGGGTCCTGCAGTCCCTTTTCCTGTACTCTGCTGGGGTCTTCTAGATTATCATACATTTCGCTTGTAATCTAACTGACTCAGATTTTCCACATAGATGAACTATCAAGTTATTGAATTATTGAAACAGCATTTTATTTTTAAATTAAATCACTCAAGTTTCTCAGTCATTTAAGCAACATATAGGTCAGTGCTCCTCAAATTTTGGCGTGAAAACAAACACCCTGGAAAATGTTATTAAAATCCAGATTCCGATTCAGTAGGCCTGGGGTAGGATCTAAGATTTGTATGTGTGTTTTCAGCAAGTTCCCAGGTGATGACTATGGGGCTTATTCAAGGCTTTCACCTTATTAGTCAGTACCTTAGGAGCCCTCTCTCCCATTAGCACTGGCTCTGTACTGCATAAGATTCCTTTCGGTAGTTTAAATTAAAAGGAACATCTTATTAATAACAGGGCAATCACAAAACTTACGCATAAGTCGGCCAGTTTCAGGGTCTTTTTCCATTTTCCAATCTGTGTATATCACTTCGCCTTCCTAAAAATATTACAGGTTCCTAATGAGTACAATGACAACGTAAGAGACAAAAGACCTCACACTCATGTGCTAAGATTGACTGTTAACCAAAACAACTGCAAAACAACAAGTCAATTTAATCAAGTAATTTGATCCAGTGGGGGAGAAGGAAAGCCTCAAAATAAGTACTCAATTTTATATTGAAGAAACAATGAGTTTGTTGTGTCTTTATCCACATATAATGATGTGGAGAACATGATAGTTCTGCAGATACTCCATCTGGGACAAGAGTCCCAACCACCAGGCATCCACAGTTTTTGTTGTTGATCTATAAAGGGAGGGATCAGCCCATGTTATTCAGTGATTACTTTTCAGCCCATTAGAAAGTCAATTGTTAATAAATATTTGTGGAATAAGCGAGAAAGTGGGACTATGAATGCATACATGGTAGTAATTACTACTTTTCAGATTGAGAACAGGAAACACAAAGTTCAATCTAAATAAAATAGCAAGTGATATGTATTCTTGTTCTGCCTCATGGCCGTTTTAAGGAGAGGGGAAGGCAAATGGACCTGATGTTAAGAAGAGGAAGAAACAGTCATGCAAGGGGGAAAGACAGAGAGAACCGATTAATTACAGAGGTGGGAGAAGTTTATAGAAAATAATTAGTCCCTCGCTGTCATCAGATGGATGAGGAAACTGAGACTTGGAGAGGTTAAATGACTTGCTCTAGGTCACCCCATGCAGTCTCCTAATTCCGTTGTTTCTTCACTGGATGAGAAGAGAAAAACACAGGAGTTTGTATAAAATGGGGGATGGATTGGGATCTGTAACAAGGAAGGGGAGATGACAGCACATTTGATTTATGCAAAGGGAAGGACAAACTCACTGGGGACAAGGTCACTCATTCACCCATCTGAGCTTTTATTCATGTATGCTAATTCATTTAACAAACAAGAACTGTATTTGGTGTTGGAAATTCCAAATCCAAGGACAAGCCCTCTCTCCACTAACGGTCCTCACAGTTTAAGGAAGCAGACAGATGGGTACATGTTTTGCTAATCCATGGCCATGTTGCACACCACCCTCAGGGATACCACTTCTTGAGCACTCAGTGCTTGCCAGCGTTCTTAGGAGCTTTATGGATGTGACCCTCAGCCCTCACCAAAATCCTGTAAGAGAGTTATTAATATCTCCTGGGTCTCATAGCCAGTACATGAAACAATGAGATTGAACCAAGTCAACAAGGACTAGCTGGAATCAGTTTAATAAATATGTGTTGAAGTCACCTAGCTGGAAACCTTTACATCCTTCTCTAGCCAATTCTGTAATTTTGTTACCCAACTCCACTTCCCCGACCCCTGTGTTGACATTCTTGGCCCCACTGCTCAGGCCCTTTTCATTTCTGGGCTGGCCCACCTGAAATCACCGCCTGCCCGGCTTCTCTCCCTCCAGGGTTCCACTCCCTTCCCTCGCCCCTTGCCAGCCAGTCAAGACCCCAGAGAGGCTTCCCTGAAGATCTCTATCCAAAGTAGATGGATCAGCTGCATCACAAGTTGCTAGAACCTTCCACTGGAATGCCAACCCCACAAGGCCAGGGAATTTTGTCTGTTTGTTCACTGCTATATCCCCAGGGTCAAAAACAATGCCTGGCATATATTAAATGCGTAGTGAGTATCTGTCGAGTGATGAGTAAAGAAATTCCAAGTAGGGCAAGGCCTCCAAAGGCAGGCAAGAGTTTGTATTAGGAGAATGAGAAAAAAAGGCCAGGCACTGTGGCTCGCCCCTGTAATCCCAGCACTTTGGGAGGCCAAGACGAGCCGATCATCTGAGGTCAGGAGTTCAAGACCAGCCTGGCTAACATGGTGAAACACTGTCTCTACTAAAAATACAAAAAAAAATTAGCTGGGCGTGGTGGCACACGCCTGTAATTCCAGCTGCTTGGGAGGCTGAGGCAGGAGAATTGCTTGAACCTGGGAGGTGGAGGTTGCAATGAGCCGAGATCGTGCCACCGCACTCCAGCCTGGGTGACAGAGTGAGATGCCATCTCAAAAAAAAAAAAAACAAAACAAAAAAGGAAAAAGCAGAGCTGACACAGTGAGTGAGAGGGAGGTTGGTGCAGATGAGGTAGAGAGATAGGCAGGGGACAAATCTTATAGGCCATGGTGTGAAAAGTCTGGATTTTATTCATGTTGTACTGAGATGTCACTGAAGAGTTTGAGCAGGGGGTATCATGCTTTAATTTCTGCTTTAAGATCTTGCAGTCATTGATCTTTCTAAATCTGGTCTGATGGTGTCATTCCCCTGCTTTAAAAACTTTGGTGCACAAAAAGACAAATATTGTATAATTCCACTTACATGAGGTATCTAGAATAGTCACATTTGTAGATACAGAAAGTAGATGGTGGTTACCAGTGGGTGGGGAAAGAAAGGAAGAGGGAGTTATTGTTTAGTGTGTACAGAGGCCCAGTTTGGGATGAGGAAAAGCTCTGGACATGGATAGTGGTGATGGCTGTACAATATGAATGTACTTTTCCAACAGATTATTGAACTCTTTTGGGTAAGGAGTTTCTTAATACCACTGAATTGTACATTTAAAAATGGTTAAGATGATTAATTTTATGTTACATATATTTTACCACAATTAAAAAAATTTTTAAACCTTGCTGTGAAACCCAAGTTATAAAGCACATATTTATTTGGTAGTGTCCCATTGCTTACTAAATGAAACTCAAATTACCTAACACAGCAGGAAAGGTCCTTCAGTACTGGATTCCAACCAAGCATTCTAGACATAGCTTTATCTCTCACACCAAACTATTTCACTATCTCCAGACAAATCCTGGACTTTCATAACTCCAAAATATTGTTCAGGCTGTTATTTCTGCTTGAAATTCTACTCTCAACCCGATCTTTGAGATTCCTTCTCAACCTCCAACGTTTTGAATTGAGTGAGTTTTTTACTGTCTTTGTAAAAAGACAATAAACACAATCTCCATAGATTGTGTTAGCCCAACAAAACAGTATAGTTTCTTAGTAAATCTCTAACGCTTAGTGTGGTTTCTTCCAAATGATAAAGGTATTTGATGAATATTTATAGATCGAACAATATTAGTTTAAAAGTATGCAATTTTACAGATTTTTCCACATGTGTTCAGGAACATTTTAAAGGTGAATTTATGAGGTATCAAAGTTAAAAATATTTAATGCAAACAAGCATACTAAAACATGAAAATGGTATAACTTTTATGTCTTTACATAGCAAAAATGTACAACAGATATTGTTATAATATATTTCAGTATAAATAAGTATTAATTTTAAAAGCAGATAATCCAAATTTACCTCTGTTCCCACGAAGAACTTTGTGCAGAAGTCATCTATTGGCTTGAGAAGATTGGGCATCCCACTTTCCAGATTATGGTATGGGTTCATTTCTTCTGCCTTTGCTGTTTTGCTCTGTGCTAACACTTTGTCTTTCAGAGGAGTGTGGGTAGAAGGAGTACATACTTACAGTGAAACATCTTTTAAAATGTAGACAGTTTACATTTTCTGCCCCTTGCCACCTACATTTGCCCTGTTCCCTTCCCAATGTAGTAGGCATAAGTCCAAGCATTTTAGATTTCTAATTGATCAAAAGAACCCTTTTTTGTTCCAAACCAAACATCAATGACTGTACTGTATTATAGCTCTAGCTATACACGCACATAGTGTAAGAGCATCGCTAATTCGGGGGCTGAAACACAAACATCATCAGCAACCTGTTTCTTTTTAGAAGTATTTGATACTACTCTGTTTTAAAAGTCTTTTTGTAATCTAAAATTAATAAATGTTACTTATTTAAGCTTTGGAGAATAGAGAAAGGCATGAGTAAAGGAACAAAATCATCCATTATTATGTCTCCCAGAGATAATATTAAAGTATTGTGACTTTTCTTATGAATCCACTTTAAAAAAAGAAAACTGGATCATATACTATTTCAGTTTTACATACTGCTTTTCTATTCTCTTAAAGCTATGTCCTAAACATTTTTCCAGGTAACTTACTAGTTTTTCAAAAATATGATATTCAATTCCTGGGAAAGATGGTAGAGAAATATATGCTCATAAAACCCTTCTCTCATCACACTTTTTCAATATGTCTTCTGAGTTATATCACCCAAGAGGAAACAAAAAACCATGAAACCAACCAACAAACAGGCAAGTGAAAACTAAAACAGGAGAATAACACTTCAGCTGTACTAAAAAGACATATTACATTAAAAAAAACTTTAGCATAATTCTGGACAAAACTTAAAAATGATTAGCATGATTTAGTTGGTATAGTCAACCAATACTTTCTTTGTTTGGGATCTACAGATTTTGAGAGGTATCTTTTCCCACTAAGACAGACATCAAAAACGAGTATCAAAATGAGCCAAACATCGAACTAGATCTTTGAATAGCTGTACTACAAAGTGTAAACCAACATTTCAAACACGACTGGGCATATTCAATCACAGTATCCTCATTAAAAGATATTATTTATAATACATGTAGGAAGAGCAAAAAGGCATTTTGTACCCATTTAATACATACAATTAAAATCATTAAAATATTTATTTCAAATTCTTCACTCTCATTCGATATCTGTTCCTCTCTTTTTAAATCATGTACACAAATATATTAGAGAAGTAGAATATGTATATAATTTATAAATACATACACATACATTGAGAATCCGTACTTAAAAATGTTAAATGAGGGGGTATAAGATTAGAAGTGTGGAGCCTTCTGGTCTCACAAGGGGAGACAAGACCCTGATCTACAGGGTTACAACTGATAATGGAAAGGAAGAGGCAAAGGTGAGATAAATGTAAAGGAAAACATGATTATCTTGAGTGAGAGACTGGAAGTGGAGGCCTGAAGAGAGAATCAGGAATGACTCAAGTTATCAATCCTGTTCTGGACACATTGACTTGGATAGGGTAGACTGGGTTCAAACCCAGGAGATAGTAAGCATCAGATGGAGAATTCTCAGCAGAGATAAAAGTTAGAGCCATGCAGGTAGACTGTGTTACCAATGAGGAAAGCACACAGCTGAAGTTAAAGTTCAAGGTATATTCATGAGTAGATGGCAGCAAGGTGAAAATGGAGCCAGGAAAGTAGATAGAGGAGGAAAAACAGAAGTAGTAGCAGGATAGGAAAATCACAAATGCTAAGAGAAGTGTAAGCTCGAAGAAAACAGGCTGAGTTAATAGCATTTAATGCGATAGAGCAGGGGTCTGCAGCCCCTGGGCCACAGATACTGGTCCATGGCCTGGTAGGAACTGGTCAGCACAGCAGGAGATGAGCAGCAGGCGGGTGAGAGAGCATTACTGCCTGAGCAGTATGTCCTGTCAGACAGCAGCAGCATTACATTCTCACAGAAGCGTGAATCTTACTGTGAACTGCACATGCAAGGGATCTAGGTTGCATGCTCCTTATGAGAATCTAATGCCTGCCCCCTCACCTCCCCCTACCACCCAGTGGAAAAATTATCTTCCACAACACTGGTCCCTAGTGCCAAAAAGGCTGGGGATGGCTGTGGTAGAGTCAAAGAAGGTGAGGCCAGGGAAAAATGTTATTAACTACGTTTATTCAGAGTTGACGGGAATAACTTTGGATACTTAGATTCAAAATCATCCTCATAGGTCACGGATTTCCTATCCTTTGAGATAGTAATAATAACAGCAACTGACATTTATTGAATGCTCACTACACGCCAGGCACTAAAGTGTGTGCTTTATAGGAATCATTTCATTCAGTCCTCACAAGCACTTCCAAGGTGGTTATGCATTGATCCTCCTCTAAGGATGAGTAAACTGAGGCTCAGAAAGATTAAGTAATTTAATCTCAGAGAGATTAAGAGATTAAGCAAGGGTCTCACACATGGTAGCTAACATTTGCTGTGTGTTGACTATGTGCTATTCTGAGAGCTTCGTGTATAACTCACTTCATCTTCACAACACCCTATGAGGTAGTTCTCTTTATTATTTATTCCCCTAATCTTCCTCACTCTATTTGCAAATGGATTTAAAAGCAAAAAAACAACTAAGGTACAGAGAGGTAAGGTAATTTGACTTGGTCAAAAAATACATTGTGGCTTTGGGATTTAAACCCAGACCATCAACTTCAATGTGGCTGCTATGCCACATTGCTTAGAAGAATATATGGCTCTAAAGGCTATTCCAACAGAGGAATTCCAAAAGCATTTAAAGCAAGGGTTTCCTTATCAGAATAAATACAGAATTTCTTAAAGTGACCACTTAGACGAGCATGGGTTGTCATGGACCTACAATGGTAGATATAGGGTGCGTGGTCCCTGGCCACTAGATAGTGACAGGGTACCAGACACTGACATTAAGTCTCAACAGGCCTCAAGAGAAACTGGGATAGCGAAGACTTGTGATACACAGTCAAAGGAGAAACCAGTACAGGATCAAGAATCAAAATGTGATCAAGAACCATATGAGTATATTCTAGTTAAGAGGGCCAAGTCTGGCCAGAATGGGTGGATAGTTGGCAGTGTGACCAAAGGAAATTCGAAATACCATAATCGATCTCAAAGTCTTGAAAGCTGGCCATTCACACAGGAGGCAAGATCATGGCCATATAGTGACCTTCCCCCTAAGATCAGGAACAAAACAGGGATGTCCACTCTCACACTTCATTTAACATTCTGGAGGCTCTACACAGTGCAATCAGGTAAGAAAAAAATAACCATCCAGATTGGAAAAGAAGTAAAACTGTCTTTATTTGCAATGACATTATTATTTATATAGAAAACTTGATATGTCTAAAAGAAGCTACTATAACTAGTCAGAGATTTTAGCAACATTTCAGAATACAAAATTAATATTCAAAGATAAATTGTAGGCCAGGCGTGGTGGCTCACACCTGTAATCCCAGCACTCTGGGAGGCCAAGGCAGGTGGATCACCTGAGGTCAGGAGTTCAAGACCAGCCTGGCCAACATGGTGAAACCCAATCTCTACTAAAAATACAAAAATTAGCCTGGTGTGGTGGCGCACGCCTATGGTCCCAGCTACTCGGGAGGCTGAGGCAGGAGAATCACCTGAACTCAGGAGGTGGAGGTGCAGTGAGCCGAGATCATACTACTGCACTCTAGCCCGGGTGATAGAGCAAGACTCCATCTCAAAACCAAAAAAAAAAAGAAAGATACAAATTGTATTTTTATACACTGGCAATGAACAATCGGAAATTTAAAAATTGTAAGTACCATTAACAAGAGCACCAAAAAATATGAAGAATATAGAAATAAACCTGTCAAAAGAGGTGAAAGACCTGTACATTGTAAAGTATAAAACATCTCTAAGAAATTAATGACCTAAATAAATGAAGAGATATACTGTGTTTATGGGTTAAAGGACTCATTTTGTTAGATGCTAATTCTCATAATATTGACCTACAGATTCAATACAATCCAGTCAAAATCACAGCTAGCTTCTTATGCATAATAAGTTGTTCCTAAAATTCACACGGAAAAGCAAAAAGATTACAACAGTCAAAAACTACTTTGAAAAAAAAAAAGGTTGGAAGATTAACACTATCTAATTTCAAGACAAATTATAAAGCTAGCATAATCAAAACAGTGTGGTATTGCTCTAAAGATAGGTCAATGGAACAGAATAGAGTTTAGAAATAGACTCACATATATATGGACAAGTGTTTTTTGACAAAGGTGCAAAGCAGTTCAGTAGAAAGAGGATGGTGTATTCAACAAATAGTGTGGGAATACCATACACAAAAAAATGAACTTTGATCCATAACATATACCAATTACAAAAATTAACTCAAAAGAAATCATAGACCTAAATATAAAACCACAAAACTTCTAGAAAAATTAGGAAGAAACATTGTCAGCTGTGGGATAGGCAAACATTTCTTAAATTCAACACCAAAATCATGATCCATAAAAGAATAAATTGATAAACTGGACTTCCTCAAAATTAAAAACTTCTGATTTTCAAAAGACTGCTAAGAGATGAGACAACAAATCACAGACTTGGAGAAAATACTTAAAAATCACATATCACTGGTCCTGAGAAAGAACTAGTATATAAAATATATTAAGAATTCTCAGAATTCAATAATAAGAAAACAAACAGGCCAGATGTGGTGGCTCACGTTCATAATCTCAGCACTTTGGGAGGCCGATTTGGGCAGATTGCTTGAGGACAGGAGTTCGAGACCAGCCTGGCCAACATAGTGAAACCCTGTCTCTACTAAAAATACAAAAATTAGCCAGGCATGGTGGCACATGCCTATAATCCCAGGTGCTCGGTTGGCTGAGGCATGAGAATCACTTGAACCTGGAGGCAGAGGTTGCAGTGTGCCGAGATCGTGCCCCTGCACTCCAGCCTGGGCGGCAGAGTGAGACTCTGTCTCAAAAATAAAAATTAAACAAACAACCCAACTGATAAATGGGCAAAATATTTGAACAGACACTCAACCAGGGAAGATAAACGGGTGGCAAAAAAACATGTGAAAATCTGCTTGACAACTTAAGTCATTAGGTAAGTGTAAATGAGATCTGACTATGTATATTTTAGAATGGTTAAAAGGATTAACCATATCAACTGTTGGCAAGGATGTGGAGAAAATGGACCTCTCCATACATTGCTAGTGGGAATGTAAACTGGTAAAACTGAAAAATGCTTTGGCAGTTTCTGAAAAAGTAAAACACATACCTGCCATATAATACAACCATTCTATTCCTAGGGATGTACTCAGGAAAGTATGAAGGCATATGTCTGTACAAAGACTTGTACGTGAATGTTTGTAGAAGCTTTATTTGTAATAGGCCTAAGCTAAAAATTCAAATGTTTACCAACATGTGAATGGATAAACAACTGTTGTGTATTCATACAATGAAATGCCACTCTGTAATAAAAAGGATTCATTCAGACAACATGAATGAATTCTAAAATAATCATGCTAATTAAAAGAAGCCAGATTGCTGCACATGGTGGTGCATGCTTGTAGTCCTGGCTACTCAGGAGGCTAAGACAGGAGGATCGCTTGAGCCCAGGAGTTAGAGGCTGCAGTGAACTATGATCATGCCCCTGCACGCCAGCCTGGGTGACAAAGTGAGCCCCCATCTCTTAAAAAAAAAAAAAAAAAAAGAGTATATACTGTATGATTTATATAAAATTCTAGATAATGAAACTAACATATAGTGACAGAAAGTAGATCCGCTGTGGCCTGGGAGTGAGGGAGGTGCTGGAGGGAAGCATCCCATCCCAAATGGAATTCCTCTATGAATAAACTTTTGGGAGTGATGAATATGTTCATTATCTTGATTATGTTGATGGTTTCACGGGTGTGTACATATGTCAAAACATATCAAATTGAACACTTTGACAACATGCAGTTCATTGTATGTCAATTATACCTCAGTGTGGTTGTTAAAAATTAATAAAAACCCCTCACACTTTAAAAGAGGTAATGATATCCTTCTTATAAACTGGATAAAGGTAGTCACATCCTCTTGGCCACCTGTTTTCATTAGGTTAAAAAATAATACCAGGACATTTAATAAAGTTATCTTTTTACAAGTTACATTAACCTCTCTCAGCCTTGGTTTTCTTAATTATAAAATGGTAATGAAAATTCCCAGCTTGTAGATTGTTGTGATCATTAGCATCTGTTTTTGCTCACCATCATACCCCTGGGGCTTAGCACAAAGTAAGCAATTCATAAATATCTGTTCAATGAATGAAAGCATGTGCAATGGTAGCATGGTACCTGAACCATGGCTGGAATGCAATACATTAAAACCAATGATTGAATACAAAAGAGTAGGAAAAGAAGGAAGAGGAGGAGAGGTGGAGAAGGAGAAAACTCCCATTAGATTCCCTCAAGAATGAAGCAGGCCCTAATAGAGAAACAGCATTCAATGTTTTAATAATGCTTTGAAAATGTCTATAAAAGTTTAGTGATTCAACTTTTTTTAGCATGAGGTTTTGGGTTATATCAATAAAACACATGACTTCAAAGTGAAATTTTGCTCAAGCTGGGCATTAGGTATGTGTAACATGTTTTCCTTAGATATCCTGTCATTTAACTGAACATTGAAAAATTTATAAATGGAAATCCGTTTGATAAGGCAAATGTTTGGGAAATATTTCAATTGCTAGTTATTCTCGAACATTTTCATTATGCATTGCTCTCCAGGTGCGACATTCATGCATGCCTTTATCTTAATAGTTTTGACAGCTTATATGTGCGCCCTTCAATTACTTCAACAAAGATGTGTGGGTTGAGTTGAGATAGATTTAAAAGTCAGTTTTCTTTCGTTATTCAGTTTTACCTTGGTGCCGTATAAATATTATTTTAAAAAATTATATTCTAATTGAGAATGGTAATTTGTTTCTTGATACTTCATAACTTATTTTGTTAGACTTCAGATGTCTTCCATCTTATAGCATCATTCTTTGAGCACATAACATTTTCATTAAGTGGGCTTCATTTTCTTTTAATGTAATGAGTTTCTGAAGACACATAAATGTGCTCAATAAATATTTGAGAAGCTGAAATGAACTGAATCTTTTTTGTGTATAGGCAGTTTTAATGTGTTGGCAATAGCTATTATTGCCATTATAAAGTTCCACATTGGAGTGTTTGATTTTCTGTATTCTTTTTACAAATTAGACTATCCTGGCGAGTAACTCACGTTAGTCATAATCAGCTACTAACACTCGAACTAGTAAATGTTTTTGTTTTTTTAAATAAGCAAAGGCAGTTACCTTGTGTTTTGCAAAGAAGATGGTCTTCTTTCAGGCTTATCTTGGTTGGACAGTGGTCTAAACTTGTTTCACCCTTGGACAGCCTTACCTTTTGGGAGAACATATAGCAAAGACTATTTCCACATATCCTGAAATTATCCTTGGGTAATTTATTCTTGCCTTTCCCTTCTGCTCCCATATTTAAGGAAACCCACTGCCTTTTTTTTCTTCCTTCCCTTTCCTCCCTCAAATTTCTAGTTTCTTTTCTCCATGGAATGCACCTAAACCACATTTCTAAACCCAGCTACAGAAAGGAGCTTGTCTGAGGACACATTTCCACATCCCAAATACTCATGTGTCATTTTCTTTCTGAAAAATGTCTTGTCTTGTATTCCATAATACATCCTTAGTAGTCTTACTATAAAATAATAACTTGTTACCCTGTTCCCTAAATCTTTCCATTAAATGAGACTCCAGAAAGTTGTGCAGGGACCTGGCATCTGCTTGGCCACCTCCAAGTCCTCTCAGGAACACATCCACTGGAGTTCCAAAAGGCCCTGGGCCTGCACTGCATCCTGGTGGCTGGAAAGAGCAACTGTCACACTTCACAGTTTTCCCTCACAGCTCCCTCAGCCTCTTCTCCTTCAGGGTGTTTGTCTGCACGCTATGCAATTATTCTTAGATGAGTTTGGGGTTGTTTGTTTGAACGATTCATAGCTCAATAGATCCTACCCTCATTCCCCCAAATTTATAATCTTCTCTTTCCAATTCTTTCCCAATTATCTCAGCAATATTCTTATTCCTCCATGTTCTCCCTTCCATTGGGAGCAAATACAAAATAATATAATTCTTGTGATATTTATAAATCAGAAGAAAAGTATTAAGTTTAAAATTAAAACTAGACATTCTAAAGAAAGACAGCCATTAAGTTTGAAGTCCGTTTATATTTTCCACACACATCTTGTCCATAGCTATATTTTTCTCAAATTAAAACTGCTTTTCTTAAAGCTCTGCCATGTGAGATAAATACAAACAACTTCTCATTCAGTTAATTTTCAGTTCTGTTTGGTCATAGGTATTATCAAGCTTTCTGTGGTCTAATATCCCAAAAACATGCAGAAAGAACAATACCAGTTCCTTCTATTGATAGGCAAAATATGCAGAATTTTGGCTACAGTGGGGAGGAAAACTAGCTTTTCTGAGCTAACCTGAGTATCAACCAATTTTCAGGCAACTGACATGCAATTAAATAATTATTACACAAACGATTTGGAAATTGTGGCTTGTTTATATATGAAATATCAATCTTGAGTTCATGATGGTTTTGATTTCTGCCTGGATCTAAAGAGACATCAAAATAACTTGTGGGGGGAGGGAAAAAAGGGGGACAAGGGTTGAAAAACTACCTATTGGGTACTATGTTCATTACTTGGCTGATGGGTTAAACAGAACCCCAGACCCCAGCATTATACAATATGACCATGGGACAAACCTGCATGTGTACCCCCTGAATCCAAAAATAATAATTAAAAAATGATGAGAGCTTGAAGTTTTCCCAGGAACTCGGAAACCTATCATTGTTATTGGCACAGTTAGAATGACTGAAATGTTTTTCTGCTCCCTTTTTCTGTATATCGCAAACATCAGCTACGTCAGCAACCATATACTTCTTCATTGTCAACTTTTCGAAGTAAATCTGTGTAAATCATTATGCAATATATACAATAACGTGTATCAATTAAAAATAAAGTAAAACTAAAAGTCCTCTCAATCAAGGAATTTATTGGTTGAATAAACACAAATTGTACCGTCTTGTGTTAATCTGAGCTGCTCTACTTTTAGAGAGTGTGTATATATGTATGTCTATGAATGCAAAGTAAAATAACGTATTACGCAAACAGGATGGACTAAACCCCACATTACTTACCTTAGTGAGAGGTTTCCAGGAGAGATCTAGATGCAAAAAAGTGGATGGCACATCAAAAGGAATTTCAATATTTTCTTCCTTCTTTTTCTCTGTTGTTTGGGGGGTTAAAGGTTTCTGTGGTCTAATATCCCAAAAACATATTGTGCTAAAAAAAAGGTTATATATATATTTTTATTAAGTATAAACAAGAGGTGCAGCCTCAGGACTACCATTAATGCCGCTACATATTAGCATTGTGACCATGGCTATATTTTAATGTATCTGAAACTAAGATTTTTATGAACTGAGACAGCTTTGTACTTCATATTTTAGAGAATTAAACTGTTTGTTGGGTTGTTTAACAGCCTCCCTCATCTTGGGATAATAACATGCATAAGAATTGAGTTTGAAATTGATGCAATCTTTTAAAAATACAAGTTTTATTTAGATATAAATCATATACTACAACATTCATACAATTAAAGTGTATAATTCAATAGTTTTCAATATATTCACAGAATTGGGAAGCCATCACCACAATCAATTTTAGAAGATTTTTGTCATGCTCTCCCACCTCACCAAAAAACCTCATGCAGATTAGCAGTCACTTCCTATTAGCAGTTTTTCCCAAGCCATCCCACCAGTCCTAGACAACCACTGATCTGCTTCTTAGCTCTATAGATTTTACTATGCTGGACATTTCATACATTGAATCATATATGGTCTTTTGTGACTGCCATTTTTCTCTGAGCATGTTTTTAAGGCTCATTCGTGTTGTGGCTGGCAGCTATCAGGACTTCATTCCTCCTTACGGATGAATATTCCATTGTATGGATATACTACATTTTATGTATCCATTCATCAGTACATTTGATAAATAAATTTGAATTCCACACACCCCCACCACAGCTTTTTGTCTATTATAAATGCTGCCAGTGAACATTTGTGTATGTTTGCATTTCTCTTGGGTGTATCTAAGACTGGAATTGCTGGGTTAAATTATAACTCTGTGTTTAATCTTTTGAGGAACTGCCCAGATTATTTTCCAAAGCAATTGCACCATTTTTACATTCTATCAGCAATGTGTAATCACTCCAATTTATCCACATCTCCGCAGGTTCACCAGCACTTGTTGCTTTTTGTCTTTTGATTATAGTCATTGTAGTGGGTATAAAATTGTATTTCATCAAAAGTAGTTTGGGTTCCTTTTGTGCTTTTGTTGTAATATCTAAGAAATCACCCCTCAATTCAAAGTCATGAAGATACGTGACTATGTTTTCTTCTAAGAGTTTTCTAGTTTTAGCTCTTACGTTTAGATCATTATTCCATTTTATATGTTTGTATATGGGATGAGATAGGAATCCAACTTTATATTTTGCACGTGGATATCCAGTGGTCCCAGCACCATTTGTTGAAAAGATTGTTCTTTATGTATTGAA
Organism: Rhinopithecus roxellana; assembly: GCF_007565055.1. Lineage (NCBI taxonomy): Eukaryota > Metazoa > Chordata > Mammalia > Primates > Cercopithecidae > Rhinopithecus > Rhinopithecus roxellana. The sequence goes on along the minus strand of NC_044560.1, from coordinate 67,103,091 downwards.
TTGTCTTGGCGTCCTTGTTGAAAATCAGTTGGCTAAAGATGTATGGGTTCATTTCCGGACTCTCAGGTCTTTTTCATTGATCTATGTATCTATCTTTATGCTAGTTCTAGTACATCTGTCTCTATTACTATAGCTTTGTAGAAAGTTTAGAAATTTGGAAGTGTGAGTCCTCCAACTTTTGTCTTCCTTGACAAGATTGTTTTGGCTATTCTAGGTCTCATTATTTGCATTCCCGTGATAACTAATGATATTGAGCATGTTTTTATGTGCTTATTGACCATTTGTGTATCTTCTTTGGGGAAATATCTACTGAGAACCTTTGTTCACTTTTTAATTGGGTCATTTGGGTTTTTATTGTTGCATGGTAAGAGTTCCTTTATATATTCTGGTACAAGTCTTTTATCAGATACATGATTTGTAAATGTTTTTTCCTATTCTGTGGTTGTCTTTTCAATTTATTGGTAGTAACTTTGGAAGCTCAAAAAGTTTTAATTTTGATGAAGTCCAATTTATCTATTTTTTTCTTTCGTTGCTTGCACTTTTGGTGTTTCATCAAAGTCACATAATCTTAAAAGTGATGTAGTGAAAATAACATACACGGAATTGGACATAATGTGCCTTGTACACAGTAGGTACCCAACAAGCCAAGTGTTATTTATCCTTATTCCTTCTTCCTCACAGGTTAACTATAAAAGTCAAATGAGATAATATATCTTTAAAAATTTTTAGAAGTTCCACACATACACAGAGTGCACTAAAAATAATACTCTGTATATGTGTGAAACTTTATAAAGAATGTTCACATACACTATCTCATTTGATTTTCATAACCAATCTGTGAGGAATATGTTTCTGATAATGAAACTACAACACATTATAGTGATACTTGTATTAATTAAGTATATTTAATATTAATTATACTAGTCTGTGAAATTAATTATATTCTTTGTATCATTTATGTGAAAACATATAATGAAAATGGCTAAAAATATACCATATTAGCTCTATAATTTCTATCACTGAAGTTATATATAATCTGATTAATACATTTAAGATCTATTAAATAACTTAGATGTGTAAGTTAAAGTATTAAATAGCAACTCAAGGAAGACTAACAATTTTTAAATATAATTTAATCAATATAATTTATTCATTGAAATAATGGATACATGGTTAAAATTAATAAAAATATTAATCATTTTTATATTGTCAAATCGATTTCTTGAGAAAACACCACAAGTGACACATTAAGATCTGTTTTTGGCCGGGCAGTGGTTCATGCCTGTAATCCCAGCACTTTGGGAGGCCGAGGCGGGTGGATTACGAGGTCAAGAGATCGAAACCATCCTGGCCAACATGATGAAACCCTGTCTCTACTAAAAATACAAAACTTAGCTGGACATGGTGACGTGCACCTGTAGTCCCAGCTACTTGGGAGGTTGAGGGAGGAGAATCGCTTGAACCCAGAAGGTGGAGGGTGCAGTGAGCTGAGATCACCCCACTGTGCTCCAGCCTGGCAACAGAGCGAGACTCTGACAAAAAAAATAAAAAATAAAAAATTAAAAAATTAAAAAAAAAGATCTGTTTTTAAACATGCTTATAGTTGGTTTTAAATTGTTTTTCAAAATGATATAGCACTTCTTAAATCTTACAGCGTTAATTAGCATCATTCATAAAATGGCTTTGCTAAATACAGACAGCATCAGTTCAACTTTTTATATAAATTAGTTACACATTCTTCATTAATGGAAATTAATTTTGCTATATTCTATGTTATAAGACTCTTAGCATGGCTGAAGTATAAAGGTTAGGACTAATGGAGTTTTCCAGATAACTGAAAGCTTTTCGAAAAGCACAAACTTTATTTTTTTACTTTAATAATTTTTTAAGGAAATGTTTCCAGAATATCCCCATATTTACATAAATAATCATATAAATAATAATTTAACCAACCAGCCTTCTTCCTTCCTTCCAAACTCAAGAACCATCATTATAAAGAAACAACTCAGGACCTATGTCAATATGCTTTTAATGTTCTCCTAGTATAGCTTTACATTCTGTTGTTTACATTCAACATTATAGCACAAGTGTTTCCCTATGAAATCATAATATGATATAATTTAATTGTTCCATGATATTTCATATGGCCCTATAGGTGATGTATTGTCTTTGCCTCGGGGACAACTTCCCCCTTTTCTTTTCTTTCTTTCTTTTTTTTTTTTTTTTTTTTTGAGACAGAGTCTCGCTCTGTCACCCAGGCTGCAGTGCAGTAGCTTGATCTCGGCTCACTGAAACCTCCACCTCCTGGGTTCAAATGATTCTCCTGCCTCAGCCTCCCGAGTAGCTGGGAATACAGGCATGTACCACCACACCCAGCTAATTTTTTGTATTTTTAGTAGAGACGGTGCATTCTAGTGGTTCTTTGGGGAACCACCCTGTTCTCCATTACATGTACTCAGGTTGGGATCGTCAGTCAAGGTGCTCTGTTATTTCTCCCCTGGCTAAAGGGATGGGTTCATGATACAGTGGGAGCCAGGCAGACCCCTTCCAGTTAATTTGAATCTTGAGCAGCGGGACACAATGATTGGCACTGATTCATTCAGAGAAAAGGGGCTGGCCATTTGTTCCTGCTACCCAAATCTCTGGGGCTATTTTCAAGGTCCAAGTCAGTTCTTCCTTTGATTCAGGAACGTCATTACTTACTAGCTACAATATAGGACATTCAGTAGTGCTATGTATAACTCACTCTATATTTAGTCAGCTATAGGTGGAATATGAATTCGCCTTCAGAGCCTCATATTTATCTTTTCCTTTTTCTTTTTTTGAGACAGAGTTTTGCTCTTGTTGCCCAGGCTGGAGTGCAATGGCACAATTTCGCTCCTCATGTTTTCTATTTGTAAATATTTTTCAGGGTTGTTGCAAATATAAAGATAGTTAACCTATTAAAGCACCCAGTAGAGTATTGGCATAAATATCCAATACATTTATTTCCAATAAACTTATTTCTTTCCCTTAAGTTAGCCACAGTAAGTTCTCATTGCCTGTTGTCACAGAATCTTCCCCAATACGTGCTCACAGGATTAATCATGTCTCTCTCATCCCTGGCCCGTGGCTGCTGCTAACATCACTTGTTCCTTCTCCCATCACTCCACAACTTCTTCTGTGGCGTATGGTGTCGTTTCCACTGGGGTCAAAGCTGTTTGGAATGGGAAAGTTTGTCCAGTATTTGGATGCTAGATAATGATATTATTCTTCATATTTCCTGTTTCATTATGAATTCTTAGTTCTATAAACTGGGAGATGTAATTTTATTTAAGTAAATCTTCTTCAACGTAGCTACCGAATTGTTTTTAAGAACACTTTTTATAAATATACGATAAAAATGTAAAAACTCTTCTACTTTTAAAAAGAAGCTTTCCCAATTAAATGTTGTAATCTTCAAAATTCCTAGATAAAATTGAATATAAATAACATATATTACAAATTTACAAATATGAGAATGTGAAGAAGGAGAACTATGGATAATACTATACAACGTTATCAACCACAAAGCTTAGTTAATTCTTCTTTACATAACATATTTACCTCTATAAAACAATTTTTAAGCCAGCAACAATCCATAACATTCTTTCATTTCGTTATATTAGATTTAATTGCTACAATAAATATTAAGGAGAAGAAGACACTGATTTTAGGAGCACCTAAGAAAAAACAACATGTATGAAAACACATTAGGAAATGTTTGGGCTGGGCGCAGTGGCTCACGCCTGTAATCCCAGCACTTTGAGTGGCCGAGACGGGCGGATCACGAGGTCAGGAGATCGAGACCATCCTGGCTAACACGGTGAAACCCCGTCTCTACTAAAAACATACAAAAAACTAGCCGGGCGTGGTGGCGGGCGCCTGTAGTCCCAGCTACTCGGCAGGCTGAGGCAGGAGAATGGCATAAACCCGGGAGGCGGAGCTTGCAGTGAGCTGAGATCCGGCCACTGCACTCCAGCCTGGGAGACAGAGCAAGACTCCGTCTCAAAAAAAACAAAAAACAAAACAAAAAAAGGAAATGTTTGAAACAAGACTTACCAATCTGCTGAACATGTGACAAGCTGACAGCATATTCCACTTCGATTCTCAAAGACGGAGCCCATTCTGTTAATCTGTTTTTCAAACATGAAAGGGAAATAAAATTGTTTTTCTCATAGCTATTTACCTTTTAAATTCTTTTCTTCTTTGTTTTAAATGTTAATAAAAGAACATACTGGCTGGGATCGGAGGCTCACGCCTGTAATCCCAGTATTCTGGGAGGCTGAGGCGGGGCGGATCACGAGGTCAGGAGATCGAGACCATCCTGGCTAACATGGTGAAACCCGTTTCTACTAAAAATGCAAAAAATTAGCCGGGTGTGGTGGCAGGTGCCTGGAGTCCCAGCTACTTGGGAGGCTGAGGCAGGAGAATGGCGTGAACCAGGGAGGCAGAGCTTGCAGTGAGCCGAGATTGCACCACTGCACTCCAGCCTGGGCAATAGAGCGAGACTCCATATCCAAAAAAAAAAAAAAAAAAAAAAAAAAGAACATACCACTATCTCAGAAGTTTGGGAAATAGAAGTTTTTAAAATTAAATACTGTTCTGCAATATATTCTTCTCTAGTCTTTTGTCACAGAAACATTTTTACATAGTTGTAATTAGAATGCATCTAAATTTTTATACTGAGATTTTTCACTCCACATAATTTGAACATTTACCTGTATGTTCATAAATTATTATATATATACATAATTATTACTATATAGTATTATTTTGAGAAAGCATCTCACTCTGTGCCCCAGGCTGGAGAGCAGTGGCACAATCTCAGCTCACTGCAACCTCAACCTCCCAGGTTCAAGTGGTCCTCCTGCGTCAGCCTCCTAAGTAGCTGGCATTACCAGCATGTGCCCACCATGCCCAGCCAATTTTTGTATTTTTAGTAGAGACAGGGTTTCGCCATGTTGGCCAAGCTGGTTTGGAACTCCTGGCCTCAAATGATCTGCCCACCTCGGCCTCTGAAAGTGCTGGGATTACACGCATGAGCCATGCGCCCGGCCTCATAAATTATTCTAATCCTTTTATAATATACGGATGATATACCATCATTTCATTATCCATTATTATTAGAAATGTAGGCTCTGACAATTTTTCACTGAATTGTACAGTCGAACATAGGTGCTTTTATGAGGTTGCTAAGCAGGTAGATCAATGGAAAAGAGGCTAAGTGTTAAATGAGACACCAAATAAAAGTGTGCCATGATTGTTGTAAGACCTGCCTTTTTTGTAATTATGGGCATAACTGCATGCACACAGAGGATTCACAGGAGGGTTTATGGTTCCTCAGGTCCTAGAAGGTCCAAAATTCCAAACCACTAGCTCTCAAAGAAGGCAGCAGGCTTTGAGGCAACCTGTGAAGATGCCACTCTGGAATTGAGAGGGAAACACATGACTTTCCCCAGTGCTCTAACCTCCTGATAGAACTGATGAGCAAAATAATAAACAGAGGTGGGGCTTCTAGCAGCAAATGAAGTTAGGTGAAAACAGGGGTGGGGAAGGTATAGGTGGTGCCCAGGTCATGACTGCAGGCATCCAGAAGCCAGGCAACCACAAACCTGATGGACATCTCTGTGGCCTGAACTACCAACTTCCACTCATTCCAGAACCTGCATGGTGTTACCTCTCTCTCTACTGAGGCTTTCCTGCTATAATGAAGTCAGAGACCCCAGAGATGTGCTTGCTCTGGGGTTTTATGTTTTAATGACTAAAACTCCAAAAACATAACAGTATTATAGAAGTTTGGAAAACAGAATATTTTAGAATCATATATAATTCTGCCTTATAATCTCTTCCAGTCTTCTTTCATGGAAACACTTTGACATGATTTTTCAAGGTATGCATATAATTTTGTATCTAGATATACAAATTGGATCATTTCTTAGTATGAATTCTCTAAAACTGGAATTACTGGTCAAACAGTTTGAAAATCTGGATGACTTAAGAACCACCTTGACTAACTGCATTCCAAAAGTTTTATGTTGAAATCAGCAATGTGTTGTGGTTTCACCACTTTATTCTTTTTTAACATATTAATCAAAATTTTCATTTAAAAATTAAATAAATCCAAAATGGCACATTATTGTTGCCTTACTATTAATTTCTTTGATATTAGAATGGCTGAATGATTTTCATGTTGATTTATTGTTTTATTTTATAAGTCTTTTGCTTATTTATCAAAAATTTTTATATTTACGATATTTGGTACAAATATTTTCCTCCATTTTGTTATTTGTTCTTTACTTTTTATTTTTTATTGATGCATAGCAGATGGACATATTTTGGGGGTATATATGATATACTGATACATTCATAAAATGTTTAAAGATGAAATCAGGGTATTTGGCCTATCCATTACCTTAAATATTAATATTTCTTTTCTTTATACTAGGAACAATCAAATTATTCTCTTCTAGCTATTTTGTAATGTATAATAGATTATTGTTAATTATAGTCACCCTACTAATCTATCAAACACTGGGTCTTATTTCTTCTATCTAACTGTATATTTGTACACCCATTAATTAACCTCTCTTTATCCCTCTCATTATTTAATTTTTTTTTTTTTTTTTTTTTACTTAGAGATGGGGTTTCGCCATGTTGCCCAGGCTGGTCTTAAACTCCAAGTCATCCTCCTGCCTCAGCCTCCCAGTGTTGGGATTATAGGCGTGGATGAGCCACCATGCCTGGCCTCTCATTATTTTTTAACTTAGAAATTTATATTTGTATATTTTGAATCTGTCAATCATTCCTTTCTGATTCCTTTCAACATTAATTATCTTTGAAAACTATCTTCATTCCAGAGTCTGATATTCTATTTTGATTTACTGTATTTTTATATGATTTGTTATTTTCTTTTGTTTTCTTTTTTTTTTTTTGAGACAGAGTCTGGAGTCTGGCTCCGCTGCCCAGGCTGGAGTGCAGGGCTGCGATCTCGGCTCACTGCAAGCTCCACCTCCTGGGTTCACGCCATCCTCCCATCTCAGCCTCCCGAGTAGCTGGGACTACAGGGGCCCGCCACCATGCCCGGCTAATTTTATTTTTGTATTTTTAGTAGAAACAGGGTTTCACCGTGTTAGCCAGGATGGTCTCGATCACCTGACCTCGTGATCCCCCTGCCTCCAACTCCCAAAGTGCTGGGATTATAGGCGTGAGCCACTGCGCCCGGCCTGTTATTTTCATTTAAATTTAAAATCATCTCAATAAAATTGCATGCATGGTGTGCATTGAAATGGAAGTGATATGAAGTTCCTTTACTTGTATTACAACTCCCATTAGTACTTGTAAACTTTTAATATATCACAGAAACTATATGTGGGCTATTTATTTTGGTTCATTATGACTTTTAAAAGTATCATTGCTTTGCATCATCCATTTGAATACCTCTTACAACTGGTATAATGATAATCACCTCTTACAACTCTAATTTCTCAGAATATTCTTGATATTTCACCTGTTAATTCTTCAAAGTACATAGTAGATCTTTAATGCCCTTGAGGGAAACATTTGGGGAACTTGCCGGTTTCCAAATTTATAGACCCCATGCTTTGTGAGGTTATAGTCAAGTAAGTATACAACCATAAAGACAAACGCCAATGCAAAAGCCAGGCAGTCAGCTAGGCTCATGGACTGCACAACTAGTTTTCACCCACCAGCCTCTCAGCACACTCAATTCCAGATTGTGCCCAGCAAAATTACATGGTATGTCACAGATCTTTAGGGTTCCCTTCCCCCAAATATCTGAGATCATAAATCTTAAATTCATACATGGTAAGGGTGTAAAATATTTGCAGTTCATTTCTACATATCAAGCCCTCATTTTCTCCACTATTGTATTATATCAGTGTTGATACCACCCACATTTTTTAGTTAGAAGCCAATTGAGTTGAAAGATTGGCCTTATTCTTACTCCAGCTCAGATACTGGTCTGGCAACAGTAACCCAATTTTTTGATGCTTAGTTCCTGGTTATTTCACAATTTAAGTGTAAATGAATTGTTGACTTGAAACATCTTCTTTGCATAAAATCTGAAAACGTATAATTCAGCAGGCGAAAAGTATAAGGCCATCAAGTCTCACCTCAAATGTGTCAGACAGCCAGTGTATATCTGTAATTACTTTCTTATGTCCATTTTCTATTGAAGAGACTGCACAGTGTCTGATATACATTGCTTCTTTATTACTCTCCGGTTCAAGGAGAAACATAGGCTGAAAAATATTAAAAGAAAGTTAAGTGCTAATTTCAGAGGGCTGATGAATGAACTCACACTTTACTCATCATCCCAATTAAAATTAACAATTTAGAGATACACTAGTTCAAGGAAAATCATAAATTAGTGTTTCTATATATCATATATTTAGGGAATAGTTTGGTCTAAGACTGTATCTCTAAACTTAGCAAGTATTATTGACCTACTCCCTAAGGAATCAATGAGACATCTCATTCTAGAGGGAGTATTTCTTTGTGCCTATAGAAGGCCGCATCTCACCATTCTTTGGTAAGAGACTTGTTGATGTTAAAGCTGAAGAACTGAGCTGGAGTAGATGTGTAATATGGTGGGTAGGTATGGAGTTGGGAACTGAGGAATCTTCTCAACCCTCTTAACAGAATCCATAGCCCCACAAAACCATGGTGTATTATCATCAAATATGATGTAACCCCTTCATTTTATACATGAGAAAAGCTATCCTGCTGAGGTGAGGTGGCACGTCCAAACTCACAGGACTACGGTCCACAGCCTGGGTATCCGCTCTTCTGTCCAGTGCTCTTTCAATCACCTCACTTTAGGCAAGTCACATGGTCCCTTCATTTCATTTAACAATAACAACCAGACAGAACTTCATATCCTTGGGTAGATGGTGCAACTTGATTCATTGTGTTTTAATCAAGGGCCCACATAAAAGTGATTCAGAACATGTTCACAAGCACAGGTGAAGGCTTGGGAAATAACATTCTTTTATTTTTTCCTTTTTTCTCTTGAGTTTTTATTAGCCTTGGCAACTATATTATGTACTTTCCCATAAACTCTTAAATGGAAAAAACTTGCAAATGAAATGTTATAAAAAGCTTACCTTCAGTGTGGCTTTTTTACTTCTACTACCACCTGCCTTAACGTTTTCTATGCGATCTGCATGTGTGGTGATATCCCACATGACAATCTAAAACAGAAATAAATGTTATCATAACCTTTTCAGAAAATATCTAATTGAGTCTTAATTTTCTTTTAACTATTGGTTTGTAGCCTGATAAGTCAATCACCATAGGAGATAATCAAATTTAGCTTGTATCTTAAGTGAGTCAGCAATTTTTAAAGCTAGTATAAAAATAATGTTTTCTTCTCTGTAAAAGTATCTTTAGCACTTTCATTTTTGTGCTCACATTAATAAATGCCAGTATTTTTAAAAAATCCAAAATAAATATCATGCAATTCCCTTTGCTTTGGGAAAAGTTCTTCCTCTGTTTTTGGAAATGTGCTGTGATTGTAAGGACCGTTGCTTTGGACCCAGGAAAAAACAGCCCATACTCCAGAATTGAGTACAAACACCCAACTGTCCAAAGAAGGCTTGGAAGTGATGATTTCGATTTAACTGAATGGCCAACTCTGAATTCTTATGTATCTAGATGGCCATTTTTTAAAAAAAAGTCAGGATAAGGTAGAAATGTAACACTAAATTAGGTTTCCAATGACTAAAAGGTATTTCAGTACACTAAAGTTTTAACAAAATGTTAGGAGTACAGAATTGTAAGTGATTTTATTTTCATCATGTGCTTTTCTGAAACATTCTAAAATAAAGTCACATTACCTTTGTAATGAGTGAAAAAGGCATTTCAGGATTTGCAAGGCTTGGAGGATGGGCTCTGAGTCATTATGACCCTCAGTTATTGTTGAACAAAACTGAGGGAGAAAAAATTGTTTTCCTGGTTATTTTGGTTCTGGATAAACAGACATGGAAGCTGCAGGCATTTACATTTTAACCGCAAGGAAGTATTTCAAGCCACACACACAAAAATTATATACCCTTTTAATGGTCAAACCGACTCAGTCACAATGAATTTAAACTTTGACCATAAAACAGTTTTACGATTGTTTTGCTTCACTAGAGAAACAGTATATTGGAGGATAGGATCTAAATTTGGTATTAGATAACTTAAAAAGAAGATAAAAGCAAATGGTATTTATCTATCTACATATAATCTATATATATCTCTATCTATCCATCTATAAATTCAGTGATGTATGTATGCTTTCTAGTGAATTCCTGTTTAAGTTCCGAATCATCTCCTAACTCCTACTCCCTAGGAAATTTCAGAAGAGGCCTTTTTTTCCAAGAAGTAGTAATGCTTGTAGCTTTTGTTCTTCCATGGAATCTTATACAATATGTGGTTCGGTCCCAGCAACACAAATAGATTTCACTCAGTTCTGTTTCAGTTTTGAAGCTGGGTTACCCCATGAACACCTCAGGAGTTGATACCATGTGTAACACGTCTCTATACCCTGCTTCCTGGTGTGGTGTCTGGCACACAATTGGCATGCCTTCCTTCTGCTGAATTGAATCCTTAAGTCCAAGGAACTGCCAAATCAAAACTTATTACCAAAGCTTGTCTACATTAATACATAGCTGAAAAAATTCCGTAAGTACCTGCCCATTGATACAGCCTCCAGCAATGATATTAGGATCACTTGGACAGAACTTGAAGCAGAAGATGTCATCTGGGCTCTCCAGCATTAACTAAAGTAAACCCAGCAAATTCATGAAAGAATGAGAAAACAGATTAAGATCATGGCTAGAAAATAATATTAAGACAGTTAAAAGTCTAATTTTGTAGCTATCTATAATAAGCAAGGTGTGTAGAGAGCCTATTCTCAGAGTTCTGCCTCTGAACTAAAAGCTGCTTTTGCTGAATTTTATTGTGCACATTGGCCATAAGAGGGACAGTGAGTATGTTCTCAAGAGGACCCAGGTATCCCCCAACCCACCCCTCAGTAGAAACAAACTGTAGTTATTTGGGGAGCATGTTACAATGTTTATAAACAAAAAGACTATGAAATTCGTGTTCCTTGAAAACCATGGAAGGGAAGCTCTGTGAGGACAGGATCTGTGTCTGTTTTGTCGCTTGCTGAATACTGAGCCAGGCACTCCTGGAGTGGAGAGGAGATCTACAGGGTAGAAAGGTTAGAAAACTCTAGTGAGAGAGTGGCACTGTTTTCGTGGCTGACAAGAAAGGGTTAGAGATCTTTTATTTTGATCTCTGGGTCTATAATCATTAAAGTATTTAGAATCTATTACAGTAAAACTACCTTAATTCAAATGAATTGGGAAAAAGGAAGAAGGGGAGGCCAGGGTTTATTAGGGAAAGTCTTGATTATGCAATACTTTTTAGAAACAAAATATTATTATATTTAAAACATTGAAATAATCTAACACTATACACCACCCACCCACTAAGCAGATGTCTTATTGAGCAGACCATGAAAACTAGAACCCTGTGTAGCAAACCCAGCCTTCAGCCTCATTTTATTTGAATTGCTATGGGTTTTGGTTGGTTTGAGTGGGGTTTCTGTGTGTTTTGGTTTGGTTTTAGTTGAGCTATTTAAAATTGGGCAATTTCATACAAAATTCCAAATTTCTCAATTCTCTTAACAATGGGACCACCTGGCAACAAGAGGGCAGCCAGCCTACAGACAGGTAATGCACTCTCCAAGGCCGCAGTCTGTACCACTCCCCAGTGCTCTCCCACACATTCACTTTTATTTATTATCCAGTGATCCTTGGAATTGAGGAAACCCATGTGAAACTAAAATCTATTTGCATTTGACCAATTGGTATTTAAGTCCATAAAAAAAGTTTGTTTTAAAAATAGTTTAAACATTCTTCTTACGACTTTTGAAAAAAATAGCATGTTGATTTGTTCAATAAACAAATTGTAAACTTTAGTTTTGCTCAAACTGAATGATGACAAGTTCTGCATTGAAGAAAGCCTAGCTTTATAAATGTTTACAACATTACATGATTATAAAGTACTTTGCAATAAAAACTGCTAAAGGTATACATGAAAGTAGTATTTGAAAATTTAGGCTATATGGGCAACTCTTCCTAATTACCTGAGGATGTATAGGATCAGAGAAGCTCCAGAAAAGAATCAGTGATGGCTGCAGCAATAATTTACCAGAAAAGTGAACTCTGTCTTCAAAAGAAAGTCGCACGGCCACCGACACAGCTATTAGCCCTGATTGAAACACATGTAGAAATTAAAGTTGGCAACAACTATACATGGAGAGGTGTCTCTAGCTTTTGCTTTTCTACACAGCCACTCTTCATTTTCACTTTGTCCATAGGAGACCAAGAGTTTTCTTAGAGCTCTGTTGGCTAATGTGGTTGCCACTAGTTACATGTCACTTATTTAGCACTTGAAATCTGGCTGGTCCAAACTGACATGTACTGTTAGTATAAAATATACAGGGGACTCAGAAGATTTTGGAAGAAAAGAAAATCTTGTTTTGTTTCTTTTTTGTGAGGAAAGGGCTAGTGGAGGGTGAAAGGAGGAAGAAAGAGGACAAATACCTCTCCTTCCATGTTTCCACCTTTGCACAACCCTACCTACCTCCCTTGGCTGCTGAGCTCTATAAAGGAGGTACATTTCCTCTTTTGTCTAGTAATCAGAAAGGCAGTGTTAGGAGGAAGAAATTTAGCTTTGGGAGAGCAATAGGCCCAAGCCAAACCCAGACTCTGCCTATGCCACCTGGGTGACCTGGGCAAGTCACTTCCCTGAGTTGAGCTTGGGTCTTTTTGTTGTGAAACAGAGATGATGACAGGTGTGTGTCCTACAGGGTTGTTGGGAGGACACCTGACAGTGAAGATGTGGAAAGCACATGGCAGGTACCTAGTGAGCACAGAGCAAAGGGAAGGTGTCTTATTGACATTGAGCTAGTTTGCAATTTTACATATGAAAGCAACAGACAATTTCAGTGTTATCACAAAACGGAATCCCCATCATTTCCATCTCACCATAGATAGTTGGATGCCATGAGACACAGGTAATCATTTTCTCCGTTGGGCTATGAAGGTCGGTAAAGGACTGGTACTCTTTCAGGTGGGTATCAGTCTTGTCCCCAAAGGTGCCTTCTTCTTCTGCGAGGTGTTTCCAGTCATCAATAAATGTGTTCGTGATTTCATTTTGCTGCAGGGCTATTTCAACACTAATTTGTAAAAATAAAAAGCAATTAAGATACTGGATTTTAGTATCCACTAATGTGACTATCTTAGCAACTCCTTCTCCTTCCTTTATACTGAACAAAAAATAATAATTCTCAATTATATTTGGTAATAATGATTAATCTCATGTGAAATAAATGACTTAAGAGAAAAAAAATCATGGTGGCATGTTACTCAGAACTTCGAGCAACTTCATGATCTGCCTCAGTTTCCAAGCCAAGGCTGTACTCTCTCCAGGTCAATGCCTGAGCATGCAGCTGCAGGGATGGCTGGGCCTGGCCAGTCCTCCTTGTGCAGCACTCCCACAGCAGGCATCTTTGCTCTGGAGCTCCTGCTGGGTAGGCTGAGAATTTGTCTGATGCTCTACCTTCCTAGTCCTGTCTCCCACTCCTTTATTTTTCACAGTGTAATCCTCAGTAAACTTCTGCCTCTAACTTGATGTCATTTGCTTCCTGGAAAGCCCCAACTGTCACAAATGGCAATTTTCTTAGGCATATTCTGTACTAAATGATCACTTATCCTAAACAGGATAGCCCCAATACATACGTAATTCAAAACAACAAATAAGAGATTCCGAACAAAGGAAGAATTGGAGTTTAGAAGTGTGTGCGTGTGTGTCTGTGTGTGTGTGTGTGTTTGTAGTTTTAGTTGTCACAATGCCTGGGAGGTGCTACTGTGTTTAATTCCATTACCAAACCTCCTGCAATGCATGAGACAGTCCCCAAAATGAAAAAGTAGCCTGCTAAAAATACTAATATTGTTCCTTTAAGATACCATCTGAGTGCTAGGATCATTTGCTAATAGTTAAGGACCTTGGTTTGACAGGCTCCTGCCTTAAAACAGTTCCTATGATAATGATTGTCCCTCTTTATGCTTAGGTCTGAAAGCTCTGCATACTCCCAAAGTCGCTGAGAGCCCTCCCACAATTAGAATGCCACCCAAGGTTTTGCCCTAATGATCAAAACTGTAAACTTCTTGGTTTTATATAGGTGTGGTAAGCTGAAAAAGTGGTTCTCAATTATGAATTTCTTAAAATAAGAAAAAACCCTTTAGATAGTTCAATATAAACAGTAAAAATAGATACTCCTAAAATATAAGAAAGGGCACCATTTGATACCCCTGTCATTGATCATTACACTACCAGTCATTGCCTAATTGAGTCCTCTCTTGGTTAAATTCTTCTTGTACTTCATCTTTCAAAATAGACCCCTTTCCTAAGACCTGGCCACTTAAAGTGTGGTCCAGTGACCACCAACATGACCTGGGGCTGTTAGAAATGCAGAGTCACAGGCTCCACCCCAGACTTACTGAGTCAGAGCCTGCATTTTAACAAGAGTCCTCAGGTGATTCATAAGCACATTGAACACTGAATAACCCTGTGTAGAGGACTGTCGAGACTTAAACAGTTTCCAGTAGAAGCATTAGTAAGCATTTTCCAAATCATATTTCTTTCTGGTTAAGCCTAAATGAGAAAGGAATTCTCATGAGAAAAGTTAAAGACGTGGCTTTCGCTCTGGTTTCCTGATTCTACCTCCTCAGCCAGAATGGGGAAGTAATTCAAACAGAAGAAGTGAAAACACATCTTTCTTCTGGTTTCCGGTTTCTTGCTTTCCTGGAACCATGTGGCTCCTGAGAGTAACACATTGGAGGCTGGCAAAACTGTTGTCTAGGAATTTTAACTCTGAAAGGAAGGTTTCTTAGTTGTTTTGTGAATCCCCCTGAAGTTCCTCTCTCTTGTCTCATGTCATTGCCTTCTTTTCAAATAATGCTTCCCTTAAGTTTGTTTTAGATAAAATTTTGTGAGAAAGAAATTTCCCATTTCTAAAAGGGCTTTCTTCCAGAACAAAATCAGACTTACCTTAATTAAAAACTACTGAATAAACCTTAAGCAGTTTTAAAGCTGGAAGTTACATTTGCAGTGATATAAACATGGGTTTCTTATTTATTCTTGGCCAGTGCTATTATAATTCCTGTGCCAATTTTCCTCTTTCTTCTTATAGATCTGACTTCTCCTTCCCACATCTCAGGGAGGGAATCATAAAGTTGTCCACTATTCTTTTCTTTATAAGCATGGCAATTCAGAGGAAAGAATAAAAGTCCAGGTCTAAAGATAATATACAGTGTGGATTTATTTTGAACATTTTTTATTACCTCAATATCTAGTTTTCTCTGGATATTGATTATATGTAAACAAACTTCTCATTTTTATTGTTCTTACAGGAAAAATTATAATGACTACTAAATTTTGATAAGGGGAGGGGGAAACTCAGGTTTTCTTATTTCTACCTCATTGCCCATATAGGAAAAATTATAGCATCCTTCCTGTGAATGAGTGGCAAATAATGTTCTCTCTGAATCATTAACTGAATTTTTGAGCCAGAGTCTCCCTTGGCATAGGTAACAACTTTGAAAGTTGTTGGAATTTTCAGGATATTTAGTGCAGTCTGAAAGAACCAATGACATTTCTTAAAAATAAAAAAGCTTCACTTGGGCTATATATGAACTTGACTACCAAGTTTTTAATTTTGGAAAGAAACAGAAACCAGCCTATCGAATATAACTGACAGACTTGTCCTCCATTGGATCCACTTCTCTAAACTCTAGTATCAGCTTGATGAGAACTTGTCAAGTTGCTTCTCTGGTTTAGAAGCCCCAGAACTCTACCCAGGGTCCTACTAACAGCTTAGGGGGCATTTTGAAGATGCTTCTCTTTCAAAGCCAGTAAGAGTGCAGGAACACAGGAATTGGTGATAAGAGGGAAATGTCCAAAAAGACATTTGAATTCAGGTTCTCATCTACAAAGATATTTTTGCAAATACTTATCATCATCATAACGTCCACAGCATTCTCCTCATCCTACAAAAAGTTAATGAAGAAGAGGAGTTAGGAGTGGAGAAAAAGACTTACATAAAAGTAACCGTGGTAAATACAAGTAATTGTTAATTTGCAATTAGGAAAACATTCTCACACACTCAACTCTTCACACTGTTTGATGTGGCCTTAGCTTGAGAGGGCTAAGATGTTGCATAGCAATAGAAAGGAAAGAAATACTGAATCTGTAGAATGTGTCATACCTGACAACTGTCTTCATACTTTTTATCTAGATACCATATATGGGATTGTTTATTTGGACCTGTTATTCTATGTAAACATATACATTTTATGTTTTATTTTTAAAATGTATAATATGCAATTTTTTACCTTATGGATGCATTGTTAAGAAAATCAACCAAAGGCTTTGATTGTTTGAGTGTCTCTTTTTCCTCTTCTGAGAATTCTCTTGGATAATATTGCGTAGTAGCATTTTTAGGATATGTCCTAATATATTAAAAGAAAATTCAATACCAAAGATTAGGTCAAAGAAGAGCAAATATGGGCCACAACAGGTCAAAAGTGTGTCTCTGTGACGATGTTAGGATATTATTTTATTTTATATTTAAATTATATACATTGAATTTTCTTTATCCTAGACAACTGATATTGACCACTATTCAAAGTCTACATTAATTTTTCTCCAACATAATCAAAAAGATCTTATTTTTGTAAAATTTGTATTTAGAAATCATTTCAAACTTACAGAAAAGTTGTAAGAAGGGTATAAAGAATTCCCATACACCCTTCACCCAGATTCATCAATTATTAATGTTTTGCTATCTTTGTCGTTCTCTCTATCTCTTCATTAAGTCAGTGTCCACTTCACCCCATCGTGGGACATTTGGCAATGTCGAGAAACACTTTTGGTTGTCACAACCTAGACATGTTACCGGTGTCTAGTGCATAGAGCCCAGGAATGCTGTTAAACACCCTACAAAGCACAAGACAGCCTTCCCTCAAAGAGAATTATCCAGCCCCAAATGTCAATTGTGTTGAGGTTGAGAAACTCTGCTCTAAACATACAAAACCAGGAATAAGATACATTTCAGCAGTGATGGTGGCAGGAAGACTTGCTCCATCTAGTATGCTCTTAGTGGCCTCTGTATGTGAACACGTCATATGGCATTGTATCTTTGGGCTTTATTGTCAGTCTCAAGTACTAGACTGGGTGAGCCCTTGATCTCGGCATGTGGAGCTTGGAAAAGTCACATGGCACAATCATTAAGAGTGTGGACTCTGGTGACTGGCTGCCTGGCTTTGAAGCCCGCTTCTATCATTTACTAGCTATGTGACCCTTGAGCTAATTATCTAACCTTCTGTACCTGTTTTCTCATCTATAAATGAAATTCTTAAAGTAGCTAGTTCATAGTGTCATTGTAAGGATTGAATGTGTTGATACATGCAAAACTTTAAAAACAGTGCCTACCACATTTTAAGTGCTCAACAAAATACTATGTAGTATTTGTGTTTGTTGAACAAATGTCAGTACAACGCAGAATGTCTCTGTGAGAGATAATATATTAAATGGAGAGTAATCAGACAAAGCGGTAAAGGGAGTTTTGAGTATGTTTACTAGAATAATTCATTTTTTTTCCTTGTTTAGGTCAGTATCCATAGCAGAAGGAAGAGTGGTAGAAAGAAATAATATTAGTATTGGAACCAGAGAGACCTGGGTTCAAATCTCAGCTTCGCCTTTTAATTTCTACTCTCTAGACAGGGTTAAGTAAAAAAAAAAAAGCTGGGTGCGGTGGCTCATGCCTGTAATTCCAGCACTTTGGGAGGCCGAGATGGGCGGATCACGAGGTCAGGAGATCGAGACCATCCTGGCTAACATGGTGAAACCCCGTCTCTAATAAAAGACACAAAAAATTAGCCAGGTGTGGTGGTGGGCGCCTGTAGTCTCAGTTACTTGGGAGGCTGAGGCAGGAGAATGGCATGAACCTGGGAGGTGGAGCTTGCAGTGAACCAAGATTGCGCCACTGCACTCCAGCCTGGGCAACAGGGTGAGACTCTGTCTCAAAAAAAAAAAAAAAGATATGTTTTTGGTGGTTTTATCAAAGTAGCAACATGCCTAAGAGTCACTCTTACTTTCAAAATATGATTTGTTTTGTTGTTTTTCAGCAAAACTATTCATTATTGCTTCAGGTTTAAATTATGCCCAAAACATTGGGCTTTCATTTTTAACCTCTTTTTGCTTCAGTTTCTCTATTTGTAAAATGGGGACAGTGCCTACCTCAGACAGCAGTTGTGAGGATTGAGTTGATGTGTGTAAAAGCACTTAGAAGAATGCCTGGTATGTGGTGGGAACACTAGGCATTTGCTTTCACTGTCATTCTTCGAACTTCATCTTTGATTTTTCTTGACTCCCTCCAATATAATCACATATCCTACCTTCTCCACCTCGTAACAGCTACCCTTCCTAATTTCCTGCTTGAAGTACCAGCCTTCTCCCAGTCATCTAGGTTTAAACCATTTGAGTTCCTTTTAATTCTTTGAAAAAACTTTTTTTTTTCATTTTGTGGGTCAAGATCTCCCTTATTTCTCATCTGTTTACTCCTTCTACTTAGGAACACTGCCACTATTATTATTATCCGTCTGTATTCTGAGTCTACCTACTGAGTCTACCCTGGCTGACTCATTCTTGGGACTTGTCTGTACCCTAGTAGGAACATAAAATAAATCTCTGGCTGGCTTGACTTAGAAATTTGTCTCAAAATTCAAGTTCCTTTGGTACTAATATCACCTCTCTCCTTCCTCTCTTGCACTCACTTCTTGATATTTATGGATGTCAGATGTCCTCCTTCCCTGCCAGGACTTGACTACCAGTTCTTGCCTTTCTCTTTACCTCCTCTTGTTTTGGCCTGTCTGTTCATCTTCTTCTCTTGTTTCTGACTCATTTCTTGGCCCAACCTTTGGAGTCTGTATATATGTGCCCTGACTTTAACATTGCATTTTCATGGCTTTTAACCTGTTAGTTCACATAGATCTGAAAAGTATCTTCTGTATTGCATTCCATGTTGCTGAGCCCTGCTTCTCCTGGTCATGACCTGTCTTATTGTATATTTCATAGCTCTTCACTTAACAGTGAATTCAAATCTGTCATCATTCTGTACATTCTTCCTTACCTATATCCTTTTCTTCCTGTTTTCCCTCTTCCATTCCTTTTTCCCCACCATTTAATAAATATATGCCAGGAACTGTCCTAGGAGTTGGGAACATAGCAGTAAACAAAATATACAAAGTTTTTATCTCACAGAGCTTAAATTCCAAGGGCAGAGTGAGGAGAAGAGAGACAATAAAAAACACAAATCAAGTGATTATAGCACAATGGAGAAAAATAGAGTAAGGGGATAGATGGTAATGGAGTTGTTACTTTTTTTTTTTTTTTTTTTTTTTTTTTTTTTTGAGATGGAGTCTCGCTCTGTTGCCAGGCTAGAGTGTAGTGGCACGATCTCGGCTCACTGCAACCTCTGCCTCGCGGGTTCAAGCAATTCTCCTGCCTCAGCCTCCCAAGTACCTGGGATTACAGGCACAGGCCACCACGCCCGGCTAATTTTTGTATTTTTAGTAGAGATGGGGTTTCACCATGTTGGTCAGGATGGTCTCGATCTCTTGACCTCATGATCCACCCACCTCAGCCTCCCAAAGTGTTGGGATTACAGGCGTGAGCCACGGCGCCCAGCTGAGTTATTGCTTTTATATAGGAGTGTCAGGGAATGCCTCATTTGAGCAGAGATCTGAATGAAGGAGGGAATAAACACAAGGGAAGAGCATTCTATGTAAAGGACTTGTAAGCGTAAACACATCATGTATGAGTATGCATGGTAAATCAAGGAATGAAGAAGCCAGTGTGGCTGGATGGATGAGCAGGGAGAACTGTGGGAAATTAGGGCAGAGGGGTAAAGGGATCTAGATCATATGAAGCATCGTAGGTTCCTTTGGGATGACAGGCCATTGGAAGGTTTTGATCAGTGACATGATCTGACTTGCATTTTAATAGGATTACCAGGGCTTCTCTATGGAGAATAGAATGCAGGAGAGAAAGGATGGATAGAGGAAGTCCACTTAGAAGGAATTATAGTAATCCAAGCAGGAGATGATGATGAATGGTCTAAGGTAATAGCAGTGGGTAAATTTTGAAGATAGACCCAACAAAATCCAAGGCTTTTGGTCTGAGTAATTAGAAGAATATCATTACCATTTACAGAGAGGAGGAAGATTCAGCATGGGCAGAGGCAGGAAGAGGTGGAACCGCAGGTATTCTGGGAACTGGAAGCAACTCATAGGGCTGGCACACAGAGAGCTTGTTCAGGAACAAGGGATGATGGGGCTGGAGAGGCAGACAGTGCCTCGTCATGGAGGAAGGAGAACCTCATATGCCATCCTAAGGGCTCTGGATGGATGTATTTTTTAAGTGATGGAAGCCAGAGAAGAAACCTAGACAATGAAGTAACACCATCTGATTTGATGTTTAAGAATGATGACTTAGGAGGTAGAACAGAGCAATGAGGGGCAATTGTAATATGCCAGATGACAGATGACCAGCACTGTCATGATTAACAGCATCACTCATTTTCCTACTCCAGCCTTTACAATCTTCTATACTTGTATCTCATTTTCCTGTTATGATTTTTAAAGGCATTATTGAATATAATTAGATCTTCCTGAATTGAATTACTCTGTGGAGATCTATGTGTCATCATCATTAATCCATTTCTATTTATTATAAAGAGCTCTCAAAATAATAATGGATGTTATCAGATTTTACTGTAACTGGCTCTAAAATTACATACACCCATCACATACTTACCATTTTGTCTGAGTGCTTATGTCCTTTATTTGGGGGATTACTTGCATGCCAACATCTTTTTCAAGTTGTTTAAGGGTAAAATTTTTATCTGGGTAGGCTGTACATTCAATATAGGCATCTTTTACACTGGAAGCATTCTGGTCACTGAACTTAATTGGTGCACCAAATTCACTTCGTTTTCGAGAAATCATATATGTAATCTGTAACACATGTAAACAGTAAAGGTAACACAATGAAGTCCCTGAAGAAAAACTGATGTATAGGCAATGTTGGTACTCTGCCCAGATCCGTTCATAGCCCTTTGTGCACTTTCTGTGAGTGCCTCCAGCTTTGTGTGCTTTCCATTCGCACAAGCAGCACCTGCTCCTCCTCTTTGGAGGGCTGCTCTAGGGCTATCAGGACCACTTTGCCAGCAGGTGCAAAGAACAGGAAGTAACTAGTAGTTTCATCTTGACTAATGGTAGACTGGCAGGAGGGATACATAAATCCTTCTCCTTGGCTTCTGTTTGGAACAACTCTGAGGTATAATTTACACTCCAGAATTCCTCTCCGGGTTTGGCTGAAGCCTTCCCTCTGCAGACTTTTGCCAGAGAGTGCAGCCTGGCAGGGTTTCCTCCATATCCCTGTTCAGCTGCTTGTCGTGTTCTCTTCTGGAGCACTTTCCTAATAAACCACTCACACACAATTCCCCCTCACAGGAGTTCCTTTGAGAGGGAATGCCACTATATTAGCTTCCTACAGCTGCCATAACCAAATACTACAAATGGGGTGGCCTAAAACAACAGAAACTTATTCTCTTACAGTTGTGGAGGGTAGAAGTTTGAAACTGAAGAGTTTGAGGGTTGTTTCCTTCTGAAGGCTCTGAGGGAGAATCTGTTCCATTTCTCTCCTGGCTTCTGGTGACAGCCAGCAATCCTTGTGTTCCTTGGTTTGTGTATCCATCTTTCGAGCCTCTGCCTGCTTCTTTACATGCCATTCTCCTTCTTTGTCATTCCCATAGCCATCTTATCACAAGGACACCAGTCGTATTGGATTGGGGCCTACCCTACTCCAGTATGACCTCATCTTAAATAGTTATACTTGCAATGACACTATTTCCAGATAGAATCACATTCTAGGGTGCTGGAGGTTAGAAGTTCAATATACCATTTTTTGGAGACAAAATTCAACCCATAACACCCACTTAAGACAATGACCATTCTTCTGTAAAAGCAAACCAAAACAACACACCAAAAACTATGCCTCCACAGCAAACACAGTAAACCTTATGAATTCCTCAGGAGTAAGGGTTGTTCAGCTATAGGGAGGTAATGATTACAGATCATATTTAACCCTCTAACCTGCTTTGTAGATTCCGTAACTGATTCTTCCTCAATTTCTTTTTCACTGCCCAAAGAAACCCATGGTTTAGAGACAGGTGGTTTATAAATATACACATCTTCAGGAATATATTCTTTATATTCCTCTTGTTCTTCTGATACTTCTGGGGGCTAAAGTAAAATAAATAGCATTCTACAATATATGCCCAAGTTTAGGTTATAGCTATATGTATATATTTTGCAATAAACTTTACTTTTATATAAATTCATTAAGTACTGTCTTACTTTTTTTTTGTCAGTTCATACTTTTGAATTATGAAAAGGAAACAAAGCAAAAGACAGGAAAAAGAAAAAGAGATCTCAGGAATACAGAAAGAAGAAAAAGACAGTAGACAAGAAGATATATATATATACACACACACAACTCTACATATAGATGTGTATATATATACATACACACACACACTGCTGCTTTATTTGTAACAGTAAAAAAAAAATCAACCAAATGAATATCAATAGAGGAATGGATTGATGACACTGTGGTAGAACCATAAAATAAAATTCCATAGAGCAGTTATAATGAACAAATTTTATCTACATATATATGGTATCTAAATATACTGATACTTATAGATCCTAGAATTTTATAATTTGGTGAAAAATGAAGTTGCAGACTGAGTATAAAAATGACACAATTTTTATGTGAATGCTAAGTTAATAAGACTATAAAATCTATTATTTGTGGAACATAAATATATGGTAAAAGTATAAAACCACAGACAAGAACAGTATGTAACAATTTAGAATAATGGTTCCTCATAGGGAGGAGTGAAGAAAATGGAATTAGGGAGGATACGAGAGGGAGTGGAATATTGTCTGTAATTTTTATTTATTTTGTTAAAAAGTTTCAAAGTAAATATAAAAATTAATATTTTAAAATTCTGGATAATGAAGTGTAGATATTTGTTATACTACTCTCTAGTTTTTTCTATACATTTAAAATATTTCATAACAATAAGAAATTAAAAACAGAACAGCAATCATAAAAATAAAATTAAAAATGTTAAGGCTAAATGAAAGATGATTTTTAATTGTAAACTGTTAGCTTTTATTTATTTTTTTCTTTTTGAGACAGGGTCTCGCTCTGTCACCCAGGCTGGAGTGCAGAGACATGATCATGACTCACTGCAACCTCCACCTTTCCGGCCCAAGTGATCCACCCATCTCAGCTTCCCAAGTAGCTGGGACTACAGGCACAAGCTACCATGCCTAGCTAATATTTTTATATTTTGTGGTGGCAGGGTCTTGCTATGTTGCTCAGGCTCATCTGGAACTCCAGGCCTCAAGTGACCCCGCCTCAGCCTCCCAAAGTGCTGGGATTACAGGCATGAGCCACTGTGCCTAGCCTAGATATTTTTTAATTATATGGTTTCCCTTTATTCTTATTGCTTATTGGACAGCCACACAAACCTCTCTGTCATCCTCAAACAATTTAACCAAACCTCCCAAATTGCTTCCTTCAATTTGACCAAACAGGGATGGAAGATCAGAAAGAGAGTCTCGTACATCTGTTACCTTTCTTGCACACCTTGAACACAGGGCTTTACCTATATGAATCCTCATGAAAGCCCAGGAAATGTGCAATAATGGTGTCACTGTTTTACAGATGAGAGGCTCAGTAACTTACTCAAAGTCATGGAGATGGCAAGAAGAGAACTAGGAAAGCGGTACTCCAGATTCACTGTTTCCTCTCTCACGAGGTCAACGAAGGGCAAATCTGTTACCCTGAGATACTTGATTTAGTTCATCCCCCATTTACTACTTACTTATTCTAGGTGCCAGAACCTGATCTGGGTCCCAAAGAAACCAAACTGAACAAGAATAATAATCACTACGTTTAGGAATCCTTGAGAGGTACTGCTTCCGCTTCCTTCTGCTAATCAACAAATTGCCCAGCCTGGGCAACATAGTGAGACCTCATCTCTACAAAAAATAAACAAAATTAGCTGGACATGGTGGTGCATGCCTGTAGTCCCAGCTACTTGGGGGGCTGAGGTGGGAGGACCACTTGGGCCTGGGAGGTTCACGTTGCAGTGACCATGATTGTGCCACTGCACTCCAGCCTGGGTGACAGAGCAAGAGCCTGTCTCAAAAACAAACACAACCACAACAAAAACAAACAAATTACAAGGCCTTCGGGTTTGCTCACATTTAAATAGTTTTCTTTGCCCTCTTCAGTTCCAATAAGATAAAAGTTAAGTCCATATTTGAAGTCTTTGTCATAAACAAGCAGAAGCTCATTTCCAGGATATTCCTACAAAAATATAATTGAGAGAGGAAGTTAATATTCAGTGGTCACTCGGTTTATTTTGACGCCAACACAAAATTCATATTTCTCTAATCAACCAATTATAGAAGATAACCATTGCGCTAATCTATGGCTGATAACATCAAATTGCAAAATTATTTTATTAACTTTAAAAAGCTCTTAAAAATATAATGCATCCAGGGAAATTTACATGCACTTTTACTTCTAACGGGAAAAAATTTTTAAAAAAGCAGTTTTTGTTTGGTATTGTGCTCTGTAGCATGCTTAGAGATAAATCAGAACCAAAATTATGAATTAAACAATTAAAGCAGAAAATAAGGATAGATTCATACTCTAGTTAAAACTGGGCAAAGGTGGAGCACGGTGGCTCATGCCTACAATCCTAGCATTTTGGAAGGCCAAGGCGGGCAGATCACTTGAGCTCAGGAGTCCGACCCCAGCCTGGGCAACGAGGCAAAACCCTGTCTCGACAAAAACAACAATTAGTCGGGCATGGTGGCCTGTGCCTGTGGTCCCAGTTGCTCAGGAGGCTGAGATGGGAGGACTGCTTGAACCTGGGAGGCAGAGGTTGCAGTGAACCATGATTGCGTGTTTAGCCTGGGAGACAGGAGTGAAACCGTGTCTCAAAAAACAAAACAAAACAAAACAAAACAAAAACTGGGCAAGGATGAGCTTTTCTGGGTATGGGATTAGATAACAAGTCATTGATGGAATTTTGCTTTTCACAGAGGATCATCAAACAGGATTCCCAAGCAGGGGTGGGCAAGCTAGCACTTGCCCAAAGCAATGGGGCCAGATTTGAACCAACAACCTCTCCAACTTTTGTTATTATGTACCAGGAACTTCTTGAGGTAGGACTGAAAATAAAGAGGGACATTGTGCTTACCTGGACAATTTTTTTGACTGGGTGGAAATCAGATACTGCAGCTCTGTTGCGCAGGTCCTCAAAAATATCCTCTTTATTGATAAGCTTATAAGGTTGTTCATCTGTGATATCTTCATCTATTCGGCAGTTAAATATTTCCTGGGTCTTGGTGGTTAATACTAAAGGATAAATTTCTGGATGACCTAGGAAAGACAAAGTGGAATTTGAACATTAAATATGACCACTTAAAATATTAACATTAGAAAACATGCAATTGCTTGGTTTTAATAATGATCTTGGTTAAAATTGTAAGACTTTAAAATTATTGTTCCTGTATTTATAGTAAATATATCCATTATTTTTTAAATGCCAAAAACATTTTTAAAAAAGAAGAAAATAACAAGGCCCATAATACTACATCTCAAGGAGAAAAACCTCTATTAATATTTTGCTTAGTTTGGCTGGATATGAAATTCTGGGTTGAAAATTCTTTTCTAATTGGCTAGCCATAAGTAGAAAGCTGAAACTGGATCCTTTCCTTACTCCTTATACGAAAATTAATTCAAAATGGATTAGACACTTAAATGTTAGAAATAAAAACTTAAAAACCCTAGAAGAAAACCTAGGTAATACCATTCAGGACATAGGCATGGGCAAAGACTTCATGTCTAAGACACCAAAAGCAATGGCAACAAAAGCCAAAATTGACAAATGGGATCTAATTAAACTAAAGAGCTTCTGCACAGCAAAAGAAACTACCATCAGAGTGAACAGGCAACCTACAGAACAGGAGAAAATTTTTGCAATCTACTCATCTGACAAAGGGCTAATATCCAGAACCTACAAAGAACTCAAACAAATTTATGAGAAAAAAACAACCCCATCAAAAAGTGGGCAAAGGATATGAACAGACATTTCTCAAAAGAAGACATGCATACAGCCAGCAGACACATGAAAAAATGCTCATCATCACTGGCCATCAGAGCAATGCAAATCAAACCACAATGAGATACCATCTCACACCAGTTAGAATGGCAATCATTAAAAATCAGGAAACAACAGGTGCTGGAGAGGATGTGGAGAAATAGGAACACTTTTACACGGTTGGTGGGATTGTAAACTGGTTCAACCATTGTGGAAAACAGTATGGCGATTCCTCAAGGATCTAGAACTAGAAATACCATATGACCCAGCCATCCCATTACTGGGGATATACCCAAAGGATTATAAATCATGCTGCTATAAAGACACATGCACACGTATGTTTATTGCGGCACTATTCACAATAGCAAAGACTTGGAATCAACCCAAATGTTCATCAGTGACAGACTGGATTAAGAAAATGTGGCACATATACACCATGGAACACTATGCAGCCATAAAAAAGGATGAGTTCGTGTCCTTTGTAGGGACATGGATGCAGCTGGAAACCATCATTCTCAGCAAACTATTGCAAGAACAGAAAACCAAACACCGCATATTCTCACTCATAGGTGGGAATTGAACAATGAGATCACTTGGACTCTGGAAGGGGAACATCACACACCGGGGCCTATTATGGGGAGGGGGTAGGGGGGAGGGATGGCATTGGGAGTTATACCTGATGTAAATGATGAGTTGATAGGTGCTGATGAGTTGATGGGTGCAGCACACCAACATGGCACAAGTATACATATGTAACAAACCTGCACGTTGTGCACATGTACCCTAGAACTTAAAGTATAATAAAAAAGTATATATATATATATATATATATATTTTGCGTTATTTTCTTCTAGTCACTCCATATATACCTCATATGAACTTCTAAATACTGCTTTTAATATTTACCATTATGTCACAAGTATTTTACAATAATATTAAGTAATCTGTCTAAAACATTATTTTAGATGAATTGAATTCTATAGCATAATTTTAAAACATTCTCGTGTTGGTAAGCATTCTAATTTCTTTTCTTGCTTGTTTCCAATTATTGTAAATAATCCTATAAATATGTAGTTTTTAAATTTTTATTGCATTTCAAATTATTTTCTTGGGATAGATTTAAAAAGTGAAATTATTGGTTGGAAGGTATGACCACTTGTTTAGGCTTTCAGCCTGTATTGCTTTCCTAAAACACCCCAACCTCACCCTCTCCCCTGCTGCTCTCTCTTACCAGGTGACTGGCTTTCTATTTCACAGAGAAAACAGGGTCTGAATAGCACTGAATCCTGCCGGGTCCTGCAGCCCTGCCCACCTGCTAATTAAAACGGGCACCACCTTTCTGCCCTTATGCATTCAGAGGACCTGCCCTCCTCAGCCGCCAGGGCCCCATAAACTATTCCTTTCCTTTCAGCTTTTCTTACTTCCATGCCACTTTCCCCCAGCATGCAGATTTGCTCAATGGTCTCTCATTTTAAAGAAACCTTCCCTTAGGGCTGATCAAGGCAGGCGGATCACGAGGTCAGGAGATCGAGACCATCTTGGCTAATACAGTGAAACCCCATCTCTACTAAAAATACAAAAAATTAGCCAGGCATGGTGGCATGTGCCTGTAGTCCCAGCTACTCGGGAGGCTGAGGCAGGAGAATGGCGTGAACCTGGGAGGTGGAGGTTGCAGTGAGCCGAGATCACACCACCGCACTCCAGCCTGGGGGATAGAGCGAGACTCCATAGAAAAGAAAGAGAAGAGAAGAGAAGAGAAGAGAAGAGAAGAGAAGAGAAGAGAAATTTTCCCTTGAGCCTTGAGCCTATATAGGGATCTCTCTTTAGGGCTTCTCTTTTTCACAGTCAAACTTACTATTACTCAATTCCTCACGTTTTTCAAATAGTGACTTCTTGGTTGTATTAACAAACCCTTGGACACAGGAAAGTGGGCAGGGAATCCCTTTACTCCCATCTGGCTGCCAGTCCCAGTATTGCTCTCAGAAGAAGAGAGAGGAGAGGTTCAAGAGGCTTCCATCCCTGGTCTTCCCATGCCTTCTTCGCACCCCAGGCCAGTCCTCAGCAGCAGCATGCCCCAGGAGGGTGGACACTAGAGGACAAAGGAGCATTTTGCCTGCTGCCCTCCCCTTTCTCAAGCCTTCTTCCTATTTTCTTATCTTTCGTATCACTATCATCAGCCACACAGTCTCAGCTCTGCATCTGCCCCCAGGACTCTCTCTCCAGCTCCCAGGATCCACTCCCATCTCCTCCAGCACCCACGCCCCTGGATGTCAGGCCATCCTCCCTCCAACTGCTCAACAGATGTGCCAGCAAGGGGGAAAGTGTCTGTGGCCTCTCATGTTGGAATTTTGAGCTTATTTTCAAATAGAAATATTTTCCCCCACCCCAGGGGCTCTATGGTACAATAATTCAGGTAATTTGGAGGTTTTAAATAACTATGCATAACACTGATTATATGTGAAAGTATATTTCTAACTGCAGTCAGTTGGCCTGACATTGGGAATTCAAGTTGTTCATGAATGAAGGACAAATTATACACTTTTATCTCCCTCAAAAGACTAACCATAACACCTGGCACCTATGAGATGCTCAGTAAGTAACTGTTGACTTGATTCAAATCAAGTGCTCCTCTGCAAACAGACTGCATTTGTGTATCGAATGTGTAACAAAAGTTCTATAGTTCTGCCTGAGAAAACCACAAGGTGGGACTGTGAGACTCACACTGTGCTAGTGTAGAAAAGAAGGCAGCTGTCCCTCATAAACAGAGGCATTCAGGAAGACCAGAAAGCTTTCTACCATCCACGACACTGGAAAGACAGCACCAAAGATTGTTTTCTATGTTATCTGCCCCTACTAAACACACACTTCAAATTCTCCTGGCTTGATATATTTCACACACACACAAAATGATCCTTTCACACTAATTGGACTTTTTCAAGGCAACTCTACTATAGGATCTAACATTCCTTTATCTAGGAGTCAGTAAAACTAGTGGACTATTTCTGGTTCAAGTTGGCAATCAGTGATAACTGCAGATAACTGGCAGCCAACAGATCACACAAAACTTCTATAGTCCAATACCATCACACCCCATCACCATGAGAACCAAACCAGGGCAAGGCCTGATGCTTCTGGCCACCCCACAGGGTCACCAGCCAAATACTATAAAACAACTGCTTGGGTAGGCTTTGAGGCACACACTGAGGCACAGCACCACAGGCTACAGCAATGAGGCTACTGTGATCAGCAATGAGATGGGCTCACTGGAGCCTTGAGATGAGTGGGAGGCTGGTTGCTCCAAGGAGTGTGAGACAAGTGTTGGTGCAGAGAAGGCCCCTTCAGGGCCTTCTGAAGCTGACTGAGGCCAGGAGTGCCAATCACAAGGACAATGTCTGCGAGGGCACTTCTATGGTGCACCTACTGCTGCCAGGGACAGTTTTAAGCACTTTATGTGTATTATTAACTCATTTAGTCTTCACAACAACATTCAGAGGTGGTTACTATAATTGTCTCCATTTTTTTAGCCAAGAAAACTGAGGGCCACAGAGTTCAATAACATGGCCGAGGTCAGCCTCTGGGGAGTTGAAAGTGGTGGTACTGGGATCAAAACCAAGGTCCCTGAACTCTACTATGCTATGCTTTCTCTCTAATGAGTGGACACAAAAGAGCCACGGAGAAGGTCCTGCTTCTCCACACATAGACACGGAGGGAACGGAGATGACGTTCCATAGGATCCAGTGAATGGCAGCTATTCACCTAGCAGGAACCAAAGGCAGACTCAAGTTCTACACAATTCATGCCTCAGAATCTTATTGTGTGCACACAATAGAAGACTATGCAATATAAATCATAGGTTACACATATATTGTCCTACATAACAAGTGTTATTTAAAATAACCCTCATACATTTCAACTGTACATTTTTTTTTTAAACATCTTGGTTGCTATCTATTTTTAAAAACAGCTTTGCTGAGTTATAATTGACAAATGATAAACTGCATACAATATGTACAATTTGATAAATATCTGCACATACCCCATGAAGCCATTACCACTGTCAAGATAAAGAACATACCCATAAGACCCAAATGTTTCCTCCTGCCCCTGCCTTCCAATACACCTCCTTCATCCCCAAGTAACCCCAAGTAACCACTAAGCTGTTTTCTTGTCACTGTAGATTAGTTTGCTTTTTTCTGGAATATTTATAAATGTACTCTTTTTGTTTATCTTCTTTCACTTAGCATAATTATTTTGAGATTCATTCATATTGTTGAATGTAGCAATGGATCATTCCATTGCTGGCAAGTATTCCATAAAAGAAAAAAATCTTTAAGATTTTAAAAAAGAAAATCTTAAGAAAGCTTTAAGATTTCTTGGGATTTTGGCTGTGGGTGTCATATCTGGGAAATCTTTGCCAACTCCAAGGTCACAAAGATTTTCTCCTATGTTTTCTTCTAGAAGTTTTAGAATATCTGGTTTTACTTTTAGGTCTATGATTCATTTTGAGTTAATTTTTGTATATGGTGTGATGTATGGATTGAGTTCACTTTCTCACTTATAACTATCTAACTGTTCTAGCATCATTTGTTGGAAAGACTATCCCTTCTCCACTGAATTACCTTTGGATCTTTGATGAAAATCAATTGACCATGAACATGTGGTCTATTTTTGGACTCTATTCTCATGGATTAATCTATTTATCTGTCTTTATAGTGTCTTTTTATAGTAAAAAGAGTTAATATGAACCTACTTTGTGACAGCCCTATGTAAGGAAATGTGCATGTACTACTAATTTAATTTCCACATCAATCTTATGAGGTAGATAGTCCATCTTGCTTTTCAGATGAAGAAGCAGAGGCTCAGGGAGGTGAAGTCATCTGTGGCCATACAGTCACTAAATGACTTTAAGTCATAAGTTTATGACTTAAACCAGGTCTGTCTAATTTCAAAGCCTGTGCTATTAACCACTTGTGGCAAACACAATAATGTCCCCCTAATATGTTCGTGTCTAATTCCTGAAACTTGTTAATATGGTTTTGCGTGTCCCCACCCAAATCTCATCTTGAATAATTCCCATGTGCAGTAGGAGGGGCCCAGTGGGAGGTAATTGAATCATGGGGGCAGGTCTTTCCTGTGCTGTTCTCATGATAGTGAATAAGTCTC
This sequence comes from Rhinopithecus roxellana, assembly GCF_007565055.1. Classification (NCBI taxonomy): domain Eukaryota; kingdom Metazoa; phylum Chordata; class Mammalia; order Primates; family Cercopithecidae; genus Rhinopithecus; species Rhinopithecus roxellana. The sequence continues at coordinate 67,071,518 of NC_044560.1, read as the reverse complement.
ACAAGACCTGATGGTTTTATAAAGGGAAGTTTTCCTATACATGCTCTCTTGCCTGCTGCCATGTAAGATGTGACTTTGCTCCTCATTCACCTTCCGCGATGATTGTGAAGCCTCCCCAGCCATGTAGAACTGTGAGTCAATTAAACCTCTTTTTTCAAATAAATTACCCAGTCTCAGGTATGTCTTTATTAGAAGCATGAGAACAGACTAATACACTTCTGTATTGTTACCTTACATAAGAAAAGGGACTTGTAGATATAATTATGTTAAGGATCTTTACTTTGTGTTGTTTTTGTTTTTATGTTCTTTTTATTTATTTATTTTTCATTTTTTTAAACATTTATCCCAGATGTTGAAGGTTAAGGATTTTGAGGTAGGGAGATGATTGGGCCTTTGAGATTGGCCCAGTGTAATCCCAGGGGGCCTTACAAGAGGGCGACAGGAGGATCAAAGTCAAGGAAGGAGATGTGACAAGGAAAACAGATGTTATAGAGAATGATTCAAAGATGCTATGCTGCTGGCTTTGAAGTGGAAGGAAGGGGCCAGGAGTCAATAAATACAGTGGCCTCTAGAAGCTGAAAAAGGCAAGGAAACATATTCACCCCTCAGGGCCTCCAGAGATAATCAGCCCTGCTGACACCTTGACATTAGCCCAGTGAAAGTAATTTCGGACTCTTGATTTCCAGAACTGTTAAATAATAAATTTATATTGTTTAAGCCACTAAGTTTGTGGCAATTTGTTACAGCAGCAATAGGCAACTCGTATACCACTAAGTCATATTATAATTTGGACACATTATTTAACATTTGGGAGTCACAGAGCACCTTCATGTCTGTAATGGCCATGATAATGCCTACTTTATAGAGCTAAGGCAATGAGAAGAGTGGGCCTGGCACAAAGTCATTGCTCCACAAATATTAGCTATGTGTAAAAATTATATTTATTCTCCTGAAACCTCTGGGCATTGCCCTGTTAGGCCCTTAAGACTGACAGTTTTTTAATTAGCCTATTGATACCTTGGTTCCTTCTTAGAAAAAGGGATCTCAGTTTCTTGGAGCATGACAGCCATCAGCCCTGAGTAACAGTTGGCAAGGTCAGGGCCCCACCGTAAGGAAGTCAGAGGGGTCCTGATGCTACCTGAGGGGAGTCTGGGAGTAGAGACAGGCTTGAGGAGAAGGGGATGCTAACTCAAAACCTACACTTGTCTCACCATAAAGGTCTGAGGTTAGTTTTTCCTTTCCCTTAAGCAAACATATTCCTAATTTTCAGTTCATTTACTTTCAATGAATACATCTCAAACCATGCCCCTTTATCAGGTTCACAGATTTTCTTACCAGTCAATGCATTTAGTCAAGAAATATTTACTGAGCACCCACTATGTGAAAAGCATGGTGTTACTGCCAGGGTATCCAATCTAGACAGAGAGACAGATATTAAATAATAAAGTACACTCATAGATACAAATCGTGGGCTGGGCATGGTAGCTCACACCTGTAATCCCAGCACTTTGGGAGGCCAAGTCAAGAGGATCCCTTGAGCCCAGGAGTTCAAGACAGTCTGGGCAACATAATGAGAACCCATCTCTAAGAAAAAAGAAGAGAAAAAATAAAAAACAAAAATAAACAAATACAAATTGTAATAAGTGCTATTTGGGAGAAAACAGGCTGAGAGACGGAACTAAGAAGGGTAGCTGTGGTGGTCTATTTAGACAGGAACAAGAGACAACACAACTCATTCACTCATTCATTTATTCAATAATGAGTTATAGTGCTGTTTGCCATGATTTGGCCATGAGTTCAGTGTTAGGGATCAACAGTATACATTACATAAGGAGTATTTAAACAGAAATACACATAAAACAAGGTTATATATTGACTAGTTAATGAAAATGTGACCAGAGGCTCACAGGAACCTAACCTTGTGTTTCCCCTAGGAGTAATAGTTCAGTATTGGCTAATTCAGTATTCAAAGGGACTGTATAGATTCCGTGAACAAGAATTGACTGTACTTTAACTTCAGAATTTTAAGTGCTATGAAAGCAATTAAACAAGGTAATAGGTGACACAGAGGTCAAGGAACATCTCTTCAGGAAGTGAGATAGTGGTCTAGATCTCAACGATAAGAAAGAGGAAGTTGCATAAAGGGAAGATCTAGCTAGGCATCAGGGGCAGCAAAAGCAATGGCCCTGAGGCTGGAATAAATTTGGAACCTTCTGTGCTAAGCAAGGCTGATGGGCTGTAGGTTGGCAAAGAGGAAGAGGAAGCAAGATCAGGACCACTTGAGCACAGGAGTCAGGACCACTGTAAGGTGTGCCCAATTGCAAAGAAAGACCATGGGGGAGTTTAAGCAAGAAACACGAGTTTAAGCATGGTCAGGCTGCTGTGTGCCCAGTGGACTGAAGGAGACTGAGTGGAAGCAGTGATACCAATTAGAAACCTCGGGAACTAATCGATGGGAGGAGTGTGGGGAGGTTTGACTAAGGTTGCAGATGCGAAGATAATGCGAAGCAGATGGGTTTGAGATATATTTTAAAAGAGGTGGAATTCACAGAAGTTGGGGTGGTTTGGAAGGGGTAGGGGGGTGTGGAGGGAGAGAGAGAAAGAAATTAAAGACGACTCCCGTGTTTCACTAACTCAATAAATATTTATCGGGCAGCATATTCTGCCGCAGGCACTGTGCTGGGTGCTGATAACAGAGCCACTGACATTAGCTGACATTTTCCCACTTTTTCCCCACCTCCACACTCCACACCTCTGCCCCTCTCTACTGCCCTGACCCAGGTCATCACCATCTTTTCCCTGGATTATTGGAAAAACTTCCTAACTAGTCTCTTTGCTTCAGTCCTTGCTCCTGCAGTTTACTTCACAGTAGCCAGGACGACCTGACCCTTTAAAAACATGTCAGATGGAGTCACTCTTTGATTAAATATTACCAATATTTCCTCATCCCATATGATTAAAAGACAAAATCTTTACAGTGGACTACAGAGCTTTTAAGTCTTCCTCCTTGTCCCCCTCATTGTCTCCTTTCTGTTTCTAAAAGTGAAGTGTGTCATCTAAGTCAACTCGAAGAGAGAGGTTCCCCCTCCATCCCACCAAAATAAGTTTTGTTATAATAAGATTACTTAGCCTTTACATGTAGGAACAACATTAGGTTAGTTGTCTAAGTTCTAGTTATTTGCTTAAAAACCAGCCTCTTTCCTTGAAATAGTGGCATCTTAGCGTGAAGTACAGATAACTACCTATGAGCAAAAGTTTGAAAAAATACTTATCTGATAAAAGTCTTAAGCTGCAGACTTTACAACTTATAGTTATAAAAGGCCTTTCAATAATCATATAATGAATTTTTAATGAACTGCTTGGTCCAAGTTTGTTTCTTAGTTTGAAATTCTCTACTCTTATTTTTTCTTTAAAAAATTTTTCATTTTATATTTTAATTAGAGTGGTATCATTTTAGCCCATGTACATTTTGATTGATCACTTCAGTTTGCAGTATTCCTGCTTGCTTACTGCATAATTAAAATATTATAAAACTGAGGACGTAAGTTGTAAATTATGTTTCCACTTACCCATGCTCTCCATATTTACTGGTTCCATGTCTTCACTAGCTAGAATATAATAAAAAGAAGTCAAATTTACATTTTTGAATCAAATACATCTCAGTTTATTATAGTCTTTTTTTCTTTTTCTTTTGAGATGGACTCTCGCTCTGTCACCCAGGCTGAAGTGCAGTGGCACGATCTCGGCTCACTGCAACCTCCACCTCTGGGGTTCAAGTGATTCTCCTGCCTCAGCCTCCTGAGTAGCTGGGATTACGGGTGTGCGCCACCACGCCCGGCTAATTTTTGTTTTTTTAGTAGAGACGGGGTGTCACCATGTTGGTCAGGTTGGTCTCGAACTCCTGACCTCATGATCCACCCGCCTTGGCCTCCCAAAGTGCTGGGATTACAGGCATGAACCACTGTGCCCGGCCAGTTTATTATAATCTTTACCAAACCTCAAAACACAAAATATAAGTGCAAACATACAATGAAGAGTTAAACTATCTTGTGAATAATTAGAGAAAATCTGAATAATTGTCTTTCACACTGTTATCTCTTAGTGATATGTTTACTACAGCATTCATTATATAGCATTTAATTGGTATCATAATGAAATTAGTCAAAAGACTAATCCATAAGAATGAATCTCCATATATCTTATTCCTCATTCATTTGACTTTATGACACAGGAATATTTTATTTAATTTGATATGTAAAACCATAATCATTTTGCTTCTAATATATATACAAATACTCCACAAAAAAATCCCATTCAATGAAGAAATAATCCTACCAGCTAATATTGGTTTTGGGCTTTTTTTGCGACGTGATGACTTTTTCTTTTGTTTTGGAGCCATGGTTCTGGCTTGGGCTGCATAAAGAGATGATATTATTAGTAAATTATTACAGTTTGCACACAACTTACAATTTCAAATACTAAACATTATCATTTAATAAACATAAGAATATGTTTTCTTCATAAGAATATGTTTTCTAAGTTTTACCCTGGGCTAAATCAACCTGTATCTTCCTAGAACGGGTGATCTGTGACAAAGGTTTATTGCAACAACAATCTTACTGATGAGATCTTACTGTTCTGGTGGAGCCATTCAGCTGAAGCACACTGTGGTGACCTGCCAGAACAAAGTCTCAGCCACAGGTCCTGCCGTGGAAGCACAACAGAGGACTTGGCTTCCCTACATCTCACTGAAATTCCCATCCCAGGTAGCTGCTCTGTGCTACCTTTTGCTGGGCTTCCCAACAGGTAGTCCAGCTACAAAGACAAGATAGGCCACTGGGAGTGATAGGCCCACAACATGCATATGCATATATAATTTTTAAATTAACGTAATTGAGATCATACTTTTGTCTTAGGATGTGAACACATAACCACTAAGGCCTTATTTGGGCTATCAGAGAGAATGCCTCCAAAAGTTTTCCATGGAACTGCTCATCAATTTTGACAGGATACAACACTGGCCAAGGTCACCACCATGACATCAAATCCTTGTCATCTCCGCCATGCTCACGCTTGTCCTGTTCTGTTTAAATGGTTAGGAGTGTGACTGCAGGAGCCTGGTCAGCAGAGTTTTTAAACAGGCTCTACTTTTTCCAGCTGAGTGACCATGGGCAAATTACTTACCTTCTCTAAGTCTCAGTTTATTCATCTATTTAATGGGGATAATAATAAAATCTACCCCACAAGGTGACTGTGAAGACTTAATGAAATAAGGTGTCGTCAGTCAACTCAACCATCTCTGACTGGTTTGCGTCACTTTAACAAATCAACACAGACTATTATTTCATAGCCCATGGTCAAAATATCAAAGTTTTATTTTATTCCTACACACTCGATCACAAAATCTTGTCCAAAGTGTGGATGTGAGTGTGTCTGTGTTTATGTGTAAACATCTTCCCTTTAGATTTTCTCTTATGTATTTTTTAAATAATAAAAATAATAGCTCACATTTGTGAAGTGCTTACTATGTGCCAAGCACAGTTCCAAGTACTTTACATGTATTTTTAATTTAATCTTAAACACATTAAAACATTTTTATTGACATATAATCGTTGTACATATGATATTTTGATACATGTATACAATGTATAATGGTCAAATCAGCAACTGGGATTATCCATCACCTGAAACATTTATCTTTGTGTTGGGAACATTACAATTCTTCTAGCAATTTTGAAATATGCAATGAATTATTTCCTACTGTACTACTGAATACTAGATAACCACATTTTATTATTACTATTACCTTCATCTCCATTTTATAATGAGAAAACGGGGCCCCAAGAGGTTCAGGTGACTCTCCTGAAGGGACACAGAGCTCAGTGGGCACTGGTGTCAGGCTGTGACCCCAAGCAGCCTGGCTCTAACAGCCACATTCTTACCCTCTGTACTAGATGATCCCTTGGATTTCAGTGATAACTGCTGTGCTTCATTGCAAATGAAACTATTTTAAATCATTGTCTTTACCCAGGAAGGCAGGATTTTTTTTTTTTTTTTTTTTTTTTTTTTGAGACAGAGTCTCACTCTGTCGCCCAGGCTGGAGTGCAGTGGCGCAGACTCAGCTCACTGCAACCTCCGCTTCCTGGGTTCAAGCAATTCTCCTGCCTCAGCCTCCCAAGTAGCTGGGACTAAAGGCGTGTGCCAGCATGCCCGGCTAATTTTTGTATTTTTAGTAGAGATGGGGTTTCACCATATTGGCCAGGCTGCTCTCGAACTCCTGACCTGGTGATCCACCAGCCTCGGCCTCCCAAAGTGCTGGGATTACAGGCATGAGCCACTGCGCCCAACTAAAAAGCAGGATTTTATTATCTAATCAATATTTTATGATTCTGACAATTTCTATTTTTAAGATATTCTGCAATGAATAGATCTGACTCAACTCTTTAGGCTGTCAAATGTCCTCCATATCACTTCCCAGTCTTAGCATATTTCAAATCTTTCATCTATTCCTTTTTTCAGAAGATTCCGTATCAATGTACTCCTTCTCCATATGCTATCCCAGCTGCGTTTTAGTTTGATGTAAAATACTGGAAAAACTTTCTTTCTTTTCTCCCCCAAGACAGCCTACTCTGTCGCCCAGTCTGGAGCGCTGTGGTGTGCTCACAGCTGTAATCCCAGCACGTTGGGAGGCCGAGGTGGGTGGATCACAAGGTCAGGAGTTTGAGATCAGCCTGGTCAACATGGTGAAAAACTCTTAACACCACGTAGCCTCACCCTACGCACACACGATCACCACCACCACTATTTATTCCACATATACGCATTGAGTGACTGTGCTGCACCAGATGCTATCCTAGGTGTTAGGGATACAGCAGTGAACAAAATAGGCAAAACCCCTTGTGTAAGCTTACAATCTAGGGGAAGAAAGATGAACAAATAAAGGAGGAAAATATAATTAGTATTTTAAGTGGTGAGAACTACTAAGGAGGAAAATAAGGTAAGAAAAGGAATTGGACATTGGAACAAAGACCTGAGAAAGGAGAAAGCAAGAAACACAGATATCTGGGAGAGGAAGAGTATTTTCAGGTGGAGGGAACAGTATGTCTAAAGGTTCTGGGGCAGGATCATGCCTGGCATATTTAAGAAAACAGCAAGAAGGTCATGATGGCTGGAGCAGAGTCAGGGAAAGACTACGGCAAAGCTGGTCAGAAAGGTGATAGGGATATATTAGTCAGCTTTGCTGCAGTAACAAATGACCCCTACATCTCAGTGACATACAATAACAAACATGTATTTCTTCTCATGCTATGCACTGTGGTGTGGATGAGCTGCTGCAAGTCCTCTTATTCCGGGACCCAGGCTGAAGAAGCAGGCCCTATTTCACACGTACCACTTTCACAGCAGAGAAAAAAGCAGGAGAGCTAACGGAACTACATAATGCTTCCTAACTTTCTCCTTGGTACTGACATATTGTGTCTCCTGCTGACATTCTATTGGCCCAAGCAAGTAAGTCAATCCTGATAATGGGGGAGGGATTCTCTGCCTGATTGGCAGTAGGTGGGAATGTATGATCCTCTTACAGGTACAGGAGGTAATGGCTGGGAAGGATATAATTGGAAACAACTATATAATATGCCACCAAGGGGTCTAGGTCATGTATTAGGACCTCGGCTTTCACTCTGAATGAGGTGGAGAGGTACTGGATGGCTTTGAGCTGAGAAGTTACTTTACTCCATCTGTCCCCACAATTTAAGGATCAATATGGCTACTGTGTTGAGAAAAGACTGCAACAAGGAAAAGGCTGAAGCAGGAAATCCAGTTGAGAGACATTTAAAAATCCATGGGAGAGATGAGAGTGCTTAGATCAGGGAGGTGAAAGTGAGATGGGAAAAGTGATTGGATTCTGGCTGTTTTGTTAAGTAGACCCAATAAGATTCACTGGTGACTTGAACATATCGCTTATGAGAAGGATAACATCAATGAATTTTGCCTAAGAAATTGAAAGCATGGAGTTGCTATTTATTGAGATGGAGATCCCATGGAAAGAGCAGATTTGAAAGAGAAGTTCAGGAGTTCAACTGAAGGTATATGAAGTTAGATTGCAAACTAGACTATAAACTCTGTGAGCATGGGGATTATATTTTCTTTCCAATTTTTGTAACCCCTGTAACTAGCACAGTGAACATACTTAAAAAAAAAAAAAAAAAAAAAACTTAGATTTATAACTCCTTGGTCCTCCTTCCCTTCTGCCATGCTTAGCCTATGAATTTCCAGTCTAAACGAAAGGCTTCTGCCTAATGGTCTGTGGAATAATCTGTATGCATGCTGTATTAGTTTTCTCTTAATGCTGTAACAAATTACCACAAATTTTGTGACTTAAAACTACACAAATCTGCTATCTTACAGCTTTGTAGTTCAGATGTCTGACACAGGTCTCACTGGCTTAAACCAGGGAGTCAGCAGGGCTGCATTCCTTTCTTTCCAGAGCCTCTAAGAGAGAATCTGCTTTCCTGCCTTTTCCAGTCTCTAGAGCCCACCAGCATTTCTTGGTTTGTGGCTCCATCCTCCAACTTCAGAGTCAGAAGAGAGAGTTAAGTCCTTCTTACATAGCATACTCTGACCTCTCATTTCTCTTTCACTTTTAAGGACCCTTGTGACTACATTGGGCCTACCTAAATAATCCAGGATAATCTCCCTCTGTTAAGGTCCACGATCTTAATTTCATCTGTGACTTTACTTCTTTGCCATATATGGTAACATATCCACAGGTTCCAGGAATTAGGAAGTGCTGCCTTAGAATTAAACTTGAATATCAGTTTATAATCATCCTCCAAATAATCAAAATAAACAAGTGTCCTGTTCTTTTCAAATGCTGCTATTAAATGCTCTGTAGATAATTTGAGTTTCCAGTTTTCAGGGAAAACCAAAGTCAAATTTTCGGCAATAAATTAGGCACCAAAATTGGAACGTACATTAATGCATGCTGCCTTGCCTGAACTGCTCACTTACTACTTTCACAAACGTTAATTGACTACTGTCTAAATTACTGACTGGTGACTAAGGGCAAAGTGACCTAGTGACTGGTGACCAGGTACTAGTGACCAGGTTGTTCTAAAGGCTTTTAGGGGTATTAATTCTTCTTCAATAAAAAGCATAATATCTCAATTTCTAGGCACCACAGACAGAAACATTCATAAGCGGAAGTGAGCCAGGTGAATATAGTCTAAACTGAAAGGAAAATGGTTACTTTGGGAGGAGCCACCTTATATTGTATTTCAGTTTCAGGCAAAATTTTGCAGTTTATTTTAGTAATTGTAAATAATAAAAATCCTACCAACATTATGTATAGAAAATAAATCACTTTTAATTGGGGGTATCGAAACCAAATGAATAATATACTCTGTATAACTTCAATAAACACATTTATTCAAGGTTTATTTTTTATGTAGATCTTTCTTTTTTTTTTTTTTTTTTTTTTTTTTTTTTTTTGAGACGGAGTCTCGCTCTGTCGCCCAGGCTGGAGTGCAGTGGCCGGTTCTCAGCTCACTGCAAGCTCCGCCTCCCGGGTTTAAGCCATTCTCCGGCCTCAGCCTCCCGAGTAGCTGGGACTACAGGCGCCCGCCACCTCGCCCGGCTAGTTTTTTGTATTTTTTAGTAGAGACGGGGTTTCACCGTGTTAGGCAGGAGGGTCTCGATCTCCTGACCTTGTGATCCGCCCGTCTCGGCCTCCCAAAGTGCTGGGATTACAGGCTTGAGCCACCGCGCCCGGCCAGATCTTTCTTTTTAAAAACAAATTCCCAATAAAAGATATTACTTCCAAATTATAGCAGGACTTACTGAAGTTTTTTTTCATAAAATTAATTGAATATTTCAGTGAATGTGTTATATTTAACAAAACTTTTTCTATTAAGTTGCTTATTAAAAGATTATGAAAAAATTTTCAATACCCAATCCTACTTTACTAAGATTACTTTGAAATGTGCATAACATTTTTTCTGTTCCCAGCTGAAATCAATTTGTAATTATTAAGAGCAGCAGAAGAGGACAGGTGCGGTGGCTCATGCCTGTAATGCCAGCACTTTGGGAGGCCGAGGGGGGCGGATCATGAGGTCAGGAGATCAAGACCATCCTGGCTAACACAGTGAAACCCCTGTCTCTTTTAAAAATACGAAAAAAAAAAATTATCCAGTCATGGTGGTGGGCGCCTGTAGTCTCAGCTACTCGGGAGGCTGAAACAGGAGAATGGTGTGAACCCAGGAGGCAGATGGAGCTTGTGGTGAGCCGAGATTGTGCCACTGCACTCCAGCCTGGGTGACAGAGTGAGATTCCAATTCAATATATATATATATATATATATATATATATATATATATATATATATATATATATATTTCATCTACTCCTAAAATAAAGGTTATGCCTAACCCAGTGGCTTGTGTTTTGACTGGTTTTCAAACCACTAGAGCTGAGTGGATTTCAAAATAGAAATTTTGGAAGGTAACACTTAGAAATCTTTAAGCATTTTTATTAAAAATATTTTTGATATTAAAACTACTTATTTTCTTTGTAAATTAATTTACCCATTTGAGAACACCTTTTGCCATCAATGCACAAAGGTCACATTTTCTAGATTCTATGTTAACCCCAACAGATATTAGAGGTTGACATTGGGTAAGTCCCCTGCATAACAGATAAAAACCTGTGATGGTGCACCACTTGATTACGAGGACCACTGCATTCACAGCTGTCTACGATCTGCTTCCAAACTAACTCTCCAACTTGCCCATGACTGTATCCTTTTATGATGCTTCTATTATTCAGGAGGTTAACTACCAAAGATGAAGGCATAAGTAACATAAATTAAATTGTCATAATACAGTGATTTAAACAGCTATTAATTGCCTCTCTTCACTTTATTCATGTAATGCATTGTGAAAGTTGTCAGAATCGGTATGGAGCCACTTGTGTTAAAAACCCTGACAAACAGAGCTAGGGAAGGCCATGAAGGGAGTGTATGTCACAAATGCCAGATAACAAGAACTATCACAAAAGACTATACAAAACCACAACCTTGCATAAAGGTCATTGCCACTCTACACACACACACACAAAATACTTCTGCAAGGATATCTGCCCAGGAACTGCCTGTCCAACCTTAGACTGGTGCCACCCTTGTCACTGATTCTCTAGCCAAGGATAACTATCTGAAGACAATGATATAATCCTCACTTTTCCTTTAAAAACCTTTGTCTTCTTTTATCTCCTTGAATATGCATATAGTTTACCACTGCGTGTGTCTTCCCATTGTAATGCGTATTCCCAAATAAACATTTTATTTTAGAGAGTCCCCCCCTCTGTTTGCTATCTAGGTTGACAACACACACCTGTTTACATACTCTCATCTGTTGCCTGTGTGTATGTGTGGCTTATTCCCAGCCAAGAGATCTTGATTATGAAAGACCTTGTAGCACTGGCACCTTCTCTTTAACTGGAGTCTTCCTTACAAAAGTCTTATCTTCTCAGATCTTCTTCAATTAGCTGACCTCATCTAGGTGATCATCATCCTCTTTCCTCTTCCCAAATAATTTACAAGCTCATCATGCTGGCCTTCCATTTTCCTATATTTATTCATGTATTTATTTATTTATTTTAATTGAGACAGAGTCTCGCTTTGTTACCCAGGCTGGAGTGTAATGGCGTAATCTTGGCTCACTGTAACCTCTGCCTCCTGGCTTCAAGTGATTCTCCTGCCTCAGCCTCCCAAGTAGTTGGGACTACAGGTGCCCACCACCATGCCCAGATAATTTTTTATCTATTTTTTAATTATTTATTTATTTATTATTTATTTATTTATTTATTATTTTATGGGACAAATTCTCACTCTGTCGCCCAGGCTGGAGTGCAGTGGAGCGATCTCGGCTCCCTGCAAGCTCCTCCTCCCAGGTTCACGCCATTCTCCTGCCTCAGCCTCCCGAGTAGCTGGGACTACAGGCGCCCGCCACCACGCCCGGCTAATTTTTTGTATTTTTAGTACAGACGGGGTTTCACCGTGTTAGCCAGGATGGTCTCAGTCTCCTGACCTCGTGATCTGCCCGCCTTGACCTCCCAAAGTGCTGGGATTACAGGCGTGAGCCACCGCGTCCGGCCAATTTTTTATTTTTTAGTAGAGATGGGGTTTCACCATCTTGGTCAGGCTGGTCTTGAACTCCTGACCTCAGGTGATCTGCCCGCTTTGGCCTCCCAAAGTGCTGGGATTATAGGCACGAGCCACTGCACCCAATCTTTTATTTTATTTTTAAGAGATGAGGTCTGGCTTCGTTGCCCAGGCTGGTCTAGAACTCCTAGCCTCAAGCAATCCTCCTGCCTCAGCCTCCCCAAATACAGGAATTATAGGTGTGAGGTACCTCTCCAGTGATATCTTTTAAAACAAACAAACAAACAAACAAAGATTTAGAATAAAACCCAAGACTAACATTTTGGGTCTCTGGTAAATGTGTCTCCAAGAGCTACTGATTCTCAGTAAATCTTCACTAAGACCCTGGTTAAGCTTCAAGATTCTCCTGGGCCCTTCAGCCATATTTTGGCAAGTATACAACATCCACCCCTAGAGACAACTATTCCTACAATGTCTATTAGTCTATTCTCTCGTTTCTTTCCCTCCATAACTATTTCCACTTCTTTCCAAGATTGAATACTCACTTATTTGAGTAGATGCTATCCTATTACTTCTCCCTTCCAAATATCTCCTGAATTCCAAGCCCTTCTCTCCCACACCCTCCTCTGGTTCAGGTCTTTAACATGTCCTCCAAAACTGGAGCTCCAACCCTGTTTTGTGCCATGAACCTTTGGCAGCCTGGTGAAGCCCATGCATCAAATAAAAACATGGAATTACAAAGAAGACAGATTATATGGAAATATAGGTATTAAAATATGTTTTAAATCATGATATAATAATTTGTACTTCTTTATTAACACATTAAATAACAAAATCTAGCAGTGGTTCTAATAACTACCTTAATTGTGAGGTAATGATGAGGATAAATAATATATTTACAATCTCTATAACGTAATATGAAAAGAGTTGCTGGCAAAATCACAGGCCTGTGAATACTACTGTGGTTTGTTACCAATTGCATACATTTCAATCGGTGGTTAGTGAAAATAAATATGTAATTTAAAAAATCCACAGATTCTCCTCCCCGAATCCTCTGCCTTAGATCATGGACACTTAACTGGCCTCTCTGCCTCTGTTCTAACCAGAACAACTACTCAAGAGGCCAACCTCAGAGCACTTCAAAAATGCCTCTCTTATCAAGTCTCTTCCCTGTATAATGACTTTTGTGGGTCCCTATTATTCACAGTAGCATTCTCTTCCAGATTGTAGAAATGGAGCTCATTTGAAATACATTCCTGGACCTCCTTTGATTTTGGAGGTCTGGGGTGAGCCTGGGACTCTGTATTTTTAAAAGCATTGTGAGACAGTCTTGCACTGGTGGTCTACACACCAGACTTTGCAAAACAAAATAGACTCCGAACGCATATAAGTATGGCCTTTGATACCTTCACAGTCTGCCTCACTGTGTCAACCTTTCCAGTTCTATTCCATCCTCGTACGGTTTCCATTCATTCCCAAACAGTCCAGGACTTTCCCACCTCCCTCTCTGGAGAATGGGCTTCCCTCCCACCCCTCCTGCTGCTTCTGGTCCACACCATACAGGCATCTCTCTGCTTGCTTCAATCTTACTCATCATTCAAGGTCAAGAGGAACTTTTTCCCCAAAGCCTGAATTCTCCCTGACTTCGTCGCTCAGGCTGAAACAATCTTGTTCTCCCTGACACTTTCCAATCATACTATGTGTAATTATGTCAGGTCTCTGCAAAGGCAGGGGGCTTCAAACTCAGAGCTTCCTAAGAGATTGCTGTGAATTCGTTTAGCATTCACCATACACAAGAAGAAGGAGAAAGTATTGACCAACAATTTAGGTACTAGGTAAACTAGTCACTAGGGGAATAAGACAATGTCCTTACTTTCAAAGAGTTTGTGTTCCCTGTTCATCTTCCTCACTGTTTATCTACTCCAGCCCTTTCTGAACAGTCCTGAAGTAATCTATTTCAGCCCACATTAATCTTTTATTCTTTGACCCCCGCCCCTAGACGGATAATCAGAATCAGCCTATTTTGGCATTCATTCATTCATTCACTCACTCAGTCATGGTTTATTGAGCTCCTACTATGTGCTAGGCAATATGATAGTCACTGGGTATACGTAACATGGGAACAAGACAGTAATGCCCTCGAAGTTCTTAGAGTGTCGTTAACCGCTCTCTCGTTGCTATTTTTGTCTCCCTCGCTAGGCTGGAAGCTCTTTGAAAGCAAGGAAAGACTTGTATTTTTTGTAGTCTTCACTGCCACTAACCTAGCACATTGCTGACACAGCGAGTGTTCAAATACCCTTGAAAGAGTGAGTAAAATACTTCTTTTCCACGCCGCCTTTCCCATTCAGAGCTTCCCTTACCTGATACTGCTGATCTGAAGGAAAAGGAGCCTCTTTGCAGTGCCCTCGGGAAAAGCTCCTTCGAGAGCTGGAGGTGGGAGTTTGACTCTCCTCTCTCAGAATAACAAATCGCAAGGGCGCAAACGGCAGCAACTCTGCCGACTGTTGCTAGGACGCATCCGTCGCTAAGAGAGAAGAGGCGAGTCCTCTGCGAGATTGACAGAGAACCTCTACCAATACAGTGTCCGCTTCCTAACAGTCTCTTTCAAAGCAGGCTTGTGATTGGTTGCCACGATGTGACGTCACTTAACGCTAACGGGTGAGGCCAGCAGCTTTCCACTACTAAGGAAAGAGTTTTGTGGCTTAGGTATATTGATGGCAGTGGCCCGGCCTGACCCCAGGTCTGACAGGCTCGGTCCATGCCTCACACCCACCGCAATCTCACCCAGAGAAGAATCTTTTTGGGGTGTGGACCCTAGTAACCAGGAGAGGAGATGTTAAGAAGTCTGCCCACTCAGAATCCTTTCGGGCAGCTTTCCTGCCCACCCTGGAGCTGGGCCCTCCTAGGGAGTGGAGAGGAAGCTGCGCTCCACTGAGTGTCGTGGGCGCCCCAGAACCCTAATGGGTTACATTTCCCTCTTATCAGAATAACTTTTGTTTATAATTTGATTCAAGCTTAAGTATGAGTCTCCGGGGAAGAAACTTGAATCCGTGAGTAATCCAAGGTTCATTTTAACTGTGATTAGAAGTCCTGTGGGATTCATACAGTGAAGCTTAACTCTCTGAACACTGTTCTCCTCCTTTCCCTTAAAAAACATTATAACTGCCTAATTTGTAAAGTGGCAGAATTTAATAAAGTAATGTAATTGGCTGCTGTAATTGGTCTAAATTAATTTTTACACTCATTTTAAATAAAATAATTGAGAAGAGGCTGATCATTTATAACATATGGGACTTTAGGGGGCTGGCGCGGTGGCTCACGCCTGTAATCCCAGCACTTTGGGAGGCCGAAGCGGGCAGATCACGATGTCAGGAAATCAACACCATCCTGATTAACACAGTGAAACCCCATCTCTACTAAAAATACAAAAAATTAGCTGGGCATGGTGGTGCGCGCCTGTCAGTCCCAGCTACTCGGGAGGCTGAGGCAAGAGAATTGCTTGAACCTGGGAGGTGATCGTTGCAATGAGCCAAGATCCGTCTTAAAATAAATAAAGAAATAATAATAATAACGTCCTAATTTGTAAATTGGCAGAATTTAATAAAGCAATGTAATTGACTGCTGTAATTGGTCTAAATTAATTTTTACATCCAATTTAAATAAATCTTTAATTGGGAAGAGGCTGATCATTTATAACATATGAGACTTTAAGGATCCTGAATGAAGACTTTTACATAATGTGCAGAAAGATCATATAGATTCTTTCAAATTTCTGAAAAATTTGTGTTCACAAAATTCAAATAACTTTTACAATACAAATTATGAAGGAAAAAAAACGGAAAAAGAGGTATTATCTAAACATTCTGACAACTTTTTTCCAGCTTGTCCACTCCCAGGCACTGGAAGATTTGTTTTCCCCTGGGCTCAGTCTTGAGTCTTCTTTTCTTACTCTTCGCACTCTCCTGGTGGCATCAGCATCATATATTCCCCTTAGCTTCAGCCATTACCACTAAACATGCCAGACTTCCATTTCTACATTCTCAGCCTAACATATCTCTTAAATTCCAGACCTGAATTTCCTCTAGCTACTGGACATTTCCAACTACCTGTCTAGTTCAGTTCATGTTGTTTAATAGATGCTAAATAAAGATTAAATGTAGTGAAGGAATGAATTGCCATAGCACCACAACTTAGCAGAGCCAAAGTCAACTCATTTTCTTTCAGGAAACTGTTTTTCCTTCTTTATTTCCTACCCTAGGTAATAGTGTCATTGTCCATCAGTTGCAAAACGAAATGTGAAAGTCATCCTTGACTCCTCTTCTACTGCCCACAGTCAACATATCATTAAGTCCTGTCATTTTTCTTTCTTAACTCTCAAATAATCTATTTTCTCTTAGCCATCCTCTGCCTCTGCCTTATTTCAGATACGCCTTGTCTCTCACCTAGACGGTAGCAATAGTCTTTTGACTTGTTCTATCTCTTTCCCTCTAATTTATTTGCCAAGTTGCCACAGAATTTTCCAAATCATAGTTTGAATTCTGACATCACCCTGCTTAAATACGCTCAAGCTGGCATATGAAACTCTGTATAAACAGGGTTCTGCAAGACACTGGAAATAAATCTGAAAGGTAATTAGTTATTTTTCTAACCTCATTTCCTGCCTCCATCCCCAGCCCAACCCACATTTTAGTCCACTGCTTCTTAATTGAAGACCCATAACAGCCAAGGAGCAGGAAATCACAGGGGCCAGGAGTGAGTAGTAGGTTGATGGAAAGAAGGGTTATAACATGAAATAGACTCCTGCAACTGAGATATATTTGTTTCATATAAATAATTTATGAAGTTTTTGCATTTGGCTCTGCAATGAATTCATGTTTGTTTCAATTTTTAAAAAAATGTCTAAAGCCACTATTAACTAAAATTGACAGAAAATTGAATAAACACAAAGAAACCTTAGGCAACTGTGACATGCTCATCCTGTGGTTTTGCACAGCCCCTGACATACTGCTGTGCAGGTCCAGGAGTGTGTGGGTCTCAGGCTGAGAGTCAGAGCTCTGGTTACCCAGCTCCTGACTGGTCCCCATGTGCTGTGCTGGGTTACAACTGTGTGTCTGCTTATTCCGCTGCCTCAATTTCTGCCTCTACCTCCATCTGCAATGCCTTTCTTCATCCTCATTACTTGGTAAATGACTATTTTTCAAGACCCAATTCAAATGTCACCTTCTCTGTCCAGCCATATAGGCACTCAGTAGAATTAGACACTCTTTCCTCTGTTTTTCCATTATAGCAAGTATTACATTGTGTTGCAATAGCTTGTTTACATAGATGTCTGCCCCTCTAGACTTTAAGGCAGGGATGGTGTCTCATTACTTTATATTTCCTTTACATCCTTTATATCACACTGTCATATAGTGTCAAACACAGGTTTTGGTTTGTTGTTGTTTAGAGAGGGGATCTCACTATGTTGTCCAGACTGGTTTTGAACTTCTGGGCCCAAGCCTTGGTGTCCCAAAGTACTGGGATTATAGGTGTGAGCCGCCATGGCCGACTGGACATAGGTATTTAATGAAGCATATATTTAATTATGTAATTGATTTACTATTCTTGCAAGTAAATCTAAAAGAAGCTCTCTAACAGAAGCTTCTTTGTATTTTTCTAAATAATTTGCTTTCCATAAAAAAAAAATTATAATCCTTCACGGTCAGATTTAAGGAAGTAAGAATTATAACCTTGTGATCTGGCTGAGACAACAAGCCCTTCTGTCATCTTTTCTTTAGAGACATGCCAAGGGGATGTCCATTTGATGGAATGAGCCATAAGTCACAATACTAAGAAAGTAAAAGTTAAATTGGAAATGTTTAGAAATTTCTTCATGTTACAAATTCATGATTGATTGACTACCTGTTCTTTCATGGGAGTGGTCAGAAATGAAATACCATCATGGTAGCTAGTGGATATGTCCATGCTCTTCCAGGGGAGGTTGAATTGAATTTCCCTGAAACTTGAAGATATGTAAAAATTAATTTTAGTTTTATTGATTGAGCAAACATGAGTCAAGAAATCATAATTGAAAATATTTCCCTGATTCTTTAAGGACATCTTGATAAGTTTCAGATTGAGTTTACAAAAGGATCATCTGATAAATTGATATGAGGTAGATTTTTACTACTTATTATTTTGGTGAGGGACTCATCCTTTTTATGGATTATTTTTTAAAGAGTTAGCGCAGGACTCTTTAGGCGTGGAGGACCCTATTTTATGCCTGGAAGGGAGAAGTTTTCTTGTTTGAGCCCTAAACTGCTGGGATTACTACATATTTTCCAAGCACTTGGGGAAACTACCACAACCTATTGCATGAGGAAGCGAGAAGCATTTGAAGAGTACTCAGCTTCAGAAAGGAGAAAAAGAGACAAAAAAGCCTGACCCTGGGACGAAGATTTAGCTGTTGGAAGAAAGGGCGAATTTTTGCAATTCTAGAAAAAAATGGACTAGAACATTAATGAGAAATTAGGATCTATTCAACATTAAAGTCAGGAGAAAGGCATTCTTAACTGCACAGAATGGCTTGAGTCTACTGGAGACTAAGGAGGACACAGGCCCCACATGGCTCCAGAATTGCTGGCCCTTCCCATAAGAGAAGGCAGGGCTCCAGCACTCATCTGCAGTCTGCAGGCAGCAGGTATCTCCAGAAGGGCCAAAGAGAGAGCTGTGGAGGTAAAAACAGGGCCATGTGGTAGCAGAGTGAACTTACTTGTCAGTATGGCTGAGACTTAACTCCCTACACCTAGAAATAGTTGGTGGTGGGAGAGTCATTGTATGGTAGTGATAGACCTACAATATCATAAAGCATTAAAAGTCAGTGAATATCAGTTTTACATGTATAATTTTTATTGTCATTAGAACACTTAAATATTGTTTAAAGTGAAGTCACTCAACTATTGTATTTAAATAAGGAAATTATGTTGAAGCCTAGATTTGTCACTTTCTGCATAGGTGACATTAAACAAGTTATTAAACTCTCTAAATCTCATCTGCAAAATTTGGGATGATAATGCTTTCATCAGAGCCAGGCCAGATAAAGGGCAAGAGCAACCACATTGAGTAACCAAGGGTGAGGGCAACCAATGCTGCCCTAAGGGGCATTCTTCAAAAGATACCAAACTTCCCTATAGTGAATTGTGAATAGGTTGTCAGTTAGTTTGGGTTTCCATAGGGAAAATTTTACATGCCAGGAGAGACATAAATGTATTCTTCTCTCAACCAAATAGCTTCAGATTTGAAATAAAATCTATGTTGAAAAATTTTGCCATTAAAGGTAACAATCATGAGGGTCAACCAAAAGGCAATACTCCCATTCCTGAGTTCATCCTGCTTTGATACCTACATTTTGATTTAATTTTTAATTTTTTCAAGACGGAGTCTTGCTTTGTCATCCAGGCTAGAGAGCAGTGGTGTGATCTTGGCTTACTACAACCTCAGCCTCCCAGGTTCAAGTGATTCTTGTGCCTCAGCCTCCTGAGTAGCTGGGATTACAGGTGTGTGCCACCACATTCAGCTAATTTTTTTGTATTTTTAGTAGAGATGGGGTTTCACCATTTTGGCGAGCCTGGTCTTGAACTCCTGACCTTAAGTGATCTGCCTGCCTTGGCTTCCCAAAGTGATGGGATTTTGGGCATGAGCCACTGCGCCCGGCCTGATACCTATAGTTTGAATAGTTTGGCACTCCCCAAAAGTTGTCTAGTTTGGAAAAGTGTGTTTTTAATAAGTTATTTCAAATGTAAAGAAAGAATATACATGTTTATTAACAGAAATCAATTTTTCCCTATTTCCACTAGAAAAATGGTGAACACATTTTTAAGGGGTATTAGTATGAAAGGATGCCAAATTACTAGCCTGTCCAGATTGCCCACAGATTTTAATCTGTCCCTTCCTCATAGTATTGCCATGAAAAACCAGATAGTGCCTCAAATGTGGCATATTCTCAATGAATAGTTGTGGAACCAGAATTAATCAAAATTCTGTTCCAAATGAATGTATAGACATTACTTCTGTCCTTTGGTGACTATTAAAAGTAGATTTGAATATCCAACTGTCTACAAGACATTTCCACTTGGATGTTTAATACATAGTTATCTAAAGCCTGGCCTTTCCTTCAATGCCAGCCAGGAAATATTTGCTACTAGACCACTAGTTTATGAAATAATTGTTACCCATCTGTAGTAAAAGTAGTACTGAAATCGGGAGTTTAAAAACTTTTTAGCAAATTGACACAGTAACTTCATGTTACGTATGAACAAAATTGAGGTTTGTATTTCAAACGTCCTTATTTCATTCTTTTAGCAATTTATTTATGTTGTAATTTTACAGAATTATTAGTCTGTGAAAGAAATGAAAACAAAACCAAGTCAACTAACCCTTTAACAGATAGTCTGAGAAGCACTTTATAGACACTTCAAAAACACATTAAAAACTGAACTGCTGGTTCTCCCTAGATACCTGCTCTTCCTGCCATCTTCTTCATCTTAGCTGATGGCAATTTCATCTTCAGGGTCACTGCACAAACTTAAGAGTCATCCTTCACACCTTTTCTTCCATCCCTTCACACTTTTAGGATATATTTTCTTTCTTTTTTTTTTTTTTGAGACAGAGTCTCGCTCTGTCGCCCAGGCTGGAGTGCAGTGGCCGGATCTCAGCTCACTGCAAGCTCCGCCTTCCGGGTCCACGCCATTCTCCTGCCTCAGCCTCCCGAGTAGCTGGGACTACAGGCGCCCGCCATCTCGCCCGGCTAATTTTTTGTATTTTTTAAGTGGAGACGGGGTTTCACTGTGTTAGCCAGGATGGTCTCGACCTCCTGACCTTGTGATCCGCCCGCCTCGGCCTCCCAAAGTGCTGGGATTACAGGCTTGAGCCACCGCGCCCGGCCTAGGATATATTTTCAACACTGCAGTCAGAGGGATGCAATTTTAAAACAAGTCATATGTCAGTCTTCTGCTCAATACCCTCCAACAGCTCCAATTTCACTCCATTTAAAAGCCAAGGTCCTCACAATGGCCAAGGTCCAGCATAACCTGGTTCCTGTTATTTGCTTCATTTCCTACCATTACTCCCTGCAGTTCACACCACTGCAGACATACTGGTGTCCTTAAGGTTACTCAAACACACTAGGTAGGCATCTCCTCTTTTGCATTGGCTGTTCCCTCTGCCTGGAGAACTTAAACAAGATACCCTTCAAGTTTATGCTAAAATGTTAACTTTTCAGTGAGGCCTACTCTCCACTGTTTTTAAAATGCCAACTTCTCAGCACTCCTCGTTCTCCTTTCTCCGCTTTATTTTTACTCATAGTATTTATCACCTTCTAACACACTGTGTACTTATGTTTGACTGTTTTTGTCCACTAAAATGTAAACTCTACAAGGGAGGGATTTTTGCCATGCTTACTCCTCCTGTCCCAGTGTCTAAGTCTATGTTGGCATACAGAAGGTATGCCACAAATGTTCATTAAAGGATTTGGAACAACCACCTTTGAGAGTAATTTGACAGTATATATTAACCAAAAATGAATACCTCCTATAATCTAGCAATTCTACTTCTGGATATTTACCCTAGAGAAAATTTTACAGATGTGCATAAGAAAATTATTCATGGATGTTCACTGCTGAAGTTTTTTGTTTTTTGTAATGGCAAAAGATGGCAGCAACCTAAATGTCCATCAGTAGTGAAATGCATAGAATGATATGGTATAATCAATAAAATAGCATACAGCTGCTAAAATAAACTTGAATGAATATAGCTTAAGACAAAATGGTAAGGTAAGTGTTAAAGATTAGGTACAGAGCAATGCTATCTTTGTAAACAAAAACATGCATGAATGATTCCTATATATAATGGGAACATATATTCAAGAAAAGTATTACAAATGGACTGAAATGATTCACACCAATTCATGATAGAAGGTTATACTCAGGGAGGGTTGGTGTATTAGTCCATTCTCAGACTGCTATAAAGACACTACCTGAGACTGCGTAATTTATAAACAAAGGAAGTTTAATTGACTCACAGTTTCACATAGCTGGGGAGGCCTCAGGAAACTTATAATTATGGCAGAAGAAGCAGGCATCTTCTTCACAAGGCAGCGGGAGAGAGTGTGAGTGTGTGAAGGAGGAGCTGTCAAATACTTACAAAACCATCGGATCTCCTGAGAACTCACTATCATGAGAACAGCCTGGGGGAAACCGCCCACGTGGTCCAATCACCTCCCACAGGGTCTCTCCGTCTACAGGTGGGGATTATGGGGATTACAATTCAAGATGAGATTTGGGTGGAGACACAGTCAAACCATATCAGTTGGTTAACTTTATAATGCTTTATTCCTCATAAATTAGGAAGGCCAAAAACAAAAGAAAATGTAAAATGTGTTCAATTTGGGGGGTTGTGGGTATTGAATAGCATTAATGTTATTTTTGTAGTTTTCTGTATTTGAAATTTTCTCAAAATTAAAAAAATCATCTTCTAGACTGTAAGATCCTTAAGAACAGCACTATATTTTATTAATATTTTCATTGACAGTATCTAATACCATTACTGGAAAATAGGAGTCCTCAATAAATACTTGCTGAATATGTATGTGTTAAATAAAAAAAAATTTTATTGAGAAAAAAAGAAGAAATTAAGGGGAGAAAGATAAATGGTACAGATGTAAGAAGACAGAAAGGTAAAAACTATTTTGGGTTTACAAATGTGTGATTTAATACTCACGCCTCCTGACACTTTCAGCTGAGCTACCTTACTCTAAAACAGATAGGAATTTTGAATACGAAGATAGGGATGTGAAAAAAGCTCCCTTTCATCCAGCAGATATGAAGAACGTCATAGAGATCTACTGGCTTGAGATTCAGGAGCAAAAAATTGGAATTCTTGAAATCATAAGTTACTTTGTAGTTTTCATAACACGTTACATGTTTCATAACACTTTACATGTTTTAAAAACATAATGAGTAACCATAATAATAAACTGAAACTTTTCTGTGCTAGAATTATACTAAAAGTTTCAGAGGTTTCTTTTGGTTTAAAAAAGATAATAAAAGCATGATTTATTATTATTATCAGCCAACATACTGAAGAAGAGTTTGTATTTGATTATATATGATAATGATCATAGATATTTCATAGTAAAAATCATTAAAAGGAAGCATTAATGCAAAATAAATTCCAAATAAAAACTTCTAAATTTTAATTAAAAATAATTCTTCAAATGACAATTTAAAACACATAAAACAATTTCCTTATCTGATATATTTCATCTTTGCTTTGTGACAGATATTCCAGATGAGAGAAAATTTCTCTCATTTTGCACTTGATGTCAGTTCACTTGTTAAACGTGCTTCCAAAGTATTATCAGATTGGACATTGGAATATCTGTTGCTTTATATAAGCTCATTTACTTTTTTAACAATAAAAATATTTTGTTTTACAAAGAACGATACCCTTTAGTGAATATTCAAACTCTGGAAAATGCAGAAAACGAGATTGGGTATTCAAATACAGTCATGCATAGCTTAATGATGGGGATACATCCTAACAAATGCATTGTTAGGTAATTTTGTCATTGTATGAACATCATAGAGTGTACTTACACAAACCTAGATGGGATAGCTTTCTATACACTTAGGCTATGTAGCGTAGCCTATTATTCCCAGGCTACAAACCTGTACAGCATGCTACTTTACTGAATACTGTAGGCATCTGGAACACAGTGTTTAGTATTTGTGTATGTAAGCATATCTAAATATAGAAAAAATAAAACAGTCAAAATATGATATAAAAGATTAAAAATGGGGGCTGGGCGCGGTGGCTCATGCCTGTAATCCCAGCACTTTGGGAGGCCGAGGCAGGCGGATTGCAAGGTCAGGAGATCGAAACCATCCTGGTTAACATGGTGAAACCCCGTCTCTACTAAAAATACAAAAAATTAGTCAGGCTTGGTGGCGGGCGCCTGTAGTCCTAGCTACTCAGGAGGCTGAGGCAGGAGAATGGCATGAACCCGGGAGGCAGGGCGTGCAGTGAGCCGAGATCACACCACTGCATACCAGCCTGGGCAACAGAACGAGACTCCGTCTCAAAAAAAAAAAAAAAAAAGATTAAAAATGGTACACCTGTATAGGGGACTTACCATAAATGAAACTTGCACAAATGGAAGTTGCTCTGGGTAAGTCGGCAGGTAAGCAGTGAGTGAATGTGAAGGCCTAGGTCATTATTGTACACTACCTTAAATTATAAACACATAGACTACACTAAATTTATTTTAAACTTTTTTTCCTTTAATAATAAGTTAATGTTAGCTTACTGTAAGTTTTTTATTTTATAAGCTTTTGAGACAGGGTCTTGCTCTGTTGCCCAGGCTAGAGTGCAGTGGCATAATCACGGCTCACTGCAGCCTCCACCTCCTGGACGCAGTGATTCTCCCACCTCAGTCTCTGGAATAGCTGGGACTACAGGAACATGCCATCATCCCTGGCTAATTTTTTAAAATTTTTGTAGAGATGAGGTCTCCCAGTGTTGCTCAGGCTGGTCTCGAACTCCTGGACTCAAGCAGGCCTCCTGCCTTGGCCTCTCAAGTGCTGGGATAAACAGGCATGAACCACCTCTCCTGGCCTAAAAATTTAAATTATTTATTCATTTATTTATTTTTCATTGCACAATGGAAATGGTATGAACTTTTATTTATTTTACTTTTGTTTTTTTTTGAGATGGAGTCTCCCTCTGTCACCCAGGCTGGAGTACAGTGGTGTAATCTCAGCTCACTGCAACCTCCGCCTCCTGGGTTCAAGTGATTCTCCTGCCTCAGCCTCCGGAGTAGCTGGGTCTATAGGCGCCCGCCACCAAGCCCGGCTAATTTTGGTATTTTTAGTAGAGACAGGGTTTCACCATATTGGCCAGGCTGGTCTCGAACTCCTGACCTTGCGATCCCCCCACCTTGGCCTCCCAAAGTGCTGGGATTACAGGCGTGAGCCACTGTGCCCGGTCAAACTTTTAAAATGATTAAATTTTCCTTTGTAATAACACAGCTTAAAACACAAACACATTGTACAGCTATACAATAATATTTTATTTATATCCTTATTCTACAAGCTTTTTTCTATTTTTCAATTTTTTAAAACTTTTTTTTCATTAAAAACTAAGACAAAAACACACACATTAGCATACGTTTACACAAGGTCAGGATTAACAATATCACTGTCTTCTACCTCTACATCTTATCTCACTGGAAGATGTCCAGGGGTAACAACAGGCATGGAACTGTCATCTACGATAACACCATCTTCTTCTGGAATACATCCTGAGGCTATTTGACAGCTGGCTTTTTTTTTTTTTTTTTCAAGTAGAAGTATACTCTAGAATAATGATAATAGTATAGTAAATATGTAAGCCAATCACATGGTTGCTTATTATCATTGTCAAGTATTATGTACTGCACATAACTGTATGTGCTACACTTTTATAGACTGGCAGTGCAGTAGGAGTTTATTTACACCAGCATCCCCACGAATAGGTAGATAACGCATTGCTCTACAACGTTATTGCGGTGACATTACCACATCACTAGGTGATAGGAGTTTTTCAACTCTGTTACAATCTTATGAGAGGTGTTGTGTACGTAGTCGGTTGTCCACCAAAGTGTGTTATAATAGTAATATACCATTTGGATATTCTAGCAACATCAAAAGCATCACATAGAATCATATGTTGAGGCCAGGTGCGGTGGCTAATGCCTATAATCCCAGCACTTTGGGAGGCCAAGGTGGGCGGATCACCTGAGGTCAGGAGTTCAAGATCAGCCTGGCCAACATGGTGAAACCGCATCTCTACTAAAAATACAAAAATTAGCTGAGCGTGGTGGCATGTGACTGAAATCACAGCTACTCAGGAGGCTGAGGCAGGAGAATCACTTGAGCCTGGGAGGCAGAGGTTGCAGTGAGCTGAGATCCAGCAACTGCACTCCAGCCTGGGCAACACAGCTAGACCTTGTTTCAAAAAAAAAAAAAAAAAAAAAAATGTTGAAATTAGCAATGTAGGGACTTGTTTTGCTTCCAACACTTATTTCTTGCAATACCATTAATTGGATTAACACAATATATTCTATGAGTATAAATGTATTGATGTTTATCTACAAGAATGACTCACTGACAAGTCCAGAAACACGCACTTATAATATTGTAAAAGTTAAAAGCAAGATTGACTGATAAGATCTTAACTGCTTCTCTTTTATGCACTCCTCTCCTGCTTTCCAGGAATGTTTATGTAAACCTTTCATGTCAGCTTTCCTGCCTTTCTTTTGACTTGGTGTCAATATATTCCTTTAAGTCAGTAAAATAATATATTGATTGTTAAGGTTTAATATTCCCTTTTACATTGTTTTAACATCTTTGTCAGAAATCAATTGACCATATATATGTGAATCTATTTCCAGATTCTATTTGTTCCATTGCCTATGTGTAGTCTATATGTCTCTCTTCATCAGTACCAAGTTGTCTAGCTTAAATAGCTTTTTGATATAGGTAGGATAAATCCTCCAGTTTTATCTTTCTTTTAAAAAATTGCTTTGGTTATTATTGATTCTTTGCATTTGCTTCCATAGGAATTTTAGAATCAGGTTGTCAATTTCTACAAAACAGTTGGCTAGAATTTTCATTGAGATTGGGTTGAATCTATAAATGAACTTGGTGAAAACTGACATTTTAATAATATTGATTCTTGTAATTTATGAACATGGTTGATATTTTCATTAAGTCTTCCAATAAAAAGGGGGAGTCAGCATTTATAAGCACGTCGCATATGCTTGATACAGTAATGGGTGCTTTACATGTATCATATTAATTAAAAATCACCATTCCTTTTATTAGCTAGATTGTGTTAGGGACAAGCTGCCCCAAAAAAGCTTCTTGGTACTGCCAGCACCCCCACCCCCACCCCCCGCAAACCTCTCCGTGTCACCCCTCCCCTTCCCCCAAACCTTTTTACATTTCTAAGCCCTTATCTAGGCACCGCGGTGAAGCCAGCAGACTTTTACCTATCAGGCCTTGCTGCTATAAAGCAAACCCAATTACAAACCATCTGGACCGCACAGTGGGAGGTCGTGGGAAGCATAAACAAATTTTACCTACACCTCCGGTACCATAAACGTCACGAGGTGATATGTGGCAGAGTAAACCAACAAACAACCACAGGCTCTCTCTCCCCCATATAAACCCCTCATTTTGTAAGCTCAGGGCTGCCTCTCTCTGTAATGGAGCAGCCGGGAGGTTGAATAAAGGCTTGCCTGAACTTGTCTGTCTGTCTGTCTGTCTGTCTCTCTCTCTCACTCACTCTCTCGTTCTTTCTCTCGGCTAACCTTACAGATTGCACATAAAAGGAAAAGGGGTTGAGAGAAGGTAAGTAACTCCCTAGAGACCAATAAGTGGCACAGAAGGTTATTTGGGCCCTCATCTGCCTGAGTTCAAACCCTGGCTTTTTCTGTTCACCGGTCCTTATAACTCAGCTAAAACGAGGGTTAAGCAAGGGCCATCATTTGTAACTGTGAACCTCTACAAAGTTCAGATTGTTCCTGAACAATCAAGCATTTCAAACTCTTACCATCAAGTAAGGAGATAGCGTTACATCGTGTGTAGGCATATGTGAATTAAAGATTACATTGTATTTCCCAAATTGCACTTGAGAATTGTGCCAATTATATCCTTTCTGTTCTTGTTCACGGTATGTGGGATCCAGGTTAATCAACAGCATAAAATTCTTGTACCCTGTTGCAAAAATTTATTAGTAATCCATGCATACTGGTTAAGGATTTGAAAACAGGTTTTATAAAAGGTTTGCCAGGTATCGACCTAATTTCATGAATACCCTAGTAGGGAAATTCAGTGACCTTTACCAACTTACCTGTGGCCAAAAAATAAATAAGTAAAAATTAAAAATCAGAACGAATCCAAAGTAATTATAATTAAAATTAACCAAAGTTTCTGATCCAATCCTGATAAGGGGTATTAGGTTTAATATTTAAGGATAATTTATGAAGAAAAAGATTACGGTTCAAAGTCTACTTTAGGTATTTCTATTTACATTTCTTGGAAAAGCTTCCCAGGGCTCTTTCTGCCCCAGCCCCCAATCTACAGAGGAGTCTAGTCGACTGTCCACTCATTTCACAGCATTTGTCAGAAACTAGAAGACCCAGGGAGGGAACAAGGTTCAGGCTTGAAACTCCAAGACATTCAAGATTTCACCTTGTATGCAAACATCACAATGGGAGGCTGCAGCGGGGCCTCACACTCACCGGCGCTAGGAGCTATAGATCCCGCACCCGCGGAGCCCGGCAACCACCTGAGGGGCCTCGGCCAGGAGGGGGTGGCCCCCCGGCAGCTCCTGAGCAAAGCGGGCAAACCTGAGCAGGGCGGAACGGGTTGCTCAGGGAGAAAATGAAGGGAGTCATAGGGTAGGGGTGGCAGAGAACGGGCACAACGCCGGCTTCCTCCGGACGGCCTCCTGCGTCCCACCTGTGCTCCTGAAAGGCGGCCCCCGACAGGGCGCGGCGGGAACCCGAGCCGGGAGTAGGGTCACGAGTTAAAGCGGCGGGGGCGGGAGGATACGCGGGCGGCGGACGGGGCGCTCTCCTCCCTTCTGACCCTGGGCGGAGCGGGGCTCGAGGTTGCTGGAGCCGCTCGCTCACTCTCCCTGCGCTCTCGCCGCGGACACCGGAGCTGCGGCCGCTCCCCGCTGTCCCCCAGGTGAGCCCGCCGGGCGCCGCCCCGGGGCGTCGAGTGTCGCGGGAACGGCGCCCGCAGCGCACAGGGAGGGGGCCGGGAGGCCGGGAGGCAGCGAGCCGTCGGGGACGCCGCGGGAGGGCCAGGCTGGGCCGGGCAGTCGGCGCCATGGAGGGCAGGCGGGCTTTAGCCGGGCGCGAGATGCAGCTGTTCCGCGCCGCCCCCACACCGCCAGCAGGTCAGTGGAGGTGCGCGCCTGCCAGGCCTGCCCGGGGCTGGGCGGGTGGGGGTGCTCTGCTCCTCACTCCCCCTCCAGGCCGCCGCCCACCTGTGACCAGGGCTCAGAAGGCTGGAAGCCACCTCCGCCCGGAGCCCCTGCGCTGGAAGGCTTTGATACCGGCCGGGGCTCCAGATGGCCTTGAGGCGGCTCGGCCGGCCCCTCTCAAGGCGGACTCTCCCCCTGTTAGAGGTGGGGGCGGCTGGAAGTGGGGGCTCAAGCCCGGGTCGCTGCGCTGGCTGAAAGCAGCCGCCAGCCGGACTGCGGCCGTCTGAGCTCAAGGGCAGTGCCCGGGGATGGCAGCGACGGCTCTGGGACATCGCTGCAGCCCTCTGGCTCTTTCTCGCACAGACTACCCGACATAAGTGTCAACCCTTGTTTCTTTGTTTAAAAAAAGAAAAAAAGAGAAAGACTGGTGAGACCAAAGTTTTGTGTCTGATGAAGTGGGAAAGCGCTTCTGAAAAAACGAGGTTGCGTAACTTTGTCGCCGACTGCGAGGCCTTTCCTATTTATACAGTCCCGGGCTTTCTCCAATTTTCTACAGCTTACTCCAATCAAGCCTCTGCCCGCCAGGAATAGGTAACCTGTGTGTGTCCGTTTGCTCCTTCTAAGAGCATGCCTGATAGATACTTCGGTAGCCTGTCCGGATGGCCCCTTCGTCGGGTAGCCTCTCCTGCTGGGGCCCTTCGCCCACCTTGCCTCCCGTGCCGGTGCTCCGGGTGAATGTCAAAGGTGGCTGGCTGCGAATACCTCCTTCAGCTGCTGGGGTTCCCGACAGTTTGCAGTTTTTAAAAGTGCACCCTCGGAAGTGCTTTTCAGACTGGGTAAAGCTAACGTTTCCAAGGTCAGCAGCCGGTCCCGGTTAATGAAATGTCTTCCGGGACAACTCGTTGTGATGTGCTGAATAGATGCTGATTGGCTTGTTTTCTCTTTGTTCCTGTGGGTTACTGTTACATGGTGTGTGGCTAGTTTGTTTAAAATTTAATTTTCCCGGCCGGGCGCGGTGGCTCAAGCCTGTAATCCCAGCACTTTGGGAGGCCGAGACGGGCGGATCACAAGGTCAGGAGATCGAGACCATCCTGGCGAACACAGTGAAACCCCGTCTCTACTAAAAATACAAAAATCTAGCCGGGCGAGGTGGCGGGCGCCTGTAGTCCCAGCTACTTGGGAGGCTGAGGCAGGAGAATGGCGGGAACCCAGGAGGCGGAGCTTGCAGTGAGCTGAGATCCGGCCACTGCACTCCAGCCTGGGAGACAGAGCAAGACTCCGCCTCAAAAAAAAAAAAAAAAAAAAATTTAATTTTCCCTGTATCAAAGTGGAAAGGGCTTAGTGTTAATATACAATTCACCAACATGCTTGATTATTAACAGCTTCATCATTATGTTGGTGTTCATATGTGAGCTTTGGTGAACATGAAATCATCTGTGTTTTAAGTCCTATAGATAAAGTCTCCTTAAATGCTGGTTAAAATATCCTGCCTTCATGAAAAAATGCTCATCATCACTCGCCATCAGAGAAATGCAAATCAAAACCACAATGAGATACCATCTCACACCAGTTAGAATGGCAATCATTAAAAAGTCAGGACACAACAGGTGCTGGAGAGGATGTGGAGAAATAGGAACACTTTTACACTGTTGGTGGGACCGTAAACTAGTTCAACCATTGTGGAAAACAGTGTGGTGATTCCTCAAGGATCTAGAACTAGAAATACCATTTGACCCAGCCATCCCATTACTGGGTATATACCCAAAGGATTATAAATCATGCTGCTGTAAAGACACATGCACACATATGTTTATTGCAGCACTATTCACAATAGCAAAGATTTGGAATCAACCCATATGTCCATCAGTGACAGACTGGATTAAGAAAACGTGGCACATATACACCATGGAATACTATGCAGCCATAAAAAAGGATGAGTTCATGCCTTTGTAGGGACAGGGATGCAGCTGGAAACCATCATTCTCAGCAAACTATCACAAGAACAGAAAACCAAACACCACATGTTCTCACTCATAGGTGGGAATTGAACAATGAGATCACTTGGACACAGGAAGGGGAACATCACACACTGGGGCCTATTGTGGGCAGGGGGGAGGGGGGAGGGATAGCATTAGGAGATATACCTAATGTAAATGACGAGTTAATGGGTGCAGCACACTAACATGGCACATGTATACATATGTGACAAACCTGCACGTTGTGCACATGTACCCTAGAACTTAAAGTATAAAAAAAAAAAACAAAAAAACTTGCCTTTTTGAAGGAAGTAAAACTGTTGAGTGAAAATCCTAATTTATTAATAATT
Organism: Rhinopithecus roxellana; assembly: GCF_007565055.1. Classification (NCBI taxonomy): domain Eukaryota; kingdom Metazoa; phylum Chordata; class Mammalia; order Primates; family Cercopithecidae; genus Rhinopithecus; species Rhinopithecus roxellana. Next base: position 67,040,025 of record NC_044560.1, on the reverse strand, counting down.
TTCTTTCCTTTATGCCTTTACCTAAGAATTACTGCATTTATGCTTTGACAGGCATTTTAACACACACACACGAGCCACACTTTAATGAGTTATATCATAATTATTTCATTTTGAAGGTACTGCATATGCCATACAGTAAATATGTTTTATGGTTTATTCATCCAGCAGTATCCTTATTAATCTCTTCATTAATCAAGAGTTTAAAAACCTTCCCCATGGCTATTCTTTATAGCCAGTATCTATTGTTCGGAGATGTTGGGCTTGCTAAGAATGCTTGAATTGGAATCAAAAGTGAGGTTCTAGACTTGGAAAGCAGCATGGTATCTAACCAGTGACTTGTAAGAAATTGTATGAATGCAGGTTGCAATTTTCCTCCTTCATTGCTGAGTACAAGTTATTATTAAAATGTCAAATAAAGCCTGCCTTTCTATTCTGTATGGAAGAACCCTACTCATGGTTTGGGGTATTCTACTTTGAACAGGTTTCCATAGTATAATATCAGTCTTAGTCTGAGGGAAAATCCAAGACCCATCCCAGTCTCTGGAGTGACTTCTCCGTCAATTTGAAAAAGCTGATTCTGAAGACAATCAAACCAGCCCAACCCAACCCTTTTCAAACACGCCGGCCTCCCCAAATAGATATGAAGTACTTTGAAAATATGCTATAAATATAAGGCCTTCAATAAAAAGTCCTTACAAGTGATGCCACAGACTGGGAATTAGGCTTAAACTGAGGGCCTACTTTCCCCTTTGTACAACAGTTATGTTTCCTGAGGCACATACTGCCCCTTAAAGAACCTTTCTAGGAAGCCGCTCTGTCGGCTGTGGGTGTTAGGCAGGTGATTCTGCTTAGCACTAGACCCTATACAAATGCTTTGTTTGCTGTTTTATTTAATGGTCACTACAGTCATAACTATTTAATTCTGGCTACAATCGTAGAAGGGTAGGTGTTGTTATTCCCATTATTGCTGGAGAGGAAACTGAGGCTCAGAAGGGCTAAATGATTTCCTTGAGATTGCAGAAATGTCAAGTTATAGAACCAGGATTAGAAACCAAACTGAATCTTGGTTCTTTACACTACACCCTGCTATCTTTAACTCAGTGGTTTTAAACATTTTTTGATAATCCGTGAAAGTTTTAGTTACTTCCCAGGAAAAAGTGTCCACAGCCACATACATGAAAGTTTTCATATAACTTCAAGGCCCACGTACCCTCTGAAGTCTTTCCCCCTGGTCCTCAGGTCTCTGATCCTGCTCTAACTATACTGAGTGAGGCAGAAAACATATACATTCTATATATATGTACATATAATCTTTTACTATTGGGAGCAGCCCTTGAATTTGGTAACTTTGAACTATGTGAAAATTCACTTTGTAATTAAAACAAATAAAAAAGTGATGTCTTACATTAGAACTGATTCTGTAAACATCTAAAATGCAGTTTAGAGCAATGGTGCTTATTTGAAACCAGAACTTCTATTTCGGCTTCTTCCTGCAGTATCAAAGAATATGGACTTGTGTCTTTACTCACTAAATGGAAATGTTGGTTGTTGTTTTTTTTTTCCTCTAGAGATGGCAAATCCTGAGGTAATTATAAGTAGCTGCAGCTCTCATGAAGAGGAAAATCGCTGCAATTTTAACCAGCATACATCTCCATCTGAGGAGCTTCTATTAGAAGACCAGATGAGGCGAAAACTCAAATTTTTTTTCATGAATCCCTGTGAGAAGTTCTGGGCTCGAGGTAGAAAACCATGGAAACTTGCCATACAAATTCTAAAAATTGCAATGGTGACTATCCAGGTAAGTATCTCAGATCATGAGTTTGGTGAAAGCCTCTTTTAATAGCAAAGAGAACTATGGACAGTATTTTTGTTTTTTTAATATATATGACTTTTAACTACATGCATAATGTAGAACAGTAACAGATAAGAAAACATAAAATCTTAGACCCTTCTGTCTTCAACATTTGTGAAAGAGTTTGGCTTCTTTTTTCTTAGTTTTTTTCTTCTCGTCTTTCCCTTGGTTATAATTTTAGTCACATAATCTTATTAGTTTTCAGGAAAGGAAAACTAATATTTGACTTCCAATGAAGAGGTTCAGCTGGTTTCTAAATAAGCCATGGAAACTAGTGTTGTCCAATATTAGGACTTTCTTTTCCTTCCTAGTTAGTTTCCTGGGAATTTCTCTCTTCAGAAACTTAAAGGGCTCCTGCTACAGGCAAATTCTTAGGTTCTTACCACCCTGTGATCATGAGACCCATGCAATGGAAGAATGTGAAGTTAACTAACAGAAGAGGAGTGGCAGGAGCTAGTGAAACACAGGACCTCTTTTTATTTCAAAGGGAGCTTTTAAATCTTATTTCCTTGGCTGCTTTTAATATTTTTATGGGGGAAGGAGGAACCATATTTTGTGATTCTTAATATATACTGGTTGTGATTTACTGTTATGAAAATATGTTTTCCCGTTGGTGAGAGTAATTATCTCTTGCTAAAAGCAAAGGGCAAAATAAAAGCAGATTTTAATGAGAAAAATCGATGTGATGGGTTTATTTTTATTATTACTTACTCTTCCTAAGTTGGTGAAAAATACCTAAGTAAATAAACCATTGGTATTGAAGGAGAGATTAAAAAAACAGGATATTACTAATTTTAACTGCTTATTGAGAACAAATGCTTATGATTGTTAGGGAACCAAGGCAATTTCTACAATCATATGAAGTTGGTAGAATTCTTGCTTGTTTCTAATGCTAGATGTTGTATCAAGGGAAACAAACATTTGGTGACTACCCCGTTCCAGTACATTATTTCATTTAATTCTAACACTCCTACTGGCTCATTTTACAGAAGAGGAAGCTGACATTCATAGAGCTCTTTTAAAGTCACATGGCTTGGCCAGGCAGGGTGGCTCATGCCTATAATTGCAGCACTGTGGGATGCTGAGGTGGGTGGATTGCTTAAGCTAAGGAGTTCCAGACCAGCCTGGGTAACATGGCGAAAACCCATTTCTACGAAAAAATACAAAAATTAGCCAGGTGTAGTGATCACACCACTGTGCTCCAGCCTGGGTGACAGAGTGAGACCCTGTCTCAAAAAAAAAAAAAAAAAAAAAAAAAAAAAAAAAAAAAGTCACATGGCTAGTCAGTGGCAATGTCAAGACTTTGAAGGCAGGCATTCTCTCTATTATACACCCTGAAAATGGATGTTCAATTCTCAGCCAAATATTTGGCAAGTTGAAATTGAAATTCTTAACTTCTGAGTGATAATATGGTGTGTTACAATAGTGAAAAGTTTATGTCTATTGTTTCTTATAAAAGGGAAAAGCCTGTATCAATTGAACATGAATATTTTCTACTTAGAATAATAATAGGTGCCACTTGAGTGTTTGCTGTGTACCAGGCTAAACATTTTACAGATGTCATCATGTTCAATTCTTTTTTTTTTGAGATGGAGTCCCGCTGTGTGGCCCAGGCTGGAGTACAGTGGCACCATCTCAGCTCACTGCAACCTCTGCCTCCTGGGTTCAAGTGATTCTCCTGCCTCAACCTCTCGAATAGCTGGGATTACAGGCACATGCCACCATGCCTGGCTAAATTTTGTATTTTTAGTAGAGATGGGGTTTCACCATGTTGGCCAGGCTGCTCTTGAACTCCTGACCTCAGGTGATCCATCCACCTAGGCCTCCCAAAGTGCTGGGATTACAGGGTGAGCCACTGTGCCTGGTCCATACTCAATTCTTAAAACAAGTTGGAGGGTAGGTAGTGGTATCCTCATTTCACAGAGGAGAATAATGAGGGGCTTGGTAAGGAAAAGGACCCTGTCATAGTCAGGAAACTAGAAGAGTAGAACTGATATTCAAACTCAGATTTACTTTCTCTAAGATTTATGTTCGTAATTACTTCTTAATTTTTAGGGAGCTCATCTAACCTTCCTATGTTTACTAGGGTGATCAAAGGAAAACTGGCCAATGGTTTAAGATATTAAAGCTGCTAGTAATAAGCATGTAAAAGGTGTTTAGGTAAGTTTTTAAAAGGAACTGAGGGTTTCTTAATTGTGATGTTTCCTTAATTTATATCAGAGCAATCAAACAGATAGTAGATAAAGACAGCTTTGTAATTGGGCAAATGAGGTGAGCAAATGGTGACAGATTCTCTCAGGGAAAAGGAGGTGGTCCTTCGGTGAAATTGGAGGTTTTGTGTCTGCAGCAGCAAAAGAAAGATGTTTACGATGGTAGACATCCTACTAACAATTTCTCTTTTCCCACTACCTGGCTTACTCTGAATGACAGCAGTTTTCTCTCAGCCATTGTTATTCCTGTCTGCCACTAAACCTTTGAGGGCAGGGGCCAATCTCTTCTCGTTGTATCCTCAGTCCTAGCTCACTGCTGACACATGAGAGCCAGGTGTGGTGGCTCCACTACCCAGCCTCAGCCATCACTATGATGAAAGATTAAAATTAATAACTATGACCCTGGGTGTAAGTAGTCATTAAGTCCTTAGAGCTGAAAGTACACTTTCAGGGCCCCTTAACAAATAATGAGAATATTAACTTTTCAGAGTTTGTGCAGCAAGCAAGACCTAAAAATTCACTTGAAAGTAAGGCCTTTATGTCATACATGACAATGATTTTATTGTGACATTGATTAACTGCCAAACAAAAAACAAGCTTGTTTTTCATATAGGTGAATACTATATTTTATTCTGAGTTTGTAATATATATTTTTGCCATAATCATATTTGTATTTTTGCCATAATTGTATTTGAATGACTGGTAAGAATATCTTTGAGCATTCTTTGGGGCTGTTTGGTCATCAGCTTCAACAGATGCAAAATCCCCAGAATATCAAGTATAATCTTACTGAGGACAATTAAAGAAGCTCTGCAGAAATGAGTTAGGTGCAGAGTGATGATATGTGTGGGGTGCAGACCATATATCATATGTGGAAGGGAGAGGGGAAAAGATTTGTCTGCTCTATTTTTTTCTGATCAAACCCTGAATTACTTTGTGTAGCATGACAGGGTGGATAGAACCTACATTTAGTCTGTCAGACATGGGTTTCAATTTTGACTGTATCAACTGACTAGTTATGTGACTTGAAAAAATTATGTAACTTCTCTAGGCCTCACCTCTAAAATTGGTGTATTAGGAATATATGGCAGGATTAGTATGAGGAAAGTTCCCGGAATACTGTATGACACATAGGTGGTCAACACTGTTCCCGCCTTCCATATAAAATATACTCTGCCTCACTCTGGGATTTAAGTAAGAGTGTAGTTTCTCAATTTACAGCATGTACAGCATGTGGGGTATGTATGTGCATGTGTGTGCCTGTGTGTGCATGTGTGTATGAGAGAGAGAGAGACAGATAGAGGTTTGGGTGAGAGGGCAGAGAAGATGAAAGAGAGACTTAGAGTATGGTAACCTTTTTTTTGAGACATAGTTTCGCTCTTGCTGCCCAGGCTGGAGTACAATGGTGCAATCTCAGCTCATAGCAACCTCTGCCTCCTGGGTTCAAACGATTCTCCTGCCTCAGCCTCCCGAGTAGCTGGGATTACAGGCATGTGCCACCATGCCCAGCTAACTTTTTAAATTTGTGGTAGAGATGGGGTTTCACCATATTGGTCAGGCTGGTCTTGAACTTCTGACCTCAAGTAATCCATCTGCCTCTGCCTCCTAAAGTGTTGAGATTACAGGCATGAGCCACTGCGCCTGGCTATATTACAAGCTTTTAGGTATAATTGAAAGGCCTTAGGTTAACATGACAACAGTGCAGTGAAACCTTTTGTGTGTGTGAACAACTGAGTTTCATTTAGAACGCTTAGGTCAATCCTGCATGACTATTAAGGATACATTATGTTAATATACTTTAATTTAAACATGAGTTGAAAAGGTATTTTCCATTTTTGGTCTTACTGTCATGGTTTTGGTGATTAGACCTAGGACTATAGTTTGGTCATAGGACTTGTACTTTCTTAACTTATTATCCACCTGCTGCAAAACCTTCTTGATGTCTCAGAGGATTCATTTTAAACTCTTCTATTTGTCGTTCAAGCCCCTATACCTTCTGCTCTGCTTTTTCTGCCCATATTTGCCACCCTCTTACCTTTTCTTTTTTTCTTTTAAGCTGGTCTTATTTGGGCTAAGTAACCAAATGGTGGTAGCTTTCAAGGAAGAGAATACTATAGCATTCAAACACCTTTTCCTAAAAGGATATATGGACCGAATGGATGACACATATGCAGTGTACACACAAAGTGACGTGTATGATCAGATAATCTTCGCAGTGAACCAGGTAAATCAAGTGTGTGCATTATTTACTTGGGAAAAAGAACAGACTGGAAAAATGGTGGCAATGTACATAATAGAAACTGACATTCAAGTGGAGAAGGGTGAACATTTCTGCTTAGAAATGACACATACAAATTTATTTTTAATTTTTTTTTATTTTTAATTTTTAAAAAGTACTGTCAACAAATTTTTATAAAACCAGAAGTTGAGAAAAGCTTTTGTTTAGTAACAGAAAGGCAGAAACTTTAAAGATTTAATTAAAAGAATCAGAGTTAGGGCTTGGCATGGGAGTCTCAAAGATTAAAATTAGTAACTATGACCCTGGGTGTAAGTAGTCATTAAGTCCTCAGAGCTGAAAGTACACTTTCAGGTCCCCTTAACAAATAATGAGAATATTAACTTTTCAGAGTTTGTACAGCAACCAAGACCTAAAAATTCACTTGAAAGTAAGTAAGGCCTTTATGTCATACATGACAATGATTTTACTGTGACATTAACTAACTGCCAAACAAAAAACAAGCTTGTTTCTCATGTAGATGAATACTGTATTTTATTCTGAGTTTGTAATATATATTTTTGCTATAAATAATACTCTTCAGGACCCCAAATTTTTACATTTTTAGGTGTCATTGAAAGCATCCTTGAAGTCAGCATTCCCTGACTGGGTTAGTTTGCAGAACACATTTCAAAATTATTACAATTCTTCTTCAGAAAATTATTATAGTGTAATCATGGCTATTCATTTTCTAGAGACAATCTTTGCACAGTAAGATGTAAACTGCTAGGATAAAATACATATTTATAGCATGAAGTCTTTCTCTTAGCACTGGGGTTGGGAAAATGAGCCAGAAATCTAAAGTAATAGAAATAAGTTACATAAACTGTTAAACAGAACTATGCCCTACAACTTGTAGGGGGGAAAAGGCATAATGATAGAGATACTCAGTTTTTAGAATTTTAAGTATATTAAGTTTCTCTAAAGCTAGTCTGATCCAAACTGGTAGTTCGGTGTTTTTGGAGGGGGTGGCGGGGAGCAGGATAGAGGCAAGAGGTAAACAGTTCATTAAATTTTATTTTATTGAGATAGGATCTTACTCTGTCACCCAGGCTGCAGTGCAGTGGTGCAGTCACAGCTCTCTGCAGACTCAACCTCCTGGGCACAAGTGATCCTCCCACCTTAGCCTCTCAAGCAGCTTGAGGCCACAGGCATGCACCACCATACCTAGCTAATTAAAAATAATTTTTTTTTTTGTAGAGACAGGGTCTCCCTATGTTGCCCAGCTTGCTCAAACTCCTGGCCTCAAGTGATCCTCTCACCTCAGCCTCCCAAAGTGCATTAAATTCCTTATAAATCATCTTAACCTTTATTTGTAAACCTAGACTCAGTCTTCAAAATGTAGTATTTGGCACTTAGGCCATTCTGCTTTTCAGATTTCCACATTCCTGCTGGAAATGCATGTACCTGCTTTATTCTAGTTGTCTTGGTCTGTTCCTTCTGCTACAACAAAATACCTGAGACTAGATAACAGACAAACAACAGAAATTTCTGCCTATTAATTCTGGAGCCAGGGAAGTCCAAGATCAAGCTGCTGGCAGGTTTGGTGTCTGGTAAGGGCTTGCATCTTCTTGCTGTGTTCTTACATGATGGAAGGCAGAAGGACAAAAAGGCCTGGCTAATTTCTCCCAGCCTTTTATAAGACCAGTAGTCCTATTCATGATTGTTGGCCTCCTAAAGACTTCACCTCTTAAGACTATCATATTGGGGTTTCATTTCCAACATAAGAACTTTGGAGGGACACATACATTCCATGTATGACTCCCTACTATTGATTCCCTACTGTTTTCTAAGGTGATTTACTGTTTTTCTAAGCAGCAGTACTTTTAGCTGAAGATAAAAAGTGTCTTGATCAAAATTTTTATGAATAAGTAGAGTTTTGAGTGTTAGTGAGTACAGTTCTCTTTCATGCTTCTGAGAAATGAATAGAAAAAAAGTGAATATTTTCTATTTTTTATTTTATTTTTTATTTTTGAGACAGGGTCTCACTCTGTCACCCAGGCTGGAGTGCAGTGGCGCAATCTTGGCTCACTGCAACCTCTGCCTCCTGGGCTCGAGCGATTCTCCCACCTCAGCCTCATGAGTAGCTGGGATTACAGGCTCCCATCACCATGCCCAGCTAATTTCTTTTGTATTTTTATTAGAGGCAAGGTTTCACCATGTTGGCCAGGCTGGTCTCGAACTCCTGATCTCAAGTGATCTGCCCGCCTTGGCCTCCCAAAGTGCAGGGATTACAGGCATGAGCCACCGTACCTGGCCAAAATGTAAATTATTTTTAAAACGGGAAGGATCTTTGTTTTCTGTAAAGAAAGAGTTTCCTTACTTAATAGTTGAGGTGATTGTTACTGAGAGGAACTGACAAATAGGGCAGTGGCATCTCAATTCTTAGAAGCATATCCATAACTATTAGTTATCCTCAAGGGTTTACCCCAAGATGTCATCCTACTGGATAATGTCCAGGGCTCATTCTGATCCAATACTGTGATTATAACAGCACTGCTGTTTATTATATATGCTTCTATATTTGAATGTGAGAGACCTACTTATTTTCTTTTTGGGCTGTCTCCTGGCTTTCCTCTTATTTCTTCAATAATTTTGGGGTCAGTTTTATTGGTTCTTTTTCTTTCATCTGCCTCTTAAATTTGAGCAGTCCTCAAAGCTTGGTCCTTTTCCTGCAGAAACGACCTTCACTACGCAGCCTCAGCCATCACTATGGCTGAGTCTCCATATGGTGAGTCTTCACCATGGCTGAGATGAAGGGACTCCCAAGTAGTTGCCCACACTGCCAGACACCTACCTCACAAGCACTTCAGAACTGCCCATCCAAGAGCAGCTTCACAGTCTCCTCCCACCCACTCCCTAGGCTGTTTCTCCTTTCTGGTCTTCTGGCTTAGGTTGAAAGGCCTCAGGGTCTTCCTGGAATCGTTTATTCTTGCAGCTCAAACATAGTTTATAACTTCCTGTTTCTGGATGGCTTCCTTTCTTTCCTACCCCCCTCCCCTACCACCTCTTGCTTTTGGTGTCACAGCATTTAGCTAAGGACATTTAACGTGTTTTTATATTATCACCCAAAGGCTGACCTGGGACCCATGGATCTGACGGAAAACTTCTTCTCTCAAGGCAGAACTGCAGAGACCAGGAGGGATGGATGCCCAGTCTAGTTAAAGCTCCACCAAGGCCTTGGCCACTTGGCTGCTCTGTGCTGTCTCGCCATCGTTAGTTCCAACCATCATCTCATACCACATTTCTGTCCCGTAACCCTCTGTCTTGGGCTCTAGAGCTGCCCTCTAGCTGGACACGGCCCTGCTGCTTCCCTAGATTACCCACTTCTTGCCAGATGCTCAGACCTACACAAAGAGCCATATGAAGAGCTCAAGGAAGTCTGGCTATAGCATATATAGTTAATGTATATATTATATAATGTAACTATGTGGTGTATATAGGTATAATGTTAACAGGTACCTGTAGCCATGGGCCTCAGACCTTTCACAGTTCAAGACCTTGAAGGGTTTAAGACATAAGATTCTGTGGTCAGGAGTTTCAGCCATTTAGGGGATTCCTGTGGGGACTGCCCCACAATTACACCTGGACTTTGGGAGGGTTGTAGGGCCCCATCGCAGCTATGACTGCGCTTCATGACCCCTGCTTGCCTTTCCCGATTTACTTCCCATTACACATCATATGTTCTAGGCACACTGGTCTACTGGGTACCTTAAATGGAAAACAAAAATCTCAAAACTGAGTATCTCCAGCATTATTCTACTTTACCCCTATATGCCAAACATAATGTTGTTTACTAGCTTAGGAAGCTTGCTTCTATTACCATAGATTTCTGGCTCACTTGCCCAATCCTAATGCTAACAGAAAGCTTGGTGCCATAATCATCTATCTTATCCTGTTTACCAACTCACTGTGCACAGATTAGCTCTAGTAATGAAGAGCTCCATCGCATGATTGTAATTTTTCACCTCACCATTCACTTGACAACTATTTGAGCACCTACTGTGTGCCTGCAGGGCTGGTGTTAGAGCAGTGGATTGATAAATTCCCTGTCCTGTGGAACTTGCATTCTAATGGGGGAGATAGATTTTAAACAAGTTTAACTAAAATCTTTTGGTTTAGGGTAATGATGAGTGCTATGAAGAAAAATAAACCAGCATAAGGCAATAACAGTAGTCTCAGAGTGGTCAGAAAAGGCCTTTCTGAAGACTTGAAATCTTGGGGAGAATATTTCAAGCTGAACGAGTGGCAACAGCAAAGGCTCTGAAGCTGGAAAGCGTTTGGTATGTTTGAGAAAATGCAAGGGAGGCAAGTATGAGGGGGCAGAGTTAGGGCCAGAGGAGCTGGGGGCCAGGTCTCTCAGGACATGTAAAGGAGCTCTGAATTTTATTCTGAGAGACAGGAAGCCATGGAAGGGCTTTTGATAGGGGAGAGACAATGATAATATACATAAGCAAAATCTAACATGTATTCACTCAAATATTTATTAAATAGTATCTATTGGCTGGGCACAGTGGCTCACGTTGTAATCCCAGCACTTTGGGAGGTCGAGGCGGGTAAATCACGAGGCCAGGAAATTGAGACCATCCTGACTAACACGATGAAACCCTGTCTCTACTAAAAAGTACAAAAAAATTAGCCGGGCGTGGTAGCATGCACCTGTAACCCCAGCTACTCAGGAGGTTGAGGCAGGAGAATCGGTTGAACCCGGGAGGCAGAGATTGCAGTGAGCTGAGATTATGCCACTGCACTCCAGCCTGGGTGACAGAGTGAGACTCCATCTCAAAAACAAAAACAAACAAACAAAAAATAGTATCTATTATGTATCAGGCACTGTTTTTGTGTGCAGGGGTACCGCAGTGAACAAATAAAGTCAAGGAGGTAATATTCTCATTGGAAGAGCCAGGCAATAAATAAGTATATAAGAGCATCTTCTGTCAGTTTGTAATAAGTATTGTGAAATGTAAAATAAAGCCAGCAAAGTGAATAGCTGGAGGTGGTTAGAGAAGGTCTCTTTGACAAGGTGACATGTAAACAGACAGCAGACTAAAGAGAGGGCATGCAGCCTGTGTCTATCTCAAGGAAGAACCTTTTAGATAGGAAGAATAGCAAAAACAAGAGTCTTGAGCAGGTGTATTTTGGATATCACTGTTCTAAGGGCTGTACATGCATGAATTCATTCATTCCTTATAGCAGTCCTATGAGTTCTAGATGGAGACTAGACTAAGGTGAGAGGGGATATTGGAGAGGCAGAGGCTTAATTTGTCCAGGAGAGAGAGGATGGTGGTTTGGACTAAGGCCATATCATTGAAGGTGATGAGAGACAGTCCTATTTGTGGTGAGGAGGCTCAGATTTTTTTTTTTTTTTTTTTTTTTTTTTTTTTTTTTTTTGAGACGGAGTCTTGCTCTGCCACCAAGGCTGGAGTGCAGTGGCCGGCTCTCAGCTCACTGCAAGCTCCGCCTGCCGGGTTCACGCCATTCTCCTGTCTCAGCCTCCCGAGTAGTTGGGACTACAGGCGCCCGCCTCGTCGCCCGGCTAGTTTTTTGTATTTTTTAGTAGAGACGGGGTTTCACCGTGTTAGCCAGGATGGTCTCGATCTCCTGACCTCGTGATCCGCCCGTCTCGGCCTCCCAAAGTGCTGGGATTACAGGCTTGAGCCACCGTGCCCGGCCGAGGCTCAGATTTTTAAGTGATTCTTGTGTGGAGATAATTTGAAAGTCATTTATGACTTTCAGATGGACTGGAAGTACAGTATAAGAGGAATTGACAAAAGGATCTTTCCTAAGTTTTGGCCTGAACAACTGACTGACTTACAGAATAATTTATTGATACTGTGGAAGAAGCAGGTGTTTCTGTGTGCACATTTACTAGAGATTCCTCTTAGACATCATAGGCATCATGTAGGCAGATTGCCATCCATGTGTGGTATTCAGTGGAAAGGTCAGAGCTGGAGATGCAAATTTGGAAGCTGTCAGCATAGAAGTGGTATTTGAAACATGGGACTGGTTGAAGTCAGTTGTGGAGAGAATGTGGATAGAGGTCATGGCCTGAATCCAAAGATACGCCAAAATATAGAGGTCAGCAGTGGGAGGATTCAGCAAAGGAGACCAAGAACAAACAATCAGTGTCCCAGAAGTCAAGTAAAGAAAGTATTCCATGTAGGAGGAGCATTCAACTGCATCAGATACCATGGAGATATGAAGTTATAGGAGGACTGAGAACTAGGCATCAGATTTGGTAATATGCTGCTCATTAGTGACCTTGACAAGGTCCAACTCAAAATCCATCCCATATTAGAAATTATTGTCTTCATTTGTTATAGTATGCTTCACACATATCTTTTAGGAGATTTTCTATGTGTCGATCACACAAAGTTGTTAATTTCAAGAATGACAGAATGACCAGTTGTACCAGACATATTGCTCCAAAAACGCTTCGTTTTGGAAACATGTCTGCAGGTATCCATTAAGAATTTAAGATGACAGTTATTCCAAGGCACCATAAGATTCTTACTTGTAAAAGTAATTTTTTTTTAATGTAGAGGACCTGCTAGGATAGGCAACATTGCTATAAAGGTGATTAAAGTGTAATATTGCAAAGATAAAGGTTAAACCAATACTTTCTTAAAAAAAAGTTCTGCTGGCTAGCCTATAATAATTGTACCCCACTTCTTATACTACAGTGTTAAAGTAGAACTCTGACCTTACAGGAGATAGTTTAAAGATAAATAAAATATGTATTTACATTGAATGTCACAGTCAGTTCCTAAACATAATTCCTTAAGGGAGGAAAGAAACGCAAAGATTAAGTGGCTTCAGACTTTAATTTTGCAGATAAGGAACTAGAAGGTCAGAAAGTTTGTCACAGAAATGAGGCTTGAATCTAGACTAACTCTAATTCATGATAGCCCTTTGCCTTCCTAGTGCACAGCAGCAAGTCACTTACCCTGTTTATCAAGGTGAATGTCTCTATCTCAAGGGGGAGGTGGGAACCTGCCAGTATCAGAGGTGGGGAGGGAGAGGAGTTATGGCTTCACTTCTGCCCTGGTTGGCATTCCCATTTTCTGTTTCTCGTTTTGGTTGAAGTACTTGCAGCTATACAATGTCTCCGTTGGGAATCATGCTTATGAGAACAAAGGTATCGAGCAGTCTGCTGTGGCAATCTGTCAGCACTTCTACAAGCGAGGACACATCTACCCTGGAAATGATACCTTTGACATCGATCCAGAAATTGAAACTGGTGATGTTCTTCTATAACGTAGAACTTCAATTTTTAATGCCTCAATTTATATTTAAAATTAGTAATTTCATCTTTGAAAACATTGATTTGGTCTGTGTTATTAGGACATAGTAAGAATGATATCGGAGTTATTATGTGTCATGTACTGTTCTGAGCCCTTTACTATAACTCAAGAATCCTCAAGAAAACCCAGCAAGTCAAGGATTATTATTATCCCCTTTTATAGAAGACTAAAGTATGGCTCAGAGAGTTAAATGGTCTGCCCAAGATGGAGCTAGAAGAGGCAGTGCTGAAATTTGGCCCAGGCTGTTTGTGCTTTTAGCTACCATATTACACCATCTCTTGTGCAGGACATGCCAGTGAAATATTAATAGATAGATACTATGCTTGTAAAACATTATGCTTGCAAACTCTTGGTGTATAACTCTTGCCCCAATATCGCTTCACTATCATGCATCTTTTGGGGCAGATTGAAGGGGAGGAATGAGAATCAGAACATGGAATAGCATGGCTTATTCTTCTTAGCAAAGTTTATTTGCAATTATACCTAAAATATTAGCTTAGGTCATTGAGTTAAAAAAATAAGTATTCAAATACTTTTAACAACAGCCACTAGGATTCTTTTTTTCGAAAGGTAATACTGATAATAGTACCGACTAGTGAAAACTTTCTAAAATGCTGTCTTCCCTTTTTGGTGTGTGTGGGGGGGTGTGTATTGAAGGAACATTGTTAGCACATAATGTTTTAAAAATACATCCTTCAAACTGCTTAGAAAATATTACTGTAATTACTGCAAGTGCTTCAAATCCTATGCTTAGGAAAGAAAAATGGGGAGGGACTCAAAGTTTAGGCTTAAAAACGAAGAGAGCATTTATATAACATTAACAATATAGAGTTCAGATCTTTGTCTAGCCTCCATCCACTCCAGAAATGTTGTAGCCACATAGGTCTTAAAAACAAATGAGTCATGTGTTATCAATGTTTATTTAGCTTTTAAAATTTTAATTCAGAAAAATAATAGAATCTGAATAACTGGTCTTAAATGTAAGCCTTTCGAAATGCAGTCTTATTTATTAAAGTATTGTATCATGTTTTTGTTCCTTTCTATGGCAGAGTGTTTCTTTGTAGAGCCAGATGAACCTTTCCACATTGGGACACCAGCAGAAAATAAACTGAACTTAACACTGGACTTCCACAGGTGAGGGGAGCAGATAGGAGTATAACTTACGTTTGTATGTATATATTGCCACAGAACTAAAATCGCCTCTGTTTTCTAGACTCCTAACAGTGGAGCTTCAGTTTAAACTGAAAGCCATTAATCTGCAGACAGTTCGTCATCAAGAACTCCCTGACTGTTATGACTTTACTCTGACTGTAAGTGTGGGCCAGTCTGAATTTGGTTCCAGTCTGGAGAAAAATTGTTTTATCTGATTATGTTTCATATCCTTGGATTATGGTGTGATAAAAAATATAGGATGTTTTCACTTGAATGTGCATAAGGGAAACGTTGATACATCTAGCTCTATTTTGCTATAATAATAAGTTTACTTGTTAATTATGTCTTCTGCACCTCTGTATAAGTTCTGGGAGAGCAGGGACCTTGTTTTGTTCACTGTACTATTTCTAGTACCACGAACAGTGCCTCGTATAGATTTTCAAACACAAAAGGAATAGGTGTTTTTAGGTTCTGTGTGGTTGGCTCTCAGCTGTCTATGGCTGGCTGTCAGCTAAAGGTTACTGCCAAGGGTTCCTGTTACTTAGTTTCCTCACCATGGATGTTTCCATGTTTGGGGTTTGTAGTATATGCCTTTAACGTATTACAGTCTACCTTCAAGTTATACCACTGCATACAGTGTAAGAACCTTATGACAATGTACTTCCATTTCTCCCATCTTGGCCCTTGTGCTATTGTGGCCATATAATGTATTTCTACATGTGTTATAAACCCACAATATATGTTATTATTTTTTCTTTAAACAGTCAATGAAAAAGTGATTTAAAGTGATTTAAATAATAATAAAAACATCTTTATATTTGCCCATGTAGCGACCATTTCCAGTGTGCTTCATTCTGTGTAGCTCCCAGTTTGCATCTGGTATTATTTTCCTTCTGCCTGAAGGGCTTCCTGTAACATTTCTTACAGTACAGGTCTGGATTTTCAGCTTTTGTATGTTTAAAAAAGTATTTTGCCTTCCTTTTTAAAGTTCTTATTAGCATCTTTTAAATAAAACTTTTACAAATACATATTTATGGGGTAAGGGTGATATTTTGATGCAAGCATTCAGTGTGTAATGATGAAATAAGGGTAATTGGGACAACATTCAGCACCTCAAATATTTATCACTTCTTTATGTTGGGAATATTCCAAATCTACTCCTTTTTTTATATTGAAATATAAAATAAATTATGACCTATAGTTGCCATATTGTGCTACTAAACACTAAATCTTATTTCTTCTATCTCACTGTATCTTTTTTTTTTTTTTTTTTTGAGATGGATTCTCACTCTGTTGCCAGGCTGGAGTGCAGTAGTGTGATCTCGGCTCACTGTAACCTCTGCCTCCCAGGTTCAAGCGATTCTCCTGCCTCAGCCTCCCAAGTAGCTGAGACTACAGGCACGCAACACTATACCCAGCCAGTTTTTGTATTTTTAGTAGAGACGGGGTTTCACCATGTTGGCCAGGATGGTCTCGATCTCTTGACCTCGTGATCCACCTGCCTCGGCCTCCCAAAGTGCTGGAATTACAGGCATAAGCCACCACACCTGGCCCTCACTGTGTCTTTGTACCCATTAACTAACCCTTATTTATCCCTCACGCCTCCCCAGTGCCCTTTCTAGCCTCTGGTAATCATTATTCTATTCCAAGCCTTCCTTTGCTAAAGGTAGTGCCCCTGGCTATAGAATTCTATCTAGGTTGACTGTTTTCTTCCTCAGCACTTTAAAGATGTTGTTCTTCTAGCTTGCATTTTTTCTGATGAGAAATCTGCTGTCATCTTTATCTTTGTTCTTCTCTATGGGATATTTTTTCCCATCTGTTGGCTTTTAAATTTTTCCTTTATCTCTGATTTTAAACAATTTGATTGTGAAATGCTTTGGTGTTGTTTTCTTAATGTTTCCTGTGTTTAGGTTTTACTGAGCATCTTGGATCTGTAGGTTTATAGTTGTCATTATATTTTATTTTCAGCATGATTTCTTAAAATATTTTTGTCACTCGCCCCCACCTTTTCAGAGATTCAGAGACAAAGCCGTCTGTATTTGATTACTTGGAGTTGTCCCATAGCTCACTAATGATCTGTTTGTTTATGTTTCAGTTTTTTTCAGTGTGTTTCATTTTTGATAGTTTCTGTTGCTGTATTTTCAGACTCACTATTTTTTCTTCTGTGCTATCTAATTTTTTCTAATCCCATCCATTATTTTTCTTCTTTGTTTGGGATTCAGCTTACTGAGATGTGATTGACATTAAGCCCTAGTTTTTTACTCAGTAGATATTTAGTGAGCACCTATTATTTGTACAAGCCAGAGGCCTTTTGTGTAGGAAAAGCATGGCTTCTCCGTGGCAAAGATTTCTGACTCAATCAAATAACACTGAGCGTCCTCCTTGCACGAGGCCATAGGCTGGGTCTTGCAGGCATTAGGGATATGGGCAGACACTGACTATGCCCTCAGTTGCTTGTCAAAGAAAGAAGTTTACAATCGCTTGTGAGGAGAAATACAGTGATTGAACTTTTAAAAGTCATTTGAAATCTTGTATTTGAAGTGTTTCTGATTACCCCATATGGAGAAGCTTCAGTACAATTTATTTAAACGACAGAGTTTTCAAAGAACTTTTTTTCTTCAGGACTTGAGAGAAAGAGAAGAGGCAGAAATGAAACCGAATGATTTTCTTGCCTTGCCTTCCCTGTCCTTGCATAAGGAGGACAGTAGAACTATGGAAGGTGTTCTGGCCTAGCTTTGTCCTCCTTGGCCCCTGGTGTCCTGAAGTGATTCTTGAAGCAAGATGTGACTGCTGACTCCCGGTCACCAAACCATTTATAATACATGTGGTGCCAACATGACTAAGAAATCTAGACCCAGAATAAAAATCAAAAAAGCTCCACTTGAAATGTCTTAAAGCGAAATAATGAGCCTTTGTATTAGAAAAAATTGTAGCAGCACTGAAAATCTACCCCCAGCTGAGGTCCTGCTGGAATTTGGGAGAAAGCACAGTTGTACCAACTCTTGCTCATATGAAGAAGGTATCTGGAGGTACTTAGAGTGGAGAGCAAGAAGAAGTGCCCTTGTTATTTAAGTTCTTTGGAGTGGAAATGCTGTCCTAGACATATAACGTTTTAGAGACTACAGAATCTCTGTAGAAGATCTAGTTCATCCTTCTCATTTCACAGAGAAATGAAAGGAACTTCCCATGGTTGAACGGAGTTAGCAACAGATTGGAGATGAGAATCTGGGTCTCCTGTCCCCTTGAAAGAATTGTTTCCTAAATAATGTGTAGATGTTTCTTGGTTTCAAAAACTTTAAGTATGTTTTTGACTGTTTTCCTGTCTTCACAGATAACATTTGACAACAAGGCCCATAGTGGAAGAATTAAAATAAGTTTAGATAATGACATTTCCATCAGAGAATGTAAAGACTGGCATGTATCTGGATCAAGTAAGTGATGAGCATTACTAGTTTTCAGAATGGTTATTAAATAATGGAAAATGGTTATTAAAACACCACCCTCTGGATATGTAGAACAGCAAATAGAAGATTAGACCATTTTCAAGTCCCTAAACCTCTACTGGTGTTTCAGGCAATATGTGAGTCATTAATAACTGAAATGGCCTTCCTCTCCTTGTGCCCTCACTTGCCCACTCTTGACCAAGAATGTACTCACAGTCCCATGCCACCAAAACCCTACATACACCCTCCCAGACCAACACTTACTGAGTGCATGCTGTATACCTACTTCCACCTTAATTTTCTTCATTTTAATATTTTAAAATGCCCTTAAGATAGGCAGAATCCTTATTTTTACAGATGAAGAAACTAAGGCTCAGAAGCCAGGGGCAAGTCAGGTAGGATGTGACCCTGAAGCATCCCACATATTACGATTGTCTTCAGTCCATTTAAAAGTATACTAAAAGAGGAAAGGATCTATTCTTAGAAATATGGACAAGAATTCAGGTGTAGACCAAATACTGTCAAGAATTTTGGAGCTGAACTGGAGAAATTGCCTGAAAAGAATTTATCTAATTTTCTAGTCCCTCATAAGTAACATAATGGTACATTGTACTGGACTTAATGGTCACTAGATGAGGAATTCTCAGATTCTAATCAGCAGAAGAATCATCCTGGTTACCTGCTATGATGTAGTTTCCCCAGCTGTATGCAAGCCAGTAGGTCTGGGGTCTAGAAATGTATAAATAGGCCTTATTCAGACTATACTTGGATAATCACAGTTCTAAAGTTTCTTACTAATTGATTTGCCAAGTTCAGACGTAATAATGAGAAAGAGTACATAAAATGAAGTGTTGCCATCATAGTATTTTTTTCACTAATAGGTGACTTCAAATATATGAGGCTCTTGAGTCACATTTGAAACACAAGCCTGTTTCGTCATCTGTATACTTCGTAATGCTTCTCCACAAACACCAGAATAAGGAAAATGAGGGCGTACACAAGTGTCTGGCACCTAGGCATTCTCTCAAATGTTTGTTTCTTAGTTTTTAAGTTTCTCTAAAATCAATTTAGACATTTATGTAGTAATTATGCTCCTTGGCAGATATTAATGGGATGCTTCATCACAGAACTAGTCTTAAGTACTTTCTTTTGTTGTCAGCAGAGAGCAGTCTAACTTGTTAAATAGAGACAAGCTCTGTGGCAGAGTGTGTACAATGGCTGACACCTCTACCCACCTCTCTCCATTGGCTCCACGCATGCTGGCCAGGACTTCACACTTTTGATTCTCCAAAATCTCCATAAGGGTGGCTCTTTCTTACCACTCAGGTTTCAGCTAAAACCGCCTGCTCCCTCAGTGAGGCCTTCCTTTACTACGCAATATAAATCAACCTCTCTGCTTCCACATTGCCCCACACTAACCTCCCTCATATACAGCAGGAGTTCTCAAACTTTAGCATCACCTGGAGGGCTTGCAGAAACCCAGTTTCTGATTCAGTGGGTCTGGAATAGGACCTGAGAATGTGCATCTCTAACAAGCTCCCAAAAAATGCTAAGAACCACTGACATAGAGTGATGGACACTGGAAACAAACTGCACAGATTTTCCCCTAACTCTTCCACTGACTAGCCCTGCAACTATGGGGAAATCATGTGACCTCTCTGTGCTTCAGGTTTCTCACCTGCAAAGTGGGGATAATCATGCTTATCTCATTGGAGTTGCTGTGAAGATCAAACAGGTTAACACATATAAAGTGTTTAGAGCTATGCTTGGCAAGAAATGTGCTCAATACATGTAAGCTATTGTGATTTATCTTCTATTACTTACTCCTATTTGAAAGTATTTTGTTATGTGTTTGTTTACTTCTTTGTAGTAGAATAGAAGTTCCACAAGATCAAGGACCTTGTCTATCTTGTTCACCACTGTATCCTAACATCTAGAAAAATGTCTGGCACATAGTGAATGCATAATAAATATTTTATACCTAGATAAGTATATTTTAATAGAATATGCAGGGAGGTGGGCCTGGGCATGGTGGCTTATGTCTGTAATCTCAGCACTTTGGGTGGCTGAGGTGAGAGGATCACTTGAGACCAGTAGTTCATGACCAGCCATGGCAACAAAGTGAAACCTTGTGTCTACAAAAAAATTTAAAAATCAGCCCAGTATGGTGGCACATACCTATAGTTCCAGCTATGAGGGAGGCTGAGGTGGGAGGATTGCCCTCACCTGGGAGGCTGAGGCTGCAGTGAGCTTGATTGTGCCACTGCATTCCAGCCTGGGCAACAGAGTGAAACCTGATCTCAGGAAAAAAATATAAATATATGCAGGGAAGTAATTGTATTAAGAACAAAAGACCACAGGCTTATAATTAAAGATCTTGGAATGATCTTCGATTGTGTGGTGATTTTTTTTTGAGACAGAGTCTTACTCTGTCACCCAGACTGGAGTGCAGTGGCACGTTCTTGGCTCATTGCAAGCTCTGCCTCCCAGGTTCACACCATTCTCCTGCCTCAGCCTCTCAAGTA
The DNA here is from genome assembly GCF_007565055.1 of Rhinopithecus roxellana. Classification (NCBI taxonomy): domain Eukaryota; kingdom Metazoa; phylum Chordata; class Mammalia; order Primates; family Cercopithecidae; genus Rhinopithecus; species Rhinopithecus roxellana. The sequence goes on along the minus strand of NC_044560.1, from coordinate 67,019,264 downwards.
GCTGGGACTACAGGCACCCACCACCACGCCTTACTAATTTTTTTGTATTGTTAGTAGAGACGGGGTTTCACTGTGTTAGCCAGGATGGTCTTGATCTCCTGACCTTGTGATCCACCCGCCTTGGCCTCCCAAAGTGCTAGGATTACAGGTGTGAGCCACCGCGCCCGGCCCCAGTTGTGGTAATTTTTTAAAAGAAGGACTTTTACCCTTCTTTAAATACTAATTGGAAGAACACTTATCAGGGCTTCTTTGTTGTCTTACCAGAAAGAATGCTTGAATTATTTAAATGATTCTAAAAAGAAGATGTCACCATATTAATGTCCCACCACATAAGCACCATGTAATCCTCTTTGCTTTCAGTGCAGAAGAACACTCATTACATGATGATCTTTGATGCCTTTGTTATTCTGACTTGCTTGGTTTCGTTAATCCTCTGCATTAGATCTGTGATTAGAGGACTTCAGCTTCAGCAGGTAGGGAATGTTGCTTTCTAGGACTGCTACTGACATTTTGACTGACAGAGACATTCACTGTGCCTCCCCTCTTTTCCCTAAAGGAGTTTGTCAATTTTTTCCTCCTCCATTATAAGAAGGAAGTTTCTGTTTCTGATCAAATGGAATTTGTCAATGGATGGTACATTATGATTGTTATTAGTGACATATTAACAATCATTGGATCAATTCTAAAAATGGAAATCCAAGCTAAGGTAATTTTTTTCCTAATCATGCTATTGTTAGTGTCAGATTTGCATTAATGGTAATGTATTTTTCCAGAATGTGAGAATTTTCAGAATGAATTGTTTTTTCCAAACTGTATATCAAGTAGACTTGAAATTGGTAATGGTAGTTTTCTTAAATCTAGTCAGGAGGTCTCTTAGGCAGAGTTTTTCAAAGTGTGATCCGCAAACCATTGCATCAGAATCATTGGGTGCCTGGTAAAAATGTACCATGTTACACCTACTGAGTTCAGACTCTTCGGCAGGGCCTATGAATTCTTACACACACCAAAATTCATACACAACCAAGGTAACTAAGGTAAGAGTTTTTTTTTTTTTTTTTTTTTTTAAATCTTACAAGAAATGCTCGAATCTTTAACAAAAATGAATGGGGCTGTAGGGCAAAGTGAGGTCAAGGCACTATGGTGTGCATGCTTGCGTTTGTTTCCTCTGTCCATTCAAAGTGAGAATGCTCCCATTTTCTTACTTTCCCATTGATGTGCTACAAGCTTATCCATTTTAAGACTAACCTAGCCTAAAAATCAACTGTCCCACAAAATAAAAGTCAAATTAAAAAACTAATAGCGTTCAAACTAATCTTGCTCAAACTTATGTTTCCCTGGTCTTGATGCAACTGATTGAGTCACCTAGGGAGTTGGTTATAAACCCGGGCAGAGACCCCAAATGCAATGGCTCAGAGAAGATAGGAGGTTATTTCTCTCTTATGTAATAGTCAGGATAGGTTTTACAGATTGGTGAGTAGCTCAATGTCTCACAGTCATTCAGGCGCCCACGCTCCTCCCATTTTGTTTCTCTGCCACCCCTTAAGGACTTGCCCTGACTGCATGATTACTGCTGTGTTGCCTCAAACAGGTTGCAGCTTATGGGAAGCAAAAACACGGTATGGTGGAAGCTCTACCATAGAGCGATGGCTTGGCTCAAGAGCAGCCAACTTTATTTCTGTACATATCCTACTGGATAGAATTTAGTCAATCCTAACTGCAGAGGGAGCCAGGGAACACAGCCCATGCATGTGCCTAGGAAGGGGAGAATGGGTTTAGGTCGACACTTAGCAGCTGCCACTATATATGGCTATAGTATGTATTATTGGAATAGATGTTTAACTTTAGGGACAAAGAAACAAAAACCCAAAACAACAACAAAGAGGAGTAAGGGGAGAGATGTGCAGCAAATCTTTATTTTTTACCAATCTAAATTATCATTAATTTCAGTGAACCCTATGGTGTCTAACAAAATATCTTTCTATATTTTTCTAGACTATTCACTGTCTCTGCCTCACAGATGATCATATCACATTTTCTTCTTTTCTGAAACCTCTAATACCCTTGTTCTATCCTCATTCTAAGCTGATGACCTTACTTCCTATTTCACAAAAATAATAGAAAAAAAACACAGAATTTCCACAAACCCCCACCACTAATTTATCTGCCTCCTGCCATCAGTGCACATATACTGTGCTTTTTTTCTGTGGATATATTATTTAGGCCACTATTCAGGGCCAGCCCCTCCCACCTGCCTAGTAGAGGCCATCACCACTTGTTTATTCACGGGCACAGCTCCAGCTAGTTTTCCTTCTCTTGGGGATCATCAGTTTCCCTCTCTCTACAAGGTCATTCCCATTAGCATGTTTTTGCCCCTTTTCTTAAGAGATAATATCTCAACCCTAATTCCTCCCCCTAACTTACTACACTCATTTATTTAGCAAAATATCTAAAAAAAGTAGTTAATCTTGTTTCTGATTCTGCTTCTCCCCTCCCCCACCTGTTTTTTTTTAAAGAGATAGGGTTTCACTCTATTACGCAGGCTGGAGTGCAGCAGCACGATTATAGCTCACTGCAGCCTCAAACTTCTGGGCTCAGGCAATCCTCCCACTTCACAGCCCCGCAAAATCTCATTCTTTCTATGTCTGTTCCAATCAGGCTGCCCTGCCACGCCAAGGGAAGTGTTCTTTTCAGCGTCCTCTCATGCTGATAAGTCCGATAACCAACTATGTACCCTCATCCTGACCTAGCAGCAGCTTCGAACACTGCCGAGCACATGCTTTCACTGGACTATCACCTGGTTTTCCTCCTAAGTCACTGGCTGGTCTTCTGACTTGCGTTGGCTGGTTCCCTCTCATCTCACCAACCTATTAAGGTGATAATGCTTCAAGGCATAGTGCTTGGACATCTTCTCTTTCTGCCACTGTCTTGGTAATCTCATCATGTCCCATAGCTTAGTATCTATATGCCAATGATTCCCAAATCTATACCCCCACTTAGAATTCTTCCCTGAACTCCAGATTTGCATATCCACCATCTAGTCTATATCTCCACTTGGATGTCTGCTTTTCCTTTCAAATTTAACACACCTAAAACAGAACATTTAAAGCCCCCACCTCTGCAGTCAAAACCTGCTTCTCCCATAGCCTTTCTAATTTCAGTTAATGGTAACTCTCATCAGTTACTCAAGCCAAAAATCATGGATTCATCACAGACTCCTCTCTTTCACTAGTCTCCTCCTTCCCATATCTAATCCAAGAGGAAATCCTATTGTTCTGCCTTCATTGGCCAGGCACTGTGGCTCATATAATTCCAGCACTTTTGAGAGGCTGAGGCGGGAGAATGGCTTGAGCCCAGGAGTTCCAGACCAGCCTGGGAAACACAGTGAGACCCCATCTCTGTGAAAAATAAAAAACATTAGCTGTCAAGGTGGCATGTGTCTGTAATCCAAGCTACTTGGGAGGCTGAGGCGGGAGGCTTTCTTGAGCCCGGGAAGTCAAGGCTCCATTGAGCTGTGGTTGTGACACTGCACTCCAGCCTGGTGACACAGTAAGACCCCTGTTTCAAAAAAATAAAATCACCTCATCAATTCCACTATTACCAGCCTGGTCAAAGCTACCATCTCTCATTTATATTATTGCAATAGCCTCCTCACTCCTCCAACAACCTGCTCTCAACCACAGCAGCCAACATCTGATCATGTCACCTCTGTTTGTGGTTCTCAAATCTCCCCAGTTGAGTTAGAGGAAAAGACAAACTTGGTGAGTGCCACCTTATCTCTATAACTGTATACCTTTTCTATTGCTCACTCCAGCCAGATGCACTATCTTGCTAAGCACCCTCCTGTCTCAGGGCCTTTGCACTTGCCAGTCCCTGTGCCTGGAAGTCTTCTCCCCTAGATTTTCCCCTGATTTGCTCCCTCCCTCCCTTCAGATCTTTGCTCAAATGCCTCCTTTTTAGTGAGACCTTCTCTGGTCACTGTATTTAAAATGACAAACCCATACCCATTCCTCATCCCCTCCTCTGAATTTTCTCTTCAGCTATTATCAGCAGCAAATGCCCCAAAGTTTCTATTAACTTATTTCTATTGTCTCTCTCTTCCCTCCACTAGAATGTAAGCTTTATGACAGCAGAGAATTTTGTTTGTTCACTGCTTTATCCTTAGCACCTAGAACAGTGCCTGACTCATAGTTACCTCAATATTTATTGCCAAATGAATTTCTGCTTTATAATCTGATTACGTTTTTCCACTTTGTCTTAGAGTCTAACTAGTTATGATGTCTGTAGCATACTTCTTGGGACTTCTACCATGCTTGTGTGGCTTGGAGTCATCCGATACCTCGGTTTCTTTGCAAAGTACAATGTAAGGAATTCTACGGATCTCCATGCTGTTGGTATTTCTCTCAAAGTTATTGCACTGCTTTGGCTAAAGGACAAAGCGATTCTAATGGCCTCTCTTACTTTCCCAGCTCCTCATTTTGACCCTTCAGGCAGCGCTGCCCAATGTCATCAGGTTCTGCTGCTGTGCAGCTATGATTTACTTAGGCTACTGCTTCTGTGGATGGATTGTGCTGGGGCCTTACCATGACAAGGTACTGATAAACAACTTTTTTCCTATTGCTATTAAGCCGTTAGCATAGTGCCAGTGGCTTGTTATCCTTTTTCAATGAACTCCTTTTATTTTGTGATTCAGCTTAAAATGTTGAAGGTAGTATATCTAGTGCCATATTTATAAAGTGATGTGTGACCAGCTTGAGAGAATATTTGATGTACTCAACTGTCTCAAATTCTTTCTTGCAATATATCAGGTAATTAAGTTCCGTTTACCACCAGTGAAGTCAAGTTTAGTCAATTTGATTCATCAGTATATCCAAGAGCAGTCTATTCAGATAAGCCTTCTCAAAATGTGACTTTATTTAAAAAGTAGCATAGGGGGAAACTTGTAGGAATATTTGAAAATTTTGTTACTACAGCTATAGTTTGGAATATTAGGCCCTTAAATGAAATAAACTTTAAAATGAAATGTATGAGCATGCATGGTTGGGACCTGGGTATCTCTGCACAAGCATTTCAAGGTCTCTTTAGGGTAAAGGGCAGATGCAAGGCTTGATTCAGAAAAGCACTGAGGGTGCAGACCAGGTCCTGCATTTGATTCAGGCTACTCCAAGAGAAAGCTGCTTGTCCCAGGAAAAAAATAGTAGGCTTATATATGTTATATGCATCACAAAGCAAATGTGTGTGGTTACCTCAGGTTATTTGTTTGAAAATGGTAACTTGGGTTATCTGGTCCCATTATCTTTAATATGATGTCATGAACAGAGGTCTCCAATGGGAAGGAACATGGAATAAAGTGAACTTTTCTCTTTTCTTTTTCCAGTTTCGTTCTCTGAACATGGTCTCTGAGTGCCTTTTCTCTCTGATAAATGGAGACGATATGTTTGCCACGTTTGCAAAAATGCAGCAAAAAAGTTACTTGGTCTGGCTGTTTAGTAGAATTTACCTCTACTCATTCATCAGCCTCTTCATATATATGATTTTAAGTCTTTTCATTGCCCTGATCACTGATACATATGAAACAATTAAGGTAGGTTTATCAAGAGCCTTAAGTAGTAGCATTGTCCTATAACTTGTAGTGTAGCAGTAAAATTCAGTACCTAATGGCAGAAGAAAAGTTGATGGAATGTTACTTTCTTCAGGATAGCAAAAAAGGACCTTATTTTTAGAGACTGATTAACAGAAATAGAGGGAAAATTGAATGTTGAAAGTCTTAGTCTCTAAGTAGTTATGCTTTCTCACACAAGCTTTCTAACCTTTTATTAGAATTATAAGGGTCATTAGAAGTCTGGGGGGTAAAGAGTGAAAAATTAAATAAAGAATGAAAAGGGTTAGTAGATATTGAGTGAATAAAACATATGGCATTTCAGAAAGCCAAAATATTGTGGGGAACACAAAAGATCCAATTTTCATAAAGAAAAATTGACCCCTTTGTTTGGAGTGTACTGTAACTATGCCCATTGCTCTTTGCAAGGCCCTGCAGGGCACAAGCCCAGGGCCCAGCCTCCAGAATAGCAAAAGGATTAATGGGTCCAGTACTAGCACGTAGCTTTATACAGTCAGATACCTGAACTGAAAAACTATTGTCATTCATATAAGATCTTTTAAAAATCAATTTGAGCCCATTGAAGTATGGAAAGGCAGAATAAATATCCACATATGTTTACATTTCCAATAACCTTATACTGTTAGGTGTATTTGTGGCATAGACACTTCCACTTGGGGACTTTTCTTTCTGGGTATGAGAGGGGTAAAGAAACATGAAGCCATGTGATTGGCCCTAGAGATAAAGAGAATGCCTTGGTTTGGAGCTGATAATGATAAATACTTTGCTCATGAAGCCAGGGCTGTGACTTCATCCTTACTGAACAAGATTTCAGGGACCAAATGTCCTCCTTGCTCTCTCATCTGCTCAGCAGATGTGTCCTTCGGATCACCAAGGCAACTGGGAAAGAATGTAGTTGTAACTTCAGATCCTTCCAAATGGTACTGTAAAAGTTCACTGCCTCCAACTCTGCATGCAGAGAACTATGTGTTATTCAAGGGTGACATCTGAGAGCTCTAAGGGTAACATGAGTTTTCACCTTTGATGACATAAGCCTGAAACTCGTATTTTAGATGCTAACCTCTCTCCGTGGGCTCAGGGCCCTTGCCAAATGGGCAAGCTAAGTTATTTTTGAACCTTTCTAATCATGGCATGTCCTAGAAATTTTAGGTCCCAAACTGATATAAATATGAGGCCCTTAAACAAACTTGTCTGCCTGGAAGACCGACTCCAAAAGGGTGTGCAGATTGGAAAGTTCCCTTACAGCATTCAGACCTTTGTCCAGACACCTGGGCCAGCTCAGGAGAGTCCAAGACTGTGCTGAGAGGTCTTCTGGGCAAGGTCAGGGATTTCCATCTCTTAGCCTGCTAGAAAACCTTGTTAATTTAAATCCACTGGGCTTCTTGTGGCCTGAACCATAGTCCTTCGAAAATGCCTGCATCACACTGGTCTGGAAGTCACAGGCCTACAGGGCAGAGTAGTGACAGAGGTTCTCCGACTTGGGATGGGGCTGACTCAGTTCTCCCTGGAAGGACAACTAAGACTTAGACTCAGTGTGCCCATTTGGTTTCAGTGGACCCAGAAAGAGAGCTCAGGTAGGCAGCTGCAGAATCCCAGGCCCACTTTACCTCCGCCAAACCTGAGTGACTCTAGAGGCTACATCTCCTTGCAGGTACTTGGAAGTAACTATACTCTCTCTGTAGAAAACCCCCTCCCTTGCCAAATGATCCATTTTGAATTTGGAATGAAGCTGTTTTCAAGGGGCTTATTAATGAAAGCTTTTAACATTCTTCTGTTTAGCATTACCAGCAAGATGGTTTCCCAGAGACTGAACTTCGTACATTTATATCAGAGTGCAAAGATCTACCCAACTCCGGAAAATACAGATTAGAAGATGACCCTCCAGTATCTTTATTCTGCTGTTGTAAAAAGTAGCTATCAGGTTTATCTGTACTTTAGAGGAAAATATAATGTGTAGCAGAGTTGGAAGACTATATGGATATTCTGAGATCAGATGTAGTATGTTTGAAGACTGTTATTTTGAGCTAATTGAGATCTATAATTCACCAATAACTGTTTATATTTTTAAAAAGCAATATTTAATGTCTTTGCAGTTTTATGCTGGGTTTTTAAAAATAACTTCAATGAGGAAAGCTATTGGATTATTATTATTTCTTGTTTTTTTTTTTGCCATGGCTTTAGGATGTATTCTCTGTGCCTCTCTTTTGCTCTGAAAATCTTGCTTCCCACTATTCTGATTGTGTGGACTGTATAATCAGTGGAAAACAATCCCTGGTCTGACTGTGACTTCGGACAACTCAGTAACCCTGGCTTGGACCACTCTCAGGAGTCCATCCTTGAGAGACGGGGGGTTATTACCATATATACAGTAATCATTGCATTTTAAAATCTTCTCTTAAAAGGAAGAGTAAGAGTGCACCAGAATGAGAGTGTGCCAGCTAACAATGTGATACAGCCATGTGTCACTTAGGACAGAGATACAGTCTGAGAAATATGTTGTTAGGTGATTTTGTCATTAAACATCATAGCAGGTACTTCCATAAACCTAGATGGTATAGCTTACTACACACCTAGTCTATTTGGTATAGCCTGTTGGTCCTAGGGTACAAATCTGTGCAACATGTTACTGTAGTATTGAATACATTAGGCAATTGTAACACAATGGTAAGTATCTACACATAGAAAAGGGATAGTAAAAATATGGTTTTATAATCTTCTGGGACTACCATTGTACATGCGGTACGTCGTTGACCGAAACATCGTTATCCAGCATATGACTGCATTTGGTTATGAAAGGCAACTGTTATTTGATTCTGCTTTTGGTTCTTAAGAGGATCAGGTTTTTAAATACTCATTTACAAGTTTTCTATCCTCTTTCAGTGTTAAAGTAGAAAGTAAAAAGAGTATCTTATACATGCACGAAATTAAAGCATATACCAAATGCATTTTTGATCAAGTAGTGGTTATTTTATTAGTACTTGAGCAGCCTGTTAAAACTAGTGATGTACTATACCTTTCATAGGCACATTATGTCTCACAGCAAAGTGTTTTGGAGTGAGAGGCTGTGGTTTCATGGGGCAAGGTTCTATAACTCACATTACAGATATTTCAGGGCTGGGCACAGTGGCTCATGCCTGTAATCCCTGCACTTTGAGAGGCCAAGGCAGGAGGATTGCTAGAGCCCAGGAGTTCAAGACCAGCCTAGGCAACATAGTGAGACTCATCTCTACAAAAAATAGAAAAAACTAGCTGGTGTGGTGGTGCATGCCTGTAGTCCCAGCTACTTGGGAGGCTAAGGCAGGAGGATTGCTTGAGCCCAGGAAGTCGACTGCAGTGAGCTGTGATCATGCCACTGCACTCCAGCCTGGGTGACAGAGTGAGACGCTGTCTCAAATATGTATACACATATATATACGTGAAAACAATTATGCTTAAAATTTTAAAATAAGAGAAATGTGTGCTGTAAAAAGACATAGAAATAGTCTCTACTCCTTATAGACTGCCTTATAGACTGCTAATTGAGAACTGCACAGATTTTCAACACATGAATATTTATTGTGTTTACTGTTTATTCAAGTAGAAGTGAATTCAATTATATGCAGTAAAGATCTCAAAGCAAACTTTTTTTAAAAAACACTGATTTTTAAATGTCTAACTTTGTTTTACTGAGATTTTATTATTTAATCATAATGACAGTCATAATAATGACTCCAGGTGTTGAAATGGGAGGTTTTATAACAGGTATAAGTTGTTTCTGAAGTACCTGAGGCTTTAAAAAATAAAAAAATCTAAATATCTAAGTGACTATTTTGGGGACAGTTCTAATATTTATAATACAATCATTTTTAGAAATTACTAGAATTCTATGTGAGTTTTGAAATAATGTTTATTATCTGATAAATCCTTTTCTTTACACCTTGTGAAATTTTTAGACTAACAGTACTTCAATGGAAACATGAAACCACTGACCCAGTGTTGGGCCTGGAGTTTTGCTTTGCTCTGAAGTCATTATGTTTCTTCTGTAGAATCACAGCCAGTGACTTGGTGCCTTCACATCTCTCTCCTGATTCTCCAGGCTCTCTTATTGTGGCAGGAGTCCCTGATAAATTCCAAGGCTTAATTTTTAGTAAGATGTCCATGAGAGAATAGCTCTTCTGTCTACTGAAAGAAATAGCACTGACTGACTTTTTTGAACTGTCCTCAAACCAGTACAATGGCTTGATCTCGGTAGGCAGATAAATTATGGGCCAGTCATTTTAGAGTTCTCCTTACATGTATATATGTACCATAGAGAATGCCAAGGCAGTTGTAAGAAAGAACATAGAATTGAAGTCATTTTTTTCTTCCAGGCTTCTAGTCTCTTTAGCCCAGGAAATCAGGGGATTTTTGTCGATGATACCCCCTTTTTCAGGAAGTCAGATTCTCTGTCCCCTCCTCCTGCCATAATGATTTTCAGGGTTGTAAGTATAAGGGGATTTTTCTTTCTTTTTTTTTTTTTTTTGAGATAGAGTCTTGCTCTGTTTCCCAAGCTAGAGGCTGGAGTATAGTGGAGCAATCTCACCTCACTTCAACCTCTGCCTCCCAGGTTCAAGCGATTCTTGTGCCTTAGCCTCCAGAGTAGCTGAAACTACAAGCACACACCACCACACGTGGCTATTTTGTTTTGTATTTTTAGTACAGACAGGGTTTCGCTATGTTGGCCAGGCTGGTCTTGAACTCCTGTCCTCAAATGATCTGCCCGCATCAGCCTCCCAAAGTGCTGGAATTATAGGTGTGAGCCACCGCGCCCAGCCCACTGGGGGATCTTGTTAAAATTATGAATGTACAGGTAATACCAGCAGAGATATTCGTTCTCTCTCTCTCTCTCTCCCCCCCTTTCTTTCTTTCTCTCTTTTCTTTCTCTTTCTCTTTATCAAAGCCTAAGCATAGATTCTTATTCATCATGTCCTGGGGGAGGCCAGGAATCTGCCATTTTTAGCCGGCACACAAAGTGATTCTGATACAAGTGGTTTGTGGTGGCTGCAGGGTCCAGAACTTGACCAGGAACAGATAAATCCCTTTGTTGGGGCTACAAATAAGAAGTTGTTTATAAGTCTCAGGATTCAGAATGGCCTTCTATCACTCAAGAGAGAAACCACAGTAGTCAAGAAAGAAACCCCAAGAAAATGGGTTTATAGATATCAATGTGGATATTTTAGTATTTGTGTCTGTAAAAATCAGTTTTGTGCAGACATCGATTTTGCTGATACTACATTTTTTAAAACAATTCAGGTGCCATTTTCTTTTTTCACTCAATAAAGTTTTAAATTATCTAATACATATTGAGTTTTAATTTTTTTTATCCCACCACACTATTTTCAAATTAATACATACAAATAGGTGTATGGATTAGAACAAAAAAGATAAAACTCATTATTTGCAGATATTATGATCTACATAGAAAGTCTAATAGAATCTAAATAACACATGGGTCAAAGAAGACATATCCAGAGGCTGAGGCAGGAGGATCACTTGAGCCCAGGAAGTCAAGGCTGCAGTAAGCCACGACTGTGCCACTGTACTCCAGCCTGGGCAACAGAGTGAGACCTTGTCTCAAAAAAAAAAAAAATCTTGAGAAATTACAAATTATTTTGAATGAAATACAAACTCAAAAATGGTAAAGAATTGTGGAAAACAGTAAAAGCAGTGCCTAGAGGAAAATTTATAGCATTGAATGCATATATTAGAAAAGAAGAAAGATGTAAAAATCAATCTCCTAAGCTTCTACCTTAGAAAATGGACAAAGAGCAAGTTAAATCCAAAGGAAGTAGAAAAAAATAAAAATTATAGCAGAAATTAATGAAGTTGAAAACAGGAAATCAGTGGAGAAAATCAACAAAACCAAAAGCTGGTTCTTTGAAAAGACAGATAAAATCAGTAAGCCTATAGCCAAGCTAAGAAAAAATAGGGAAGATGCAAATGACTAACACTAGACATGAAAGAGGGAGCATCACTACCTATCCCACGGGCATTCAATGGATAATAAAAGAATATTATGAACAAATCTATGCCTGCAAATTTGAAAACCTGGATGATACAGCACCAATTCCTTCAAAGACACAATTGCCAGTTGACAAAACTAACACAAGAATAAACAAACAATATGAATAAGACTCTAGTAAACAAATGGAATCAATAATGAATAACCCTCCAAAACAGAAAGCACTGGGCCCAGATGGTTTTTACTGGTGAATTCTACTAAACATTTAAGGAACAAATTATACCAATTCTGTATCATTTCTTCCAGAAGACAGAATTAGAATACATCCTAATTCATTCTGTGAGACCAGCATTAACATAATATCAAAACCAGAGAGATATTAAAAGAAAACTAAAGAACAACATCTCTTATGAACATAGATGCAAAAATCTTCAACAAAAATAATAGCAAATCAAATTCAACAATGTATGAAAAAATTATATACTATAAGCAAGTGGGATTTATTCTAGGTAGCAAGGCTGATTCAACATTCAAACCTCAATTAATGTAATCCATCACATCAACAGGCTGAAGAAAATATATGATCATGTCAACATATACACAAACAGCATTTTTTAAAAATCTAACATCCATTCATGACAAAGCCCTCAGCAAACTAGGAAAAAGGGGGTACATCTTCAACTTCATAAAGAACACCTACAAAAAATAACTAGGGTTAACATCACCCTTAATGGTGAGAAACTTAAGAAGTTTTCATGCTAAGATCAGTGACAAGGCAAGGATGTCCCCTCTTAACACTCTTTTTCAACATCATACTAGAAGTTCTAGCTAATGCAATAAAATACGAAAAGGAAATAAAAGGTATTCACATTGGGAAAGAAGACATAAAACTGTCTTTGAGATGACATGATTATCTATGTAGGAAATCTGAGAGAATTAAAAAAATCTCCCGGAACTAATAAGTAATTATAACAAGATTGTAGGATACAAGGTTAATATACAAAAGTCAGTCACTTTCTTGTATATCAGCAATGAACAATTAGAATTTTAAATTAAAAACACAATACCATTTGTAGAAGTATCCCCCAAAATGGAACACTTGGCTATAAATCTAACATTATGTAGAAGTTCTATATGAAGAAAACTGTAAAACTCTGATGAAATAAATCAAAGAACTAAATAGGTGGAGAGATATTTCATGTTTATGAATAAGAAGGTTCAATATTGTCAAGATGTCAGTTCTTCCTAACTTGATCTATAAATCAACACGACCCCAATTAAGACCCAAGGGAGTTATTTTGTGGATATCAAAAAAATGATTTTAAAGTTTATATGGAGAGTCAAAAGACCCAGAATAGACAACACAATTTTGAAGGAGAGGAACAAAACAAAACAAACAAACAAAAACACTGCCTGATGTGAAGACTTACTATTAAACTACAGTAATCGGCTGAGCACAATGGCTCACGCCTGTAATCCCAGCACTTTGGGAGGCCAAGACGGGTGGATCACCTCAGGTCAGGAGTTCGAAACCAACCTGGCCAACATGGTGAAACCCTGTCTCTACTAAAAATAGAAAAAAAATTAGCTGGGCATGGTGGCAGGTGCTTGTAATCCCAGCTACTTGGGAGGGTGAGGCAGGAGAATCACTTGAACCTGGGAGGTAGAGGTTGCAGTGAGCTGAGATCATGCCATTGCTCTCCAGTTTAGGTGACAAAAGCGAAACTCCGTCTCAAAATAAATAAATAAATAAATAAATAATTAAAAAAAAAACAAACAAAAAACTACAATAATCAAGGTACTGGTGAAAGAATAGATAAGATAAACGCAACAGAATAGAAAGCCCAGGGGCCAGGGCGATGGCCCACGCCTGTAATCCTAACACTTTGGAATGCCAAGGTGGGTGGATTGCTTTGAGCCTAGGAGTTTGAGAACAGTCTGGGCAACATGGCAAAACCTCGTCTCTATAAAAAATACAAAAATTAGCTGGGTATGGTGGTGTGTGCCTGTAGTCCCAGCTACTTGAGAGGCTGATGTGGGAAGGTTGCTTGAGCCCAGGAGTTCCAGGCTGCAGTGAGTCAAGGTCATGCCACTGCACTCCAGCCTGGGCATCAGAGTGAAAGCCTGTTTTTAAAACAAGAATAGAGAGCCCAGAAATATACCCACATTAATATAGTCACCTGATCTTTGACAAAGGAGTAAAGATAATGAAATGGAGAAGATAGTCTTTTTAACAAATGGTATGTTAATAACTGGACATCCACATGTAAAAAATCACAAACCTAGACACAGACCTTTCACCCTTTACAAATATTAGGTCAAAATAAATCATAGATGTAAATGAAAGGGGAAAAGTAAAAACTCCTAGATAATAACACAGGAGGAAATCTATATGACCTTGGGTTTGGCAATTACCTTTTTTTTTCTTTTTTTTTTTTTTTGGCCGGGGGTGGGGACAGAGTCTTGCTCTGTCGCCCAGGCTGGAGTGCAGTGGCACGATCTCAGCTCATTGTAAGCTCCACCTCCAGGGTTCACGCCATTCTCCTTCCTCAGCCTCCCGAGTAGCTGGGACTACAGGCGCCCACCACAACGTCCAGCTAATTTTTTGTATTTTTAATAGAGATAGGGTTTCACCATATTAGTCAGGATGGTCTCGATCTCCTGACCTTGTGATCTGCCCGCCTCAGCCTCCCGAGTAGCTGGGACTACAGGCGCCCACCACAACGTCCAGCTAATTTTTTGTATTTTTAATAGAGATAGGGTTTCAGCCTCCCAAAGTGCTAGGATTACAGGCGTGAGCCACCGTGCCCGGCCACCTTTTTTTTTTTTTTTTTTCTTAAAAAGAGTTTATTCAAGCCACTATTTGAATATTTCTTTTTTTCCCACCTTTTAATATTTCAATAGCTTTTTGGGGAATAGATAGTGTTTGGTTACATGGATAATTTCTTTAGTGGTGATTTCTGAGATTGGGTGCACCCACCACTTGAGCAGTGTACACTCTACCCAATGTGTAGTCTTTCATCCCTCACCACCTCCTACCCTTCCTCCTGAGTCCCCAAATCCATTGTATCATTCTTATGCCTTTGTACCCTCATAGCTTAGCTCCCACTTATAAGAGAGAACATATGATGTTTTGTTTTCCATTCCTGAGTTACTTCATTTAGAATAATGGTCTCCAATGCCATCCAGGTTGCTGTAAATGCCATTATTTCTTTCCTTTTTATGGCCGAGTAGTATTCTATTGTATATAGATCACATTTTTTTATTCACTCATTGATTGATGGGTATTTCAGCTGGTTCCATATTTTTGCAATTGCGAATTGTTCTGCTATAAACATGCATGTACAAGTGCCTTTTTCGTATAATGATTTCTTTTCCTCTGGTTAGATACCCACTAATGGGATTGCTGAATCAAATGGTAGGTCTGCTTTTAGTTCTTTAAGGAATTTGGACTGGGCATGGTGGCTCACACACTTTGGGAGGCTGAGGTGGGTGGATCACTTGAGGTCAGGAGTTCAAGACCAGCCTTGTCAAAATAGCGGAACCCCATCTTTACTAAAAATACAAAAAAAAAAAAATTAGCCGGATATGGTGGCATGTGCCTGTAATTCCCACTACTTGGGAGGCTGAGGTGGAGGAATAGCTTGAAACCGTGAGGCAGAGGTTGCAGTGAGCTGAGATCACTCTACTACACTGCAGCCTGGGTGACAGAGCAAAATCCTGTCTCAGAAAAGAAGAGAAAAAAAAAAGGAATTCCCATACTGTTTTTCCATAGTGGCTGTACTAGTTTACATTCCCACCAGCAGTGTAAAAGTGTTCCCTTTTCACCAAATCCACGTCAACATCTATTATTTTTTGATTATGGCCATTTTTGCAGGAGTAAGTTGGTATCGCATTGTGGTTTTGATTTGTATTTCCCTAATAATTTGTGATGTTGAGAAGTTTTTCATGTGTTTGTTGGCCATTTGTATATCTTCTTTTGAGAATTGTCTAGTCATGTCCTCAGCTCAATTTTTGATAGGATTATTTGTTTTCTTGCTGATCTGTTTGAGTTTCTTGTAGAGTCTGGTTATTAGTCCTTTGTCAGATGCACAGATTGCAAAGATTTTCTCCCACTCTGTGGGTTGTCTGTTTGCTCTGCTGATTGTTTCTTTCGCTGTGCAGAAGCTTTTTAGTTTACTTAAGTCCCACCCATTTATCTTCGTTTTTGTTGCTTTTGTTTTGGGTTCTTGGTCATGAAGTCTTTGCCTAAGCCAATGTCTAGAAGCATTTTTCCAATGTTATCTTCTATAATTTTTATGGTTTCAAGTCTTAGATTTAAGCCTTTGATCCACCTTGAGTTGATTTTTATATAAGGTGAGAGAAGAGAATCCAGTTTCATTCTTCTACATGTGGCTTGCCAATTATCCCAGCACCATTTGTTGAACAGAGTATCCTTTCCTCACTTTCTGGTTTTGTTTCCTTTGTTGAAGATCAGCTGGCTATAACTATTTGGCTTTATTTCTGGGTTCTCTATTCTGTTCCATCAGTCTATGTACCTATTTTTATATCAGTATCATGTTGTTTTGATGACTGTAACCTTAGAGTAGAGTTTGAAGTTGGGTAATAAGATGCTTCCAGATTTGTTCCTTTTGCTTAGTCTTGCTTTGGCTATATAGGATCTTTTTTGGTTCCATATGAATTTTAGGATTTTTTTCTAGTTCTGTAAAGAATGATAGTGGTATTTTGACAGGAATAACATTGAATCTTTAGATTGCTTTTGGCAGTATAGTCATTTTCACAATATTGATTCTACCCATCCATGAGCATGGGATGTGTTTCCATTTGTTTGTGTCATCTATGATTTCTTTCAGCAGTGTTTTGTAGTTTTCCTTGTAGAAGTCTTTCACCTGCTTAGTTAAGTATATTCCTAACTTTTAAAAATTTTTTGCAGCTATTGTAAAAGGGGTTGAGTTCTTGATTTGATCCTCAGCTTGGTCACTGTTGTATAGCAGTGTTATTGATTTGTGCACATTGATTTTGTATCCTGAAACTTTAATGAATTCATTTATTAGATCTAGGAGCTTTTTGGATGAGTCTTTAGGGTTTTCTAAGTATATGATCACATCATCAGTGAACAGTGACAGTTTGACTTCCTCTTTGCCAATTTGGATGCCCTTTTATTTCTTTCTCTTGTCTGGTTGCTCTGGCTAGGAATTCCAGAACTATGTTGAATAGAAGTGTTGAAAGTGGGCATCCTTGTCTTGCTCCAGTTCTATCAACTTTCCCCATTCAGTATAACGTTGGCTGTGGATTTGTCATACATGGCTTTTATTACCTTAAGGTTTGTCCCTTCTATGCTCATTCTGCTGAGGGTTTTAATCCTAAAGGGATGCTGGATTTTGTCAAATGCTTTTTCTTTATCTATTGCGACGATCATTTGATTTTTGTTTTTAATTCTGTTTATGTGGTGTATCACATTTATTGACTTGCTTATGTTAAACCATCCCTGCATCCTTGGTATGAAACCCACTTGATTATGGTGGATTACTTTTTGATATGCTATTCGATATGGTTTAGCTGTGCCCCCAACAAAATCTCATCTTGAATTCCCATGTGTTGTAGGAGGGACCTGGTTGGGGGTAGTTGAATCATGGGGGCAGGTCTTTTCCATGCTGTTCTGGTTATAGTGAGTAAGTCTCATGAGATCTGATAGATTTATAAGGGGAAATTTCCCTGCACAAGCTGTCTCTGTGCCTGCTGCCATCCATGTAAGATGGGACTTCCTCCTCCTTGCCTTCTGCCGTGATTGTGAAGCTTCCCCAGCCACATGGAACTGTAAGTCCGTTACACCTCTTTTTTTTTTGAGACAGAGTTTCACTCTTGTCACCCAGGCTGGAATGCAGTGATCTTGGCTCACCACAACCTCTGCCTCCCGGGTTCAAGTGATTCCCCTGCTTCAGCCTTCCAAGTAGCTGGGGTTACAGGCACCCACCACTATGCCTGGCTAATTTTTTGTCTTTTTTCTTTTTAGTAAAGATGGGGTTTCACCATGTTGGCCAGGCTGGTCTAAAACTCCTAACCTCAGGTGATCTGCCTGCCTTGGCCTCCAAAAGTGTTGGAATTATAGGCATGAGCCACCATGCCTGGCCCATTAAACCTCTTCCTTTTGTAAATTGCCCAGTCTCAGTTATGTCTTTGTCAGCAGCATGAAAACAGACTAATACAGTAAATTGGTACCAGTAGAGTGGGACACCGATGAACAGATACCAGAAAATGTGGAAGCAACTTTGGAACTGGATAACTGGCAGACGCTGGAAGAGTTTGGGGGGTTGAGAAGAAGACAGGAAAATATGGGAAAGTTTGGAACTCCCTAGAGACTTGTTGAATGGTTTTGACCAAAATGCTGATAAATATGGACAATGAAATCCTGGCTGAGGTGATCTCAGAGGGAGATGAGGAACTTGTTGGGAACTGGAGCAAAGGTGACTCTTGTTATGTTTCAGCAAAGAAACTGGTGGCATTTTGCTCCTGCACTAGAGGTTTGTGAAACTTTGAACTTGAGAGAGATTATTTATGGTATCCAGTGGAAGGAATTTCTAAGCAGCAAAACATTCAAGAGATGACCTGGGTGCTGTTAAAGGCATTCAGTTTTTATAGGGAAACAGAGCATAAAAGTTTGGAAAATGTGCAGCCTGACAATGCGATAGAAAAGAAAATCCCATTTTCTGAGAAGAAATTCAAGCTGGCTTCAGAAATTTGAATAAGTAACAAGGAGTCAAATGTCAATCCCCAAGACAATGGGGAAAATGTCTCCAGGGCAAGTCAGAGGCCTTTGAGGCAGCCCCTCCCATTACAGGCCCAGAGATCTAGGAGGAAAAAGTGGTTTTGTGGGCTGGGCCCAGGGTTCCTCTGCTGTGTGCAGTCTAGGGACTTGTTGTCCTGCATCCCAGCTGCTCTAGCATGGCTTAAAGGGGCCAACATACAGCTCGGGCTGTTGCTTCAGAGGCTGGAAGCCGCAAGTCTTGGCAGCTTCCACATGATATTCAGCCTGCAGGTGCACAGAAGTTAAGAACTGAGGCTTGGGAACCTCCGTCTAGATTTCAGAGGATGTATGGAAATGCCTGGATGCCCAGGTAGAAGTTTGCTGCCAGGGTGGGGCCTCATGGAGAATCTCCATGAGGGCAGTGTGGAAGGGAAGTATGGCATCCGAGCCCCCACAGAGTCCCTACTGGGGCACCTCCTAATGGAGCTGTGAGAAGAGGACCATCATCCTCCAGACTCCAGAATGCTAGATCCACTGACAGCTTGCACCATGTACCTGGAAAAGCCACAGACACTCAATGCCAGCTTGCGAAAGAAGCTGGGAGGGAGGCTGTACCCTGCAAAGCCACAGGAGCAGAGCTGCCCAAGACCATGGGAACCCACCTCTTGCATCAGTGTAACCTGGATGTGAGACATTGAGTCAGAGGAGATCATTTTGGAGCTTTAAGATTTGACTGCCCACTGGACTTGCATGGGGACTGTAGCCCCTTTGTTTTGGCCAATTTCTCCCATTTGGAATAGCTGTATTTACCCAATGCCTGCCTGTAACCCCACCATATCTAGGAAGTATCTACTTTGCCTTTGATTTTACAGGCTCATAGGCAAAAGGGACTTGCCTTGTCTCAGATGAGACTTTGGACTTTGGACTTTTGAGTAAATGCTGAAATGAGTTAAGACTTTAGGGGACTGTTGGGAAGGCATGACTGGTTTTGAAATGTGAGGACATGAGATTTGCGAGGGACCATGGGTGGAATGATATGGTTTGGCTGTGTCCCCACCCAAATCTCATCTTGAATTCCCAGGTGTTATGGGAGGGTCCTTGTGGGGGATAGTTGAATCATGGGGCAGGCCTTTCCCATGCTCTTCTCATGATAGTGAATAAGTCTCACTAGATCTGATGGTTTTATAATGGAGAGTTTCCCTACAGAAGCTCTCTCTTTTCTTGCTGCCATCCATGTAAGATATGACTTGCTTCTCCTTGCCTTCTGCCATGATTGTGAGGCTTCCCCAGCCACATGGAATTGTAAGCGCATTAAACCTTATGCTTTTGTAAATTGCCCAGCTCGGTTATGTCTTTATCAGCAGTGTGAAAATGGACTAATACACTGCTGTATTCAGTTAGTTAGTATTTTGAGAATTTTTGCATCTATGTTCATCAGGGATACTGGTCTGTAGTTTCCTTTTCTTGGTATGTCCTTTCTTGGTTTTGGTATTATGATGATACTGGCTTCATAGAATAATTAGGGAGGATTTCCTCTCTGTATTTTTTGAAATAGTTTAAATAAGATTGATACCAGTTCTTCGAATATCTGATAGAATTCAGCGGTGAATCCATCTGGTCCTTGACTTTTTTTTGTTGGCAATTTTAAATTTACCATTTCAATCTTGCTGTCTGTTATTGGTCTTTTCGGAGTTTCTATTTCTTCCTGGTTTAATCTAGGATGGTTTTGTGTGTATGTGTGTATATGTGTGTATATATGTATACGTATATACACACACGTACATATGTATATATACATATATGTATGCATATGTATGTATATATGTATATCTGTATAATACACATATATGTGTGTGCATATATATACACATACACACATATATTTTTATATATATATATATATATATATATTTTTTTTTTTTTTTTGAGACAGAGTCTCACTCTGTTGCCCAGGCTGGAGTGCAGTGGCGCGATCTCGGCTCACAGCAACCTCTGCCTCCTGGGTTCAAGTGGTTCTCCTGCCTCAGTCTCCTGAGTAGCTAGGATTACAGGTGCACACCACCATGCCCAGCTAATTTTTGTATTTTTAGTAGAGATGAGATTTCACCATGTTGGTCAGGCTTGTCTTGAACTCCCGACCTCAAGTGATCCACCCACATTGGCCTCTCAAAGTGCTGGGATTACAGGCATGAGCCACTGTGCCTGGCCCTTCTAGGAGGGTTGTATATTTCCAGGAATTTATCCATCTCCTCTAGGTTTTCTAGTTTGTGCACATAAATGTGTTCATAGTAGCCTTGAATGATCTTTTGTATTTCTGTGGTATCAGTTGTAGTATCTTCCATTTCATTTCTAATTGAGCTTATTTGAATCTTCTCTCTTCTTTTCTTGGTTAATCTCACTAATGGTCTATCAATTTTATTTTTTGAAAGAATCAGCTTTTTGTTTCATTTACCTTTTGTATTTTTTTAGTGTCAATTTCATTGAGTTCTGCTCTGATCTTTGCTATTTCCTTTCCTCTGCTGGGTTTGGGTTTGGTTTGTTCTTGTTTCTCTACTTCCTTGAGGTGAGACCTTAGATTGTCTATTTGTGCTTTTTCAGACTTCTTAATGTAGGCATTTAATGCTATGAACTTCCCTCTTAGCACTGCTTTTGCTGTATCCCAGAGGTTTTGATAGGTTGTGTTACTATTATTGCTCAGTTCAAATAATTTTTTAATTTCCATCTTGATTTCAACCCAACAATCATTCAGGCACAGATTATTTAATTTCCATGTATTTGCATGGTTTTGTGAGTTCCTTTTGGAGTTGATTTCCAATTTTATTCCAATGTGGTCTGAGAGGGTACTTGATATAATTTTTATTTTCTTAAATTTATTGAGACTTGTTTTGGGGTCTATCATATGATCTATCTTGGAGAATGTTCTATATGCTGATGAAAATGTATATTCTGCAATTGTTGGGTAGAATGTTTTGTAATGTCTGTTAAGTCCATTTGTTCTAGGGTATAGTTTACATCCATTGTTTCTTTGTTGGCTTTCTGTCTTAATGACCTGTCTAGTGCTGTCAGTGGAGTATTGAAGTCCCCCACTATTATTGTGTTGCTGTCTATTTCATTTCTTAGGTCTAGTAGTAATTGTTTCATAAATTTGGGATCTCCAGTGTTAGGTGCATACATATTTAGGATTGTGATATTTTCCTGTTGGACTAGACTTTTTATCATTATATAATGTCACTCTTTTTTAAGTGTTGTTGCTTTAAAGTCTGTTTTGTCTGATATAAGAATACCTAGTCCTGCTTACTTTTGGTGTCCATTTGCGTGATATATCTTTCTACCCCTTTACCTTAAGTTTACATGAGTCCTTATGTGTTAGGTGAATCTCTTGAAGACAGCAGATACTTGGTTGGTGAATTCTTATCCATTCAGCCATTCTGTATCTTTTAAGTGGAGCAGTTAGGCCATTTACATTCAACATTATTGAAATGTGAGGTACTATTCTATTCATCGTGCTAGTTGTTGCCCATATACCTTTTTTTTCATTGTTACTGTTTTATATGTCTTTTGAGATTTATGCTTTAAGGAGATTCTATTTTGGTGTATTCTGAGGTTTTGTTTCAAGATTTAGAACTTATTTTAGCAGTTCTTGTAGTGCTGTCTTGGTAGTGGTTAATTCTCTCAGCATTTGTTTGTCTGATAAATACTTTATGTTTCCTTCATTTATGAAGCTTAGTTTTGGTGGATACAAAATTCTTGACTGATAATTGTTTTGTTTGAGGAGGCTAAAGATAGGACCCCAATCCCTTCTAACTTGTAGGGTTTCTGCTGAGAAATCTGGGGTTAATCTAATAGGTTTTCCTTTGTAGGCTACTTGATGCTTTTGCCTCACAGCTCTTAAGATTCTTTCCTTCATCCTGACTTTCAATAACCTGATGACTATGTGCCTAGTTGATGATCTTTTTGTGATGAATTTCCCGGGTGTTCTTTGAGCTTCTTGTGTTTGGATGTCTAGATCTCTAGCAAGGCCAGGAAGGTTTCCCTTAATTACTGCCTCAAATAAGTTTTCCAAACTTTTAGATTTCTCTTCTTTCTCAGGAACACCAATTATTCTTAGGTTTGGTTGTTTAACACAATCCCAAACTTCTTGGAGGCTTTGTTCATTTTTTATTTCTTTTTTCTTTGTCTTTGTCAGATTGGGTGAATTTGAAAACCTTGTTTTCAATCTCTGGAGTTCCTTCTTCTATGTATTTGATTCTATTGTTGAAACTTTCCAGTGTAGCTTGCATTTCTCTAAGTCTGTCTTTCATTTCCAGAAGTTGTAATTGTTTTTTTTTTGTGTTATTTTTTCTGGAGATTTTTTTGTCCATACCCTGTATGATTGTTTAAATTTCTTTAAGTTGGTTTTCACTTTTTTCTGGTGCCTCCTTGAGTAGCTTAACAATTGACCTTCTGAATTTTTTCTTTGGAAATTCAGAGATTTCTTCTTGGTTTGGATCCATTGCTGGTGAGCTAGTGTGATATTCTGAGTGTTGAAGAACCTTGCTTTGTCATATTACCAGAATTGTTTTTCTGGTTCCTTCTCATTTGGGTAGACTATGTTAGAAGAAAGATCTGGGGCTCAAGGCTGCTGTTCAGATTATTTTGTCCCATGGAGTGATCCCTTGATGTAGTACTCTCCCCCTTCCTCTAGGGATGGGGCTTCCTGAGAGCTGGACAGTGATTGTTTTTGCTGTTGTGGGTCTAGCCACCTAATGGAGCTTGGGCTCTGGGCTGGTACTGGGGAGTGTCTGCAGAGTCCTGCGATGTGATCTGTCTTCAGGTCTCTCAGCCATGGATACCAGCACCTGCTCCAGTAGAGGTAGTATATGAGTGAAGCGGACTCTGTAAGGGTCCTTGGTTGTAGTTTTGTTTAGTGCACTGGTTTTCTCAAATGCTTTCTCCAGTCTTTTCTTATATAGGCGCTAGGGCACTAATTGCCCCAGGTTACAAGCCTCCCCACTGAGAAAGCCAGCAGGGCTTTCAGGCCCCACCCCTCACAGCCTGCCACTGCTTCTGTGGTCCTATCTGTACTTTCTGTCCATCTCCCTCCCCTGGATTCTGCCTAGGAAAATTCACACTTGGTCAAAATTTTTACAAAGCTCAACTGGAAGTTTCCTTCTCCCTGTGGTCCTTCCCCAATTCCATTGGCAACCCTCCCCAAGGACCCCAGTGAGATAAAGTCAGAAATGGCTTCCCTGGTGACTGGGAGCACCTAGAGGGCTCTTCCCACCGCGGCTTCTACTTTTATATTTTGCTCAGCTGTCTAAATTCATTTTAGCTCTAGGTAAGGTTAAATCCTTCTCCCATGATCTGGATTTTCAGGTTCCCCAGTGAGGATGTGTGTTCGGAGGTAGACGTTCCCCATTCACACTTTGGGCACTCACCATTTTTCAGCTGTCTCACAGTTTGCAGCCACAAGCCACTTTTTCAAAGGGTCTGTGAATCCTTTCAGTGTTCCTGATATGTTCCTGTGGTAGTTCTTGGAGCAAAAGCTCATGATGTCAGTCTCCACATGCTGTTCTGTTCATCTGAGTGGGAGCTGCAAGTTAGTCCTGCCTCCTATCTGCCATTTTTTTTTCTTGGAGCCTGACTTTTTAAACACAACACTGAAAGCATGATCCATGAAATAAATAATTGATAAATTGGTCTTCATTATAATTAAAAATTTCTACTCTGTAAAAGATATCATCAAGAGAAAGAGAAGACAAGCTGCAGACAAGGAGAAAAATACTTGCAAAAGACATATCTAAAAAAAGTATTGTTATTCAAAATATATAAAGAACTTATATATATCTTTCTTGTTGAGATGATATCGTTTGTTCTATTGCTCAGACTGGACTGCAGCCTTGAACTCCTAGGTTCAAGCAATCCTCCCGCCTCAGCCTCCTGAGTAGCTAGGACCACAGGTGCATACCACCAAACCCAGATAATTAAAAGAAAATTTCTTTCATAAAGACAAGATCTCTCTTTGTTGCTCAGGCTGGTGTTGAACTCCTGGCCTCAAGCGATCCTCCCATCTCAACCTCCCAAGGTGTTGAGATTACCGGCATGAGCTACCAGGCCCAGCCTAAAGAACTCTTAAAACTCGACAATAAGAAAATAAACAACCCCATTAAAAAATAAGCAAAGACCTGAAGAGATACCTCAGTAAAGAAGACATACAGATGAAAAATAAGTATATGAAAACATACTTAACATCATATGTCATTAGGGAATTGCAAATTAAAACAAGATACCACTACACACCTATTAGAATGGCCAAAACTTGTAACACTGAAAATTCCGAATACTGGCAAGTATGTGGAGCAATAGGAACTCTCATTCATTGCTGGTGCAAATGTAAAATAATACAGCCACTGTGGAAGATAGGCAGTTTCTTACAAAGCTATGCTTTTACCAGACGATCCAGCTATTGTACTCCGTGTTATTTAAAAAAAAAGGAATTGAAAACTTGTCTACACAAAAACCTGCACACAGATATTGAAAACAGCTTTATTTATAATTGCCAAAACTTGGAAAAAAACAAACGTCCTTTCATAGGTGAATGAACAAATACACTGTGATATATTCATTCAATGGAACATTATTCAGTGCTAAAAAGAATTGAGCTATCAAGCCACATGAAGACAAAGAAGAAGCTTAAATGCAAAAATGCCAAATGCTTAAATGAAAAAAAAGCCAATATGAAAAGGCTACATACCATATGATTCCAACTATCTGAAAAGGAAAAACTATTGTGAAAGTAAAAAGATGAGTGGTTGCCAGGGGCTGGAGGGAGGGATGGATAGATGGAGCACAAAGGATTAGGTAGTGTTTTCATCAGTTTGGGCTGCTATTACGGAATACTATAGCCGGGGCGGCTTAAACAATGGAAATTGATTTCTCATAGTTCTAGAGGCCACAGAATCCAAGATCAAGGTGTTAGCACACCTCGTGTCTGGTGAGGGTGCTCTTCCTGGTTTGCAGACAGCCATCTTCTTGTTTTATCCTCATATGGTGGAGAGAGAGAGATCATCTCTCTCCTGTCTTTTCTTTTTTTTTTTTTTTATTATACATTAAGTTCTAGGGTACATGTGCATAACGTGCAGGTTTGTTACATATGTATACTTGTGCCATGTTGGTGTGCTGCACCCATCAACTCGTCAGCACCCATCAATTCATCATTTATATCAGGTATAACTCCCAATGCAATCCCTCCCCCCTCCCCCCTCCCCATGATAAGCCCCGGTGTGTGATGTTCCCCTTCCCGAGTCCAAGTGATCTCATTGTTCAGTTCCCACCTATGAGTGAGAACATGCGGTGCTTGGTTTTCTGTTCTTGTGATAGTTTGCTAAGAATGATGGTTTCCAGCTGCATCCATGTCCCTACAAAGGACGCAAACTCATCCTTTTTTATGGCTGCATAGTATTCCATGGTGTATATGTGCCACATTTTCTTAATCCAGTCTGTCACAGATGGACATTTGGGTTGATTCCAAGTCTTTGCTATTGTGAATAGTGCCGCAATAAACATACGTGTGCATGTGTCTTTATATATATGGGCGCTAGGGCACTAATTGCATTCATGAGGACTCGACCCTCAAGACCTAATTACCTCCTAAATGCCCCATCTCCAAGTATCATCACATTAGGGATTTAGGTTGCAACATATACATTTTGGTGGGGGAGGGGGATTGGTAAAGTGGGGACAAACATTCAGCCCACAGCAGGCAGTGAAACTATTCTGTATGATACTCTGGTGGTAGATATGTGTCATTATACATTTGTCAAAACTTACAGCCTGCACACAAGAGTGAACCCTAAAGTATGGACTTTAAGTGATGATTTGTCAATGTATATTCATCAATTATAACAAATGTACTACTCTGGTGTAGGATTTTAATAGTGTGGGAGAGGCTATGGGTATGTGGAAGCAGGGAATATATAGGAACTTTTTACTTTCTGTTAAATTTTGCAATAAACCTAAAACTGATCTAAAAATAGTCTATTTAAAAAAATTAAAAGAAGAATAAATATTTCATAATACATGGAACACAGCCACTCTCTTCTTTACATACTGTGTATGATTATGTTTACACTAGATAGTTAAATAGTTGTAAAGGAGAAAGTACAATCCACGAACCCTACATATTTATATCTGATCTTTTACAGAAAAAAAATAGCCAACTCTGAATTATAAGATAGCTTGCTGAAAACTGGCTTACTTGATGTTAAAAAATCGAGGTGCATTAATATCTCCCACCACATGCAAAGTTGAAGTACAATGGAATTTGATATGAAGGATAAAACTATTACAGAAAATACAGAAGAATGGTGAATTAAGAGTAGAGAACAACTTCTTTAAAAAGATCATAAAAGCACAAGCTATAAGGATTAATATCCTTAATTTTGATTTCCTATACCAAAATTAAGGACTTTCATCCAAGGAAGAACACATGGACAAAAAGATAGATGACAACTGGAAGAAAATACTTATAATGTTTAAAACTGGCAAGGAATTAATATCTACAACATACAGAACACTACTTGCAACATTTTGGAAAGTGTGAAAGTAGGTTAAAAAAAAGATTATCATTTTTCTCTTATTTTATTATATTCTCCTTCCCCATATTCTTCACAATAGATATTTTTTGTCTGCCCATCCTAGAAAATTAAAATAGTTGCATTTCTACTAGCCTGTCTCACATTTTCTTTTCTTTTCTTTTTTTCTTTTCCTTTCTGAGAGTGGGTCTCTGTTGCCCAGGCTGGAGTGCAGTAGCGCAATCTTGGCTCACTGCACCTCGACCTCCAAGGCTCAGGCAAGCCTCCCAAGCAGCTGGAACCACAGGCGTGGGCCACTATGCCGAGCTAATTTTTGTATTTTTAGTAGAGACGGGGTTTCGCTGTGTTGCCCACTCTAGTCTCGCACTCCTGGGCTCCAGCAATCCACCCTCCTTGGCCTCCCAAAGTGCTGGTATTACAGGTGTGAGCCACTGTGTCCGGCCTATCTCACACTTTTTTAGATGACTTTTTAAAAATTTCCTTTTTAACACTAAATCAGTGAAACTTACACATGAAGACAAACTGCTAGAGAAATTTAAGACCTTTAGGTTGTAAAATTAAAATGTCACATTATAAAACACTGCTGAGCAAAAGATTCTTGTGTTATTTGGTTATTGGTCATTACAAATTTGAGTCAGGGCACAAAACTTTTTGTGCTATGATATTCAGAACAGAACACAGATGCTTGAAAGGATTAACACAGCACAGAACAATGTCTATTACTACCTACTGAAAAATAAGCCACGATCTCTACCACAAACAAGTGACTTTTTGAAAGTTAAAAACTTAATGCCTACTGAGAATTAAATTTACTAATTGAGAACGATTAGATTCGATGGCTGAAAACTTCAGTATGTGTTATATTTATAATAAATCCTTCAGTCATCCGACTCCAGTAATTTTCCACTCACCCTTCTCCCCCCTCAATTCCTGCACACACTCAGATTAAATATTTCTGAGAACCTTGCTACTTACAGAGTGGGACCAGCAGCAGCAGCAGCAGCAGCAGCAGCAGCATCTTCTTGCTAGAAGTGCAAAACCTCAGGTCCTACTAAATCAATCTGCTTCAATAAAAACTCTCGTGACTCGTGTGCACATTAATGTTTGAGATCTCCAGATCTCCTTTTTGAAACTATTTCTCCCTCTACAGGGGTCCCCAAAACCCGGGCTCCAGACTGGTACAGGTCTGTGGCCTGTTAATAACCAAGCCGCACTGCAGGAGGTGAGCATTGAGCAAGAGAACAGCGGTTCCATTCGATTCTCAAAGGGGCACAAAGGGGCAGAAGCCCTACTGTGAACTGCGCATGCGAGGGATCTAAGTTGCAGGCTGTGTGCTCCTTGTAAGACTCGAATGCCTACTGATCTGAGGTGCAACAGTTTCATCCCGAAAACATCCTCCCCTCAACCCCCCACCTTCCGTGGAAAAAAATCACCAGTCCCTGGTGCCAAAAGGTTGGGGTCTTACTATGTTGCCCAGGCTGGAGTGCAGTTGCTATTCACAGGCTGGATGACTGCGCACCTCCGATGAAAGCGGCTCAAAGCCAAGGCATTTTTGCCTAATAACCCCTTGAAAGTGACTTAAAAGAGGGTCAATTATGTATGCTTTTATGTACATAGTCTGTCCAACTGCTTCTACCTGGACAAGCATATTAAAATTGTTACCTGGCAGAATATTATTTGCCTGAGCTAAACCCGGAGATCTTTTAAACGCTTGCAGACTCACAGAGCCTGGCACTGCGGACTTTGCTGCTGCTACCTCGTGAAAAGGAGGGGTACGAGCTCTAGGAGGCTGTCGGCCACGTCCAAACTATCAAGCCAACATCACTAGAAGCCCAACACGGCTTTTGGTCATGTACTGCCAACTCTCATCTCTAAGATTCACGAACCGCGACCGATTGTCTGTTCGGTTTCCCACAGGCGACTTCCTTTCACGCACAAAGAGGGAAGAGCAGCGGCGGCTGCGGCAGGGCGCTGGGGCTGCGAGTCCAGCCCTGGGGCCGTGCGCCCTCCCTCCGCGCCCGCCGGAGGCTCCCTCCTGGCTCCCTCCCTTTCATCCCGACGCGGGCGCAGGGAGACTCGCTTCTCCTATTCCTGGCGCGCCCGTCGCACTTTCTAACATCTCAGAAACATGGCCCCTGTCACAGACTTTCGTGATCGTGCACTTTAAAGAAAAGCCAGAATGAATGAACTTGTCCGAATGAACTTGTCAGTTTAATGTGACGTCTTCGAGGGAAAGGACCATGTCTTTGTCATCCCAGAGACCACAATACCCCACGGTCGGCTTGGCGCTCAGTGTTTCCCTAAGCATTAAAACAGGAACAACGTTCACTCTGATGGTAGTTTCTTTTGCTGTGCAGAAGCTCTTTAGTTTAATTAGATCCCATTTGTCAATTTTTGCTTTTGCTGCCGTTGCTTTTGGTGTTTTAGACATGAAGTCCTTGCCCATGCCTATGTCCTGAATGGTATTACCTAGGTTTTCTTCTAGGGTTTTTATGGTATTAGGTCTAACATTTAAGTCTCTAATCCATCTTGAATTAATCTTCGTATGTTTATTGCGGCACTATTCACAATAGCAAAGACTTGGAATCAACCCAAATGTCCATCTGTGACAGACTGGATTAAGAAAATGTGGCACATATACACCATGGAATACTATGCAGCCATAAAAAAGGATGAGTTTGCGTCCTTTGTAGGGACATGGATGCAGCTGGAAACCATCATTCTTAGCAAACTATCACAAGAACAGAAAACCAAACACCGCATGTTCTCACTCATAGGTGGGAACTGAACAATGAGATCACTTGGACTCGGGAAGGGGAACATCACACACCGGGGCTTATCATGGGGAGGGGGGAGGGGGGAGGGATTGCGTTGGGGAGTTATACCTGATATAAATGATGAATTGATGGGTGCTGACGAGTTGATGGGTGCAGCACACCAACATGGCACAAGTATACATATGTAACAAACCTGCACGTTATGCACATGTACCCTAGAACTTAATGTATAATAAAAAAAAATTAAAAAAAAAAAAAAAACAGGAACAACGGACAAATGAATGCATGTGGAAACAAGAAAAGAATGCATAAAAGAGTGAAGAAAAGAGGGGGCCAGGCATAGTGGCTTAACCTGTAAGCCTAGTACTTTGGGAGGCCGAGGCAGGAGGATCACTTGAGTCCAGGAGTTCAAGGTTGCAGTGAGCCGTGATCGCAGCTCAGGCGACAAGTGAGACCCGGTCTCCCCATCCCTTCCCCCCTTCCCCCAAAAAAGGCAGGAGCCCCAGAGGGCCAGGAGTGCCAGGTGCTGCCGCCCGGGGGCAGTGTGGAGGGTGCGTGGGCCACTTTGCCTCAGCGACCACCGCCCGGGTCCCTCTGTAAGGCGCTTCTCAGGCAGACACCCCGAGCCAAAGCGGGCCGCACCGCAGCGCTGGGCACTTGGGTGGAGAGCGTGGGGGCCGCAGGCCCGCGCCGAGACAGGTGTAGCCGTCCCATGCTCGGCGTCCTGCCGCTCCCGGACGGCACCATGCCGCCAGGCATGGAGGTGCTGGACCTGCCGGTGTGGAACCGCTTCTCGGGCCTGTCCTGGGGGCTGCACCACAGGTCAGTGTCCCCGGGCGCCTCTTGGCGCGCTCCACGCCTCCCTGGGGGCCCCACCGCCGCCCCCTTTCGGGACTACTTACTTCCTCGGTTCTTCTCGCGCGCGCCTCGGCTCCATCTCCTACAGCCCCCACCCCGCCTCCGCGTCGCCGACCCCCTTCTCCGGGAGCGCGAGGAGGATGGTCCGCTGACGCGTGGAAGATGGTCCGCTGACGCGTGGAATAAGTCCCCCGGACCTCAAGTGGGGAAGCTCCGGTCCCTGGTGGGAGGCGGTGGGGCGGGGCGGGGCAGTCCCCTGGGGGCGGGGCGGGAGCGCCTCGCCACGCGCCGCATCCTGCAGCCAGAGCACAGAGCAGCCTTTCAGCGGCCGGAGCAGGGCCAGCCGCACCCAGCGACCGCCGCGCCTGCCCTAGGGCCGGGGTCTGCGCGCACCGCGCGGCCGGCAGGAAGGGTAAGAGAAGGGGACCCTGCTTAGCAGGGCTCCAACTTCAGCGGACGCGTTTCGGCGAGGGCGAACTGAGTCTGCAGTGAACAATTTTTCCTGTTCCGAATCCCGAGAGCCCTGCAAAGTTTTGAAGGAGGAGGCATGGCCCGTCAGCCTTATCGTTTTCCCCAGGCAAGGATTCCAGAGAGAGGATCAGGTGTTTTCAGGTTAACCGTCAGGTGAGGAGTCTGGGCTGCATCTTTCAGGATGCTAGACTAGAGAAATCTTCCTGAAGTCGATGGCTTTACTTCCGTAGACTAGAGCTTGCCTACTGCCTTGGGAATGCTTATATTAACTGCTTGCAGTTAGTTAAATAAGGCTGGGCTGTGCCTTCCAGAACAAACAGGCCTTTCCCTCAGGTGGGAGGGTTGTAGTGTGGCTAACCCCAGTTCTCTGCCTTTATGAAAAGGCGCACAGTTCAGCCGCTTGGCGCTGCCAGCGGGCCCCTCCTCCGTGGTCACAGCTCCAGCCACCCCAGCACAGTTGAACCAAGGGTGTGAATACAAACAGGCGTTGGCTCCCCCGTTCCCTGCTCTCCAAACAGATATATATGTATGTATCTGAAATATATATGTATGTGTGAGTGTGTGTGTGTCTCTGGTTGTACAGTACTTGTGGGAAACAAAATTGTGTGTCATTGTAAATTGAGAATGGAAGAAAAGGTTAGTAAGAGAGAGGTGGGAGAGGTTTCTTATGGGTGTCAGGATGTAGACTGATATTTTATGTAGAAGGAACCAACTACGTAGTTCTCCCCAGAAGTGGGATGTGGGTTTCACACTCAGGAGGTGCTCATCACCTCTGTGATGTGCTAAGCAAAATCGCCCAAGTTTTGGGGAATTTGATAGCTTTCCCCTATTGAGTCAAAGTTTCTTGAGACTTTAGCCTGTCTTCCTCTTCATACCTTAAGAAGAGTCAAACTCCCCTTGCTGTGAACTTTCCACAGGCACACCCTTCTCCTTTAGAAAGCCCTTCATAGGTCAGTTTCTGTGGCCAGAACTCTGAAAACGACACATTTTCCATACAGAGGCCATCATAATAGCAATTTTATTTAACCTCCTGTAATAAAAAATGAGTGAATCCTATTAAAGTGTTTGAGGTAGCCACATTCTTTTCTGTGAAGGAGGAACATATCAAAAGTTTTTTTTTTTTTTTAAATAGAGTAATAAATGTAAAATATTTTAATGAAGCAAGTGAGAAGAACTGAGAGGCGTAGTTTGAGCAGAGGGGCGCAAAATACAGAACTGAAAGTCAAGAATGATCATATTCACAAGCTGATCTCTTTGGCTAGATCTCTGTCAGTGAAGTGAAACCTAGAACAAGACAATTTTAAAACCGGCGGAAAAAGAGATGGCTTCTTGTGACTATAGCTTTCAAAGTAAAAATAGTGGCCAAAGAAAACTCTTCTGGCTGTAAAATTAAAAGTGGACTTTCCCGAAGCTGGACTGTTTTCTTTAAGGCCTAGAGTCTAAGTTCCATATGTCAGTTCTGAAGAATTAAATCACTCTTTAGTGAGCTCTTGTGTCACATGTTAAGGGGTTCATAGAAAAAAGTGCAGGCATACCTTGTTTTACTGTACTTTGCTTTATTGCACTTTGCAGATACTGCTTTTTTTTGTTTTGTTTTGTTTTTTTTACAAATTGAAGGTTTGTGGTAACCCTTTGTTCAGCAAGTCTGTTGGTGCCATTTTTCCAACAGTGGTGCTCACTTTGTGTCTCTGTGTCACATTTTGGCAATTCAATATTTCAAACTTTTTCATCATTATTATTATACCTGTTATGGTGATCTGTGACCAGTGATCTTTGATGTTACTACTGCAATTGTTTTGGGGTACCATGAACTGTGCCCATATAAGACAGGGAACTCAATTAATAAATGTTGTATGTGTTCTGACTACTCCACCAACCAGCCTTTCTTCTATCTCTTTTCCTCTCCCCAACCCTCTCTGTTCCCTGAGACACCACAATATTGAAATTAGCCCAATTAATAACCCTACAGTGGTCTCGAAGTGTTTGAGTGCAAGGGACAATCACAGGTCTCTCACTTTAAAGGTAGAAATGATTAAGCTTAGTAAGGAAGGTATGTTGAAAGCTGAGACAGACCAAAAGCTAGGCATTTTGTGCCATTTGGCCAAGTTTTGAATGCATATGAGATATTCTTGAAGGAAATTATAAGTGCCACTCCAGTGAAAACACAAATGATTAGGAAGCAAAACAGCCTTATTGCTGTTATGGAGAAAGTTTTTGTGGTCTGGATAGAAGATCAAACCAGCCCCAACATTTGCTAAAGCTAAAGTATAATCTAGAGCAAGGCCCAAACTCTCTTTAATTCTGTGAAGGCTGAGAGAGGTGATGAAGCTGCAGAAGAAAAGTTTCAAGCTAGCAGAAGTTGGTTCATAAGCTTTAAGAAAGGAAGCCATGTCTATAACACATAAGTGAAAGGTGAAGCAGAAAGTGCTGATATAGAAGCTGCAGCAAGTTAGTTGGAAGATCTAACTAAGATCATTGATGAAGGAGGCTACTCTAAACAGCAGATTTTCAATGTAGACAAAACAGCCTTCTATTGGAAGGAGACGCCATCTAGGACTTTCCTAGGTAGAGAGGACAAGTCAGTGTCTGATTTCAAAGGTGCAAAGGACAAGATGGCTCTCTAATTAGGAACTAGTACAGCCGGTGACTTTTAAGTTGAAGCCAGTGCTCATTTACCATTCCAAAAATCCTAGGGCACTTAAGAATTATGTTAATCTACTCTGCCTCTGCTTTGTAAATGGAACAACAAAGCCTAGATGACAGTACATTTGTTTACAGCATATTTACTGAATATTTTAAGCTCATGGTTGAGACCTACTGCTCGGAAAAAAAGATTTCTTTCAAAATATTACTGCTCATTGATAAT
The DNA here is from genome assembly GCF_007565055.1 of Rhinopithecus roxellana. NCBI lineage: Eukaryota > Metazoa > Chordata > Mammalia > Primates > Cercopithecidae > Rhinopithecus > Rhinopithecus roxellana. The sequence goes on along the minus strand of NC_044560.1, from coordinate 66,985,377 downwards.
ATCTCTGGTCACTGAAAAGTACTAATGGAGATGTACAAGGAGATGAATGTTGTTTTCATATATGTTCACACAACATCCATTCTGCAGCCCATGGATCAAGGAGTAATTTCAATTTTCAAGACTTATTATTTAAGAACTACGTTTTGTAAGGTTATAGGTTGCCATAGAAAATTATTCCTCTGATGAATCTGGACAAAGTAAACCCTTCTGGAAAGGATTCATCATTCTGGATGCCATTAAGAACATTCATGATTCATGGGAAGAGGTCAAAATATTAACATTAACAGGAAGTTTGGAAGAAGTTGATTTTAACCCTCATGGATGACTTTGAAGGGGTCCAGACTTCAGTAGAGGAAGTATTAGGTCAGTGCAAAAGTAATTGTGGGTTTTGCTATTACTTTTAATGGCAAAAAAACCACAATTACTTTTACACCGATCTGCTAACCACAGATATGGTGGAAATACCCAGAGAACTTGAAGAGAGGCCTGAAGATGTGACTGAATTACTGTAATCTCATGATCAAACTAGAATGGATGAGGAGTTGTTTGTTATGGCTGAGCAAAGAAAGTGGTTTCTTGAGATGGAATCTGCTCCTAGTGAAGATGCTATGAGCATTGTTGAAATGACAACACATAATTTAGCATATTCCGTAAACATAGTTGATAAAACAGCAGGGAGGTTTGAGAGGACTGACTCCAATTTTGAAAGAAGTTCTACTGTGAGTAAAATGCAATCAAACAGCATTGCATGCAACAGAGAAATGTTTTGTGACAGGAAGAGTTAATTGATATATCAGACTTCATTGTTGTCTTCTCTTAAGAAATTGCCCTAAACACCCCAGCCTTCAGCAACCACCACCCTAATCAGTCAGCAGCCATCAACAAGGAGGCAAGACCCTCCACTAGCAAAAAGAGTACAGCTTGCTGAAGGTTCAGATGATTGTTAGCATTTTTTAGTAATGAAGTACTTTTAAATTAAGGTGTGTTTTTAGACATAATGCTGTTACAGACTTAATAGACTATGGTATAGTGTAAACATAACTTTTATATGCACTGGGAAACAAAAAAAAAAAATGTGTGACTTGCTTTACTGCAGCATTTGCTTTATTGTGGTGATCTGGAACCAAACTTTCAATATCTCTGAGGTACGCCTGTAATTTTATTTCCAGACTTCATTTTATCAAACTGCAATGTTCTGTTCAGTATTAAATGTTTAAAGTCATGTTTTTGGTTTGTTGATTTGTTTGCTTTGGCAATCATCTGAATTTTTTTTTCTTCCCACTCTTCTCAGCCTGCCTATAGCTGAGCTTTCTACTCTGTTTTGAGCTTGGTCCTCAGCCCCTTTTTTCCTGGTATGAGAGACTGTGTCCAGGGAATGTTGTCCATATTCCTTTTCCCTCAGCTGGGTGGGCTGTTTCCTTTCTTCTCTTTTGAGGGTTGTGTTTTGTTTTCGCCCCTTGAATACATCTCTGTAGTTTCAGCCTAAAACATCTGCCAGGCAGTAATTGATAACTCATGAGGCAGAAGATTCTTGAAAATAGTCTTTGGTGAAATTCTAGAAGACCCACAATTTAAATGGTGGCTTTAAAAATATATCATACTACGGCCAGGCGCGGTGGCTCACGCCTGTAATCCCAGCACTTTGGGAGACCGAGGCAGGCAGATCACGAGGTCAGGAGATCGAGACCATCCTGGCTAACACGGTGAAACCCTGTCTCTACTGAAAATACAAAAAAAAAAAAAAAAAAAAAAAAAAAAAAATTAGCTGGGCGTGGTGGCACTCGCCTGTTGTCCCAGCTGCTTGGGAGGCTGAGGTAGGAGAATCACTTGAACCTGGGAGGCGGAGCTTGCTATGAGTGGAGATCACTCCAGTGCACTCCAGCCTGGGCAAGAGAGCAAGACTCTGTCTCCAAAAAAAAAAAACAAACAAACAAAACATACTACTTATGCCAACTACAGGGATTTGCTAGAGATAGATAGAATGTAGGGATTCACCAACATGACACTGAGGTGGGCTTGTCCAAAATTAAGGTAACCTCAATGCTTTGAGGAAAAAATGATTATTTCTTTATAACTTCTTCTTTTCCTTAGGGAGAGTCATCAGCATGACTCTATTAAGTTGGGCTCTTACTGAAAATATTGGAGAAAGAAAAATGTTAGGAAATGTCATAATTCCAGTCATCTTCCTCAGTTTTAACTGCATGTGGAATCCCTTATTGCTAAGAAATGGAGTTTCCCTTTCTTTATCTGTTCCTCAGAGAACTGTTTCTTCAAGTTTCCAAAGGAGTGTCGCTTGTTTAGAAAAAGCACATTAAAAATATGCAGCCCTAGTTCTGCTTTCCTGGTGTTCAGAGGCAGCAAAGTGGGGATCAGAGGTGATTTTTAGGAATTTGGTGGCATGGTTGTCTGTAGGGAAACTCCTGAAAGGTTAGCATGTTCATCTTTCATGAGTGGTTCTAATGGAAAATGAAAAGCCCCTACGGCCTTCCTTCAGGGTGCTTCTTAGTGTTAGAATGACCATGTCATTTATGTTCTGAGAACTGTTGAGAAGGGAACCAAAGTTTTCTTCTTTGCCTTTTTTCCTCTCAACTTCATTTAATTGACACCGACCTACCCTGCTCAGCTACCTCAGAACCTCAGTTGGCTAGACATTTTTCTTTCTTCCTCTCTTGTGAGACTAGCAGATCACGAGAAAATTTGTTCATCATAGGAATTGGAGTGAAAAAATGACGTGCGAGTTGTTAGGAATGGTCTAAAATATTTCATCTGTTGGACTGCCCCCGATATCATCCTGGTGCCAACACAGTCATTACTGTAGAAACACTGAATTTTAGTCTCCGTATCTACCACTCCTTCCATCCTCTACCCCAAACCAATCACACACAAACTAAGCAGGGAAATACCTGACTACCTGATACATATCAGACTCTTTCTTTTTGAAATAGCACATTTTAACTCATAATAATGATTCAAGAATTCACACGTTAATCACCAAAAATGAACAAAAAAGGAAAACTTAATGAAGAAAATTAAAATTACCTATAATACTATTTCACAGAGATTATAAAAATATGGAGGCTTTTTTGGCTGGTTCATGTGCTTCTAGACTTTAAAATGTCTATATATACATATGAATGCTGGCTTTTTTTTCCAGCCTGGGTCTTGTTCTGTCACCCAGGCTGGGATGCAGTGGCACAATGACAGCTTACTGCAGCCTCAAACTTCAAGTCTCAAGTGATCCTCCTGCCTCAAGTAGTTGGGACTACAGGTGCCTGCCACCACTCCTGGCTAGCTTATTATTATTAATTATTATTATTATTTCTAGAGATGGAGGTCTCCCTATGTTGCCCAGGCTGGTCTCAAACTCCTGGGCCCAAGGGATCCTCCTGCCTCAGCTTCCCAAAGCTCTGGGATTACAGGCCGAAGCCACCATGCCCAGCTTATGCTGACGTTTTTTGAAAAATGAGATCTCAATATATCTATTCTGTAACTTTAAGAAAATTGCAATATGTCATAGACATCTTCAAGTCAGTGCAAAGTTACAAATAGGGCTGCAATTAACATTTTTGTAACTAACTCATTATTTTAAAGTTTGCATTATAAATCCATAGAAGTTTGAATTTTTTTTTTTTTTTTTTTTTTTTTTTTTTTTTGAGATGGAGTCTCATTCTGTTGCCCAAGCTGAAGCTGAAGTGCAGTGGCATGATCTCGGTTCACTGCAACCTCTGCCTCGCAGGTTCACATGATTCTCCTGCCTCAGCCTCCCAAGTAGCTGGGATTACAGGCGTATACCACCACGTCTGGCTAATTTTTTTTTTTATTTTTAGTAGAGACGAGGTTTCACTATGTTGTCCAGACTGGTCTCAAACTCCTGACCTTGTGATCTGCCTGCATTGGCCTTCCAATGTGCTGGGATTACAGGCGTGAGCCACCGTGCCCAGCCCAGAAGTTTGATTCTTAAGTCACTTTTATAGATACTGCCCAAGTGCCAATCAAAATTTACATTTCTTTTAATAGTTTTAAAATCATTCTTCATAAATAAAAATTAAGATAAGTTTTTACCAACCTGATTGTTAGTAAGTTTTTATTGTTAAATGTTCACTGGCTTGTTCAGATCCATTGCCTGTTATATTGGATTGTCTTTTTCTTATTAATAGTCTGGAGCTCTTTACAGGTCATAATAGATAGTTAACTTTTCCTGTGTAAATGCATTGCACATTTTTCTCCAAATCTCTTTGTCTTTTAACTTTTTGAAGTCTTCCATTTTTATGTTAAGATCTGTCAGTCATTTTTACATCTTCTAAATTTTTTTGTACTTAAAAAGGCATGTTAAATTGTTTTAAAAATCCTATATCTTATACTACTATCAATTTTATTTTTAAAATGTGTCTAAATTTTATTTTTGCATTCAGTTTGAGAGAGTACTTTTTCTCTTTCCCAAATGGATAGCAAATTATTATAATAACAACTCATTGAATAATTTATTCTTTGGAAAGACTAGGAATAATGAGTAAAACAAAGTAGGGTTTCTATCATCAGCAAACCAGGCAACTAAATTACCTACAACTTGCTAATGTATCTTGACTAAGCAAGACTTACTTTTAAATATATTTTAATTCACTTTTTAATATTAATATTTTAGACTTTCTATTATTTTTATGTTAATTAATATTGTTGTTATTATTATTTGATCACAAAAGATATTAACCAAGGAAAAGTTCATGTAGTCAAGGTTGATGTCTCATTATTGATTCATTACTTTTTTCCAACAGATTTTCATTGAACACCTATTACGTGTTAGATACTATGCTGTATGCTGGGCTATATGGTAATAAGCAAGACCCACCCTTCATGAAGTCCGTTGTAGGGGAAACCAATAAAGATTGTGATTGCAATTATGAAGGAAATAAAGTGATGATAGAGGCAGTGGGGAAGGCCACATTAATAGAGTGGCCAGAGAGCCCTCTCTACCGAGGTGTCATTTGTGCTGAGAGATGAAGGGTGACAGGAAGAAACCAGACGCACAAAGAACTGGGGGAACAGCAGTAGGGTGTATGAAATGGTGAGTGAAATGTGCAGAGCAGGGACTGTCCACAGCCAGGAAAGAAGCCATTGTGTAGTGAGGAAGGGGAAGAGGGTATGGGAGGAGTGGGCAGGAGTCTTTTAGCAGTGGTAGGAGGTTTGGATTTTACTCTGAGCGAGGGAGAAAGCCCCTAAAGAAAGCCCCTAAAGCAAAGAAGTGATGTCTGACTTATGCTTTTAGAATTACCCCTCTGGCTACCATGTGGAGAATTGGGAGGCTATTGCAGTTGGGTAAGAGATGACAGTGCTTGGACCAGGGAGGCTGCAGTGCATAGAGAGAGATGGAGACCACTCCTTGATGTGTTTTGAAGGAAGACTTGATAAATTGAATGTGAGGATTGAATACAAAGGGAACTAAAAGCATACTTTAGAGCAGTGGTTCCCATACTTTGCTACATGTTAGAATCACCTGAGTAACTTTAAAAATCCTGATGCCCAGTTCACTCCTCCTGCTAATTAAATCAGAATGTCTTGGGGCTGAGAGGCAAGCACTGAAATCTTTTAAAAATCCTCAGGTGGGCTGGACACTATGGCTCACACCTGTAATCCCAGCACTTTGGGAGGCTGAGGTGGGAGGATCACTTGAGTCCAAGAGTTCAAGACCAGCCTGGGCAACATAGCAAAACCTGTCTCCATTTTAAAAAGCAAAAATTAAAATTAAAAAAAATCCTCAGATGATTCTGCTGTGCACCCAAGATGGAGAATGGACTAAGGATTGCAGCTGGGCCACTGAATACACTAAGGATTCCAACTGAAGCATTTTTTTAAATGCTAATAGCAATGCATTTATTTTTTAAAAATTATTTCAGTAGTTTTTGGGGAACAGGTGGCATTTGGTTACATGAATAAGTTCTTCAGTGGTGATTTCTGAGATTTTTGTGCACCCATCACCCAAGCAGTATACACTGTACCTAATGTGTTTTCTTTTATCTTTTGCCCCATTCCAACCCTTTCCCCTGAGTCGCCAAAGTCCATAGTATGATTCTTATGTCTTTGCATCCTCATAGCCCAGCTCACACCTGTAAGTGAGAATATATGATGTTTGGTTTTCCATTCCTGAGTTACTTCACTTAGAATAATGGTCTTCAGATCCATCCAGGTTGCTGTGAATGCCATTATTTTGTTCCTTTTTATAGCTGAGTAGCATTCAATGATGTGTGTGTATATATATATATATATATATATACACACACACACACACACATATACATATCACCTTTTCTTTATCCACTCATTTATTGATGGGCATCTGGGCTGGTTTTATATTTTTGCAGTTACAAATTGTGCTGCTATAAGCATGCATGTACAAGTATCTTTTTCATATAATGACTTATTTTCCTCTGGGTAGATACTCAGTAGTGGGATTGCTGGATCAAATAGTAGTTCTACTTTTAGTCCTTTGAGGAATCTCTACACTGTTTTCCATAGTGGTTGTAAGAGTTTACATTCCCACCAGCAGTTTAAAAGTGTTGCCTTTTCACCCCATCCCCGCCAACATCTATTTTTTGATTTTTTGATTATGGCTATTCTTGCAGGAGTGAGGTGGTATCACATTGTGGTTTTGATCTGCATTTCCCTCATCATTAGTGATGTTGAGCAGTTTTTCATATGTTTGTTTGCCATTTGTATATCTTCTTTTGAGAATTGTCTATTCATGTCTTTAGCCCACGTTTTGATGGGATTTTTTTTTTCCTTGCTGATTTGAGTTCCTTGTAGATTCTGGATATTAGTCCTTTGTCAGATGTATAGATTGTGAAGATTTTCTCTCACTCATTGGGTTGTCTGTTTATTCTGCTGATTGTTTCTTTTGCTGTGCAGAAGCTTTTTTTTTTTTTTTGAGATGGAGTTTTGATCTTGTTACCCAGGCTGGAGTGCAATGGTGCTATCTTGACTCTCTGCAACCTCCGCGTCCTGGGTTCAAGTGATTCTCCTGCCTCAGCCTCCTGAGTAGCTGGGATTATAGGCATGCACCACCAACATGCCCGGCTAATTTTGTATGTTTAGTAGAGACAGGCGTTTCTGCATGTTGGTCAGGCTGTTCTCGAACTCCCGACCTCAGGTGATCTGCCCACCTCGGTCTTCCAAAGTGATGGGATTATAGGTGTGAACCGCCATGCCTGGCCCAGTTTTATTCTTCTACATGTGGCCTGCCAATTATTCCAGCACCATTTGTTGAATAGGGTATCCTTTTCCCACTTTATGGTTTTGTTTGCTTTGTTGAACATTAGTTGGCTTTAAGTATTTGGCTTTATTTCTGGGTTCTCTATTCTGTTCCATTGGTTTATATGCCTATTTTTATATCAGTACCATGCTGTTTTGGTGACTGTGGCCTTAGAGTATAGTTTGAAGTCAGGTAATGTGATGCCTCCAGATTTGTTCTTTTTGCTTAGTCTTGCTTTGGCTATGCAGGCTCTTTTTTTGGTTCCATATGAATTTTAGGATTTTTTTCCTAGTTCTGTGAAGAATGATGGTGGTATTTCGATGGGAATTGCATTGGATTTGCAGATTGCTTTTGGCAGTATGGTCATTTTCATAATATTGATTCTACCCATCCATGAGCATGGAATGTGTTTCCATTTGTTTGTGTCATATATGATTTCTTTTAGCAGTGTTTTGTAGTTTTCCTTGTAGAGGTCTTTCACCTCCTTGGTTAAGTATATTCCTAATTTTAAATTTTGTGGGTTTTTTTTGGTTTGTTTTTTGTTTTTTTGCAGCTGTTGTGAAAGGGATTGAGTTCTTTATTTGATTCTCAGCTTGGTCAGCAGCTGAAGCATTTGAATGAATGTGTACAGATCGCTGCTTTGAGCAGATGGGTGGAGGAGCAGTTGGAGGATGGGTTTGAGAGACCAATTAGACCTGTGGGTGGAGTTTCATAAAAAAGGTTGGATAAGGAAGTCTGCTCAAGAGAGAGATTTGCTGGAGATGCAAATATGGAAACCCACATCATGTAGAGAGTATTTAAAGTCATAGGATTGGACAAGCTGTTTTAGAACAGAGGATAGAGACTAGAAGAATCCATACTGTGCCTCAAGGCACTCTGACGTCAAGAGGAGGGGCGTGTCCTGGAAACTGACAGAAGAGGTTGTCCCAAGGAGGTAGTGGTCAGCTGTATCAAATGCTGCAGAGCCAATAAGCCTGAAAAGTGTTTGTTAGAATCTATAGCAAGAGATGGTTTACCCTGAGCATTTTAATGAAGTAATAGAAAGGGGAACCCAGTGTTTCTTCTAGAGAATCTGTACCACAAAGTCAGCTTGAGGAGGTAAGTGCTGGGTTCATTCCGTCAGCTGGCTTTACTTTTTTTTCTCATTTTGATAATATGACCATATAGAAGTTTCTTGAATGTATGGACTAGGATGGCTATTTGATAAAATGTCACACATTTTAAATTTTATTTCAATTTTTCTTTTTGAGACAGGGTCTTGCTCTGTTGCAGACTGGAGTGCACTGGTGTGATCATGGCTCACTGCAGCCTCGACCTCCCTGGGCTCAAGCAATCCTCCCACCTTAGCCTCCAAGTAGCTGGGACTACAGGCACAAGCCAGCATGCCCAGCGAACTTTTTGTATTTTTAGTACAGACGGGTTTTGCCATGTTGCCCAGGCTGTTCTCGAACTCCTGAGCTCAAGTGATCCACTGCTGCCGTCTCCCAAAGTGCTGGGATTACAGGCATGAACCACCACACTTGGCCATATTGAGTTATTTTATCCTTTGGTATTAATATATTGCTTGCTTTCAACAAAACAGGAAGAAGAGAGGAATGGATACTGGGCAGGCAACTAGTAGTGTCTGTCACGAAGTCTAACAATGTACTTTTCAGGCTTCTTTTCCCAGGAAGGGATTGGATATTCTCCACAAAATGAGAGAGTAAAGAAAGAAGCAGACATGGGATCCAAGAGATGGGGGTTCAAATTTAGGAAGGTAGTGAAGGAGTTCCTAAAGTTATGGCCTTGAAAAGTGATTAGAAAGCAACCAGGTAGATTTGAGCAAAAGGATGAGGGCTGTAGGCATTGGTGTGTCTCCATGGAAGAAAGAAATTGACAGGGTACCTGGCTTGTGTGTCTTTAAGGGTGGTGTCAGATTCAGCCAGAGCTTGGTGATAAAGTTATAATTGGTGTACAGAAAACTAAACAAATGGGGAAAAGGGCAATTAACTCCAGGAAAATAGTTCGAGTGAGGAAGAATATAACGTTACAGTATGTTAATAGCTCAACTCTGAAGAGTTTTTACGTAGTCACTTCATAAAATCAGACGTTAATTTATCCAAAATTTGCATTAAAACTTGGTTGGGAATATGAGTAGGGAGGTGAAATGTATGTTGGGGAGAAGATATAAGAGCTAAATCCATATTTTCCAAGTGAGGATTCAAATTGATAATATCTAAAATGAAAAAATAGTGGCATAAGTATTATTTAGAAATTTTTTTTTTGAGACGGAGTCTCGCTCTGTCGCCCGAAGCTCCGCCTCCCGGGTTTACGCCATTCTCCTGCCTCAGCCTCCCGAGTAGCTGGGACTACAGGCGCCCGCCACCTCGCCCGGCTAGTTTTTTGTATTTTTTAGTAGAGACGGGGTTTCACCGTGTTAGCCAGGATGGTCTCGATCTCCTGACCTCGTGATCCGCCCGTCTCGGCCTCCCAAAGTGCTGGGATTACAGGCTTGAGCCACCGCGCCCGGCCTAGAAATTTTAAAGTAGGGCCAGGCACAGTGGCTCACGCCTGTAATCCCAGCACTTTGGGAGGCCGAGGCGGGTGGATCACGAGGTCAGGAGATCCAGACCAGCCTGGCCAACATGGTGAAACCCCGTCTCTACTAAAAATACAAAAATTAGCTGAGCGTGGAGGTGCGCCTGTAATCCCAGCTACTCAGGAGGCTGAGGCAGGAGAATCACTTGAACCCGGGAGGCAGAGGTTGCAGTGAGCCGAGATTGCGCCATTGCACTCCAGCCTGGGCAACAGGGCGAGACTCCGTCTCAAAAAAAAAAAAAAAGAAAGAAATTTAAAAGGAAATGACTTTTAAAAAGACAGATAAAAGCAGTTGCACCTAAGGAGACAGAAATCAGAGGTGTGGTTTATTAATAATTCATTTAAAATTACGTACAGGCCAGGGGCAGTGTCTCACACCTGTAATCCCAGCACTTTGGGAGGCCAGGGGGAAGGATCATCTGCATCCAGGAGTTTGAGACCAGCCTGGGCAACGTGGCAAGACCCCATCTCTACAAAAATTAAAAAATAAGCTGAGCATGGCAGTACACACCTATGGTCCTAGCTACTCTGGAAACTGAGGTAGAAGGAATTGCTTAAGCTCAGGAAGTTAAGGCTGCGATGAGCCATGATTGCATCACTGCACTCCAGCCTGGGTGACAGAGTGAGATCCTATCTCAAAAAAAGAAAAAAAGAAAAAAAAAAAAAAAAAGAAAAATACAGTTATATCATTATTAAATTTTGGGGAAATAAAGGTGGTGGGGAGTTAGGTGAGGCCAGATCATGCGGAGCCACACAGATTTGGGTTGCTGGTGTGGGGACCGAGGAGGCTGGTTTTACCACTCACTGTGATGAGGATAAAAATGAAGGATAGATTTGGGAAGTGATTTGCCCTGCGTACCCTGCCCCATCCCCTGAGACTGGTAGGATATACTTGTGAATTAAAAAAAAAAAAAAATTCTGTCCGGGCTCAGTGGCTCACGCCTGTAATCCCAGCACTTTGAGAGGCCAGGGTGGGTGGATCACCTGAAGTCAGGAGTTTCGAGACCAGCCTGGCCAACATAGTGAAACCCTGTCACTACTAAAAATAAAAAGTAGTAATATAAAAAATTAGCTGCGCATGGTAGCAGGCGCCTGTAGTCCCAGCTACTCTGTAGGCTGTGGCAGGATAATTGCTTGAACCCGCGAGGTGGAGGTTGCAGTGAGTCAAGATTGCACCACTGCACTCCAGCCTAGGTGACAGAAAGAGACTCCATCTCAAAAAGAAAAAAAAATTGTATACTGCTACACCAATATATGATACCTAAACAGATCTGGTAAGAAACATGATGCCTATTAGGATTATTTTCTGTATTTTCTGTTTGTTTGTTGGGGCCAGGGGAACAAACATCAATTTCTTTAAAGCTAACAAGTTTATAATAGCAACTGGGACAACAAAGAACAACCACAGCTAAGGTGTGGCTGGAGCTCTGAAACAATAAGGAAGTAGTTCCCTATATTTTTTATAACTTGTTTCCAACAGTTAAAAGAACATCTACCCTCTCTAAATATGTATTCATTTACATAGCATATGCCAAACCATATGTATATTATGAAACAGATAAAATTAACATTTTAAGGGATGGGATAGATGAGATATTAAAAATGAATTGCCAGGCTGGACACGGTGGCTCATTGCCTGTAATCCTAGTGCTTTGGGAGGCCAAGGCTGGAGGCTTGCTTGAGGCCAGGAGTTCAAGACCAACCTGGCTAACATAGTGAGACCCCATCTCTATTTTTTTATTTTAAAAAATTAAAATAGAAAAAAAAAATGTATTGCCAACTGCAGCAACTTTACGTTATGACTTCATAGTGTCGTTAGCAAATATCTTATGGTACTATATATTTAAAGCCACGCACCTCATTTAGCAATAGTAGATTTAACCAATATTTTAAATAGTTTTCTTGATAAATCTGCTTCCCCCCACCCCAGCTTCTTTTCAGATCAGATATGCTTTTCATCTTTTTTTTTTAAACTCATGGCTTACAACATTTAGAGTGTTAGCTCTCCTATTTTTTTAATATTAATTTAGGCTTACATTAGTTTTACAATAGACCTAATTTTTGCAAGAATTTTTATCTTTTATTTTTAATTTTGTGGGTACATTGTAGGTGTAATATTTATGGGATGCATCAGATGTTTTGATACAGGCATGCAATGCATTATAATCACATCATGGAGCATGGGGTATTCATTCCCTCAAGCATTTATCCTTTGTATTACAGACAGTCCAATGATACTCTTTAATTATTTTAAAATATACAATTATTATTGACTAGAGTCACCTTGGTGTGCTATCAAATACTAGGTCTTATTCATTCTTCCTTTTTCTTTGTACCTATTGACCCATCCCTACTGCCCCTTCAACCCGGATCTCTCTGCCACACTATTCTTCCCAGCCTCTGGTAACCATCCTTCTATTCTCTCTGTCCATGAATTTAATTGTTTTGATTTTTAGATCCCACAAATAAGTGAGAACATACAATATTTGTCTTTCTGTGCCTGACTTATTTCACTTAACATAATGATCGCCAGTTCCATCCATGTTGTTGCAAATGACAGGATCTCATTTTTTATGGCTGAATAATGCTCCATTGTGTGTTTGTACCACATTTTCTTTATCCATTCATCTGCTGATGGACATACAGATTGCTTCCAAATCTTAGCTATTGTGATCTGGTCTGCAACAAACATGAGAGTGCAGATATCTCTTTTGATATTACTGATTTCCTTTCTTTTGGGCATATACCCAGCAGTGGGATTGCTAGATCATATGGTAGCTCTATTTTTAGTCTTTTGAGGAACCTCCAAACTGTTCTCCATAGTGATTGTACTGATTTACAGCCCCACCAACAGTGTACGAGAGTTCCCCTTTCTCAACATCCTCACCAGCATTTGTTATTGCCTGTCTTTTGGATACAAGCCATTTTAACTGGGGTGAGATGATATCTCATTGTAGTTTTGATTTGCATTTCTCTAATGATCAGTGATGTTGAGCACCTTTTCATATCCCTTTTTGTGATTTATGTGTCTTCTTTTGAGACATACAAAGTCTATTCAAGTCTTTTGCCCATTTTTTGATCAGATTATTAGGTTATTTTTTATAGAATTGTTTGAACTCCTTATATGTTGTGGCTATTAATCCCCAGTTTGCAAATATTTTCTCCCTTTCTATGGGTTGTCTTTTCACTTTGTTGATTGTTTCCTTTGCTGTGCAGAAGCTTTTAAAGTTGATTTGATCCCATTTATTCATGTTTGCTTTGGTTGCCTGTGCTTGTGGGATATTGCTCAATAAATTTTTGTCCTGGAGATTTTCCCCAGTGTTTTCTTGTAGTAGTTTCATAGTTTGAGATCTTAAAGTCTTTAATCCATTTTGATTTGATTTTTGTATATGGTGATAGATAGGGGCTTAGTTTCATTCTTTTGCATGTGGATATCCAGTTTCCCCAATACCATTTATTGAAGAGACTTTCTTTTCCCCAGTTTATGTTCTTGTCACCTTTGTTGAAAATGAGTTCACTGTAGGTGTGTGGATTTGTTTCTGGGTTCTCTATTCTGTTTCATTGGTCTGTGTATCTGTTTTGTGTTTTGTATCTGTGTAATACCATGCTGTTTTGGTTAGTATAGCTATGTGGTATAATTTGAAGTCAGATAATGTGATTCCTCCAGTTGTGTTCTTTTTGGTGAGGATAACTTTGACTATTCTGGGTTCTTTGTGGTTCCATATCAATTTCAGGATTTTTTTTCTATTTCTATGAAGAATGTCATGGATATTTTGATAGGGATTGCATTGAGTCTGCAGATGGCTTTGGAGTGTGGACATTTTAACAATATTGATTATTCCAATTTATGAACATGAAATATCTCCATTTTTGGTGTCCTCTTCAATTTCTTTCATCAGTGTTTTATAGTTTTCATTATAGAGATATTTCACTTCTTTGGATGAGTTAATTTCTAGGTATTTTATTTGTGGCTATTGTAAATGGGATTACTTTTTAATTTTCTTTTTCAGATTGTTCACTCTTGCACATAGAAATGCTACTGATTTTTGTATGTTGATACTGTATCCTGCAACTTTACTAAAATTGTTTATCAGTTCTAATTGTTTTTTAGTGGAGTCTCTAGTTTTTTTCCAAATATAAGATCATCTCATCTACAAACAAGGATAATATGACTTCTTCATTTCCAGTTTGGACACCCTTTATATCTTTCTCTTTTCTGATTGCTCTAGCTAGAAATTCCAGTACTATGTTGAATAACAGTGGTGAAAGTGGGCATCCTTGTTGTGTTCCAGATCTGAGAGGAAAGCCTTTCAGTTTTTCCCCATTCAGTATGATACTAGCTGTGGGTATGTTGTATATGGTATTTATTATGTTGAGGTATATTCCTTCTATATCCAGTTTATTAAGGGTTTTTATCATGAAGCAATGTTGAGTTTTATCAAATGCTTTTTCAGTATCACTTGAAATGATCATAGTGTTTTCATTTTTCATTCTATTAATATGATGCATCACATTGATTGATTTGCATGTGTTGAACCATCCTTGCATCCCAGGGATAAATCCCACTTGGTCATGATGAATGATCTTTCTAATGTATTGTTGAATTTGGTTTGCTGGTATTTTGGTTGAGGAGCTTTGTATTAATATTCATTAGAGATATTGGCCTGTAATTTTTTTTATGTGTCTTATGGTTTTAGTATCAGGGTAATACTGGCCTTATAGGATGAGTTTGGAAGTATTTTTTCCTTTTCTATTTTTCAGAAAAGTTTAAGTAGGATTGGTATTAGTTCTTCTTTAAATGTTTGGTAGAATTCGTCAGTGAAGCTGTGATGGTTAATATGAGTGTCAACTTGATTGGATTGAAGGATACAAAGTATTGATCCTGGGTGTGTCTGTGAGGATGTTAAGGAGATTAACATTTGAGTCAGTGGGCTGGGAAAGGCAGACCCACCCTTATTCTGGGTGGACACAATCTAATCAGCTGCCAGCGTGGCTAGAATATAAGCAGGCAGAAAATGTGAAAAGAGAGACTGGCCTAGTCTCCCAGCCTATGTCTTTCTCCCGTGCTGGATGCTTCCTGCCCTCAAACATCGGACTCCAAGTTCTTCAGTTTTAGAACTTGGACTGGCTCTCCTTGCTCCTCAACCTGCAGATGGCTTATTGTGGGACCTTGTGATCGTGTGAGTTAATACTTAATAAATATATATATATATATAAAATATATGTGTATATTGTGTGTGTGTGTATATATATATACACACACATATACATTCCATTAGTTCTGTCCCTCTAGAGAACCTGTCTAATACCGAAACCATCAGGTCCTGGGTTTTTCTTTGCTGGGAGACTTCCTATTACAGCTTCAATCTCATTACTTGTTATTGGTCTATTCAGGTTTTGGATTTCATCCTGGTTCAATCTTGGTAGGTTGTGTGTGTCCATTTTTTCTATATTTTCCAATTTGTTGGTATATAGTTGCTCGTAGTATCCAATAATGATGTGAATTTCTATAGTATCAGTTGTAATGTCTCCCTTTTTCATTTCTGATTTTATTTATTGGATCTTCTCTCTTTTTTAGTCTGGCTACAGTTTTGTCAATTTTTCTTTTTAGCTTTTCGAAAAACCAACTTTTTGTTTCATTGATCTTTTGTATTATTTTCTTTATTTCAATTTCATTTATTTCTGCTCTGATCTTTATTTATGTTTCTACTAATTTTGGCTTTAGTTTGCTCTTGCTTTTGCAGTTCTGTAAGATGTATCATTAGATTGTTTATTTGAAGTTTTTCCTTTTTTTTTTTTTTTTTTTTTTTTGATGTAGGCACCTAAAGCTATAAAATTCCCTTTTAGTACTACTGCTTTTCCTGTATCCCATAGATTTTGGTAGGTTGTGTTTCCATTATCATTTGTTCCAATACATTTTTAAATTTCTGTCTTAATTTCTTTATTGACCCACTGGTCATTCAGGAGCACTTTATTCAATTTCCATACATTTGTATAGTTTCCAAAATTCCTTTTGTTATTTCTAATTTTATGCTGTTGTGGTCAGAAAAGATACTTGAAATTATTTCAAGTTTTTTTTTAATGTTTTAAGACTTGTCTTGTGACTTAATATATGGTCTGTCTTTGAGAATGATCCATGTGCTGAGGAAAAAACTGTGTATTCTGTAGCCATTGGATGAAATGTCCTGTAAATATGTATTAGATCCATTTGGTCTACAGTGCAGATTAAGTCCAGTGTTTCTTTGTTGATTTTCTATTTGGAAGATCTATCTAATGCTGAAGGTGGGGTGTTTTAAGTCTCCAGCTGTTATTTTATTGGGGCCTATCTCTCTCATTAGCTCTAATAATATTTTCTTTATATATCTGGGTGCTCCAATGTTGGGTGCATATATATTTAAAATTGTTATATTCTCTTGCTGAATTGACCCCTTTTCATTATATAGTGAACTTTTTTGTCTCTTCATATAGTTTTTGTCTTAAAATCTGTTTTGTCTGATATAAGCATAGCTACTCCTGCTCTTTTTTGGTTTCTTTCTCCATCCCTTTATTTTCAGTCTATGTGTGTCTTTATAGGTGAAGTGTATTTTTTGTAGCCAACAGATTAGTGGGTTTTTTTTTTAATCCATTTAGCCAGTCTATGTCTTTTGATTGGAGAGTTTAGTCCATTTACATTCAATGTTATTGATAATTAAGGACCTACTCCTGGCACTTTGTTATTTATTTTCTGATTGTTTTGTGGTCTTCTTTCTCTCCTTCTTTCTTGTCGTCCTTTAATGACTGGTGATTTTCTCTGGTGATATGATTTAGTTTCTTGCTCTTTACTTTTTGTGTATCTGTTGTCTGTTTTTTGGTTTGAGGTTACCATGAGGCTTCCACATACTATCTTATAAACCATCATTTTGAGCTGATAACAACCTAACCCCATTTGTATAAGCAAACAAGCAAAAAAAGAACAAACAAAACAAAACAAAAAAACTAACAAAAACTCTATGCCTTAATGTTGTCTCCCCGACTTTTAAACTTTTTGTTGTTTATATCTTATTGTACGTCTGTGTCTTGAAAAGTTGTTGTAGTTATTATTTTTTATTGGTTTGCCAATTTAGTCTTTCTACTTAGGATGAGAGTAGTTTACACAAGGCAGTTACAGGGTTATAATATTTTTTGTTTTTCTGTGTACTTTCTAATACCAGTGAGTAAAATCTTTTTTTTTTTTTTTTTTTTTTTTTTTTTTTTTTTTGAGATGGAGTCTCAGTCTGTCATCCAGGCTGGAGTGCAATGGCACTATCTCGGCTCACTGCAACCTCCGCCTCCTGAGTTCAAGTGATTCTCCTGCCTCAGCCTCCCCAGCAGCTGGGATTACAGGCATGCGCCACCAGTGCCTGGCTAATTTTTGTATTTTTAGTAGAGATGGGGTTTCACCATGTTAGTCAGGCTGGTCTCGAACTCCTGACATCGTGATCTGCCCGCCTCGGCCTCCCAAAGTGCTGGGATTATGGGTGTGAGCCACCGCGCCAGGCCTTCTCTGGGAAAATCTTCATTTCTCCTTCATGTTTAAAGAATATTTTCACCAGACATATAATTCTAGAGTAAAAGTTCTTCTCCTTTAGCACTTTCAATACGTCATGCCCCTCTCTTCTGGCCTTTAAGGTTTCCACTGAAAAGTCTATTGCCAGATGTATTGATGCTTCATTGTATGTTGTTTCTTTTCTCTTGCTGCTTTTAGGATTCATTCTTTAACCTTGATCTTTAGGAGTTTGATTATTAAATGCCTTGCAGTAGTCTTCTTTGGATTAAATCTGCTTGGTGTTCTATAACCTTCTTGTATTTGGATACTGATATCTTTCTCTAAACTTGGGAAGTTCTTTGTTATTATCCCTTTGAATAACTTTCTACTCCTGTATCTTTCTCTACCTCCAAATTTGCCATTTTGAGGCTATTTCTTGGATCCTGTAGGCATGCTTCACTGTTTTTTATTCTTTATTGTTTTGTCTCCTCTGACTGTGTATTTTTAAATAGCCTGTCTTCGAGCTCACTAATTCTTTCTTCTGCTTGATCATTTCTGCCATTAAGATACATTCTTCAGTATGCCAATTGCATTTTTTCAGCTCCAGAATTTCTTTTTGATTCTTTTTAATTATGTCAATCTCTTTGTTAAATTTATCTGATAGAATTTTGAATTTTCTGTCTTATCGTGAATTTCTTTGAGTTTCCTCAAAAGGGCTATTTTGCATTATCTGTCTGAAAGGTCACCTGTCTCTGTTTCTCCAAGATTATGTCCTTAGTGCCTTATTAACTCATTTGATGAGGCCATGTTTTCCTGGATTATCTTGATACTTGTAGATGTTCATCTGTGTCTGGGCATGGAAAAGTTAGGAATTTATTGTCGTCTTCAGTGTCTGGGCTTTTATTATCTGTCCTTCTTGAGAACGCTTTCCAGATATTTGAAAGGACTTGGGCATTGTGTTCTAAGTTGTATCTGCTTTGGAGGGCACCCCAAGCCTAGTAATGCTGTGGTTCTTATAGACTCATGGAGTTACCACCTTGAACAAGATCTAGGAGAATTCTCTGGATTACCAGGCAGAGACTCTTGTTCTCTACCCTTTTTATCTCCCTAACAAATGGTGTCTCTCTCTCAGTCCTGAGCCATGTAAAGCTAGGGATGGAGTGACACAAGCACCCCTGTGGCTACTACCTCTGTGACTACACTGGGTCAGGCCTGAAGTCAGCACAGCACTGGGTCTTGCCCAAGGCCAGCTGTAACTACTCCCTGGCTACTACCTATGTCCACTCAAGGCTCTGGGGCTCTCTAGTTAGCAGGCAGCAAAGCCAACCAGGCCTGTGTTCTTCCCTCCAGGATGGTTGAGTGCCCCCAGGACTCTACTGGGTCCAGAGGTACTGTCCAGGAGTCAGGGACTAGAATAAAAAACTTTAGAAGTCTACCTAGTGTTCTGTTGTATCACACCTGAGCTGGCACTCAAATTATAAGATGCAGTTCTTCCCACTCTTCCCTCCCCTCCTTCAAAAGCAGAGGAGCCCTTCCCCATGGTCATCACCACCAGAGGCCCAGTGGGCAGTACTGCCAGACTACCACTGATGTTCTCTTAAGGCCCAAGGTCTCTTAAGTCAGCTTGTCATGAAGGTTGTCTGGCCTGGGACTCATCCTTCAGGGCAGTGGGCTCCCTTCTGGTCCAGGGGAGGTCCAGAAATGCCACCCAAGAGTCAGCTCTTAGAATTGGGGACTCCAGGAGCCCACTTGTTGCTCCATCCCCCATAGCCAAGATAAACCTGAAGCCAGCAAGTCTCAGAGGCTCACCCAAGGCCCTAGATGTAGTACCTGGGTATCACTGCTGATTATTCAGTGCCCAAGGGCTCTTGAGTTTGCAGGTGATGAATGCTGCCAGGACTGGGTTCTTCCCTTCAAGGCAGTGGATTCCCTTCTAGCCCAGGGTGTGCCTGGAAGTGTTGACCAAGAGCTAGGGCCCGGAACAGAGGCCTTATGACTCTGACCCATGCCCTATCATGCTGTGGCTGAGCCAGTATCCAAGATACAAGACAAAGTCCTCCCCACTCTTCTTTCTCCTCTCCTCAAGCAGAAGCAAGGGGTCTTTTTGGAGCCACTAGTTGTGCAGCCTGGGGTTAGGGGAGAGGTGACATCACCACTCCTTTAGCCATCCTGGTAGTTTAGTAGATTGCATGCCCCTCCAGTCCACTGTCTATGGGCCCAGTTCAGCACTAGGACTCGCCTAAGAGTTGTCTTGTGGCCTAAATTGCTTTTCAAATTCACTTAGAGACCCAGAGCACTTTAGCCTGCAGTGATGAAGTTTGTGGGAACTCAAATTCCAACCACAAGGACCTGTGATTCCCCCCTGGCTAGGAATGGTTTAAATGTTCCCTCTGTGGGTGGGCATCAGCTGAATTTAGTCCAGTTTTCCTTTCTGCTCTAACTGGACAGCACCAAGTTTACTGCCTCACAATTGCTGTGCTCTCCCTCCGCCAGCAAGCAGAGGCACTCTCCGCTCCAGGTGGCCGCTGCTGGGGCTGGGGGAAGGGTGGTGTCAGTGATTCAGGACTGTTTTTTCTACCTCTTCAGTGCCTCTTTTAGCAATACAAAGTTAAAAGCAGGTAGTGCAAGTGCTCACCTGATTTTTGGTTCTTATGAAAGTGCTTTGCTTACATAGATAGTTGTTAAATTCATGTCCTCTTGTGAGGGGATGATCAGTGGAGGCTTCTCTTCTGCCATCTTGCTCTACCTCCTGGGATTTTGCAAGAATCTTTATGTCCTTTGCCTATTTCGCAAGGGTTATTTCCATGAAAACTAGATGATACATTCTAAAAATGCTTAAATGGGTCCACATAAACCATAACTGGTGGGAATATGCTGAAAATCAATGGGGGCACCACCATGAACCCCCTAATTTGGGAAACTTGAACAGTTTCCCCAAGATGCCTCACATACCTAGGTGAAACACAGGCACCTGATGTTTTGTTTTGTTTTATTTACTTGAGACAGGATCTCATTCTATTGTCCAGGCTGGAGCGCTGCGGCAAAATCATAGCTCACTGCAGCCTTGAACTCCTACGCTTAAGCGAATCTAGTGCCTCTGCCTCCCAAGTAGCTGGGACTGTAGGCATGCACCACCACATTGGGTTGATTTTTTAAAGTCTTTGTAGAGACAGACTCTCACTATATTGTCCAGGCTGGTCTCGAACTCTTGGCCTCAAGTGAGCCTCCTGCCTCAGTCTCCCAAAGTGTTGAGATTACAGACATGAGCCACTGTGCCAGTGCCATCAGATGTTACTGACCAAGTGAGGGCACCTTAGGTGTGATAGGTAACAATTCATATATTAAATCTTGGGAATTCTTAACTTCTCTATTTTCTGAGTTAACACAATTAGAAGCCCTAACACTTTCTTCTCACATACCAGTGAATGAATGGTCTTGCATACGTCCTTGTGTGTAAGGACCCCACTTTGGAGACCACTGCAGCAGGGGATAAAAACAACTTTCATGCCCTTTGTCAAGTAGCCTGAGGATCACATAAGCCAAAGGCAATAGCAGTCTGGGCTGGTTAGCTTATTTGCTGACAAAGTATCATCACTGAAACTGGCATGTGCATTTTTCTGAGGCAAAGGTCAAGAGCCTTGTTGTGTTCTCATAGGGGTTTATAACCCCAATAAAGTTAAGAATCACTGGTATCTGGTTTTGTTTTGTTTCAAAACTTCAGGCTTCCATAGACTCTTTGTCATTGTTTTGATAAAGCTGAAATTGCCCTTGATCATATGATAGCCTTAAACTTAGCCAATGTCACACAGTCCTGATTATCTGTGGAGAGAGTAGGTTTTCTTAATGCCAACCTCATAGTCCTGATTATCTGTGGAGAGAGCTGGTTTTCTTAATACCAACCTCATAGTCCTGATTATCTGTGGAGAGAGTTGGTTTTCTTAATACCTGACAGTAGCTTTGTTGTGCCTTCCTCCTATTTTCTTACCACAGTACCAGTCTCAGCCTTCTTTTCTTTCATTTTCTATTCCAGCATCTCTGGCTTTTATTTAGCCCACTGTATGGGTGGCTTTCTATTCTATTCCAAATCTTATTTTTATGCCTTCAAATACTATGCTTTTTTTCTTTGATACTTTGGTCTTTAGTGATGCCATTATTAAGCGTGTAAAAATCCAGATCATGCATTTCCTATGGTTTAATGAAATATAATTTATAAGAGCTGTGATTGCTCTTATTTATTTCATGCAATTTCAATTGCATGACAGCCCTATAGCTGATGGGTCAGTGTAATTTAGATCTTCATTGATTTCGGTTCCTCAAGCAGTTTTATGGTACAGTTACTTTCACTTCTCCTGACTTACATTACCACAAGTTAGCAGCTCTATGCTTTTCTTAAACTGTTGGTGATTTTCATTTGTGATGGAAGTTGCAGTATTTCTCCCATCTGCTGACTTAGTTTTTTTGTTTGTTTGTTTTTGTTGTTGCTGTTTGTTTTTGTCCCCCAGGCTGGAGTCCAGTGGCATATTCTCAGCTCACTGCAACCTCTGCCTCCTGGGTTCCAAGTGATTCTTGTGCCTCAGCCTCCTGAGTAGCTGGGGTTACAGGTTTGTGCTACCATGCCCAGCTAATTTTGTATTTTTGGTAAAGATGGGGTTTCACCACGTTGGCCAGGCTGGTCTTGAACTCCTGTCCTCAAGTGATCTGCCTGCCTTGGCCTCCGAAAGTGCTGGGATTACAGGCATAAGCCACCACGCCCGGCCTCTGCTGATCCAATTCTTGGTTATGAAGCTGTGGTTGTAGTTTAAGCTTCCTGTAAGACACCCAGCCAGGTGTTCAGCATCGCAAGGTATGTAGGGTAAATATATGTTAAATAAAAGAATGTTTTATTCCTATGATATTGTGTTGTCTCGTCTCTCTCTTTCTCTGTTTTAAAATTTTTTTCTCTCTTCACTTTGCACCATTTTTATACCATTTTATTTTTGTTGTAGCAATAAGATATCGTGTTTTGTGTGTGTGTGTGTGTGTGTGTGTGTGTGTGTGTGTTTAATATCCTTCATCTACCAGGACAAACCTACAAATGGGGAAGAGGGAGGCAATAAAGAGCCCTCAGAAAAGTAAAGTGTAGAAAGTTTATACATTTATGTTTTCCTTGAAATATCAGAATTTTTAAATTAAAATTTCATTATCTTTTCCTCCCAAATGTACATGTTATTTTAAAACTTAAGTTAGGTTTATTAAAAAACAGCCATCTCATCATGCACCTTTATTATTCATTATCAACTTTTTTCTGCTACATGTCTATCATTTTATCATCAGTTGACTAATACTAGCCTATATTTCACCAGTTGGCTCATGTACTTTTGAGGGAAATGTTTTTCCTGCTAGTTTTTTCATTTTTCATCTTTCATGTTGCTCATAGTGTTACAACTGCTCTGTAAATATCCAAATGAAACAATTATGGAAGGATAGATAGTATAAATAGTGTAATACAATGAGTGATCTCATAGTCATTATTTGCTACTTTGACCTTTTTCTTTTCTTTTTGCCTGAGACTTCTTAATAAAGTTTCTAAGGGCAATGCTCACATCAGTTATCATTTCTTTTTTTTATATACTTTAAGTTCTAGGGTACACGTGCATAACGTGCAGGTTTGTTACATATGTATACTTGTGCCATGTTGGTGTGCTGCACCCATCAACTTGTCAGCACCCATCAACTCATCATTTACAGTTATCATTTCTTGAACACTTAGTAGCCACTCAGTCAAAGGAACCCAGCAGTCAGAAGAATTATTTGAAGCCTCTTGAAGCAATTGGGCTGCATCAAGCACTGTCTCTTTGCAGGACACTCAGATAATATTTCCAATATAACTCTTAACTCATGGTATCATACTTTTATCTATTCACATTTGCTCCTGGAAGGCAGGAAAATGTCTCCAGTAGAGCATGGCTCACAAGGTATTCTTTTATTTATATTTATTATTATATTTATTATATAAATAATACATGTATTATATATACATATATATATACATACACACACACACACACACACACACACACACATATATATATATATATATATATATATATGTATATATATGAGAGACTGCATGAGAGACTGCGTCTTGCTCTGTCACCCAGGCTGAAGTGTAGTGGTGCAGTCTTGGCTCACTGCAACCTCTGCCTCCTGAGTTCAAGCTATTCTCATGCCTCAGCTGCCTGAGTAGTTGGGATTGCAGGCGTGTGCCACCACACAGGCCTGTAATTTTTTTTTTTTTAATTTTTTTTGTTTTTAGTAGAGATGGGGTTTCACCATGTTGTCCAGGCTGATCTCAAACTCCTGGCCTCCAGTGATCCACCCACCTCGCTCTCCCAAAGTACTGGGATTACAGGCATAAGCCACCATGCCTGGCCAGTATTCTTTAAGTATTTGATTAAATGCCTTGTTTTGCACCACTGTTTTGAGAAAACAACCTCTTTGTCCTTTTTCTTTTCTTTGATTTGGAACCACTCTGGCCTTCTCTGTAGTCCTATAAATTTGAGGACAGGCAGTTTTGATGCCTTTGGGCCTAGAATCTTGGCTCTCTTGTTCCCCTTTCCTGAGGCCACAGAACGGAAGCTGAATGTACTTGAATGGTGGCAATTGGCTGTTACTCATGTAGGTATCCGCCAAGATTGACTCAGTTCTTGCTCTCCTTAACTCTTCAGTCTTTTAAAGGTACTTCATCACCCTCCTCAAGAAGTATGTATTGTATCTAGGACTTTTCTTTTCCTTCCTTCCCTCCCTCCCTCTCTCCTTCTCTCCCTTTTTCCTTCCCTCCATCCCCTACTTTCTCTCTCCTCCCTCCCTTACTTTCTCTCTCCTCCCTCCCTCTCTCTTTTTCCTTCCTTCCCTCCCTCCCTCCCACTTTCCCTCCCTGCCTCCCACTTTCCCTCCCTCCCTCTCTCCCTTCTTCCTTCCCTCCCCCCGCTACTTTCTCTCTCCTCGCTCCCTCTCTCCTTTTTCTCCTTACTTCCCTCCCTCCCTCCCTCTCTCCTTCTCTCCTTCCTTCCCTCCTTCCTTCCCTTCACTTCCTCTCTCCTTCTTTCCTTGCTTTCTCTCTTTCTTTCCTCTTTTCCTTGCTTTCCAGCAGGATAGTTCTGAATAACTTAGCCCTCTAATCCTAAAACAAGATATTTAAAAATCTATTTAGAAATAGTAAATTATTAACAACTGACAATAAGCCTTAAAATGGGCATCCCCTTTTAGGATTCTTTTAGATTTGTCAGTCAAGGCAGATAACATAGATCATCAGTCAGTATAAAAATGTCACTTACATATTTCCAGTAAAAAATCCTTAAAAATGACCCACAATTATAAAACCTTTCCAAGAAATGAGTAACTCTAATGATTAGCATAACTTACTAGAGTTTATTCTTTACACTTACCATCAATGTACTTCCTAAGGCAAGAAGTCAAACTCAAACTGGCTTAAGCCATAAAGGGTATTTGTTGACTCAAATGGAAAGACTTGGGATGGATTACTTCAGGAACAGCTGGATCCAGGAATTCAAGTATTGTTATTAGGCATAGTGTCTGTCTACCTGATCTTCTGTGTTAGCTGCAGTCTCTGGCAAGCTCTCCTTTGGTGGTGAGATAGATTTTAGGAATTCCGGACTCACAGTCTGTGCTTGAAGTCAGTGATCTCCAAACTTCGTTGATTATGTACCTAACAGTAAAAGTTGAGTCCCAACATGTATATATTTCTTTATATATGATATGCTCCTAGATACTACTTTTGTGTGTTATATAATGTATATTCTTTGTTATGGTGTACATATGCTGTAAGTTATATTGCTGTGTTGTATGTATATTCTATGTTATACTAATTATGGAGTTCAATTTTTAGTTTTTAATGTAAATAATAAAATGGAAATACTAATATTTTTTATACTCCCAATGGATTGTTTTCTGTACCCCACTTTGGGGACTACAATAACAGTCCTGTGAACCATCTCTCATTGGTTCTTTTTGGCCTACCTTGAGTCATGTGCCCATTCCTGAGTCCAGAGTCTTTGAAATAGTAAAAGCAAAATTTTATTAATGTAAAGTGACAAATACCTGACTAGGCTTAAATTGAGAGATGCTATTTATCTTTTTGAAGCTATGTATATTCTGGAATCATATAATCACTGATACTTTATCCAAAAAAAGGGTCATAGTCCTTCTCTCAATACAGAGTTACAGAACGAAGATTCTCTTCTTCCGTAACAATCTAATTCCATTCATTTATACTAAGTTTCTGCAATGTCATACCTGGAGTATCATGAAAATGTCCTGTCTGGTTTTTGTTCATATACTCACTCACATACAGTTCGTACATACACACTCACACAAACAAACACACATACTTTCTCTAGTGACAGGTGAATGCTCTATGTTAAGAAGTAGGAATTGGTGACTCTTGTAAGTAAAATCCAATTTTTATAATTCTTGAGATTGGCCGTTTTTTTTATTTTGTTTTTAATTTTTAATTTTTTGAGAGAGAGTCTCACTCTGTCATCCAGGCTGGAGTACAGTGGCGTGATCTTGGCTCACTGCAACCTCTACCTCCTAGGTTCAAGCAATTCTTCTGTCTCAGCCTCCCGAGTAACTGAGATTACAGGGGCCCGCCACCACACCCAGCTAATTTTTGTATTTTTAGTAGAGATGGGGTTTCACTATGTTGGTCAGGCTGGTCTCAAACTCCTGACCTCAAATGATCTGCCCACCTCAGTCTCCCAAAGTGCTGGGATTACAGGTGTCAGCCACCATGCCTGGCCAAGATTGGCTATTTTGAACAAGATGGGTGGCTACGTGGAAAAGTAGGAGGTGGAGGGTCTGGAATAATTTTTCATGGTGTTTTAGAAATGGGAGACGGTCCCTGCCATAACTAGAGTTCTTTTTTATGCTGTGTTCATAAAGAGGCTTTTCAGTGTATGACATGCCATATGTACCAGCTCAAGTTTAGGGAAAGCAAGTTACTTCAAAAGGAGCTGAGGGAGAGGCTTTCCTGGGTATTTAAAATTAATCTTCTGTGGCAGAAATGCAATGGCACATCATGATTCTGAGATGAAAGAAGAATGTCTAAGGGAAGACCTGAAGTTTTACTTCATGAGCCCTTGTGAAAAATACCGAGCCAGATGCCAGATTCCGTGGAAACTGGGTTTGCAGATTTTGAAGATAGTCATGGTCACCACACAGGTAACTTATATTATTATTTCATTTGATTTTTCCCTTACCCCAAGACAAAACTCTTTTCATGTGTTCTGTACTTGACTTTACAGGATTATACAAAAGCTGCATTTAGACCTTTTGTTCAAGTTCATATTGTTGAACTCTTTATTACCGGTATCAAAACAGCCATCAGAGTTTTCCTCTAGTTTTGGGGACTGTATTGCTGAACCAGTATTGGGGAGGCTTCTCTATAGGTCAAGGGTCCCCAATCCCTGGGCCATGGACCTGTTAGGAATCAGGCTACACAGCAGGAGGTGAGTGGTAGGCAAGGGAACAAAGCTTTATCTGTTTTTATAGCTGCTCCCCATGGTTTGCAGTACTGCCTGAGCTCTGCCTCCTGTCAGATCAGTGGTGGCATTAGATTCTCATAGGAGTGCAAACCCAATTGTTAACTGCACATTCAAAAGATCTAGGTTGCACGCTCCTTATAAGAATCTAATGCCTGATGATCTGTCAACTGTCTCCCACCACCCCTAGATGGGACCTTCTACTTGCAGGAAAACAAGCTCAGGGCCCCCACTGATTCTACATTATGGTGAGTTGTATAATTGTTTCATTATATATTACAATGTAGTAATAATAGAAATAAAATGCACAACTAATGTAATGCACTTGAATCATCCTGAAACCATTACCTACCCATCCCCACCCCCACCCACTCGCTCCAGTCCCTGGAAAAATTGTCTTCCGCAAAACCAGTCCCTGGTGCCAACAAGGTTGGGAATCATTGCCATAGTTAACTATATTTGAAACA
The DNA here is from genome assembly GCF_007565055.1 of Rhinopithecus roxellana. Classification (NCBI taxonomy): domain Eukaryota; kingdom Metazoa; phylum Chordata; class Mammalia; order Primates; family Cercopithecidae; genus Rhinopithecus; species Rhinopithecus roxellana. The sequence goes on along the minus strand of NC_044560.1, from coordinate 66,958,044 downwards.
TATGCCCTTTTAAACTAATTAGGGATATGTGGCTCTATTGGCAAATAATCATTCTGTTATCAGTGTAGAGGTGTGTAAGATGTTATTTCTGGAACATAAAAATAAATACTTAAAAATACCTTTATGTAGTTTTAGAAATGGGAGAAGGTCCCTGCCATAATTAGAGTTGCTTCTTTATTCTGTGTTCATAAAGAGGCTTTTCAGTGTATGACATGCCATATGTACCAGCTCAAGTTTAGGGAAAGCAAGTTACTTCCAAAGAAACAACAAGGTTGAGATGCAAAGACATTGTTAAATGTGTATGCTTATTGTTAGCTTATTTTCATTCTCATTCTTGGTTTTGAAGTTTTGGTCTTGGCAACCAATAATGTATCTATTCTAGATATAGGTCCTGTCCTCAGAATTTGCAGTGTAGGAATATAGATCAGTTAATTAGGCTGCTTCTAGCTTTGTCTTATGCCTACCTTTCTTATCCATATACATTCGATGCTAATATCACCTTAATTTTTCGTAGAATAGCCTTTATTGTGTCACTCTCCTGTTCAGAAACTTTATTGTGTCACTCTCCTGTTCAAAACCCTACTTCCTGTAATCCCAGCATTTTGGGAGGCCGAGGCGGGTGGATCACGAGGTCAGGAGATCGAGACCATCCTGGCTAACACGGTGAAACCCTGTTTCTACTAAAAATACAAATAATTAGCTGGGCGTGGTGGTGGGCGCCTGTAATCCCAGCTACTGGGGAGGCTGAGGCAGGAGAATGGCATGAACCTGGGAGGCGGAGCTTGCAGTGAGTTGAGATCGCGCCACTGCACTCCAGTCTGGGCGACAGAGCGAGACTCGTCTCAAAAAAAAACAAACAAAACAAAAAACAAAAAACAAAAACCCTACTTCCCAAGAAGAAAATTTCACCTCTCTAGCCTAGAATTCAAAGAGTTCCAGTCTCCTTCAACTTGTCTTTCCAACAAGTTTTCATCTGCTATTTCCTACCCAAATCCCAGTCAGACAGGCCAACCCAATGATTCTCTTCCACATCCTGTTTGTTCTTCCAAGTCCAGGGTGATTCTTTTTCTCCCTCACCTTTCAGGTACTAATTGAAGTCCCATCTCCCCCACTGGGCCTTGCCTGACCATCCAGCACATGGTTTTCTTTAGTACTTCTTCCTGTCTACATGACTGATTTTATTTTTTATTATTTTTTCAAGGTGGGGTCTCTCTGTGTCACCCAGGCTGGAGTGCAGTGACACAATCATAGCTTACTGCAACCTCGAACTCCTGGGCTGAAGAGATCTTCCCACCTCAGCCTTTTAAACAGCTGACTAAAGGCACATGCCACTGCACCTGGCTTTTTATTTTATTTTTGTAGAGATGGGGTCTTGCTTTGTTGCCCAGACTATATTTGAACTTGTGGTTTCAAATAGTCCTCTCGCCTTGGCCTCCCAATGGGCTGGGATTACAGGCATGAGCCACTGTGCCCGGCCTACTAATTTTACTTTAAATAACAAAATATTTCTGGGAACTATAGTTTACTTTTCATATGGGCATACCCTGTTTCCCCTAACAAAATTGGGAAGGATTAAACTTTTGTTTCCATATAGGATCATTCTAACAAATTTTGCTATTTGGGTGATATCTAATTGGAGCAGATTCCTTGTTTACCATTCCTTGCATAATATCTCACTTTTCCCTCCCTCTCTTTTTCTTTTTTTTTTTTTTTTTTGTGCTCCATCCTCAAGTCTAATGGGATGGGTATGAGGGCTGATGAGAAAGAAAAAAATTTTTTAAATTCTTACTCTGAATTCTGCAGTAATTTATAATCTTGAGGGAGGTGTCTACATTCTTTTGCTAGTTCTACTCTTTCTCTCCCATATCTTTTGTACATAATTAGAGCAGTATCTTGTTTTTACCTGGTACAGAATATTTTATCCTACATTGATTTCATAATGAGGCCTTAAATTCACAATCTCTGCCAGACTACACTTATAAGTAATTATTTTTCTGTCTTGTATCATACTCTCAGCAAATCTTAATGTCTAATTAGTGGGACTAGGATGCATTTTGCTGTCAACGCCTTTAAAAAAAAAAACCCAGTCATTTGGACAATACCATCTTCCCTTACTCTTACTCTGCAGTGAGTGTTTGGTTCTGTCATAACAAGAAAGGGACTTTGCAGTTTCCTCCCCAGGATTTGTCTCCTTTAAGAGATGATATGAAAATCCCAACCTTCCCCAGTGCTGGGCCATGCATTTTGATCTTGGCTTGTTCTATGAATAGAATGGAGGAAATTTCTTGCTCCTGATGCCAGATAGGGGAGGTTCCAAGCAGAGATTACAACAGAGTCCTCTCATCCCCAAAGCTGAGTTTTGATGAGCTCTGAGTTTAAGGTTGTGGCTTCAAATGTCAGCAAACTATATACTACTTTCATGGTCAATTTGTTCATTCCCTAGTTCACATTTTTTTTTTGTTGTTGTTTCTTTAGCTTCACTATTAATGTGGGAGGAATGGGTCTAATATCCCTGCCTCTAGAGTTAAATTGGCAGCATTTCAGTTTAAGAGGTTGTGGGGCCAAGAGGTTGAGAGAACAAACAGACTCGAGAATCAAACAGACCTGGGTCCAGATCCTTACTCTAACATTTTCTGGATATTCCAACCTGGATAAATTACTTGACTTCAGATGTATCAAATGGGATTATATTCATCAGCTGATTCAGTGTTTGACATTGTGATGGGCATTATTTCATTTCCTGAGTATATAATAGTAGGGAAAAAGGAAAAACATTCCTGTCCTTGCAGAGCACAGTGTAATAGCTCCCTCATAGGGTATTGAGAATTAAATGAAAAATAATAAATTTTAGCACAATGCCTGGTTCTCAACAGATAAGAGTTGTTATTCAGTACCATGCAGGTGTTGTTCTTTTCCACATTGTATCCCAGCTTGACTCAGAGTAAGCACTCAGCAAACTTTGATTGAAGAACTTCATTCATGTGTGGTATGTATACCAGTTTTTTCATATGTGTCAGTAGTTTTAATAAAACTTCGAAGCAATCATGTGTGTGTTGTTTCCCTGGTTTACATTTTAGCTTTCAAGAGCAACATGACCTTTTCTGGCTTCTACAGGCACCATTGACAGAAATCACACGCTTAGAACTTATAACCTTCTGTTGCTTAATTTTCAGCACAAGTTGGAATGATGTGGGACTTCTTATCTGATGTTTTCCTTAGAATAGCTGAGTTTTAGCAGTTGCACAATCCTTTGACATGGCATTTGAGGAATGTGACATGGTGAGTCTCAAATGCTGAACAGTACATTCTCAAGTGATAGTTGCCTTTCCTAATTTTGAAAAGCTAGCACTTAAATTCGTTATAAGAAGCATCCCAAAAAACTTTTTCAGCAGAAGGAAGTTGTTTTTATAGCATAACACAGATGACGTTGGAATTAGACTTGGCTTCCATTCTGGTTAGGTGAGTTAGGCAATTTAATGAAGCTAAATCTCAGGTTCCACATACGTAAAATGGAATAACAGTAGTAACATTTTCATAGACCACTTGGGGTAAAGGAGACACTGCATGTAAAGCAGTTAGCACAGTACCTGGCATATAATAATTGCCGAAAATGGTGACAATTTTTCCTAATCGTTTAGTATTTTTTAAAACGACAAAATATAAAAGCTAAAAAATGTAAACCGTGAAAAAACCTTATGCCTATATGTTGTTTGCATATGCAAATTAATATTAGCTATTTTACTTAATTTTTTTAGAGACAGGTCTTGCTATATTGCCAAGGCTAGCCTTGAACTCCTGGGCTTAAGTGATCCTCCCACCTCGGCCTCCCAAGCAGCTGGGACTATAGCCACAGACCACCTCATCTGGCTAAATTAACATTAGTTTTATCTGAATTGTTCAGAATTGTGTCTTGTATATTATTGTTTAGATGTATCATATTGAACCGTGGAATGACAACAAATAGCAGAACTGTCAGTGTCTTCTAGTTACACTTGCTAATTTTACATATGAAGAAAACAGTCCCAAAATTTGGTGGCTTAGTTGAGTGAGGACTTGGGGCAAACCTTCTAGTCTCATTGTTTTATAAGGCAGCTGAAGAGATCACTTAGGGAGGTGGGGAGAGGTGTGTAGGACAGGGCTTATAGAGATTTGACTACCATCACTGCCTGTGTGTGTATGTAAGAGAGACAGAGAGGACACGAATAAGAGTGCATGCATGTGAGAGAGTGTGAATGTACGCTTGTGCATGTGGGAGTGCGTGCATGATGGGGTATTTGTGTAGCTGTGTGTGTAGTTTCCTGGGTTTTTTGTAAACTTTTGGTGTTAATTTCCTCCATTTTTGGGTTCCAAGAAGAAAACTTTCACTTCTGGTGAAGAGAGCCCTTGGGTGCCTAAATTCTGCCAGAATACAATTACAATGAAAGGGAGAATAAGTGGGCATTTTTCGGGAGTAGGTGAATGCTTGGTGACAGTGAATGGGTTTGACATCATACAAGTAAAGCATGCTCTGTTATTCTTTTATGTGCTTTGATACTGTAGAATTTGGTGAGGGAAACTCTCAGGTTTACATTTTATACAAGAATTCTTACAGAGCTGAATTAATTGAATTCTTTTGACAACTATTACCTCCTAGCTGGGGTAAGTATTTATGTAGGCTGCTTTTCAAAAAACACTTTTAAAAGACATATGTAAAACATAGTTGTGATTTTAAAAAATACTACAATTTCTAAATCTTTTTTTTTTTTTTCCGAGACGGAGTCTCACTCTGTCGCCCAGGCTGGAGTGCAGTGGCCGGATCTCAGCTCACTGCAAGCTCCATCTCCCGGGTTTAAGCCATTCTCCTGGCTCAGCCTCCCAAGTAGCTGGGACTAAAGGCGCCCGCCACCTCGCCCGGCTAGTTTTTTGTATTTTTTAGTAGAGACAGGGTTTCACCGTGTTAGCCAGGATGGTCTCGATCTCCTGACCTCGTGATCCGCCCGTCTTGGCCTCCCAAAGTGCTCCCAAAGTGCGGTGGCTCAAGCCACCGCACCCAGCCAATTTCTAAATCTTAAATCAATACGATGAGTTACTGCTTTACTAAGTAATCAATTTTGAAAACAATTAACTTGAAATCCAAGTATGAGAAAAATGGATTGAGACTTAGCTGATTTGGATTCTTTCTTTCTTAATTAAAGGTCAGTAGGGTCACTAGTCATTGGGAGCAGTAATCTCTTTTAATTTTATGCTACTTTGAATTGCTGGTGTAGCTTGATGAGGTTAGTCTTCTGTGGGACTTGTATTTTGACATTGATGCTATTAGTATAAACCAAAAAAATTGATATTCTTTTCTGATGTTTATAGGTAATGGTTGATGATAGTGAGAAGACATTTGCCTCCCCGATATATGATATAATTCATGTATTTCTATTTTATTTTATTTTTTAGCTTGTTCGTTTTGGTTTAAGTAACCAGCTGGTGGTTGCTTTCAAAGAAGATAACACTGTTGCTTTTAAGCACTTGTTTTTGAAAGGATATTCTGGTACAGATGAAGATGACTACAGCTGCAGTGTATATACTCAGGAGGATGCCTATGAGAGCATCTTTTTTGCTATTAATCAGGCAAGTGTTTTGTTGTGAATGACCTATACTTTAACAATGTATTGATATGTGGCCTTGTCTTAGGAAACAAACAAAAATTATACATATGTTAAAATATTCTAATGTAAGTTTTGCAGTCTGCCAAAAAATGTTTATTGCTATTTCTCAAGCTACATTTCTTTCTTTTTTTTTTCTTTTTTCTTTTTTTTGAGACAGAGTCTCCCTCTGTTGCCCAGGCTGGAGTGCACTGCAAGCTCCGCCTCCAGGGTTCATGTCATTCTCCTGCCTCAGCCTCCCGAGTAGCTGGGACTACAGGCACCTGCCACCACGCCCAGCTAATTTTTTGTATATTTAGTAGAGACGGAGTTTCACCGTGTTGGCCAGGATGGTCTTGATCTCCTGACCTCGTGATCCGCCCGCCTCAGCCTCCCAAAGTGCTGGGATTACAGGCGTGAGCCACTGCACCCGGCTTCTGAAGCTACATTTCTACACAAAAGAGTTTCCTATTTTTACTTTTTAAAAAAGATTTATCTTTTTAATTTATCACTTCATACCTACTGCTTTTGGAAAATGACCCCAGATCAAATAGCAAGAGTAGATTTTTAATCTCACAAGGATTGATGAAAGCTTAGTATAAAATCAAAGATTCCAGCCTGGCATGGTGACTCATGCCTGTAATCCCAGCACTCTGGGAGGCTAAAGTGGGTTGATCCTTTGAGTCCAGGAGTTTGAGACCAGTCTGGGCAACATTGTGAAACCCCATCTCTACAGAAATAAATAAATAAATAAGTAAATAAATAAATAAATAAATAATAAAATAAATAAACAAACAATCAAGGATTCTGTGGCCTTAATTGTGATGTTTTAGCATTAATAACCCTAGCTGAATCTTAAGAATATGGAACATAAAATAGTTGTATCTAGACAGGTCTGAGAAAGCAGATTTGTAGACTTGAGAAATAATTTAGGAGGCCGGGCGCGGTGGCTCAAGCCTATAATCCCAGCACTTTGGGAGGCCGAGACGGGCGGATCACGAGGTCAGGAGATCGAGACCATCCTGGCTAACACGGTGAAACCCCGTCTCTACTAAAAAAATACAAAAAAACTAGCCGGGCGAGGTGGCGGGCGCCTGTAGTCCCAGCTACTCCGGAGGCTGAGGCAGGAGAATGGCGTGAACCCGGGAGGCGGAGCTTGCAGTGAGCTGAGATCCGGTCACTGCACTCCAGCCTGGGCAACAGAGCAAGACTCTGTCTCAAAAAAAAAAAAAAAAAAATTTAGGAAAGAGAAACTGTTCCTGTTCTTTTCCGTTCATTCAAAAAACATTGAAGTATCTAATATGTAGCAGGTGTTATTCCAGACATTGAGGATGCAGCAGTGAATAAAACAGACAAAACACCTTCCTTTATAGAGCTTGATTCTAGAAGGAAGAGTTAGACAAAAAGAAGTGAAATGTGTAGTATCAAATGCTGGCTCCCTGAGAACACCACACAAACATGTTGATGAGCAAAGCTGAGCTTATTACTTAGAGTGGTAAGGGAGATGCTGTATTGATCAGATGCCATATTGCCTTTGGTAAGGAGGGAGTTCTTTAATGTGAGGGGAGCTTGATTAGAATTAGGTAAGGATGATGATATAATAATTTAGGACTGATGAACATGGCAAGGTGAGGATTGGGGAGGCAGTTTCAAAGAATCTTGGAGTTGTTTTCAGACAAAATCTTCCAATTGATATCTATTTCAATGAGTTTTTTGGATGTTCCTGAAATAATACAGGGACTTTTATGGTCCAGAGCAAAAATTTTCAGCAATAGTAAAGCCATATTAATGAAGATAGAGCTAGTAAAGCCCTATTAGTGCAGATAGCCAACAGTAAAGCCATGTTAATGTAAGCTCAGGTAAGCTAATGTTGGTTCATGTTAGTCATTGATGTAAGCTGTGGAGTGTGGATGGCTCATGTCCTCAGTAGATGTTAGAAAGTAATAACTGCTAAGGAGTAAAGCAGGGAAGGAGATGTGAAGTGCCTGGGTGTGGTGATAGATGTTTGTGATTTTCTTTCTTTCTTTATTTTTTACTGCATTTATTTTATTTTTATTTGACAGGGCATAATTGTACCCAGTATATAGTTATGGGTTACAATGTAATGTTTTGATGTATGTTTGCAATTTTCCTTGGCTTAGGGAGGGAGGGCCTCATTGAGGTGTGGAATTGAGAGCTGAAGGAGTGAGTAAACCCAGCGGCTATGTACATGGGTCTCCAGGCAGAGGGAACAGCAAAGGCCAGAGGCAAAAATAGGCGTGTGAGCTCCAGGAAGTGCCTGGAGGCCAGTTCAGCTTTGCGGGGGTGGGGGGAGGGGTGGGAGAGCCAAGGAACTGGAGTAGGAGATGAGGTCCTAGAGATAAGGCAGGACCTTGGCTTTGGCTGAGTGAGGTGGGAGCCGTCCATCACCATGTTTAGTTTCGAGTTCTGTGAGGCAGTGTCTTGCTGAACAACCTGAGAAGATTTCTTTGTAGTATTTTAAATTGGGAAGTTCTATTGAGGGACATGATGTAAACAATACAAAGTAACTAAAAGTACATTCTATATGCTATAACCTCTGATCAAAGTTTTAAAAGGTCATATGTGGTTTTTATTTGACTATTTTTTAATAGTATCATCAGCTAAAGGACATTACCCTGGGGACCCTTGGTTATGGAGAAAATGAAGACAATAGAATTGGCTTAAAAGTCTGTAAGCAGCATTACAAGAAAGGGACCATGTTTCCTTCTAATGAGACACTGAATATTGACAACGACATTGAGCTCGGTAATGCAGTGATAATTTCATGATGTGCCTTTATCGTCTTCTGGTAAGAGCAAAAATGCCCTCATGTGCTAGCAACCCAGATGGAACAACTTTGCTTTAGTGACAGCTAACCTGTCAGGGGCTGACACTCCAACATTGGCCTGCAGAGGGGCTTTGGCTCAGGAAACTGTGCAGTTGTGGCGATGGGACGGGGACAGCATTTGTGGATCTATTTAGAGCAACTCAAAAGATAGTTGGTTTTGGGGTATATTCACAGGTCCTGTTTTTTGGGTTTTTTTTCCCTATGAGGGGATGATTAGGCTTTTTGAAAAAATGGTCTGTGTGTGTTAAATGAAATAATATATGTAAAGATGCTTTGTACACTTGTTTTTATAATTTGTAAAATACAGAAATGCTCTTCAAAGGTGAATTGTGATTAGTAACTCATTTTCTGTCTTAGGAGATCCCTTGGCAATAAGTTAATGGCTAATCAAGTCGAATTATTTTGTGCTATTTTGTTAAGCATTTAAGAGCATACTGTATGTAAATGCGAGGTGTTTGGCTTGAGACTTTTTGTTTTTTAAAATATTGTTTTATTATTGTATTGTTTTGTTATTCATTCAACAAACCTCTGGTGTGTAGTCATCATGTCCAGAGCACTCAGTTTTATGTGCTGGGGTTGCAAAGATTAATCAGTTGTGGCTCCTCAAGTACTAACAGTTCAGGAGTAGGGATTCTACAACAGTTTAAATTTAGAATGCTTTTATTAAAATTAGAGCTTCACATTGATGAGTTCATTGATCGTACTTCCTATAATCTGATCTTAAGGTGCCTTGATGACACAACAGGAGAATACCCTATAAGACAGAGGTTTTAATTGTTTCTATAGGCTGCTCGCTCAGAATCTCTTCGTGAGTAAATGTGTCAGGTGCTCTTGACTCTGAAAGAACCAGCCCATAAGCCAGCACATGTGGTATCTGGCTCCCATGGTGCTTTCAGAGACCATCTAGAGGAGAGTTACATGGTTCTGTAGCTGGCAACATTGAAAGGTCACATGTCACTTGTCTTATCTCCCTGGAAGCTTCTGCTAACCTGAGATCTATTTGGTAGTCCACCTACAGGGGCTAACCCTGTTTTAATCTTTTACCTGGGTGGTCAGCTATGCTCTTCCCTGTAGGTGATTCCAGTAACTGTGACAGGAGGACTTGTCCTGTTACCCTCTGTTTCAAGTAAGCCATCTGTCCCTTGTCCTTTTAAAAATATGTGACTCTAATTGGATGTACCATACAGTGGTTTCCCAGTGATTCATATACTGTTTTTCTCAATTGATTTTTCTTAGAAACTTGATTAAAGAAATGTGGCCAAAGTCATATCAGTGGCTAGATAGCACTGGCAATGCTGGAAAGCAGGATTTATTTCCTGCCCATCGGGCAGTCTTTCCCTTGTTCATTTCATTTCTCTCAGAATATGGACTGTGTTTAACTAAATGGGCAGAGGTTGGTTATTAATGAGTTTATTTTAACAGAGATTGCTTAAATATGTTAATTGTATTCTTTGACTTATTAAATATAGCTTGTCAAAGAGAATCTTCTGACATACCCAAAAGGTATAATGAAGATTCTTCAAATATGTGATACTAGGTTTTAGGCCCTCTTTCCTTGGATACATTGAAGGAAGCCTGCAGATATAAATAAGATTGAGTTTGACTTCATTCATTTGGCACTATAGTTGATGTAGGTGAATTAGCAGAAGCTGTTCCAGATTAACTACTCATGAATTTTGCACTATCTTTACTATTATGGGAATCATCCTTCAGTGTTCTAAACACAGATATTTGCCTACACGCCCAGCTTTCCTGGCGGGCTTATATTTAGCTGCACAGCTGATTGTATAGATCAAGATTAGTGTTTCCCTTAATTTATGCTAATGGGTATATCCCTCCTGGTTCTGTCTGGAGAACTACAGCTTTCCAGGTCAGCCTCATTGGGAGGACTGTTATGAATCCTGTCAAAAAATGTTTGGCCGGGCGCAGTGGCTCACACCCTTAATCCCAGCACTTTGGGAGGCCAAGGTGGGCGGATTACCTGAGGTCAGGAGTTTGAGACCAGCCTGACCAACATGGAGAAACCCCCATCTCTACTAAAATTACAAAATTATCCAGGCGTGGTGGCACATGCCTGTAATCCCAGCTACTCGGGAGGCTGAGGCAGGAGAATTGCTTGAACCCAGGAGGCAGAGGCTGCGGTGAGCCAAGATTGCACCATTGCACTCCAGCCTGGGCAACAAGAGCAAAATTCCTTCTTGAAAAAAAATAACATTTGAGTAACTAACTTTTTAATATAGTGTTTCATTTTCTGTAATACAATTTTTGAGTGTCTTATATTCTTTTCCGCATGTTCTTAGCATGAGACATTATGACCATTTCATCATTTTTCCTGCTGTTTTAAGAACAGCAGGAATCTACCCTCCCCCTGAAAGGATTATTTCTTTGGCTGGAGTATTCTGTGAGATTCATATTCATTTGAGTTATGAGGCTGTTACTGTAGATATCAGTTTATTCTGCTTGAAGTTTGATGTTTTATTTAGGGCTTTTGCTATCTTGGAAAAACAAAACAAAACAAACAAACTCAGTTTTGTTGCTACCATGTGCTTGGCGGCCTCGGTAGCAATGGCTATAAGTGGAAAGTCAGCCAGACTTCAGAGAGTTCTGAATGAGTATTTAAACAAAGTGTAACCCTATAATTACAAAATCACACAAAATTTGAACAACCAAACAGACTTTTATAAGGCAAATTTTACAAATAGTGTAAAATTAACTAACAGAATTCTGTTCAATTTCTGTGAATCTAAGATACCATTTTTTTGAAAGACTCATCTGCTTTAGAGATGCTTAAAAGTAAAAAAAGTTGCATCTTAGAATAAATGAAATGCAGGAGAAAAAGGCCTAGGACAGCGTGTGGCACAGAGAGCTCAAACGTGTTTCTTCTTTCAGAATATAGCTGTTTACTCAGATCAGTTTAACTTTTTTTTTTTTTTTTTTACTTCACCTTAGAATAAGAATGTTAGAGGTAGGAGGACCTTAAATATCATCATTTTGACCTTTACAGTTGCGGAAACTGATGCTCAGTCAAGGTAAGCAACTAAGTCATGTAATGATTTAGTGACAGTAGGTCTTTCCTACTGAAAACCCAGCAACATGGGCATCAGCTGGGAGTTTATGAGAAATGGAGAATCTCAGGCCATGCCCTAGAGCCACTGAATCCAAAAGTGCTTCTTAGCAGCAAGCTCCCCAAGTGGTTCACACACGTTAAATGTTTGAAGCACTGGTTCAGTGATCTCCAACTAAAGATCTTTGACTTCACATAGACATCTCTTTTTACTGACTTCATCCAATTCTTCACTGTCCATCACCACCTCCTGCCTTCAGTGCCTTCTGGATCCTACTTAGAAATCTTTGTGCATCAATATCACATTACAAAAGCTGTCAGAATGCTTGCCTCTCCTCCCTTCTCAACTGGATCCACTCAATCACCATTAGTCCCCAGCCTCTTCCATCCCTGTGTCCAGCTGATGCTTACTGGCGAAGTGTGCCAGATAGAAAGAACACCCTCATCTTCTTGCCATCATGTCTTCAAAGCTTCTTGCATAACTTCCTTCCACTTATTTTCACCCTTGTGTTACAAAGGAGTACAGAGGTGAGGCCACAGTTAAAACCATCACCAGAGCAGCAGGACCCACTCCTTTCAGTTTCTGAGGAGTTGTGCCCTTTCTCTAGAAAGGTGTACCCAAATTTGCATCTCAAATCCAAACTTCCCTGACCTCCACGCTCCTCATACATCCAACTGACCATCTGACAACTCCGCTGTGTTGCCTAATAAGAATTTCAAAACTGCTGTGTCTAAAACAGAACATTTTAAGCCTCCCGCATCTCCCTACCTACCCTGTGGCCCAAGCTGTTTCTTTCTTAGACTTCCTGATTTTAAAAATGATACCAACATTTTCATATCATACTGTAATAACCTTGGTTATTCAAGCCCTATACTTGAAGTTGTCAGTTTCCCCATTTTCACTGCCACCATTGTCATCCAAGCCACTACTTGCTTAGATGGTCTCCCTGCTTCTGGTCTTGCCTCTACCAGCCTCTTCCCTGCCCTGCAGAAACCGCAGTGGTAAATCAGGTCATACCTCTTCCAGGCTTAAAAATCATTAGTGGCTTCCCATCCCATTTAGAATAAAATCCACAAGTCCTTGTAGAAACTAGCCTCCTGCCTGCCTCTCCAGACCCCTGTCCTCACATTTCTGTTGTAGCATCCTTGCTGTTTGTTGAGCAAGCCAGGCTCTTTCTTGCTTGGAGGCCTTAGTGCTTGATTTTTTTTTTTTTTCCTATTTGGATCTATGCAGAGCTGGTTCTTTTTCCTTTTAGGAAAAAGGTTTCAGTTCAAACATCTTTTGCACCTTTAAAGTCATTCCCTAACTATCTTTCCTAAGGTGGACTCTCCCTCTGTATTAGTCTGTTCTCATGCTGCTAATAAAGACATACCCAAGACTGGGTAATTTATAAAGGAAAGAGGTTTAATTGACTCACAGTTCTGCAGGGCTGGGGAGGCCTCAGGAAACTTACAATCATGGTGGAAGGGGAAGCAAACACATCCTTCTTCACATGGTGGCAGGAGGAAGAAGTGCAGAGCAAAGTGAGGAAAGCCTCTTATAAAACCATCAAATCTTATGAGAACTCACCCATTATCACAACAACAGCAGCATGGGGGTAACTGCCCCCATGATTCAATTACCTCCTACTGGGTCCCTCCCATGACATGTGGGGATCATGGGAACTACAATTCAAGACGAGATTTGGTTGGGGACACAGCCAAACCATATCACCCTCTTAGTTATTCTTGTTCACTTTATATTCAAAGTACTTCTCACACTGTGAAATTATCTTGTATATATTTTTGCTTATTGTTATTTCCCCCACTAGAATGTGAGCTCCATGAAGATGGTGACCGTGTCTGTCTTGTTCATTGCTTTAGCTTCAGTGCCTAGCACAGTGCCTGGCTTTCAGCAAATATTTACCGAATAAACGAATGAGTTGAGTACGGAGCCTGGGTCTTTGATGTTCTTCTAAAATTTGTGCTCAGAGGTCAACCTCCTCAGTGCACTGGTAGAGCTCAGGCTCTAGAATCAAGCACAAGTAGATTTAACTTTTGGATAGCGAGTAGCTACCTGTATGACCTTGAGGAAGTTTCTTGGCCTCTCTGGACCTTGGTTTGTTCATTTGTGAAATGGCAGTAACAGTGCCTATCACACAAGATTGCTTTGAAGATTAAATGGGATGATGCATTAATTGAGATAACATATAAAGTACAGCACAGTGTCTGGTATGGAGTTAAGTGCCCAATATGTTTTTGTTATTTCTGTCATCAGTCTTTTCCTGCCTAAAAACAAGTTTCTTTTGACCAACTGCCCTCACTGTACTCATTAAGGTCTAGTCAGGAAAACCAACATTGAATTGTTTTCTGACACTAATACTCCATCTGCCAAACACAGGGAGACACATTGTCTGCAAATGTCTTTTAAAAATATTATGTCTATTGAGTTGTCTGTTCAGCTCTGGGCCCTGTTTTGGGCTCAGGACATCTAATTTTCAGTGAACATAAGTGTATCCCGTGTATCAGGATATATTTTGAGTGCCAGCTAGATGCTAGGTAGTGGGCGTTTAGCAAGGTGCAACAAAGTTGTGCTCTTGATCTCAAAGACCTTATACTCTAGTTGGAAGGATAAATAGGCAAATGAAGAGTTACAGTTGTGGAATAACACTTTTAAAGAATCAGCCAGTGCGTTTTCCAAGATTCATGGACACCTACTAGGTGCCAGGCACTGCACAAGGCCCCGACTTTTCCATTTCAAAGTCAGCATGGAAGGGGCAGCAACAGCCTGGGCGAGGGTCACCCATGCTGGTTTCATACCAATTCTGTCACTAGGTTTCTGTGGCCTTGAAAGGTGCTTGTCTTTAGAGCTTCTTGCTTCCTGCTCTGTAAAACAAGGGTGTTAGCCTACACAATAATGAGACAATTTTTATGTGAGGTTCTTGGAATCATTCTTCTATCATTTACAGCTCGTAATTTGTTTTTACTTGAACACAGCCTGTGTTCTTTTTCTTTCTCTTTATTTTTTTTACTTTGAAAAAGTGCCAGACTTACCAGAAAATTTTGGACATGGAGTTTTGCTCTTGTCGCCCAGGCTGGAGTGCAGTGGTGTGATCTCGGCTCACTGTAACCTCCGCCTCCCAGGTTCAAGTAATTCTCCTGCCTCAGCCTCTTGAGTAGCTGGGATTACAGGCGCCCACCACCATGCCTGGCTAATTTCTGTATGTTTAGAGAGACAGAATTTCACCATGTTGGTCAGACTAGTCTCGAACTCCTAACCTCATGATTTGCCCACCCTGGCCTCCCAAAGAGCTGGGATTACCGGCGTGAGCCACCGCGCCTGGCCAGTACTAACATTTTATCACATTTGCTTGATCATTCTTTCTATGCATAAATATTTCTCCTGGAGGTGCAGACATGCTGTTCCTTTGCCCCTAAATACTTCAGTGTGCATTTTCCCAAAAACAGAACATTCTCCTGCACAACCACTATACAGTCCTCAAAATAATGAGTTAACATTGGTACAATACTGTAATCTATAAACCCTATTCACATTTCATAAATTTTCCTAATGTTCTTTATCATAAAATGAAAACTGCACTCAACTCCAGGATCCTATTCAGGATAACATCTGCCATTTAGTTGTCATGTCAAGTCTTTTTAGTCTAACGTTTCTTGGATTTTATTTGTTTAACTTTTATGATATTGATACATTTAAAGAGTAGAATGTCTCTCACGTTGGGTTTTTCTGTTTCTTCATGACTAGATTGGGGTTATACATTTTTTGGCAGGAATACCACACAAATGATGTCATATGCTTCTCCGTTCATTGTATCAGGAGGTACATGTCTGTTTATCTCACTATTGTGATGTAACTTTGATCACTTGGTTAGTGTGGTGCCTGCCAGGTTCTCCACTGTGAGGTTACTATCATTTTTCCTGAATAATTGGTAAGTATTTTCTAGGGAGATACTTTGAAACTCCCTAAGTAACCTGCTTCTTGTCACACTTTTGCCCACTAGTTTTAGCACCCAATTCCTGCCTGAAACAACCATTTCTTGTTCTTTCATTGCCCTAGATTGTGTTCACTTAGACCTTCAGGACCTCTCCAAGGACCCTCTGGACTGGAAGAACTCATCATTCTTCAGACTGGAATTTTATCGGTAAATACATTTTAAAGTGTTATTCCCCAAGAGATGAGGGTGGGAGAAGGATAATAGTATAGTAAGATTATGATAATTTATACCTTTCAATATATTTTATTCAGGCTCTTACAGGTTGAAATCTCCTTTCATCTTAAAGGCATTGACCTACAAACAATTCATTCCCGTGAGTTACCAGACTGTTATGTCTTTCAGAATACGGCAAGTATCTTTGTTTTACTATCCACTTCCTTTTATTTTTCCCTACACTTTTTGTTGATGCAGGGTATAAAACACAGCAGCCTACAGATGTGTTAAATACAGTCATGTTTAAAACAGATGTAGTGATACAATATGGTACTTTTTTTTTTTTTGGAGACATAGTCTCGCTGTGTCACACAGGCTGGAGTGCAGTGGCAAGATCTCAGCTCACTACAATCTCTGCCTTCCAGATTCAAATCAGAGACAGGCAGGTGCATGTGGATTTGATCACCTACATATCCACTCTCCAAGCTCTGCCAGTGAACTTTTTGGTTTTCTTTTTTTTTTTTTTTTGAGACGGAGTCTTGCTCTACCACACAGGCTGGAGTGCAGTGGCTGGATCTCAGCTCACTGCAAGCTCTGCCTCCCGGGTTTTTTACGCCATTCTCCTGCCTCAGCCTCCCGAGTAGCTGGGACTACAGGCGCCCGCCTCGTCGCCCGGCTAGTTTTTTGTATTTTTAAGTAGAGACAGGGTTTCACCGTATTAGCCAGGATGGTCTCGATCTCCTGACCTCGTGATCCGCCCGTCTCGGCCTCCCAAAGTGCTGGGATTACAGGCTTGAGCCACTGCGCCCGGCCAACTTTTTGGTTTTCTTAATGTGTTCACCCTAATAAGTACTTGGCATATATCACTTATAAACTGTAAATGATTTAAATGATTGATTTAAATTTCATAAGGTAGAAGATTGAGGGCATTTGGACATCTTAAGTTCAGCCTGCAGTCTTGGAGCAATCTTTGTTCTTTCTAAAAGCATTGTATGTAGCTCTTGAAACAAATAGAAACATAATTTCTAGCCTAACAAAAACTAGAATTTCATACCCAAAGAACTAAATTGAAGGAAATGCTTTTAAATTCAATTCAGAATAATAAATTAGATCATTGTGTTCTTTCAAAGATTAGTTAATTTTGATTTTTATTCCTAGGACTGTTTGTCTGTTTTGCTCTAGGATTTCTCTGAACCAGATATCTGATATCCTGTATTTAGTAAAACTTCACATATTAGCCCTTTCAATCGTATTTGTTTCATTAATAACAGAAAGTTGTGAAGAAATCCTGTGATGTGATGATTTTCGTTGGTATAATTCTCTTTGTTGCCTTAATTTATGTCTTTATTGTGAGTTCCTTAGCCTCTAATTGTACTTGTGTTTGTTTTTTACAATTTTGACTTAAAACCTTCGTACTAGAGGACTGACAGATTTATATAGCACCATTCCAATACTGGGGTATTCTGAATTTGATTATAAACTTACCTGTACTGTTGAGTTTTATGCTTTCACATGTTTTCATGATCATAATTATTGTTCGTTTCCAGTTTTAGTGCTCCCTCAAGCATTTCTTGAAAGGCTGGTCTAGTGGTGAAAATTCCCTCAACTTTTGCTTGTCTGGGGAGGTCTTTATTTCTTCTTCACTTCTGAAGGATGGCTTTGCTGGATATAGTATTCTTGACTGACAGGTTTTTTTTTTTTTTTTCTTAAACCCTTTGAATATATCATCTCGTTATCTCCTGGCCTGATGCATTTCTCTTGGAGCTTTTTTTTTTTTTTTTTTTTTGAGACAGAGTCTCGCTCTGCCACCCAGGCTGGAGTACAGTGGCACTATCTCCGCTCACTGCAAGCTCTGCCTCCTGGGTTCACGCTATTCTCCTGCCTCAGCCTCCCGAGTAGCTGGGACTACAGGCCCGCCACCATGCCCGGCTAATTTTTTTGTATTTTTAGTAGAGACGAGGTTTCACCATGTTGGCCAGGATGGCCTCCATCTCCTGACCTCGTGATCTGCCCGCCTCGGCCTCCCAAAGTGCTGGAATTATAGGCATAAGCCACCACGCCCAGCCTACTTGCAGCTTTTAGAATTGTCTCTGTCTTTGACTTTTGACAGATTGATTATAATGGGCCTTGGAGAGAATCTTTTTGGGGTGAATCTAATTGGGGATCTTTGAGCTTCCTAGATCTGGATGTTCATATCTCTCCCAAGATTTGAGAAGTTTTCAGCTGGGTTATTTGAAAAGACCCGTCTTCAAGTTCAGAAATTCTTTTTATTTTATTTATTTATTTGTTCTGAGACAGAGTCTCAATCTATTGCCCAGGCTGAAGTGCAGTGGTGTGATCTCAGCTCACTGCAACCTCCGCCTCCTAGATTCAAGTGATTCTCATGCCTCAGCCTCCCCAGTAGCTGGGATTACAGGTGCCTGGAACCACACCCAGCTAATTTTGTATTTTCTATTAGAGATGCTGTTTCACCATGTTGGCCAGGCTGGTCTCAAAATCCTGACCTCAAATGATCCACCTGCCTTGGCCTTCCAAAGTGCTGGGATTACAGGCTTGGCCACTGCACCCGGCCAGAAATTCATTCTTCTTTGCTCAATGTAGTCTGTTGTTGAAGTTCTCAATTGTAATTTTTTTGTTTCACTCATTGAGTTATTCAGCTCCAAGATTTTTGTTTGGTTCTTCTTTATGCTATGTCTCTCTGTTGAATTTCTCAATCAAATCATAAATTATTTTCCTGGTTTCATTGAATTGCTTGTATTCTCTTATATCTCACTTAGCTTTCTTAAGATCATTATTTTGAATTTTTCAGGCATTTTCTTTGGGTCCTGCTACTTGAGAATTATTATATTCCTTTGGGTGTCCTGTTTTCTTGCCTTTTCATGTTTCTTGTGTCCCTACATTGTTATCTATGCATCTAGTGAAATAGTTGCTTTTTCCAATTTTATGGAATAGCTTTCATAGGGATAGACTTTTTCCTGTAGATGGGCCCTAGAGTGTTGGTTGACTATAGTGCATTGGCTTTGGTTCTGGGCAGACTCAGTAGTGTGGTGTCCATGCAGTTTGTTCAGTTGTGCTCCTTGTCAGTGATGTCTGTGATTGGCTCAGTGGCCTAGGCTGAGGGAGTTTTTAACAGCAATGGCACGGTTTTGCTGGAGGCAGGGATGCCAGATTGGTTGTTGGGCTGGACATGTGCATACATAATAAGCAGCAGGCTGTGTGGCAGGCTCTTCAACTGAGTAGGGACAATTGCTGCCCAGCTGGCTGTCAGGTCAGGTGTGCATGGTTGTGGTGGGCCAGTAGGTTGTGAGGCAGGCTCTTTAGAGATGTGAGGTCACTGCTGAACTGGCTGTCAGGCCTGTTTGGGTGTGGAGAGATAGCCAACTGTGTGGCCCAAGTGTGCACAAGCACAGCACACCAGCCAGCTGTTTGGTAGCTTCCTGTTGCGCAGTTCTGCCTGTTCCCAGGGTCAGGGGCAGGAACAGGTGCTGCATGGATTCAGATGTCAGGGTCTCAGATGTTCCATCAGGTCTAGGCTCTGGGCAGCCAGGGTCATGGTGTTGCAGGCACCTGTGTAAACATGGTGGAATAATGGCAGGACTTCAGGAATGGAGAGAGACAATGAGTACTGGCCCCCAGGGCAGAACACACTCTGTTCGCGATCTGGTCTCTAAATGGTGTCATGCCATGGCAGCTTAGGTCACAGAAGTGAAGAGTGCGCATAATGTGTGCTTCCACTCTGGGGCAACATGGCTGCATGAACTCCCAGCACCTCTCCAAACTGGATTCAAAGCCTGTGAGGACTGGAGGGCTCTCCTGTAGCAATGACTGCTGGCATTCTGTGGCCGTAATGAGGACCACTGGAGTCTCTAGCCTAACGTTTTCCTATCCAAAGAGATCCCCCTGGCTCTAAGCTGATCCTGGCTGGGGAGACAGTATGGCAGAGGCAGGGTGCCTTGCTCCCCTTCCTATGTTGCTGTCCTGGGCTTTCATGCTCCACAGGATTTTGCTGCTACCCTGGTGCTCTCCAGTGTACTTCTTCAGTGATTTCAGTCAAAATATAGTTGTTTATTCATTATTTTGATCCCTGTGTGTGTGTGTGTGAGATGGGGGCGGGTGTGAAGGAAATGAATGTCAAGTAATTCTAGTCAGCCATTTTGCTGGCCTGTGTAATTCTCTTCGGATCAGCACAGTATTTGGATGCCAGTGATTTTTTTTTTTTTTTTTAGGCAGAGTTGATCTAACATGTTATACTTTCTTCTATGTTGTAATCTCTCTATACATTTGTGTCTCCAGATTATCTTTGACAATAAAGCTCACAGTGGCAAAATCAAAATCTATTTTGACAGTGATGCCAAAATTGAAGAATGTAAAGACTTGAACATATTTGGATCTAGTAAGTATGCTATATACTTACCCATGGGGATTATAGATGATTTTTAACACTTTATTTTGGGGCTTGGGTATTTAAATGGTTTGTTTGCGTGGTAATAGGAAGAAAACCACGTCTTGAGCATTATATTCTGTAAAGAATATCCCAAAGCCTTGTATTTTTGTTTAATTCAGCAAATGTTTACTATACACCTCTTAGAAGAAGTAGCATGACTCAGTGGTTAGGAGCTTAGCTCTGGAGCCAGATTGCCTGGGTTTCAGTTCCAGTTCTGTTTACTGTGCCTGTGATCTTGGACAAATTACTTAACCTGTCTGTCTCAGTATCTTTCTATGTAAAATGAGAGTAATAGTATAGGTTGAGCATCCCAAATCGGAAAAATCTGAAATCACAATCCTCTGAAATTTGAGACATTTGAGCACTGACATGACCAAAGCTCAAAGGAAATGCTTATTGGAGCATTTTGGATTCTGAATTTTTGGATTTGAGATGCTCAACCTGTAAGTATAAGGCAAGTATTCCAAAATCAAAAGACATCTGAAATACTTTTGGTCCCAAATCATTCTGAATGGGGCATACTCAGCCTAAACTTACCTTCCAGGATATTGAATATTAAATGAATTAGTATATAAAGCAAAGTACTAAACACAAGAGTTGGCACATATTAATTGCTAGGCATTATGGGAAAAGGAAGAAAATGCCTTAGTGAGGGAGACTGACATGCTTATAAAATCTGTGATGTGTTATGGAGAGAAATAAGGGTATAAATACAAAAAGCATGAGGAGAAAAAAAACAAAGGTTAAGTTTGAGTGGGGCAGAGTGGGAAAAGAAATGATTCTTGGAGAAGATATGCTTTGATCTGAGCCTTGGACAGTGGGGAAGGATCAGGGCCTCCAGAGCCCAGAGAGCAACTGCTGCAAATGCTGAGTCATTTACTCAGCCATCGCTCAGAAAACATCACTTAATCCACATGTTTAAAATGGGCTACTGCTGAGCATGGGGGCTCACACCTGTAATCCCAGCACTTTGGGAGGCCTAGGCGGATGGATCACTTGATGTCAGGAGTTCGAGATCAGCGTAGTCAACATGACAAAACCCTGTCTCTACTAAAAATACAGAAATTAGCCAGGCATGGTGGCACACGCACCTGTAATCCCAGCTACTTGGGAGACTAAGGCAGGAGAATTGCTTGAACCTGAGAGGCAGAGGCTGCAGTGAGCCGAGGTCACACCACTGCACTCCAGCCTGGGCAACAGAGTGAGACTTTGTCTCAAAAATAAGTAAAATAAATTTTAAAAAATAAAATAAAATAAAATATAATGGGCTACCTGTGGAACCTGTTCTGTTTGCTCAGTAAAGAATTGGGATGATGTTAATGATGGATGCTCAGTACTTTTTATTTTGCAAATTTTGTTTAAATGACTTTCCTTTTGACCAGGTTATCAGAATGAAAGAAAATGTAAAATACCTGTGGCTCTTGTTTTAGAGTTGTTTTAAATTATATTTGATTTGTGGCCTGCTGCTTTTCAGATGTATGATATGTCCTGATGATTTGAAGTTTTGGTTTCAATAATTTCACCGACTGACTTAAGCCTCCGATTATAGTTTTAGTTTCTGTTAAAAAGTGGTTACTATTCCCCAGCATACACCACTCTCTTACAGACACACAGAGATCAAGGGCGTATTTTCTAATTAGGTCCAAGTATAGGTTGCAGTGTTCTGTGAAAAGAAACTAACCTTTGTCAAATATGTGATTTGGAACATCATTATAAAGATCAAAATGATGGAAATTTCCAAACTAGGCAGTCAAATGCATTTCCAGAACAGTGAGTTTTTCACTTCTGCCTACAGCCCTCCTTGCAACATTAGGGGTTTTCCTAGATTGTGCTCAGAAGAGAGTATCTCTAGCCCCCTCCTGTGGCCAATGAGGAGAAACACAAGCCTCCTAGACCACTGGGTAAAAGCTCTTTAAGATTTACATATTCTTCTAGAGCTGTGTCTTAAGAAACCAGGTTCTATCACTAGGAGAATGTGAATTTAAAATAAGATGATGTGATGTGAAAGCCTTAAAAAATTATGTTTGGAAAAAAATTATGTCCTTAGGAAATGGACATTTTCCCCTATATGAAGCTGTCTGGTGGATTGAGATTGCCTTGGCTCTGGGGGAAGTGGACAAGGACAAGGGCGACATCTGGTGGGACACTTACACTATTTCTAAAAGTTCAGAGGCTCATTCACACCCACACGCTTACCCCCAGGCTTCTCTCTCCTTTGTCATTACCTATATTGAAGCAAATGCAGGTGAATGTCCATTTTCACATACAAACCTCGTGCTGCCTTTTGTGACTCCCAAGTCTCCTCTCTAAATGTGCCATGTCTTCATTTAACTTGGTTTCATAAACACAGGAATTTGGAGATGAGGGGCTTGGGGAGGAATTAGCGGGATTCCTCTTTGGCGGGATTCCCCAATGATGGGTGATACAGATTGTGTTTTTTTTTGAGACGGCGTCTTGCTCTGTCACCCAGGCTGGTGTGTGCAGTGGCACAATCTCGTCTCACTGCAACCTCCACCTCCTGGGTTCAAGCGATTCTTCTGCCTCAGCCTCCCAAGTAGCTGGGACTACAAGCACACACCACCACACCCGACTATTTTTTGTATTTTTAGTAGAGATGGAGTTTCATCATATTGGCCAGGCTGGTCTCGAACTCCTGACTTCGTGACCTGCCCACCTCGGCCTCCCAAAGCACTGGGATTACAGGCGTGAGCCACCATGCCCGGCCAAGATGTTCATAAAATACATATTTTTAGCATACCAAACTAGTCTTCTCAGTAATTCAAAGAAAAACAGAATCCTATACTGGATTCTGTTAGGAGGACTGGTTTCTGTTTCTAAGCCTGCTTGTTTTCCCATCTGTAAACAAAGTCCAATACAAGCTGTCTTGGAGATTTGTGTTCTAGTTATATGTCAGAAAGGAAAGTACTAGATGCTGTCCTTGCATTTCATAAGATTTTCAGTTTTATCTTCCCAAGAGCTTCCTATGTTTCCTCTGCTCCATTCCATGGATCCAAGGGAAAAAAAAATCTTGCATTATGCTAGAGCTAAGTTGTTTTCTTACCTACCCATTAGATGATACCTCAAGATAACTTTCTTGAGTGTAAATGGCTAAAGGTAAATGTAAGTGCTAGGCACTAGGCACTATTCTAACAAGCATTTCACATAGACAGTTCTACCTGGTTCTCATGACAGACTCAGGAATGGGTACACTTGCCCTCCCCATTTTGAAGGTGGCACATCTGAAGCTGAAATCATTTGCTCAGAGAGTTGCATTTACCAGCTGGCTGTCTGCTCGCCACCCACTGTAGGAGCTGCTTTGCCCTCAGACACTCAAGCCAGTATCACTCACATCTTTGCATTATTAAGTCCATAGACAGTCTGGCATTTCTCTTCAACGCTGTCTCTGCAGAGGTTTCTGTGGAGGACTCTGACCGCAGTCTCTCCTCTGAAGGTCACCTGTCCCTGGTTTTATTTGCTTCTCCTCTGGCCGTTCTGCTTCATCCCATTCCTGAGCTCATCTCCTTTTCTAATTCTCAAACGTCGCTCCCCATCCCTGACCACTGTCCTTCCCAGTGGTCTCTCTGAGGGGCCATCACTCCCATGGCTTTAACTGCCACTGAATAGTCCTCTCTTGTCATGAATATCCAGAGTAAACTCGGTTTACCCAAGACAGGGAACCAGGAATCATTCTTGGTTGTCCTTCTTCCTTATTCCCCAAGTTCAGTTAGAGACCAGGCCATGACTCTCTCCATCTCTTACGATTCTGTGCCCTCTTTCGCTCTGCCCCAACTTAGCTCAGACCATCATAAGTTCTAACTTAGATTATTCAGTGGTCTTATGTTCTGCTCAATTCTCTTCATTTATTTGTAAGCATACTGAAGCGTTATACTAGCCACAGGTGCTGTATTCAACACTACTGTCTTAGTCTGTTTTCTGATACTTATAACAGAATGCCTGAAACTGGCTAATTTATAAAGAAAAGAAATGCATTCTTTCAGTTCTGGAACCTGAGAAGTCCAAAGTCGGAGGACCACTTCTGGTGAGGACCTTCTTGCTGGTTGGGAGTCTCAGTGGAGTCCCAAGGCATTACAGGGCATCACATGGTGAGGAGGGGGAGCATACTAGCTCAAGTCTCTCTTCCTCTTCTTATAAAGCCACCAGAGCCATTCTCTTGATAACCCATTAATCTATGAGTGGATTAATCCATTTATGAGGGCAGAGACCTCATGACCCAATCACCTCTTAAAGGCCCGCCCTCTCAATCCTGTCACATTGGGGATTAAATTTCAACATGAGTTTTGGAGGAGACAGATAATTCAAACCATAGCAACTACCTATGGGCCCTGCTTTACAGAGCCTGTCACTTGATGAGGAAGATGGACACTGAATCATAAAATAAGTAACCGCTGTAAGTGTTTGCTATTGTTATTTTCCTTGGCTGTTTCATGGGCTCTTTGTATATGAACTTGCATAATTTTCACATTTTCTTTCCCAATTTTCATAATGTTCTTTCCCATTCTACACTGTCTCTGTGCTCTGTGCTGTGCTGCCTTTGCAGATGTAATGAAAGGTCAGTGTTTGTTGTGCAGAGGAAAGTAAAGGAGCTCTGGGTGTGTGTAGTAACCAAAAACCATGAAATTATATAGGAGGGGGCTAATAGAGATGAGAATTTAAGGAATTATTTTCTGAGATGGGAGATTTTTCATTTGGAACTTGAGGCTGAAAATAAATAAGCTGAGCTGTGTGTGTGGGAGAAGTGCTGTTCCAGGCAGATTGATCAGCATGTGCAAAGTCCCTGAGATGAGAGCAGGAAAGGAGGAAGACCAGTGTGACTGCAGGGTGGAGAAGGCGGGGGGCAGGCAGGAGAGAGCCGGACTGGGATCGGAGACACTACTGTGAAGTCTGAGAGAAACTAAGGTTAGATTCATCTCCTTCCCACACATTCTTCTTGCTGCTGTGTGATCCAAACCAAAAATCTGATTACCACTCCCCTCCTTGCTTCTGTTCCAAGAAGCAGTTTTCTCTCCATATGGAGAAGGCTTATAAGATTGGCACTATGTCCTGGGAAAGTGCACAGTGAGGTTGAGAGGCAGAAGTGGGTATTCTCGGCAGTGGTGTTTTAATTTGTTTGATCTCTTATTAATGATGAACTTGATGTCTCTGCTTTTATGTGAAAGAACTCAGAGTATGTCAGCAGTTTTGCCTTTTTTTGAATGGAGCCCAAATGGATCACTTTCCGTTGAATTCTATTCTACAGTAAATATTTATATATAAATTTGAGTGCATTTATTAGCAGCTCACTTTTTTTTTTTTTTTTTTTTTTTTTTTTTTTTTTTGAGATGGAGTCTCGCTCTGTCACACAGGCTGGAGTGCAGTGGTGCGATCTCAGCTCACTGCAAACTCTGACTCCCAGGTTCACGCCATTCTCCTGCCTTAGCCTCCTGAGTAGCTGGGACTACATGCACCCACCACTATGCCCGGCTAATTTTTTTTTGTATTTTTAGTAGAGACGGGGTTTCACTGTGTTAGCCAGGATGGTCTTGATCTCCTGACCTCATGATCCACCCACCTTGGCCTCCCAAAGTGCTGGGATTACAGGCGTGAGCCACCGGTGGCGCCTGGCCCAGCTCACATGTTTTTAAATGTATAGCTTTATATCAGGGAATGTTTTGCCTTATATATGTACTTCTGAATGAATGCAGTGTGATTTGTTTCTGATATTTACCATTTTGTTTTAACAATAGACAAAACATTTATTGTTTGAACTTCTTTTCATACTGCCATTTTGTTTGGAAATTATTCTCTGGTAAGGTGGTAAAACAGAAACATTTGAATTCTGTTTTTATTCCTCAGCTCAGAAAAACGCTCAGTATGTCCTGGTGTTTGATGCGTTTGTCATTGTGATTTGCTTGGCATCTCTTATTCTGTGTACAAGATCCATTGTTCTTGCTCTAAGGTTACAGAAGGTAAGAGCATGTTCACATTCTCTTCCTGCCCTCTTGGCCTGCACCCTCAGTTTGCTCAAGCAGTGGACCACCGATGTTGTGCCACCTGCCTTTTCTGGAGACCTTTGACTAAATTAGATTCCTCTGAGTAGTTGCCCCCTGTGAGGCATTCATCAGCCTGAGGTATAGGAAGTGAGTAAAGGCTCTGAGTATGTCAGGTGGGATCAGATAATTATCCTGCTTAAAACTGAGTTGATATGTACAGACACACAGTGGTGAACTCTCAGGCTTTTGAATGTTTCCAGAATAACGAGGCCCCCTTCAATTCAGGAGTGATCTGAAGAACAGAGTAATAGCATGTGTGGGTTTCATCTTTTGTCTTCAAATCAGAGTTCATTTTGACAGGGAGGCATGGTAAATGGATTATAATGAAGCATAAAATACTTTATTCTGTTTTTCAAATAGTTTTAAAATTCTCCCTTGAGTTTCATTTTGCCCTTTTACCCTCAGGGCTCTTATGAATATATACTTCTGCTCCCCACATATCTCATTCTGGCTGTGGCATGTGTACAAATGCACACTGGGGTCGAGGAAATCGGAAGTCCACAGAGTACCATTTGTGGAGCAGGGACGTAGTCTGCATTTGATTTTGCCTAATCCTGACCTTTGTCAATGTCCTTTGTAAATATCCACCTCTCTTACATGCTCCCCGATCTCCTTGATATTCTGAATGCAAAGTTAAGGTCCTATCCCTGCCAAGGTGAGGGGGCTCATATTCGAGCATGCACTCTGGAGCTGGCCTGCCTGGACATGGATCCTGGCCTAGCCTCTCGGTGCCTCAGTTCCCTTCTCTGGGTGATAGACCTGCTAGTACCTGCTTCATTGGGTTGTCATCGGAATGGATGTGTTGGTAATATGAAAAGTATTTGGAACGTACTGTATGTTAGCTATGACAAGAGCCTGCTGGAGTTACCATGTACGTATTTCATATTTGAGGTAACTTCACAGACAATTGAATGCTTACTCAGATTATGGGGGAAAGTGTGTGCTATAACCTCCACTTTCGAGGTGGATATGGCAAGTTGGAAAGGCAATGCCATGTCCTTTTACAGGCCTTCTCCTTCCAGAGGGCAGTGTGGTTTGTAAGAAACACTTCTTTAAATGTTTGCCTTAGAGATTTCTAAATTTCTTCCTGGAGAAGTACAAGCGGCCTGTGTGTGACACCGACCAGTGGAAGTTCATCAACGGCTGGTATGTCCTGGTGATTATCAGCGACCTAATGACAATCATTGGCTCCATATTAAAAATGGAAATCAAAGCAAAGGTGAGGGAAGCCCATTTAAAGTCTCTGTTCTTCATCTTCTCCTGGACGGCTACAGGTATCTTAAGACATATGATCCTTTGGAGACAACTTTGATTCTCGTGTCTTCCCTTTTCTCACACCGGCACAAGTGAGGCCTCCTCTGACTTGGTTCCTCGTGAAGGGAAAGTAAGGAAGCTGATGTTCCATGGAACAAAACTTGGCAACAGCTCCAGAATAGTGACAAAGCTTGAGAAGATTGATTATTTGGGCCTCATTTTTCTTTTTAAGTTGTAAAAGGAGCAGCTTATCCATAAACCAGTCTCTTCCCTGAACCTGCATGTCAAGAGCTTGTGGGGAGGATCTGTGACCATTGGGTGCTCTGACGGATGGGGTGAGGACAGGAATGTCAGACTGCCTGCTAAAGCCTGACCCTTTGTATAACTTAGTTGATTTGATCTCCTACCTAAGCCTCAACTCCTCCTTCACCACACTGTTCTCCCATCCACTCTCTGCTGTTGGTCAGAGGTCCTGCCAGCCATACCTCCTAACCCTGACACGCCTACTCCTCCCCCATCCTGGCTCCCTCTGGCTTTCTTCAGGCTTTTTCTTCTCTGGCCAACTGTGACAGCAGTCTCCTCACCAGCTTTCCCATCTTCTGCTTCATACCTCTGAGATCCATTCACACAGCTGTCAGAGGGGCTTTTCTGAAAGTGTCTATCTGGCTGTTACCATTCTTTCTACCTCTTGGGGCCTGCTTTGGGCTGAAGCAGCTTCCCTTGGCAGCATGGCCTCTGGGGTCATCACCATCCAGCTCTGCCTCTTGCTCCTGCCCCTGCTCTGACCCTGCCCCTCTAGGATGTCTTGTCAGCTTTGTACCTTTGTTCAGCCTTTGTCCACTTATCTGTGGCGCTTCCTCCCAGCCTGTCCTGCAGGCCCGTCTTTGCTTTGGGGTCCTGTCTGTGGTATCCCACTGTGATGAGCTAGGCGTTGTGTCTTTCACTACATTTAGCATATTGTATGAGAATCATATTTGTGTGTTTGTCTTTTCAACTAGCCCTAGAATTTCCTGAGAGCTGAAGCTGTGTTAGCAAATCATGTGGGAGTTTTCTTTCAAAAGCGGCTGAATTGTATTGTTTGGTACTTAACAAACACCATTAATTTATATCCTCGAATGCCTAGGTCAGTGATAAATGCAATTTCTATTTGAGAATATTATTTGGAAAAAAATTTAGTTCACCCTAAATGTAATTTCTATTTGAGAGTATTTGGAAAAAAAATTAGTTCAACCAATTGAAATACTAAAAGAAAACGAGAAACACATTTGGAATTATATCTGTTTTTCTTTTTTTTCTTTAAAAAAACCTCTTACTATCACCCATAGGAAAGCAGATAGTTCCTTTTTTATTAATTGGTTTAATGCAAGGTTAATAAGCTAAGTGGAGTCAACTATTTTACTCATTTCTCTCTCTCTCTCTCTCTTTTTTCATTCCTTAGAATCTCACAAACTATGATCTGTGCAGCATTTTGCTTGGGACCTCTACGCTCTTGGTTTGGGTTGGAGTCATCAGATACCTGGGTTATTTCCAGGCGTATAATGTAAGGATGTGGCACTGGGTAGTGCCACTGCAGTGGAGACTCATTTATTCTTTGGGTTCTAATAGCTGCGTTTTCATTTCACCCATTCTGTTCATTCTTTTTTTCAGGTGCTGATTTTAACAATGCAGGCCTCACTGCCAAAAGTTCTTCGGTTTTGTGCTTGTGCTGGTATGATTTATCTGGGTTACACATTCTGTGGCTGGATTGTCTTAGGACCATACCATGACAAGGTGTGTAGCACACATTCCTCCTTATGCACATGGGGCACGTGGGCCCTTGAACATGGGTTTCTAGCATTTACTTGCTTCCTGGTCTTCTCTAGCACGTACCCTTGACATCAGTAAGCATGTATCTTTGTATCCGTTTTCTTTTTCTTTTTTTCCTTTTCAGGATATAGAAGTGACTACAGGATGTTGAAACAAGAACTGTACAAGACTAGAAAGCATGTATTATAGTTGTCTGGGACTGGCTTAAGGGGTCACATGGTTACCCAGTGCTCATCAAATGGGAAATGTTTGGACATGAGATCACTATATTAAAAATGAAAATTAAGTGAGGAAAATTATTATAAAAAATTTCCAATTTAAAGTATTATGTTTTTCGTCCAAGTTAATTGAGAAGAATGAAGATGGGCAGAGACTGCCTAAAACGACCATAATAGGTTTATGATAGAAATGGTGACACGTCTTGTCTCTGCAGATGGTTTTGATTATAGCATCATCTTTGTGCCTTATTAAAGATCAGTATCTGAATGCTAAACTATTACCAAACTTCAGTGAGCATTATAATCTCAGGGACATCAAAGTTGTGCTAAGATGTTTTTGTTATAAAATCATGCATTTGATTGGTAGATGCATCAGGAAATGAAACTAGGTAAGCCTTGTTTTTAACCCAAAAAAGTAAAAGGAGTTATTTTATCTTGTGGCTTTTCCTCCATTGGGCCTGTGGCAGTTGGAACAACAGAAACAACAAAAATAGCAGCAGCCAACACTTACTGCTTGTGTGTTAGACACTCTGCTGGGCATTTCGGTGCTCTTTCTTATTTACTCCCCACAACAACCCAGGTACTGTTAGCCTCACTTAGGTGCTCTGCAAGGAGAAAAGAGGTTAAAAATGGTAAATATTCCTTCCAAGTTTGTATACCAGTTCAGCCTTAAGTTTTGACCTTGTTAGTTGCATTAACCAGAAAACGTGATCAAATCTGGTTTACAAACTGTTACACATGAATCTTAAACCTCTGTGCTGTCCTACCAGAATAACACCGAGTAACCTAGCACACTCAGACTTTCTCCTTTTTAGGTGTCACATTTAATATGTCTAGAGAGAATTACTGTTTTTCCTATTTGAGATAATATATAATTAACAAAGTGACAACCTCTGGGTTGGTAGTAAATCTTGATAATATTGCTCTTCAAATTCTCTGTCACTGCTTTAAAGGTGACTCATGAGAAAAAATTATTCTTTGATATGATCTCTCTGATTTGGAGAACTTACTGTCTTAGAGCCTGGAAAAATGTATTTTTCTTCCTTGCTTTATGCTCTGAAAGCTTTTCCACATCTCTGTCACTAGAGGGCAGTGTTGCACTGTGTGGAATAAATACTGTGCCTGAGGATTCAGCTTTAATTCACTGACCCCAAAGTCACTGGACAAGTGGTCCCATCTCTTTTGCACCCCACCCCCGTCTCCCCTACCTCATCATTATTCTGGAAGGTGCTCAGATAAGGTTGCTTGAATTTTACTAGATGGCTACCATTCTCAACTGCTGTCTGTTAGGCATCGTGCCCAAGATTCTTTTCTCCCTTGCTGTGTTAACCCTTCCCTCCCCTTCTCTGTGAAGAAATCCGATTGTCCTTTTACAGAGAATAGGCACCTTCATATATTAAATAATATTCCTGAGATTACCCAGCTAGAAAGTGGCAGAGATAGGATTCAAACCCAGGTCAGCCTGACTCCAGTACCTGTGCTTTGACCCATACCCTGTAGGGCTTTTCTTGGTGTTATCTAAAACAGATCATTGCAAGAGAGCATATAGTCTGACAAGAAGCAGTCTTGTACTTGGAGATCAACCGTGAGAGGACTGCCATGTAATCGGTCTCATTCTCTCAATGGTGCCAAGGTCCACCTCATGGAAAATGAGGTGATTTGTTTTGTGAGCCTGACTACATTTCCATATGCTCAATTTGTCCTTTCAGAGGATCCAGGTGAAACTGGGATGCTCTGAGCCAGCACTGTCCAAGAAAAATACAAGTTGGGCTACAATTGAGAGCCTTGCCTATACTGTAAAATTTTCTAGTAGCCACATTAAGAAATACAAACCAGATGAAATTAATTTTAATTATGTATTTTAAGCCTAATATACCCACAATATTACTTCAACATGTATCCAGTATAAAATATTGAAATATTTTACATTCCTTCATACTAGTATTTTTGATGTGGTGGATATTTTATCCACACAGCACATCTCAATTTGGACTAGCTACCTGTTGGATGCTGGCTATTCACACATTCCTGGTGACTACCATTATGGACACTGCAGCTCTAGACTTATGTCTTTCACTTAATATCAGCTTTCCCTTTATACCCCTGGAGGAGGGGAGGGATAAGGGATGTCTGTAGGGTTGCCCACAGGTTATGGCATCTCTCACCAGGCTGATATATTGGGGAAATGCACAGCTGAGTTAATTCACCGAATTGTACAAGTCAATTGGGGAAGAGAACATCAGTCTGGTTTTGGAATTTTGTCCTTTTCTTCTCCATATTGCTGCCTCTTTGAATCTGAAGTTAGAATATTTTATTGCCCCTTGCATCCTTTCCCCCAAATTAATCCAAGCTGTCAGCAAGTTCAGGTTCTGCCAGTATCTGAATCAGAGGACTTTTAGGTTACCCGAAGCCTTGAAAAGCTAAGCATTCGAAGCGGGCATTTTTGTAGGATTTTTAGAATCACAGCAACCTTGATTGTGAAAGCTAATTCTTTCTTTAAAACAAAACAACTGAAAAGGAGACATCAGGAAAACCATTTGACTGATAGCTGGGGTCCCATAACACTTCAGCTTCCTGTCTTCCTGTTAGGCATCTGATTTCAGGGGCTCAATGGAAAGGGAGTCAAGATGCAAAAAGTATCCTGCTGATGTGTGTTCCCGGCACTAATGGACTTTGGCGCGGTGCCCTTTCAAAATGCCTGGGCACAGAGGGCGAGAGACTGTTGATGTTCTTCCAAACCTCATCTTGAATTATCAAACATTACTCTAATGTGGCTTTTACATTTCCAGAGGACTTTTTTTTTTTTCTGTGAGGAATAAATCATAACCTTGCGTTGTCCCCGTTTTACAAATGAGAAGACCAAGGAGACCAAGACTTGAAAAGTTATTGGACTTTGCTGATGCCATGGGTCAAAGTTCAGCAGACTCTGCATTACATTTTCCTCCTTCCAAGGCCTCTGGTTTTAGCCACGTACCTCTCAGCTAAAACATTTTGCCTAAAGTTTGCATGAGATTATTGGCACCAGCTCTTAAAGCAAATATTTATGTTGTTCTCTGACACAAACCATTGCAGGTTGTGGTTTCATTGAAATGAAAGGTTTCTGGCCCAACTGCAAACTTATCATTTGTGAAATGAATGGTTGGGTTCTCACTGTGGGGCCAGAGAACCTATGGGGACTCTTTATGGAAATACCCATTTAATATGTATTAAATGTCTACTGTGCATCCAACATTGCTAGGTTCTTACAGACCAAGTTCTTGGAGGGGAGGAACTATGGTTTGTTCCTCTTTACATTCCCAGTGTCCAGCATAGCACATAGACCATGGTAGGTGCCCAGAAAGTTTGTTGAACGAACAAGAAGCAGAGAGAGAGTAGTACCTGCTTTCCAGGGACTTATGATTGCTCAAGATCCAAAGGAATGCCCTACAAATGTGGTCCTTCTAGACTGGAAGCACATTAGGACCTTGAGTATTTTTAAGCTCACTTCTACTATGAATTTGGCCACTGAAACAGACTCTGGTTCACAGCCACTTCTTGTACAAAATGGCAGGGTGTTACCAAACACCTAAAATTGACTGGGTCTCTGTTTTAACTCTTTGGTGTGTTAAAATAATTCTCATGTTCACAAGAGGAGGGGGAGGTAAAATGGTTATGAATAATGTTAATGTTGAGACAGATATTTTATGTAGCCTGATAAGTGAGTAAACAGAAAATTAAAAAACGAATGTGACATGTACTGAGCAACTAGCTATTTGCAGTTGAAACCTGAAGCATGGACAGTTGTGCTTGGACTCAGAGGTTCTTGAAACTAGAGAAAGGAATTGACTGGATTCCAAAATAAACTGAGAAATATGAATTATTAATGGTGCTGTCAGAGTTGTAACTGACATCTATAGAAACCAACTTTAATGTCAATGTTTTCAGCTTTAACTTCAATGTTTTAAGGCTAGTGTTGGGTTTGGAAAATATTTACTCTGGCAACCGCCTGTTTTACTGTTAAATAATCTACATATTGTTAAGTGATCTGTTCATTTGGATATTTCTTCTAGGTCTTTTTGGAGAAGGACTTTAGTTCATCAGAGTTTTTGCTGATGCAGCAAAGCCATGGGTGGGATCCTTGTTTGGGGTGCATTTGTAGACCTTCCCCCTTAGCCACCAACTTTACGTTGCCTGGTCCAGCCATGTGGCTGGAAAGTAAGGCATGGTGTTTGTATCTAGTTGGAGCGTGTGTGTAAAAACAATTAGAAGACCACAGTTCATTCTGTGATTCTTACCGATACGGAGTGCAGAGAAAGGACTAGAGCTGCCAGGGCACTCGGTCTTGAAGTACACTCTGAAATAACCCTTGAATGTTGGTTTAATTGGATGCAGAGAAGAGAAAGAACATAGCAGGTGAGGAGAATAAATTCCATGAGGGAAAAATGTAGGGATGGGCCTGGTGTTGGAAGAGAAGATAAGCACAGCATGTTAATACTGTCAAGAAGGAGATATAATGAGACCGCATGAAGGAGGAACTTATCACAACCTTCTTGGTTTAGATTTTTATTTTGTATCCAAACTTTGTGTAATCTCACAAGGGAGAAATGACCTGAAAGCCTTCTTCTTAAAGTACAGGTTTTACTGCAGCTTTCACTGGGGAGGGTGAAGAGATTGGAGTAAAAGAGACTTCCTTGGAAGTTTCTGTAATAATTCAGAAATTCATGTTGACATCACAGTAGAGTAGAAAGGGTGAATCGGACAAACATGATAGGAACAGACAGGCCTTAGAAGACTGAAAATGGGGAAGAGTAATCAGTTCAACACAGAGTTTTAAGGACTTAATTATTTCTTTGGTAGGAGATTGGAATCACTGACAGAAATAGGGCAATTTAGAAAAAAAGCTCATTTTTTCTGGTTAGGGTGGTAGAAAGTTTTGTTTTGTTGGCATTTTCAAGGAGTGGTCTGTTGTATAACAAATGCCAGCTGAGCACAGTGGCTCATGCCTATAATCCAAGCACTTTGGGAGGCTGTGTGGGCAGATCACCTGAGGCCAGGAGTTCGAGACCACCCTGGCCAACATGGTGAAATACCATCTCTACAAAAAATACAAAAATTAGCCGGGCTTGGTAGCAGACACCTGTAATCCCATCTATTTGGGAGGCTGAGGCATGAGAATTGCTTGAAGGCAGAGGTTGCAGTGAACTGGGATTGCAACTGCCTTCCAGCCTGGGTGGCAGAGTAAGACTGTGTCACAAACAAGCAAACAAACAAACAAACAAAACCTACAAATGCTCTCTAAGTGTAGAAAACATAAGAAGATGCTTATGTTAATCAGGAGAAAAACCAGGATCTAAACTTGTTAGATCCTGGTTTTAGATATATAAAAACTACATAGGGAAAAACTGTCGGAATTGTTAAGAGATTAACTTCGAGAGTATGGAGGGGTGTGTGTGTGTGTTTTAAAGAGACATGGTCTTGCTCTGTTCCCCAGGCTGTAGTGCGGTGGCAGAACCTTGGCTCACTGCACCCTGAACCTCTGGACTCAAGAGATTCTCCCACCCCAGCCTCCTGAATAGCTGGGACTACAGGTGCACCACCATGCCCAGATAATTTTTGTATTTTTTGTAGAGATGGGGTCTTGTAATCTTTCCCAGACTGGTTTCAAACTCCTGGGCTCAAGTGATCCTCCAACCTTGGCCTCCCAAAGTGCTGGGATTATAGGCATGAACCACTGTACCTGGCCCAGAGGGGGTTTTTGAATAATGTTTTCCTACTTCTCATGGTGTTCTAGCATCTTAATATAAGTAAGTTACCACTATTACGAATGACAAAAACAATGTTAACAAAACAAGCTAACTAGATACCTTCTGCTTTTTAGAATACTCTATTTCAGAAACTAATTTTTATCTCCCCCTACAGTTTGAAAATCTGAACACAGTTGCTGAGTGTTTGTTTTCTCTGGTCAACGGTGATGACATGTTTGCAACCTTTGCCCAAATCCAGCAGAAGAGCATCTTGGTGTGGCTGTTCAGTCGTCTGTATTTATATTCCTTCATCAGCCTTTTCATATATATGATTCTCAGCCTTTTTATTGCACTTATTACAGATTCTTATGACACCATTAAGGTAAGTAATTATCAATATTTGCAGCCAAAAAAATCACTGTAAATTCTGTATAGATTATAGGAAAATACCACATTTTAAAAACTTAAAATATTACAGTTCAGATTTTGAGGTTTTATGGACAAACTTTTTAGACACTGGAGATGAGTTTTAGGACATCGTCCCTGTTACCCACAGCAGGGTGGATTGGTTTGGAGGGGTGGTGGGAAAGAAAAGGGAAATGGAGTCAGGATGGGTTGAATGGGGTAAGTCAGGTAGTCGGGCTGCTGGTCTTAGCCCTGACGGATTATACCTGCCAGTGTGGCTGCCTGGAACTTAGGATTGAGTCATAAGTTTCAGGGATGAGAGGTGACTGGCATCCTGACAACTCTCAGATGTTGCTACAAATCACACTGGATAATACAGCTACTGGCATGGTGCAGGCTTCCTTTAAATTATGAAAACTAAGGCTTTTGTGACTGTTTAGCTTCCTACTTTCTTAAGCTACCTGATGGATTCTGTATCCTTTCAAACTGAGCCCATTTAACTGATTTGTGACTTGAAGGAAGTTCACTTCCTTGGGTGCTGGTACGTTCTTCACAGCAGATGGTCATGCTTAGAAAATCCTGCTTCAGGGTCAGTGACTGAAAAACCAGGGATGCCATGCCAGTGCCTTTGTCAGGGCTGTTTTCTGCTTAACCACTTTCTCAGAATAACGCAGAAGAAAGCCAGTCCATTACCTCTTGAGTGTGTGGGGAGATAAGTAAGTGTTCAGGTGGGAATGGTAGTTGGCTCTCACATCAGGGCTTGCATGGAGAAGGAAGAGGTGCACACTCCTGCCACAGAGGTGCATGTCTTTGATGTGGCAGTGTCCCTGCATGGTGGGGGCCAAGCCTCAATGTTAAAGTGAGTTGTCTCATTAAGCATGAAGGGAGGGAGTCTTTGTGTCTGCATGGAAAAAATCTGTCTTCTGTTCCACTAGGTGACCAACTTCCATAAAAGTAGAGGAAATAATGATTATTTCCCAAGCAGAGCCTACATTGCCGATGTGTGTGTGTAGTGGGAGGTCTTATCTAGTCTTGCTGTTAGCATTAAAGATTTAGACTTTTTTTTTTTTTTTTTTTTTTAAAGATAGAGGGTCTTGCTCTGTTGCCCAAGCTGGAGGACAGTGGTATGATCCTACCTCATTATAGCCTCCAAGTCCTGGGCTCAGTCGATCCTCCTGCCTCAGCCTCCAGAGTAGCTGGGACTACAGGTGCACACCACCATGGCCAGATAATTTTTGTATTTTTTGTAGAGATGGGGTCTCACCATCTTGCCCAGGCTGGTCTCAAACTCCTGGGCTCAAGTGATCCTCCTTGGTCTCCCAAAGTGCTGGGATTACAGGCATGAGCCATCGTACCCAGACTAAACATTTGACTTTTGATTATTTCCTTCATTACCATTTTTTTTTGACAAACCTCTCCCTGGCTCTCCTCTGCTTTCTTTCTGAAGTTTTTCTTTGGATTGTTCTCTGTTCCCACAGTGGCCCTGGCTTGGTGTTCTGGGACTGACAGATTGATTCATCATTGTTAACATCAGTTCTTGGATCTGAGCTAGCAATGTGGGAGAGTTTTATTTTAGCAAAGGTGGACTTGGTTTGTTGACAAAAGAGCAATTTCTCATGCTTTATAAATAAGGTAACAACATTGTATACTTTCTAAAGAAATTCCAACAGAATGGGTTTCCTGAAACGGATTTGCAGGAATTCCTGAAGGAATGCAGTAGCAAAGAAGAGTATCAGAAAGAGTCCTCAGCCTTCCTGTCCTGCATCTGCTGTCGGAGGAGGTCAGTATCATGTTTATTTGCCATGTTCCTGAGATGGGCTGCTCTGTTGCCTTAAGAAAGAGCCCCTCCAAGATTACCATTACATTCAGAGATCAGCTTCTCATGGGAAATAATTCACCTTTCTTTTCTTTCCTCCCACTGAAACTGGCTTTAGAAATGAATTATTTCTTCTAAAACAGGGTTATGTAGAAAGCTACATGACGTGATTGGAATCTCTTAGGAATACTATGAAACTCTTAAGAGAAGGCATAAATTATGTCCTTAAAGTCAAGAGGCTGAACTCTTAAGTGGACCAAGTAGAGGTCAAAGCTCTTATTTTTAGAGGTGGAATTCTGGGAATGTCAGAGTCGTTTTCCCTTTTCACAGTATGTGGTACAAGCAACCTTTCTTGATCAGAGCAGGAAACCTCTTTGCAAGGAGGCCGTCCAAGTGCTTGCTTAGCAGTAAAACACCGGTAGCTCTTCCTTGCCCCACTGTGCTTTGCCTGCTGTTCGTCAGGACATGTAGGGAAATGGTCTAGACTTCAGTGGACAAAGCATATTACATAGTGATTTGTGGACTAGAATGGGGTCATGTGAAGACAAATTTTTTTTAATGTGCCTGTGTTTGCTTTCATCTGAAGTCAGGGGTGCCAGTTTGTAACTAAAAGTATACTCTACACATGTTTTTTCTTTTTGGAAGGACTCTCTAACCCAAATTCCTG
Source organism: Rhinopithecus roxellana (assembly GCF_007565055.1). Classification (NCBI taxonomy): domain Eukaryota; kingdom Metazoa; phylum Chordata; class Mammalia; order Primates; family Cercopithecidae; genus Rhinopithecus; species Rhinopithecus roxellana. The sequence goes on along the minus strand of NC_044560.1, from coordinate 66,919,989 downwards.
AAGAAAGCTAGGAGAACATAATTGCTATTTAAAACCACAGGATGCATTTTTCTGTTAATCAATTCATACAGCATCTTGGGACTTACAATGATATGACTGAGCAGATCCAGAGAATGTCTGGTAAATAGAAAATGAGATCTGAGAAGAGTTGTTTTCAGAATCACACCTTTTTTTCTCAGAGCATTAAATTGTTGCTATGAAAGCTGGGATAAAGGAAATTAATTTTCTTAATAGGCAGCTGCCTCCTAAGAGGCACCATGTATAAGGAAAGTCTCTCAAAATCTCTTTTTTTACTATAAGGGGGAAAAACTTCATTGGAAAATGTAGTCATGAATTCTAAAAAGTAAATGATAGGTCTTTGGTGTTTGGACCTTGGTTTGTGCCACACAAAGTCCTGGGAGGTTGTTAAATGTTTCATCGTGCAGCCCAATGGAACAAGTGAAAGATTTAAGGCGTGGACCCCAAGATGTTTGGGTAAGATTGGGTGTGAGTGGTGAGACGCAAGGAGCAACAGCAGCAGACTGTTTGCCCTAAGGTATGCTGAGGGTTGTTGAGAAGATGCATGGTGAGACGGAGCGTCTGCCCCTCATGAAGAGTGAAAGAATTCGAGGGAACAAGAGAATCTACCAAGGAGATCAACTAAAGAACTAGGATGATGAAAGTTTTGAAAAAGAGGATATCAAAAAATAAAGACAGGTAGCTGTAACTATGTTTGGCCAAACGATGACCCCGAGTGAAGTCAGCTATAGCAATTTCAGTGGAATCATCAGACCAAAGCCTAAATCCCAGGGTGCTCTTATGGACCCTGCAGAGTGAATGAAGGGCCTAGGCCCTGATGGAAGGAAATGGATTGTAATGAGGCCTTGAGAACAAGTGATGGCTTTGACTCCATCTAAAATTAAGTATAGCTTGATGTGTTTAAAAGCTAGGAATGGGGCTGGTTATGGTGGCTCATGCCTGTAATGCCAGCACTTTGGGAGGCCAGGGCAGAAGGATCACTTGAACCCAGGATTTTGAGACCAGCATGGGCAATGTAGTGAGACCCTGACTCTTAAAAAATAAAATAAAAGCTAGGAACAGGAGAATGGACTAAAATCGAGGAAGGCTGTGAATGGAGGCTAAAGATGAACATAAAGATTCAGCTCTGCAAAGATTGGTTTCTGTCTGGTGATACCATGACAGGTGATACCTGCTATCCCAATGCTGCTTCCTGCAGAGCATGGCTGTGGTCACTCTTCAACAAATCAGTCCAACAACCAGCACACATTTGATTCTCCTTTGAGTTTTTGACAGAGCCTCTAGCCTGAGCATCAGAACACCTGGGTTTTCATTTTGGACACTGCCATTAACCAAGTGTGTCCTGTGACCTCTCCTAAACCTCTTGGATGGATCAGATGACCTCTGAAACCTCTTCCAGTTCTAAAGTGATGTGGTTCTTTGGAGAGAGATGCTTGGTTGAAGAGACGCAGAGTTAACCTTTACCTTCCTCTATTGCAGTGAAGGAGGAAAATTGACTGTTCTAGTAATTGGTAAGGCCTTGTTAGCGAAGGGACACAGAGGTTCTTTTTTTTTTTTCCAGAAACAAACTAATTTATTTATTGAGTAAAACATAAATGTGAATGTGACATATGTTTTTCTTTTTTAAAATTTTACTTTAAGTTCTGGGATACATGTGCTGAATGTGCAGGTTACATAGGTATACATGTGCCATGGTGGTTTGCTGCACCTATCAACCCATCATCGAGGTTTTCAGCTCTGCATACATTAGGTATTTGTCCTAATGCTTTCCCTCCCCTTTCCCCCCACCCCTCAACAAGTCCCAGTGTGCGATGTTCACCTCCCTGGGGGCATGGAAGTTCTTAAGAGACAGGTGACTCCTCACAGTGTTTCCAGAAGCATCTGATCAAACCTCAAACAGTGGACATTGCCCTTCTTTATTTGTTTACTTATTTATTCTGAACGTTGGTAAATAATCAGAACACCTTGCCTGTCTTAATTTTTCATCCTCTTATATGTTTCACTCAACATGTCCATAATCTATGTGGGCCTAGAATATAGAGTATTCCTACTGCTCCTCAAAGATTTTAAATTATTCTGTCTTTTCTCTTTTCTTCTTTCCCTTTCTGTTATAGGAAAATAAGTGATGATCACTTGATACCTATTAACTAAAGTTCTTCTGCTAAAGATGATTAAAGTTCAGGCATCCTTATCCAGCAGCTGGACAGAGGAACCCCAAATGACTTGGACCAGCAGTTCCAAAATGACTCTCTTATTTACTTGTGGAGTGGGAAAAAGGACTAATGGTTAGCCAGCTGGCCATGACTGAAATTCCAGCTTTACTTTTTATAAACTTGAATGATAAAGAATAGACCACAGGCTACTACTGGGCATTAGTGCAATTGAACAGTGAAAATAAAAATCTCTATTAGTCTGTTAATTTATGACATGATCTCAGAATGGAAAAATATCACATTTCAGAGTGTGCAAAATAGTCTTTAAAGCCATGTATTTAAATATGTGTGTTTATTGTCAAATAAGGGTTTGTTTTAAAGGTGATTCCTGGTTTGAAGACATTTGTTAATTCATGGTCTGTATAGAAATGAAGTTGGTTGCAGTACCAATCTACAGAGTCCAAGCTGGCAAACTACTAAGCTATTTAAAGATCACCCTTGGCCTGGCACAGTGACTCACACCTGTAATCCCAGCACTTTGGGAGGCCCAAGCAGGCAGACCACTTGAGCTCAGGAACTTGAGACGAGCCTGCACAACGTGGCAAAAACCCATCTCTACAAAAAATACAAAAATTAGCTGGGCATGATGGCAGGCATCTGTAGTCCCAGCTATTTGGGAAGCTGAAGTGGGAGGATCACCTGAGCCCTGGAGGTGGAGGATGCCATGAGCCGTGATCATGCCATTATACTCCAGCCTGGGTAACAGACTGAGACCCTGTCTCAAAAAAAAAAAAAAAAAAGATCACCCTTAAATCAACAAAAAGACCTCATGCTCATGCAGTGGACATTTCTTGGCCTGTTTTCCTGTGGGTTTTTCTTCAGCATGATATGAAGCAACTGTTGGCATAGCCAGTGGGATGAATAAGAAATGGAATCATTTCTCTGCCTCGTCACTTGTGCTAATGGTCGGCTGTACACACATGATGTGTGGAAGTGACCTGTATCTGTGGTCACTCATTTTAACAATTGACCTCTGCTGTGTTGGTCGTTTACCTTTGTCTAGCAAAGAAATACGGTATATTTTCTCTAAATAAATTTATTTTTATCATTCCATATGGCACTCTTACTACTTTATGCATTGTCTCTAAACAACTACCTAGTGAAACATTCAGATCACATCTCTCTTAAGCACTTGGTCTCCAAAAGGGATTTCCCAATTGCTTAAAAGCAGTGAAGGACACACAGGGGCTAGGATATAGAAGTTATTCAATAAATATTTATGATGATAGCTTGAGAGATGAAGATCACTTCAGGCATAGACTTATTTCATACTTGAGCTATCTCAGTGGTCAACTATTTTAAAGTTACCGGTGAAGAGGAGGATTTGAATTAAGCAGGACCCACTCTCCTTCCAGGGCTCTTCCTCTTTCTCCTTGGCCTCAGTCGCCCTCCCCACAATCCCCTACCCAATTTTCCTTCTCATGTCACCTTCCTCCTCCTTGCTCTGACTCCATCTTCATATGCCTGCACCAAATCTAGGCAGGGAAAATCATGCAGTTAATACTATTAAAGTTATTAAGAGAGTAGATGACTCATGTCTACACACAGGATACTTTGCTAAAATTATCATTTTAAACTTTCTTTTTTACAAAATATGTGAAGAGTTATGTTTGATTTTTAAACTAAGACACCATTAAACTGGTGGTTCTGGGGTCATTTGCCTGAATCAGAGACGTAATTTGACCACTTGTTAACTTCTGAGTATATTGTCATATACTTAGTTTTGTCTCTGAAAAGAATTGCTCATTTTTTTTTCTTTTTATTTATTTATTTTTTTAGACAGATTCTTGCGCTGTTGCCATGCTGGAGTGCCGTAGCATGATCTTGGCTCACTGCATCCTTCACCTCCCAGGTTCGAGCGATTCCCCTGCCTCAGCCTCCCGAGTAGCTGGGACTATAGGCATGTGCCACCACACCCGGCTAATTTTTGTATTTTTTTTAGTAGAGATGGGGTTTCACCATGCCGGCCCAAATGGTCTTGATCTCCTCACCTCGTGATCCACCTGCCGTGGCCTTGCCAAAGTGTTGGGATTACAGATGTGAGCCACCGTGGCTGGCCCAAGAATTGCTATTAACATGGTGAAACCCCATCTCTACTAAAAATACAAAAATTAGCTGGGTGTGATGGCAGGCGCTTGTATTCCCAGATACTCGGGAGGCTGAGGCAGGAAAATTGCTTGAATCCGGGAGGCGGAGGTTGCAGTGAGCCAAGATCCCGCCACTGCACTCTAGTCTGGGTGACAAAGCAAGACTCGGTCTCAGGAAAAAAGAAAAAAACCCTTTAACTTATTCTGCAGCTGTGACTGCTATTTGAATAGAAGATTAATGATGGGTTTTCATGCTCATATTATTCTTCTATTGGCTTTCATGTTTTCTTTTATTTCTTTTCCCTCCAGCTGGACAAAACAGTTATAGAAAGAAAAATGTTTTTCAGGGTTAGTTCACATCTATAGAAACATGGTTTTCTCCCTTTTTAATGTTAAACAAGTGTCACTTTACCAACTGTATTGTCTATTTGGATTTTATTGAACAATGTTGTCTCATAATTCTGCTAATAGATGCATCTGGGATAAATCATTTTCTCTCTTATCACAGGCCTCCACTTAGAGAGTTCCCTGTGAAAGTTAGGAGACACATTCTTTCTGCCTACTGGTTTCATTCTGGGATCTCCAACCCTTGAATTTAACTGCTTGGCTTGTGGTGACACAGTCAAAACCATATGCAACATTTTAAAGCTTTTTCACTTGGGCTGGGAGTAGAGAGTGTGTGCATAAGAGCCATCTAGACAGACTTGAGTTAAAATTCCAGGTTAACCTAACTTTAAGACCCTGAACAAGTTGCTTTCTTCCTGTAAGTGATGATAAACCTCAACCAAGACTGGCACTTAAGTCGCATAATTTATGCAGAACCTGGTATTGAATTCATTCCTGAGCTGTTATTTCCTTTTGATTCTCTACCATGTTTGCAATAGTTTCCATAGGACCATGGAATAATGCAGACACAACTTTGCTTCTGCAACCTGTCTGCCTCAGCTGTCCTCTTCCTACTGCTACCCAAGTCTCCTTGGATAGGTCACACCATGCATCGATTTCCTCATCCATAAAATCGGGGGATTATGAGGATTAAATGAGTCAAATGTAAAGTATATAGAATAGGGTGTGACTCCTAAATGCTCAGTGACTATTAGCTCTTCAAAAACAAAAAAAATGTCTTACTAACGTGGTCTACAAATGTACAAATCTATTCATCTGGGCCAGCCAGGAAGATTTTTATTTTATAATGAGCTCACCACACACTTCTGGTGGACTTTGTTCTAATTAGAACTTTTAGTGTGCAAAAGTCCCCCATCTAGCCCTGTCCTGGAAGCAATGATCAGTTCAGTTCTAAGAAGCTCACACCTAGCTATACAGGAGCAGCAAGGAGAAGCAGCCTAAACGGCTGGGACACAGCTGTCAGTCCTGATGGAAGAGAAAAGGTCCGGGAGGTGCACAAGCTGTCACAAAGCCTCAGTCCTTCACCCCGGTGAGACCCTCAGTCCTCTACTAGGACTACCCCCTTAACCACACTTGTCAGAATGTATGAAATTCAGGCCCACTTGCTTCTCAACCCATTGATGATTCAAAGTGGTGAATGCAAAAGAGTGAGAGAGAGTAGTTAGGAAAAGCTCTTCGTGTGATTTGAAGCACTGTCCCCTACTCCTGCTGAGGACCTACACTCCAACAATTGTAAGAAGGGTACACTGATCCAGTGGAAACCCAGGCTTGGAATCTTGGGTTTACGAAAAGCACAACAGCCCAGCCTTTTAATCTAGGAGTAGCCAGTCACCCTCTTGTCCCTGTGGACCTTCATGTAAAAATAGTCCAGCACGGTATTGATGTTCAGGGGCCTTTCTAAAGTAACTGGGAAGGTATATTCAATAAACTACCACCATGGTCTTGGCCACAGAGTTGTTTCCTGACAATATCAAGAGCTGTGATGCTTACAGGTATGATTCCAGATACCTGAACAATTCACTTGTGACAGCCACATATTGCAGTTAACATTAGATGAATAGACCTCATTTTACTGCTAATCAGTTCCATCTTTATTTTCTTGCAACTTGGACAAATTTTATTTTGCTTTGCTTCACTTGAAGTTTGAACATTTTAACCATGTAGTCCCTCCTCGTTCACAGAGAATATGTTTCAGGACCCCCAGTAGCGGCCCAAAACCCCAAACAGTACTGCATCCCATACAGGTTGAGCATCCCTAATTCGAAAATCCAAAAGCTGAAATGCTCCAAAATCTGAAACTTTTGCTGACATGACTCCACAAGTGGAAAGCTTCACAGCTGACATCATGTGATGGGTTGCAGTCAAAACTTTGTTTCATACATGAAATTATTTAAAATATTGTATGAAATTACCTTTAAGCTATGTATACAAGGTATATATGAAACATAAATGAATTTCATGTTTAGACTTGGATCCCACCCCCAAGATATCTCATTATATATATGTTAATATTTCAAAAGCTGAAAAATTCAAAAGCTGGAACACTTCTGGTCCCAAGCATTTTGGATAAGGGATACTCAACCTTTATATATTGTGTTTTTTCCTATACATACATACCTATGATAAAGTGTAATTTATAAATCAGGCACAGTAAGAGGTTAACAACAATAACAATAAAATAGAACAATTATAATAACAATATACTGTATTAATGATAATAAAATAGAACAATTATAATATACTGTATTAATAAAATAGAACAATTATAACAACACTATACTGTAATTAAAGTTATAAGAATGTGGTCTCACAGAATATTCCTACTATACTGTATTCACCCTTCTTATGATGTGAAATGATAAAATGTGTATGTGATGAAGTGAGGTGGGTGACACAGGCATTGTGATATAACATTAGGCCACTACTGACCTTCCAATGATACGTCAGAAGGGGGTCCCAGATCATTGAGCCATGGTGATTTCAACAGTTAGATGTCAGAAGCAGACGATGTTGATGAGGAGCATCTCAGCATGGACACACTGGGCAAAGGGAGGATGCACGTGCCAGGATGGATGGGATGGGACACAGGAGATTTCATGACACCACTCCGAATGGCAAGCAATTTAAAGCTTATCAAGTATTTATTTCTGGAATTTTCCATTCAATATTTTCAGACCGTGGTTGATCCCTAGTAACTGAAACCACAGAAAGTGGATAAGAGTGGCCTACTATATTGCAATGAGGTTGAGTCTTTCTCTATCAAATAGCTAGAATTTCACACAGTTCGTAAAGCATGCATGAAGTAGCTCTTGCATGAGGAATGATGAGGACCTTACAGGCTAAACCCTAAGCACAGCATTCTGGTATCAGGCACTTGAGGAAGGACAAGAGGCACAGGAACAAGAAACCACTGGTCCTGTGTCTTGTTGCAGGTGTTGACTGAGCACCTCTACTTTTCCTTCTTACACGTGAGATGCTTCAGGCTCTGGATACTGCTGACATGCAGAGCCAGCTTTGTCGCTGTGTAATCCATACATTCTCAAAGAACCTTGTGCTTGGCTTAATGGTCCTCCATCAGTCTTGAAATTCTTAATATTTCTTGAACAAGGGACCCCACATTTTCGTTTTTCAGTAGGCCGCACAAGTTATGTAGCTAATCTTGATGATAGGATTATATAACTCAATGATTAAAGCATGGTTTTTTTAAAAAAAGGCTAGGAACCCAGGAATGTACTTTTAAATTTAATACATTTAATAAAAGAAAAGCATGAACCTGAATTGGAATTGCTTTTTGAAAAAACAGACTTTTTTAAGAGCAATTTTTGGTTTACAGCAAAATTGAGAGGCAGGTACAGAGAGTTCTCATATCCCTCCTGCCCACACATGTGTACAGCCTCTGCCATTATCATCATCCCACACCAGAGTGGTATATTAGCTACAATCCAACCAATGAAGCTGCATTGGCACATCATTACCACCCAAAGTCCGTAGTTTACATTACGGTCATTCTTGGTATTGTACACTCTGGATTTGGACACATGTATAACATATATCCACCATTATAGTATCATACAGAGTCACTCCACTGCCCTACAAATCCTCTCCTCTGCCTAGCCATTCCTCCCTCACCACCACCCCACACCTGAACTCCTGGCAACCACTGGTCTTTTTACTGTCCCTGTAGTTTTCCCTTTTCCAGAATGTCATATATTTGAAATCCTATAGTATGTCACCTCTCCAGAGAGCCTTCTTTCACTTAGTGATATCATTTAAGTTTCTGCCACGTCTATTCATGGATTTGCTTTTTAACAGGCATTTGGGTACACCGTTTTCCTCTGTCCTCACAAATAAGTGGCTGTGGAGCCACTTCCTGCCTTACAAAGATGGAGATTAAACTTCTGTGTTTGGTGATATTGATCAAGGTTCCCACATTGTGCCTGAAGGCTGGGTGCTGAGCTGCTCTCCTTTGTCCCATGCCCCACCCTCCACCAGTGAAAACTCTCATTTTCTGGCTTTCCATTTAATGTTTTACCCTTAATGGAGACTTGGTTTAGAGTGGTTCAAATTCTAATCTCAAGCATGTTTGCCCAGTTGCCATATGACCCCCAGCCTTGTTAGGAAAAACTACAACTCATGATTGTTTTATTATGGGCTCATTTACAGCAAGTGCTACTGCAAACCAGTGCATGAAAAAGATGGCAAATGTTTCTCTTGCCATCTGTCTCTGCCAGAGAACCAGGGAGTGAACATGAAGCTAAACGAGTTACAGACAATCATTTCCACACCACCTTACATAACAAGGACAGCAAAACTTTGACTTCTTAAAGACCTCCGGGAGCTATTGGCTATAGTGAATGGGGGAGAGAATTTATTAGGGTGATGTATGTTTCTTAGTTTCTAATGATACATAAATTATCCCATGAGCCATAATACATATGGCTTAAAGAGAATTTTAAATGAAAGCAATTTTTTTTTCTAGCACCACTAATTGCCTAGCAGCAGTAAATTACTCATTCCCCATGGCCTATGGGCTGTGGTCATTACTCTCTCCTCGAGGTTGAGCAGATGTCCCCCAAGAGGAACGTTTGCTCTGAAAAAGTGAATTTACATCCTCACTTGTGAGCCCGCCATGCTAGGTCTACAGAGGGAGCAGGAATTAATCATGCCTTTCGGACATAGCACTGTGTTTGTGCCCTCCAACATGTGTTATTTATGATAGCAGGACAGTGGGTTGAGGCTTAGCTCTTGGTTTGCCTTTGAGGGAAAATCAGAGTGCTGCTATCAATAATTAATCTCCTCTGGCTGGTTGGGGGGAAGGGAGGCACGGTTTGAAAGATAGACTTAGCTAATAAGCATGGAAGTTTCCTAGGTGACAAGTTAAACAAGGGAAGTGATAAGCATCATTAGTTTTGGGAAACACTAGATAACTACATGATACGTAGAAGGAAAATGATGGTGCTATCAAAGACTATTAATTCAGCACATTTTTGTTGATTTCCACTACTGTGATAAGTACTAAGGATGCAGGGAATGAATGAGAAGATTTCTGCCCTCACCAAGTTTGATGTCTAGTGGGAGAGAGAATCACAGAAAAAAACAAAGATAATACAAGGTAAGCCCAAGGTACTATATGAGAGCAGAATGGAGACAGCTTCTGCCTGCCTGTTGAGGAGACTAGACAATGCTAGAGCTTAGATTTGAAGAATATGTTGTATTTGACCAGATGGCCATGGTGTGGGATGGAGAAAGGACTTTCTGGATGAGGGTAACAATGGCAAAGGCCTGGACATCAGAGAACCTGGTCAGTTAGGAAAACAATGCTTTGGCATGGTCAGCGTATAGGCTGTATACAGGGGAAAATGATAGAAGACAGGACTAGAGAAGGGATGAGGCAAGGCCACAGGAGTATGTATGCCTTGGGAGGGAGGGCTTTAGACCTGAGAACTGCACGACCAAAGAGGGCAGAACTGTGGAGGATGGGTTGAGGTGGAGGGAGGCAAGCAGGGAAATCAGTCACAAAGCTGCTGCAATCATCCAGATTAAAGAGAGAGAGAGAAATGCCATTATGCTGTAATTAAACACAATCACAAACACAACGAGAAATTTGCCTTAAAATTATCTCTCAGAAATAATTGGTGTGTGTGTGTGTGTGTGTGTGTATATATAAATAATGTATTATATATTATATGTGTATGTACTATATATGCATATGTATATGTGTGTGTGTATATATATGTTTTATCTTTCTGTATATACTGTTATCCCCTGGTATCCATGGAGGATTGATTCCAGGACTCCTGTGGAAACCAAAATCCAAGAATATTTAAGTCCCTAATATAAAATATTTGCACCTAACCTACACATATTTTCTCATATACTTTAAACCATCTCTAGATGACTTATAATACCTAATATAATGTAAATGTTAAGTGAATAGTTGTTATACTGTATTCAGGCAATAATGACAAGGAAAAAATTCTCTACCTGTTTGGTACAGATGCAACCATGCATTTTTTTCTGTTGGGTGAATTCACAGATATGGAACCCATGGATCTGGAGGATCAACTGTATATTTTTGTTTCTCACAAGACTTTTATGCTAATTACCCTGTCATTTTCTTAAGGGTTCATGGTTTTGAACTATACATTTGGAGGGGAGGGTCTCCTTTCATAGCTTCTATTATTGGGAAATATATATTTGTTAGGATGAATGGGTTGAATGCATATTTCCATCACATGCATATTGCTGCTTCTCACAATTTTAAGAAAAGAAGCTATCCAAGACTTTCTGTTTCTGCATCATCCCTTCCCCATTACCCCTATACCCACACACTCTGACACGCTCTGACCTTGGCCAGCAGCAGCTTTGTGTCTATTAAGATGTCAAGAGTTGGTGTCACCACTAACAAAATCTGTATTCTGTATTCTGATGCCTACAAACTGCATAGGGACTTTATAAGGACTCCATCCTACCCTCAGCCTCCCACCTGTGACCACAATCAAGATTTGGGAGTGGGATCACAAAGTCTTATGAGGCTGCCTGGGAAAGGAGGGTGTTGCAAGTAAATGCCAGGAGGTGCTTTGCCTCTGCTTCCCTTAGGCCAGGGCAGTGTGTGGGGGTGGGCATGAGGAGACTGAAGGGGAGGGGAAGGGAGAGTGAACTGATGGGAGGGACACTGAGATAGGATTGCTTTGTGCCCACTCCTACAACTGCCTTCATTTGGAAGGTAGTAGTAAATACAGTCATGTTGGAGGAATGTTTCTGGGCCAAGATAGACCGAGACTGGGGGAACAGGGCAAGGAGATTGGCATGGCCCCCATCTCACAAGAAGAAAAAATGGAGTTGTATAAATGCCTGAGTGCATGTGGTGCTGATGATCTGCCTCCTTCCATCCAGACCCTGCAGAGATGGTCAGCAGTGTGTTGAAACCAATGTCAGTGATGCTCCTTCTGACTCTACCAGCCCCAGCGACTGCACCCCATGAGGATTAGAGGTGGTAAGCTAATAACATTTCCTTAATTAAAACTCATTTATGCTGGAGGTTGCAATTTTTTGAATTTTTGCATGAGTGAAAAATCAGACCTTGGCAATGACCTTGAGCAGTAGGATATAAACAACTCCCACATGCTTAGTGTTCCAATAGTGGAACACTAGGCATAAGTAAGTTTAATGTATGGACCATATGGGGTGCAAGAACAGAAAAACATCCATCAGGAATTTCCTCATTTCCCCAAGCCAGGTCAGGAGAGCCAGGCTGGACGTTGGTGTTGAGGGAGAACACTCGCCGCCCTGTGAGAGAGTTACTATGAAGCAGGACACCCATCTCCAGCCCTGAGGGGCACAGAGGGCAGCCCAGCATAGACCCTGTAAGGTTCAGCTCTCGACAGCATGCTCACAGGGCTAAGCCACAGCCTTAAGGTGATCCACTCCAGCACAGTGACCTTGCATGACCAGTGAGGCACTATGAGGGGAAATCATCATTGTCCAAAGTCATTTCTGAACAATGAGCCACCAAGTCCTGGTTTGATCTCTGGGGAAAATGCATTGCAGTCTCAAGCCAGAATAACACAGAGATTGCTTCCTGTATCTTATCTCTTGACAGCCAAGTTTCTTGAACAGCTTTTAAGGAACCATAGTAACAGTTGGAGGAAGGGGTGAGTGGATCAGTGATGATCCTTCTACTAGACTTTTATCTCCCTTGCATAGATGGCTCCATGGTCCACCTGGAAAAAGTAAGCATAAGGAGAAAAGATGACAGGCAGATAGGGTTTTAACCTAGGTGATGGGCAGATAAGTTTAGGGTGAGGAGTTGACTAGCAATGACATGACTGCACCCCCCTCCCTCTTTTCTCCAGGATGAGGGAGGTTCTGACCTTTAGCCTTTATGCAAAATACTCTTGTCAAAGTTTCCACATTTATGTGATTGAGACAAAAGAGCCAACATTTATTATCCTACATTAAAACCGAAGCAACTAAATGGGATAAAACCCGCAGATATATATTTCTTCCCCATTGGCCTTTTCAAAAACGGCAATCAATTTTCACAGCAGGCAGCTTAGAAGGTCAAGTTACTGGGACAAAAATGGGTGAAAGCCAACTGAAACAGTATCATCCACCGGTGTCATCCACATAACTATTCAGCACCTTATGACCATGTAGCCAGATAAATTCCGATAGATTACAGATTTAAATGTGAAAAATTAAGCCTATAAAAGGACTAGAAAAAAAATACAGATAAATATTGATCTGATCTCAGAAGTCAAGAAGGGCTTTCTGAGTTTAAAGCTGCACAGGCTGGACCTGGTGGCTCACGCCTGTAATCCCAGCACTTTGGGAGGCTGAGGCGGGTGCATCACCTGAGGTCAAGAGTTAGAGACCAGCCTGGCCAACATGGCGAAACCCTATCTCTACTAAAAATACAAAAAAATTAGCCGGGCATGATGGCAGGAGCCTATAATCCCAGATACTCGGGACAGTGAGACAGGAAAATCGCATGAACCCGGGAGGCAGAAGTTGCATGGAGCCGAGATCGCTCCACTGCACTCCAGCCTGAGGGATGGGTGAGATTCCATCTCCGAAAAAAAAAAAAAAAAAAAAAAAAAAGCTGCACAAAACCGTAAAATAACCAAATATATTTTATTATATAAAAACAAAACATTTTAGAAAAGTAAGAATGTAAACACAATTTAAAAAGCACACTGAGAGGCTGGGTGTAGTATTTCATGCCTGTAATCCTAGCACTTTGGGAGGCTGAGGCAGGAGGATCATCTGAACTCATGAGTTCAAGACCACCCTGGGCAAGATGGTGAGACCCCTTCTCTACAAAAAAATAAAATAGAAATTAGCCAGGCATGGTGGTCCACACCTGTAATCCCAGCTACCGAGAGCTGTGACTGTGCCACTGAACTCCAGCCTGGCTGACAGAGTGAGATCTTGTCTCTTAAAATAAATACATACATAAAGCCAAAAAGCACACCAAGGAAAAAACCATTGTAGCATATATGGCTGGCTTAGTATGCTAACTATATTACTAGGCTGAGCACGGTGGCTCATGCCTGTAATCCCAGCATTTTGGGAGGCCAAGGCGGGCAGATCATGAGGTCAGGAGTTTGAGACCAGCCTGGCCAACATGGTGAAAACCCTTCTCTACTAAAAATACAACAATTAGCTGGGTGTGGTGGTGGGTGCCTGTAATCTCAGCTACTTGGGAGGCTGAGGCAGGAGAATTGCTTGAACCTGGGAGGCGGAGGTTGCAGTGAGCCAAGTTGGTGCCATTGCACTCCAGCCTGGGTGACAGAGCAAGAATCTATCTTGGAAAAAAAAAAAAAAAAAAGAACCATTACTAATTCCTAGAGCCCCCTCCACAAGGACTGTTTTCTGTCTCTGTAATTCATGTGCCTAGCAAGGTTCCTGGTGAATAGCAGGCAATCAACAAACAACATATTTTTTAAAAGCTATATTTGGTTGAATGTACACTATATCCATCTATTGTTGCCATTCATCTCAGCAAACATGCAGATTACATTAACAGGATCTCCATTTTACCAAAGAGAAAACTGAGCACAGAGTAAGTAGAGAAACTGGATTCAAATCCAAAGCTTCTGACTCCAAAGCCTTTCCCATTTTTCCCTTTCTGCTGCCTGCCTTCCAAATGAATGCTTATTGAATAGAACTGAATGGCAGAAAAAAATGTTTAGCCTACTTAATGAGAAATGTGACTTCTATTTTCAAACAACACCTTGTTAAGCAACATTCCTTGAACTCACATAATGCTGGTATTCAATGGAAAATAATTTTTACCTTGGTGGGGGAGTCGAAAACCCACAGAAGCTCCCAGCTCTAACACTAAATTGTTTAATGATTTAGACAAGTTGTTAAGCTGCTCTAAGTCTCAGAATCCTTATCTGTAATACAGGGATAATAAAATTGAGAGTGCAGAAAGGTTATGTAATTTGTCCAAGGTTACATAGTAGTAACCGCCTGAGTGGACAGCTTGTCTTTACAGCTGGGTAGTTCACAAGGTTGGTGTAATATCTATGAGTAAATGAATGTGAACAAGCTTCGAAAAGGATAAACTGGACCCATTGGGTTAATGGAGAGAAAACTTAAAGTAATAAGCCTGTTTTTTGTGCAAGAATTATGAACATTAGTTTGGTATGAACATTTCAAATGTCTGGGTGTGTTCTTCCTGACCTACTATCTATTTTTAAATTTCTATAGCTGAAAATATATACTAGTAGCTGATTATCCCCTCCTTTCTGCCCCCTTTACCGTAAACCAGTGTGGCAGTACTGATTAAGGAATCCAAGTCAGCTTGCCCACAATTATAATCTTATGTAACTAGCTTTTTTTAAAAAAAGATAATTGCATCCACTGGGGTGGCATTTCTGGCATGTGCAATAGTGAATCACCAAATCGTGATTTTTAAAAGATAGTTACCTCATAAAATCTGGACTCAGCACCTCTTTCATTTCACTGGCTAGAAACCAAGAGAGTCCGTGTTAATAACATGTCTTAATACCACTCATGTACTTTTCATGTCTCGATGCAGTATTTGATCATTGATGAAGTCAGCAGTTGGACATGCATCTCAATTACTGTACCTTTCAGAAGATGCCCTTCATATTCTTTCTCTAATTTAGAGAATTTATTTTATTAAACTATTCAAGAGAAGGTTGCATATACTACTATGAAAGGGGTATAATACAAACATTATAAGGCATAAAGGGCATAAAAGTCGCATAAATACGCAACTTCAGTGCATATTTCCTAAGAACAAGAATAATCTCTTATGTAATCACAACACAACATTCAAATTCAGGAACTTTAATGTTGATGCAATGCTTTCATCAAATCTGCAGCCCATAATCCAGCTCATCAATCGTCCCAACAATTCTCTTTATAGCATTCTTTCCCTGCTCACACAGGATCCAATCCAGGGTCACTATTGAATTTAGTTGTCACACCTCTTTTGTTTCCTTTCATCTGGAAGAGTCTCTCAGCCTTTCTTTGTCTTTCATGACAATGAGATTTTTGAAGAATACTGGTCATTATTTTATGGATAGCCCCTTAATCTGGATTGGTGTTTCCTCTTGATTAGATTCAGGATATGCATTTTCGGCTGGAATACCACAGAAGCAGTGTGGTGTCATATTATATCCAGAGATCCACGCACTGGTCTGCCCCTCATTAGTGACATTTATTTTCATCCCAGTCATGGTGTTGTCTGGCTTCTCCACTGCTGTGGTGGTTATAGAAATGCACTGCCCTGATCTCCTGTTATGAGGAGCGTAATTGATATGATGTCCTGGCTGATGCACTCAGACTCCTTCTGCATGGGGACCATGCTTCCCATTGACTTCTGGCCAATGGCTCTATTAGTGTCCCAATTACTTTATTTTATTTTATTTTATATTTTCTAACTCATGTCAGCCACCTCAAGAATTCAGAATAAGGCCCTGTGCAGTGGTTCACGCCTGTAATCCCAGAAATTTGGGAGGCTAAGGTGGGAGGATTGCTTGAGCTCAGGAGTTTTAGACTAGCCCAGGCAACAGGCAAAACCCCATCTCTACTAAAAGTACAAAAATTAGCCAGCTGTGGTGGTGCATGCCTGTAGTCCCAGCTCCTTGGGGGCTGAGGTGCTAGGATGGCTTGAGCAGGGGAAGTAGAGGCTGCAGTGAGCTGAGATCATGCCACTGCACTCCAGGCCGGGCAACAGAATGAGACCCTGTCTAAAACCATAGCAAGGCATGGCAAGACATTTTGGTCTCATGCTTGCAAGAGCTCCAAAACCCATTACTAAGAAAAAACATTTTTTACACTAAACACTTATACTGGGTTTTCTTCATTTTGGATATATATGTAGCATGTTCAGTGATAGAAAGGTGAATGGTGAGAACTCTTTTACCATTACTATTTACTTATGTAAATGTATAAATGATGGTAGTTACACTAGTTAGACAAAGTGTACAATAAGTGAAATATAACAGGCATGTTTAAGAAGTGGTGGGTAAAGCTTTTAATACTAGCAATCCAGCATAGGAGCATGGGTTCAAAATAAGAATAACAACACACATTTACATAGTACTAAAAGGTTTGTGAAGGGCTTTCACATATATTATTTAGTTTTATCCTCACAATAGCCCTGTGCTAGGTAGAGCAGGTATTGTTATCCCTACTTTATATATGGTACAATCATATTATTTCAAAAACAGAAAAAGTAAAGAAAGCTAATTGAAATGCCCGTGGATTATAAAATATGTATTTGAAATCTGGCATAATAAAAACCTACTCTGTTTCTGAAACTACCTACTCTTAAGCCTGGAAATTTTTCTTTTATAATATTTAATGTAATTGCTAATACACGAAAATCAGTGTTCTCAACCTGCAGAGAACCCTCACTTAAATCTGTAATTCCTTTTGCTGCTCTTTGAAATCAGTATTTAATAAATAAAATAACACAAGTACTGAACATGAATCCTTTTCCTTTGACATTACTGAACATTTTAAGCTGCTTTTAGATTGCTATGGGGTTAAGTAAAAAAGTAAGACGAGAACAAAACTTAGGAATTTTAGATGTGATTTACTTGGGAGGTGGGATAAGAAGATGTTGTTATTGGCCGGGCGCGGTGGCTCAAGCCTGTAATCCCAGCACTTTGGGAGGCCGAGACGGGCGGATCACGAGGTCAGGAGTTCGAGACCATCCTGGCTAACACGGTGAAACCCTGTCTCTACTAAAAAATACAAAAAAAGCTAGCCGGGCGAGGTGGCTGGCGCCTGTAGTCCCAGCTACTCGGGAGGCTGAGGCAGGAGAATGGCGTAAACCCGGGAGGCGGAGCTTGCCGTGAGCTGAGATCCGGCCACTGCACTCCAGCCTGGGCGACAGAGCGAGACTCCGTCTCAAAAAAAAAAAAAAAAAAAAAAAAAAAAGAAGATGTTATTTTTTCCCTAGTAATAATACTTCTCTAAAGGTTGCAATGAAAGTTGTGTGAAAATGGTTTTATAGACAAAATCTTGCTTTTTAGCAAAGTGACTTTTTGAAGAATTTATTCTATTTGTGGTGACCCTCTTTGTCCCAAATAACATGTTTTGTCTTAAGGCTTCTTTTGATGGATACTAGTAGAGTTACACAGGCTTTCTTCTAATTGGTATTTGTTTAGTATATATTTTTTATTACGATGATTTAAATGTGCCTCATTCAAGTAGCATGTAGCTGAATTTGTTGGTTTAATTGCGATATCTCTATTTGAACCCAATTATTTATTTTGCTTACATTCATTGTGATTACTGATATATTTGGATTTATTTCTATAAACCTAATTTGTGTTTTACATAAACCATGCTTTTTTTCTTATTTATTTGCCCCCATCCTTTCCTTCTATTGGATTAATGGAGTTTATTTCCTTCTATTCCTTTTATTTAGTATTTACTCTTAACCTCTTTACTTTTTACCTGACTTAGAAAAATCCAAAATTAATAAAAAGTCTCTATGCTACTCTTCAATAATATAGGAACTTTAGACTTTATGCCTTGGGCCATCCCCAATCTCCGTTCACTCTCTCTTATATGTTTTTCTTGCCTAGTATTTTAGTTCCTTTTTTCATCTCTTTCCCTGATCATTATTTTTACTTATTGTCTGGTATAGACAATGTTTATTCAAATTTACCTATCTTTTACAGCTTATAAAAGTGAAAATTTCAAAATCTTAATTTATTCATGTTGGTACCATTTACAATAGGAAAAATGCTTTTTGCACACACTATTTCTTTTTAGGTTTGATGTTATTCTTTCTTTAGTAGCTCTTTGAGGCTTAGTCTTCATCTTAAAATCCTTCCTTAACCTTCAGTTTTCAGTAATTCTTTAGCTGAAAATTAAGTTCTAGGTTGCCCAATATTTTCCTTCAACTCTTTGGTAATTATAGTCCATATTCTACCTGTTCTCTTTTGAGAAGTCTGTTATCAGTCTAAGTAATTTGTCTTTCCTTACTGGTTGCTTTGAAGACTTACTTACACTTCAGTGTATGTGTGTGTTAAATTTAATCGTTTGAGATACTGTAGTTGTGCTTCCTGAATCTAAACATTCATGTCTTTCTTCAATTCGGAAAAATACCGAGTCATTTATTTCTGGAAAATATTATTTATTTTGGCCCATTCTCTCGTCTCCCTTTCTGAAACATGTTGACCTTCTCTTTATCTTTTCCATATCTCTTCATCGCTCCTTCATATTTTTTGTCCCCTTTTCTCTCCAGTCTCATGAATTTCTTTAGATTTATATTTCAATTCGTTAACTCTCTGTTTTGGCTGTTTTTAAACTTTTAAGTGGTTTATTTTTTTATTTCAGTTACTCAATTTTTTATTTCTAGAAGTTCTTTTTGTTTCTTTTTATTTCTTCTAAAGAAATGTGATACATGTGCAGAACGTGCAGGTTTGTTACACAGGTATATGTGTGCCATGGTGGTTTGCTGCACCTATTGACCTGTCCTCTAAGTTCCCTCCCCTCACCCCCTCCCCCACCCCCCGACAGGCCCTGGTGTGTGTTGTTCCCCTCTCTGTGTCCATGTGTTATTAATGTTCAACTACCACTTATGAGTGAGAATATGTGGTGTCTGGTTTTCTGTTCCTGTGTTAGTTTGCTGAGGATGATGGCTTCCAGCTTCATCCATATCCTGCAAAGAACATGATCTCATTCCTTTTTATGGCTGCATAGTATTCCATGGTATATATGTACCACATTTTCTTTATCCAGTCCATCATTGACGGGCATTTGGGTTGGTGTTCTGTGTCTTTGCTATTGTAAACAGTCTTGCAATAAACATACATGTGCATATGTCTTTATAGTAGAATGATTTATACACCTTTGGATATATACCCAGTAATGGGATTGCTGGGACAAATTGTATTTCTGACTCTAGATCCTTGAGGAATCACCATACTGTCTTCCACAGTGGTTGAACTAATTTACATTCCTACCAAGAGTGTCAGAGCGTTCCTATTTCTTTGCAGCCTCGCCAGAAATTATTGTTTCTTGACTTTTTAATAATTGCCTTTCTGATTGGCATGAGATGGTATTTCATTGTGGTTTTGATTTGCATTTCTCTGATGATGTTGAGCTTTTTAAAATGTTTGTTGGCTGCGTAAATGTCTTCTTTTGAGAAGTGTCTGTTCATATCCTTTCCCCACTTCTTGATAGAGTTGTTTGTATTTTTCTTAGTTCCTTGTAAATTCTGGATATTAGACCTTTGTCAGGTGGGTAGATTGAAAAAATTTTCTTCCGTTCTGTAGATTGCCTGTTCACTCTGATGATAGTTTCTTTTGCTGTGCACAAGTTCTTTAGCTTAACTAGATCCCATTTGTCAATTTTGGCTTTTGTTGCAGTTGCTTTTGGTGTTTTTGTCATGAAGTCTCTCTGCCCATGCCTATATCCTGGATGGTACTGCCTAGGTTTTCTTCTAGGGTTTTTACAGTTTTAGGTTTTACACTTAAGTCTTTAATACATCTTGAGTTAATTTTTGTATAAGGTGTAAGGAAGGGGTCCAGTTTCAGTTTTCTGCATATGGCTAGCCAGTTTTCCCCACACCATTTACCGAATAGGAGTTCTGGTTTTATACTGACCTATTTTATTTTTAAAGTGTCTTCCTATATTTTTAGTTTTTTTTTTTAACAAGATGAACTCACATGTGAACAGAAGATATAAATACATTATCTAATTGTTATTAGATAACTAGGCATCTTGTGATTATTTTTAGACAAAGAACAGTGTTGTTTCTGTAACTATAATGACCTACCTGGCATAACAATTAAATTTCTGAATTTCATTCAAAGTTAAACCTTCTCTCCTTCCAAGGTTTGAGTTTTTCAAGTCAGGAAACTGAAATGGAAGAGGGGAGTCTGGTTGTCTTTCATTTTCTTCTCCTTGCCCATGTCCCTGTAGTCAGTAGCCTTAGTTTCTAATCTCTCCGTGGTCTAACCCAGGAGGTTAGAGGAACAGGAGAAAGGGCATATTCGTATAAGGCTGATACTGTCTGTCGGGACAGGGACTCAATTGCTGTCTCTTTTTCTCACAGGATGCTTTTCTGGGTTTCTCAGAGATAACACTCCTTCCCTGCCGTGACAAGTGGAATAAATTCCCATGAGTCAGCAATGCCTTCCTTGTAGTTATTTCCACACTTCTCCAGTCTTGACCCTAGTCTCTTGTATTTTCCCCCTATGAATCATGTTGCTCTCAAGGAGGCCTCTGCAGCAAAGTCCCCTTAAATCCAGCCTCAGGCTGATGGCACACTATGTGAATATTTTTTGGCTCATGAAAACACCAACAGCCCTGTGCTGCCATGAATGAAAGAGCAGCGTGCTCCCAGTGTGGCCTTTTCCTCCTCTCTGCTCGGCCATCTCCAGGCAACTTGGCACAGCTCCTCATTCTGATCCTTAAGCTCACCTAAACTCTAGGGCAGTGCCTCCCAAACTTTAATGCCCATACGAGTCACCTGGGGAATACTGTTAAAATGCAGATTCTGATTCAGCAAGTCTAGGCTGGGGACTGAGATTCTGCATTTCTAACAAGCAACTAGGTGATGCCTATGCTGCTTCTCCATGCACCACACTTTGAGTAGCAAGGCTCTGGGGGATATACATCAGGTTTATTGAATGTCATGTTGTTCTCATTTGCTTGAGATCTAGGGGAAGCACCCTTCTCTTCTGTTTGGGAGTGGGGGAGATAAAGAACCTATTTCATTTATATTTTTCAAAGAAATCCCCTTGCTTGACCTCTTCCACTTGCATTTTTTTATAGACGGGAGGGGACAGACTGCCAGTGCTGAAAGAAACAGTTTTATCACACTTGTGCAAGTGGGGTCTACAGGTCATCTAGCAGGTCATTTATTTATCACACTTGTGCAAGTGGGGTCTAGCAGGTCATTTAAGAATACAGAGTCCTGCTATCTATTTTATTCTAGGCCTTTGGGACTTCATCCACAACTGAAATGGAAAAAAGCCATTAAAATAACTAATTAGAATTATTTTATGTTTTATAATTTCCATAAAATTTTATTACAGAAATGAAAAATATACCCCAAAGTAGAGAGAATCATAATAAATACCAATTTTTTAGTGGGAAGATCAATGATTTTAAAAAAAATAATAATATAAAATATTTCCATCACCCCCAGAAGTTGTCTTGTGACTCTTTTCAGTGAATCCCTGTCATTCTTATTTCTCTCATTATACTTTAGTTTTGTTTGTTCTAGAACTTCATATAATAGAATAACACTCTATGCACTCTTTTATGTCTGTCTTCTTTCATTCATCCTAATGCTTTTGATACTGGTCCCAACTATTGTGGTATCCATAGTCCATTACTTCTTTTTTAATAGAGTAGCATTCCATTGTGTAGATGTACAATTTATTTATCCATTCCTCTGTTGATGGACATTTGTGTTGTTTCCAGGTTTTACCTATTACAAATAGAGCTGCTATGAATTGTTACTATACAAGTCTTTTTATGAACATGTGTTTTCATTTCCCTTGAGTAAACAATTATGAGTAGCGTTACTAAGTCATAGAATAGGACTATGGTTAAATTTGTAAGAAACTGCCAAATAGGTTTTCAAAATGGTTGTACCATTTTTTACTCCCACTGATGCTGTATGAGACTCCTAGTTGGTTTACTTTTCACCAACATTTGACATGCTTAATCTTTTCAATTTTAGTCATTATAGTATATGCGAAGTGATATCTCTTGGAAGTTTTAATTTGTATTTCCCTGGTGCCTTTTGATAATCTTTCCATGGGTCAATTAGCCATTCACTTACATTCTTTCTGCAAAGTGCCAGTTCAGGTATTTTGCTCACTTTTAAATTGGGTTTTTTAATTATTAATTTTTAGGAGATCTCTGTGTATTCCAGATACAAATCCTTTATCAAACACATGTAGAACAAATATTTTTTCCCAGTCTATGAATTGCATTTTCATTTTTTGATGGTATCTTTTGAAGACCAGACGTTTATAATTTTGAAGTCTGATTTATTAATTTTTTTATTTTAGTGTTGTTTCTTGTCTCATAGTTTTTTGCCTATCTCATTATAGTCTCCTATAACCTTTCTTCTGGAAACTTCATCATTTTCCATTTTATGCATAGGTCTACGATTTGTCTCTAAATAATTTTGGTATGAAATTGAGGTGGAGGTTCATGTAATTTTTCCATATAGATACCTAGTTGTTTTGGTACCATTTGTTGAAAGGCTATGCTTTCTCTATTGAATTACCTTGGCTCCTTTGTTGAAAATCAATTGACTGTATATGTGGAAGCCTATTACTGGACTCTATTCTGTCCCATCGATCTACTTAACTAACTCTGCCTCAATATCACACTGTCTTGATTACTGTAATTTTATGGCCTTGAAATCAAGTAGTAGAAATCCTCCAACTTTGATTTCTTTTTCAAAAATTTTTTGATCATTTTAGGTCCTTTGCTTGCTTTCTTAGTTTCTTTCTCTCTTTCTTTCTTTTTCTTTCTTTCTTTTTCTCTCTCCTTCCTTCCTTCCTTCCTTCCTTCCTTCCTTCCTTCCTTCCTTCCTTCCTTCCTTCCTTCGTTCCTTCCTTCCCTCCCTCCCTCCCTCCCTCCCTCCCTCCCTCCCTCCCTCCCTTCCTTCCTTCCTTCCTTCCTTCCCTCTCTCTCTCTCTCTTTCTCTCTCTCTCAAAAAAGCAAAATACTTTTTTGAGAGAAAACCATGGAATAAAGAAGCTTTTTAAATTTTTATTTTATTTAAACTTACTATTATCATTTTAAAATTTTACTTTAAGTTCTGGGATAAATGTGCTGAACGTACAGGTTTGTTACATAGGTATACATGTGCGATGGTGGTTTGCTGCACCTACCAACCTGTCGTCTAGGTTTTAAGCCCCACATGCATTAGGTATTTGTCCTAATACTCTCCCTCCTCTTGCCCCCAACCTCCTGACAGGCCCCTCTGTGTGATGTTCCCCTCCCTGTGTCCATGCGTTCTCATTGTTCAGCTCCCACTTATGGGTGAGAACACCAGGTGTTTGGTTTTCTGTTCCTGTATTAGTTTGCTGAGGATGATGGTTTCTAGCTTCATCCATGTCCCTGCAAAGGGTCCTTTGCTTTCTTATATAAAATTAGAATCAGTTTGTCAATTTCTACAAAAAGGCCTGGTGGAGTTGTGATTAGATAGCATTGATTCTATAGATTGAATTGGGGAGAATTAAAATCTTAACCCATCAACATGGTATAGTTCTTTATGTATTGCCAATCTGGATGACTTTTTATTTCATTTAACTGCTTTTTTACACAGGTAAAATTTCCTGTAGAATGTCAAATAGAAGGAGTAAAAATAAACATCCTGGATTTGTTCCTGATCTTACATATAAAGTGTTCAATATTTTGCCATTAGCCATGCTGTTAGTGGCAGGTCTTCTATAGATGCCCTTTATCAAATTGAGACAAATTTCCTTCTACTTCTAATTTGCTAAGTTTTATTTTTTACTTTTTTGAGGCAAGGTCTTGCTCTGTTGCCCAAGCTGGAATGCAGTAGCATGATCTTGGCTCACTGCAACCTCCACCTCCTGAACCCAAGTGATCCTCCCACCTTACTCTCCTGAGTAGCTGGGACTATAGGCATGTGCCACCACACCACACCCAGCTAATTTTCTGTATGGGTTGTAGAGATGGGGTCTTGCCACGTTGCCCAGACTGGTCTTGAACATCTCGACTCAATCAATTCACCGCCTCAGCCTCCCAAAGTGTTGGGATAATAGGTAACTGTAAGCCACCGTGTTCAGCTGGCATTTTTTTTTTTTTAAATAAAAAATGGGGCCAGGTGTGGTGGCTCATGCCTGTGATCCTAGCACTTTGGGAGGCTAAGGCAGGTGGATCACCTGAGATCAGGAGTTCAAGACCAACCTGGTCAACGTGGTGAAACCTCGTCTCGACTAAAAATACAAAAATCAGCCAGGCATGGTTGTGGGTGCCTGTCATCCCACCTACTTGGGAGGCTGAGGTAGGAGAATCACTTGAACCTGGGAGGTGGAGGCTGCAGTGAGCCAAGATCTGCCACTGCGCTCCATCCTGGGTGACAGAGTGAGACTCAGTCTCAAAAACAAAACAAAACAAAACAAAACAAAAAACCACAGGTGCTAGCTTTTGCCAATTGTATTTTCTGTGTAAATGGAAATTATGATACAATTTTTATTCTTATTTTATTAATCTGGTGAATTACTGAACTTTGATTTTTCAAATGTTGAAACAATCATACATTAACGAGTTAAATCTCAGGCATGCTATATTATCTGCATATGTTGCTACATTTTATTTGCTAATTTTTTGGAGAATCTGTTTTATATGTTCACAAATGATAGTACTCTATAATTTTCCTCTTTTATAATCTTCTTGTCAGGTTTTCATGTTAAAGCTATGTGAGCCTCATGAAATAGGTAGAGAAATTTTCCTTCCTATATTTTCTCAGAGAGTTTTTATAAGATAAATATTATTTTCTTCTTAAATATTTGATAGAATTCATGAGTGAAGCCATCTGGACCTAGAGTTCTGTTCATGAGGTTTTTCATTACATATTCAATTTCTTTGATAAGCATCATGCTAGTCAGACATCTTACTGCTTTTTCTATCAGTTTTGGTAAGTCATGTTGTGTCTGGAAGGTATTCCTTCCGTTGGGTTCTTGGTCTTGCTGTCTTCAAGAATAAAGCCGCAGACCCTCACGGTGAGTGTTACAGCTCTTATAGATGGTATGTCCGGAGTTTGTTCCTTCAGATGTGTCCAGAGTTTCTTCCTTCCTGTGGGTTCGTGGTCTCGCTGACTTCAGGAATGAAGCCGCAGACCCTTGCAGTGAGTGTTACAGCTCATAAAGGTAGTGCAGACCCAAAGAGTGAGCAGTAGCAAGATGTATTGTGAAGAGCAAAACAACTAAGCTTCCACAGCATGGACTGGGACCAGAGCACGTTGCTGCTGCTGGCTGGGGTGGCCAGCTTTTAGTCCCTTATTTGACCCCGCCCACATCCTGCTGATTGGTCCACTTTACAGAGCACTGATTGGTCCATTTTACAGAGTGCTGATTGGTCCATTTTTACAGAGTGCTGATTGTTGTGTTTTTACAGAGTGCTGATTGGTGTGTTTACAATCCTTTGGCTAGACACCGAGTGCTGATTGGTGCGTTTTTACAGAGTGCTGATTGGTGTGTTTACAATATTTTAGCTAGACACAAAAGTTCTCCAAGTCCCCACCCAACCCAGAAGCTCAACTGGCTTCACCTCTCAATGTTTTTAAAGGAATTTGTCCTTTTCATCAACTTGTCAAATTTATCTAATATTATTTTTTAACTTTTTGATGTGTGTAAGAATAGTGATGTCCCCCTTTCATTACTGGTTTGACAATTTGTGGGGTTTTCTTCCTTATCTTGACCAATCTACTATGAGAATATCAGTTTTATCAATCTCTTCAACAGAACAACTCTTGGTTTCCTTGGTTTTCCCTACTATTTGTTTTCTCTTTCATTGCTTTCCATTCTTGTTTTTTTATTTTCGTTTTCTACTTTCTTTGGGTTGATTTTGCCCTTCTTTTTTTCTAGCTTTTTAAATCAGATATTTAGATCATTAATCTTTCACTTTATTTTTTTCTAATACAGGTGGCACCTATGGCTTGACTTACTTTTTTATTTTAAAATTGGTCTATCTGGACATAACCTCATCATAAGTAGAGAAGCATCTGTATAACCAATTAAAACTATAAACATCCTTTTAAGTACTGCTTTGGCTGCAGCACACAAATTTTGATATGTAGTGTTTTCAGTATTATTCTGTTTAAAATTTCTAAATTCTGTTGTGATTCCTTCTTTGATCCATGGGCTATTTATATGTGTGTCACCTAATTTCCAAATATTTGGGGATTTTAAAGATATCTTTTTGTTGTTGGCATCTAATTTACTATCATTTTGGCCAGAGAATAATTTCAAATATTTTAGATTTATTGAAACTTGTTTTATGATTCAAAATATGGTCTATCTTCACAGTGGAGTTTGGGGACTCAGGGGGAAGGGGTAAGAAGGGGGTGAGGGATAAAAGACTACAAATTGGGTTCAATGTATACTGCTCGAGAGAAAGGTGCACCAAAATCTCAAAAATCACCACTAAATGACTTACTCATGTAACCGAATACCACCTGTTCCCCAAAAACCAATGGATATAAAAAATTTTTAAAAATGTGGTCTACCTTGGTGAATATTTCGTGCGTACTTGAAAACATGTATTTTGTAGTTGATGGGTATAACGTTTATAAACACCAATCAGGTAAGTTAGTTGACGGTGTTGTTCAAATCTTCTATAACCTTATTTTTTTGTCTACCTGTCCTATCAACTACTGAGAAGTGTTAAAATCTCCAACTATAATTAGAGATTTGTCTATTTCTCCCTTTAGCTCTGATAATTTTTATTTCATATACTTTGAAGGTTCATTATTTGATGAGTTGACCATTTTATCATCATGAAATGATTTTTTTTCAAGTAATAAGCTCAGTTAAAAAATTACTACAGTATATTGTATCTTTTTAATTTCCACTGCATTTGGAGGTAAGTAATATTATTACATTTATAATTGTAGAGACTGAGTGAAATTGGCCAAGGTTGTACAACTAGTAAATATGGTAGAACGCATAAAAGTTTTCAAACTTGAAGGCTGGGTGCGGTGGCTCAGGCCTGCAATCCCAGCACTTTGGGAGGACGAGGTTGGCAGATCACGAGATCAAGAGATTGAGACCATCCTGGCCAACATGGTCAAACCCCGTCTCTACTAAAAATACAAAAAGTAGCTGGGTGTGGTGGCACACGCCTGTAGTCCCAGCTACTCAGGAGACTGAGGCAGGAGAATCACTTGAAGCCGGGAGGTGGAGGTTGCAGTGAGCCGAGACTGCACTATTGGACTCCAGCCTGGTGACAGAGCGAGTCTCTGTCTCAAAAAAAATAAAAGTTTTCAAACTTGACAGCGAGTCTTAAAAGTCATGGGCATTTTAATTAAGTCCTATAACATGTTTTAGTTTTATTCTTTTGTTTTTCATAACTTTTTACTTATATGCTTATTTCTACACACATTGGTCGTTATTTTCCTCACTCATATTTATACTTTGTACCCATCATTGTTATTTGCCTTTACTATACTAGTTCTATCACAACACGGCATAATGAAAGTAAGCCATGTCCAAGTAATTAAAAAATCTAATATTGAACCTCCTAGAAAGTCTTCCATTATAGCAAGATCATTTATCATGACATATTTTCTTGCTGGTAAATAATAACTAAATTCTTTCAAAGTGAAGTATAAAATTATGTGATTTACTTGTTTTAATATATTTCTTTCGTAATGTTATAGAATGCTATTCAATCTTATATATTTTTTATTGCAAACTGTATGACATTAAAGGCTGAAAACGTCTTAGCCCTTGATCTTCCATTTTAAAGGCATCAACCCTCTGTTTTAGAGGAACTAAAGGTTAAAGCTCTGATTTTTTTTATAGTGCATTCACATTATCTTAGTCTACTGTGTTAGTATTCAAATTACACAAAAACATTAAATATTAATCTGGCCAGTGCCCCTCAAATCCAATTGAAAAAAATCAATCCCGGAGATGAGAATGTTAGTGTCATGTTACAGCTTTCTTTTGCAAAACAAGGAAAAAAGTTTAGTGCATAGAATGCAGAAAATTCTGGCAGGATTTATTTACAACTATTTCCTTTTTCTTTTTCAAGTTTACTAGAATAAATATTTGTGCAGCTGAATGTGTTGTGAGAAGCAGGTCCTTGATGGCTGCCTTAGGCAAAGCCAATATCTAGGCATAGCATGGACATTAGGCTTGGGAGAATGTAGCCTATTATACAAGCTGCTATCACTGTCCACACATGACCTCATCTTTGCCTGGGTGGACCCTCAGCATTCCACAGTTGTTGAACGCATAGAGTCTCCGTAATGTTCTCTTAAAGTATCTTGGTGAAGTGTGTATACATATCTCAGGATGCAAACTTAAGGCAGACAAATATACAACTATTTTTGTAAAAGTGGATCTGAATTCTATTTTGAATTCCCTATTTCTTTCTTTTTTTCTTTGCTTTTCTTTTTTTTTTTTTTTTTTTTTGTCCGAGACTGAGTCTCACTCTGTCGCCAGGCTGGAGTCCAGTGGTGCGACCTTGACTCACTGCAACCTCTGCCTCCCAGCTTCAAGCGATTCTCCTGCCTCAGCCTCCTGAGTAGCTGGGACTACAGGTGCCTGCCACCACGTCCAGTTAATTTTTGTGTTTTTAGTAAAGATAGGGTTTCACCATGTTGGCCAGGATGGTCTCGCTCTCTTGACCTCTTGACCTTATGATCTGCCCGCCTCAGCCTCCCAAAGTGCTGGGATTACAGGCGTGAGCCAACACGCCCGGCTGAACCCCCTATTTCTATCACTGACTGAAGAATTTAGTCTTATGACTTTCTAGGTAACCTCAGGCAAATGCAGCTGTCTCAGTCATTTTAAGTTTATATTTAGGCTTCTGCCCCTTTCATTTTCTCCCTATGTGGCATCTAGGTTCTGAAGAAACTTTAAGGTGTTTTGGTGTTGGGGTAGAGTGGCTGGGTGGTAAACACCTGGCTCACTACATTCCTTTTGGGGGTGATTCTCCCTCCTAATATTTGTATGCTGGCCTCCATCCCTGCTGCATTCACCCCCCAGGTTTCCTTTTAGGTATTTAGCAGCAAAGAACTGACTTGAGTGCTATTCTCCATCACTCTGGGGCTCACAGGAAACTGTGGACTCAGTCCCTCCCGTGTCTATTTCTGCCATGTCACCACTTCAGTACTGCTGTTCCCCATATCAGGTTGGTATGAAGCACTTCCATTAATATTTTCTATCCAAGTCTCAGATGGAAAGCATGGCACAGTACAATATTTCAGGGGTCCCTAACCCCGGGACCACAGACCAGTACCAGTCCTTGGCCTGTTAGGTACAGGACCACACAGCAGGAGGTGAGCAGTGGGCCAGTGAGTAAAGTGCCATCTGTATTAACAGCCACTCCCCATCACTCAAATTACTGCCTGAGCTCTACCTCCTGTGAGATTAGCAGTGACATTATTATAGATTCTCATAGGAGCACAAACCCTATTGTGAACTGCACATGTGAAGGATCTAGATTGCAGGCTCCTTATGAGGATCTAATGCCTGATGATCTGTCACTGTCTCTCATCACCCCCAGATGAGACCGTCTAGTTGCAGGAAAAGAAGCTCAGGGTTCCCACTGATTCTACATTATGGTAAGATGTATAATTATTTCATTATATATTACACGGTAATAATAACAGCAATAAAGTGCATAATGAATGCAATGTGCTTGAATCATCCCAAAACCATCCCCTCTCCCCTGTCTTTTGAAAAATTGTCTTCCACAAAACCGGTCCCTGGTGCCAAAAAGGTTGGGGATCTCTTCTCTATTTGTATCAGTCAGGGTAGTCTGCGTTATGCTGTGGTAACAAATGCTCCCCAAATCTCAGTGGCTTAGAAAGACTAAGGTTTATTTTTCACTCACCTGGCCTTCCTGGGTCAGCCATGGTATTTCTCCCTGCCTTGTTCTCTCCTAGATCCAGGCTGGTGGAGCTGATATTGCTGATACTAGGGTAGAGGAAAAAGAGAATCAAATGAACCTTATGCTGGCTAGAAAAGCTCACACTTTATCAGCCAAAGCAAATCAAATGGATAAGCCTGACATCAATAAGGCAGAGAAGTTGAATTATCCTCTAGAAGGGGCAGCTTCATTTATTTATTTATTTATTTATTTAGAGACAGAGTCTCGTTCTGTCATCCAGGCTGGAGTGCAGTGGCGCGATCTCGGCTCAGTGCAAGCTCTGCCTCCCAGGTTCACACCATTCTCCTGCCTCAGCCTCCCAAATAGCTGGGAGTACAGGCATCCGCCACCACGCCCAGCTATTTTTTTTTTTTTTTTTTTGTATTTTTAGTAGAGACGGGGTTTCACCATGTTAGCCAGGATGGTCTCAGTCTCCTGACCTCATGATCCACTTGCCTTGGCCTCCCAAAGTGCTGGGATTACAGGCTCAAGCCACCGCGCCCAGCCAGGGGCAGCATATATATATATATATATATATATTTTTTATACTTTAAGTTCTAGGGTACATGTGCATAACGTGCAGGTTTGTTACATATGTATACTTATGCCATGTTGGTGTGCTGCACCCACCAACTCGTCAGCACCCATCAATTCATCATTTATATCATGTATAACTCCCCAATGCAATCCCTCCCTCCTCCCCCCTCCCCATGATAGGCCCCAGTGTGTGATGATCCCCTTCCCAAGTCCAAGTGATCTCATTGTTCAGTTCCCACCTATGAGTGAGAACATGCGGTGTTTGGTTTTCTCTTCTTGTGATAGTTTGCTAAGAATGATGGTTTCCAGCAGGGGCAGCTTATATTTTTAAATAATAATGCAATCTACCACTTTATTCCTGGGTTCCTAAACTTAAGGGGAGACCTTAGTGTCCCTAATAACTTAGCCTGAGGAGTGGTGAGGGGTCACAAACACCATGCTCATGGCTTTCAGTGCTATCTCTTCTTTAATTGAAATTCTCCTCCCAGGTCAGGAAACCCTATCTAACCTCCAGGGAGGGTGGTCTGTTTCTTAATCTGTTCTAGTCTAATTGACTGTTTATGGACAAAACATTCATGTTTCACTTCTTTCTGCACTTAGCCCTTTGAAACTCCAGAGAACCCATCTTTTGCAAAATTATAAACGCTGGTGTTTAAGATTTTTCTGCTATGATTTTAAGAAAATCTATTTACAAGCTGAGAATTGATTTCTTTTATTATTTTTCTTATTTTTTATTTTATTTTATTTTTTGAGACAGGGTCTTGCTCTGTCACCCAGGCTGGAGTACAGTCATATAATCATGGCTGCTTGAAGCCTCTACCTCCTGAGCTCAAGCAATCCTCCCACCTCAGCCTCCTGAGTAGCTGGGACCACAGGTGCACATCACCATGCCTGGCTAATTTTTGTATTTTTTGTAGAGACGGGGTTTTGCCATGTTGCCCAGGTTGGTCTGGAACTCCTGGGCTCAA
This sequence comes from Rhinopithecus roxellana, assembly GCF_007565055.1. Lineage (NCBI taxonomy): Eukaryota > Metazoa > Chordata > Mammalia > Primates > Cercopithecidae > Rhinopithecus > Rhinopithecus roxellana. The sequence goes on along the minus strand of NC_044560.1, from coordinate 66,888,153 downwards.
GTGATCTGCCCACCTTGGCCTCCCAAAATGCTGAGGTTACAGACATGTCAGGTGTGCTTTCTGTTTTTTCTTTTAAAAATTTGTTGGGGTTTTTTTTTTGTGTGGTTGTTTTGTTGTTTTTGTGTCCACCCTTGATAAGCGCTCTCAGAAAAATAGATTCCCTTGACTCAGTGAACTGAGGAGTCATGAGGGCAACAAGGAATAGTAGTAAAAGAAAACCTCAATTATTGTCTCCAATAGAATTTCCTCAAAACTGAAAGGTAGGTAAAGTAGTTATGAAAATAGTCTGCTTGGATGGGAGCTTTAGGGCGTTGTTGTCCTGAGTGACTGTTCTAAAGCATGCTTACTGTAGTAGTGGTGGATAATCACTTTCCATCCCATAATCTCCAATGCTTTTTATAAAGGATCTGTAAAAGATTTACAATGTTAGCTTCCTATTTTCTGCTTGAAACTTCCCTTTGAGAATTACAATATTTGCCTATAGTATCGCACTAGCCAAGCTCACAGGTATGCTAAAGTGATACTCAAGTGAATGTACATGAAATTACAATGAACCAGAAACTGAGTAAAACAGGGAGCTTACCTTAGATTCTGTTTTTTCAACATATGTTGATTTTTAGTTTTGATTTTTTTTTATTTGTGTATTATTTCCATGACTTTCAATTGAAGTTACTCATATGCTACTGAGAGATATTCCACAGGGCCACCTACCGTTCTTGTACTCTCTTTGCCAGTGGTTTCTATGGAGTTAACTATTTGCTCAGTCTTTTCTCAGAACTGTTATTTCAGGTACCACTTTCATCTCTCACTTTATAGCTCCCATTTCACTTTCCCACACCATTCACCTGCTGTGGGCTAATTAGTATAGATGAGCAAAATTCAGCAGAGATTCAGTTCAGATACTTCCCAAAGTTAAGAACAACACATCTGTGAATTCCTGCCCATAGGATTGAAGCCCCAAGATGAGTTGGGGACAGAGGAACATGGCCTGTTTCCATAAATCCAGAGAGGAAGAAGCCTTGCCTGAGTCCCACATTGCTTCTCACTGTGGCAGGAGGCAGGCAGTTTTGTATGTTTTTTTAAAATTTATTTTGTTTTTTGGGACAGAGTCTCACTTTGTCACCCAGGCTGGAGAGCAGTGGTGGGATCTCAGCTCACTGCAACCTCTGCCTTCCGGGTTCAAGCGATTCTCCTGTCTCAGCCTCCTGAGTGGCTGGGATTACAGGCGCACGCCCAGCTAATTTTTTGTATTTTTAGTAGAGATGGGGTTTCACCATGTTGGCCAAGCTACTCTTGAACTCCTGACCTTAAAGTGGTCCACCAACCTTGGCCTCCCAAAGACCTGGGATTACAGGCGTGAGCCACCACATCCACCCCCAATTGTTCTTTCAGCCATCACAATTTCATTCTATCAAGCAATGTGGAATGCCCCTTTTACCTCCTTATAGAAACAATGTTATAACTTTTTGTGTTTCCAGGAACACAAAGCACAACACTTATATACATGAAGCTGACCAGCAAACCTTTGTTGAAAGTTTTGAATTACTTTCCAGTCAGTGATCTCTAAGACAAAATATACCCTCAGCCTTTATGCTTGCCATTTTGATGTTAATTTTAATTTGGCTTTGCTAATAAAAACATTTTGGTAGAGAAGTGAGACACCACAGGCCAAACAAGGATTTGTAGGAGGTTCTGCTGGATAATCCCTGGGCTACCTTCTAAAAAGTAGGATTTGGAGGCCACATCTTTCTTTTTAGTTGTCCTTTGCCTCTTGTCTTTTCTTTCCTGCTTCTGCCCCTAGGTATCTTTTTATTTTTATTTTTTATTTTTTTTTTTAATTTTAATCACTGCTTTTCCTCTCTGAATCTGTTTCTCTGTATCACCTTCTGGCTTTCCCCTCACATCTGACCCACATTTGTTTAAAACCATCTAGCTGGAAAGTCTCTTTCTTTTTGCAACACAGCTCCCCATACCGTCTTCACTTTCCTCCTTTTTTAAGGATTCAGATTGAACTCTGTGGGATCCCTGTTCTGCTTTGCAATTACCTCAAGTTCAGGAAGTTCCCAAGGTAATGCAACATAATGTGTTTCCAAAGTGCCTTTGTTAGTAAGTTGTTTGGATTCAGAACCGATTTTCCCAGCACAAGAAGGCTCTTAGTGGTGTTTACAGTCTAGCCTACAACATCTTACTCAAATACTACACATTTGTTGCATCAAGTATTCACTAAATGCTAGTTGTTGAGTATTTCGGTGTTTTCCAGGTTGCCCTTCAGCACCGTGATGTTTGAGCTGAGCTGTTTACTCCCTTGATTGAGCTCTTTTTTTTTTTTTTTTTTTTTTTGAGACAGAGTCTTGCTCTGTTGCCCAGGCTGGAGTGCAGTGGCATGATCTTGGTTAGCTGCAACCTCCGCCTCCCAGGTTCAAGAGATTCTCCTGCCTCAGCCTCCACAGTAGCTGGGATTACAGGCGTGTGCCACCACGCCCGGCTAACTTTTTGTATTTTTAGTAGAGAAGGGTTTTCACCATGTTTGCTACTGAGCTCTTTTTATCATATGCAAGGCTTCTGCTTGTTCTGGTAAACACACGATCTTTCCTTAGCCCTAGCTTCGCAAGTTGCACTTCTCTCTACACAGTTCAACTGCAAGACACCGCAATAATTTTCTGAACACTCAGATGAAATAATACTTTTCACATACTGATGAAAACTTAGCCGTAGCCCTGGGGAGGTTTGAGGCACACTAGGCTATTATGGTCTATAGGATGAGACCCACTGAGTAAGGAATGTCACCTTATTAAAACATCCTCTGCAGGGAGAACAGAATCTCTTTGATGGTAGGGGGCAGATTATCTAACAGGTAGTTTACAAGGTTGAGGTTCCTTGCTGGCACACAGAACGGCCCAGTATTAATGTTGAATGCAAGATGAATGAATGAACGGATGGATGGAGGGCAAAGGGTCACAGGAAGACATGTGGGCACACAACTCTCATTGCTTCCCAAGGGCTTGAAGCCTAAGTGGGAAGGACTTCACCTCACACAGTATTTCCTTTTTGTAAGGTCACCAGGAAAGCACAACTTTGAACATTTCTGTGACTTCGTTATTGCTTTGCAGAATTCAGAGAGAACAACGCCTTCAAGACATTTGTTTTACTTTGCATCTTTCTTTACTAAAGGTGGGTCAGTGGAGGTTTTATATTTCAGTTTTGAAAAACAAAGTATCCAGAACTATTTGCCCCAGGAGGCCAAGAAGCCTCTTACAAGAACCTTAAATGTTTTTGGTTGCTTCTGGGGGCTGTCCGCACCCTCGGGTAGCTTTGGGGTTGAGTTTTCCAGCGTTAGGTCGGGTTTGGAGTAGAGCCTGCCTCCCACGGGTGGTGGGTGTGGGCTGCACTTCCCGCAACCACTTCAAACAAGTCTCTGAGGCCAGAGGGACAGGGGGACTGCATTCTAATACAGAGCTCCGAGGTATGGCTCCGTGAGGCTTGTGGGTACTAGCGGTCCTTTAGTGGGCGCCTTTCCCCCTCGGGGCCGACCACCCACCTGGGGACTATCCCAGGCAGGAACGCATCTGCAAGAGCGCTTCCCTTTGCGCGCAGCTCGCGGTCTTGCCGGTTGGGGGCGCTCTCCCGTGGAAACGTCGGACTCACTGGGCGGGCCAGGACAGGGCGGGCCAGGACAGGGCGGGCCAGGACAGGGCGGGCCAGGACAGGGCGGGCCAGGGCGGGGCCGCTACCCCTCGGTCCCTCCCTCGCACCGCCAAACTTGCCTACGGCTCTGGGCGCGCCGCTGCGGTAGCTGGAGAGGAGGGGTTCTGTCGCCCCCCCCACCCGCCGCGTCCTCCGCTGCGTGTCCGCACCTAGCCGGAGCCCGGCGCCCGGTCGCCCCGTCGCGCTCGGCCCCGAGGGCATGCGGCAGCTGCAGGAGTCCCCGCTCCCTGGCTCGGCGGCGCGGGTGAACGTGAGCGGTGAGTGAGGGTCAGGGAGCGGGAAGGGTACCTTGAGCCGCTGTCAACCGGGCGCGCGTCGTGGGGAGGCCGGGGCGCAGGGTCGCCTGCGGGGCCCCAGTCGGCGGCTTTTCAGGGTTTCCTGGCTTGCAAGCCTGGGCTCCAGACCCACTACAAACCTCTGGGACAGGACTGTCCTGGGGGGTGTATGGCACAACTCGCTTTTTTCCCACCTTTTGCCCCGCTAGGAGCAAAAAGCAATCTAGATGCAAAACTGGCGTTGCGTCCGCTGCTGAGGGCTGACGGGCTGGGCGCAGCGGCGGGGAGAGCGCGGCACAGGTTGCCTCTGCCTTTGCACGTGTGGTTCTTTCCAAACTCAGTCGCACTGCCGTCGATGGTAATTAGGAAGCTGAGGTTCTCTCGTGAAGCCTAGGGATATAACATTTCTCAGCCTCCAGTTACATCTGGTACTGTGGTGTGTCAGTTGGGGAACAGCTTGAACCATGTGCAGGCTTCTAAAGATTTGGAAACTAGTAACTAGCAACACTGTCGGGGTTGTTTGTTCAGGGTATGCCCCCTCACCACCACGAGACAAAAGTGCTTTTGTTTTGTAGCAGAGTTACTTTATTGCTTTCCCTCAACAAGTTGCAGCTACACAAAATTGCTTAGAAATTCCTCACGCGTGAGGAGTGACTGTGAATATTGGAAACAATTTAGTCTTATTAAGGTAATCATTAAAATAGCCCTGAAAAGCATTTGCAGGTCAGTATTCATTTGTTTATTTATTTATTTATTTATTTATGTTTGAGACAGTCTCTCACTATCCTCTGGGCTGGAGTGCAGTGGCGCGATCTCGGCTCACTGCAACCTCCGCCTCCCAGGTTCCAGCGATTCTTCTGCCTTAGCCTCCCGAGTAGCTGGAATTGTAGGCGCCCACCACCACACCAGGCTAACTTTTTGTATTTTTAGTAAAGACGGGGTTTCACTATGTTGACCAGGCTGATCTCTAATGCTTGACCTCGTGATCCACTCGCCTCGGCCTCCCAAAGTGTTGGGATTACAGGCGTGAGCCACCGCGCCCGGCCACGTCAGTTTTTTAAAACAGAGTTATTTCTATGAAATGTTTCCCCCGTAGTTTGTTACTGTCATTACAACGCTTTTCTTCCTCCTGCTTTTCCTCCGAAAGTAGCATTACCTGGTCTTGAGATGTCATTTAGAAATAAAGGGCCTTCTCACGGTTCCGACTTAGTCTGTATCAGAGAATAAAGCAAATGTCAATTACAGACAGTCTCCTCTTTACAAATTTCATGTACCACACAACGTTTCATTAATGCATGGACTTTTGTATTGCTAAGAAGAGTTGTTGGGTTTTCCAGTGATCCATCAACATTTGCTAACCCTGCTTCCCATGGACAGTGGATCCGATATTGTTTAGTGGTCTGAGTGCAGTAAACAGTTTTCCACTTTTGGGGACAGAAGCGACACAGTTAGAAACAGACACCTTGGCTCTGTTAACCCCAGGCTTGTCTAAACAAACGGGACTGTTTTAAAAAGACCAGCAAGCAAACCCTGCCAGTGAGAGTTGTGTACTCGAGATAAGCTTCCAGAGTTGTCTTTTGTGCCTTGAGACAGCAAGGACCTAGTTATCCTGTGGAGATCTGGACATCTAGCCATTTGGACAACATTTATATTGATTGTCACTACCATATAACTAGGAAAATAGGTCACTTTGGCAAAAATTTTTTCTTTGTCTTTAGAATTCGAAACTTTGAGGTTTTGATTTAATTACATATGACACTCCTCTTGTCTAAACATTTCAAATGCATTTATCAACTACCACTTTTTTTTTTATCAGATGAGATCTATTTTAGATATCTTGCTGTTCTGCATGATATTTGTTAGAACAGGCCTGCATATGTTTTCTATGAATGGAGACTGAATTGAGAACATTTAAGTATGAGATTGTTTTTCATGTGTGTTCGCTGGAATCTATTTGAGAAACTACAACATGTTAGCTCTCCATCTCATTTTTCAAAAACACACGTGCACAGTGGAAGAAATGCACACACAGCATTGTAGCCAGGCAGCACCCAGACACACACTGTCAACATCACTTGTACACACATGCCTCAGGCTGGCTGCTTCTCCTTCAAGTTTCTCAGCCTGCTGCTGAGGAGCAGCAGTGCACAATAACTTAAGACCAGCCTCTTATTTCTTTGAGCTGGGGCAAGGGGAATCACTATAACTCAAATGGGAATTACTATAACTCAGATTATCCATTAGCCATTCTCCTTGGAGTATACATTAGTTCAAATGCTTTCTGGCCTGTGATTATACCCAACAGAGTGGTTAAGTCTGATTGCAAGCTTCTAAATGGCAGAGACCAAGCCCAAGGCATTATTAATGTGGTGTAAAGGGAAGACCAAGGCTTTGCAGTCAGACCAGCTTTTGTTCCAGTCCAGGCTTTATGACCTTGGGCACATAGTTTCACCTCTCTAAGCCTTAATTTCCTCATCTGTAAAAATGAAGATTATATCCATCTCCCAAGATTAAAAGAGAAAGCACTGAGCATGGTCTCTCATATACAGGAAGTACTCCTTAAATGCTGGTTGCCCTCTTTTCGTCCTAGATAAAAATTTAAGTATTGACGCTTGTGTAAACATGTGTGCAAATGTATATTCTGGTAAAAGTGCAAAGATAGATTTCTAAGTCTTAGGTGACTTAGAGATGTTATACACACTTTTCTTACCTGCTTTCTCTTTTCCTGGCCATGGGCCTTTTGCTCCTCCCTTTGTCATTCCTCTTGCAGGTACTGAGAGCCTCCCCCTTTCCGGCCTTGATGATCCTTTGTTCCTCATCCCGGATTCTGTATTTGTGGAGGAGTCACCCGGAACTCAGTCCTGCTATGGATGGCAGAGGTGGTGGTAGGGCTGGGGAGCTGTCTGCATAAGTGCAGAGACTTTGTGCCTTTACAAATGGTGGACTAGAGGTACTTGGAGTCCAGGGGTCTGTGTTTGAATCCTGGTCTCACTTTTGTGAGTTCTTGTGACCCTGAATAGATTGTCATCTTTGAATAAGTTTTTTTCATTTATATAATGGGGATAATAATTACATTTATATAATGGGGATAATAACTACCTGTCTGCATGGGTTGTTGTTGGGTTCCATTAACTTATGTATGTAAAAGAGCTTTGTACCCTGTGAAGAGCATATAAATGTTGGAAATAAAGAGGCAGGGCATCCAGATGTGGGCCGCCCCAGGCAGACCCACTCAACTCTGGCTATTGGGGTTGGCAGTATCTCCACAAGCGTGTTTTGAGTGCTAAGGAGGCACTGCTGCAGTTCCTCCACATTCCTCTCTCCTGTCCTCTGACATCATACTGGACGTTGAGGAGGAAATAGCATCAAAGGTTGAGAAACTGCTCTGTGGGGAATGTGACAGCAAGATAAATTTCAGGACTGAGGTTACCTAATACTGCATGATTGAAGGCATAGGAAAAGTTCCAAAGAAACTTTTTAATTTCATGTTGGAATTACCTGTACTGTCTGTGCATCTCAGTTTTTAGTGGACAAACACAAACAGCTGGCCACCTACCCCACAGGTCGGGAGGAGAGTGCTGATGGCAATGTTGGACAATGTATTGGGTCCACCTATACCATCCTCACTCCCCTGTGCCTTCAGGCTGACTTGGGTCTCTTGTTTACTCTGCAAAGTTCTAAACTGACCCAAGGCAGTGCCCCCCACCCCCAAATTAAGCTAATTATTTAATTCAGTCTGAAATATATTTGTTTCTCTCTACCTGTCCTGGCAAGCCGGTGGGGGGACGAAGGGGGTTAGTACCCATTGAGAGGAAGGTTCTGACATCCTGGGTTGTGCCCAAGCCCCTCTTCATCACCCCCAGTCTTATGTCCTCCTCTTTATTCCTCTTCCTTGGCTTGTATCTTGTCCTGTCTGTCTACAGCGTTGAACTCCTCCCTTGCCCATGACCCCTGATACTGCCCTACTCTCATGATCCTGTCACCCCTCTTCAGATGTGAATCATTTGTACACCTCAGACTGGGCCAGACTGGGTGTCACTCTGGAAAGCAACCTGCCCAGCACAGCTTGCCCCACCCCTTCCTGAGGATGTTCATCAGCCCCCCTAATTACTCATCAGCTAGTCCAGTGTCTGCATTGTTCCCTGGGACATTAAGCTGGAGCTTCTACTAGCCCTGGCCTTGACTAACCCATATGCAGATTGACCAGGATGTTATCAAGGGATGGCTTGGCAGGTGGCAGGGCTGGGTTGGAGGGCACATTAGCCCCTCCATAAGCGCACTAGTTTGTCCAAATGCCTTCCAAGCAAACATGCAGTCTAAATAAAAGCAGTGTACTTGCTTTATAAATGCAAGCCCCTGGTCTCCCCTTTTAAGCCAAGCTGTCCTGAAGCACATCCTCTGTAGAAATTCTGGAGCTGCCCCCAGACAGACTCAGACCATGTAATTCAAAGATGGGCAGCGGAATCTGTCAGCAGCATTCACTCCCCAAGGAGGTAGAAAGCCAGAGTTAAGGCTCAGAGCCATTGGCAGTGACTAGTTATAGAACACCAAAGCAAGGGATCAGGTATAGAGTTTATTGGGAACACATCAGTGAATCATTTACCTCCTGCCCTGCTTGATTTTTAATAAGTCAGTTCTTTGAATCGGGGTAAGGAAGGTCTTTCTCTGGACCAAAACTATCACATGGGTCTGGTGAAGAGAAAATAAATAGTATAATCTTTTTCTGTGTCTCCATGGCATTAGGATTGAAGTCTCAATCTCTCCCTCTCTCTCCCTCCCTCCTTCTCTCTGTCTCTCCCTCTCTCTGTATATATATACACATATACACGCATATACATGTATATATGTATAATATATATACATTATATATTATATATATAATATACATCAGTCTTTATTCTGAGAGGAAGTCATAGACGTTGTTCTCCATCACTCTTAAAAACACTCCAGCATAGGCTGGGCACAGTGGCTCATGCCTGTAATCCCAGCACTTTGGGAGGCCGAGGCAGGTGGATCACAAGGTCAGGAGATCGAGACCACGGTGAAACCCCGTCTCTACTACAAATACAAAAAAATTAGCCAGGCATGGTGGCGGGCGCCTGTAGTCCCAGCTACTTGGGAGGCTGAGGCAGGAGAATGGCATGAACCTGGGAGGTGGAGCTTGCAGTGAGCCGAGATCGCGCCACTGCACTCCAGCCTGGGGGACGGAGCAAGACTCCATGTCAAAAAAAAAAAAAAAGAAAAGAAAAAACACTCCAGCTTAAAAAAAAAAAAGCAAGCACTCTGTCCTCCTATATAACCAGCATACACCCATCAAATCAGGAAGTGGACATTGGTACATAACACTAGCATCCAATCCACAGAGCCCATTCCTATCTCATCAGTTATTCCCCAAATGTCTCTTCTACCTGTCTGATCTAGGATTCATGTTACATTTAGTTACCATATCTCTTCTGGAATGCTTCCTCAGACTTTCCCTGTTCCTAAAGTGCTTGCAGTTTTATAGATCCTACATGCTGTAGGATGACTCCCAACCTGGGTGTATTGGGTATTTCTTCACAACCTGACTGAGGTCATGTGTTCTTGGCAGGAATCCTTTAGAAATGAAACTCGGCTCTTCTTAGCTTCTTACAACAGAAGGCACATGGTGCCAACCCATCCCACCACTGGGATATTGACCTCAATCACCTGGTTATGTTTGTGTCTGCCAGATTTCTCCACCTTAAATTTTTCCTTTGAAATGTATTGGTATTTGTGGGGAAGTATTCTAAGGTTATGCAAATAGTCTGTTCCTCATTAAACCTCTACCTACAGACTTACCATATATTGATGACGTCTGCCTGAATCAGCCACTTCTATGAATGTTACCAAATGCTGATTCCTTTTTTTTTCTTTTTAAGACAAGGTCTCACTCTGTTGCCCAGGCTGGAGTGCACTGGCATGATCTTGGCTCACTGCAGCCTCAACCTCCTGGGCTCTAGTGATCCTCCTGCCTCAGCCCCCCAAGTTGATGGAACTACAGGTGTGCACCACCACACCTGGCTTTTTTTTTTTTTTTTTGTATGTTTTGTAGAGATGGGGTTCACCATGGTTCCCAAGTTGGTCTCGAACTCCTGAGCTCAAGTGGTCTGCCTGCCTTGGCCTCCCAAAGTGCTGGGATTACAGGCATGAGCCCCCACTCAGCCTCAAATGGTGATTCTTTATTGCCACCACTCTTTCTACGTTTGTGAGTTGTCGTTCTACTATAAGGAAGAACTTTCTTTTTCTGTCATGTTTTTATTAAGAAGTGTTCATGGATTCCTTATGTATTCAATAAGTTGAAGTCTCACGATTGTTTTTTATTTTAATGCTCAAGTTGTGCTCAGTTTGGCCAACGGGAACCCTTTGGAGCTGGCTCCTGTGTCCTTTTAACACATCCCTATCATTCATTGAGCATTTCATTATTTTCTGGCGCCACCAGATGATCTGGGCTCATCCTGTACTTTCCTCGACCTAGTTAGGCCTCCCTTTTAGTAGAGAATGGTACTTTTGTCTTATTTATATTTTATATATTTAAGGCATACAACATGATATTTTCATGTATTTATCTTAATAAACATAGATATAATGAAGTGATTACTACAGTTAAGCAAATGGACATGCCCATTATCTCATATAGTTACCTTTCTTGTGTTTGTGATAAGAGTACCTAAAATCTACTCTCTTAGCAAATTAGCTGAATACGATATTTGTAATTTTAATTTTTTTATAGACAGAGCCTTGCTCTGTCCTACAGGCTGGAGTGCAGTGGCGTGATCATAGCTCTCTGTTGCCTCGACTCGAGCAGTCCTCCTGCCTCAGCCTCCCAAGTAGCTAGGACTCCAGGTGCTCACCATCATTCCTGGCTAATTTAAAAATGTTTTTTAGAGAAGGAATCTTGCTATGTTGCCCAGGCTGGCCTCCAACTCCAGCCTCAAATCATCCTCCTGCCTTGGCATCCCAAGTGCTGGGATTACAGGTGTGAGCTACCACACTCGGCCTCAATACAGTATTAGTAACTGTAGTCCTTGTGTTTTACATTAGTGGAAGCAGGGGAAAAGGGAAGATGTAGATTAAAAGGTACAAAGTTGCAGTTATGTAGGATGAATAAGTCTTGAGATCTAATATACAATATGAGAATTGTATTTAGACACCGATACATGGAAGGTTGATGTGCCCATTGTTACTGGGGTATTGTTGCTTCTAGATCTTTCAGAGGACAGAGCTAGGAAATATATGTGTATATGTGTACACACATTTATAAATTTTTCTATATTAGGCTGTGTATTATAAAATCATGATTCATACTTATACCTACAATTTCAATCTAACACCCAAAGAGCTTTCTGTTCTTCACCCTTTATATGTTTGTACATATCTTCTCTGGCAGTTAGAAAACCTGACTCTCATTATCTTCAATATTTTTGCTTATTTGCTTAAAGTAACCAGTCTTCCAAATGTGAAGGTCATTCTGCCTCCTCTGTGCCCACCACCTTTGCCACTGCCTCTTGTCCTTGGCTGCCAGGCCTGCTAGCCTGTGTCTCTATGTAGCTTAATCATCAGTCTCCAGTCCCTCTAGCTCACAGCTCTGTGTGGCTTCCCAGCCATAGCTTATGCCTCTGTGTACCTCACCAAAGTCCCCAGCCTCACGTTGCATTCCCAGCTACATGCAGATTGCTCAGTTCTGGGGAAGGAAGAAAAGAGAAGGGAAAGGAAGAGAGAAGATAGGAATGGAAGGAAAGCAAAGATAGGAATAGTGTATATATTTTAAACTCTTTTATTATACATTGCCAAATTGCCTTCCCCCAAAGTTCTATTGGTTTACATTCTCACCAACATGCTACAAGGGTACTGTTTTCCCCACATTCTTGCCAATACTGAATAATAGCCACTTGTTTAAATGTTGTCAATCTGATAGCACTCCACTTTTAGCTCTGTTACAGCTCTGCCACACTTAACCCTGTATTATATGTCTCATCTCACCCTCTAGGTCAGGATTTCTCAACCTTAGCACTACTGACATTTTGGACTGGATACTTCTCTGTTATGGAGAGCTGGCCTGTGCATTGTAGCATGTGCAGCAGCATTCCTGGCCTCTGCCCAGTAGATGCCAATAGTACCCACCCCCTAAAGTCATAACTAATGCAGATGTCTCCAGATATTGCCAGGAATCCCTGGGAGGATGAGAGGATTGGCCCTGGCTGCTCTAGATAATGAGTTTCCTGGGGGAATTTTACATCTTTATACATGTCTTCATGCACCTCTGTCTTTGACTTACATATGGTGAACAGTGAGGGAACGTTAGCTGGACAAGGATGAGAGGAATAAAAGGTTATGTAGAATCCACTACAACAGGACCAGTGGAACTTGTTCATTGCAAGTATGCAACTCTCCACAAATGCAAATTCCAGGAACATCCAACAGAGGGAAGTGAAGAGGAATGTCAGCAAGATTACCTTTCCATGGATTGCTATCAGGTGATTACTTGTCTTTCTGAGTTCATTTTCGCCCCTATTTCATATAGACAGACAATGAGGTCTGTGGCCTATTTCAGCTGATATAGTCTATTTTGCTGAGGGGGAAAGTAGAATGCTTTAGGAGAAGATGTTAATTAACGTCATTTAACATTGTAGAGGTAAACTGAGTTTCTTTAGAGCTTTCTCTGAAGCAGGCAAACTGACTAATGGTTGCTAATTTCTATGATGTATTTAGAGTTTTACTCTGATATTTTCATTTGATTATATGGAATTTCCTCCATGAACACTTACCAAAAATTCTAAGGAGAGATGTGCTTCAAGATTTTTATTGACATTTACCACAATCATTATGTTAGAAATGCAAAATGCTTGTTCCCCAGTGCCACAAAGAAATAGCACTTGAACATAAATTTAATTCTCTTAGCAAGGCAATTTTTACTTTCTGCAGAAAGGGTACACTCACCAGCAGTCTTACCACAAGAGTACACCGAACGAAGGAAAAGCAGACTTATTTATCCCTTACGCATTTGGGTTGTCCTCACTGCTGTGTCCTGCCTGCATCCATTGGCTAGAGCCGAACCTCACAGTCTAAGCCGATACCCGATTTGCTAACAACCTAAAACTTTTTTAAATAGGTAAAGGCAAGGGAGAGCAAAGGAAAAGAGGAAGTTGCTTGCGAAAGATTTAAAGAAGTAATAACATTTCCAAATAAGAAAGGGGCATAGGCTGTGAGCTGGAACATGCCTGTGAGCATGTCCAACAGCTACATAGGATAGGGCTTAACAAAGAGTTATTAACACAAAGCAAGGAGGCTTGAAGAAAGTTTTTAAAAGAAACTATTATTTCTAACATTTATGATTTATTCTTTAACAAGAAGGGAAACTTTGAAGAGGAAACTTTTTACTTTCCGCAATTGTATTTCTTCTAGTTTCAGTAAATGTTTGCAAAAGGCATTAATGTTATTATGGAGAACAAATCTACATCTTTCGTTTCTCTGGGGGTCAGGTGGCAGAGGCTTTGCTTCCAAAAAGAGGCTCCAATGGTCAGTATTGTTTAAAAAAAAAAAAAAAAAAGCCCTGGGCCAGAAGGATGAGAGCTCTTCAGGGTGAATTAGTCGCCGATTTCTAGATTTCTTCTCTGTTAAATGGAGAATGCGTTCACTGGTATATCAGTGAATGTGTTTTGATGGATTACTCCAAGATCCTGATGGGGTGGTTTAGAGGAAGTGTGGTAATATAGTAAGAATGTTAAACATTAGGTTTTCAACCCAGCTGGCTAAACCCCTCTTTCCTGATTGTACACATTCATCTGGGACTCTGGGACTAAAAGGTAGTGAAAAACACCAGCTAGTGACTCTGACTAGAGTGGTAGAGGAGAGAAGCCTTTGGCTTGGGGGTGTTATTGTGGTGACCCACCCATTGTGACGGAAAGGATTCTTCTGTGGTCTCCCCTTCCCAGTATTCTCTGTTGGGGTCCCTTTTCCCCAACCTTTTGGGAATGAGCTCACCCTGGAGCTCAGTGGACTTTCTCTGACTCCTCTAGACCTTGGAGTGGACTGGGGCTTTACATTTGCTATGTCATTCACTTTGTCCCAATAATCTGACGGTTAGATCTTGTCTCTCTTTTACAAAAAAGGAAATTGAAGCTCCATTTTTCAGGTCCCACTGATAATAACAATAATTAAATTAGAACTGTTTGTTAGGGGCTATTCCAAGCACCTTCTTTAAATCTCCTAACAGCCTTAGGAAGAAGTTACCCTTATTATCCCCATTTTGTAGATGAGGAAATTAAGATAGAGAAGATAACTAACTTATTGGTAAGCAAGGCTTTAAAGTCAGGCTTGCTAGCTCCAGGGCCATGCCCTTTTGCATGTGAATATCCACTTTTTTCTAGCACCATTTTTTGTTGTTGTTGTTATACTTTTAAGTTCTAGGGTATGTGTGCACAACATGCAGGTTTGTTATATATGCATAGCACCATTTGTCGAAGAGACTGTTTTTTCTCCATTGTGAATTCTTGGCGCTCTTGTCAAAGATCGGTTGATTGTGTATGTGTGGGTTTATTTTTGGGCTCAGTAGTCTTTTCCATTGGTCTATATGTCAGACTTTATGCCAGTACCATACTACCATACATAGCTTGTAGTATGCTTTAAAATCAGGAAGTGTGAGGCCTCCAGCTTTGTTCTTCTTCCTCATGATTGTTTTAGCTATTCAGGGACCTTTGTAGTTCCAGATGAATTTTAGGATTTTTTTTTATATTTCTGTAAAAAATGTCATTCAGATTTTTATAGGGATTGCATTGAATCTATAGAATGCTTTGGGTAGTATGGACATTTTCACATTATTCAGTCTTCTAATTCATGAACATGAAATGTATTTACTTTTATTTGTGTCTTTAAAAATTTCCTTATCAGTGTTTTATAGTTTTCAGTGCGTAAGTCTTTTGCCCTTCTGATTAAATTTATTTCTCAGAGTTTTATTCTTTTTAATGCTATTGTGAATTGAATTGTTTTCATAATTTCCGTTTTTGGATTGTTTGTTGTTAGTGCATAGAAATAAATGCAAATGATTTTTGTATGTACATTTTGTGTCCTGCAACTTTATTGAATTAGTTTATTAGTTCTAGTTGGTGTTTTGGTAGAGTCTTTGGTGATTTCTTCGTATAAGATCATGTTGTTGATGAACAGAGATAATTTTACTTCTTCCTTTCCAATCTGTATGACTTTTATTTATTTTTCTTGCCTAATTGCTCTGGCTGGGATTTCCAATACTGTGTCGAATAGAAGTGGTAAGAATGGGTATCCTTGCCTTATTCCTCATCTTGGAGCAAAAGCTTTCAGGTTTTCACCTGTTGAGTATAGTGTTAGCTGTGGGGGCCATGCTCTTTAAATACTCTGCTCACCTGCTTATCTACTAGTGTTTGGACCTAAATCCTGTGTTCTGCTGCACTGCATTGCTCTCCTCTCCTCGCTCTCCCCTTCCCCCTTTCCACTCCTGCCTCCCTGCTTTGTTTCAAGCGACAGCAGAGTGAACGTGGCGCTGTCTTAAGCTTAGTCGCTGCAGCACTGAGCCCATACTCAGGCAGGGGGATATTCTTTCTTGGACTATGGTTATTTTAGTGTAGTTACAGGATGATTTTGTCACCATTTCTTGTTAAAGTGAGGTGTTAGGCATGAACAGTTAATCTCCCAGAATGCCAGTTGTATGTTTCACTGAACTTTTTAGAAATTTTGAGTTATCTGACCTTGGAAAGTGCTGTCTGCCATTTACTGAGTGCGTCCTATGTACTAAGCATTTCCTTAAGTGCTCTAGAAATAATTGCTTTAATTTAGTCCATCCAACAATCCTATACGGTTGTCATCATGATTATGCCAGGTTTAGCAAAGGAAAAGGTTCTGGCCAGATTGGCAGTGTGCCAGGTGAGAACCACTGCTAAAAGTGATATGCCTACATCTGACCCAGGTCCAGCTGATGCTGAAGCTTTCCCTTTCCTCCCCTCACCGTCCTGCCCCTACTGTGCCTCACAGCCTGCCATGCTTTCCTTCAGCGCTCAGGTGACCCCAGAACTCCACAGGTCTGGCTGTCCCTTCTCTAACCTCTGTTTTAAATACCCACTCTAAAATGTGCTTTCTGTTCTTTGTTCTGACAAACATCCACTATACAGTGGACGAGTAGAAACAAGAAAACCACAATAAAACCTCCCATTCAGAAGAATTGAAGACATGTAACAGGGGCCTAAAAATGATGAAACCCTGCTGGGCAGGAATTATTAAGACCTCTCTGTCCTGGCAGTGGAGTCAGTTTCGTGGTTGGTCCATGCTTCCGCTCTCTGGGCGGGGCCTCCCAGAAGCCCTGACTTTGTCTTTGTACCCTGGGAAGTCCTTCCTTGTTCTGTACCCTCTCCAGCCACATCTGAAGGGTGTGGAAAGTGTGTACTCCTTGGGGGAGAATGAACGTGGCCCTTTCCGGGCCAAACTGTGGCTTCCCTGGCACTACAATTCCTTATAAACTTGATAGACTTCTAGTCAGTTCCACAGGTCAGTTACCACATCCAGATCCCACTCTGGGTCAAGCTCTTAAGCATGACTTATTTTTCAGCTTCTGTGCTTGGCTCATCTCTCTGCCTTTCTTCAGTAGTGTGTACTCTGGGGTCCTCTGAAGGATGGACTTGGGTGGGAAGATGCACCAATACTCTGATCATTACTACAGACCTGCCTGGCATTGTCCCTTGCAACAGTTTACTGAGAGGTCTTTAAGATAGGCTGAGAGTGGTAATACTATTTTCTGCTCTTTGGAGCTACACGTGCAATTGACTTTTCTGATTCTCCAAGGCCCTCCGTTTCTGGACACTGTCCATTCCTTTCCACCTTTGCTTACATACTTGCAAACAAGTCTTGCCTGAGTTCATCTCTTTCTTGCCTAGCTTGCGAAAAGCTGCAAGGAGCAGCCAAAACAAGCTCATGTTCTGTTTCTGTTCAAGCGATTCTCCTGCCTCAGCCTACCAGGTAGCTGACATTACAGGCATGTGCCACTACGCCCAGCTAATTTTGGAAGATGGGGTTTCTCCATGTTGGTCAGGCTAGTCTCAAACTCCCGACCTCAGACAATCCTCCCGCCTTGGCCTCCCAAAGTGCTGGGATTACAGGCATGAGCCACTGCGCCCAGCCCATGGTGATGTTTTGATACATGTACTATATAGTGATCAGATTGATCAGATCACAGTAATTAAATTGCTATAAACATTTCTAAGTGTTTATTCTGAATTTCTATACTTATTTTCTTGTTGATGGAAATTAGTCCATGGACTACGTGGATTTAGGCTGCCCAAAGGCTTTTCCCTGCTGAGTGTTCAAAGTGGATCACAGGCCTGTTTATGTTCCAACTTGCAGGTAGGGAAAGGAGCACGGAGGAGGGCACCTTCATCGTTTTGGGGCTGACCTGGCAGCAGCACACTTCATTTATGCTCACGTTCCAGTGGCAAGAACCTAGTCACACAGCCACCCTAGCTGCAAGGAGGCTGGAAAACCGAGTGTCCAGTTGGGCATCCTGGTGCCCAGCTTATAAAACCCATTACTCTGTAAGAAAAGGAAAACATGGGCTGGGTGCAGTGGCTCATGGCTGTAATCCCAGCATTTTGGGAGGCTGACGTGGGTGTATCACAAGGCCAGGAGTTTGAGACCATCCTGGCTAACACGGTGAAACCCTGTCTCTATGAAAAATACAAAAAATTAGCCGGGCGTGGTGGCAGGCGCCTGTAGTCCCAGCTACTTGGGAGACTGAGGCAGGAGAATGGCATGAACCCAGGAGGCGGAGCTTGCAGTGAGCCATGATCACGCCACTGCACTGCAGCCTGGGTGACAGAGCGAGACTCCATCTCACAAAAAAAAAGAAAAAAAAGAAAAGGAAAATGTGATTTAGCAGTCTATCCTGCAGAATATAAAGCGAAATAATAATACATAGAAATAATTACAAAAGAAGTCACAGGGCAATATGCAATTATGGGCAAATGAGTTAGAACAGCTGTGAGTTTAGTGTCATACCATCCATTGCAGGAACTTCTTAGAAATGGAGCCTGGGGTCCTGCAGCTTCTTTAATGTAGCCTGAGGGTTGAGGCCAGAGGTTAACCATGCAAAGTTCAAGTGAGAAGAGGCTAAGAACCATTCTCAGTGGGAAAGTTCAGAAACCAAATACCTAGGTTTAGAGCTGAGTTTGAATTCACAAAGCTATGTCCAGAGTGATTGGTCAGGAGCAGATTCAAAGGCCGGGAACACTATAGTAGTCAGGACTTAAATGGGGCCTTAGGGAAAGGGGCTTCAGCAGTCTACCCTGAGCCCAAGAAAAACACCAGAGAAAGGGAGAGCGAAGGATCCTAGCCAGTGTAGTTTGGACGGAGGCTTTCCAGTTCCAAACCATCCTGCCAACTTGCCAATGCTTTATTACAAACAACTCCGGGGTCCTGAAGTCATCGTGATTTTATTCTCTATGTTAAAATCCTGGTGTTTAAAGTTGAAACTTTTTTCCTTATGGTGGCCCCACTATCTTCCAACAGCTGAGCTGAGGTAGGTTGAAAATTCATTTGAGAGCGCATACATGTTGCCCTCATGGTGCCTTTCTTCTTGTTTTAGCTCCAAGGCACATTGGGTTCCTGACATGCAAGTGGTAGCTTAGCATGAAAGAGAGGGCGTGAGAGGTGTCGGGGCTTGTGGTGGTTATTTGGGGTCATCCATATAGAGGAAATAATTTAAGCATTAATATTTTTCGTAGAAGAGAATTTAAAGGGAAAAGAAGACAGGGCTGAGAACCAAGTCTAGAAGTGTCTACAATTCAAGTCTGGTGGAAAAACAGGAGACAGGAATACTGAAGACATTGGGAAAAACCAGGAGAGGCAAGTCATTGAGGCAGCAGGAGGGGAGTTTGAAGAAGGGAATAACTGTTGTCAACTTCCACAGTGAAACCAAAGAAAAAAAGGCTGTAAACAGAAGATTTAGGAGTTATTCAATCAAATTGAATACTTTTAAAAAATTTTATGTCAGATTCTGTTTGTGGTTCAAAAATCAGAGAGACAGAAGGATATCAGCCCTGCTCCTAACAAGTTTAGAAGTGAGGTAAGTCAAATATTTAATAAAATATGTTGAATGTCATGTGAGGTCGTATTTCTCAGCCTTTTTTTTTTCAAGAATACCCTATACTTGGCTTACTTTTTCTGTATCATCCTAACATTGTTCAACACAATTGTCATCAGGTTTCCAAATCCCCTTGTAACCAACTAACTGAAAGTAACCAACTAACTAACACATGGACTAGAGATTTGTTGTGCATCTACTTACTGCATGCCACTGTACTGGACATAAGGGGCACAATCGTGAGTAAGAAACTGTTCTTTTCCTTAAGAAGCTCATGGTCTGGTGATAAAGGCTGACACACAGGCAGAGAATGCGTATACAGTGCAACGTCAGGGGACTCCCCACCCCACCCCATGGCTGAGAGTCCGAATCTAGTAAATAAAAAATCCGCTTTAGGAGCATCAATGTAATGTGTAAAAATTCCAGTTGTGAAGATTAGAGAGGTTCCAAAGTTGAGGATTGCCTCTGATCTTCCCCAAGCATGTTTGTATTCAGATTGGGAGGAGCAGGTGAAGGAGCAGAAGTTAAGAATGCTACAATGAGATGAGGCTGTGGAATATGGAAGAGCTTATTCCTGAGCTCCCTTCTCTGTGCTCTGAGACCCCAAGCTGCTTTGTCTACTTAGGGACTATGTCTGACTTATGTCCCCAGGGTCTAAAGATCATCTGCTGTGATAGTAGTTCCCCTAAGTCTGCAGGCAACAGAGCTTTTCTGAGAGCAACACTTACCCAGCATCCCCCATGGCTGGCCAGTCACTGGAAACACCACTGTGTAGGATAAACCATCGTGCACATCTAAGTGCAGCTCTGTAGCTACATTTGCATTGCTTTTGCCTTGCATCTGGCTGCAGCGTCCTCTTGGGCTCAGGTTGTCATTACCTTACCCCTTGCCAGACATCATAAGAAAAGTCTATTGCTTCCTTCTCTGTAGTGTCTAAATTCAAACGTGGCTAATCCTTAGAATTAAAATGTAAAAAATTAAAATGTAAAAGCATGTATGAAATTTCCATGGTGTACAAGGCCGGAATACAGTTAGAGTTGGAACTGATTCTGATTGACACTGAAGGACATTTGTGAGGAAGACTCCAGTATGCAGTAAACCATGGGTAGATCACTCATTTATTGAATTGCTTACTATCTGCAGAGAAATGTACTAGGGTTTTGGTGTTTGTGAGGGGACACTGAGGACATGAAAAGAATTGTGCTACTGGTCCATGCCCTTGGGAATGGGATGTATTCCCCTTTCTTTCTCTGAGAGTTGTTTTATTTGTAATTAGGAAATATGTACTAGATCATTCTAAAATATTTAAGAAAATCCATAACATGTATGACTTTTCAAATGGCAGTTTCGTTGTTATTACAATGTACTTTAAAAGACAATTGTAGAGTTCCACAGAAAAGAGGTGATACAGTCAACCTAGTAACTGGAGTGACGGGGAGGGGATACTGTTTACAGAGTGAGGGCAGAGATCGTAGAAACCAGCAAGAGATGGTACAGTGTCCCCAAGCTGGAAACAGCAAGGAGTGGTTAACACCTCTCAACCTGAAAGCTAGAGGAGGGAGAAGGGGAGGCTACCCATATATAGAGGGATGCCTGACAGTGGTTAACCCAGCCAACCTACAGCAACCTGGAGGGGAGGAGGCAGGAAAAATCAGTATCTCAACCTCACTCTCCTCCCGCCTTCCAATCTCTTGCTGTGCCTGTCATTGGCAGAAGCTGGAAAGCAAGGAAGCAGTCTCTTAAGGGCCAGCCCTGTAGGATACAGGATAGGGAAGGGAGCTGGAGGATGCATGTGTTGAGATTAGGCACCGCATTCAAATGTGCATTATATTCATTTACATGACCTGGCTACCTTTACTACCAGACAGACATGGGGTAGGAGAGGGAGGCAGGTAGGAGAGGAGGGGTATGAGGTATGAGCCTTCCTCTCCAGTGATGGATGCTACTTCCTGACCAAGGCATAGCATTCTCAAGGAGCCCCTCTGGCTTGTTTGTTTAGCAGTAACAGTGCTCTTCTGTAGTATCTTTGAAGCTTTGATTAGAAGAAGTGTTTCCTACTACAGCTGCAAGCTTTAAAAATATTATTTTCCTTCCTATGTAGAGTTTGAGGATTCAGACAGGCACTAACCTGGGTGTGTATGATCTCCAGAAGCAAGAAGGAGTTGCTGTAGGTCACTGTTAACCTGTTGCTGGCAACAGGATTATTTGGAACAAACCATGTGGAGCACGAGACTCCTGAGTATCCTTATCAGGACAGGAGATGGGAGACAGGTCATGAAATGGAGTGAGAAAGGGAATACAGTACCACATTTGGATTAGGACAGACAATTTAAACCAAAATTTTGTCTGTTGTGAATTTTACAATGTAAAGAAGTAGAATTTCCTTTTCATGGGAATTTGCCTTAGTTCATTTTCTGATGCTATAAAACAGAATACCAAAGACTGGGTAATTTATAAAGAAAAGTAATGTATTTCTCAGAATCTGGAGACAGGGAAGTCCAAGAGCCTGGCACTGGCATCTGGCAAGGGCCATCCCGTGGTGCAAGGGTGGAAGGGAGAAGTGAGCATGCGAGACAGAGAGGAAATCTGGCCAAACTCATTATTTTTAATCAGGAACCCACTCCTGTGATAACAAATCCACTCTCACAGTAACAGTGTTAATCCATTAATCCACCTCTTAAAAGTCCTACCTCTCAACACTGCTGCACTGGGGATTAAATTTCCAACACATGAACTCTGGGGGACATATTTATACCATAGTGGAAGTCATTGGTATAAACAAGCACTTTGAAATGTCTCAAAATATGTTTTTGCGTATGACAAGGTCCTTTGTATAAGAAGAATATCTCTTTCAGCTATGAATGTTCACACTTTAAAATCTGACATTCTCGGCCAAGCACGATGGCTCGCATCTGTAATCCCAGCACTTTGGGAGGCCAAGACAGGTGGATCATCTGAGATCAGGAGTTTGAGACCAATCTGGCCAACATATGAAACCCCATCTCTGCTAAAAATGCAAAACCTAGCCAGGCGTGGTGGCGGGTGCCTGTAGTCCCAGCCACGCAGGAGGCTGAGGCAGGAGAATACCTTGAACCCGGGAAGCGGAGGTTGCAGTGAGCCGATATCGCGCCACTGCACTCCAGCCTGGGTGACAGAGTAAGACTCCATCTCAACAACAACAACAACAAAAATTGATATTCTCAACCCCTTCAAACAGTAAAGCTACTGACATGTGATTATACAATGGTCTAAGGATTATTTGCTGTATAACAGACCATGTCCAGTTATATAATGTATAAATAATATTAATTTTAAGAATTTTGATTAGCATATTTTACTTTTCCTATCCTTTTATGAGTCAAGGGACAAAATGTATTGGTCATCTTTCTAGCCTAATGAGTTACACAAATATTAAAATTTTATAATATATAAAGCAAACACAAGTAAATATTTGTGTTACGTTTGGATAAACTAAGTCAAGGAATTTGCTGATCACATAAAATTCATCTGTCACCTCTTTTATTTAGTTCAATTCTGTATGTTTTCACGTTTCCTTTCCTGTTTAATGAAGATGCTTAAGACAGTCTTCTGCCATCAGGAACATCAGGGGAACAATATCTTTGATTCTAGTTGTTTATTAAACAAGTCCTAGGGTAGAAGCTGTGTATATATACCAAGGCCTTCTGTAAACCCTGCTTGATTGGGAGAGAACAGGAGGTGAGCCCCCTGACGTGCCACGAACTGTCCTCCCTGCCTAAAGGGCTCCGAAACTTGCACTGACACAAGAACCTATTTATTCTGCTAAGCTCAGGCTGCAGTTTTCCCTGCGTGTCGCCATCTCTAAACTGAAGATAACCTGAGATGCTTAAGCTTTGCATTTGTATTAAGTAGTTTTCCAAGCACACCCATTGTACGCTTGCCTCTCTGTGGCTTCTCCTCTTGGAACCTCTGCTGACTAGTACTGTGGAGACTTTGTTGCTACGTGAAACAGGATCTAGATCAGAGCAATTTTAGGTGTCCGAGTTTAAGATTTGTTCTAAAGAGGCCCGGTGCCATGGCTCATGCCTGTAATGCCAGTACTTTGGGAGGCTGAGGCGGGCAGATCACTTGAGGTCAGGAGTTCTAGACCAATCTGGCCAACATGGTGAAACCCCGTCTCTACTAAAAATACAAGAATTAGCTGAGCGTGGTGGCAGGCGCCTGGAATCCCAGCTACTCCAGAGGCTGAAGCAGGAGAATCACTTGAACCCGGGAGGTGGAGGCTGCAGTGAGCAGAGATCGTGCCACTGCACTCCAGCCGGGTGACAGAGCAGAGACTCCTCTCAAAAAAAAAAAAAAATGTTCAAAAGAAACAGAGTAACCAAACTTTAGCAACGCTGAGGGGTTAGCTTTCTCAAGAGAAATGATCTAGAGAATAAGGATACATAAACTGAGTTGTAACCCTACCCTCAACAAGCACCCCTAAAATAAACATATTCGGTTTATCCAAGAATATCAGAGGCATCTCATTCTCAGTTACAGACAATATCTGTTTAAATTTAATCTTGAACAAATTGCCACTCCTCTGTTTATTTTACCATATCAAAGAGTAAAGTAACTGCTCATGAAACATAGGGGCTTTATTTATTTTAAAATTACTGTAGTGTTGTAGAGTCATCCACATGCCTCCTCTTTAAAAATTATTTTTAATATTTATTTACAGAGCAGTCTTCTATATACAGAAAAATTGAACAGATAGTACAGAGAGCTCCTATATTATACCCCCTCCCACACACAGTATCCCTTATTATTAATTCTTACATTACTGTGGTATATTTGTTACAATTAATGAACTGATAGGGATATGTTACTATTAACTAAAATCTGTACTTTAGGTTTCCTTAGTTCTTACCCCTGTCCTTTCGGTGTTCCAGGATCCCACCCAGGATACATATTCTATTTAATCATTATGTCTCCTTAGGCTCCTCTTGGCTGTGACAGTTTTTCAGATTTTCCTTGTTTTTGATGATCTTGCCAGTTTTGAGGAGTACTGGTCAGAAACGCTATAGAATGTTCCCCAACTGCGATTTATCTGATGTTTTTCTCATGATTAGCCTGAGGTTATGGGTTTTGGGAGGAAGATCACAGTAAACTGTGATTTACTCTCTCATCTTCATCATGAAGTAACACGTCTTATCAAGATTACAGACAGCAACATGACTTAGCACTGTTGATGTTGACCTTGATCATCTGGCTGAAGTAGTGTTTGTCAAGTTTCTCTGCTGAGACGTCACTAACCCCGCTATCCCCTGCCTCATTTCCATATTTTGCTCTTTGGAAGGAGGTCCCTATGTACAGCCTACATATAAAGGAGCTATGCTACCCCTCCTTTACAGTGGAATATCTATATTATTTATTTGGTATTCTTCTGCCTGGGAGATTTGTCTCATCTTTCCATTTATTATTTTATTCAATTATTTATTTATGTCAGTATGGACTCATGGATGTTTATTTATACTTGGGGTTATAATCCAATACTACTTTATTTTGTTGCTTGGATTGTTCTAGCTTTGGCCATTGGGTCCCTCTTTTGATGTATTATTCAAAGAGGAATCTTTGTTTCTGGTGTTCATACTACTAGGGAGAGGTCTCTGTTGTGAGACTGTCCTTCAGAATGACCCTGTATGGTCTGCTTAGTTGAGCTGCTTTTCTGGAGGTAGGGAACCCACTCCCTATACCTCTCAGCTTGCAGGACTTGGAGCCAAGTATACCCAGAGGAATGAATGGGTTGTGAGACCCAAATTGGAGAATATACAGAAGCATAAAGTAATAATGCTCAATTTGGGTAAAGGTTAGGGGGCATATAGGCATGAGTGCACAAGCATACTTCATTTAATTCTACATTTAAGAAGTATTTACTGAGTGCCTAATGTGTGCTGGGCATTGTTGCAGGCACCATAACAACATACATTCTTTGCCTTCCTAAGCATACCTTCATCAAAAACAAGGAAAATCTGAAAAACTGTCACACCCAAGAGGAGCCTAAGGAGACATAATGACTAAATAGAAGTTGGGGGAGGTAGATTGTAACCCAAGTAGGTAGTTGAGGTAGGGAGAAATGCTGTGGAGAAAAATAAAGCAGGGTAAATGGCTTAAGGGCAGCAGCAGGTGGAGGCATGGGGTGGTCTTTAGAGAGTGGCAGGGAAGGGATCTCTGAGGAAATGAATTTGAGCAGGAATGAGGTAGAGAAATGAGCCCCCTGGGTAGCTTGAGGAAATGGCTTCTGGGCAGAGGGAATGGCAAGTGCAAAGGCCTTGAAACTAATGGCTAAAATGAACCTCCAGGATTTCATGTGGATTTAAATCTTCCATGCTATCCTGATTTTGCCATTAACATGAATTATTAAAAGGAATTCAGTGAACAGATGTGATTGCTTACCCAGGATTGGTTGCTAGAGTACCAACTAACCTAACATCCAACTCCCATCTGGATAGGGTTTCCTAAGAGGAGAGGACTGGTCTGCATTTGTGAACCATAGAGAAAGAAGATATGCACAGTATTGACTGACCATGTCTTTGATGTAGCATACTTCTTCCTAGGAGGAAGAAGAGATTGTTATCTCTTCTTGTCTGGTAAGATGTAGCTAGAAATAAAAGCTGCTTGAGTGGTTTTCAAATGTCTTAATTTTCATAATTGTTTCCACATTCTGGGCTGGCTGGACATTTTTTCAGGGAAGCAAGTTTGGAGGAGTCTAAATGAAAGCTTTACTCATGAAGTTTTCATTTGGATTCCACATATAGACTTTCTAAACCATCATTTTATGAAGTCTTAAATTACTGAAGTTTGAAGTTGTGGTAATTGCTCCAAAGTTTAGCATCTTTTGTTTCTAGGTTAGAACTATCAAACCCTCTAAACCTTTAGTATAAAAACAAACAAACAAAGAACAGCTTAGGATTTGACAGAAGTAAAGTTGAGCAATGTTAACCTCGTCCTGAAATTGACCATATTGTATCCTACTTACCATAAAAGTTGAAAACATATTTTCAGAAAAGTGTCTTTTCTACCCTTCTTAGGGTTATTTAAGAAAAAAAAAGAAAAGGCCAAAGGCTATTTAGAGTGTCCCCTGTTTTTTATAGTATGGGGCAGTCTTTTAATGTGATTTGATCAGATCATTCTATTTTGGTAATTCTATAACTCTTGTAAGTATAAATATAGTCCTTGGTTCTGTCTAGCGTTTCACATGCCTGTGGAGAGAAAGTATAGTGTTGCAGATAAGAATGAAGGCTGTAGAATGAGGCTGCCTGAATGGAATCCAGGGTCTCCCACTCCTAGTTGTGTGACCTTAAGCAAGGGTGCTTCAGTTTTCTCAAACGCATAATGGGTGTAATAATAGTATCTACATCTTTGTTAGAAGGATACCATGAGATAATCCATGTAAAATGCTTAGTTCAGCACCTGCCACCGATAAGCACTCAAATATTAATAATGAAAAATAGTAATAATAAAGTAGAGATATTATGTACCTGAAAACACTTAGTTAATAGGCAACAGAGCTCGCTAATTGTCATATTTAGTGATTGATGTATAGGTCAGCAAAGGCATTTCACAGAACCTTTTCATTTTAGATGTGGAAAAAGATAGTGTAGGACAGAGATTCATTCATTCATTCAATAAATACTGATCTCGTAGATATGAGCATAATAGGCAGGTTCCCTGCTCTGCTGGAGTGGAACGGTCTAGGGGTGGGAGATGGACAATAAATTCTTAAACACAAAAGGAAATACTGGGTCACAAGCAACTGGGTAGCTCTGATGGAGGTAAACAAGGGCTCTCTGAGAATGAGAGCTATGGAGCTATCTTGAATTGGTCGGAAAAGTGTCTTTGCGGAGGGGACATTTAGGCTAGGACTGAAGTAACTGGTTAATTTGTTGAATATCACAGAATCATGTTTTAAAGGTTAAGGGAGGCCAAGAGATAATAATAAATCAGTCATTTGTTATAAGCTTGCTAAAAGTTTTTGGTAATTTGTAGCTAAGACAAGATGGTAATCTGTAGATGATATGTGCTGGGGAGATCTGTGGTGATGGCATTAGGAAATATTTTAGAGGAGAACTGGTGAAAGCTACATCCTGGTGTGGTTAGGGTTTAGCAAGTCAAGTTTTGGTTATGTGAAGATTAAGTAGAAAACTATTTTATTTTTGTTGTCACTGAAAAACCCTAAAGTGTTCTGTGCTCGTAAGAATAAACTGAACATATGCAAAATCTTTGAGGCTTTTCCTTTGAACATTAATTTGCATTTTTCAAAGCTGTAATTGTAGAAGGAAGATAGAATACATTAAGTAGAATATATGCTCCTAATTAAAAGTCTTGATTTACTTATTACAGAAAATGTGGTAAGAATTTTTTTAAAATGACTTGCAGTTCCACCATTCTTAACTATTTACATTTTGAGATTTTTTCATTATCTTTTTCTATATAGTCAACACACATACATTTTTGTTACGTGTATTGTGTATTAAAGTAATGGCATGGGCTTTTTCTTGTATTACCACAACTTCATAATGGGTATGTTTTTCATGGGCTGTATAGTATTCCATCCTGTCCTATATGAAGTTTTTTTGTCTCATTGCCTGTTTCTCTCAAAAGTAGGATCTGGAGCCAGGGTACAGTGCTGCTTAGTGGGAGTTCTGGCTAATCATAGTTTTTCTGTGATATCTCAACTTTGTAAGACAAAATTGCTTTGCAGTCTCAGGGCAATTTTTGCTAAAAACATGTCTTAAACTATTTTGGTTTTGACAAGGGACAGTTGAATTTGAAGATTTCTGAAGTGAGAATCATTGAGGTTTTAGTGCTTGATATAATTAAAAATTTGACCACATGTAAGAAATAAAACTAAAATTGTAAGATCCTTCAAAATAAAATTAGGAAAATTTGAGCAGTATTTTTGTAGTGTCTTAATTCCACTGTCTTTGAGACATATTCATCTTTATATTTCTAATAAATTAGTCAAAGATAATATAACTTTTAAATTAGAAATATGTATGTAACATAGTAACATGTAGCAAAGTAAAAACATACATTACTTTTAATTAGAAAAGACACATAATAATTGTATTATTAAAATTTCCCATGTGGTGTCTTAGTCTATTCCTCTTGCAATAAATATACTTTAGGTAATTAATAAATAACAGAAATTTATTGCTCACTATTCTGGAAGCTAGGAGGTCCAAGATCAAAGCATCAGCAGATTTGGTCTCTGGTGAGGGCCTGGTCTCTCTTTCCAGAAGAAGGCAAATGCTGTTGTCCTTGAATGGTGGTGTGGCAAAAAGAGTCTCACAAGTTCCCTCAGGCCTCTAATAAGGGCACTAATCCCATTCACTTCCCAATTACTATCTTTTAATAACTAATTATTATATTGTATATCATAATTAATTATAGATTATATAATATATAACATGTATAATTATTAATTATTATATGATTATATATAATATATAATATATCATTATATATTATAATTATTAGTTATATATGATTATATAATATACAATATAATATGTAATTGTATATTATAATTGTTATATATGATTATATATAATATATCATTATATATTATAATTAATTACTATTATATAATATATAATGATATGTTATTATATAACAATATAATATATAATGATATGTTATATTATATTATGTATCTGTTAATAACTAATAACTATTAATATCACTGCAGTTAGGGTTAGGTATCAACATGAATTTTGGAGGCACACAAACATTCAGACCATAGCAAGTGGTTCTCGGATTGTCTTGAATTTCTGTATACTTTCAACATGGTTGAAAGCTGTATTTCTCTTTAAATATTTAAATTGTATTTCACTAGATTAGCACCTTGTATTTAACGCTCATATGCTGCTGGTAAAATTAAAAATATGATCTCTCAGGCTGGGTGTGGTGGCTTATGCTTGTAATCTCAGCACTTTGGGAGGCCGAGGCGGGCGGATCACCTGAGATCAGAGTTCGAGACTAGCCTGGCTAACATGGTGAAACCCCATCTCTACTAAAAACACAAAAAGTAGCTGGGCATGTTGGCACACACCTGTAGTCCCAGCTCCTCAGGAGGCTGAGGCAGGAGAATCGCTTGAACCCAGGAGGCAGAGGCTGCAGTGAGCTGAGATTACACCACTGCACTCCAGTCTGGGTAACAGAGCGAGACTCCATCTTGGAAAAAAAAAATACTATCTTGCTGAAGTACAGTTTGACAAGATATATCAGAAGCCCTTAAATAGATTTATATCCTTTACTTCAATTTGAAATCTATGGGTTATTCCTAAAGAAACAGTTGTCTAGGTATATAAAGATTAATGTGCAAGAATGCAGCCTTGCTTATAAAAGTGAAATACAGGAAGCAACCCTAATATCCAGTATCTAGGGTTAGTTAAATAAGGTGTGGCCTATTCATATAATAGAATATTTTGAAGCTATTAAAATTATACTGTCTGTATTTTTAATTTGGGAAAAGTATGATATAGTATAAATATATGATATATGAATTTATTTGATATTTACAGTTAAATATTGGTGACTGTCTGCCAAAGAGAGTAATTTTTATTTCATCATTATGAAAATTGAGTCTTCCTTTCTTGTAATTGAAAGATACTGGAACCATTTGTCTTTTGAGACTACTCCCAGTTTGTTTTTTTTTAAGCATATAAAATGATATTTGCCTCCCATTTGCTATGGCTGAAAAGCAATATCTGATTTATGTAAAAGTATCATTATACCATTAAAATATAAATTTAAAAGAAGACTGAGATACATTTCTATTTTGTACTACTTAATATTGTTATCTGGTCTTCTTGATTCTGGTTGTGGTATTAGGTTTCAGAATTTTCAGGAACTTTAAAATCTGGGGACTTCTACTAAGCTTTTACTGTCACAGCTCCCAGAGGGCTGCTCAGTCCCTCTGCTGACTAAATGTCTGGTTCTCCAGGGAATAAGCTGCAGCCTCATTCTCAGTGAGGGAGCAGATGGTCATTCTTCCCAGAAGCTAGAACCCTGACGAGCTCAGTCTTCTTCCCTAAGACCGTTCATGGCTGTGACCAGACCACTGTGAGGCAGAACACGTGGTTTTCCCCACCACGTGTAGACAGATGGGCATCCGTGGGGCCTCTGCCCAGTCCTTCCTTGGCCAGGATCCCTCATTTTTGGGATTCAAGAGATCTTTTACTGAGAGGATTAGTGTCTTCCCTATCTGCCTGATGTCCCAGATTGGGGTCTTCTTTCAGACAAGTGTCCCAAGGACATGTCCTCACTTAATGGATTATGTTCTCACATCCACATTGAGTTGGAGATCTGCCCCAATTCCAGATCTCAGTCTTGCCTATGGAAGCCTGATCCTCCACCACCTGCCGTGTTGAGGAATACTGGAAAATCCAGTGAGCAAGTTCACATTGGTACAGTTTGGGTTAGGAGACTATAAGGAAGAAGTGAACAAAAGGTAAGGAAGGAGGGTACTGGGACCAAAGTCTCCATCCCTGCATCATATAGCTAATACATGAATATCAGAGTTGTTTCTTGAAACCGAAAGACGGCAAAAGGAAGATCAGGAGTGGAATCAGAAGTTGTAGAAAACTTGGTCTTTTGGGGAATCTATTTGGTTATGTGAATGGTAATTCAACTCCTATTATCTTGGGAAGAATGTACCTGGAATTACCAACCGCCATTGATTAATGAACATATCCATAAATAACTAATGAACTGGGAGCCAGGAGAAGGCATTAACATAATGTGTTGTCATTGTTACCAGTGCAGAGTGGATATTGCAGGGCTCAGCACATTTGCCCTGTTGATGCCTCCATGATCATTCATTCATTCATTCATTCAGCCAGCCAGCCAACCCATCAATAATTATCTGCCATGAGGCAGACAAAGCAACTGAATCCTAGGGTTATAATGGTGAACAAAAGAGAGATATGCCCTCCTAACCTGAACTGCCTAGTCTGGAAAACAAACAATTAAAATGTGAGCTAAATGCTGTGGTAGGAGGTCAGGGGCTATGTCCTGGAGCAAAGGACATTTGCACTGAGACCTGACACTTCAGGTCTTCAACTCCCTTGATGGGAGTTAGCCAGAAGGGGCTTAGAAGTAGCAATTGATGGTTTAGTGACTGATTTTACAAATGATATTTGTTTCTTCTTTAAATTTCTTTCTAGGATGTTCACTTCTTCTCCACAATGAATGAGTGTCACTATGATAAGCACATGGACTTTTTTTATAATAGGAGCAACACTGATACTGTCGATGACTGGACAGGAACAAAGCTTGTGATTGTTTTGTGTGTGGGGTCGTTTTTCTGCCTGTTTATTTTTTTTTCTAATTCTCTGGTCATTGCGGCAGTGATCAAAAACAGAAAGTTTCATTTCCCCTTCTACTACCTGTTGGCTAATTTAGCTGCTGCAGATTTCTTCGCTGGAATTGCCTATGTATTCCTGATGTTTAACACAGGCCCAGTTTCAAAAACTTTGACTGTCAACCGCTGGTTTCTCCGCCAGGGGCTTCTGGACACTAGCTTGACTGCTTCCCTGACCAACTTGCTGGTTATTGCCGTGGAGAGGCACGTGTCAATCATGAGGATGCGGGTCCATAGCAACCTGACCAAAAAGAGGGTGACGCTGCTCATTTTGCTTGTCTGGGCCATCGCCATTTTTATGGGGTCGGTCCCCACACTGGGCTGGAATTGCCTCTGCAACATCTCTGCCTGCTCTTCCCTGGCTCCCATTTACAGCAGGAGTTACCTTGTTTTCTGGACAGTGTCCAACCTCATGGCCTTCTTCATCATGGTTGTGGTGTACCTGCGGATCTACATGTATGTCAAGAGGAAAACCAATGTCTTGTCTCCACATACAAGTGGGTCCATCAGCCGCCGGAGGACACCGGTGAAGCTAATGAAGACGGTGATGACTGTCTTAGGTGGGTAAGAAAAAGCCATCATTCCCATTCATTCAGCAAATCTTTACTGAGCATCTACGGTGTACCAGGCACTTACTAGGTAGTAAGAATGCAGCAGTGAACAAGAACGGACATAAATCGCCACCCACCTGGAGCTTACACTCTAATAAGGAAAGACAAAATAAGTATTCTAATGGGGATAAACAAAATAAGTAAAATAAGATGAGTCTCCTGTGGGAAAATGAATCAGGGAAGGAAGGAAAACTAAAGCAGGGAAGGGGGCTGAGGAATGCTAAGCTAAGCAGGTATCATTTGTACTTTAAAAAAGTGTGGTGAGGGATGCCTGGAAGATGGCTTTTGAGCAGAAGTGTGAAGGCAGTCAGGGAGTGAACCATACTGGTGTCTGGGGAAGGGTGTTCCAGGTGGGAGAAGCAGTAGGCACAGGAGCCCTGACCAGCAAGGAAGCCACTGTGGCTGCAGGGATCAAGCAGGGGGAGTAGGAGATGAGATCAGGGAGCTGATGAGGTAGGGGGTGGACTACTCAGATAATGTAGGGTCACGTGGTTATAAGGACTTAAGCTTTTCATTTTTTTTCTTTTTTCTTTTTTTGCCAAAGCCTTACTCACTCTGTCACCCAGGCTGGAGTGCAGTGGCGCCATCTCAGCTCACTGCAACCTCCACCTCCCGGGTTCAAGCAATTCTCCTGCCTCAGCCTCCCAAGTAGCTGGGATTACAGGCAGTGCACCATCAGGCCCGGCTAATTTTTGTATTTTTAGTAGAGATGGGGTTTCTCCATGTTGGCTGGGCTGGTCTCAAGTGAGATAAGAAGCTATGGGAAGGTTTTAAACAAGGGAGTGACATGATCTGACTTATATTTTAGTGGTATCTCTCTGGCTACTGTTTTAAGAAACTGCTATAGTGAGGCAATAGCAAAAACAGGAAAATTGTTTAACCTACTTATGCCTGGTGTTCCATTATTGGAATGCTAAGCTTGTGGGAATTATTTATATCCTACTGCTCAAGGTCATTGCCAAGTTCTGATTTTTCACAAAAAAAAATTTGCAACCTCTGGCATACATGGGTTAATAGGGTATTTCAGTACTCAGAAGAGATCACCATTGCCAGATGGTAGTTGAAGGTGATGGTCAGATTCTGTTTTTTTTGTTTTTTGTTTGAGACAGGGCCTGGCTCTGTCATCCAGGCTATAGTGCGGTGGCACGATCTCAGCTCACTGCAACCTCTGCTTCCTGGCCTCAAGTTATCCTTCTACCTCAGCCTCCCAAGTAGCTGGCAGAAGGTGATCCTTCTACCTCAGCCTCCCAAGTAGCTGGGATTACAGGCCCGTGCCACCAGGCCTGGCTAATTTTTATAATTTTTGTAGAGACAGGGTTTCACCATGTTGCCCAGGCTAGTGTCGAACTCCTGAGCTCAAGCCATCTGCCTGCCTCAGCCTCCCACAGTGCTGGGATTACAGGTGTGAGCCACTGCACCTGGCCAGATTCCGGATATTTTTTAAAGGAGTTACTGTTGGGTAAGGTAGAAGGGAAGATGAGAGGTGGAGGAGAAGATGAGGAATGTCATTAACCAAGATGAGGAGGACTGACGAGGAAGAGGTTTTGGGGGAAGATCAGGAGTTTGGTTTTGGACAAACTAAATTTAGGAACTTATTAGACATCCAAGGGGTGTGGCAATTTTATTGAGTGGACAGTTGGATATATGACTCAGGAATTCAAGATTTAGGTCTGGGCTGGAGGTGTACATTTGAGAGTCCTGGGGGGAAAGTGGTATTTTAAATCACAGGATTGCATGAGCTCACCATGAACGTGAATGTGGATATGAAGGAGAGGAGGACCAAGGATGGAGCCATAGGGCAGGCCCTCCAGTGTAAGGAGGTCAGAGGTAAGGGGCAGCCAGCAAAGGAGCCCTAGAAGAGGTGGAAAACCCAGGAGACTCTGGGGAACTAGAAGCAAGAGAAGAAGGCAGTCGAGGAGAGGAAGCATTAGCAGTATACTAACACTGAGTGTACCCCTGAGAGGTAGCGTAAGACCAGGTGTTGCTGGCCTTACTAAAGTGGTGGACTTGTGCTGATCTTGAGATCATCAAATTTGGTATAGCCAAGAGCCTGATTGGAGTAAAATTAAGAAAGAAAGAAAGAGCCTGGGCAACATGGTGAAACCCCATCTCTACAAAAAATACTAAAATTAGCTGGCCATGGTGGTGCGTGCCTGTAGTCCCAGCTACTCGGTGGCTGAGGTGGGAGAATCGCTTGAACCTGGGAGGCTGAGGTTGAATGAGCTGTAATCGCACCATTGCACTCCAACCTGAACAACAGAGCAACAGCCTGTCTTAAGAAAGAAAAACAAAACCAAAAAAAGAAAAGAAAAAAAAAGGGAGGAGAGAAAGGCTGTGAGCCCTGTACCAAGAAGACATGTGGTTTCGTAGAATTTTCCCTTTGCTTTATTTTTTCTGAAGTAGGGGGCCTATTGCCCCACCTCCCCAGTTCTGATTCTGGGTTACAGGTAGAATTTGTAATGCACGGGCAAGCAAGAACTTCTGTGGTTTCACAGACCTTTTCTTATAAGGCATAGAGGGCATTTCTCACTGTGTGTGTGGCTGCGTCAATGGGGACTGTTGCTGAGAGAGGTTCGGGAGTACATTTCTGTCTCTACTCCTTATGAGAAGGAATTATAAAATGAATTATCAGGTAGCAGTTCGTAGTGGAGGATACAGAGTGTGTGTGGTGTGGTATATAAACCTTCACAGTGCCTCTAGGTCCTGAAACTGCTGGTAAGATTTGGAGGTCAGCAGACACAGAGTGTGATTGTTAAAATAATTTCAAACTGAGGATTTATTAACAAATATTTATATAGTGCTTAATATGTGCCATGCATTGTCCTAAGTGGTTTTACAAACATTAACTTATTTAATTCTCATGGAAACCCTGTGAGATAGGTACTATTATACCCGTTTACCAGATGGAGAAACTGAGAGTTGAAGCAGTGTGTCCAGTCTCTCAGCTGTTAACCAATTCACTGTGCAGCTGGCTTCCAGAGTTCACATGTTTATCACCATACTCTGTGGCTACTTTTGATTTATTTGGACTTCTTACTGCTCATCTTTTTGTCCTGTTTTCTGCTTTAACACCGTTGACACTTTGATAAGAAAATGGACAAGAACAAGAAAGAGAGGGTTCACATAATTCAGCATTTCCACTCGAGCTGGAGAAGATACTGATGTTTTTGATAAAGAACGGACTTTGGTATTTACAGATATGTCAATGAACTGTGCTGCTGTCCCTGCTTAACTTGCAGGCATAATCATTTGCTTGGCTATGTGTCTTGAGAAATTACCTGCCTGCTTAAAGAGAAAACTTTCTTTTCCCATCATATTATAATATAGTACACAGCATGATAGAGACAAGGATTCCAAAACCCTAGGTGAAGAGAACAGGACCCTTTGTGATATGGTCATGGTTACTGGCTTCAGTTTTGTATGTAATTTTGTCTGCAACAGATATGGAAGGGGTTAAAAGAAAGGAGCTGGGAGGTTTTGGCAGGTGTGGTATTGGCTAAGAGAAAAACCAGAATCAACAATGAAATTTCCAAGTAGGATAAGAGAAGTCATGTGATTGAGATAAGACAACATTGGAGAATTGGTTAATGGAAGGAAGACAGTTTGGTGTCAAGGACCTCAGAAGTTCCTTAATGGTAAGACGGAGGAACCTGGTGGAAGACAGGAAGTTCAGGGACAAGGGAAATGAAACTCAAGAGCTAGGTGGTGTAAGGCTTAAGCCTTCTAGCTCCTGCTTTCTCTGGATAGCAGAAAGATTTGGGTTTTACCTCCAATTCTTTCATTTTCTACAAGGATGATCTATAGCACATCAGCTCATCTTTTCTTGGTTATATTCCCTCATCAGGTGGCATAGACCATCTTGAAGTTCTTTACAAGTTACAAAGTTCAGTTATCGTTTATAACAGTTAGTAACCAAAGGTGGGAATGAAAAGGGAGAGCAGAGGGAGAGAGAGGGAGAGAGAGAGATTGAGAGAGAGAATATGAATCTTGTGGGGCAACAGCAAACACAGTTCTGTGGATCCAAGCACAGAGCCTCTTTCCTTGACAGCAGTACCTACCACAGTATCTTTCTAGGGAGAAAGCCCCCAATTCCCTATCTACTACATGTAAGAATTCAATTGCCTAAAACAAGCATCTCCCAAATGATAGTATATTAGAAAAATCAACAGTGCTGGCATTAACCATCATATAATCACTAGTTCTGATTATGTGGAGATGAATAGCTTAATACTCATGTCTTTAATAATTGCAGGATTTAAATGTCTTTATGATAAAATGTTAAACCTTTCCATTTATTCCTTGATATATATTTTGTAGGAAAGGTTCATTTAAGATTAAATCCGTCCAGGTGTGGTGGCTCACGCCTGTAATCCCAGCAGTTTGGGAGGCCAAGGCGGGAGGATCACTTGAGGTCAGGAGTTTGAGACCATCCTGGCCAAAATGATGAAGCCCTGTCTCTACTGAAAATACAAAAATTTGCTGGGTGTATTGGTGGGCACCTGTAATTCTAGCTACTCAGGAGGCTGAGGCAGGAGAATTGGTTGAACCCAGGAGGCGGAGGTTGCAGTGAGCCAAGATGGCGACCCTGCGCTCCAGCCTGGGTGACAGAGTAAGACTCTGTATCAAAAAAATAAAATAAAATAAATAAATAAAAAATTAAATCCCAAAATTTCTTCTGAACACTCTTCTTTTATGTATTAGAAAGTCAGTATCTAAGTACATTTTAACTGTCTGTTAAACAATGTCTAAGAGGCACATGGTTGCATGATTTCAGTGAGCTTAATCTTATTTCAGAAGAGGAAAGGGTGGATGGGGCTGCTGAATGTGGAGATGGCTTCTTAGTGGGCTCAGATGTAATCTGGAAGGATAGATGGGATTTGCATGGGCTGGAGGAAGAGATATTTTAAGAGGGAGAAATGGTATACTCGGAAGTGTGATGGCGGAAACATTTAAAGCTTGTACATTACCATGAGGAGGTCCCCACAGAGCACAAATACTTTGCGGTGGCGCAGTGGAAAATAGCTCACCTGTGAACCAGCGAAGTTTAGTTGGCTATCCTCTTTGGAAGGAGAATAGATCAGATGACCTTTGTGTTCCTTTCCAGCTTTAGGATTTTGGTTGAACACAAAAGCTAACAGCATGGGGACTCAGACTCTTGCCTTGAGGGTAGTGGTGGTAGTAAAGATGGTGATGTGAGTTTTCAATCTGTGTGTGCATGATTGGAAAGGCATCTAGGCATCATGTTCTCGTTTCAGCAACCCTGAGGCAAAATGCTTGCTCACTTCTGGGTTAGAGTGTGTGATGGGGCCCTTTATGTGAAAAAAGTTGCTTATTGAATGTTCTCGTTGAAAAGACATTGGAGACATATGATCCTGCTTTCCAAAGAGCACCAAGGCCCTGCCTAAGAAAGGGTTTTGAAATCTTACTTGTCAACAAGCCTAATCAGGTACAGCAACTAAACACACAAGAAACCCCACATGGAAACGTCTCATTTATTGTCAAACAACACACCATGTGAACTGTGCACACAGAAATGTGTTGTTGTTTCCAGAAAATGGGCTGGACTTTCCTCTATTTTGCAGTGTCTTAAAATACAAGAGAAAAGAAAGAGTGAAGGGATTTGCAAACCATTCTTTTGAAGTCTTCCATGAACCTTCCTGTCTTTTAGTGATGTTTTTCAAACTGTAAGTTTTGATACACTGATGAGATCGTAAGCAACATTTTTTAAAATGACATAAAAAGAAGAGAAAATGTCAGAGTGTGTTGCTTTCAACAGGTATCAGTATTGTTTTATAACCTTTCTTTGTGTGCCTGTGTGTGTGCTGGGTTGTGATATAAAATGTATTTCCTATCATGAGTTATTGTCAAGAACGTTTGGAAAACCATGAGGGTGAAGGTTTCTTTTTCTGCCAGAAATCTTTTAAAATATGAAACATTATCATTGTTAAGGGACTTAGAAAAGGGATTTAGGGCTTGGGGTAATTACAACACGGAGCTGGTTGTTTTTCTTCTCACTTCTTCCTCCCTCCTCTCCACTTAGAATGATGCTAAATCTTCCTCTTCTTCTTTTAGGGGAGAGAGGAAGAAGGCAAAGTAGCAGTAAGCAAAGAAACAATAGCTCAAGTTCTCATGCTAGGAGAAAATGGGTGAAAATTAAGTACCATAAAGAGCCTTGCTAGAGTACTAATAATAATCACACATGATGTTTCTGCAGTACTGTGTCTTTTTCAGTTTTAATACACTGTTCTCTTTGGTCTCGTGGAAATCCTGGCAAGCAAGTGGTTAAGGTATTATTATCCGATTTTCCTGCAACTCCCCTGGATGTATCCTATACTCAAGCTATAATGAATTATTTGTGCTTCCCCCATTTTGACTCGAAACCTTTGCAGATGTTGAGATACCTTTTCCCTAGTTCTGCCTGAGAAACTCCCATTCATCTTGAAAGACCTAACTCAAAGGTCTGTCTTCTTTGAATCTCCCTTTGCCCTGTTGGAGTAAATCTGATTACTGCCTCCCTTGGGCCGCCTGTCAGTCTTGTCCATACAACAATCAATGTACTTAATTTTTACATGCCTTTATTTTGCACTAGAGTATACACCCTTCGAAGTCAGGGACTGTACCTTATTTATCTGTCTTTACATATCTAACAGCTAGTACTCTCAGCTAGCACCCTATCTGGCACACACTTGTTGAGATGTACTATAATGAATAAATGAGGAAATTGAGGCTGAGGGGAAAGTAAGTGGCTTTTCAAATGCTGAAGCTAAAAGCAGAACCCAGGTTTCCTCACTTCCATCTTGGCCTTAGATGGGCTCTGGCTGAGACATGCCTGTGAGGTAGACAAGGGCAGGGGAATAGGTGAGAATCATGTTCTTTATTTTTTTTTTCTGAGACAGTCTCGCCCTGTCGCCCAGGCTGGAGTTTCAGTGGTATGATCTCAGCTCACTGCAACCTCCGCCTCCTGGGTTCAAGTGATTCTTGTGCCTCAGCCTCCTGAATAGTTGGGATTGTAGGCATGTGGCACCATGCCCAGCTACTTTTCTTATGTTTTTAGTAGAGATAGGGTTTCACCATGTTGCCCAGGCTGGTCTCAAACTCCTGGCCTCAAGTGATCTGCCCATCTCGGCCTCCCAAAGTGCTGGGATTGCAGGCATGAACCACCATGGCTGGCCCTTGTTTTATTTTATAATTTTGTACTATGAGAAGCCGAGGTCTCTGAAGGTTAAGTAATAGTATTATCTTGAGAAGGAGAAAAGAAATGAGCATATTTTGAATGCTTATGATGAGGTCAGCGTGTTCCATGCTTTTAGGATTTTATTTCACTTAACCCTCATAACAACTCTATGCAGATCTGTTTTTAAGACAAGGGAAATTCAAGTGGACTTAGCCTCTTGCCCACAGACCCATATTGATAAAATTATTAATAGTTAATATTCGTTGTGGGGTATACATGGTTCTGAGTAATTTATATGTTTTATTTCATTTAGTATTCATGACAACCCTGAGGGAAGTTCTGTTATTACCAGTTGAGGAAACCGAGGCCCGAAAAGGTTCAATGTCTTGCTCGAGGTTAGTAGCAGAGCTGAGATTCCAACCCCAGGAGATTGGCTCCATACTCTACTCTTCAGAGTCAGTTAATAGCCTCTTGGAAGTGAGGGACTGGAATGATGTGGACCCAAGTCATGAGGTTTATAACTTGTATCTCCCTTGGTTTCTATAAAGTTTATTTCTATAAAGTCACATGCTCTGTCAACATTTAGCTTGCCCTTGATCCAAATGTTTTGCAGCATGCTATTGACAGCTATGAAAACATCTCCTGGAAAATGACAGCTCTATAGTCTTCAAACTTTATGCTTATCAAAATCGTTGGTAAGAGTAGGGGCTTTGGAGTCGGGGGGAATTGGATTTAAATCCTAGCTTTGTCAATTCCAAGTTGTGTGACCTTGAGCAATTCATCTAACCTGTCTGTGCCTTAGTTTTCTCATCTGTAAGAAAGGGATAATAGTATCGGCCGGGCGCGGTGGCTCAAGCCTGTAATCCCAGCACTTTGGGAGGCCGAGACGGGCGGATCACGAGGTCAGGAGATCGAGACCATCCTGGCTAACACGGTGAAACCCCGTCTCCACTAAAAACTACAAAAAACCAGCCGGGCGACGTGGCGGCGCCTGTAGTCCCAGCTACTCGGGAGGCTGAGACAGGAGAATGGCGTGAACCCGGGAGGCGGAGCTTGCAGTGAGCTGAGATCCGGCCACAGCACTCCAGCCTGGGTGACAGAGCGAGACTCCGTCTCAAAAAAAAAAAAAGAAAGGGATAATAGTATCTTTGGCATGGTGAGGTTTTGAGGATTCAATGAGATAATGCACATAAAGCACCTAGCATAATGTTTGGTACATAGTAAGTACTAAGTAAGTATTAGCTATTCTTCGACCTTAGTTTGACTCTAAAGAGCCATACCCTGTATTCAAACAGAATGCCCTTTTATGTCCAGTTCTATCACCAAGTAACCTGGACACAGGGACTAGAAGCCTACCGTTGGTGCCATCATGATGGAAGATTCTATAAAATGGACAAGTAGCCAGGAGGAAGCTGACCAGGTGTGCTTTGCAGAGGCTGCCTTGACAGATGGCAAATGGTACCAGCTCTGTTACTGGAGACCCAGGACAGTCTGAACACATGGTCACCACAGAACTGAAAAGCTCTGTGCTTGCATTGCTAGTCTCTATAAACCACCCTCTCCCCCATGAAATTCTGTTAATGATTCCTGCCTCTGACAGATGATCTTTCCATTAATAATTCATTTCACTTTTGCAACATTTATGAATAAAACATTATAAATGAGACCCTGGCCACCAAGCATTAGCTTGACAAGAGTCCTGTGATACAGCACCAACATCTTGTGTATAGAGCTCTATTATAGGATGGTCCTCATAAGAAACTGTCCCCCTCTTGCTAACAAATCCTTCTAGAGTACCTAGTTCGTCAGCTGCTATTGTCACCTTTGCTAGGATTGGAAAGTTTGCCCTGTGACTGAAAAGACTTGAGACCAAAACACAGGCCTTTTGATACTGTTCATAAGCTGCATCAACGAACTGTCCTTACTCCATTAAAAGAGAGCGAGCGAGAGAGAAAGAAAACAGTACATTTGCCTAATTTCGTGAGGAATTCTGAAACATTTGTTTTCAGCTTCTGTGGCCTTGTAGTTGCTTCTGCAACACAGAAGCCTGCTTTCAGTGTTTACTGCCTGCATGCCTTAGTAATCAAATATCTGTTAAAAAACAACAACAACAACAACAACAACAGTTAAAGCTTTGCCTTAAGAAATGCTGAGTGAAATGAACAGATTGTTGGCACACAGGAGCTCTCTTGTTGCTGTGCAGAGAGTCATATCAGATGGAGAATGGTTCTTTTCAGAGTATCCAGGCACCAGTACTCAGTATATTGAGTCCAGGGGTGTTCGTACTTTTGTCTTGAAATAGCGAGTCCCAGGAGCACCTTTGTCACAGATGATTTTCCTGTGTGCTTCATGGTATTGCTACAGAGGCCTGTGGGAGGGAGGCATTTGCTTTCAGGGCAGGCTGTCAATCGGTGGGTGCAAAAATGCAGTTGCCACTCAGTTGCAGACCCTACGCTGCTGTTTGACACATCCCCTCTTGTTCTGAGGGGGAATATGGGGACTGAGACGACCTCAATGTCTGATGCTAGAAGGAAGACAGCTTCAAATGAAAAAAGAAAATCCCTCATGTGGCGCTCCATCCCACTTGTTCAAATGCCATCTTGACACCTCTTCCAACACCACATTTCCAGGAGTCTGTCTTCTTTCTTCTGTCTCTGCCGTATGTAGCCATTTGTTACCTCAAGTCTGGCTCTTAGTTCTTTGTTTTCTGCCCATGCCACTGTTTCAGACACCTCCTTTTACAGTCAGTTCAGAAGTGCTTTTCTCAAATCAGTGTTCTTGTTTCCAATGTAACCACTGCCCTGTCTTCTTACTTCTTCCATTTCCTCCTTCTTCAGAACTTCTGTCTGGCTTTTCTTCTTTTTAAAAACCTGAAACCTTCCTCTTAAGCTGAAACAAACCATTATTGAATATTTTCTGAGTGCAAGCTACAGAAACATTTCTCAAATTTGACCTCTTTGAAAAGAAGGTTTGGGGAGAAGTTCCAGTACCCAACTACATCCAACCCTCCTGCCAACACCCAGCCTCCTGGAAGGTTTCATGTTCCAGAACTCAGGAACGCCCTCTCTTAGGGCTTTGATTTCTGCCAAAGGAGAAATGTGGTCATCGTCTGTGACTCAGGCGTCACATCACCGGGCTAATTTACCATCTGGAATAGTATGGTGTGTGCTGGCCAATGGTAGAATTTTATCAAATTCCATGTTAACATTGTTTGTACTTTGAAAATTTCAGCTGGGGACTACTATGTTCAGTGTGTAGCTATGGCAAACATGTTGGGTGGGAATTGGGAGTAAAGGGTGTTTGCTGGAATTATGCCCTGTCATGGACCTAGAGATCAACACAGAAGCTGGGATAAGGGGTAAGGGAACCAAGAGTTATTGGCAGAGGTCATCTTCCCTCCTGCACTGACAGTTTTCCCTCCAGCCCAGCCACCTGCTCTCCCTCACCACCAGATTGTTGTTAACTCTGCAGAGTATGTGGTGGAAAGATCCCATTACCGCAAAGAATCAATATCTGCTGAGAGATTTGACCAAGTTCACCTTGTAAGTTCCTGCAGCATTGTGGCTGCAGCTCTGGACCTTCTAGTTCCTGCAGCATTGTGGCTGCAGCTCTGGACCTTCTAGTTCCTGCTCCTAGTGGGTCCCAACTTCTTGCCTTGGCAAAATATATCTGTCCTCAGATGCCTGAGTGACAGTGAACCACAACAGGGATTGTTTGTTTTCATCAAGTCAGAGAATTTACTGCTCCGTGGTGAACCTATTTTATTCTTTATGTTTTTTCTGCATTTTATATTTTCTCATCGTAAACGTTTATTGACTACCTTCATAGGTTTTAGGCAGTGTACTAACTATGAGACATGGCCTCTACCCTGAAGGCACTGTGAATCTGTGCTTACTCTAGTGTTTTATGGTTGTCAGGAAATGACCAAGATTTATGAGCCAATGGTTGTGTCACATGAGAGATAGATGACATGGAGGTAGACCTGTTCTGTATGGCTTTTCCTGTGTATGACTAATAGAGAACCCTATTTCCAGGCTTATCTGAGGAAATGAGAAACTTACTCAGAAAAGATAACTGAAGGCACAAAGAAATATACACAAGGGCCAAATGAGGGGGCCCAGGCTGAAAAATGCTGTGGGCTTGGATGGTCCATGGAGGCCTCTTCGAGGAGGTACAATGTAAGCCTGATTTCAGTGTAACAGGTGCAGAGCCAAGGGCAAGGTATTGCAGATAGGAGGAAAGGCAGGGTGGGAGACAGGTATACATATGTCTAGGGAGGCCATGCCAGGGCCGTGGGTAGAAAGGAGAGACTGGGCAGACTGATTTCTGGAATAAGGAGTTTGTATAGTAATGCCATTCTAGTTTGAGAGACATAATGGAGCCAGAGAATGGAAGGCCTTGGATCCTAGGGTTCTGTGGACTTCATTGTCAAATATCTAACAGAGACCAGGCAGATAACATGGGTATGTGAATTGGGTCTGGAGTGAATATAAGGAAATAGGGAGGGGTGGTGCCTGTGGCTAACTAGACAGATCATGCCCTGTGTAAAGAAAATCAGTTTCATTTTTTGTTAAAAGACCATGCAGGACAAATTAAATAGGCCTGTGGCCAGTCTTCAGCCCACAGCTGAACTACCTCATCTGGCAAGAAAGAGCCCATGTAGGATCTTGAGGGTTGAGAAGGTGGGAGTTGCAAAATGCAAAGCAGGGTTTTAGAAAGATGAGAGGTGGGTTGGAGAGGGAGAGATCACTTAGGAGACAATAGGAGAGTCCCCAGGATCTGGGGATGGGAGGTAGCTCAGATGCTAGAGAGAGGCG
This sequence comes from Rhinopithecus roxellana, assembly GCF_007565055.1. Lineage (NCBI taxonomy): Eukaryota > Metazoa > Chordata > Mammalia > Primates > Cercopithecidae > Rhinopithecus > Rhinopithecus roxellana. Next base: position 66,844,062 of record NC_044560.1, on the reverse strand, counting down.
GAGCTGGTCCATCATGGTAGATGCTGTAGGAGGGCACGTTTGTCAGCAGCAGCTAGAAGGCCCATCAGGGGCTGCAGGGGAGGAGAAGAGAAGCAGGCCAGTGGGATGTGAGCTTATGGAAATCTGGCAGGAGGCAGAGGTAGAAGAAGCAGGAAGAGGGATCCATCATGGGAACTAAAATTCAGAGGCAGGGTCAGGCAAGAGCAAGACCTAATCAAACCTTGCCACTTTCCCCAAGGTCTTTGAGCTTTGCCCTCTCTCATTCCCCAGTTGACCTCCCGATCTTTGTTTTCTTCATCTGACATGAACTTCCTTAATTTCCCTCCCTTCATATCTCAGTCCACCTGCACAGGTCACATCCTTACCGTCCTGGCTTTTCACTAGGGCCTGTTCCTTCCAGCCAGGAGCTGGGGGAGCCACGAGCCTACTCTTGTCCTTCTTCTTGCTTTCCTATGAGCTTCATCATTCAAAAATGTAAGCCCTGACCTTAACTCCCCTTCTAACTACTGCTCTGTCTCTCCTTCCCTTCATTAGCAGACTTTTGTTCTTGTCTTTTTTTTTTCTTTTCTTTTCTTATTTAGAGATGGGGTCTCCCTATGTTGCCCAGGCTGGTCTCAAACTCCTGGGCTCAAGCGATTCTTCCGCCTCAGTCTCCCAAAGTACTGGGATTATAGGCACAAGCCAATGTGCCCAGCCAATTTTTTTACTCTTATTTATTCTCTTTTCTTAATACTTCAAACCATAGTAAGCTAGCTTCTTCCTATAATATTCTAATATGACTGTGTTTGATTAAGCCACTATTGTCTTCCTAGTTGCCAAATTTAATGATCTACCTTGACCTTCCTGTTATGCGCCTGCTTGCTTCATGCTCGCTTTGATGGTATCTTCCTCCTTCTGTTCCTTCTCTGCTGCTTGTGCAGTGTCTCCTATTTCTGACCATCTCTGAAATGCCCTTTGTTCCTTCTCCTTTGGGTCCCCAAGTTCTTTCCAGGTGATTTTACTCCCGCAGCTTGAACCAACCCCTCCATGTGAACGTCTCTCAGAGTAGCCTCTCCATCCTCAGCCTCTCAGGAGATCCCAATCTGTTTCCAGCTGCTTTCAGGTGCACACCTGGATGTCCTGGAGGCACCACAAGCTTCAGCTGCCCTGCAGACCTGCTCTACCTGTTATATAGGATCTCTGCAATGGGTTCCATCTGCTTTGCCTTCCAAGCTGGAAAGCTTGGTAGTACCATCTCTCTCACCACCTATAACCAATTAATCACCAAATCTAAAATTAGTCACCAAATCGGCCGGGCATGGTGGCTCATGCCTGTAATACCAGCACTTTGGGAGGCTGAGGCGGGCAGATCATGAGATCAAGAGATTGAGTCCATCCTGACCAACATGGTGAAACCCCGTCTCTACTAAAAATACAAAAATTAGCTGGGTGTGGTGGTGCACGCTTGTAGTCCCAACTACTCGGGAGGCTGAGGCAAGGAGAATCTCTTGGGCCTGGGAGGCAGAGGTTGCAGTGAGCTGGGATCGCGCCACTGCACTCCAGCCTGGTGACAGAGCAAGACTCCATCTCAAAAAAAAAAAAAAAAAAAAAAAAAATTAGTCACCAAATTTACCTCAGTGGTGTCTCAGATCCTACTACATGCCTTTAGACCAAGACTTGCTCTGTGTTGCTAACGGTCATCTCCGTCTGGATTCCCTCCTCCGGCATTTTCTTGCTCCAGGCCTTCCCCCACCACCAGCTGGGGCATTTTCCTAAAAAGCACAGTTAGCTCTGATCTTTTCTTGTCTATTCTTGCAAACTGGAAAAAGTCCAAATTAGTTGGGATTACAAGGCTGCTTTCCCAGTCCTATTCCCAGCCTCCTTTTCCATGCACTCCACCCACACAGCCCCTGCATCTGTCATGCAAAGCTTCTCACTGTCTTGCACATGCGCAGTGACTGCCTCAGTCTCCTGGAAGTTTTCTGTAGCATGGCAAACTCCTGTCCATCTTTCAAGATCCAAATCAAGAGTCTGCCTTCTCTATATTTTCTCTGACTCCCCAAGGCAGAGTTAATTATCCAGTGCTTCTGTAGTATACTATTTATATATGAAAAGAATTAACTCATAAAAGTAACCCACTCTATTAAAATATATTTGCTAAGTGCCTCTCTTACCAGACTGTGAGCTTCTCAGGGACAGGACTGTGTGCATGTGTGTTTTCACTTGTGCAGTACCTGGCACACAGTAGGCACTCAGTAAATGTTTATATAGTAAGCCAACAAACATGCTTATTGGGTGGGAGCTGGGGTGGGAACTGGCAGTTAGTGGAGGGTCTGGTCACAAGAACAAAGGTTAAGAGGGACTGGGAAGGAGAATGTGGAAGAGAATCGACATTTATGAAGCACTTTGAATTGTCAGGCATTTTTATGTATAATTGTCTCATTTCTAATAACAGCTCGTTTGTAATAACAGCCCTATGAAGAAAAAAGGGATTTTAAAAAATTGATCACCACTTTGTGCCGGGCATTTATATACACTCTGTTTAATCCTCTTGGAAGGTGTTGCTGCCATTATTTTAAATATGAGGAAATGGAAGCTCAGAGAGATGGAAACCTGCCCCAGGTCATATATCAAGGTGCGGTGAAGGCTCCCCCTGCCCCAGGGCATACCCTCCTCACAGTGCTGGGAGCCACCATCCCTGCAGCCCACAGCGGGTGGGAGAGGCAGCCTCGGTGACAGTGGTTCTGGGCTGGTCCACCCAGACTGACTCAGCCTGGGTCCTTGTGCTGATCATAACTACAGGGACTGGTTCTGCATTGCCTGGGACCCCTCTTACTAACTGTGCATCAGCCATGAATTGTTTCCTGGAATGGAGGCCTCCTGTGTCCTGGTTCTCTCCAGTGGTTATCTTGGCCTGAGCTGGGGGAATCTGTGATATTGAGTTAGCCTGGGTCTGGAATTGACTTTTGTGAGCGATCCAAAGGCATGAAAGATTTCTTTGGTTAGGGTTGGGACTAGAGGTTGGGGGATCTCCAGAGTAGTTTTGTTTCTTTTTTCCCTTTCAAGGCAACATCTGGCTCTGTCACCCAGGCTGGAGTGCAGTAGCGCGATCTTGGATCACTGCAACCTTTGCCCACACCAGGTTCAAACGATCCTCCCACCTCAGCCTCCTGAGCAGATGGGAGTACAGGCGCACGCCACCATGTCCAGCTATGTTTTTTTTTTTTTTTTTTTGTAGAGACAGGGTTTCACCATGTTATCCAGGCTGGTCTCAGTCTCCTGGTCTCAAGTGATTCTCCTGCGTCAGCCTCCCAAAGTGCTGGGATACACTTTGAGTGAGCCACTGCGTCTGGCTTGTTTGTTAGTCTTTAACTCTCTCCTTTGCATGGTGGCTGGTTACATAGGAGGGGGTTCCATCAGGACTGCTGACAGCCTGCTACATAATTTGTGGGTCTTTTGTTCAAAAGACAGGGGAGATGTGCCACTGAAGGTACTAAAATATAAAGCTCTCTCCCTTCTTCCGCCTGTCTCCTCTGCTCACCCTCATGCTCCTCTGGCTCCCTTACAAAATACAAGTTCAAAGAGAAAATTGTTGACGATTTCAAGAGTGTGACAGCAGAGCTGTCAACCAAGTGCAGGTCCTTCTGAGCACAGACCTGTGTGATCACACAGGGCCACCCATCCGAGAGGCCGGCCCTGGAATGCTTGGCCTTAACTAGCCTAGGACCAACCCTACTGTGATCCAGGGAGCTTCAGGAGACTTAGGTGTCATTAAATTAGCTCTCCTGGGATCATGAGGGTTAGAGGATTAGCTGTGTACCTTGCCTCTGATCAGCCTCCTTGGTTTTGAGAAGTATTTGCCTTGAGGCCTCTTTGTCTTTTCTAGGGCTGGTATCTTTCCCCAGGGTGAGACTCCTTATCACCAGCCTCAAGCACTGGCAGAAGGGACACTGGTGCTATGTGGCAGAGACCTTCTTCCAGTTATCTTAGCAACTGGTGAGTCTCAGGGACTTCCCTTAGAGTTTCTACATTACTGGGCTTTCAGAACTGGACTCACTAATGAGTCAGGGAGACAGTGTTCCTGCTGTCTATCTGTGCTGAGTCTGCCTATCTGGGCCCTTGACAAGGCTTATGATATAAGTGTTGTGTCCAGAACAGTCTTCCTCGTGACTCAGTTTACAGCCTCAGAATCCTATAAATGGGCCCCAGACCAAAGGACTTTTCTTTCTTTCTTTATTTTTTTGAGATAAGTCTCCCTCTGTCGCCAGGCTATAGTGCAGTGTCGCAATCTTGGCTCACTGCAACCTCTGCCTCCCAGGTTCAAGCGATTCTCCTGTCTCAGCCTCCCGAGTAGCTGGGACTACAGGCACATGCCACCACGCCCAGCTAATTTTTGGATTTTTAGTAGAGACGAGGTTTCACCATTTTGGCCAGGTTGGTCTTGATCTCTTGACCTCGTGGTCCGCCCGCCTTGGCCTCCCAAAGTGCAGGGATTACACGCGTGAGCCACCGTGCCCAGCCAGAACTTTTTATACCAGTTAAATAACTCTTCCCTTGGAAGGTCAGTGTTTTCCTCCCCAGGATATGTTCCAAGCTTCTTGGTTCTAGGGCATCTTACAATTAGGCCTGATGTTCTATTGAGGGTTCTCTAGACATTGTACTGTTCTGTTGAAGGATGCTCCAGAGACATCATACTGAGTTTACTTCTGAGGGTCCATATGTTGCAAAACATGTAGCAGAGTTCCTAGGATCTGCGTGACTGCTTAGACATCCCTCTGTGACTCCTGACATGTGGCAAACTTACAAATGCTGTGTCAGAGTGGAGCTCTGTGCTTTCTGCTGGGACTGGAAGAACTAGTGAAGATGCTAAGGTGACACAGCAGACCCAGGTTGTTCTGAAACTACTGAGGTATTCTAAAGGTTAATGCCCATTTATGGGGTGATAACTGGACCCTTCTTCATTTGTTCCAACTTGGAAAGGAAATGTTGTGTCTCTGGTCTAAGGCAACTTGCAGCTCAGGGAGGGTAGCTTTTGGGTGAGCCTGGAGAATATTTTGGGTTCTTGACTCTTGGCCTCTGCATGACAGGGATCACACAGGGCTTCCTGGCTCAGGGAGGCTCTCTAAATGTGGTCCACAGGGACAGTGCCAAGAACCAGCCGCTAGATTCTGTACTTCTGTCATTTGGGAGGGAAAGTGGGCAGCCTCAGGGCCCAGCAGGGGCATTCTGGGGTTCTTAAGTCGAAGGCTTTCTTGGCGGGACCTGCATTTAAGGTGAAGGAAGCCATATAAGATGGTGGCTGGCCATATCCAGATGGACAACACTAGTCCCTTCCAGCAGCCACTGTCTGAGCTCTGCAGTGGGTGGTGGAAGGCTCAGGTGACTGGCAGGCTGTGGCCAGGCTTGTTGGACAATTCAGTAGAGGGAAGAAACTGGCTAGATCTGAGTAGACTCACAAAGGCCCATGCCTGCTGTTCAATGCGGTGTTAAGGGAGTGCTGCAGACAGACCAGTGTTTAGTGGCAGCTCCTAGATGACAGGGCAAAACTGTAGTTCCCACAGAAACATGGGCCCTAGAATAGTGCCCAGGAGCCACCAAGGAAGGGGTGGGACCTAGGCAGGAGATTTGGGGACCACAGATGCTACTTCCTTTAACTAAAATCAGGTGCTTAAATGCACTTTGGGCTCTGTAGTTGGAAGTCAGGGTCAGAGAAACCTGGAAGCAGTTAATGAGGTCTGACCATGGATGTGGGCCAGGTTGGGAATCAGGAAAGGTAGATGCATCCGCTGGAGTGATGGTAAGTCTCTGAAAGACTGACAGGAGTTGAGGAAGACTCTGGCATCAGCAGAGCTAGAGTACCAGTCAGGCTACCCTGGAGACCCCAAGTAGTGGAGCTAGGATATAAAGCAGACGCCCAGGTCCCAATTAGCAAGCACAGCTGAGGACTGGGGGTCTTCATATTCCCTGATAGGAAATGGACTTGCTTCCTGGGCCTGTTGATGGACTCCAACTGGCTGCAGGCACTTGGGTTTGGAAGTTTGCCAAAACAGGGATGGCCCAGACAATTCTTCATAGAAATGTGGGTTTCAGGAGGTGGTGTGGTGCTTTGTATCAACATCACCAGGGCAACGTGCCCAGCGTATGCATGAGCTCTCCCTCCACTCCCACACACACATGCTGGTTTCTAATCCAGTGATCCACTAGTACAGCCCTGACATCCCTGTTTTGAAGAAACTACTGAGGTATTCTAAAGGCCCTTACCGCAGGCACAAACCTTTCAGAAGCAAGTTACTGTGAAAGCAGCGAGAAAACAAAAGGAAGAATGGATTTAAAATACATTAAAATGATAGAAGCTTCAGGAGGTGGTGACACATTGAGGCTGAGGGGAGTAGCAAAAGGATGAATCCAGCTTCAGAGCTTTAAATTTGAATGACTAAAAGAACAAAGAAGATGGGGTAGAAATGGAGGAAACTCAGTGAAATAGAGAAGTCTAAAGTGGAATCTCTGATATTGCCAGGGAATATAAGATATAATTTTTTGTAAAACCTTTGGAAAATACCTCATACCCTCCCATTTCTAGGAGGATAAACTACAGGGTAGCCCCCTCCAAAATTTCCAGATAGCAAATTAAAACTCTTGTAGGACCTATTTAAAAAATACATTTCTTCTCTTCTGCTTGTATGTCATAAAAAGACTACAATTTTTTGTCATTGTCTTGTTCTTCTAGTTATTAGAAATAAACTATTTTATTAGGTTGAAATTAGCCAGTTTGAATTTGGATGAGATCTCATTTGCTCTGACACAAATAACCCCTTTGTGGGTAGTGAAAACAATTTAATGGTGTGGTCTGAAGGAGAAAACAATATTACTCAAGCTATTAACACCAGGAGACTTCTCACTGACCTCTTACAGTGACCTGCAAACTCTGCTTCCAGTATTACTGCACTCTTGAGGAAGCATGGAATGAAGTTTTGCCCAAAAATATTTTAGAGAATGCTTCATGTGGAAAGTCATAAAGCAGAGAAATATAAGCAGCTATAAATGAGAGGGGAGAAGGGACTTGTAAAATTAGCCTGATGACAAGGTTTACTAGTTTCAAGCAGAATGTCACCAATCTGAATTGGGCACAGGAGCCTATCACTATAGCATCATGAAAATAAAAAATTGTATTATTGTGTTTTGAGACTCTCTAATAAGACTGGAACTTTCAAGGAAACACAAATTAGAGCATTTCCAACTTTAATTGGAGCAGTGTGATTCGTAGTTCTCTACTACCCCTTTATGTAGCTGAAACATCTTTAAAATGGCTTTTTTAACGTGAGAATTTGTCTGGAAAGTCTTTTTGACATATTTTATGATGAATAAACTTACAATCTTGAATTTGTTTGTTTTCTTACTGGACCTGTGGTACTGGAAAATTGATTCTATTTTGTAATATGAGACCAAAATTTACTTACTTGAAGCTGAGGGAATTGGAGCCTACCCACCTTATTTAGAAATGAGCCCTCTTATATGAAGCTTTGGTAAGAGTAATGACTTCGGATTGTGGCTGTGTGGAATTGGTAGAACGTGTCCTGTCGCTGTGTTTGTATACTTTGTTTGTGTATCTTGCTAGTATTCCTGTAACAAGCAAACTCACAGAAACCTCCCAGTGGATAAAGTATCCTTTTCACAGCTTGGTGAATTCACTTGCCCCTACTTTTTTCTAGAAATCTCATTTTTCCCCAAGTAAACACATGTTGAGTTTATCAAAGCCTAAATTTTATTTTCTTTTTATAAAACCTTGAAGATATATTCTGGAGAGGTTTTCCTAAACTGTTCTGATTTCTAGTTTGGAGTGCATAAAAAGGTTTGAGCATAATTAAAAAGATTAATTGGTTTTGGTAATGATGGACCAACACAGTGCAGGATAAGAAACATACAATTTTTTCACTGTACTTTTATTTTCTTTTCTAGTTCAAAAGGTGCTTATTACTGCTCCTGACTATAATCCTAGTCCCTTTCATGTTTGACAGATTTATAGTTTACAGGGCCTTTATACCTACCTGCTCTCTGAGTAGTGTGGGAGATGGAAGTGAAATGAAGTGTGGGATAAAGTTTGAGTGTTTGATTCTAGTTCTGCTTTCCAAGTAAGAAATTCAATTTCTCTACACCTCAGTTTCCTCATCTGTAAAAGTCATAACACAAATCCCTCCTAGAGTGTATTGTGAGTCAATGAAATACAGATAGAATGCTAACAAGAAGCTTAAACAATGTATATAATGGCCACTTGGAATTAATTTAGTGATTTAAAAACGCTTTTCAGTGTTCTTCCCATTGATTTGATTTAGCCATCCAATAACCCTAAGCAGTAGAAGGAAAAGCATTTTTAGCTTCATTTTATGGATCAGGAATAAATAAAGCCTGGAGAAGTTACCAGATTTGTTAATGTGAACATTGGGCCCAGAGCTCAGAATTTAAATAGTTTTATAAATATTGACGTACTTTGGCACCAGAATTTAAATGAAGTTTAAAAATCTTAATTGTTTTTGTTATTGTGGATGTAATTTGCTTGTTTCTAAAATGTACACATTGTAGAATATATGATTTAGAAAGTGGAAGTCCCCCTTAGTTCTCTCTTTAGAGATTTTAGAACCACTGTTAACAGGTTAATATGCTGGCTTGCAGACACTTTCCCTGCAAATAATAAAAGACTGTGGCAGGGGTCGGGGGTATGTGTGTATACAGTACTCTCAGAGTAATGATTTTTGTACAGAAATGTGTTCTTGATAGTCATAATAGTTCTCCATCTTTTTTCACTTGACAACATACGAATATTTTTTCATGTCTCTATAAACATATGTCTAATTATCTTCAGTGGCTATATAAGGCTACATTGTATACATACTGATTGATGATATTTTATGAGCTATTTCCAATTTTTTGCCATTAAAATATCCCTGCAATGAGGGTCCTTTTATATACATCTCCAAGCATTCCTGGGTCTATTTTTGTGAATTGTATTTATTCAAGTAGGTCAAGAAAATGCATGTTTAAAATTTTGTTAAGCTATCTCTAAATTGTCCTCCAACAGATTGCATCCATCTCCACTCCCACAAACAGTGCAGTAAATCTTTCTCCTTATGCTTCCCATCAACATCAGGTTTTTATAATTCACACACCTTAAATGAAACATTTCTGCTGCAGCACAAGACATTTAAAAAGACCAGAACTATCTATCTGTCTGTCAGTGCCTGTCAGCAAACCAAGGGCAGGAAGCATAGAAGAGTAAATTAAAGCTGACAGGGCAGTGAGCACATGTTAAGCTAGAAACTGAGATATTTGGCCACGATTCTTATTCATTCATTCATATAACATTTGCTGAGGTCTGCAGTGGGCCAAGCCCTCTTTAGGTTCTGGGAACAGAGTGATGAGCAAGACAAAGTCCCTGGCTTCATGAGCTTGCATTGTAGTGCAGGTGAACCATCAGCAAATAAATTAAAACAGAGTGTCAAGAATTGTTAAGACCTCTGATAACAAAGTGGGGAGAGGGATAAGGGTGGTAGGACACAGGTAGGGAGGCTGCTTTAGACTGGGTGGTCATGGACTTCTTAAATAGAAACCCAAATGCAGGGTAGACTGAGCCCACTGGTGACCTGGGAGAGCCCATCCAGGCAGAGCTGGCAACAGCAGATGCAAAAGGCCTGAGAAAGGAGCCAGCTTGATGGGTTCCAGACATAGCCCCAAAGCTGCACTGACTTTTGATTTACCGGAGAGGATAATTGGGCTACTTACTTTCTTTATAGAATGCCATCTTTGGGCAAATGAACTTGTGAAGCACTTAGATCTCTTTAGAAAAGTGATGTTATTAGCATAGGGTAGGATTTTAACCGCTAAAATCCATCAGCGAGTCTCTGCCAACACCCAGCAGGTGTGGCGTTTCACACAGCCCCTCTCCCTAGCTCAAGACTGTCCTTGTTGAAACCTATACCAGTGCAGAATAGACCCACTGCACCTCCAGCTTGGAAAAGTCTAGACCAACACACTTTCATGACTGACAGACCCTTCTGCTGCTGCTTTGCCTCGTAAGAACCCAGTTCATTAAATGTGTTTTAATACCATTGGGAGAGAAGAAATCACAGTTGAAAAAAGAGGTTTGTTGGAAGGTGGTCACAAAGAGAAACTTCCACTTACCAAGCCTGGGAAGTTTCTTGGGTGTCTAAAAATAGTACACCACCCCCTACTTGGAATTCCAGTATTGGCTGAGAGCAGGTGATGAGGCGTAGCTGTGTGGAGGGCTAAAGAGGACAGGATAAAAGAAGAAAGGGAGTTTTAAATGTGAAGGTGAAGACAGGAGTTAGAGTTTCTGCAGGCCAGAGCCTCCACAGGCATTGCACTTGTGGCTCAGCCCTGTCCCCACCCCAGGCTTGATGGACTTTTAAGCAGCCTGAAGACCAAGGCGGGAGCTCACTTTCTCTTCAGTACTTGGTCCTCCTCCTTTCAGCCTCATCTTTTAAGGGGAGGATTGAAATTGCCTTGACAGAACGCTTCCAGAGACTGAAGCACTGCTTATTGGGTGGCTTTCATTTCCTGCACTCTAATTCTTCCATGTCTCAACATGTAGGGAATCTTTTTTTTTTTCTTCTTTGCTCTCCTGCAACAGTCTTATGCAAGAGAGCTGAAACAAGAAAAACCTCCTTGTGAACAAAACAGCACCCCTGGAAGACTTTGAAATTCACGCCAAATGTGATCTTGAACTTGAAGTTCAAACATAGGACTGTTATACGATTATCTTCTACTTCTGAAAAGAACTTCTGAGTCTACCCTCATTTACCTACATAAAGAAAAAATGTGCTTACTCGTAAGTACTTTAGCAGATAAATTTTTTCAGAAGACCATTTTTAAGAGTGCTATGAATAAGCAGACTGATGAAGTTTATAATTTGCACTAATACTTTTTATTTTATCAAAATGAAAACTAATCTACTTAAGTGCATTTCTTTTAAAACCTCTTTTCAAACCTGTAACTTATGGAGCTAAAGGAAATGTAAGGAAAATGATTTCTGCTCATTCATTTGCATGATTAAAATTCAGCTTGCATAACCATACATTATAGGTTTGTTTCAAACCCTGGGAACTTTTTGGCTTTTGACCAGTGACTGAATTTCTTTTGTTTGGGACTCTAGAATTATAGCAAATGATTGATCCAATAATGGTGGTTATGACTTATCTGGAAGGAACTGTGTGTTTCAATTTCTTGCCCTGTACTTAAACGTAGAATTCCATTCAATGTATTAACTATACTTTTGATTGCAAAAACAGGAACCAACTCATGTCAGCTTAAGTGAAAATGGAGAGGAACACTAGTGTCTCTATAACCCGAGGGTGTGGAGATTACCGTGCCTAAGGAACAGCCTGGAACCAGGTGTTGGAAAGCCCTGTGTTATTCAGGAAATTCTTTCTATTCATTTCTCATCTGAGTTTCTTTCCTTGAGCTAATTTTATTCTTCCTCTACAAACTTTTCTTTTTTCTGTCCTGCTTCTTCTGCTTATGTTGTACCAAACATGGCAGCCAGTAGCTCCTAAGTATATAAATCGAGGTCTCCCTCTTTCTCTCATTTGCAAATTTTCTGGGAATGGACTCCACTGCTCCAGCCTGAAATCAGATGCCAACCCTTAGATCATTCAAGTCTGGCCAGAGCTGGGGTCCAGGGAGGGACTTATGATCAGTCCAGTCTGCCTCAGGTGCTTTGAAGCTAACAGTTTTGGTCAGGAGTGAAATCAGGTTTGTCAGGAGCCTCACCTGTGTAACCATATGAATGGAGGCTATGTGGTTGTGTAGCCACACACCAGAGAGTTTGATTGAGAGGAGTGTGCAGGTAGAAGCAGTTACCATGGAAGAGGGAATCTTTGACTTGTAGGTGTCTATTTTATTTATTTATTTAGTTAGTTTTTCTGGTATAACATTGAATAGAAGTTGTCAATTTTAATCTCAAAACATGAAGTTGTAACATTAAATGACCTGAAAGTATAGACGTAAAAGCTTGGAGACTGACAGGAACCACTGAATTTCCTAGGCTCTCATGGGGGTTTCATTCATTTTTCTTTTCCTCCAAAGGACAAACTCCACAGCGAAATCCAGAGACTCTCCAGATTTTTCGTTGTAATGGGCTTTTTGTTTCAAAATGTTTTTAATAATGAGTAAAGCAAACCTTAGTTGTCATAAGGGGCCGTTGGTTGTCCTTGTAAGGACCTCTTAAGTAAGTAAAAATGTTCATGATTATGCTGTGTTTTTAAAGTAGGATTTAATATGTATCACAAAAATGGGAAATGGAGTTTCAGGAATTCATTTTTGATCTGTGATCTAGAGAGGATTCCTCAATGAATATTTATTATTTTCATTGCCAAAGCCTGGATAACTTGAAAACTGAAGGACTGGTTACCATTTGAGGTAAAAGTTCTGGTAACTGTTTCACAAGGAAATTCCAGTGAGCATTTCAGTATGTTGTAGACATGAGGATCAAGACTTTGGCTTGCTCAGAAGAAGGTCTGCAGTGAATAAAATTTTTCTGTATTTCTGTATCTTCTTTGGTAAAAACCGGCCACTGTTTTCAGGAAATGGGGTTTCCATTCCAGTAATCTTTGAGCAAAAGACTGTGTCCCTGACAAGGGATACAATACTTAATTACACTATAAAATCCTGGCACAATGTTGACTCCTTTGATTGTATCTTTTCTTAAACACAATTATTGTTTTAAAGAGACATCTGTTTCACTTTGAAGAATACACAATCCCATCAAAGTCTGAGGATGCAATTTTTTTTCAGTGTCGGTGACTAAATTGTTCAGAAAAGTTTCCTCATAAAATGGCATTTCTTTGGTCCTAAACATTCTCAAAATCTGAGGAAACATTTCCTTGTAACTTTATTATAAATTTGGTCCTTATGCATAAAAGTTTATTGTTTGTATGAGTAAGTGGACTCTGAATGATACTTCTGGATTGTTTCCTCTTTAGGGTTTGCAAGGAGCCTACTCATTCGTCTGCTGTTGTTGGTTTTTGTTATTATTAAAAGTCTTCTATAAGATTTTTTAAAGGAATTCTTAATCTAGATATTTGACACTTTGTAATGGGATGATGATACTTAATTCTAGGACCAGCACATATCTGACAATTGTCAGTTTTACCTTTGTCAGTTCCTCTTGCCTGTGAAATTGCGCTAATGATATTCATTTAGTTTTACAAGTGCTTTTGGTTTCTTCATTTTCACTAATGCTAATAAAGGCAAGCACTGGTCAGGCATGGCGGCTCATACATGTAATTCCAGCACTTTGGGAGGCCAAGGCAGGAGAACTGCCTGAGCCCAGGAGTTTGAAACTAGCTGGGCAACACAGTGAGACCCCCCCATCTCTACAAATAAATAAATAAGTAAGCCAGGCATGGTGGCACACACCTGTGGTCCCCACTACTTGGGAGACTGAGGTGGGAGGAGTGCTTGAGCCAGGAATTCAAGGCTGCAGTGAGCTGTGATTTTGCCACTGTGTTTCAGCCTGGGTGACAAAGTGACACCCTGTTTGAAAAATAAAAGCAAACACTTACATAATTGTATTTGCCAGGAACTTAAGCACTCTATGGATATTTACTTATTTAATTCTTATATTAAGTATGTATTGTCACCATTCCTATTCTAAGCAGAAAAATTAAATAACTTGCCCAAGGTCACACAGTAATTAGAAGAGCTAAGATTTGAGTGCACTTTGGTCCTAGGATATGTACCTAACCCTTACATCATATTGCATGGTGTTGTCATCATTTATTTTATTTTATTATTATATTTTATTTTATTTTGTTTTATGTATTTATTTATTTAGAGACAGAGTCCTGCTCTGTCATCCAGGCTGGAGTACAGTGATCATAGCTCATTGTAACCTTGAATTCCTGGGCTCAAGTGATCCTCCTACCTCAACTTCTCAAGTAGCTAGGACTACAGATGTGCACCATGCCCAGCTAATTGTTTCTACTTTTTGCAGAGACAGTTCTCATTATGTTGCCCAGGCTAGTCTTGAACCCCTGGCCTCAAGAGATCCTCCACCTTTGGCCTCCCAAAGTGCTGGGATTACAGGCATGAGCTATCGTACCTAGTCCACATTTATTAACTCAGCAAACACTTATTGAGCTTAATCTAGGAGACCATAAAGAATCAGACATGTCTTTTCGCTTAAGAACCTACAGTCTATGGTGCAAGAAATTGGGAAAACATATCATTATGAAAACACATAATTCTAATTTGAAAATAAGCCGTGGGAGCTTGGGAGCACACAGAAGATGCATATGATCCAGCCTTGAAGATCATTCACTTGGTTTCCACACCAAATGCTATCTAAATGGTGCCAGTTTCTTAATCTATGAAAAGACACCATGATAATACCTATCTCAAATGCTTGATAGGAGGATTAAATGGCAGAATATATAAAAATGGTTTGAATGGAACCCTGCACAATAAGTGTAAGCTACCATTTTCATGAAACAGAGCACCGAAACCTGTGGTGGTGTGTGAGGACCTGGATTGTGGACCTGTAAGGCATGTTGAAGGCAAAGGTAGCTGCAGAGACAAAACCTAGAAATGAAAGATGGCATGGCCAGTCCGGAGCACTGCAAATTCCAAGACAGGAACAAGGGATTAAAAGAGAGGTTAGTCAGAGGAGCAGGGAGGTGGATGGGTCAGTTGGGGAGAAGTCATAAACACTTGCCTGTCCGGCTGTGTCCTTTGGCCCTTATCTGGAAGACTTTGAAGAAGGAGATAACTTACCTTATATTTAATATGAAGACCATTGACCACACTATGGAGAATGAATTAGAGAGGCTGAGACTAGAGGCAAGAAAGCCATTTGGCTATTAAAGTAATTCAGACTTGAGATGATAGTGGTCTGATGTAACCACCATCAGAAGGAAAGGATAGGATAGTTAGAAATAAATGGATGGATTAGGGAGATAACTGAGGAGGCAGAGTCAATGGTACTTACTGATTGTTCACATGTTGGGGTGGGGAGAGGGAAGTCAAGGATGACACACAAGTTTCTATCCTGGACAACTGGATGCACAGTGATACTGTTCACTGTAACTCAAGGCATGTAGCCCATATGAAAAGATGGTGGAGTATGCCATGCAAGAGGGTGATCTGTGAAAGAATCCACGATGGATCCCTGTGTCAGTGCTGGCTGGCACAGATTTCTTAGCATTCATGCCGAGAGACTAATGGCTAGAGTATTGGCACGGGGCTGTTGGCAACAGTGATCCTCACCCTCAGATACCTTTTGCCCCAAGGATCCCCTGCTTGTCCCCAGCTCCCAGGGACTACGTTTGTGGGAGGTGAGTACAGCTTGTATCTCCAGGAGCTGGCCTGTGCTCTTTATGCCCCAATACATGCTAGAACTGTGTTTTTCAGAGCTCTAGTGTTCTAAGTAGATGTTTTAATCACATCACATTATACCAGTGGGAACCATAGGAGTCATCTAGTTAAACATCCCCAGGATATTTCACAAGTAGATGTCCTAGAAATGAATTATGTATAATCTAAGGATACCATTTCTGAATTGTATCATTTTTCTTCTAGCTCCAAATAGCAGATACCCTGGTTTTGTGCAAATAGGAACATACATTTTTTTTCACAGATGGAAACCATATACCCTTTGATTTTGCAGTGGTCCAGAAAAGAAGTGGTATATAAAAGAAAGTGAATTTGATTACAACCTGCACAAACTCTTCTAGCCTTACTACCCTTCTGTTTCTTTATCTCTTTACCATCGTTAGCATTTCAGACTCTGTTTTCAGTGTCAACAAACTTATGAATATTATTTATGTGTGGGTGTGTAATAACATATAATAAAGACTTTGCTAATGCACTGTATTTCCATGTTTTATAATGAGAAACTTATGAATATTATTTATGTGTGGGTGTGTAATAACGTGTAATAAAGACTTTGTTAATGCACTGTATTTCCATGTTTTATGATGAGAAACTTCTGCCTAAGTTTGGCAGTGTATACACTCCTCTGTTGACTGTATCAGAGGTGATGTTGTCTTGTTTTGTTTCTATAGTGGGAAAAGACTCCAAATTCTTGCTGGCCCCAGACTGGCTTAGAACCTGCAGGGAAGCATACCTGCTGACTATGTGGGATCAGCCTAGGGGAATTTTCTTTCTTTAAATAATTGAAGTGTGATATTTATATCAAGTGTGGTTTTTAAAAATTAAAGTGGCCTGGAGCAGTGGCTCATGCCTGTAATCCCAGCACTTTGGGAGGCCGAGGCTGGTGGATCATGAGGTCGGGAGATAAGACCATCCTGGCTAACATGGTGAAACCCTGTCTCTACTAAAAATACAAAAAATTAGCTGGGTGTGGTGGCATGTGCCTGTCAGTCCCAGCTACTCGGGAGGCTGCGGCAGGAAAATCACTTGAATGTGGGAGGCAGAGGTTGCAGTGAGCCATTGCACCATTGCACTCCAGCCTGGGTGACAGAGTGAGACTCCGTCTCAAAAACAAAAACAAAAACAAAAAAAAATTAAAGTGATAAAGTAAGATTTTTTCCTTTAGTGATAGAATTTTTTTTTCTTAAGAATATAAGGCTTTTGGATATATTAACTACACTGATTGGATCATTATACAATGTATATATGTATCAAAACATCCAATTGTAAACCGTAAATAGGTACAATTATAATGTATCAATTTAAAACAAACATAAATAATATAGAGCTTTTAATTTGCAGTGTAAGATTGGCTTTCATTATATTATTTGCTAATATTTACTTAGCCTCAGTCTTCTCGTCTATAAAATAAGGCAATTAGAAAGGACAGAAATAACTGTTAAATTTGAGAACTGTGGTTTCGTTTTGTTTTGATTTTCCTAAAAGGCCATTTCAGCTTCAGAGAGAACTATGATTTTAAGATTTTGTTCTAATTTTCTAAATTAAATTCCAAATAAGTTATTATAATTAATTGAAAATGAAATAAGTTCTTATTCTTCCCCAGGACATAGTGTATATTTGAGAAAAAAGGAACATGTCAGTTTTAAAGAGTAGAACTTTAAATTTCATTTTCTAACCACGTGCAGAAGATTGGAAATATTTTATAAATGAGTGGTTTTATATTAGACATGAATTTATATTGGTTAACTATTTTAATGTTTGATGACAAATTGTATATGCTCAGCAAAATTGCAGAATGGGTTTTTTTGTTTTTGTTTTTGTTTTTTTAAAGACAGGGTCTCATTGTATCACCCAGGTTGGTGTGCAGTGTCGCAATGATGACTCACTGAGGCCTTGACATCCTGGGCTCAAGCAATCCTCCCAGCTTAGCCTCCTGAGTGGCTGGAACTATAGGCGTGTGCCACCATGCCCAGCCAATTTTTGTATTTTTTTGTAGAGACAGAGTTTTGCCATGTTGCCCAAGCTGGTCTTGAACTCCTGGGTTCACGCAATCTGCCTGCCTTGACTTCCCAAAGTGCTGGGATTACAGGTGTGAGCCACCACACCCAGCCATGTAGAATGGGTTTCTAAGTAAAAAAAAAAAAAAAAGTGGCATTCATACCACATCAGGTAAATTAAACAACTCAATTTACGTTTTGTGATAAGGTTGCTAGTTAAATAAAGAAAATGCTCTAGAAAGTATATAGTATATGGATGTCCAGAAGGCCTTTGATAATTGGACACAATATTCTGTTGACCAAGAAGTGTGGGCAGGGTGCTAGAACAGTTAGGAGATTCATCGATAACTGAACAGTTACACCTGAAGTTTGGTGATTAAGACAAGATTGATGTCAATCTAGCAAGAATCTCAAGAAGTGCCAGAGAAATCTGCACTTGGTCTGTATTTTTTGAGCAAAATAGTAATATTGGACTTGTAGAAGATATTTTAAAAATTGCATGTAAATGGCAAAATGTGTTGGAAGAATAGCTAATATGTTAAGTAGGAGGTTCCAGATCTAAATAGCCATCAACAGAGTAGAATGTTATGCCAAAACAAGTAAGAACAGCATTTTAAGAGATTAGATGTGCTCATTGTTTAGATAAAACACACACGTACACACACATACACACATTTGCAAATCGCAAATACGCAAAGATGAGTAAGACCGTCTTGATAACTGCACGTTCAAGGAAAACAAAAGACTTAAGGGTTTCCATGAACCAGATATGCTGTGGGGTAGATGACATCATGCCCACCTGGTTCTCCAAAAAGGGAACATGCAATTGCAGGCAAGTTAATCAAAGGTGGAGAATCCAGAGTTGGAGAACAGATTGTTTTGCTTTCTTTGGACACAAGTCAGTCCATGGTGCATCTTAAGGCCAATTCTGGCCATCACATTTTAAGAGGAATTTAGTCAGTGTAGTAAGCACCTGTAGGAAGGTAACTGGAGTTTTGAAGGATCCAGAACAGATGAAGGAGTTGGGGGAGTGTCACCAAAGAAGAGAAGAAATGACATAGCAATTCTCTTAAAACATTTTAAGAATTGTTACCTGAAAAAGGAATTTTAGTTCAGAGGTCTGAAAGTTAAAACTAGGACCAAGTAGAAGTTACAGGAAGAATATTTTAACTCATTATCAGAAGACTTTTCTAAAAATCAGAGCTGTCCAGTGGAGCTGGCAGCTTGGTGCAGTGAGGTGAAGGCCTGTGGGAAGTGTTAGGTGGATGTTGATGACCCTTGTGTGTAGTGCTGTTTAGGAGATTCCTTCATAGAGTGGGAGGAAAGATAGGCACTCTGTAAGAATTCTTGCAAGTCTCAGAGTCTGTGACTCTACCCAAAAAAAAAAAAAAAAAAAAGATTTATTGCTAAGACTTTATATAAGAATGGGCTGATGACTTGATCTCATTTTAACTAGGCACAAACGTTAAATACTTCAATTGCATGGGTATGTATTATGAATCATCGTACACACACATACAAAGAAAAGGAAACAAGCAGTCTTGCCAAAGACCCCATGAAACACATTTGCTCTGGCTGGACTAACTAGAATTGCCAAGCAAACAAGATGATTCATAATTAAACCTCTGTTCAGTAAAATGGACCCATAGGAACTGTAAAATTGATTTTCCAGGGTATGGTAACATCACTTCTGTTCATCTGTCTTCTCATTTGCTGTCGGCTCCAACCTGGTTATCTAAGGGTCAAATTCAACTCTTATTAGTATGCAAAGATCCTCTTGCACTTTGGCAAATAGCTACCTGTATCTTCAGATTATTCATTTATGCGCTCATTTGATCATTTACTCATTAGTAAATATTGATTAAATGCCTGCCTTATGACAGGCACTGTGCTACACACTGGAAATATGAAAGTAAATGGTACCAATATATAGTCCCAATCCCTGATATCTATATTATCTAGTTGAGAAAGTGGACATGAACTTTTTTAAAAAAATATTTGCAGCATGGCTAGGCTTTAATAGAGGCATGCTTAATGGCTCAGTCTCGGCACACTACTTCTACCACTCAGGTCTTTTTCACTTAGCTCCATCTGGGCAGCTTTGTTCTAAATGATTAAATTTATTTTTGAAAAGTCAACACCCCTCTAGAATTACTTAGAAAAGAATAGCTAGTTTCTGCATCTCACTTAGCTCTGGTTTCTAAGCATTTTTCCAGCTCTTCCCAGATTCTTGAGTTTGAGTCTGACCATCTTTAAAGCTGGAGAGCAGTGTCAACAGCAAGAATGGCTGACACATAGAGCCTTACTCTGCACCAAGCACTGTTCTGGACACTTTAGGTATCGTAAGTCATTTAGCCCTTACAGCCACCCCTGCAGCTGGGTGTTCTTATCCCCGTGTGACAGATAAGGTAATGAGGTACAGGTGGGCTAACAGGTTAAACACACCTTGCCTAAGGTTACCCATAAGGAAGTGATAGATTTGGGATTTGAATCCAGCAGTCTGGCTCTAGAAGCCATGCTGCTAAAACACTGTGCCATATTGCCCCTCTGACCAGTGCTGTTCTAGGTTTTCAAATATCAGACCCCACAAGGCCTTTCCTGGAGTAATAAAGCAAGCTAATGATCATGATGATGCCCCACTGTTAGATGGCTGATATCCATTCTCTCACTCAGTCCTTACCAATCCTAGGAGGGGGATTTATTTATTGTCTCTGTTTTACAGATGAGGAAACAAGGCTTAGGGAGTATTACCCAAGTTTACCTAACTAGTAAATGTTTCAGTGTATCTATATCATTAGGTAAAAATGCCAAATGAGTCATTGTTTACAATAATAAACACATTATTGTATAATAAACAAAATAAAAAGGAATATGTTGAAACAGGAAGTTCTAATGTTTTTCCTAGTGGGCAGCAGAAAAGCCTAAAGGACATGAGTATGAGCTTTTTGTTATTTGAGGGTCATGGTGTCTTTAGTTCCACAGTTTAAGAGAGATGGTAATACCACATTCCCGTTACTGAACTTAGGGTGTTTGATATCTCCCATATCCTGAACCAAAGCAAACAATCTCTAATTCAAAGAAAGAACCGTTTAAACTTTAATCGTTCTCAGCCTCTATATTTATGTGGTTTAGAAGTTTCTTCAATGATTAACAATTTGCAAAATATTTATTGTTGTTTACACATTTTGACTTACTCATCTCATTTGATTACGAGGATAGTAAAAGTAACTTTTTAAATAGAGGATTCTTTCAAACTATGACATAATGTGGTTTCAGTATCTTTGATTTACCCAAATGTGGAAACTCATGGCCTGTAAGAAGAGCCTCACACTCTTCTGTTCTAGGTTATAATAAACCATTCAAAATTAAAGGAGAACCCCTAGCTGCCCAGCCACCTGTGATAACAGTTTCTTTGGGTGAAACGTGCACTGGAAGGTGACCCAGCTTGTTGTTATTACAGCACCAAGGGATGGTACCTGATCACGAAGGCGTTTGGTGTATTTATATGTTATATATTTGGCCAGAGGTGTAGAGGGACAAATGGAGAGTACTCCTTTTCCCTAGTAATTCAATTCCTGCAACTCCTTTGTGACCCTGCCCCTAAACCCTATCTTCTGCATCACGTCGTCTTCAGTTACCTCAACCTGTGATATCTTCTCTAAGTTCCTGACTCATTCACCTATTCCATTTATATAATATGTGTCATTTACTGCCTATGACAGTTATTTCTATGTGTGTGCACATTTTGACTTACTGGGGGCAAACAGTTGGAGGAAAGGTATTGTCTTTCAAACCGTCTTGACTTCCCAACACTTATTACAGAGATTTATAAGTGAGTTGATGATTGTAGGAAGAAACAAGAAAAGGCACATTAGAATTTTGTATCAGTGCTCCTAGATGGGGAGGGGGCCTGTTTATGGCTCACAATACAGATTGTAACTGTGACTGTCCTTTCGGGGGGATCGTGGTGGATCGGCAGTATAGCACTGTTCATGCAGGTGGTCCTTATATTTGAGCTTGCTGCATGCTTTCCAGAACAAAATGATAGAAACTCAAGTTCAGTCAAATTTTCAGTAGGGGCAATGTCTTAATAGGGAACTGGGTTTCCACCCAAGAGCCTGGAATGTTCGGTATTTCTCTAATGGGAGTCTTTACCAATACTCTATTTTATTGACTCTGAATTACCTATATATAACATAAAGTAAGCCTGTATCTTTGAAGTATGTGTATGTATGTGCATATGTGTATGTGTATATATATATATCATACAGTGTAAAGAGGGTAATCAGTTATATGTTTTAAGATGTAATTTAGCTTATTTTATTTTTTTTAGAGATGGAGTCCTGCTCTGTCACCCATGTGGGAATGCAGTGGCACAATCATAGCTTCCTACAGCTTCATACTCCTGGGCTCAAACCATCCTCTCACCTCAGCCTCCGGAGTTCACTAGAACTACAGGTGTGAGCCACTGCACCAGGCCAGCTTATTTTCAAATACAGAGATGTGAGAGATATCAGGAATGGTGGGAAGGACTGAGGGGTCTTGGAGAAATAACCAAAAAAACAGAGGCAGACCAATTCTACTCCTTGCAGGAACTGGCAGGGTCTCACACAAGGTGAGGTTCACTGTTTGAGAGGAGACTGTTGAAACTGCTTCTGAATATTAGCAAGGGTAAAAAAAAGGGTTAACTGGCCAAGAATTTTTTTTTAAAAAAACTACAAATTAAATTGCTGTAAGTCTGGAATTGCCTGTAAAGTAATCAACTATATACAGGGGAAATAGGCTTTCCTGAGAGACCTATGAGCCACATGAGTCAGTGTGCTCATGACAGTGTCTTTTAAATTCCAAACAACCAATTTGCAAAGCTTGGGAACAGAACTGGCTATTGAGTAAATCCGTAAGGTGGGTCTCCTGTGGTGCTGTAGCCTCGCACTTACCCGGGGATAAGGTAAAAGTGATTAGGGTCGATTGCTTGAGAAACATTCCGTCTGAGAACAGTAGAAGGGAATGAGTCATTCTACATGAAATCCTGGCAGGGAGCACATTTAATTTTCCATTGCATTCCCTCTGTGTTTCCTCTCTGACATTTCAGCTTTCCTTTGCTGCCTCTCTGAAAATTGAACACCTACTAAGCATCTGGTCTGATGAGGTGTCGAAAATCCAAGCTGAAAATGGCAGTGTTTCTGCCCTTGAAGGTGCTCTCAGTCTAGCTGACGAGATGGATAATCCACTGATGGTGTCTGATTTGACAATAAGTCTGTAGAGTGTGCTGTGGAATGGGGAACGTTGCTCAACCTAAAGGAGAGTGACTGGAGAAAGATTCCCACACAGGTGACAAAGTGAGCTGGCTTTCAAAGAATGAGGAGGAGGTCACCAGGCACTAACAGTGGCAGGGGGAAGAACATGAATGAGGGATGGAGGTCCCAGCTAATTTGCCTGTTTCTTTCCTCCCTTTGACTTGCCCTGTCTCTGGATAGTCTGTTTATGTATCTAATTAACTAGAATGGGGACATATTTATTTGGACAGAGGAAATATAATTACCAAGGAGTTCAGATACTCAATACTTGGCAAGTCCAGTTACAAACAGGTTGCCTTTTGAAGAGAATCAGAATAAGAGAGAACTAGCAGAACTAGCTATGAGAACAGGCTGATCTTGACCAAGAAGTTTTCTCTCTGGGAATTGCATATGGTTCTTCTAGACATCCCTGGCTCCAGTGACATTCTTTCTTCTGAGATGTCATTGCCTTTGGTCAGATTTCAGTAAAGGTTTTACAGGTGTGGGACTATAATATCTCTGCATGGTGACTTTGGTTTAGGGCTTAACTCAAAGAGCAGCCTTTCTTCTCTCTTCAGGTTTTTATGGGATACCTTAATGGCCTCGCCCTGTACCACTTGCCCTGTCTGTCCCTTGCTTTCCTTCCCTTGCTGTCTCTTACACATGTTCTGTTTATGTCCTCTGCCTTACTTGGTCGCTTTCTGCTTTGCTCCTTACTCTACTCCCATTCCCTCATATTCCTTCTATTAAACTTTGAAAGTTTGCTCAGTGCAAACTAAGAAAACATTTCCAAAGAATGTTTCTTTTTCTTTTTTCTGGATGGATATTTTTGTCATTATAGTACATTATTAACCAAATTGTGCATTACCATTAATTTTTTTCTTGAGCATGAGCCTGACTGACATGATCTTTTATAAGTTCCTATAGGCCCATGCTGTTCATTATTACCAAGTGACATTTCCCAGGAGCCTTCAGAATGTATCTTTCCAGGAGAAGGATCCCCCAATGGGATGGAAGCAGATATGGTCATCAAACTTTCGGATTGGCAGATGAGTTAGAGATCTGGGTTTGTATAAACTCCAGCACCTCCCACTTTCACCTGAGCATGGGAATCCCTCGGGGAATCTGGTAGACATTCAAATTCCTGGGCCCCATTCCAGACTCGTGGAATTGGAATCTCTAGAGGGGAACTAGACAGCACCTTATACATGGAAGGTACCTGCAGATGAATTAAATGGGCAAAGTTCCCACTGTCAAGTTTACTTTCCAACTAGGGTAATGACAATAAGCAAATCAATCCATCCACCAATCAACCAATAAGCACAAAAAAAAAAAAAAAAAAAAAAAAAAAACCGCAGAGAGGGATACAAGGAAGTCAAGCATAATAATATTGTAGGGAATGGCTAGGCTGGGTATTAATTTATATGGCACAAAGAAAAACCTCTCCAAAGATATCCCCTTGGAGCTGAGACCTAAACTATGAGAAGGAGCCAAGGAAGTCAGGAGCTAGGGAAGAGCTCATGTCCATCTTGTTTACCTGTGTCCTGAGTATTAGCACTAACGTTGGCTCCTGTTGGGGGCTTAATAAATACTTGTTGGATGATGCATGAAGTCCTTGGACAGCAATGTCGTACCCATAATCTGAACAATGGAATCAATGGAGTGCTCTTGAAGTTCGAAGGGGTTACTAAATTAAGAGAGGTTGCTATCACAAATAGAATATTTACAGAATATCTGAGGAAATTCTGCAAGAAGCAGAATTCCCGAGGAAAAAGAGAAAATGAAGAAAAGTGTATAAAGGAGAACATGTGAGACAAGAGGCCTGGAGGACCACGGGACAGCCAAGAAGCTAAGAAACAAGGAGAGGAAGAAAACAAGTCCATGCTCCACCTGTGGCCTTATGACCTGCCAGTTCAAAGGATAATCAGTAATTAGTGCCATATTCTTGGGATTGAGCACTGTGCTCTTACTAACATTGCTTTGTATATTATGAAGTAAACTTTTAAAAAGCCTTTAGAAAACAAAGATGGTGTCATATTACATCCCTTTGAAGAAAATCAGAGTAAATACCAATTCTAACAAGCTTAAGGAAAAGTGAGATATGATCAGAAGTCACAAGTGGAAGGTATTTCGATAGAATTTGAATGTTGCTCTGAATCAGACCCCTGCCAATTTAAAACTATAAATAATTGCCATTTGAATTTTTTTCACCTCCTGGCAGCAAAAAGCATAAAAAAGCAAAATACATTATTGGAGAAGCTGAGTATTTAAGAATTATCGGTGTACACTCACAGCAGCATGTCTCTACATCTGTGTGTGTGTCCAAGACTCACTTATCCTGCTTTTAGTGAGGGCCTGGAATAGAAAAAAAAAAAAAAAGAGACAGAGAGAGATGAATGTGTTTTCCTGGGTCCTAGTGCCAGTGTCCAGGTCTCAGATGAAACTTGGTAACTAAGCTATAAATACTTGCTAAATAATTATTTCTTCATCTTTTTACCCCTCCATCCCCTCCTCTTCTTCTTTTGGTTTAGCTGTTTTTTTGTTTGTTTGGATTTTCAGTAATCACAATGGTGGAGTGTTGTCCATCTTTCATGAGAAAGAATGAATTCTTAAAATTAGCCCATGTGGATATGAATTGTGTGTTCTTGGTGTCCCTGGACTTATTTAATCTATAAAACAATCTTCTGGTACCTACACCCATGGTAGAAAATGTCTTCTGAACACAAATAGTTGTCTCAAAGCCTTTCAAAGTGCTTTATTCATGATGCCATTCTTCAGACCTCTGTTGACTTTATTTAGTTGCAGTTCTTACCAGATGTGGTTATCTGCATTCTAAGTCAACTATAAATTAGCAAACTGAATGGTCAGCAGTGCCTGTTAGGGGCACAGGGAACACGGGTATGGCTCCATCGTGAGGGCACAAGTGAAGGGCAACTCTACAGTCATATCACCCACTCTGAGGGTAACATGCTCATGGTGATGACAGTTTGTCAAGAAAAGACAGAGGTGTGATCAGTAGGCTTCACTTCTCAAGGAAGGGAGGGTATGCTTCTATTTTAAAGGTTTTTAAGCTTTGGTTATCTGGAAGATGGAGTTGTCGACCTTCATCCTCTTATAATAAATGAATGAATTTAACAACCCCTACCCCCATAATACATAATCTGTAGTGACTTCCATCTCCCCCAGCCCCTGTTTTCTGATGGGGACCAGCCAGAGTTGTGCTCTTGGAGAGAAGGGGAAAATGATCATTTGTGACTTTTGACTCAGTGTACAGTACAGTATGTTTCCCTGTGCTTTTTGTGACTTAATGTACAACTAATAGAACAAATTTTAAATTAATACTGCAATAACAAAGCGCACATTGTATACAATTGATTTTTATTGGTTCCACTTCAAGGATTATGTTGTGGTTTTACCCTTGAATGACTCCCTCATATAAAATGCATTGCGGTGCGTTTTTCTGTTTATTAAATTGTAGATAAAATTAAGTGAAACTGCCATTAAAAGATTAATTGGTAAAGTCAGTCATGACTTTTGAGTTTCTTAACTTGTATCAATCTTATAGTGTTTCTTGCCGTAGAAATCTAGTGCATGCAAATGTATTTGTTCCCAAAATGGAAACAGGAGTAGTTTTAGTGAGGATGTATTACTTAAAAGAAAGACGCGCTCATGGCAAAAAATTAAGACAATAATGAAAGATGTAAGGAAGAGGTAAAAATAATTTGGATCATGTTGCCTAAAGATTATATGTGCTAGGATTTTGGGGTATCTGTTTCAGGATCTTTTTTAAGCACACACATGCACAAATGCCTGGTTAATTTATCAATCAGTTTATTTAATGAATTAATTAATGTAGTCAGAATGGTATCATACTATGCATAGTGTTTTGGAACCTTTTTTTGGTTAAAAACGATATATAATAAACATCTTTCATATAGATATTATTATTTTCAATAGCTGCATAGTATGCCACTGTTTGGATGAATCATGATTTTCAGGGGTGTTAGCTGCATTATAAAATTCCTAAATGTAGCTGAGTTTACTAAATGTAAAGACCTAAAGATTTTACAGTTTACTAAATTTAAGATTTAAAAAAAAAAAAAAAACAAGCTCTGGCAACCATTTAAAGAAAATGTCAGCTAGAAAGGAAAAATAATCTTGAAAACCTATAGTATTCCCAGAGTATTTGTGACCTCAAAACTTAAAGTTCTTTTTGAATTTTTCTGATATGATTTCATCAAAAATGACAAATACTAGCATGATGAAATGACTGAAATTCTTCAGACTATCTATACAAATCACATCTTTCCTTTATTTAAGATAGAGCTGTTGAGCGCTACTGACCTATAATACATATTATATGTTGCTATTTTACATAATTCAAAAATATATGTAAAATAACTCTTGAACTCTAGAGTAGTGACATTTCTTCACACTGCACGACTCCACAAGGCACCGTTATCATTATATTTTCTAGTGTACACCCAGCAATACCTTACATTCAGGAAAGTCATGTCCACATGGTATTTTTATACTGGTTTTCACATCATTTAAATAGCCTGAAGGGTTCCATTAGTACTTAGTGTGATTGCTGTGTAACTTTGGAATATTGTTTATACATTTGTTCTTTTGTTCATTGTCAGATTTTCTGAGTACCCACAGTAAGCGGGGACTGAGATCCTCAGGGTTTGCCCACCGTACTAGTGACCAAGACAGGCTAGTAGGCCCTGCCTCCTGGGCCTTTCTCTGTTTGAGTTAGGAACCTCTTACCGTCATCATCAAACCTGGCAACATTTTGTTTAATGGTGCATTTTTAAACAGAGGGAGCTTAGAAACATGGTGTAGCACTCATAGATTTGTGACTAGAGTAGAAGAGCAGAGAGAGAAAGTACAGTCCTGGAGACCTGGAGAAAGAGCGGATGTTTAGTGAACCCCTTTGCATCACCTTTATCCATAATGCCCAACCAGAGGGATTCTTAACATTCCTGTCCATTTAAAAACACAGAACATGGTGGCCTTGCAGAAAACATTAAATTCAGCCCTTGTGAAGACAGTTAGGCAGTGTGCCCTTACATCATCTTGGGTATATCTTGCCTGGAATCATTTACTTCTGTCTCTCTTATCTTGCTAGTCCCAGTGATGAGCACAATGCCTGACACTTAACAAATGCCCATTGCATGTTAGATATTGAATATCTGAGAGCATTCCTGTACTCCATCAAGATCCCAGTTTTTGCTGGAGTCAGGTGACAGATGTCTTAAGTTTCACCACAAGATTCTCTCACATTGCACAATGCAGAGCATCCATGTTTGCCTTTCTCCTTAGTTCCTAGCACTGCGTGTTGGCTGTGACTAAAGGAAGCTATGAGAGAACCCCACAACCATCAAATGTAACAGCAGACAGGACCCTTACAGGGCACTCTCATCCAATCCCAGTAACATATAGATGGAGATACTGGGAGCAGAGAAATAGAATGGCCTTTTAAAACTCACACTGTAGTCCAGGATCTGGACTTGAATGAAGACTCCTTACTCCTTTATTCAGCAAACATTTTTTAAGCACCACTAGGTGTGTGGCATTTGGCTAAGCACTGGGTAATCTAAGTTGAATAAGACACAAAAGAGATCTCCCCCGAGGGTCTCAGTCCAGCAGGGCAGCCAGATGGATACAGAAACAGGGCAGAGTGTGAGAAATTGTGTGCGCGCACACGTGTAGGCGCACAGCAGCAACTGAAACACTCTCCCAGATCTGCTTATAAGTTGCCTAAGAAGGACAGCAGAGGAAGTAACCAACACTGTCTGGGTAGTCAGAGCTAATATTTTCTGAGTGCTTTCTGTGTTGGACACTTCCCACATATTATCTCATTAAATTTTCACAAAAATCCTGTTGGGTCATATCATCATGCTCATTCCATAGCTAAGAAATGGAGGCCCAGGAAGGTGATCTGATTTGCCGTTAGTCATAACCAGGATTTCAACTCAGGGTCTGCTTGATTTCAACCCTATGCTCATTTCACTCTAATGGGGATAAGTAGGTTTCATTTCAAGACTGATTCTATTTGATTGCCAGAAACTGCTTGGAGCATTGTGCTGCAAGAGATTCTAGGTCGTATCTGAGCCCGGAAACAAATAGTGTCATCGTTTATTAACCATGAGTGGAGGATGGAAAGTGGTAGCCTGTGTCAGGACCATATCATTCCTGAGCTGTACCATGCTATAGTTCTTCCAGGTCCATCTCTCTGTAAGGCAGCGTGGTTTCAACCACGCCCCAGTGCCTGCCACTTCATTCATACTCCTTTCCTCTGAACTCACAATGATATTTTGTGCCACCTGTTATGTCCAGAATCTTGTGTCCTAGGTAGGTCAAGTTTCTTGTGCAATGTCCAATGCTGTAGTCCTTTCACAGTGTTTCAACCCCATCAGAGATATCTCTTATACATTCCCCCAGGGCCCTGTTCTGTACTAATGACAGTTTATATGATTAAATACTACATGCCCATAGCCTAATATGTTAGCATTTCTAGGTGAGTTGCAACAGAGGACTTGTGAATCCAAAGGAGTGACTTCAGCAGGAAGAATGTTCAATCCTTGGGAAGGTTAGTTGGGATCTGTTGTTCTTTAAGATTATACCAGGCAAACAACTGCTGCTCTGTCAGTACACACAGCTGACCTCACCTTTTTTAGCTGCCACAGAGCCCTTGATATAATAGCTAGTGAAGTACTGAGGCATTGCTGTTTAGAACACATAACACTTAAAGTGGAATCTGGAGGTGGAGATGGTGTTTTCTTACACGGTTTATGACTTCCAGCTGTTGCCTATAGTTAAACACTAGAATTAGGTCTAGGCAGTGGTTCTAGCTGGTATGCCTCTGCTTTAAATTTTATCTTTTATTGCCCTTGGTATCAAGATTTTCAGTTTTCAAAGCTGGAAAGCTGGCCACAAGTTTAAAACAAGTATCTAAAACTAGTCGTTAGAATCAAAATATCCAACAGTAGTAACAATAGTGTTAAATGAATCATTTATGGAATGTTTAACTGCTCATCATCGATTTGAAGCATCTTAGTGTCTTTTTTTCTACAATAAAAATATAAGTCACATTTACTAAAGGTATATATTTTCATTCCTTTCACATATGTGACAATCTATTTTCTGAGTTATTGGACTTCTGAAATGCTGTGGGTAAATGAATGTGAATTGGACTGCATACCACATCTGAAAGTGTTATTTTTAAATTGTTAATCAAATTCTTTAATGTAGTGAGAGCATTTTCACCTGAATATTCTGTTAATATGTGACTTATACATTATAATGCTTCTAACCAAAAGTAGATGCTTACTTTGAAATTCTACTTTAACAATTCCTTTTCAAATAAGAAGAATGCCTCCCTAGGATGAGGTCCACAAACCTGACTTTCATGTAGAGTTATAATTTTCTATTTTAGTAAATCAGATGGCCCTGCGGCTTACTAGGTTAGTATTATTGCTTGTGCCCTGCTGCTTTTTCCTAGACTAAAAACAAAGAATAAGAGAGTGAACAGATTTAAAATATATCCTCCCTTTTGATGAAATTAGTAGTCCATGTGGCAAAGTGAGAGTATTCTGCATGATTGTTTTTATCATTATGGATGTTTTGTGTGCCACTCATATGTCAACATTCTTTGATTAATTGCATGTGTGAATTTTTAAACAGATGGAAATATGGCTGCAAGTCTAAATAGAAGGAATAGAAAAGTTTGAGTGTTGAACAGGCCTTGTGTAAACTGAGACCTTGTCCATCACCAAAACCCCAGGAATGCTGAAATGTCTGAAATACGTTCCAGTGGAGGGTGCTTCTCCAACGGGAGAGTGCTCTCCCTTCTTATTTCCTATAATGTGGAGATGAGGTATTAACCAAGGTACTGTTTGAGGTGTTTTGTGAACTTCCAAATTTGGGTGTGGGGGTTGTTATCGAGTATCTAAATAATAATGTTGACTAGGGACTTTGTAAGATCTTTTACTTCGCTTGTCACCAATATAATTGTACCTTCCAAAGTGTTAGACATTCCTTAATTTGATGTTTCTGATTACCTTAAATTGCAGTCATTAAGATATCATCTCAGTGCTGTAATTGAATATTCTAGCATACTATTCACTAAACTTTAACATTGAACTCATGTTATTGATTTTTGAGTACAGCTCTCAAACTAGTTTATTTAATTACTAGAGGAAAGCTTATTTATAGTCTAATCGAACTATTAGTGAGTCTCTTAAACGGGTACTGAAGGAATGTAGAGCATCATTAAAATTTTTAAAAATTGCTTCTTATCAATATAACTGACCTGTCACTTGGCCACAGAAGGAAATAGGTTTGTTATACAAACTTAGTCATCATAAAGGCATTCACTGACACATGGTAGGTAATTGCTTAGTAAATATTTATTAATAGAAGGACATTTGCCTTAGTTACTACCTACTGCTGATGACTCACAAATCAGCATTTCAGTTTGGAGCTCTCAGAGTTCTGACCCACGCTCCTGGCTGCCTTCTACACGTCTCCAACTGGAGAAGCCACAGACGTTCTAAGTGCCCGACGCCTAAAACTGAACACTGTCTCCTCTTAAACCTGTCCCTGCTGTCTCCCTGCTTAGTTATCATAGCCACATGCTACCCACTCACCCTGGAGTCTTTCCTCCCGTCACTTCCTAGATCCAAATATTCATCAGGTCTCACATTTCCTTCCCCCTTACAACTTCTCTGACCATCTCCACAACCATTGCTTTTTCATATCCTGATAGTTTCACCTGGATTTTAGCTAGTCTTCAGATGACTCTCCCTTTGTAGGCCAGCAGTACTCAAATTTTACTATGCAAAAGCATCCCCCAGGGAGATGGCTAACATGGAGGTTCCTAGATCACACCTTCCTCACTTTCTCATTTGGCAGGACTAGGTTTTAAGAAATCAGAATTTTAAGCAGGCAGCTCAAATGATTCTGATGCAGATTGGAACTGACTTCTAGTTCCACAAATACCTCTTGTCCGCCCCGAGCACTCAGATAAAGATTTACTCTAAAATACAATATTTGTTCACATCCCTGATTCAAAATCTTCAAAGAACTACCATTCTATAACAGTATTTTTAAAGTAGTGGTCAGGAGAGTTGCCAAGAGTCCCTCAGAGGGGCCTCGGTGTGCAGACGTGTGTGGAGAGAGGCTGTTTGGAGTACGAAGATGAGAGCCCATTCTGATACATAGGGCTTTAGTCAACACCCCCTCCTCCATCTCTTTCTTTAGTCAGAGCAGCTCTGATTTTGAAGTTTAACGAGATATTTCCTTTAGGAAAAGTATTCCTCTACTTAAAAAAAAAAGTAGTTTGAAAACCACTGATCTATTGAAGTGGATTTCAAACTTTAAAAAAAAAAAATCAGGACCCACAGTAAGAAATAGTGTACATTTTGTATCACAGCCCAGTGTACACACTTATTTTTCTGTGTAATTGAAACAAGTTTTATGAAACATGCCCTTACTATACTTGATGCACTCTGATGTTTTCTGTTTCTATTTCATTTTTTTAAAAAATTGCTGGTTGCAACTCACTAAATTGACTTCACAACCCACTGATTTGCTATTTTGTCTGGAAAAACTTTGATCTAGACTTTCTCAATGGGGTTCCTTTATGAACCGTGGAACATAGAAATATTTTCAAGGATGGTACAGAATTCACACCATTCTAGATGTTTAGAAGTTAATTCATTACATACAATGGGTGCCTGAGGGCATTCAGACTTTATTTTCTGCATGAACTCCTGGTTGAAAAAGGCTTATTACTGTCTGATCTGTAATAAATCCAAACTCTTGATTATTACACATAGGGCTCTTCTGAATCTAGCCCTGTGTTCACCTCTCAGACTTTATCTTACTTCCTCAATCATCTTCCTGGGTTAAAACCATCCTGAACCACTTGGAATTGCCCAGATACATCACGCAGTTTCTCACCAGTGCACAGTCATTCTTGCCCTTCAGCACCTGCTCAACTGAGTGTCACTTCGACTGAGACCCTCATTAACAGGAGTTAGAGTCGTCAGGTCCAGGTTCTGTCCCTGTCAATCCCTGAAGGGATGAATAAATTTCAGTCACATTCACCTGGCTCATCTCCTGTGCTACTGAGTGGGGGGGGTCGATACTTAGTTCTAAGAATATAAACACATGAAGCCGGGCGCGGTGGCTCAAGCCTGTAATCCCAGCACTTTGGGAGGCCGGGGCGGGCGGATCACGAGGTCAGGAGATCAAGACCATCCTGGCTAACACGGTGAAACCCCGTCTCTACTAAAAAATACAAAAAACTAGCCGGGCGAGGTGGCGGGCGCCTGTAGTCCCAGCTACTCGGAAGGCTGAGGCAGGAGAATGGCGTGAACCCGGGAGGCGGAGCTTGCAGTGAGCTGAGATCCGGCCACTGCACTCCAGCCTGGGCGACAAAAAAAAAAAAAAAAAAAAAAAAAAAAAAGAATATAAACACATGAGGCACAGCGTACATGCTTAAGGAGCTTAGAACACACCTGAGACACAAGACATATGTATTAAAAACTACCTCAGTGCTCAAGAGTTTGCATGGGGAAGTAAGGTCTGAGTTCAAATGATAACTTCTATTTTTTGACTTGTGCACCTAGGACAAACTGTTGAGCTACTCTAAACTTCAGATTTATTGTATGTTAGTCTAGGATAATAATAAAAGTAGCAACTTTGTAGGACTGTGAGTTTTACAGGTGAAGTGCATGTAAAGCCCTGAGCACACTGCCTGACCCAGAGCTCTCAGGAAATGCTAGAGAGGAATTAAGCAGGTAATGTGCCCAGTGCCACGTGAATGCAATAGGTAGAAAGTGCTACAGGAGTTGAGAGGAGGAAATGGACACTGTGGTGGGAGATGGGAGAGCTCCAGTGGAGAAGGCAGAGTATGCACTAAGCTTAGAAAGAAAAGCAGGCCTCAGATTAGGAAGTGAGAAGGCATTCCTGGCACGGCGAGCCAAAGAGCAGCAGAGTAGGACTGTGGATGCCTTGCCTATAGACTACTTTTTTTTTTTTTTTTTAATACTTTAAGTTCTAGGGTACATGTGCATAACGTGCAGGTTTGTTACATATGTATACTTATGCCATGTTGGTGTGCTGCACCCATCAACTCATCAGCACCCATCAATTCATCATTTATATCATGTATAACTCCCCAATGCAATCCCTCCCTCCTCCCCCCTCCCCATGATAGGCCCCAGTGTGTGATGTTCCCCTTCCCGAGTCCAAGTGATCTCATTGTTCAGTTCCCACCTATGAGTGAGAACATGCGGTGTTTGGTTTTCTCTTCTTGTGATAGTTTGCTAAGAATGATGGTTTCCAGCTGCATCCATGTCCCTACAAAGGACGCAAACTCATCCTTTTTTATGGCTGCATAGTATTCCATGGTGTATATGTGCCACATTTTCTTAATCCAGTCTGTCACAGATGGACATTTGGGTTGATTCCAAGTCTTTGCTATTGTGAATAGTGCCGCAATAAACATACGTGTGCATGTGTCTTTGTAGTAGAATAATTTATAATCCTTTGGGTATATACCCGGTAGTGGGATGGCTGGGTCATATGGTACATCTAGTTCTAGATCCTTGAGGAATTGCCATACTGTTTTCCATAATGGTTGAACTAGTTTACAATCCCACCAACAGTGTAAAAGTGTTCCTATTTCTCCACATCCTCTCCAACACCTGTTGTTTCCTGACTTCTTAATGATTGCCATTCTAACTGGTGTGAGATGGTATCTCATTGTGGTTTTGATTTGCATTTCTCTGATGGCGAGTGATGATGAGCATTTTTTCATGTGTCTGTTGGCTGCATGAATGTCTTCTTTTGAGAAATGTCTGTTCATATCCTTTGCCCGCTTTTTGATGGGGTTGTTTGTTTTTTCTTGTATATTTGTTTGAGTTCTTTGTAGATTCTGGATATTAGCCCTTTGTCAGATGAGTAGGTTGCAAAAATGTTCTCCCATTCTGTAGGTTGCCTGTTCACTCGGATGGTAGTTTCTTTTGCTGTGCAAAAGCTCTTTAGTTTAATTAAATCCCATTTGTCAATTTTGGCTTTTGCTGCCGTTGCTTTTGGTGTTTTAGACATGAAGTCCTTGCCCATGCCTATGTCCTGAATGGTACTACCTAGATTTTCTTCTAGGGTTTTTATGGTATTAGGTCTAACATTTAAGTCTCTAATCCATCTTGAATTAATCTTCGTATAAGGGGTAAGGAAAGGATCCAGTTTCAGCTTTCTACTTATGGCTAGCCAATTTTCCCAGCACCATTTATTAAATAGGGATTCCTTTCCCCATTTCTTGTTTCTCTCAGGTTTGTCAAAGATCAGATGGCTGTAGATGTGTGGTATTATTTCTGAGGACTCTGTTCTGTTCCATTGGTCTATATCTCTGTTTTGGTACCAGTACCATGCTGTTTTGGTTACTGTAGCCTTGTAGTATAGTTTGAAGTCAGGTAGCGTGACGCCTCCAGCTTTGTCCTTTTGACTTAGGATTGACTTGGCAATGCAGGCTCTTTTTTGGTTCCATATGAACTTTAAAGCAGTTTTTTCCAATTCTGTGAAGAAACTCATTGGTAGCTTGATGGGGATGGCATTGAATCTATAAATAACCTTGGGCAGTATGGCCATTTTCACGATATTGATTCTTCCTATCCATGAGCATGGTATGTTCTTCCATTTGTTTGTGTCCTCTTTTATTTCACTGAGCAGTGGTTTGTAGTTCTCCTTGAAGAGGTCCTTTACATCCCTTGTAAGCTGGATTCCTAGGTATTTTATTCTCTTTGAAGCAATTGTGAATGGAAGTTCATTCCTGATTTGGCTCTCTGCTTGTCTGTTACTGGTGTATAAGAATGCTTGTGATTTTTCAAAGCCTGGCAGAGACACAACAAAAAAAGAGAATTTTAGACCAATATCCCTGATGAACATCGATGCAAAAATTCTCAATAAAATACTGGCAAACTGGATTCAGCAGCACATCAAAAAGCTTATCCACCATGATCAAGTGGGCTTCATCCCTGGGATGCAAGGCTGGTTCAACATTCGCAAATCAATAAACGTAATCCAGCATATAAACAGAACCAAAGACAAGAACCACATGATTATCTCAATAGATGCAGAAAAGGCTTTTGACAAAATTCAACAGCTAAATTCTTCATGCTAAAAACGCTCAATAAATTCGGTATTGATGGAACGTACCTCAAAATAATAACAGCTATTTATGACAAACCCACAGCTAATATCATTCTGAATGGGCAAAAACTGGAAAAATTCCCTTTGAAAACTGGCACAAGACAGGGATGCCCTCTCTCACCACTCCTATTCAACATAGTGTTGGAAGTTCTGGCTAGGGCAATCAGGCAAGAGAAAGAAATCAAGGGTACTCAGTTAGGAAAAGAAGAAGTCAAATTGTCCCTGTTTGCAGATGACATGATTGTATATTTAGAAAACCCCATTGTCTCAGCCCAAAATCTCCTTAACCTGATAAGCAACTTCAGCAAAGTCTCAGGATACAAAATTAATGTGCAAAAATCACAAGCCTATAGACTACTTTTGCTGCCACTCTTTGTGTATTTATTTTTGCATATGTGCTCAAACATTTTCCCAAGTGCAAGTTGAAGCTATTCATCTCTAGAGATGCTTATTTTCTCATTTGAAAAAAGTGTGCTTCCTCTCTCTTTTCCATGGCTTTTTGCTAAGTCTATATGGCATCTATGGTTTTGCTTATGGAGTCAGCTTGATTAAACCATTGTGGGTCAGCATGGGGAAATAGGTTACAAAACTGGCTGCGCATCATGACCACCCAGGGAACTTTTTAGTCCTGCACATTTCTTTGTCCCACCCCAGAGATTCTGACTATTGGGTCTGATGTGGGACCAGGGAATATGCATTATTTTAAAAGTTCCTTTCTTTTCCATTTGGCTTGGTCAAAAGTTTGAAAAACACTAGTAATCTTTAAGGTCCCATCCAGCTGCAGTGATCTGTATTTCCCATAACAGAGTAACACTTTTATTCTCTCTGCTATTCCCAAGAGAGGGTTACTGTGTTGTCAAGAGAGAAAAACTAAACAAGCCAGACATCAAAAGCTATGGCTGCCAACTTTGATGTGAAGAGTCCTTTCTATATGAAGTTGTATAATTCCAAAAAATCCAGGTGGCAGTGTTCCAAGGTCCTTATGTTGACGGGAAGGAAGGACAAACACTGGCCAACTTTATACTTTGTTAAACATATAAGTCAAAATTAATAGAGTCTATAACTTCCAAACCAATGGAAGGGGGAAAATGAAACCAAAGGAAATGAAAAAAAATCTCAATACAAAAAAAGAGGGAGAAGAAAACGAAACATAGAAAAAATGAAACAAATAACAAAATAAGATGCTAGACGTGAATTCCAATGTAATGATAATCAAAATCAATGTAAATCATGGTACAGTTGAAAAACAGATCAATCTAAACAATATGATGTCTAACATTACATCCATATATTGGAAAACCATGAGAAAAAGCAAGAAGATGTTTAGCCCAAAATGTATGATACATTTATCTCAGCAGGAGAGAGGGCTACTGGGGTGGGCACCCAGGAGGCTCTAAAGATACAACAGTGTTCTTTTAAGTTTCTTTAAGTTCTTTAAGTTGGGTGGTAAGTAAACAGGTATTCTTATTTTTATTATTTTAAGCGTTATTTTTTAAAGTTCACAATTTCTTTTGTAGTTTTGTTTGAATAATATAGTACACCCCCTTGCAAGTGTGCATCGCACACACACACACTCAAAAAAGGATGAAAGTAAATTGCCAATGTTTTCCTAAAACCCCACTCTCATGTTATTAGATGTGAATTTTTTAATGTGATTTTTTAATTTTTTAATGATGTGACTTTTTTAGCATGAAAGTTTTCTCCCCAGCACAAAACTCTGTTTTGAATTAATCACATGACCCAACACTCCAAATAAGTCTTCACATTGATGCTGCTTGTCATATGGTAATTCTACATATTTTCCCTTTTCGTTGAATTACATAAAATAATTCATTCAGTTAAAACCTTATAAACTTTTTATTGAGCAATGATTTTATGTCAGGTACTGTTTTAATCATTGTATATGAATTAATCCATTTAATTTTTATAAATCCCTTGGGAATGTTACTAATACTGCCCTCATTTTAAACCTGAGGTAACTACAGCACAGATAAGTTACGTGATATGGTCAAAGGCACACAACTGATCAGTGGAAGAGCCAGGATTTGAACCCAGGCAGCCTGGCACCAGAGCCATGTTCCTGTCTTTATGCTAGGCTGCTCAACTGTGGGCCATAAAGCATCTAACTACTAAAGAGAGTGAAGGAGGAGTGGGAGGGTACCTCTGGACTTCAAGGGCCCCTCCGTAGTATGTTGTGTCTGACCATGAAGCTGCATATATCACAATTACGTCATTCTTTGGTTTGTTAAAGGAAAGATTTTTTTTTTTTTTTGGCCAGGAAAAGAAGAAAGGGAGGGATGGAGGAGGAAGGAGGGAAGGAATCCAAAGGAATCCAGCAAAAATATTGGTTGATCACCTGGCCGTGGTGTCAGAAGAGAAATAAAAACCTGCCGATCTTATCTTTATACTGTTTCCAGTGAACAACAAAAGGCAAATCTTCTTTGACAGAACAGCCCAAACATACTAGGCAGCTAAACTAGAGAACAGGTGCTTCAGAGATGTTGCCTTGAGCCGATGCTCCCCGGCAGTGACCCTGGGAAACACAGTTGTTCCAAGCCTCCTCCACCTGGAGGCCAAGATCTCTCTCCAAACACATCTCGGAAGAGATGCACCGTTTATCCAACAATTCATTCTTTGGGGGGATTTTGCTGTATTGTCAGCAGTTAAATATAAGACCTCCCCACACACCCCCACACCCTGAGCTCTGTAGTCTTGGAGAATTCATAGAGAATGTGGAGATGTCAGGAACATTCAAACAGGTAACTGAACTAATGCTTAAAAGTGAGGGGAGGGCGTGTATGTGTGTGTGTGTGTATGTGTGTGTGTGTGTGTGTGTGTGTATGATAAATCCTTGAAAATATATATCAGACAGTTGCCTACCAATCTGCATAAATTCCGTAAGAAACTAAAAGGAATGTCTTTTGAGTATTTAGCCTCAATGCTCAGACTATGACTGCTGGGAACCAGCAGGGTTCAAAGAAGAGTTTGTGTGAAGCCCAGATTACTTAAAAAAAAAAAAAAAAAAAAAAAAAAAAAAAAAATCTCAGCATTAACAAATATGAATGAGTCCAGAGGTATCCATCTGGGAACGAGTAGATAAAATTAAATATGTGTCTCCTGGAGAAAAGGCTAAAGAAAGACACAAAGCGTTAACTGTCTTCAAAACCCTGAAGGGCATCACATAGAGAAAGCACAGACTTTTCCTGGGCTATTGCAGGAGATCACACAAAACAAATGGAAGAGTATAACAGGCAGAGTTTGGATGCAATCCTTCTTTTCAAGTAAATGGAGGTATTTATATTTTTTTTTACTTTATACTTTTTTGGAGATGGAGTCTTGCTCTATTGCCCAGGCTGGAGTGCAGTGGCATGATCTCGGCTCACTGCAACTGCTGCTTCCTGGGTTCAAACGATCCTCCTGCCTCAGCCTTCCAGGCAGCTGGGACTACAGGCACCTGCCACTATACCCGGCTAATTTTTGCATTTTAGTAGAGACACAATTTCGCCATGTTGGCCAGGCTGTTCTGAAACTCCTGACCTGGGTGATCCACCCACCTCAGCCTCCCAAAGTGCTGGAATTATAAGTGTGAGCCACCGCGCCCGGCCTAAATGAAGGCATTTAAGAGAAGCAACCATTGTTCAGCAGGTGAAGAGCCTCCCTTGACCAGGGCATTTCCTTTGCCCGGATTGTCCTGAGATGTACAAAAGGAAAGCCTTTTTCCTATGAATGAAAAATAGGACGAAGCCGCTTCCGAACTCTTTTCCAAGTAGGAAACTGCTGATCTGTGAAACTATGGCTTTTAACTCTCCATAAAACTCAAACAAATTTGACTTGTTTCTCAGACACAATTATCGGGTGGTATGGCTAGAAACTTACTAAAATGAATTCTCAAGCTGGCAGTTCCAAACTTGGCTTCCCATCCAGTTCTTTCATTTGTTTCAAACCAGTCTAAATAAAACAAAACACCAGTCTGAACCTGTTACATTGATTGCACAGCCACTAACGAGTTCTGCCCCACCACTAGAAAAGCTCACACCTAGCCTAAAGTCAGTCGTTAGTTTACAGCTGAGGAAGCCGAGCCCAGGGCGATGACATGGGTCTCCCAGAGTTGTACAGTAAGTGAAGAATTAGGACCCAAATCTCTGATCTCTTATCTCCAAGTCCAGTTCTTTATTCACATATATCAGCCAGACCAAAAATAATAATACAGGGTGAAGAAAAAAGGGAACCACTGCTGAACTGTAATTATGAAATAAGGAATTCAACCCCCTTGCTAGCTACTAAACCTACAGATATTTTTTGTGGAAATAAAGCACCTCATGATAACTGCTGCTCAGTGAACCCACCACAGTGTTGGGTACCAGTTTCAATGACCTCTGATCCTCACAACCACCACCTCACATGGTTGGGTTTATTAGCTTTATTATATAAAGGAGGGAATGGAGGCTGAGAAAAGTGAAGTAATTCCCATAATTCGGGTCGCTTATAGGTTGAGCTGTGCATATGTGTCTGACCCCAAAGCTCGTGCCTCTTCCCTCCCTTACACTGCCTCTCTATAATCCTTGACTTGCCCTGCATAGTATTATATCTCTTAGAAGTAAGATAAAGCAACAAGAGAAATGCTGTGCAGAACTAGTTCTAACCAGTAGAGTAGTTGGTGATATCATCTATAGACTTGCTTGTTTGTCATCTCCTCTGTTAGTATTTTAGCTCCCTGAGTGCATGGCCTTCACCTCACTCACTGTCTAGTACAGCTCCTGGCACATTGTAAGCTTCAGATGAATATTTATGAATGGACAAGCAAGTGCATTTAGATGACAAGGACGTTCGACAAAAGCAACCACATCATACTATAGAGGCGGGTCATATAGTGACCCAGAGCACAGCCTGTGGAGAAAGATGGCCTCTGTTCAAAATTGTGTCTCTTAAGAGTTATTTGATAATAGACAAGTTACTTAACTTCTCTTGTGCCTCAGTTTCCTGGGGATAATAATAATGCCAATGTCATAGTGTGGTCCTGTGAGTTAATCAATGAAAGCATTTGCCCCAGTGCCTCGCTTATAGTAAGTGCTGTATAAAGATTAGTTGTTATTGCTATCTTAGGTTATGATAATAGTAGGGAAACAGTGGACCCATGTCTTATAGGAGAAAAATATGAAATTTAGAGGTAAGGTAAGTATGATCCTGTGGCTAGAGACTTAGAACAGACTACTGTTCATGTTCAATTACAGAGTCTGAAAAGTAGATTTTTAACTATCTCATCATGAAAGATTTATTTCTGACCAAAAAATCTAAATGTAGAGCAGATGATTATGCAGATGGCCCATGAATGTGTCAAAAAGAATATAGTGCTTACTAAGCATCCACATGAATTTATGAAGAATGAAATTTATGAGTAGGTGACTTAGTTAAACCACTAGGAGGATGCCATAGACTCATTGTGTCTTATTTTCAAGAGCACATTTAGAAAATCTGATTTCTAGAACAGCAGAATGTAGGGTGAAGTGTGGGAGCCCTGGAGTCAGAGAGTTCTCCCCTCATCTCCCCCTAGAATTGGGCCTTGGTTTTCTTGTCTGTCCAATGTGGATAATGAGTGCAGCAGCCTCCCAGTGTGGTTCAGAGAACTAACAGAGATCATGCATGTGCAGTGCCTCCTAAGCAGAATGTGAATGTGAGCCTCTCATAATCACAAGACCTGGGTAAGCAGAAAAGAAAGTGAAATGAAATGTGACTGATAGTCAAGGAGGTTCCCAGCTATTTGCCTGTACCAAGCCCAGGTCTCAAACGCTCAGATGGTAGGTGGAAGTTTGCCTTGCAGTTGTCAAAACAAATCATGAGGGCCCCTTGATGCCACTGACTGAAGGCTGGGAGAGAAGAAAACCTGAATAAGCACCCTAAGGTCTGAGCGTCTGTTGCTTCCTCTTCTCTTCTTGCAGGGGCATTCGTGGTGTGCTGGACCCCAGGCCTGGTGGTTCTGCTCCTCGATGGTCTGAACTGCAGGCAGTGTGGCGTGCAGCACGTGAAAAGGTGGTTCCTGCTGCTGGCGCTGCTCAACTCCGTCATGAACCCCATCATCTACTCCTACAAGGACGAGGACATGTATGGCACTATGAAGAAGATGATCTGCTGCTTCTCTCAGGAGAACTCAGAGAGGCGTCCCTCTCGCGTCCCCTCCACGGTCCTCAGCAGGAGTGACACAGGCAGCCAGTACATAGAGGAGGATAGTATTAGCCAAGGCACAGTCTGCAATAAAAGCAGTTCCTAAACTCTGGACGCCTCTCTGCCCACCCAGGCCTCCTCTGGGAAAAGAGCTGTTAAGAATAGTTACCTGTTTCTTAACAAAGCCCATGTATAGTGTTATTTGAGGTCTCCATTAATCACTGCTACATTTCTTTTAAAATTTGTTTTTCATAGTTTAAAAGCATGGGCAGTAAAGAGAGAACCTGGTGCATTTAGAGAAAGCACAGAAACGGGAGAGGTACGGCAGGTCCCTACTTGTCCTGTGAACTGCTCAGAGCTCCTGTCAGTCCGGCTGGGCCTTCTGGGTTCTGGCACCATTTCGTAGCCATTCTCTTTGTATTTTAGAAGGACGTTATGAAAGGGCTTAGACCAAAATAAATAATAATGTTACTTGAGCCGCCTTATATAGCTGCTTGGAAAGTCTATGTAGTCCTTTCTGCATGCATTAACAGTGTTTAGAAATGCTTCAGCAATGGTATTTTTTTCCTCAAAGAAACCATGGCCAGTAGGTAGGTGTTCAGTAGGAATCAAAGAAAAATCAGTAAGAGCTCCAGATTAAACCTGATTTTTAACTAAAGGAACATTCTGAGGAAAAATACTTAAAAGTAACAAAAAAGGTCAATGTGAAAACCCTTTCTGACCTGAAAAAGACCTTGGTATGGTCCTCCGTGCATGTGTGTATATATGCATGTGTGTGTGTATATATATAAATTTTTTTCCCTGTTTTTAC
The DNA here is from genome assembly GCF_007565055.1 of Rhinopithecus roxellana. Classification (NCBI taxonomy): domain Eukaryota; kingdom Metazoa; phylum Chordata; class Mammalia; order Primates; family Cercopithecidae; genus Rhinopithecus; species Rhinopithecus roxellana. The sequence goes on along the minus strand of NC_044560.1, from coordinate 66,801,214 downwards.
TGATTTTTATTGATTTTATTCAAAGATATCTGGGGATGAGACTGGGGAATGCTTAGTCTGACTATTGAAAGAAACATGGATCCCTGGAGTATTTCAGATACAGGGTTACCGCCCCAGACTGCCTCCCACCAGCCCACATTATTTCTCGTTTTCCCTCATGATGGTGAAAAACAGTGGAGAGCAAGTAAAGGGTTTAATGCAGAAAACAAGGAGAAGAGAATGTGAAGTTTGAAGTGCCTGTGAAACATCCAGCTGATACTCCTGTCATAAGAGAAAAAGAAGCCAAGAGAACACCAATGTTTAAGGAGCAGGTAGAGAAAACCCAGCAAAGGGGCAGAGGAATAAGAGGACCAAAGAACAGTGTGAAGAATCAAGGGGAGAGGTCGGGCACGCGGGCTCACGCCTGTAATCCCAGCACTTTGGGAGGCTGAGGCAGGTGGATCACTTGAGGCCAGCCTGGGCAATGTGGTGAAACCAACTTTACTAAAAATACAAAAAACTAGCCAGGCATGATGGCACATGCCTGTAGTACCAGCTACTTGGGAAGTTGAGACACGAGAATCACGAACTTGGAAGGTGGAGGTTGCAGAGTGAGCCAAGATCACATCTCTGCACTCTAGTCTGGGTGACAGAGCGAGACTCTGTCTCAAAAAAAGAAAAAAAAAGAGAATGTCAGGGAGTGCATGTGTGTATTTAAACAACTTCACTTTGCATTTAAAGACTCGAAGGACAGCGAAGGTGAAATCAATTCACAGGTCACCTAGACTTTCCACTCTAGGACTAGAGCTGTAGCAATGATCTGTTGTGCTATACAAGAAAAGAGAAAGAGGTGTTCGTTTGAAAACAGATGTTTCTATACATCAGAGTAAAAGCTGTATTGATAAGCAGGCTGAATCCCTTCCACATAGAATGAAATGTGAGCTTGACTCCAGTCCTTATCTTCAGTTACCTCCATACCAACTGGTGGCATGTTGGATTTAGCATGTAGAATAATTTTATAGCTCTTATTTTTCCCAAAGTTAACGGCATCCTTCTGGTATCTGTCTTACATGTGAACTAAATTTTTATCTGGGTTCTATTTTGAATTTTTCTCCTTCAGAGACCTAAGTAGACAACATGAAAGACAAGTCAGTAAGAAAGAAAAAATACTGTTTCATACACGTAGGCTACCAACCAGAGTTTTCTATGTAAAATATTTAGAGTGTATTCTGATTTAAAATGAGAATAACTTCAAGGCAGATATTATAGTATTTATGTAGTTTGCAGAAGTTTACATTTTTTTGCTATTGTGATATAACATTTATGTGCAAGAACTACTTGTAATAAAAGGATTTGAGAAGTCATGCTTCTAAATATAATAGCCTAAAATAGAGAATATTATGATTTGAAAGTGTAGATTTCACAAACTCTGTATAGTATGTGGGTCTATCTGAAGCTTTTATCAAAGCTACCTATAAAATAAAATTTTGAAAGATCTGTTCTCTCTTGTTGAGGTGCATTATTGCTTGTGTATTTTCTAAGTAAAAATATAGTTTGTGGTAACTACAGCACAAATTTCTGTTGCAGAAGAAAAATCAAATTTGTCATGAAGTACATACTCTCAATGTTTTATGTAAGCATTTTGAATCTATAGCTGGCCAAAGAGTGGAGAATTGAAATTGAATTCCAGTCCCCAAATAGCTACTAAGGGATCTTTAAAGGTTTTATTTTGAGGAAAGAACCATTTTTAGTACCCTGCAGCAGAGTGTCATATTCAGAATGGTGTCTGGAGGGGGTCCAACGTGTGGAAACTCAGGGTAGAAATATATAGCTTTTGTTTGTATGCACGCACACGTCTCAGCAAGGGCACAAGAGTAGGGAAGTCGGGAATATTTAGAAACGACGAGCGGCAGGGGTCACAGAGCTCACCAAGGACCCTTGACAAACCCTGGCCCTTTCTGTGTGTTTGTGTGTCCTCAGATTCTAGGATCCAAAGCTTATCTACAAGCCATTAAGATGGTGGTCCTGAAAATTTCATCTAGACCTCCTCAGACCAGCCCTTGACTCAAAGCAGCCGCTACTCCCTAGCTAAATGATACTTAATTTTCTTCTTAGATTTGTAGCACTGTCCAAGGTGTTCTGATAAATCTGTACTGGTGAAAGAATTTAGTACCTCATGAAGACAGTTTGCTTGGAAAGAAGTAATCCTTTGGAAATAAATTGTTGAATTTTGTGGTGAATTTTTTTGAAGTGAATAGTAAACCTGGAACCACTTTGTGACCTTGAGAAGCCCTAAGCACGGAAATGATTATCGCACCACCCTGCCCCCATTCATGTAATTCCAAATAAAAACAATACCAAACCTTGAAATAAATGTAAGCCTCCAATAAAGTTATAATTTTCCTCACACTCAGCATCTTGATGCTTTTTATAAATACTAATTAAGATTTAGAAATTCTGGTGCCCCAGCTTCATCGGCACGCAGAGCACGCGCTCGGCCCCGGTTGGATGGACCAAGACCAAGGACCCGATGGAGTTGGCTGCGGCGGCATCAGGCGCTGCAGGGGGTGCGGTTCTCTTCATCTGCAGATGTCACCCCTCGCAGACCACAGAGCCTGCCATGCTCCGTGTTTGTAGACTAGTGTTTCTCCTGAGCTTGAGAGTGTTTTGTTTAGCTCATTAATCCTCTAATCATTCTGGGAAGGGGGCAATAAGATTACTTGGCTCTCTTTTTTAGTTGGTTGAGCAGACATAATGAAGGTGAGGCCTGTGAAGATGCCCGTGAAGGTGACTTAGTGACAAACTCCGGCCGTGTTAGCGCCTGGAGTAAAAACACATGATGATGCATCTCACTGTATGCTAAAAGGAATTAAAAACATGCAAAAACAGATCTGACTTCCAGGAGACTTAACAGAGAATTATATCCCTTTCTGGACCACGAAATGTGGTAGTAAATGGGAAACTCGTAGGGCTCCTTCCAATTTTACACATTGTCTTTCAGGCATGGGAGTAAAGACAGGAAGAGTTTTTAAAGTCAGGGAAGCAGCGTTTTTTTGTGAGGGATGCCCTCCTGAACACATCACATGGTTTAAAATATTCGTAATTTAAGGCTAGTTTTCACAGATACATAAACATTCGATGGGCGATGCTGTTGGTGTGGGTTATTTTCTTTTTTTGGCCCTAATGCCATATTTTATCTTTACACCCTTCTCTTTAGTGCCTTCTGGTGTGCTCGCTACTAAATTAACAGATGGTAAGCTACTAATGGCAGTTGTTAGAGGTTCAGAATGTTATGTTATCTATAACTTCTGAGTTAAAGGTTTATAGTGCAGGCTGAGCATGGTGGCTCATGCCTGTAATCGCAGCACTTTGGGAGCCTGAGGCAGGCAGATCGCTTGAGCTCAGGAGTTCAAGACCAGCCTGGCCAACATGGAGAAGCCCACCCTGTCTCTACCAAAAATACAAAGATTAGCCGGGCGTGACGGTGCACGCCTGTAATCCCAGCTACTCGGCAGGCTGAGGCAGAAGAATCACTTGAACCCAGGAGGTGGAGGTTGCAGTGAGCTGAGATTGTGCTGCCATATTCCAGCCTGGGTGACAGAGTGAGACTCTGTCTCAAAAATAAATTAATTAAGTTAAATACAAGTTTATTGTGCAAATAATAGCAAACGGTCACTGGAATCACATGCAGGCAGGTTCCAGAGTACATCAATAAAAGTGTGGGTCACATCCTACTAATGTAATGCAGCAGCCTCTGCATGACACTCCATGAACATGGTTCGCAATTCACTGCACTAGCCCATTTTAGAATTTGCAATTCTTGTCAGCTGTTTAGGAAGTTGCAATTTTATGCAGCAAAGCTTTGTAATATTTTTCTGTATCAGCAATTTCAACTTTGTATAATTCAAATTTTCTTAAAATGCATCTGTATTGTATTTTGTTATTGAGATTAGAGCCTCCACACTGTATATTAATAAGATATATGAAAGAAAGAGGGGGAGGGCTGCCTGCCACAAGCCCATGTTACATCTTTTTGCATATTAGAAAAATGATAGCTCTTCTTCAAGATGCTTGCATCTGTTGGAAAGACTTTACTGCTACCAGCCAGAAAACTCTGCTAATACATGTGCCTGTCCACAGTACTGCTGACACATGGAGATAACACATTGGACTGAAAGTCAGAATACTTCTGTTCTGATTTCTGTTCTGCCCTAAACTGCCAAAGAAACTCTAGATATGATTGCTGATCTTCTAAATGAGAGGCTTAAATTAAATGATTTGTAAGGACCTTTTCAGCTCCAAAATTCACTTTCTGTGCATCATCTCCCAAATGTGAATCCTAGAAAAGAGACCCAAGTCTTTGGATTCTGTGCATTTCACTCTTGGCATAGAGATTTCAAAGAAAAGGAGCTCTGTTTTCATTTACTGCAGTGGTTCTCAAGCTTTAGTGTGCAACAACAGAATTACCTAGGGAGACAACCTAAAATCTATGCGCTTTAGGCAGGTGTGAGATATGTCATCATAAATTCATCATCAGGGGAAAAAGGATTTTCAAAATAAAATGGAACTGCTATCCCATATGGAAAACCGAAGAGCTTGATGATTTCCTTATGTTTCCTGAGCGAACTTAATTTGATATGTGTGAGCTGCTGTTTACTCCATCAAGCCAAATAGAAGACCACATATTTATTTTACAATTAATTTAACCAACATTTTTAGAACATTTCCTAGGTGATGGAGACCCATTCCCAAAAAAACCTGCCCTTAAAAGAATAAACAAAAATCATAAATCAAGCATATGCACAAATACACAAATAAGAGAACTAAAGTGAAAGGGAGGTGAAAATATAAAGGATGGACATGTTTCTATTGCTTTAGCCATCCTCAAGGCATTACACTGGAACACTGGTGATATTGGCTGTTGGCATTGAGGTTTTTAGATTGGGCCTCTGTAATTTGATATAGAATTATCTGAGACCTAGAGGAATAAAATCATATAAGCAGGCTTCTTTTTTCTTTTTCTTTCTTTCTTTCTTTTTTTTTTTTTTTTTTTTTTTTGAGGCAGAGTCTCACTCTGTCACCCAGGCCAGAGTGCAGTGACACAATCTCAGCTCACTTCAACCTCTGCCTCCCAAGCTTAGCAATCCTCCTATCTCAGCCCTCTGAGTAGCTGGGACTACAGGTGTATGCCATCACGCCTGGCTAATTTTTGTGGTTTTTGTAGAGATGGAGTTTTGCCATCTTGCCCAAGCTGGTCGTGAACTCCTGAGCTCAAGGTCGTGAACACCTCAGCCTCCCAAAGTGCTGGGATTACAGGTGTGAGCCACCGCACCCCGCTATATAGGCTTCTTTTTGAGTTAAAGATATTTTACAGTTTATGGTTTGGGGATCTGATACTGTTCATGTAAACTAGACTTATCTGTTTGTTCTGTTTTATCTTGCTTAGGTGGATATCTGACCACAGGTTTATATAAGTCTTAAAGATGGGACATATCAGTCAGTATTCAGTCAGAAAAACAGAAACCATTCTGGGTATTTGAAGCAGGAAGGTATTGAAAACAGACAGATGCTTATGAACAGTTGGAAAGGCTAGAGGGAACAAAGGCAAAGGAAGCCCATAGTTAGCTCTCAGGTTTGCAGCTAACTTTTAGGGAATTATTGCCACACAGGTCAGAAACTTCTGGAAAGTGGCCCCTGGGGCTGTGACTTGTGGAAGGACACCACAGGCCACTCCAAACTCTCAAATCTGCCACTAGTAGAAGAATATGGCTTCTGCTTCCCTCTGCCCTCTTCATCTCTTGTAATTGTCTGTTGCTGGCGGAATCTAAACTGAGATATTTACTGGGTGTATATTCTGGGAAATATAGTTCCCAGGCTTCCAGCCTTTCTGATACAGGGGACAGCATAGAAAGGAACAGCAATAAAATTGACTGTCAGCAGACTAGCCAGCATACAGAGAAGGAAACAAATGAAGGGGAGAGGGGTCTTCTTGGCTTCTGCAACTTTCTCCTTTCTAAGAACAGTTGTATTCGTTTTTTATGACTGAGGGAAGAAGATAATATAACAGTTTTAGAGTAAGGTGAAAATTTTCTTAAAAATAAAATGCTGGGGTCAGGCGTGGTGGCTCACACCTGTAATCCCAGCACTTTGAGAGGCCAAGGCGGGCGGCTCACAAGGTCAGGAGTTCAAGACCAGCCTGGCCAACATGGTGAAACTCCATCTCTACTAAAAATACAAAAGTTAGCTGGGCGTGGTAGCAGATGCCTGTAATCTCAGCTATTCAGGAGGCTGAGGCAGGAGAATCATTTGAACCCAGGAGGTGGAGGTTGCAGTGAGTCGAGATGGTGCCATTGCACTCCAGCCTGGGCGACAGGGTGAAACTCCATCTCAAAAAAATAAAAATAAATTTAAAAAATAATATATTGGTGCATATAACATAGGAGTTCCACATTGTAGTATAGGGATCATCCAAAGATTGAATGGAAAAAAGCCTAAAAAGAATATAACATCAGGCCAGGCACGGTGACTCACACCTGTAATCCCAGCACTTTGGGAGGCTGAGGCAGGCAGATTACGAGGCCAGGAGATGGACACCGTCCTGGCCAATATGGTGAAACCTCATCTCTACTGAAAATACAAAAATTATCAGGGCGTGGTGGTGCATGCCTGTATTCCCAGCTACTCAGGAGGCTGAGGCAGGAGAATCGCTTGAACCAGGGAGGCAGAGGTTGCAGTGAGCTGAGATGTCACCACTGTACTCCAACCTGACAACAGAGTGAGATTCCACCTCAAAAAAAAATCATAGTTCACTTATCATTAGCTATTCAATATCCAAATCTGTGATATCAAAGTTGAGTTTAGAGCATGAGAAATAAAATATGTGTGGTCATAGTTGATATAAAACCATGGCAAATACATCAATACGTAATCTTTCCTTCAGCTTTCCAGATGGTGAGTAGAATAGGGTCTTGAAACAATAATGAATGAGCAAAGGGAGGTGTAAAATATGGATATGCAAGTCACTTTAAAAGTCAGACTCAGTTTTCCTATGATTTTAAAAGATACAATGGATCAAAACCTTCTTAGGGTGGAACAATAATAGATTGAAGTTTCAGTGTTTGTGGGAAATAAGACAAACTTTTTGACGTAGAAATAAGAGTCTGATTAATGCATCTTGGGGGAAGTTGTGATTTAGGGATTATCTTGATTTTGCAGATGAAGAAAATAAAGACTGGAAGATTGAATGAGTAGGATACATAGTGATCAAATCAAGGATCAAACTTTGCTCTCTAAGCTCTACTTTAGGTCTTCTCTATTCAGAAAAAAAAAACAACCTAGTTTCTGAATAACTGGATATAAATTCAGATTTCAAAGAGCCAATGTTTACTAAGAATTAGCCTATTTTAGGGGTTAAGAATGTTTGTGCTTTTTGAGTAATTCAGCTCCCGAGAATGTATGTTGAAGAAATTGTTCTAAATTAGGAAAAGGCTTTGTACACAAAGGTGGCTAAAATGACGTGATTTATAGCAACTGGAAACTTCTAAACAATCTAAATATTTAAGCACAGGATAAATATAAAGCACTGTAGTCAAGTACATGGACTCTGGAACCAAATTGCTTAGATTTTCATCTTAGCTCTTTTACTGACTAGCTCTTTGGGCAAGTTCCTCTGTGCCTCACTTTGTATTGTAAAATGGGAATAGCAATCTTACCTATCTCACAGAGATTTTGTGGAGATTACGTTTTATGTAAAGCACTTAGAATAGTGCTGGGCACTGTGTATTTGCAGTTATTGTTATTGATGGATTCTATATAGCAATTTAAAGTTATAGGTGTGAATAATCCAACAATATTGAAAAACACGTATAATGTAGAATTTGTTGATGGATTGGCTATGGTATCAAGAGATGTGTTTTAAGGATGACTTCAAACATTTTGGTCCAAACAACCACAAAAGTGGAATTGCTTTTTCCTAAGATAGAGAAAATGCTGGGAGCAGCAGATTTGGGAGTGGGTGGGAATCAGGAATTCCATTTTACATGTGTGACATTGAATGTCACAGAGACACAACCAGGTGGACATGTCAAGAAGGCCGCCAGATAAATATGAAGCTCAGGGAAGAAGTCCACACAGGAGATATCAATCACCAGTATATGGATGCTGTTTAAGGTCATGAGGTTAGACAAAATCGCTTGAACAGTGAGTGTTGATAGAGATTACAACAGGTCTGAGGGTTTCCAGTGTTTGAAGTCAGAGAAATGAGGAGTCGGTAAGGAGACTGAGAAGGAGAAGCCAGTGGTATAGGAAGAGAGCTAGAAGTCAGTGGAGACCCAGGAGAGAACAACCATGTCAGATATTGCAAATCAAGGCTTGAGAAACAACTGTCCATTTGGCCTTGGAGGTTATTGGTGACCTTGACAAAACTGTTACAGTGGAGTGAAAGGGGTGAAAGTCTAACTGGAAGGAGTTCAAGGGAGAATGAAAGGAGAGGATTGGAGACAGTGAGGACAGGCTACTTTTGAGGTTTTTGTTTGTTTTTCCCTGACAAGGGAGCAGAGATATGGGGCAATAGCTAAAGGGGCATATGAGGTCAAGGGAGGGGTTTAAGGTGGGAATTATTATAGCTTATTAGCTCTTGGTGGGAATGACCCAGTGTAGGACGTATACAGGTGGAATAAGTGATAACTCAGGTGAGCGGTGACAATTGATGGAAGGAGTGGGCTTTAGGATATAGGTGGAGGAGTCTGGTATTTGACCTGAACAGGGACATTCCATCCATAGTAAGAAGAGGAAGACAGGGTATGAATGCAGGGAGTTAGAAGATAGGGTGAGAGCGTTCACTTTTTTTTTCTCCTGTCTTATCAGTGAGTGCCCCAGATCATTAGCAGAGGGTAATGGTAAAGGAGGAGGTTTGAGGAGGGGAGAAGGTAAGAAGTCATGCTCCTGAGGAATAGGGCAGTGAGTGGACCAGGAGACTTAGTAGGGCTGCTAGACCAAGGCCCCCTCAGTGAGGCTGGGGGGCACAGATTTAAGGTGCTACCATTCAGAAAGGCCATATGTCCTTTGTAGCCCATCTAGCTGCCTGGCTGTAGTTATGCTGTAGACAGAGTTGAATTATTTTGTCAGGCAATGTCTGGGCTCCACTAATTAAATCAAAATCTCTGGGGCTTGGACCCAGCCATAGATACACCCAAAGTGATTGTCACATGCAGCCAGGGTTGAGAACCATGGATTAAAGCAAGAGGGTGAAGGGGAGGTACAGTGAAGAGCCTGAGCTCCAGGAAATACAGCTGTGAAAAATTCAGTGTATGTTTAATTACATAAGTGTGAGCTATAAATTTAATTACTATTGTAATTCAGAGAACAGGAGTCAAGGAGGAGGAACCAACATTGATTGAGTACCTACAATGGGTTAGGAATTGTGTTAAACACTGTATATGCTTAGTCTTGAAACAACTGTTGGAAATAAGAATTTTAACCTCTACTTTAGAGTAAATATGCTGAGACTGATAATGAGGATGTGAGTTGCCCATAGGTCCACAACTAATAAGGAGTAGAGCCAGGATTTGAATCCAGAAGCAATTTACTCTAAGATTATTGCTTAAGATTTTGTGGAAGAGGTGTGACTTCAGTTGTGTGTTAAAGGAGCAGTAGAATTTTTATTTTGGAGATGTAAGAGGGTTTCCTAGCTAGAGGTTAAAAAAAAAAAAAAAAAGTCTGGAGGCAAAAAAGAACATGAGGAATTCAGGGAATATTCAGGGAGAAGGATGCCTCCCAGGGCCAAATGGGTTGAAATAAATGAAAGAATGAATGATCTAACCAACCAACCAAGGAATAAATGAATTAGGAGAGTGTCTGTCCTCAATGGCCAGTTGGCTGGGCAGCTGACAGTGTACTCAGGGCCCAAGGAAGTTGCATTGCAGAATAGCTAAGTGAATGTTCCCTGCATTGTTTATACAATTCATTATTTTTTAAAAAATGATAGCTCTTGGACTCCATTGAGATCAAAGATGGCCCCTGAGTATGAGCTCATTATCATCTGTCACCATGGCTTGGGAGCTTTATGTGTCCACAGAATCTCAGAATCCTATTTCCCCAGCTTTAATCTCAGGGTCGATATCCCAACACAGCACTGCTCATAATAAATAGCTAGTATTAAATGATAAAGTAGGCTACTGTGTTTTATTTTATTTGGCTTTCAGGCCAATCAGTTTTACAGCTGTCTGTCTGAATGCTGAAAAAAAATTCTAGAGACAGCTAAGAATCATAAGAAAAACTACAATATACTGACAAAATGAACCTTTATCTTCCCCACTTCTCCCACAGAAAGAGGCCCTAGGTAGACTGTTGATGATACATCTAATAAGCTGGATGCTTATGGAAATGGTCCTTTTGATTGGTTTGCAGAGTAACTCTATTTTATGCCGCTTTGGCCTGTGGATACAGCTTCTCCTCTGCACCTGTGTGATGTGCTCAGTGACAACATTGGTTTGCTTGCCTTCTCACAGAGATATTTTTTTGCTTTGATAACATGGAAAATCATAATTCCTGAATTAGAGCATGAGAAATAAAATCTGTGCGGTCGCAGTTGATATAAAATCATGGCAAAAAAAAAATGATGTATGAAAAATAAACTAGCATCTGTCCTCATCAGTGCTGCTGATTAGAAAGCTGCATTTCTCCTTTCTTTGCCTAGGTATTCCTTTGGGAAATATATGTGGTTCAAATAAGGTGGCATGTATCTTGCCTGTCCTTGGCCAGAAAACATTCACTTTTGAGTTTTTTTGTTTTCGTTGTTGTTGTTATAGAAAGAAAAGGACTACGAATGACCCAACCAGAAACTATGCAATAAATTTAACATAAAAGGCAACTTCTAAGAATAATTGTTATGCTTGTTTGAGTTTCAGTTTCTGTCCCAAGAAAGTCTTTTTAGTTTAAGTCACTCATTGATGCAGCTTGCACTATTCAGCCATTCACAGAGCAAACTTGTATGAAGTATCTATCATGGGCTAAACAGTGTGCTGGGAACCAAGAAAGATAGTGAGAGAAATAAAATGGACCCTGAGCTCAAAAAGCACTTACATTAATGACTAAGGCTCTTCCAGTAAATACTGTGAAGCAGCAGGCCGGACGCGGTGGTTCACACCTGTAATCCCAGCATTTTGGGAGGCCGAGGTGGGCAGATTGCCTGAGCTCAGGAGTCCGCGACCAGCCTGGGCAACGCGGTGAAACCCCGTCTCTACTAAAATACAAAAAATTAGCCGGGCTTAGCGGCATGTGCCTGTAGTCCCAGCTACTCAGGAGGCCGAGGCAGGAGAATAGCTTGAACCCAGCAGGCAGAGGTTGCAGTGAGCCAAGATTTTGCCATTGCGCTCCAGCCTGGGCGACAGAGTGAGACTCTGTCTCAAAAAAAAAAAAAAAAAAAAAATACTGTGAAGCAAGAAAGGAGCGACATACTCACCGATTGCCTATGCTGCCTCTCACTAGATTTATGACTATCAAAAAGGGCCATTTGGATTGCCTTTATACATGTTGCAGCATATGGTATAAAACTCATTATTGCTATGGAACCAACTAGAATTTTCCAAAGAACCAATGACTCCAAGGACATTTGTGTATGAGATACACATGTTCTGTAGATTATATAAATGAATCACAGACATACTTTAAAAATTATTATTGCTACCCTGAAGCATATTCCATGATTTTTGTTTCCATTATTATTTTTTAATTATTAAAATCCATTTGGTTCCCTTACAGAAGAATGCAGAAAGGCAAAATACATTTAGCTAGAGAGGAAGTGTGAAGGGTAACTGGGAGTGCTAGGACTGGTGTCACCTGAACTGGTAAGGGGTTGACTCCATTGTCATCCCACGGAGGAAATTCCCACAGAGTTAAATGCAGACTCTTGCACCATAGAGGACACAGCGCATTGGCTTCCAGGACACCATATTCTCTTGGTTGCCCCTTCCAAGTCTTTTTTACTGGTTTTTACTCTTCTGCCTGGCTTGTAAATGCTGGAGGGCACTGCCACTTATCCAGTTCTTTTTTCTATCTACCCTCACTCTTTTCATGATCTGATCCAATCATATGGCTCTAAATAACATAATAACATCTATCTGTGGACAACTCCCAAATTTCTATCTATGGCCAAGACCTCTCCCTCTCAAACTCCAAACTCATGTAGAAAAATTCACTTAAACAGCTCACATACATTCCCTCCTGCCCCCAAACAACTCTACCCACAGTCCTTCCCATCTCAGTTGATGGTAACATGTTTCTTTAGATTGCTCTGGTCAAAAATCTTAGACTCCTCTTTCACTTCTCTTTTTCTCACTCTTCATCCAATATGTCAACAAACTGCCTTGTTTCTTTTTAATGTAAAACCAGAATCTGACCACTTCTCGCCACCCCCTGTGCTGTTTCTTGACCTGTGCTACCTTGATCTCTTGCCTGGATTCCTGCATACCCTCTCATTGGTCTTCCAGCCCCTACCCTTCTTCTCCTACATCCATTCTCCACACTGCAGCCAGAGTGATCCTTTTACAATTCATGTCAAATCATGTCACTTCCCTGTTCTGAACTTTGCAATGGCTTCCCATCTTATTAAAGTGATGTCAGCGACCTTCATGATTTACCCCTGTCACCTCTTTACCTCTCCTCCTTCTACTCTTCCCCTCACTCACACCATTCCCATTATATCATCCTCTTGCTTGTCCTTGAACATGCCAGGGATGCTACTGCCTCAGGGCCCTTGTGCTGTTGGTTCCTCTCCCATGTATCTGCACATGGCTTACTTCCTCAGCTCCTTCAAGTCTGTACCCAAATGTCTCCTACATGAGACTTTCCCCAACCATCCTATCTAAATTGTAACCCACCCCACTCCTGGTTGTGACCTTCCCCCTTCCTCTGCTCCATTTTTTCATAGTACTTATCATCTTCTAAAATGCTCCCCCCGCTAGAACCTAAGCTCCATGAGGCAGGGATTGTTGCCTCTTATGTTCAGTGATCTATCCCAAGCACTTGGGACAGCCTGGCAGATAGTAGGTGTTCTGTAAATATTTGGATATAAATAATAATGAATGAATGTATAATATACAGGAGGGAACCTCCGTTTAAGGAATATTTCCATCTGCTGAGTTTGTTTTTTAAGCTTTACTAAGGTATAATTGACATAAAAAATTGCACGTTTAATGCATACATTTGATGAGTTTGGACATATGCATACACTTGTAATACCATCATCACAATCAAATTACTAAACATATCCATAACCTCCAAAGATTTCCTAGTGTTCTTTGTCTGTCTCTGTGTGTGCATGTGTGTGTGTGGTAAGAACACTTAACATGAGATCTATCCTCTTAACATATTTTCAAGTGTGCAATACTGTATTGTTTCTTTCCATTGAATTTGTGTTCATATAGTCCCTAAGAGAGCATGGGAACACTCTTCTGAACAACTACTCTAGGCACACATGTTCAAGTCCAAGTATTCTTTGGTTTTTGGTTTGTTTTGTTTTTTGTTTTTTGAGATGGAGTCTCGCTGTCAGCCAGGCTGGAGTGTACTGGTGCCATGTCGGCTCACTGCAACCTCTGCCTCCCAGGTTCAAGCGATTCTCCTGCCTCGCCCTCCTGAGTAGCTGGATTACAGGCACCTGCCACCTCGCCCGGCTAGGTTTTTTTTTTTTTTTTTTTTTTTTTTTTTTTTTAGTTGAGACGGGGTTTCACCTGTTGGCCAGGTTGGTCTTGCACTCTTGAACTCAGGTGATCCACCTCCCTCAGCCTCCCAGCGTGAGCCACCACGGCTGGCCAAATTCAAGTATTCCAATCACTAACACTTATTGTATGCTTATACGTTGAGCACTGTGGGAAGCAGTCTGCATGCACCATTTAAATTCTCACAACCCAATGAAGTAACTTGGAGTGATGTTACTTCCACTGTATAGACGGGAGTACACCAGTAAACCAGATCAGAAAGGTTAAGTGATTTCCCCAAACCACACAACATACATATGTATATATAAATTTCCTTCTCTCTGTTCCTTCCTTCCTTCCTTCCTTCCTTCCTTCCTTCCTTCCTTCCTTCCTTCCTTCCTTTCCTTCCTTCCTTCCTTCCTTCCTTCCTTCCTTCCTTCCTTCCTTCCTTCCTTCCTTCCTTCCTTCCTTCCTTCCTTCCTTTCTTTCTTTCTTTCTTTCTCTTCTCTCTCTCTCTCTCTCTCTCTCTCTCTCTCTCTCTCTCTCTCTCTCTCCCCCCCCCACTCCCCCGCCTCCCTCCCTCCTGTTCCCTCCCTCTTCCTTTCCTATCCTGTCCTGTCCTGTCCTTTCCTTTCTTTCCAGGGTCTCACTGTATCACCCAGGTTGCAGTGCAGTGGCATGATCATAGCTCATTCGAACTCTTGGGCTCCAGCCATCTTCCTGCCTTAGCCTCCTGAGAAGGTAGGACTACAGATGCGGGCCACCATGCCTGACTAACCTTTTTTTTTTTTTTTTAGAAATGGGAGTCTTGCTATTTCCTTCCTTCCTTCCTTCTTTCCTCCCTGCCTCCCTCCCTCCCTTTCTTTCTGTCTCACTGTGTCACCCAGGCTGGAGTGCAGTGGCGTGATCATAGCTCACTGCAGCCTTGAACTCTTGGGCTTAAGCCATCCTCCTGCCTTAGCCTCCTGAGGAGGTAAGATTACAGGCGTTGGCCACCATGGCTAATCTTTTTTTTTTTTTTTTTTTTTTTAAGAAATGGGGGTCTTGCTGTGTTATTCAGGCTGGTCCCAAACTTCTAGTCTTAAGGCAACCTCTTGTCTTGGCCTCTCGAAGTACTGTGATTGCGTTTCTTTATCACTCTACAATTCTGCCTCCTTTAAGCAAAGACCTATTGTCAGGATTGGTTCTTTGGTATTCCTTTTCCAACAGTTGCCCAAAGCCCTAAAAGAATTCTTACCCAGCTGTTTGAAACAGTGGAAAGACCTCAGAAGTGTGACCAACAAGTCAGGCAAAGCCATAAGAGAGCTGCCAGAATTCAACTGGATGTCATTTTAATAACCCTAAGAATTAATTATCCTAACAGATTGAAAGAATGCAGGATTCTATCAATCAAGTTCAAATGTCTTTGGAGAGAACCAGAAAAAAATATACATATATATACACACACACACATATATGTATACGTATATACACAAATATACATCTATCTATGTATCTATGTATCTATCTATCTATCTATGTATCTATCTATCTATCTATCTATCTATCTATCTATCTATCTATCTATCTACAAAACCTAATTGGGTGAAGTATGCAGTCCAGGGGAGTGGGGTGGGGGTGCTGCAGGCTTCTGTGAAGAGATGAAGAAACTCGGTAAAGTAGAATGTGAACTTGGGGACATGGACTGTGAGACACATCATCTGAAGGGCATTGATAGCGCCACTATAAATAGAACTAAGCATGTTCCAGCAGCATTGCTGGCAGGAAGGCAGTCAGCTTCCCAGACACCACCTCTGGGCGTTACCATGACTCATGGGAATGACAGTTAGCTCTTTTGTGGGTGCAGTGGGTTGAATGGTGGCCCCTAAAAAATTTACCTCCAAATCCCTGGAACTTGTGCATGTTACTTTATTTGGAAAATTGATCTTTGCAGATGTAATGAAGTTAAGAATCTTAATATAAGATTATCCTGGAATACCTGACTGGGCCCTAAATCCAATGACAACTGTCCTTATAAGAAAAGCGGAGACTCGTGAAGGCAAAGGTGCTGTGAACATGAAGCTGGAGATAGCAGTGATGTGGCCACAAGCCAAGGAAGCCCGGGAATGCCAACAGCCACCAAAAGCTGGAAGAGGCAGGGAGGGATTCCCCTCTAGAGACTCCTGAGGGTCATGGCCCTGCTGACAACTTGATTTCGGACTCCCAGCCTCCAAAATGGTGAGCGAATAAATTTCTGTTGTTTGAAGCCACCAGGTTTATGATGATTTGTTACAGCAGCCCAGAGAAACTAATACAGTACAGTGGGTAAGTATCACTCAACCCTAGGCTGATTTCAGTTCAAGTATGGATGTGTAATTTCCTTAAAATTAACCTGTTGTATATTAATACTTTATGTGAGATAGAAGAACATATTTGGTATCTCACATGCATATAATGTTTAAGACATTTGGCCTAATATTAAAATGAACCAATTTTAGATTCCAATTTATAATGTGTGAATAATTGATTTAGATTTAAAGTTATAATTTTACTAAGTTTATATAGATCATTGAAATATTTAAAGGAACTTAAAGTTAACCCTATTCATGAGTTTGATGGATTCTGTGTTAAGTACTCAGAAAGATTATGTTAGTTTAATCAGAAAATTGAAGTAATTTTAAAATAAATGGAATATATTGATTTATAAATTCAGTTTAAAATGCTTGAGGATGTTAAATTAGCTAAGCTTATAAATAGGATCACCTATTATTCAAAGGCCCTTAACACAGTTCTTGAAAATGTGACAGACCATATACAATATACAAGAAACAATAAGATTTTATGCAGAACATAAAAGCTTTGGGAAAAATAGGGCTTCTTAATCTGTAACTTTAACAAATTTAAAAAGCAACATGAACCTCTGAATAGTATTTTCTGCCCTCAAAACCACTCAAGGGCACCAAAAAAGCTCATATTGAATAGAAGCAACATAAAAGAAACTTTCTAATTATTCCATCCTTCAGGAACAGGGCCAAGGGAGGTGGTCAGGAGAAATGAAGCACTGTCCGGACGGTGTGAAGGTGATCTATGCTGTGGTCAGAACAGCAGAAGGCCATGAACTTTGTGGCGAGTGCCTTTGTTCTGAGTCAAAGTGTTCCTTGGCACATGAAGGAACATCAGGTCCAAAGGCTTGTAGTGACTGAACAGATAACGTGAATTCCATCAAAGCTTGACTTCTGCTCATCCCTACCTCTCCTCCCGAAGATAGTACGGTGAGTGTGGCATCCAGGCAAACATCTGATTTTCTGTTTCTTCTGTTCAATTGAGGAACCAACTCTGCTCCTACAGAGATAACCACGGAATGATTATTTTGAAATGGTAACCGTTTCTGGCTTTAGTACTTTAGTTCCCATTTATTGCTGTCTGTATCCTTGGTTTCCTTCTGTGTGGTTGCTGGTCCTAAAATCTCCATTTGCTCCCAAGTTGGTCGATTGGTCAGGCCCTTTCTCCCTTGAATGTGGCCTGTCTGTGTGACTTTAATTTCAACTAACACAATATGCCAAACGTGATAGGATGTCCGTTCTGGGTTGTATTACCCAAGACAGAAGCTTACAGAACTTAAATATTCACCTTGCTGGGAGACCCTGTGCCATATTGTGAGCACAGAGAGGAAAGGTGGCAAGGAATTGAGAGCAGCCAACAGCTGACAGCCAGGAAGAATCTGAGGCCACAAGGTGCTGAATGCTGTCAACAACCACATGAGCTTGGAAGCATATTCTTCCCCAGGCAAGCTGAGGAATGAGAACCCAGCCATGACTGGCACTTGATTGCAGCTTGCTGGTGAGACCCTGACACACAGGACCCAGCTAAACATACCTGGACTCCTAACCCACTGAAACTGTGAGGAAATAAATGCATGTTCTTTTAAGCTGCTGATTAAGTTGTTATGCAGCAATAGATAATTAATACTTAATTATCTAATTAATACATATTAATATTTTGGCAACATACACTATGTTCCTAAGGTACCTTGGAAAATCCTCAGAACTATGTGTTGCAAATGGCAATGCTGTGGTACAATGGAGTCTCCTAAACACTGATAATGGGTGATGCCATCACTTTGCAAAACAATTTGACAAGAGCTAGTACAGGTGAGACTGCTCGTCTCCTGTGACTCCTAGAAATATGCCCTAGGAAAACTCTTGCACATGGTACCAGGTAACAAATTGGAGGCAGCATTGTATTAACAACAAACTGAACACAACCCAAGTGTTCACCAACTGGAGAATGGACAAATCAATTGTGATTCTTCATGAAACAGCTATAGCACTGCAAATGAAGCTCTCTTCATTAGGAGAGGCTTTCCTCTTGAAGCCACTGACCATGTCTTATTCATCTCTGAGTTTTCTCATCTGCAAAATAGGATAATAATTGTGCCTACTGCTTAGGGCTACAAATTAGACACTTTAAGTCATGAGCTTAACACTGTGCCTGACATTTAGTAAGTAAGTGCTCATTAAATGCTACCTTTAAATCTCCAGGACTTCACACAGTACCTGGCACATACTTTATAAATATTAATTGGATAAATGATTAAATGCAAGGATTGATGCAGAAGGCCAGTACATCAACACCTCATGTCAAAAGAAAAAGTGTCCGAAGTTATCATCCCTCAAACATGTAGAAAACAGACCTCCCAGGATGACAGAGCAAACCCAGGCAGAAGCTGGCCTCTTTAAGGGTGTGTCTGCTAGAGGCTGCTTCTTGGTTCTGCCCACTCTGGGCACCAGGTACTGACTGGAATAGATAATAGATATTCCGATTTCGGCCAAATGCAGTGGCTCACACCTGTAATCCCAGCACTTTGGGAGGCCGAGATGGGCAGATCACTTGAGGTCAGGAGTTGGCAACCAGCCTGCCAACATGGTGAAACCCTGTCTCTACTCAAAATACAAAAATTAGCTGGGCGTGATGGTGCATGCCTGTAATCCCAGCTACTAAGGAGGCTCACTTGAACCTTGGAGGGCAGAGGTTGCAGTGAGATGAGATCACCCCATTGCACTCCAGCCTGGGCAACAGAGCAAGACTCCATCTCAAAAGAGAAAGAAAAGAAAAGAAAAGAAAAAGTTATGTGGATTTCACCCAGGGTTCTTTAAATCTGGGGCTTTATGAACCCATACCTTGTGTTAAGAACAATAAACAATGTACATACCTATAGACAATGAAAAATATACAATAATTGGCAGATCCTGATAGGACTTTTTGGTTCCATCGTTTGAAGGATCAGATAATGATAATAACATTCAATGCTGCATTTGCTCTTTCTCTCATTCACTGTGGCTTCATGCATTCTTCCCACAAAGATTTACTGGGGACAATTCTATGCCAGTCACTGGGTTAAGACCTGGAATACCACAGGCTCAACAGGCCTGTTCACTCTCCTCGGGCTTGCTTAAAGACAGATCTGGTCTGAACCTCTTCTGCATGTGCTGACCAGACCATAGCCTCCCTGCTAGCTGTTTGTGCTCTGCTGGAATGTCTTGCTGTTGTTGCTGGGTCCTTATATCCTCTGCAAAGTCTTTATCCTTTGCTTGTGTACTTGCTTCAAGAAGATTCTTTAGGTCTTGAGCCTTGACATCAAGTAAATTTTGAGAAAGGCTTTTCTCCCTCCAGGGAGCTCCTTCCCATGGGGCTGGCAAGTGATTTTGCAACTAATTGCCTCTTTCACCTGGGTGTTCATGTTTTCTTTTCTGATGTTTTCTCTGAGGGATGTGAGCTGGGCAGGTAGGAGGGACTTTCGTGGTTAAAAGGTCTCTTATGGCTTGGAACACGAGCTTAAACTAGATCCCACAATGAATAACACCCCACACTTGCAGACACCGTGAAAGGTAGATAGTGGGTATCTGACCGAGCGTATTTCATCAGCAGCTCCCGAGTATTAGAGTGGGGTGAGTTGATGGCCAACACAGCACAGAGAGAGAGAAGAAAGCCCAGCTACAAACCATTTGACATATCCCCACATGGCCAGGGATGATCAGCTACTGACACTCCAGTCTAATCTACAGCTACTGCTTATTTTTTTCAGCAAAAGCTTTGGATCCACCAAGTGGAATTATAAACTATGAGATTTGCTTTAATGTTTTCTTTTTAAATAAAATAATACAATGAGCAGCCATGAACCTACCACCCAACATAAGAAATAGAATATTATAAATATCACTGAAGCTCTCTCTGAGTTGGGTTGCCAAATTTAGCCAAAAACAAACAACAGTGAGAAAAGATGCCCAACTAACTTTGAGTTTCAGATAAACAATGCATGATTGTTTAGTATAAGTATGTTCCATGCAATATCTGGGACATACTTATACTAAAAAATGTATTCATTGTTTAAATTCAAAGTTACCTGGGCCTCCTGTATGTTATCAGGCAACATTACCTGTGAGACCCTCATGAGTCACAGCCCAGTGGCTCCTTCCTGACAGACAACCATTACCCTAAAGTTGGCTTTATCATTCCTTTGCTGTTGTTGATAGTCTTACACATTTATATGTGTCAATAAAAAAAATATTGTATTCCTTGCTTGTTTTGCAAGCTTATTAAAATATCATATTTCATGAATTTTCCTCTCAACATTTTATATCTGACATTCCATTTCACTGCTCATTCATTTATTTTCACTGCTATAGCTGTTTTATGAAGAATCACATTGATTTGTCCATTCTCTAGTTGGTGAACACTTGGGTTGTGTTCAGTTTATTGTTAATACGGTGCTGCCTCCAACTTGTTACCTGGTGCTCATGTGCAAGAGTTTTCCTAGGGCATATGCCTAGGAGTCATAGGAGACACGCAGTCTCAGCTATACTAGCCCATGTCAAATTGTTTTGCAAAGTGATTGCATCACCCATTATCACGTTTAGGAGCCCTTGTTGTACCACAAACTTGTCAACACTTAAAACTGTCAGGTTTTACATTTGTACCAATCTGGTGGGCATAAAACTATCTCTCACTGTGGTTTCATTTTTCTTTTTCTTGGTTACTTATGAAATTAAGATACATTTTGTATATTGATTTACCATTTATGTTTTCTTTGCTGTGAAAAATCTTTTCATTCCTATTGGCCATTTTCTATTGGGTTGTTTGTATTTTTTTCTTACTAATTTTTAGGAATTCTTTATGGATTCTCAATACTAATCTTTCATTAATTACATGCATGAAAAATATGCCCTCTAGATTTTTGACTGGTCTTTTACTTTCTTTATGGTGTCTTTAGATAAAAATTAGAAATCTTTTATTTGAATTTCTTTAATTTATCAATATTTTCTTTTATGCTTTGTATTTTCTGAGTGTTGTTTAGAAAATACTCTCTCAGCCAAAGTCACAAAAATATTCTTCTATATTGACATTTAAACATGTTAAAGTTTTTCCTTTTACATTTAAGTCTTCATTTTACCTGGACTTCATTTTATAAATGGTATAAGGGAGAAATCCAGTATCATTTTTTTCCAATATGGATAAACTCTTTTTCCCTTACTATGTATTGAACACTTCATTCTCTACCATGCTTTCTACCCCAGTCCCACACCTCAGCCACTATGCAATGCCTCTAGATAAGTCTTCATATATTCATGGATTCATTTTGGGGGTCACTATTCTTTCCTCTGGTCTATTTGTTTATCCCTCTTCCAATACCACATTATCTTATTTACATATATTTATCATGACTCACATGAATTACATAGATTTGCCACAAATTGCAGATCAACCCCTACCTCTACCCCATCTCTCTCTCTCTCTCTCTCACACACACACACACATGCACACACACATACCTTGTTGTTATTCCTCAAAAGCATCTTGACTATTTGTAGGCTTTTACTCTTCCATGTAAATTTCAGAATCAGATAATAAGGTTCACGATAAACAACTGAGATATTGAATGGAATTGCATTGTATTTAGGGAGAATTGGCATATTTATGAAATTGGATCTCTCTACCTAGGAACAGTACATCTCTCCATTACTTTAGGTCTTCTTTAATGTTTTTCAATAACATTCTTCTCCATAAAGGTCTTGCTTTTATTTTATTATAGTGTTATTTCTATTGTAATGGTATCTTTTAAAAATTATATTACTACAATTTTTATGGCTGCTTTATGGAAGTGCAATTGGTTTTTGTATACCCAGCAACCTTGCAACACTTAAACTCTCTTTTTAACTCTAATAATTTAACTATAGATTTTAAAAAATATACTCCATAGGCAATCGTATTATCTGCTAATAATGATTATTTTATTTTTTCTTTCCAATTTGTATACCTTTTTATTTTCCTTTTTAAAATTTTACTGATGAGAATCAGTAGAATAATGTTAAATAGAATGATAATATTGAGCATCCTCAACTTGTTCCTGATTTTAAAGGAAATAGTTGTAGGTGTTATTATTAAGAATGACTGTCTGCCATAAATTTTTGGTTTTGACCTTTATCCTGTTAAAGGAGTTACCTTCTTAATTATAATTTTCAGTGTTTGTATCACAAATTAGGTTGCTTTTTCTCAAATGCTTTTTGCCATATATTAAAATGGTAAAATTGTCAGCCGGGTGTGGTGGTTCACACCTGTAATCCCAGCATTTTGGGAGGCTGAGGCTGGCAGATCACCTGAGGTCAGGAATCTGAGACAAGCCTGGTCAACATGGTGAAATCCTGTCTCTACTAAAAATACAAAAATTAGCTTGATGTGATGGTGCACCTCTGTAATCCCAGCTACTCAGGAGGCTGACGCAGGAGAATCACTTGAGCCCAGGACGCAGAGGTTGCAGTGAGCAGAGATCATGTCACTGCACTCCAGCCTGGGTAACAGAGACAGACTGTCTTAAAAAAAAAAAAAAAAAAAAAAAAGAAATGATAAAATTGTCTTCCTTCTCTAATCTGTTAATATAAGGAATTGCATTAATTAATTTTATAATGTTAACCCAGCTTTGCATTCCTGGGATAAACCCAACTTAGTGTGATGGATTTTTTTTTCATACCCTGCTGTATTTGGTTGATAATGGTTTGCTTAGAATTTTGGCAACTTTGCCTATGAATAAGACTGGCCAACAATTTTCCTTTCTAGTACTATTTAATTTGATTTTAGGATAATGTTATACTGATCTCAGGATGAAAAGGAAGAATTTAAGAATGATGTAAAAGGATGTTAAATCAAGTTTCAATCGAAGTACCAAGATTCAAAAAATATAAACTTCCAAAGTGAAATGTTAGACCAAGATTGCCTTTCCAAAGGAAATATCCAGGAATCATTCCTTCACACTAACAACTTCTTGCCCTCTCAAGCAAATAAATGTCTATAAAGTTGAGTTTAATGGAGATTTGAAGAAGATTTCTTTGGAA
Organism: Rhinopithecus roxellana; assembly: GCF_007565055.1. NCBI lineage: Eukaryota > Metazoa > Chordata > Mammalia > Primates > Cercopithecidae > Rhinopithecus > Rhinopithecus roxellana. The sequence continues at coordinate 66,778,176 of NC_044560.1, read as the reverse complement.
AGCATTGCTAGTATTAACTGAGCCAACTGAGAACTGATTCAATTTTTCTCCGCGGAAAGCTCCACATGTGTCCTCTCCACCTAGGCAGGTCAGTGGACTTGTGTCTGGCTCCCATCTAGAACACAGAAGGCAAGAAAAGGATGGGCTAGTTGGTTTGGTGATGGATTGAAAGAAAGATGCTGCTGGGCTTGAATCAGCTTGTAATCTCCAAATTTGCCTGGACAAAGCAGTACGATGGTTTCCTTGGCTCGTATGTGGCTAGATATGCACAAAAAGCCGGGAATTGGGTCATCATAGATGAACTCAGAGTCAGGTCAGTTGGAGAGGTGAACGGGTTTCATTACAGCATGAGCTAGAGCTGGATACTGCTTTCCTTGGCAGTAAGGGGTAGTAAGTAAGCAACTTCCAAAACACAATGCATTCATTCAGATCAAAGAAAATCAGCAGTGGTAGGGTAAGAAAATAGGTTATCCAAAGTACACATGAAAGCATTCCATGAGAGAAAGAATCAGCTTCAAATACCTTGCTGATTCAGAGAGAGCAAGGCACTCTTAAACCAGTATCAGTTAAGTGAGGACTTTCTGCTCTCTTCCTTCCCCATCTCCCAAACCTGAAGAGGATCAGAAACAGCAGTAAATGGATGGGGATGTATGAGTTATTAATTGTCTTTCAGCTCACTCCACCCTTTTATTCCCTGCTTTTTGGTGCTCGGGGAGGAACCCTGGAAATCATTTTTCTGCTTTGCCAGCTATTCTCTGTTGGTGTCTGCCAACTGGGGTGCTAGAGGGAAACTCAAAGGCTAGAGGAGCAGAAGGAATGTGCTCCTCCTGGTTGCTTCCTGTGGACTTCCTTTCTGCTCATAGTTCTTGTGAGTGTCACTCCAGCACTGCACCTTCACTGCATTGGTGGTAGTTCCTTCCATAGCAGCAGCTGATCCAGTTTGCCATTTCTACCAAACTTGCAGGATCAGACTTGTCACATTCACCCCTTTAACCTGAGACATGACTATGTGCTGGCCAGTGCCTCCTCTTCAGAGTCCAGGCCCCAGCCTCCCCAGGCTGCTCTTCTGAGTTGAGACAGTCAGTCATCACCCGTTCCTCAGGGTCAGGGTTTCAGCTCACCAGGATCCTTTGTCTCAGCTTTTAGATTTCAAGAATTCCAATCTCTTCCTTTTATTTCTTCAGCCCTGGGAATGATAGTCATTTCCTCAAATGATTGCTTATGACACCTTAGCATTCTCTTCTTCTCTCTTGTATTACCTGTTTAGTAGCTTTACATCTAGTTAATAATTCTTTATATTAAATTTTTTCCCAAATAACTGGTGTGTTTTCTGTCCCTTGACTAGGGGAGGGTGATTGACAAGGTGAGAGAGAAAAAAGGAAGACGTGTATTTTATGTCTTTTCCCCAAACAGGTGGCCTCCCTGCCACAGCCTTTAGCTGGGGAAAAGAAGGTAGAGTGAAGAGAAGTCTTAACTTTTAAATTGAAAGCCTGGCTTTTCGGGAGTTGAACAATGAGAACACATGGACACAGGAAGGGGAATATCACACACTGGTGCCTCCTGGGGGGTGGAGGGCTAGGGGAGGAATTGCCTTAGGAGAAATACCTAATGTAGATGACAGGTTGATGGGTGCAGCAAACCACTATGGCACATGTATACCTATGTAACAAACCTGCACGTTCTGCACATGTATCCCAGAACTTAAAGTATAATTTACAAAAAAAAAAAGGAAGAAAGCCTGTCTTTTTATGTCAAGTTACTAATTTAAGTCTGGGTTTGTGTCTGAAAGTGAATAAAGGCATTTCCATTACTCAATAACAACTATAAAAGTGAATATTTTATAGTTATTTTATATAGGGCTTGCCTGAGTTTTCATCCAATGACGGGGGAAGGATTGCCTTCAATGAGAAGATTTCAAGGGGCCATAGGAGACAAAACTAATAACTTTCTGGATTATATCCCATGAATCCTGCTTCTTTAACATACTGGTATAATCTTCAGCTGTAATTGAAATGCCTTGTAAAACTCACAAATAAAACTCTCTAAGCTTAGGATTTATCTTGTGGGAAGATTTTTACCGCTGATTATGCAGGCTTTCTATTTCTTTTTTGGTCAGTTTCGGCAAATTATATTTTTCTAGGAATTTGTCCATTTAATGAACATTTTCAAACTTATTGGATAAGGTTTTTCATTTTATATTTCTATTATCTTTTTGATCATTTGTATTCTACTTTCCCTGCTAATATTATTTGTGCCTTATCTCTTTACATATATTTTTAGTTTCCTTATACAGTCTTTCCAGAAGTTAGTCTCTTCAAAGTGTTAATTTTTGGCTTTGTTGATTGTCCTTATTGTATCTGTTATCTAATTTAAGGTTATTTCCTTCTTTTTATTTTCTTTGGGAATTTTCTATTTTCTTTCTACTTTCTTATGTTTGATGCTTAGCTTATTAATTTTAAGTTTAAAGTAGCATTTTTTTCCCAAATAAACATTCAAACCTATACATTTGTATTTATACATACTTAGGAGAACCCATTGCTGTCCTCTACCACAGCTGATTTCTCACCTGCATCACTTGGTCTGAATAAATGCACTGTAAACTGCACATTTTTAGTGTAGTTGTCATACAGTTCTTAGTTTTTTATATTTTGCTGTACAACTTCTTTTTGACCCGTGAGTTAAGTAATACGTTTTCTTTTAATTTTAAAACTCTCTATTTGAAGCATAATATAGAAAATGTAAATATACACATTTAATACAGAAAAGTGTATGTGTTATAAGTGAATAGTTTGAAAAACTTTTATAAACTATACACACCTGTGCATCCACACATTAGAATTTAAACACAGAAGTCGGGCACGGTGGCTCATGCCTGTAATCCCAGCACTTTGGGAGACCGAGGTGGGTGGATCACGAAGTCAGAAGTTGGAGACCAGCCTGGCTAACATGGTGAACCGCGTCCCTACTAAAAATACAAAAGTTAGCCAGACATGGTGGTGCACACTTGTAATCCCAGCTACTCGGGAGGCTGAGGCAGGAGAATCGCTTGAACCCAGGAGGCAGAGGTTGCAGTGAGCTGAGACCATGCTACTGCACTCCAGCCTGGGTGACAGAGAGAGACTCCATCAAAAAAAAAAAAAAAAAAAAAAAAGAGTTTAAACACAGAGACATGAGCACTTTTGTTTTTGTTGAGGTGAAATTTACATTTAAGCCTTCATTTTACCTGGACTTTATTTTATAAATGGTATAAGGGAGAAATCCAGTATCATAGTACATAGCATAAAGCCAACCGTATTAAAATATACAGTTCACACTTTAGTGGCATTTAGTACATTCACAATGTTATGTAACTACCACCTCTATCCAGTTCTAACACATTTTCATCACGCCAAAAGAAAACCCTCTACTCATTAAGCAGTAATTCCCCTCTCCTCCCAGCCCCTTGTAACCACCAGTCTGCTTTCTGTCTCTATGGATTTTTAAGTGATGTGTTTTAAATTTCTAAATGTACGAAGATTTTTAATTATAATTTTAACTTGTTTCTAACTTAATTGTGTTGTGGTCTTATGATACTTATTCTGTGAATTGGTTAAGATTTTATATTTGCTTTATGCCCTAATTCACAATTAGTTTTTGTAAAGGTAACGTGATTTTTCAAAAGAATGTTTATTCCTCAGTGGTTGAGTGCAGTGCTCTACATAAGTCTTTTATATCAAACTTGTTAATCACCTTGTTCAAATCTTTATAACTTTACTGAATGTTTTGGCTGTTCGATCTATCAATTACTAAGAAAGACAAGTTAAAGCTCCCACTCTGATCACAAATTTGTCAATTACTACTTGAAGTACTGTCAGTTTTTGCTTAGTGATAGACTTTTCAGATAACACGGAGGGGTGCTAATCAAAGCAGAAACTTCAGGTGTGCTAAACACTGCAAAAAGACCATCAGCTGTGTCAGTTTCTTTCTGCCATATTAGCCTAGTTTGGTCAAAGTCTTCCCAGAATAAGGAAGCCCCAGTTCTTGCACTCTCTCCCCTTCTCTTTTCCTGCTTCCCATTCCAGAAACGCATATGAGTGAAATCAAAAGAATGGTCTCAGAAGATGCTGAATAAAAATACTCTAGATCCTTGGAATTTCCTTATTTTATTTCAGCAGTGGAGCTGAAAATATCTTTAAATTATTGTTTCACTAATTACCATAGAACTTCATAATTTCCCATTTTCCACAAGGGTCACTGTGCACCAAGGGTGGTGCTGAACTGAGCATAGGCTGAATACTGTTGGCATCTCATGTTTGCTATGCTGCCTCTTCATCAGGCAGTGAATGATAAATTGAGACTCAGTCCACTGGCGGGGAAAGGCTCCTATCATCCCACAGCTGAATTCACTCTGTTTACTGCTACTTTAGCTAGAACAAGAAAGAGAAGCATATGTGGTGAGTTACTGAACTTAGTTCAGCATCTTTATTCCTCATTACTTTCTACATCTAATTCAGTTGCTAATTGAAATAATTATTGTCTTTACCTGGTAGCAAAATTCTATTTTGCTCGTGACAAGCTGACTGATGTGCTTTGAAAAAGCAGCAAAACATCTTTCACCATGCTTGGATTCATTTCCCTTAGCAGATGATTTCAGTAACTTCACATCATTTTTCATCTGGCAAGTCAACAGAAGCTAAGTTTTGAGATAAATAAAGCTTGTTCCTTGGAGTGGAACAATGCCATGGAAGGTGAAACAACTTCATTTTCCATGCAGACAGCAGGCCCGTCTCGTACTTGCAGAGAGGTGCCTGGATTTGCTCAAATCAACTTGTGGTGCTCATACTAATTGGTTGTTTGAAATGGGCTGTCCAGCTGGCAGCTTTCAGGGCCACTGGAATGGCCCTGGGGTTGCTGATTCATTTTTCTCCCCAAGACTGAATGGCCTATTATTTGACCGTGAGGAAGAAGCCAATGTAGTCTGCCCCAACTTGTTGCAAGTGATACCCAAGAAGGGGGCCGGCTCTCCAGGGCCTCTCCTGACCTTTGGAAGAGTCATATGCACCTTAGCATAATAAATGCCTGGGGAACCGGTGCTGCATCTGGAACCATGGAGCCTGGAGGTCAGAGAAGTTCACGAGGTTTCCTGGGCCAGTGTATAGTGGGAAGCAGAGATCCAGTGATTAGCTGGGGTGTGTGAACCAGTCAGACAGTGTAGTCTACAGTCCTTTGGGCTCATTACCCACCTCATGAACCTATGTCTTGCCCATTTTCCTGATGTGGTGGCAAAGACAAGGATTGTGGGGCAGATTATCACTTGCTGAGTATTGTGATGATTAACACTTTAATACTTATAGAGCCCTTCTAACATTGAGTTAATCTAGATCTATTTATTGAATATCTATGACATACTAGAAATAGTGCTGGATTCTTTGAAGGATATAAACATACAAATCTAACAAGATCCCTGTCTTCAAAGTCCTAACAGTCTAATTAGGCGGCCAAGATATAAACGCAAAACATGAAAGAATAATACCAAAGTAATTAACATTAAAAACTGCCAAATTCATTTCTCACACTAGATAAATTTCTCTCTATCCTCAGAGGTATAAATAACCTGAATCTTTGGCAGAACTATCCTGTTAATCATAATGAACATAGACAATATTATTGAGAACTTACTATATAGGTAGGGCACTTTTAAGCACTTTACTCATTATTTTATTCAATCTTCAGAAAAATTAAAATGTAGCAGAAATCTCAAAGAGTGAGGCATGATCCAGGTTTAAAACCAGACTTTACAATAGACACCCCTCTTTTGAATGTCAGCCTTGGCCTACCTTGTGCCCAAGCCTGAAGTTGATTCTTTCCTGTGCTGTAACATGTTGCTTACTGCATTTCAGAAGTTGATCCAGGATGTCATATTATGATACTGGTCCATAAGTGTACAAATAGGACTGGGTACTGGGATGTGCAGAGGTGTGTTCATGATGGTAAGAGTGCACTGTAGCAGTTAAGGGCAGGAGGTGGGAATAAACTCCTGTTTGTAGGCAAGGTTTGTGGAGAAAGCTTTTCAATAGAGTTCAAAAGGTCTGTTTACAGATTAGGAACTAAGGTAGAGACTGAACATTTCACCCTGTAAACTTCCGACCAAGTATCTCAAGATTAGCTGTCTAGTTAGCCCATTTGTTGGCTGAAGGAGCACCATGGTTATAATATGGCTGGTATGAGACTGTGATCTTAGAGGGCAACTCTTCAGAGTTCTCAGGAGGCTTCCTTAGGGTAGTGGAATAATGAGCAAAGAAGATGTGAAGCTGACTATGTCACTCTTTTGCTTCAAACTCTTGTAGGGTAAGGTCTTATAAATTAAGAGCCTGGCACTCAAGGCTCTCCTCAGCTTCGGGCTTCAGACCCTCTTCAGTGCCATCAACCCCCACAGGCACTGGTAGCACTGACTGCTGGCTACCTGCTCCATCCATCAGCTCAGTATGTGTGCTGACCACCTACTGTGCACCAAGCACTGTGCTCCCTTGGAGGCTCGTGCCACGGTGTCCCATGCCCACCACTCTCCAGTCCTGGGGAACCTGCCACATGTCTGCCAAGGCCAACCTCAGGCTTCCTTCCTTTCCAGGAGGCCTAGGCTGAGTTCCAGCCCCCTCTGTACTTCCATTTGTTGGAATAATGCCTCTGGGTATGACTTACTCCCTAGTCTGCTCCTTAAGAGTGGAAACATGTCTTTTTCATTTTGGATCCCCAGCACCTGGCATAGGGCTTGGCACATAGTAGGTGTTCAATAGATATTTGTTGAACTGAGCTGAAGAGGAAAGTTTGGTTGGGGTCATAGGAGAGGGTCATGTATGCAAGGTCCCCTGGGAGACGTGGGGGTGGGGTAAGATGGGGCAGGATAAGTGTTAAGTGACTTAAGTGTTTGTTCCCTGGGGAGGAGGGAGAGACACAGATTACCTGGCTTCCCTTTTCCGGTCAGAAGAAACTTGGCTTCCTGTGGGCTCATGTCCATGCGCACCAGAGACATGTCCTACTGGAGAGGGTGTGTGTGGACTCAGGCCCAGCCCCTCCCTCCCACATCGAGGGGAGAGTAAAAGTGAGACCTGCGTCTACCAAAGATAAGGATGTGGACATAGGACAGAGGGAGGTTTGAGTCACAACCCAAGATGCTATGGCTGGTCGTGTGACGAATTGGTTAGTGATCGTTGTCAGGAAGCCCCGTGTGAAAACTGGAGGGGTAAACACCCCCCAAAACCGGGTGGCCCACTATCTGCCAGTAGCTAGCACTAACAATCACAATGAGAATGATAGAACACTGCCTCCTCTTCTAAGTGCTTTATGTATACATTTAACAGGAATTGCAAGGGAAGAATTGGTCCACGTCTATGAAAGGAGGCCTCTGAAACATGCTGACTTCACAGAGGAGAAGGAATGAGCTCAATTTCAGGCACCTTCTCGGGGGCGGTCAAGAGCAGAATGAAGGAGAACAGGTATGGCCCTAGGTTGGCCTTAAAGAATTAGAGAAGTCGCTGGTGCCTCGCCCCCAACCTGGCCCGACAGCAGAGCCTCCGCTAGGGGGAGCCGTGGAGATCTGATTTCCTCTATGCGGCCTTTGCTCCTGTATACTCCAGGGAGCTCCCGGCAGGCACCTGTGGAATGGCCCCGCCGAGCCGTCGCCCCTGGAATCTGCCATTCAGGATTATGCTCCCTGCTGGGAGAAATATAAATACGGATGGAGCATGGCATCTTTAAACATGACACAAGAGTACAGGAACAACCAAGTCCAAATGATAATATTTTGAAACGCCACAGGGAGCCTCTGCTGCTGTTCAGTTAGAATTGCTTCTCTTTCATGTGATTAAGGAAGCCCTTGTGGGTTTTTTCTTTTCCTTAGAGACATACCATGGTTTCTCCCCTCCCACTACAGCACTGAAAGATTTTTAAGGTTTCTAAGTGCACTCCATTTACATTTCCTACTCATTCTCTAAATGAAAGGCAAGCTAAAACACATTAATGAGCTTCCTGATCACTGCAACCCTTGAGAAATTAATTAATGACAATGCAGCCACACTTAACATTCCTCCTCCTTTCTGAGTTTGGAGAGCGGGAGGAGCTGCGCTTTAATCCACGCCCAACCAAGAGCCACTATGTGTCTTTAGCCAAGGAGTTGATTTGCCAGGACACATTTCAGATTGCCTTGCCTAGAGAAAAGCCATTCCCTGAATAATTAAGTGGCAGCATGTTTTTCATCGTCTGGAATTTTTTTACCCTAAATTAGGTGGTTTAAGCTGGCAGATGTTGGCTATGTCTTGTTTCTTTTCTCTTTTTAAAGGAAGCAAGTGTCAAGCACCAGCATTTACCTGGCCCTTCCCTAATAATAATAATAGTCAACACTTGAATGTTGCTTGTCAGGGACTGTTCCACCTGCTCTGTGTGTCCTTTTTCCCTCTCTCTGTGTGTCCATATTATTAAATCTCACAATAACCCTGGGGAAGGTGGTATTATTATCCCCTGTTTACAAAGAGTGAAGAAGAGGAACAAGACATATCCGAGGATCTACCAGCTAAAACTACCTAATTTGGGACTTTAAAAAATTCCTAAGCCATGAAAAAAGATGCTGTCACTAAAGATCATACAGTGAGAAAGTGGCAGAGCCACGATCTGAACTCAAAAGGATTGGCTCAGAATCCATGCCTTAGCCAGTGATTTACATCTACAGCCACCCATATGTACATTTGTATCTTGAGTTGTTTTTCTTTTTTAATCTGTGTTGATTTTATTATTTATTTTCTATTGTATATATTTAAGGTATACAACATGATATTTTGATATACATAGTGAAACGATTATTACAGGTAAGCAAATTAACATGTTCATCACCTTCCCTACCTTCTCTAGTTACCCCGTTTTTAGTAAGAGCACCTAAAATCTAGTCTCTTCACAACTTTTCAATATACAACACGGTATTATTAATTATAGTCCTCCTGCTGTATGTTGGATTTTTACATTTATCCTTCCCACATAGCTTTGTACCTTTTGACAAACTCCCCATTTCTTTCCCCTCCCCATCCTTGGTAACCACTGTTCTCCTCTGTTTCTGTGTATTAGATTTTTTGTTAGATTCCACATACAAGTGAGATCATGCAGTTATTTTCTTTCTGTATCTGGCTTACTTTTTAGCGTAAAGTACTCCAGGTTCATTCATGTTGTAGCAAATAGCAGAATGTCCTTTTTAAAGGCTGAATAGTATTCCATTGTAGGTATATTGTAATACATACATATGTACATATATATATATATCACAGTTTATTTATCCATTCATTCATCAATGGGCACTTAGGTTGTTTCCACATCTTGGCTATCGTGAATAGTGCTGTGTTTACTGAGATGTTTCCCACTCATCTTCATTCCAGGTGCCTTCAGTGCTACTTCTGCCTGCAGAGATGCCCTCCAATCACTGTACTTTGCCTCCAGTAGGCTGGCTGAGGACAGAGAATAGTCAACATACACAACCACTGTTAGAGCATGGGTAAATCCCAGAGTGATTTTACAGCATGCGGACATTTCACATCCAGCAGATAGGCACTGGGCTTTGCACCTTGCATTTCATCTTGTTTCCTCCTCTCTTCTAGGGAGAGATGAAGGAGATCCTTTGCAAGAAGCATATTCTCATGGGAGGTGTCATCGCAGCTGAAAACAGTGGACGGAGGTTAGCGAGACTGCTCCTATTGTTACAATGAGGACCCTGAGGCTTGGAGGACTGCTGGCTTATTTGCTCAGGATTGTGCAGTTTGGTTACTTTGTCTTCTTGTTTTTTTTTTTTTTTTACCAGACTCTGCAAATGTGTAAACTGACTGATTCCAAACTGCTGCTCTTTCTTCTGCACCACACTGTGCCCATGTGGTTCTGGGGATGAAGCATGCACCGAGGTGGCTACCCTTGGAGAGTCCTTTCTGGTCTCAGAGCTGACATAAGAATGAAGCAGCCTTACAAGTGTGAGTTCCCGGTGCCAGGGCCTTGAAAGAATTGCACAACTTTTTGGCAGCCCCAAGAAGCCCTGAAATAAAGCTGGGGACCCAAGCAGACTTCGTGGGCATCCTGGTGGCAACAGCATTCACCACATAAAACAATGAAGCCACAAAGACTCAGGAAGCCACCCAGAGGAGCAGCTTTGGCTGGACAATGTTTCCAAGCAAGAGAGAGAAAACAGTCACAAAAGAAAGTGGGTTTTCGTGATGAGCAAAGCTTCTTTCAGGCAAACTAGATCTTGAAAGTATCCTTTCCTCCACATGAAGTGCTGTGAGCCTGTGAGCACTCTCCCACTACAGCAGCGGGAAGCAGTAGGTCTTGGAGGAGGTTGGGAACAGGGGGTTTTGGACACAGACTAGATGCAGGCTCAAGTCTCAGCTCTGCCATTTCCTAACTCTGTGACAGGGGTGTCCAATCTTTTGGCTTCCCTGGGCCACCTTGGAAGAAGAAGAATTGTTTAGGGCCACACATAACATATACTAACGATAGCTGATGAGCTAAAAAAAACAAAATCGCAAAATAATCTCATAATGTCTTAAAGTTTACGAATTTGTGTTGGGCTGCATTCAAAGTCATCCTGGGCTGCTGGTTAGACAAACTTGCTCTGAGGCAGACTAGGTTATCTGTCAGCCTCTGTTTCATCATCTATAAAATGGAAACTGTTGGATTTATGTCACAGGACTGTTATAACAGTTAAATGAGGCCATGTTTGTATGCAGCATAAGAGGCGTGCAAAGTGCTTGATACATAGTAAGCACTTAATAGATAGCAGCTGCTTTTTAGACCTCATGGTGCTCCCTGCCGGATTCTTCCTTCTGCTAAACACTGGACGAGCGGCTCCCTCTGAGATGCTCTGCCCCAGGTAGCCCCAAGGCTTGCACCCTCTGAAGTCAGGACTCTCTGGTCAAAGGTTGGCTCTCCAGAGACTGCCCCTGACCGCCTGACCCAGAGCAGCTCCCATCCTTCTACCCCACTCTGCATGTTGGTGTCTCTCACTATGGGAAGCTGTGCTGTAGATTACTGTGTTTATTTGTTTATTGTCTATCTCCTTCCCCTAGAACAGCAGTCACCATTCTTTTTGGCACCAGTAACTGGTTTTGTGGCAGACAATTTTTCTATGGACCCAGTGGGGTTGGGGAGGGATGGTTTGAGGATGATTCAAACAAATTACACTTATTGTGCACTTTATTTCTATTATTATTACATTGTAATATATAATGAAATAATTATACAACTCACCATAATGTAGAATCAGTGGGAGCCCTGAGTTTTTTTTTCCTGCAACTAGATGGTTCCATGTGGGGGTGTTGGGAGACTGACAGATCATCAGGCATTAGATTCTCATAAGGAGTGCACAACCTAGATTGCTCGCAGGCGCAGATCACAATAAGGTTTGCGCTTCTATGAGAATCTAATGCTATCACTGGTCTGACAGGAGATGGAGCTCAGGTGGTAATGTGAGCAATGAGGAACAGCTATAAACACACATGAAGGTTTGTTTGCTCACCCACCGCTCACCTCCTGCTATGTGGCCTGGTTCCTAACAGGCCATGGGCCAGGGATCCCTGCCCTAGAACATTAGCCCCATAATGATAGCAACTGTGTTGTGTTCACTACTGGATCCTTGGTGACTAACACAAGTGTCTGGCCTAGGGGAGCCAAGTAAATCGTTATTGAACACATGTGAATACTTGGCATCCCTCCTATATAGATTGTGAGTCCTTACAATGGCACAGTGTAAAACTGTTCATCAGTTACAGAAGCTCTTGCAGATCTGGGAAGGCCTTGGGCTTCAGAGCCACCAGCGTAGTGACCCAGGTGGCTTGGTCACTTGGTGCTGAGCTGTGCTCCATAAGCCCTACAGCCCTGAAGGGCAAAGCAATCACTGCATCAGGCTGGAGGCGGTCTGAAATGGCTCAGCAGTTTTCTTTGTTAGGAAAGTTATAGCCTGAAGTGAATACACGCAGGCGCTCCCCACCCTGTGTGCTTCCCAGACTTTGCCTCTTCACCCTCCCTCCAAGATTCCTTATTAGGTAATGCCCCTTTCTCAAGGACAAAAAGCAGGTCTTAAAACTAACCTGTGACAGCGGATAGTTTACAACTTTTAAATTTGGAAATTATTATTATTATTATTATTATTATTTGAGATGGAGTCTTGCTCTGTCACCCAGGCTAGACGCAGTGGCGCAATCTTGGCTCACTGCAACCTCTGCCTCCTGGGTTCAAGCGATTCTCCTGCCTCAGCCTCCCAAGTAGCTGGGAGTACAGGCACCCACTACCACGCCCAACTAATTTTTTTTAATTTATATTTTTAGTAGATACGGGGTTTCACCATGTTGGTCAGGCCGGTCTTAAACTCCTGACCTCAAGTGATCTATCCGCCTCAGCCTCCCAAAGTGCTGGCGTTACAGTTGTGAGCCACCACACCTGGCTTTGGAAATTATGTTTAAATGCACCACATAGCTTATCTTATGATTTTCAATAAGACAAAGCAAAAGTGAGATTTGCCCCGGCCCTACCTGGCTGCCATCGTGGCGGTGCACCAGCCTGTGCTCCCATGTCACAGCCCCATGGACGGCACCTGGTAGATGGAGACGAGGCAGCTCCACGGACAAACAGCTGCCTCTCTACTGCTGCTGCCTGGTGAAGGCCAGAGTGACTGAGGGTCAGTGAGTGCTAAACACCCTGGCACTGCCCTGCCAAAGCTCCTGGTCTCACACACTCCGTTAAGATCCAGATCAAGGGTGAAGAAAATAAAGAGTTTGATCTGAGCTGCAGCATAAGCACCTGAGAGCCACCAGTGGCGATGAATTTACAGGCCCTTCTGAAGGGCATGGAGTTTCTCCAAAATGGAAGCCTTGGATATTGCAAGTACTTCCAGAGGTTGCAATAGGCACATGTGTGGCTTCCCAAAGCCCTCACAGATCAGAGAAATTGAGCAAGAGATAAAAATCCATAAAATAAAATAACAAATAGCAGAAAACAAAGAAAGCATGTTCTATGACCTCTGGCATGGCCCAGCAATTGCCATAATTCAAGTTAGAAGTTTGTTTATATCTACCATGAGCAATGAAATCAGCAAGGCAAGCTGAACTGCCTTTGGTCCTCGGCTGTCAATTAGTATCTATGCTGTAGGAATCCTAGGCAGCAATGCCATGTCATTTCCATGTTAATATATGAGATATATAAAAGGTAACTCTGGCAGTAACTCTGCTGGAAAAGGCTCATGAAAGGATGCAATTATTAAGAGCTATAAAACCTGAATCATGGATTTGGGCGTAGAGAGAACCACAATGGCCATGATGGCGTGGCAGGGTAGGCCTGCGAATGTGCAGTAAAAGCATTTTCCCTTAGCCATCCCACATAAAATCACACATCTGTGGTCTCACTAGACAAACCTAGCAAGATTTCCTGGGCAATATTCAGGTCTCTGGCTGTGGATGGATGGTTTCTTCTTTTTCTTTTGTTCTCCTTTTTTCTCCCGAACTTGGAGGGTTTCCTAGATAAACATAGCTCTTATTGAAGCAAACCTCTATTTGGGGTTTCCTGGGCAGGGTTGTGCCCCAGAAGGAGTGGCCTCTGTCCAGGCAGTTATACCCTCCCATGCACAAATATAGCTCCCACTGTGGACAAGTAAGGTACTGACAATCTCTTGTCCTACCCATCTCCTGGGAGCTTGGATAACTTGACCCACCCCCCAGATGCTGGTCCAACCAGATGGGCAGGCAGACAACACAATGCCTGGCACGCAGATCTAAGAGTACACATAAGAACTGCGTGTTAACTTTTACCCCCAAAACAACTCCAGATGTTAGGTGTTGGGAGGCTTCCCTGGCCCCTCACCCACAGTTCAACGCTCTGCCCGTGTAGGAAATGACTGCTTCCTACTCTGTGCTCCCATGGAGCCTAATACTTAAGTCTACCATAGCACCTGCATCATTTTGTACTTTTCATATCTGAAGGCCCCTTGAGGATCCACAGGAGACGCCGAGTCTCGCACAGTGCCGGGAGTATAGTAGATACTGAATAATGCTTGTTGAATGAATGAACATTCATGTATTTGTCTGAGGACCTTCCTCCTGAGGGTGGTAAGGAGTTATGCACAGGAAACAACCTCTGCCTTGTCAATAAAATGCAGAGAACTGCATGATGGATCTGAACATGAAATGTGGCCGGATGGGTAAAGAAGCTTGACGTGACAGCTTGGGTCAGGAATCCTTACAAAAATTACCGTATCCAATCCCAAAGGCCAGGATGCCTTGAGTAGCTGGGATTCAGCTTAGCCTAAACAATGGAATGTGCTTTCTTCTCTTGCAGGGTCCTTCATGGAGTCCTTGGAAACAGAAACTTAGTCCCTGGTCTCAGCTGGTTTATAGCAAGTTCCCATTTGACAGTGATTTAAGGCCCCTCAGGACCCAAATCATGTTCAGTTTCTAACCTCTTGGCAATAATCATGGTGTGGAAATACACACAGCTCATGTGCTGCAGACGTCCGGCCTCTTGAGGTTTCCTTACTAAAGGAATGTGTGGTGATAGCAGCAAAGAAAGGAGCAACCTCCCAGAAGAAAGCCCAGGCAACTTGGAGTGTAACTACTGGGTTCTTTTTATTATCAGACATCTTGGTGCATCAGAACCAGGAGCTGTAAAGGGTGATACTTCGTTAACTCAAAGAGCCAGACGGGAGCAGGGTGGACCCTTGTGTGAACCAAGCATTTCTCCCGCTGGGAGGTGGAACTATGGAGAGGATGGAAAGGGCTTGCCCTGAGGCACTGACTGGAAGGTGAACTGCATGCTCCTCCACTGCTATGAAACTTGGCTTAGGTCACTCCTCACTCCTGAGTTGCCTGCCAGGCAGGGGAGGTGCATGTGTTGATGGAGAAATCCCATCATCACCAAGAGCCAGGCACAGGCCTTTTCTGTGGAGGGTTTATAGCCTGCCTGCAGAGCTTAAGGAATTCCTCCCTAGCAGCAAGTCAACTGCACCCCCTTTACCTGGGAGTTTGGCAGTGTTGATGCTTTTTAAAAGAGCAGATTTTATCTCATTGTAAACAAAAGAGGCATTCAGGCTCCAGGGCCGTCTCCTCCCTGGCAGCATCCTCCCAGGCCTGGTGAGAACGCTCCCTGCAGACCCTCAGGGCAGGCCACACTGCCTCTCAGATGGAGAAGAAGACGGATGGACTGCCGCGGGCAAGCCTTCTCTGTGGGAACTTAAAGCCCAGCATCTGCTCGGGGCAGAAGCCCCAGGGTGCCCCATGAGAAAGCCGTCAGGGCCCTTGGTGTGCAGTCAGGGGAAGCTGATGGGCTGGGCAGCGGCTGCCAGTCAGGGAACACAGAATGTTCCTTCACAGTACAGCGAGTCCATCTGGGCAGGAGCCCTCCACAGCCGGCCTCTCTGGGAATGTGCCTTTGCTGTTTGGAAGGCCAAGAGCCATCATCGTTCATTCAGACGCCCCCTGTGAGGCCAAGGAGGCTGGTCCATTGTTCCTGCCTCTCCATTCCCTCCGACCTCCCACTCACAGCCTAGGGCACACCTCTCCTCCTGCTGCTACCTGTCAGTTGTGCAAGGCAGACCTCTTAGAAGTCTCTCTTGGAACTGCCCAGAAGAAGATAGGCATGTTTTAATGGGTATGTAGGCATCTGGTGTGTTTACTGATGTTTCCTGGTCAATCTCTTGTCAAAGGTTGAGGCTTTCTGTGTCTCAGAAAGGGAGAAACACAGGTGTGGGTATACACGTTGCCGCGAGAGCAGGCAGAAAGCTGCTGCCAGCCCATCAGTTTCATCCTCATCATCAGAAAGCATCTTCAAAGCACCTGATTGCCCATCACACCAAATAAAGAGGAAGACTTGAGTGGGAGGCCGTTGAACTTGAAAGGGGGAGGTGTGGATTCCTATCCCTGCTCTGCTGCTAAGCAGATCTGTGCCATTTCATTTGGCATGTCTTCCCTTGCTCCAATTCCACAGTGCTATCCCAAATACAGCCCTTGCCCTCTGCATTCCCCAGCCTCTGCCCACGGCAGACATGGCTAATCAATCATGTTCCCATGATGCCTTAAAGCATGGCCTCAGAGACATTAACACAGAGCTCCCAACAGCCACTGCTCACTGATTTGAAGGGCCCTCAAGATCCTCAAGATTAAACCTATTTGCTATCACTTCCCTAAAGGAATTTATCACCTGGGAATGAAATTCTATACCAAAAACAGTCCAGGTCACTGGAAAACAAAAGGTTACAAATCAAGAAAGCAATAAGCCCACCTGAACAATCTGTACTGAACAGGTAAGTCATACTTTGGCAAAGACAGATATCCTCGCTTAATCATTTTACTTGGACAGATCCAAGGTTAGAGAAAGTGAAAAACACCCTAAATCAGAAATGCCCTTTCTTTCACATATGGAGTTCTGGGAGGAAACGTACCTTACTCCTGCCCCCTTCACTTCCTAGATGAGGAGGGGGGAGGCCTCAGTGGTTGTGACTTCCCAGGCCCCTCAGTTTGGTGGTGACCTCGTCAAACAAGAGCTCAGGGTTTTTGGTCCCCAGCCCAGTGCTCCTTCCACCCACTGACACCCATTGTCTTGCTAGGCAAGGCAAAAACTCCATACTGCTATTTAAAGTACAGGCAATTAATGGTTTTCAATAGTGATTGTGATGAAAATTAATGAACTATGAACCAAAGGTCCCTCATTGAGACCATAAAAACAAATGCCCAAACACTGCGTGATTGAACAAGAGTGTCAGAGTTCCTTCATGTTATTGTAACTTCACCACTCCCTTTGGTTATCTGGAGAGTCACTGAACCTGTTTTCGAACCTTGGTTTTCTTGCCTGTACAATGGGCATCAACCGTGCTGTCTGTGCTTGCCTCACCAGGACACAGAAACCAAAAGCAAATGACGTGGAACTTCCGGATCCAGATTAACAGTAGTCTTCCCATGAGCGGAGTGACGTGATATCCACTATTAGGTAGTCAGCTGCAATTCTGGGATCACTGGCAACTTTTGACAAATCCCAGCATATGTGGGGTAAGTACTCCACAGCTCAGATGATTCCAACTCTGAGGGTCATGCAGGCTTCAGAAGTTGTTTTTATTTAGATGGGAGTGTCGGGGGAGGAACCTAGAAAGACCTTCCATCGGATGAAGGATTTCTTCAGATCAGCAGGACACCCAAGGGGTCCCCTGCCTCTTTTCGCTTCAGATATCTGGAGGAGGGTTCTGACAGCAGGGCTGAGGCCCAGGATGAAAGTGCTGCATGCATGCCTAATGACTGTTAACCAGGGAGCAGCTGAAAGCATTAAGGATCAGTGTGCAACAAATCAGCATACAGAGAGTAACCCAAACACATCTCTTCTGGGTGGCATTTATCGGGGCACCTTGCTGGGTGTTCTTGACATCAGGAACCTGGCTTTGTAACCACATGACCAACGCACTAAGGCCTTTGCCATAAGGAATGGCAGTGTGTTCACATAGCATATCTTTCTAGGACATGAATTAAACATGTGTTCCTCCCAGGTCTGGCAGTTTGCCACAGTCCTGCAAAGGGCTGAAATGGCTTTGTTCTCTTGCTCCAGCTGAGGTGGGACCTGAACTCAAAAGGGAGAAAAAGGCCTCTGAGTTTACCACTAGGTGGCGCAAGAGCTCTACCGGTGAGACTGGCTGGTCCAAGGCCCTCGGAAACTGTGCAAAGGAATTTGAAGCTTCCAAGGATTTCAAAGCAGCATAGGGCCTTCGAGGTCATCTAGTTCAACCCTATCATTTTAAAGTCAGGAAAGTAGAGCTCAGAGAGATGAAAGATCTTGCCTGGTGTAAACAACTGGTTAAATGCAAAACTCTAGTACTTTAGCCAAGACTAGAAACCAGTCTCCTCCTCCCAATCTCATTCCATCAAGCCACCAGGTTTTCCCCTCTTGAGGCATATTTGTCTTGGATTCTTAACTGCAACTGAAGCAGGAGTTGGGTTTGGTGTTGAGAATTAAACACAGAAAGGGAGCGAAGTTGCCAGGACTACTTCCCAGCAGTGTGGACAGGGCCTCTCAGATGACACACAGGCATGGGCCACAAGGTACAGAGAATCCTCCTGTGGCCCTGTCCATCTGGGCTTAGTCTCTGGGGATGCTGTTGTCTTGCCCTGAGATTTACTTGGTCAGATCACGAGGGTCAAAAAAGGTTGGGGATCCGGCCAGGAAATCTTGATTCCAGCTCCACTCTGGCCACCACTGGCCAAACGCAAGTTGCTCATGTCCCTAAGCCTTGGTTCTTTGGTTTATTAAAGCAACAGGCAAAGAGAGGGTGAACCCCGCCATCAGGTTTCCCCGCCAAAGGCCATGGGGATCCAAAAAGTGAACCTGCAGTTATCTTTGTTCTATTTCATTTTTCTAAATTTGTTATTATTTTATATATGTTCTACCATGTTCCATAAAAGAATTAAGTACAACTGAAATCTACAGAAATTTCATAAAGACCAAGAAATGTCTGAGGATAATGATGATTCTTTCAACAAAATCTATCTAAAAATATTTATTGGATGCCAAGTTTGTTTTTATAGACAAGTCTACTTTATCAGACACTCCATCAACCAGAAATCACATTTATCAGGCACATCTTCATGTTTTCTGTCAAATAGTAATTCATATTTATAATAAATGAGGCATTTACACTAGTGGAGAGGTTAAGAGTACAGAATCTGCCCTGATTTGAATCTGCCCTGGTCTAAGCTTTTTGTCTGTCAGTTCTGAGTTGTGTAATGTTAGGCAGTCGGGTACCCTCACTAATCTCCACAATTTTCATCCTAAAATTGAACTATATTTTGATTCCAAATTATCTTATAATGATAAATCATGCCACATAGTACCCAGATCTTATTTTCTAATATATTCTTCAATAGAAGAAACCAGGGCTCCTTTGGGTAAGGACTGAGACAGAAAATATCCAAGATGAGCCTGGAGACTGTGGTGGTACCAGAAAGTAAGGAAGTACCCCCAAAAGATGATGGCATCTCAGACGAGCATGGGAACTTACCTGAAAGAGCCTCAAGCGGCCAGAACAGGAACAATTCATGCAGCAAAATAAATAACCATAGCATTGGATTATAATTTATAGAGTAAAATTAATATCTATGAATCAGTAATTATATAAATAAATAATAGAATAAAATAAACAGCAGAGGAAAGACAAATCTTCCTTTCTGAAGAATTACAATTCAAAAATAAGGAATGAGAAACATATAAAATCACCTTTAGAATACCATAAGCAAGATCCACAGATGGATGCTAATATTAGTGGGCAGAAATTTGAAGGGAAATAGAATATTTGAAGAGACTCAAAGTATCTCCCCTAAGACACTTACTAATTACAAAGGGAAAAAGTAATGACTTTACCGTGGGAAAACCAGCACACTGGGTCTGCTGTTGACCCACTGCTCAGGGTCAACATCACTGTAATAAGACATATTGCCCTCATGTACCCCTGCCACGATGAGCTGACAAGAGTGCACCACTTTCATGGCATTCCTGCCAAAAATGCATGATCTCAATCTAATCATGAGGAAACATCAGACAAACCCAATCTGAGAGACATTCTACAGAAATACCTGAACAGTACTCTTCAAAAGTGTCAATGTCATAAAAGACTAGGAAAGACTAAGGATGTCACAGATTGGAGAAGACAGGAGATATGGAAGGAAAATGCAGTGTGGGATCCTGGATTAGACCTTGGGGGAGAAAAAGACATTCATTTTTCTGGAGGAAGGGATAGCAAGAGAAAAAGACCACGGAGTCAGGATGTGGACCCTTCAACCTCTGGCAGGAGGGAGCCCAGATCAGCCAGCCTCCGCTACCCCCATGCTGCATGAATATCATCACTTTTAACATATGCCACAATGGGAAAGAAGTTGAACAGCACCCAGGCTGAGAACCAGATGACAGAAAACTATCCGCTCCCCCTCCTGCTTCCATCTTGCAGATTGGCGAAGGGCCAAGAGTAGCCTCTGAAATCAGTGACTCCCACCAGGCCAGAGCTGGTATGTTCTGGGCATAGCTCCCATCTTGTGGGCTCCAATTTTTCAGAGATGGTTTAAGTACAGGATAATAGGGAAAACCCTAGAATAAAACATACCGAAGTTTAAATTTCACTCCCAGCTATGATCTTGGGCAACTTACTTAACCTCTCTGATCTTTGGTTTCCTCACCTATAAAAAGGGAATTAATAATGGCACCTCATAGAGATGTTGGTTGGAAGGATTAAACAAGGCACAATAAAGGCTCAGTTAACAGGTTGTTTGCCTCTTTCTACATTAGCATCTTTGATGGTGTTGGCAAATTAACAGCAGGTGACCCTGGAGGCGTTAGACTTCTGTTTAAGTTAAGAGTACAGCCTCATTGGGTGGAGCTGCTCAGTCTGTCTGGTTGAAGAGCATCACTAACAATGCCACAAATGGCCAATCCATACAGAGAATAAATAATAAACATTAAAAGCAAAACACTGTAAGGAAGAAATCAAACCCAAACAGATCAAAGTCACAACTTAGATGGGTCTTGGTGGTGAAACAGGGCAAGCAGAGTGAAGATGGGGTAAGCATATGCCTGTTGTTTCTATGTAATATTTATTCTCCCCGGCTTCCTTAGTAATGAACTACAGTTATGTATGGTGACGCTACACCCAGCAGAGATACTACGTCTCCTACCTTCACTTGCGTATAGTTCCCATAGACTAAATTTGGGCCAATGAAATATAAATGGATGTTGTTGAGTGGGACTTCCAGGAAGGCTCTTTAAAGAGGGAAAAATAGTTAAAATATGATCTTTTTCTCTTCCTTCCCCTCCCTCTGTTTTTTTGCTCCCTATCTGTAAGGTAGGTTTAATGACTGGAGTTATTGTAGCCATATTAGAGACATGAGACTGGCTTGAGGATGGAAATCATATGCTAAAAGAGAGAGATCGAAGCACTTGAGTTCCTGATGACACTGCAGAACTGCCAAACCTATGCTATCTACCTCCACGCTATATACTTACTACACATTTTTTCAGTCTGTTATTAGCAGCCAATAGAAATTCCTAACTGATACAGGAGTATGGAAAGATATGACAGAGTGAATTGATGACTGACCCTGATCATCACGGTGTAAATCTCTTTATCTTGAACTGTAAAATTTCTATGCATAAGGAAGAAAGAAACCTTGGAGGTAAGAATGGACTGAAAACACACACACATATACACACACACAAATACACACATACACTCACACCCACACATACACATATACACACACACAAATATACACACACATACACACACATGCACACACATACACACATACACACACACAGACACACACATATACACACATATGCACACACACACACACACACCCCATGGCTCATTTGCAGAGATGAGGGATATCAGGCTACACAGGAAAAAAACAAGTGCTATTGCCTGAGCTAATTGATCAGTAGCTTCAAAGCATGTTATGAGTATTTGCGTTGATCCTCAATCCTTGATTCAACATCTATCCCCGAATTTAGCAACTTCTTTTGCAAATGAGAGAATAACTATAGTCACTCAGAAATTGGATTATCTAGTCTAGCAGAAACCTCAACAGAAGTTGGTTATTGGCAACAATTTTTTTTGTGTGTGACCCTCATAGTGTAATGAAAACATCATCACTTTTTCTTTGCAGTAAGCAATTTTCTTAAAGCTCCTCCGTGCAAGTCATCTGCTTCGTCTTGGAAAAAGAAAGTCACATTATATAAAAGACTTACAGCATATTTAGACATTTCATCAAAATAATAGACAACTGGCTCATGCTGGGCTGGGAGAACACTGGATTGTATTCTTTGCCCAGGTAGGAATCTCCCTGCATAGCCTATAAAACATCATTGGTTAGGGTTTCAAGGTCAGAAGTACCAGATTCCCATAAAAGTCTGGCTTTGCTTTTCATCATGTGTGTGTGTTATATAGAGCAAGAGGCTACCAGGCCTGACGCTAGGTAAGAAGGGATTCTGCAGTGGCTCTAGGGTTAGTTCACTTGTCTGTCCCACCCATTCATCCATTCATCCAGTCACCCCCCAGAACACCAACGGAGGGCACTCTATGAGCTAGGCAGAGTTCATCGATGCATAAGACTCAGTGTCTGGTCTTGAGAAATTCCTGTTCTGTAAACCCAAACAAGGATATGACTATTCAGCAAGTGCAGTGGAACCTGTGAGACTTCACCTCATTTTTCAGCACAAGCATAAATTGATGAGCTAGTGAGGTTGAAAAGTAGGATGTTAACCAGCAAATAATACTATAATCCCAGCACTTTGGAAGGCTGAGACAGGAGAATCACTTGAGCCCAGGAGTTCAAGACCAGCCTGAGCAACATAGTGAGGCTCTACCTCTACAAAAATATACAATAGCCGGGTGTGGTGAAGCATGCCTGTGGTCCCAGCTACTCAGAAGACTGAGGAGGGAGGATCACTTGAGCCCAAGAGTTCAAGGCCATAGTGAGCTTTGATCTTACTACTATACTCCAATCTGGGTGACAGAGCAAAAACCCTGTCTGTAAAAAATAAAATAGGCCAGGCGCAGTGGCTCAAGCCTGTAATCCCAACACTTTGGGAGGCTGAGGTGGGTGGATCACGAGATCAGGAGTTCAAGACCAACCTTGCCAAGATGCTGAAATCCCATCTCTACTAAAAATACAAAAAAAATAGCCGGACATGGTGGCTGGCACCTGTAATCCCAGCTACTAGGGAGGCTGAGGCAGAGAATTGCTTGAACCTGGGAGGCAGAGGTTACAGTGAGAGGAGATCACACCACTGCACTCCAGCCTAGGTGACAGAGTGAGACTCTGTTTAAAAAAAAAAAAAAAAAAAAAAGATAAAATAAAATAAAATAGACAATTATGAGCCTGGGAGGTCAAGGCTTCAGTGAACTATATTGTGCCACTGCACTCCAACTTGGGTGACAGAACAAGACCTGTCTCAAAAGAAAAAAAGCAAATAACAGTATATCTTAGTTTTCCCCAGGTATTAATAATAAGAATTATAGGTTATTGTTTATTGAAATAATTGCTTTGTACCAGGCACTTGATATGCACGATCTGAGTTCTTCTTTCTTCTGAGATCAGAATTTGTATTGGTTAGAATGCATTAAGACTCAAGAATCTGAACACTCAGGCGACAGTGACCTAAATCGTAGAGTCATTTAATCTTCTCCCCTAACAAAGAGGTGAGCAGTTCCAAGGTAGTTTAGCAGCCAGGACACGAGTTGGGCATCTCTACATTCTCTTGGCTTTGTCTTCATGGTGACGTGGTTATGGAAGCCCCAAATATCACATTATCTCTTGACACCCTCCAAAGCGGGAGAGAGAAAAGTAAGAGAAAGAGGAATCTCCTCCTATGCCTCTGATTATGGAGGAAAAAATTTCCCCAGGGTCCCCAGCAGATGTCCACTTTCAGCCCATTGGTAGAACTGGGTGGCATGGCTACCCCTAGCTGCAAGGGAGAAGACACACCAAAGAGTGTGTGTCTGCTGCATTCAAGGCAAGGAAGAGGCTTTGGGCACAGCTGCTGGGTAGGCAACCACTCGCCTTCTGCTGCGTTTATATTGTTATCTCCCTTTTACAGACAAGGAGGCTGAGACATGGAGAGGTTCTATTTCTATTTCCCCAAGTCACATACTTGAAAATGGCAGAATTAGGATTACCCTTCATGGAAGTCTGACTTGAGCCCAGATTCAGTCACCACCATATACTTTTCTCATCTGCTGTACAGGGCTACATCAAGTTTAACAGCTTGCCCATTAATTGTACTTCCCTGCTCTTTCCATTAACCTGAGATTGAGGTCCCAATGTTGTAAATTCTTTCTATAAGGCAAAGAGGCACGTTCCATGTCTCTATAGCATAGTGAGGTAACTGAAGCGACCATTGAAATAATAAAATCCCTAGGAAGGGAATGATTTAGCAGAGCAATAATAGAGGGATGAATGTGGGCCAGGCGATGCAGTGAAATAGTAAGTTCATCACAGTCACTGGAAAACCACCATTCAGACAAGGCCAGCTGATGCATGTCTGCTGTTCAGCACCACTTTTGCCGCAGAAATGAAGGTGAAGGTGAAGGGCATGTCTCAACCACCCAACAAACCTAGCACATAATGGACCTTGAGCACAGTACAATTTTAGTGATTTCTCTTTGTGATTATTAATGCTGTTTTCGTTGGAAAGTGTGTTTTAATTTCTGACAGGGTATGCCAGGACTCAAGCATGCCTTGTGTCACAGTGATTCAAGGACTGCTTCTAGCAAGTGGATGAGGAAGAGAGGACAGGGGAAATAGTTTATTAACTCTCTACATCTACCAAGCCCTAGGAGAAAGCCAACTTGAGGCACAGCCGGGAAGAGTTATGCCTTGGGGGCCCTAACTCATGGGTATGTGCAGAGGGGGTCTACACTCCTGGTGAACTGTCCATCTAGAAGGTGGCAGAAGTGTGAGGCTGTCTCAGGAGTTGCAGTATTTGAGGCAGATGGGATCAGTGGATGAAGTGGCAAGCTCAAGTAAATGCCAGCCACACCATCCATCTGGTAAAGAAATGCCAGCCATGCCATCCCTGGTCCCATCTGACTCACCTTCACTGTGGCTGTGGAGCTCCAGCCCTGGGACAGCCTAATGCTTCTGACACCCTGGCTGCTGAGACTGTAGGAAGATGCGGTGGGCAGAATCATGGTCCCCAAAGACGTCCATGTTCTAAACCCTGGATCCGGTGAATATGTTACCTTACGTAACAAAAGAGGCTTTACTGATGCGATTGAGGATTTTAAGATACAGAAATTGTCCCGGTGGGCTCCGTATAATCACAGGGGTCTTTATAAAAGCAAAAGGGAGGCCGGAAGGTCAGAGAGAGGTATGAAGATGCTACATGACTGACTTTGAAGATGGAGGAAGGAGCCATGAGCCAAGGAATGTAGGTGGTGTCTAGGAGCTGGAAAAGTCAAGGTAATGAGTTGTCTCTTAGAGCCTCCCGAATGGACGAAACCCTGCCAGCAACCTTGACTTTAGCCAAATGAGACCCATTTTGGACTTCTGACCTCCAGAACTGTGAGAGAATAATTGTGCTTTGTTTTAAGCCACACAGTGTATGGAAGTTTGTTACAGCAGCATAGAAAACTAATTCAAGGGGCCAAGGGGGAGGCAGGCGCCCCGTTGATGCCCACAGACAAGGCTGAGATGGTCAGGGGATATGCACACAGGGAGGGGGGGTGTCTGGGTGAGGACACAGCCCCAGCTGCCCTGCACCCTCCCTCATCCCCTTATGCTGCAGGCTAGAGTTGCAAACTCTCCTCACCTCTCCGTACGCCTTCCCAAGGTACATGGAGACCCCTGTTTGCAACTAATCACCTACCAGCAGTCTCTGTGCTGGAAATACACTACATAACTTGTTTCAGGGCTAAAGTTCTAACAGCCGGTTCCTCAATTTCAGAGTTCCTGCCTATGTTGTGTTCCTGCCCATACTACATTGTTCCGAAGTGCTTTCCTTCCTCTAGTTTTTTTTTTTTTTTGAGACAGAGTCTTGCTCTTTCTCCCGGGCTGGAGTGCAGTGGCCGGATCTCAGCTCACTGCAAGCTCCGCCTCCCGGGTTTTACGCCATTCTCCTCCCTCAGCCTCCGGAGTAGCTGGGACTACAGGCGCCCGCCATCTCGCCCGGCTAGTTTTTTGTATTTTTAGTAGAGACTGAGTTTCACCGTGTTAGCCAGGATGGTCTCGATCTCCTGACCTCGTGATCCGCCCGTCTCGGCCTCCCAAAGTGCTGGGATTACAGGCTTGAGCCACCGCGCCCGGCTTGCTCTAGTTTTAAATGATCCGGCTGATGGGACTGCTTTCTCTCGCTTCCCTGGGAGGCTTGGTTCATTACGTCCATTAGCACTTCCCCATTTCTCCCCAGCAGGAGATTTTTAAAAGCATCAATTCAAATGGCAGCTGCCTCCCCTCCAGCAGAGCATTGGCATCCAAGCTCTGTTCTGTTCCCTCCCTTGTCCCTTGGCAGTGGAGATATCCCAGGCAGCCCCTCACACTGGGAGGCATGTTGCTGGTTAGAGAAATCTGTGTGCCCCTGGGCTTTACAAGGATTGCATTCCTTTGCAGTGGTTATTCCCTGATTGGGAAGATAATCACTTTCAGAGCCTATGGAGAAAGTGGAAAAAAAAAAAAAAAAAAAACCAAAGGGAATAAAACCTGCTTTTAGCCTCAACTAAAAAGAAGGAGGTTTCCTTCTTTTACCTGAGTTGACTTTGATCACAGGACACTGTGTGGCCGCCTGACTTGCATTAGAAAGAAACCTCATTAGGAGTTGCCTGTACAGAGTCAAGAGACCTGGCTTGAGCTTCAGGCACGAATTTCTCTGTTGTGGGCACCCAAATAAGGATGGGAAGAGGTATATTTAGTCTTTTGCAAGAGCATTTTGCTCTCCAAATAGCTGTATGAAAATCAGACCGTGCTTCATTGTTAAGCATCCAGAACATATTATTAATGGAATGTAGAGACAGCATTAGGCAGGATTAGTTATGCAGACAATCAGCAGCATTCGGGGCTCAGAGCATTGAAAACAAAAATTCCAAATAATTATACCTTAATCATTCCAAATATCAATGGAAGGTATTAATACAGCTGCTTTTTAAAAGATTTTATCTTTGCTTATTATTTACCAGAGCTATGCATGATAGGAACTTTTATACAAGTGCAAGCCTGCAAGCATATATAGGCCAAATGTGGATGAAGTCAATGAGGACAACACACAGATGAATAACTGTAGCAACCAGCAGCATATTATACTGACAGAAAAAAAATCATAAACAAGCTGGGCACAGTGGTTCACATGTGTAATCCAGTGTTTTGGGAGGCCAAGGGAGGAAGATTGCTTGAGGCCAGGAGTTCAAGACCAGCCTTGGCAACATAGTAAGACCCTGTCCCTACAAAACATTTTTTTAAAAATTAGCCGGGCACAGTGGCGTGCACCTGTGGTCCTAGCTACTCAGGAGGCTGAAGTGGGAGGATTGCTTGAGTCCAGGAGTTCAAGGTGCAGTGAGCTATGATCTTACCATTGTACTCCAGCCTGGGTGACAGCAAAAACTCTGTCTCTAAAAAATAAAATGAACCAAAATAAAATAGACAATTAGATTATATTAACAACCACAAAAAATTTGTGTCCTTTGGAAGTATTCAGTGAAAGGATGGAAAATGGCATGCATGTTGTCATTCCCTCCTGTGACTGCAATAGACATCATGAATCAATCACCATGCTTTTCCTGGTATACCAAAATGTTGCATTAAAATCCTACTTTGCACTGTGCTCCAGCTAGCTGTTATCAATTGACAGGGTTTGGCATGCAAGATAAAACTCTGGTCTGCAAATTACAGTAATCTATTAGCAATTTCATTCAAAAGCACTTCATGATCTGAGGATTTGCCTCACAAGGATGCCTGCATGTCTAAGACAATGTGCTAGGTCCTGGAAGAAAAGAAACACAATGGATGTTTTGTTGAGCTAAGTGGAACAAATGCGAGTGTAAGTTAGGGGTAATCTTATCAAGAAAGATAATATTTGAGTTGGACCTATAAGAAGAAGAGGGAGTACAGCCCTTCAGGAAATGGGCAAGACCATGAGAAACAGTCAACAGGATGAAAGTACACTTTTGGGGCTCTCGCCCGTAATCCCAGAACTTTGGGAGGCTGAGGCGGGCGGATCACTTGAGGTCTGGAGTTTGAGATCAGCCTGGCCAACATGGTGAATCCCCGTCTCTACTAAAAATACAAAAAAATTAGCTGTGCTTGGTGGCACATATCTGTAATCCCAGCTACTTGAGAGGCGGAGCCAGGAGAATAGCTTGAACCCAGGAGGCAGAAGTTGCAGTGAGCCCCGATCATGCCACTGCACTCCAGCCTGGGCAACAGAGCAAGCCTCTGTCTCAAGGAAACAACAAACAAAAAACCCCACTACACTTCTGAGATATTCTGGGATGCAAAAGGATGAGATGGGGCATGAGGCTAGAAAGATAGGCTGAAGTCGTTGTGTGGGGTGCCCTGAATGCTGTGCTGGGACTTGCCTATGGCAAATGGAGAGCCAGTGATTTATTGTTGAAGAGCAACCCAAAGCTATCCACGTTTTAGAACAGCAACTCTGTCAGCAGCTTGCAGGGGGGTTTGCACAAAGGGGCCTTGAGAAAGGAAGACGTAATTCCTTCATCTGCCCTTCCTCCTGCTGACATTGCAGAGTTGCTTGGTCAGTTCATTTCTGGGCTGCTAATCTAAATTGTTTGAGGTGCCTTTTCTGAGTTGTAAGAATCCCTCTTCTGCTTCTGCTTCCCAAAAGTCAGGGGATGTTGAGCCCTCCAGTGACCTGGCCCACTCTAGACCGAGCACTAGATTGCAAGCTCCCTGAGGGCAGGGACCAGATCTTCTGTCATTCTAGTACCAGCCCATGCCTGCCACACAGCAGGCACCCACAGAAGTTTGTTGAGCTAGTAAGTGTAGGGTTTCTGATGACAGGCAGACCAAACCGTCATGCCAGAGCACAGGCTTCATGAACCTATGGGGTTTGGGCCTACTGTGCACTCATTATAATGACCCTGTCTTAGATAAAAGGTTTGCTGCCTAATTTTCCCCTAAAGGCTCTGTTAGCTCAGACTCACGAAGTGTCCTAGCTGGAAGCAAATGGATGGTGGGGAAAACTGAAGCCCTATGTTACCCATCTTGTGAGCAGCAGAGTCAGAATTAATACTGGGTCTTCTGGACTTGAGTGCCCTCCACCCTCTACAAAAGCTCACAGCTGCCCATTCTATTCGTTGAGTGCGTGATCTGTGAAATAGTTGAATTAATGGAGGTGGCAACTCTGTATAGATTACTGACTTCAAAGAGGTAACATTTTTCAAAGAAAATCAATTTTACACTACAATGGCATGGAACATGAATTTTAGGGAGTGCTGGTTCTTCAGAAGGCATCTGGCAATCTTATGGTGTTTACAGAAAGCCCAGTTGATATCACTGTATCTGGCAAATGGAATTAATACAGGTTGCTACTGGACCAGCATAGTTAGTAGACAGAACTGACTGAGGTAACAGCTATAAAACCTACCACAGGGCCAGGTGCGGTGGCTCACACCTGTAATATCAGCAGTTTGGGAGGCCAAGGCGGGTGGATCACAAGGTCAGGAGATCGAGACCATCCTGGGTAACACGGTGAAACCCCGTCTCTACTAAAAATACAAAAAATTAGGCGGGCATGGTGGCGGGGACCTGTAGTCCCAGCTACTCGGGAGGCTGAGTCGGGAGAATGGTGTGATGCTGGGAGACGGAGCTTGCAGTGAGCCGAGATTGTACCACTGCACTCCAACCTGGGCAACGAAGCAAGACTCTGTCTCAAAAAAAATAAAAAATAAAAAAAAATAAAACCTACCACAGGGTTGGCCCACACTTAAGTCTCAAAAGTGGTCATTTTGTTGTTCTTGTTGTTGGTGGTGGTATTTCCAGATGCTGCAGCTGAAGCCTAAGATGTTACCAATTCATCCCCTAGAAAATCCCAGAGAAACTGTGGGAAGGGCTGGACCAATGGTTTTAGGAAACAGCCACCATTCATTAAGTCCCAGCTCAAAGCCAGGGACAGTGCCCGAAACTTCCATATGTTATTTATTCCTCTCGAAACCAACAAGGCAGGTGTTGTCCCTCAGGTGGACTTCCTGATGCTGCTAGTACCTCAGAGCCTGGTTGTCAGTTACATGCTAGTGTTGCAAAATTGCATTTTGTGTTTATTTATTCATCTTTGCATTATGCACACTGTTTAAAAGCATACATTGTTTGCATTAATGGATTTCCTTTCTGTGGAAAGGGTTAATAACAATTACTATTTCATAGTGTGGTCATAAGGATTACATGACTTCATGCATATAAAATACTCAGAACAGTGCCTTCCACAGGGCATCCACTCTAGTTTCTTTATAAATTGCAACTACTGTGATGATGATGATTGATATTGCTTTGGTTTATTTTTCCTTCTTACTAGCATACTCTTCAGCCCTGAGACTCATAAGAAAAATGTTACATGTTTGCTTCCTTTTCCAAATGAAGCTAATTTTTTTCTAATAATAAAAGCAATACACTAAAAACAGAAAATAGAGACTAGTGATAAATAATATTAAACATGATTAATACCTTGAATAGATTATTTTATTAAATTAATATAACTTATTTTTAGGGCAGTTTTAGGTTTACACAAAATTAAAGCATAAGATATAGAAAATTCCCAAATACCCACTGCACCATACATGCACAGCCTCTCCATTATCAACATCCTCCCCAGAAGGGTGCATGTGTTACAATCAGTGAACCTACATTGAGACATCATTATCACCCAGAGTCTATAGCCTACATTGCAGTTCACTCTTGGTGCTGTACATTCTATAGACAATTTTAGCTCCTTTTTATATACTTATATGCACACACACACACACACAACCATGTGTTCCCCAAACACATTTTAAGCAATCAAGAAATTAACCCAGAAAACAGTCATTCATTTAACCACCAATTCACTTATCCAACAGAAATTACCAAGAATTGATGATGTGCCCAGCACCGCCTGGCCTGAATAAGTGGTGAGCAAGGCTGTGCTGCCTTCTTGGGGCTTAGGGGTGCTCTTCACAGCTTGAAGTGAGTGACTTTGAGAACGTGCAGGATTTCTGGAGGAAAAACAAACCTGACCTCCAGGACAGACCTGGAGTCTCCTTCACTGGACTGTTTTCCTCAAGAACCACGAAGCCATTCTGACCCTGCTCCTCTCCCTTCTGCACACACACCGGCCTCAGCCCTCCCTTCCACGCCTGCACATGTACACATTGGTTAAGGGGGTGGGCCATCCATTGCTCCAATAGACTTTGCAAGAAGCTTTTTGGATTGTGTGAAAATAAATATCTTAATTTTCTAGGGAAACATGATTTTTTTTTTTTTCAGGGAAAAGCTGATTAAGTATTCACTGATTAAATATGAGAAAAAGCATTATTTATGGTTGACAATTAATCAGACTTAATCCATCTGGTGGCCAAGACCAGCCCTCGTACTCAGCCATGTTCAGGGAACAATTGGGGCACTTTGAGCCACAAGGACTGCCGGCAAGCTCTGCCCAGATTGCTGGGGAAGGAGTAGTGGGTGTGTATTATTTATGTTCCCCTTTCAAAACAAACCCATCAAAAGAACAAAGCCTCCCTTCTGCTGGCAGCGTCGGCAGCTCTGACATATGGCGCTCCCCGGTTCTTGCTGCCGAGGAGTGGGCGTCGGGGCTGCGTGAAGGTACTGCCTGCAGCCATCTGCTGGGTGCCAGTTCTTTCCACTCCGAGCTGCATTCTAATTGTGAAACAGGGCCACGGGAAGGAGGTGGAGAGGGTGCTGGGATACAAGATACAGTTCTGTGACAGAGGAAATGTGCCTGTCCAGATTGTCATTTCTTATGCACATGGTCCAAGTCCATTCCCCAGGAGGAGCGTGAGATCCTGTGTGTGAGAAAAAAGGTGAAGGGCAGAGGTATGGAGCGAAGGGGGGACCAGGGAACACGGGGCGGAGACTCTAAAGGGAAGCTATTTATAGGTCCTGACCACAGTTTATCGCCAAATGAGATTTTGATATTTCTAGCCTCTCTTGAAGATGCCTGTGAAAATAGTCACAAAGAAAGCACCCACAGTGGGTGCTAACTGTGTCTTCAGGAGCTATTTGGGTCACAGAATGAATGTTTAGTAAAATGTGATATGACTATAATCCTTTTTTACTCGGGGGTTTCTAAATGGAAGACAGGGAGAATCCAGGCATGGCTTGTAGCATTAGTTTGGCTTTTATGTGTGCAGTAAACTTTGCTCTGTGTCCCTGTAACCTGACAAATAGGGTAGGAGGCAGTGGCAGAAGTCACACAGCACTGAGCTGGGATGTGTGTGTGTGTGTGTGTGTGTGTGTGTAATGCCTTGAAGCAATTAAACATACCATGTGTGATTCTTCATGTCACACACTGCATGCTGTTATCCACAGATGACTCGCCCGTGTCTAGACACCCTGCCTCAGGAAAGGTGCAAACACATATACATACACATCTGTGAAACCAACTGGAAACATATTTGTCCTTGGGAAGAATGAGATCCTCCAAAGACTGTTGTTCTGACTTGAGCCGTGGAATTTATGACATTAAGCTATCATTAACTGGGTTATGCCAGGGTTTTCTTCTGTTTATTTTTCTTTCTAAGACCCAGGAATCACACTGACATTACTAAAACCATCACCTCACACCTGGGAGAGTCACAAGACCAGTCATTTTCTTCTTGCCCCCGGCATGCCTGGAGACCAAAGTCTTTCAAGGGTTGCTAATCCCTCAGCAAAGGCAGAACAGGTGGAGATGGCATTTCTCTAAGCTAAGGATTTTTTCCCCCCAGACTTAGAGGGAAAAATATAGGAGAAAAAAAATTGAGAAAACTATGAACACTTTTGTTTCCAAGGGCATTTCTCTTTTAGGGTAAAAATAACATAATGGTCTCTGGTCTGTGCATCTACCATCAAGAGACGATGGCCTCACCTCTACCGTCTTCCCTGGTGGAACCCCTAAGAATGGCCCAGAGCTCACTGGGTGGCATTGACCCAAGGGGAGGTCTGGGTGCCTTTGAAATGTGCCCTGTTTCTGCTATTTACGTAGTGAAGCGCATGGAGTTGTCTTTCTCCCTAGCCAGTGAATAAAATCTGAAAGTATAAAATTTAATTTGTAAGACTGAGAAGTACGAAATCCAATATTTGTATATCCCAGCAAGCTTACCTAACACTAGATCAAGGACGATTTCCAGAGACTGTCAGTATCTAGGATGCTCTACCCTGGCCACAGTAAAGCAGTTTTAATATCGAGTCATTTTCATTAAGCCTTCATGAGTAAAAGAAGTGTGCTTCAGCTCCCAGAACCTCAGAGTTGGGAAACAGCAACTCCTTAGAATAGGGGTTGGCAAAGTTTTTCTGTAAAGGAGCAGATAGTTGACATTTTAGGCTTTGTGGGTGGAGGCAAAATTGAGCAACTATTCTCACTGAAAGGCTTTTTTAAATTTTACAATTTCAGTTTAAAATGTAAAAACTATTCTTAGCTCTCAGGCTGTACAAAATTTGCAGCAGTCTGGATTTGACCAGCAGTTGGACATTCAAAGTCCCTCTGCAGCGTTCTCATAGGTAGCTGTCTGTACTTAGCTTACATTCCTCTAAGCCACAGAAAGCTCACCACCTCCCAAGGTCACTAAATCTGCTTTAAAGGAGGCTAAAATGGCTAGAAAACACTTTTTTATATTGAATTAGAATTTGCCTACTCCATCTTATAACTGAAGAATTACTTTAAGAACTGATTTAAATCATTTTAAGAACTGATTCAAATTACTAGAAATAGTTATTGATGGAAAACATTCTCTATTCCCTATTCTCCTGCCTAGCAGCCATGTTGTAAAGTTGTCTTCGTGCGTTGCAGTCATTATGAAAATAAATGATTGCACTGTGCTGTAATGCAAAGAAGCCCTCGAGACCATTGGAGTTTACAAAGCTATTTGCCTTTGTACTAAATGTCTCTACACTGCAATGCTCCACAAATTCTTTTCTTTCCCTCCCTTCCTTCCTTCCTTCCTTCCTTCCTTCCTTCCTTCCTTCCTTCCTTCCTTCCTTCCTTCCTTCCTTCTTCCTTCCTTCCTTCCCTCCCTCCTTTCTTTCTTTCTCTCTCTCCCCTCCCTCCCTCCCTCCCTCCCTCCCTCCCTCCCTCCCTCCCTTCCTTCCTTCCTTCCTTCCTTCCTTCCTTCCTTCCTTCCTTCCTTCCTTCCTTCCATTTTTCTACCTGATTACTTATTACAGGGATGTTATCGTGTCTCTTCTTGTTGTCTGTGTGCCTACTGAAACAGTTACTGAAACTCCTCCAAATTAAATGTTTCTAATCTTCCCCGGGCTAAAAGTAGTTCTCCATGGGAAAAGATCCCAGGAGCCCTGGGGCCTTTGGTATTTGACTTGAGAACTTTCATCAATAAAGTATCCAAACCACTTGGAGACTCCTGCTCTCTCTCTCTCTCTCTCTCACCCCCTTAATACTAGATAGGCTTTTGAGGAAATGTGAAAGTTTTCTAAAAGTCATTATTGCCATCTGTGAAGTTTGCTGACTATAACTTCCTCGAGGACAAGTGACTTTCTTTCTGAACTTCACAGCCTTAGATCCTAGTCCAGTGCTTCACGTACAGTAGAAGTTCAATAAATGGTTCTGAAAGACTGAAGGAATAAGAGGTTTGAGGGTCGTGCTAGGTTGATTTGTTTCAGCATATCTCAATTTTTCGTGGAGGTTTATTGTGTTTGTTTTATTAACACTAACCTTAGGGCTATTAAATAATATCACTTAGAAACCAAAAGAAATTAACCCTCAGGGGTATAATTTGATATAAATAGAGGTAGGCAATTTCCAGTATGCTCTCTATTTCTACAGACCCAACATGTGCTCTCGTGAAACCTGGATCTGTGGGATTTATGTAAATGTGAACAGGCTGCACCAGGCTCACAGACTGGCTGTGTAGAAGTGGTCTCTGTTTGTCGTTCAGATGTTGGGAGGTAACAGTGAGCTTTAACTAATTACACCTCAAATCACCCCCAGGAGGTAGGTAATGATTATAGATGTACTTGGCTGAAGTAACTCAGAATGTCTTAATAATCACTTAATAGAATCTTATCATGAGAAGCAAATTGCATTAAATGGGCAAATGAAGTTGACTGTGAGAAGCAGAGTTAGGAAATAAAATGCTATGGGGGGTTTTATATGGGAAAAATCCAATTAACACCTTTTTAAAAGAGTTGGCCCCATGGCTTTTTTCATATCTCTCACAGTGCCTATCACAGGGTTATGCCCTGAATAAAGACTTTCTCAATGGATGCTAAAGAACTTATAGGTAAAAATGAAGGGTGTGAAAAGATACATTGTAGGGGGAGGAAGTGGGAGGTGCACCTGGAAGCCAACATTACAATTCTACTTAGAAGCAAATGGCAAAATAATTTCATTGTGAAGCTACCGTGCAAGCTTTGCAATGATGTCTTGAGCAAAATGGCCATCGTCATGTAATAAACACAAAATGCCAACCAGATAGATATATACACATGAATGTGCTCTCGACTTACCCAAATTTGGGAAACCCTAGGGCTGAAAGGGCCAAGCCCAGGTGTTAAGGCAGCAAGATGACAAGAAGCTTGGCCAAAAGAGTTTGCAGGTGGAAGACACACTAGGAATTTTGTGTCCCACCCAAAGATAAGGAGACATCATGGAAGCTGCTGGAGACTTTTGTGACACTGGGTGGGGTAAAGGAATGGGTGGATTTTCCTTGGGTGAAATGATTTTGGGAGCATGGGGTCACTGTCAAAGCTGTGTTTTTCAAGAAAACCAAAGGGCTGGCAAGAACATGAAGAAAATCCAGACTGTCCGTTCGTGATGCACAGATCCAACAGGCAGGGCCCAGGGGATGGGGTGTAGGGAGGTCAGTGGAAGGTGCTGGGGGATGGGAGGAGGTCAGATTCTGGGACCGGCCAAAGCAGCACTGACCAAAAAGTCGTGTGCCTGAGACTCAAACTGGACCAAAGTCGAAAGAACAGTCAAGACTGCGCTCCAGAAACAGCCCAAGATAATTACATCGTTAAGTGGAATTTTATGCCTAAATTGAATACATGTATGTGTACAGACGTATATGTACACATCTATATTTATAAATGTGTATGTGTATCTCTCACACACACACACAACTTTCACTTTCACACTTTCACACTTTCACAGTTCCCTGTCATATGACCTTTTTTCTTACATAAGGGACATGCATCAGATAAAACAGGGAACACATATTTATTATTTTTAAAAAATAAGATGAGCGAGTGGGGGAGTGGAGTGGAAGCACATGCCTCTGGCAAAATGGGCACCAGGGCTTCTGTCTTCGCTGGGAGAAATTGCCTCCATTTTTATATGAAGGACCAAATGGACCCTAAAGCAAATAATAATGTTTAGGAGAGTGCTGGGATCTATTTTTTCTTGCAATGTAAAGATACTTTGCCCCAGCTTTCCTCCTGGGTTGGCTCTATAAATATTAGGAGCCTTTCTGTAACCATTGTTTGTCTGCACTTCCTTTACTTAACACCTCCATTTGCTGCCATTTGCCTACCGCGCGGCGATGGTGTGGGGCATTGGCGGCGTCACCAAATCACCCTCATTTCCCCGGCCCTGGGACTGAAGCGGGCCCTGGCCATTATCGCCTAATGGCGTGTTCTGCTGCTGCGGCTCTTCTCAAATCCGCGATGGACAGGCCTCGGGATGCATTTTAGCGTCATTGTAATTGAGCGCGGAACGCTCTGGCTTTTTTAGACCTGTTTTCCGGTCTTGTAAGGGTGACTGACGAGAGAAAGCAAGCAGGTGCGATGGGCAGTGAGGGGTCACCTTTTCACACGAGGACAGCAGCAGCAGAAAACGATTCGCTGGGGGACCGAGGAAATGAGAAGCTAGGGCAGGCTTTTCAGCATCACCTAAAGACTTGAGTTGTCAAATGCAGCGCCCCTGCCAACGCTGATTCAGTCCAGAGCGGCTCTGCCGTACTAACCTAATGGGCTTCCAAAACCTCCTCAGGGGTGCTCAGATGTGAATCAACGACTTCCAGAATGCATGCTGTCTCTCAGCGGCACAGATTCCTGCTGGCCCCCTGGGGAATTTTAATAACATGTCATTTAACAAATTAGAAGGTGAAGCAAATTAAATACAGTAAATCAAACCTTGAAAAACAAAGTAGAAGCAAGCAGGCCTTTTCAAAGCAGGCAGATTTGAAAAATGTAAGGTTTCCAAATGGTTAGCCAAAAAAGGGAAAAGTTACCATAGCAACTCCTAAAGTCTGTCTAGCTAGTGGCCACAGGTTTTCAAGTGTCCTGCTCTGTAGTGGGAGATATTTGAGGGCAGTTTCTAGATTTCTTTTTAATTAAGGAAATGAATAAACAAGCTTAGTGGATTAGTATCCACCTTAAAATTCAAGGATCAGCCTTCCAATGCTTGAGATTTCTGACAAGGAACAGCTGCTGTGGGTAATGCAGACCGACCACTTGGTGTCGCTGTTGTTCCGCTGCTGGGTTCTGCAGCTCTGTCCCTCGCTGGTGAAATGTCCTCCCTTTCAAGCAGATGCTTTCTGTGAGCCGCCCTAACATGCAATTATTCAAAATGTATTTATAGTGTCTACCATGTGCCAGAAACCATGCGAGTCTCTAGGGATAGGCTGGTGAACAGTTTGTGGAGTTCACAGTCTAGCAAGAGAGACAACCAAACAAATGAAATAATTACACGTTGTGATTAGATCTATGAAGGAAAAGATCAGACTCCTAGGATGGAGACTAAGGTGGCAATAGCTTTTTTGCAAAGTCGTCAGGGAAGACCTTTCTGACGATTTATTAGGCTGAGACCTGAAGGATAAGAAGGGCCGTGGACCTGGAAGGGATAGGTGAAGAGTGTACCAAGAAGAGAGACAGGGAAGCTCACCAGGGCTGCTGCACAGTGAGAGGAAAAGCTGTGGCCAGGGATGCGCAGGTAGGGACCGGGTCATGCAGAAACCTTTAGGCCAAGGTCACGCTTCTGTTCAAATGTTATTCCTGGCCAAAGGAAGGGTCTTGAAGATGATTCGATTATTATTATTTATTTAAATAATTTCCTTTTCACACCGTATTGCGATTCCCACTGTGTCACCTGTTGCTTTAGATATATGTGAACACTTAGAAAATGCATATTCAATATTACAACAATTTAATTTTTTAACACAGCTAGTATTTTCCTAATACAAACTATAGGATACAAAGATTAACAAAATCTCTGCTGGTGGGGCAGAGCTTAAGAAGTCTGAGAGGCCGGGCTTGCTGGCTCACGCCTGTAATCCCAGCACTTTGGGAGG
The DNA here is from genome assembly GCF_007565055.1 of Rhinopithecus roxellana. Lineage (NCBI taxonomy): Eukaryota > Metazoa > Chordata > Mammalia > Primates > Cercopithecidae > Rhinopithecus > Rhinopithecus roxellana. Next base: position 66,740,219 of record NC_044560.1, on the reverse strand, counting down.
CCAAGGCGGGTGGATCACGAGGTCAGGAGTTCAAGACCAGCTTGGCCAGCATGATGAAACCCCATCATCTCTACTAAAAATACAAAAATTAGCCAGGCGTGGTGGCGGGCACCTGTAATCCCAGCTACTCGGCAGGCTGAGGCAGAGAGTTGCTTGAACCTGGGAGTCGGAGGTTGCAGTGAGCCGAGATCATGCCACTGTGCTCCAGCCTGGGCAACAGGGCAAGACTCCGTCTAAAAAAAAAAAAAGAAGAAGTCTGAGAGAAGCAGACAAAAAGCATACGGTGAGAGAGCACTGGACTGTGACATGAGTTGGGAGACACGGGTCACGGCCCCCCTTACAGTGCTTTTCACACTGTGGTCATTACCCCCTCACTTGTCTTCTTCTTCACTAGACTTGGGATCTAGAGGCAGGGACTGCCCTACCCATCTTAGTAACCACCACGATTAGCACAGGAACACAGTAGGTTCTCAATAAGTGCTGGATGGGAGGATGGATGCACGGGAAAAGGGGCAGGCACAGGGTAAGAGGTGGCTCATGCTTGTAATTCCAGCACTTTTGGAGGCTGAGGTGGGAGGGTCACTTGAGGCCGGGAGTTTGAGACCAACCTGGGCAACATAGACTCTTCTCGAAAAAAAGAAGGAGGAGAAAGAAGGAGAAGAAGGAGGGAGAAGGAGAAGAGTAAGAAGAAGGTAAGATATGTGGAAATACCAATGCTGATAAGTGAGCCTCCTGTGGAATCCTAGTGACAGCATCTCAAAGACAAATCATTCTCAAGTTCCAAGAACAGGTGGCCCTTCATATCCATGGGCTCCACATCCATGAATTTAACCAACCTCGGGTCAAAAATATTTTTAAGAGTGAAATAAAAACCATACAACAATAAAAAATAATACAAATAAAAAACCAATACAGTATAACCACTATTTATATAGCATTTATATTATATGTAGTATACGGTAATCTAGAGATGATTTAAAGTATATGGAAGGATATGCACAGGTTATATGCAAATATGATACCATTTTATTTTGTTTTTATATATTTAGGGTTTATAAATGCCATTTTGTTACATGAATGCGTTGTGTAGTGCTGAAGTCTGGGTTTTTAGCGACATTGTACCCATTAAGTAAATCCTCATCCTTCATGTCCTCCCACCCTCCCACCCCTCTAAGTCTTCAATATCTAATATTCCCCTCTCTGTATCCATGTGCACACATTATTTTACTGACCATTTTATATAAGGGACTTGATTATCTGAGGATTTAGGTGTCTGCAAGGTGGTGATGGGGAGGAAGGTGGTTCCTGGAACCAATTCTCCATTGATACAGCGGGATAATGTAATAAGACAAAGCATTTCTCTAGCCTCTTTGTGTATGTCCTAAATGTTGATTGAGCACCTCGTATGTGCAAGGCATGTGCTAGACACAGGGATACAAAAATGAGTAGGACCTCCTCACAGTCCTGATGCTACTAACAGGCAATAAAGGAAAAAAGGTGAAAGCATAGTTTAGAAAGTGTTATGTACTCAAGGTGAGTAATAAATTATATGCTCTAGGGGTTAAGAAGAAAGAGGACTTTCAACTGTAAGGGTCAAGGAAAGTAGACCCTTACAGGACCCGTCAAGGAAAGTGATGGTGACATTTGCATTTTCTCTCAAAGGATGGGAGATTTCCTCCTGGATGACAGAGCTCTATGAGCCTCCCCTCCAAGCTAAGAGAGGTGGCTTGTTCCTGAACACCACGCTAAAGGAGAAGGAATTCAAAGCCATCTCCCATCCCTTCTCCTCATTTTGTGAGCCGCCATAGTGCATCCAGACAGCCCTGCATCCCAGATCAGGAGCTGCAGGCCACCCCTGATGAGCACCAAACCTTCCAAGCAGTCTTTGTGGCTTCCTGTTAGAGTCTTTAGTTTGGGGTCACTCTTTTTTTTTTTTTTTTTTTTTTGAGACGGAGTTTCACTCTGTCTCCCAGGCTAGAGTGCAGTGGCGCCATCTCGGGTCTCTGCAAGCTCCGCCTTCCGGGTTCACGCCATTCTCCTGCCTCAGCCTCCCGAGTAGCTGGGACTACAGGCGCCAGCCACCACATGCCCGGCTAATTTTTTGTATTTTTAGTAGAGACGGGGTTTCACCATGTTAGCCAGGATGGTCTCCATCTCCTGACCTTGTGATCTGCCCGCCTGGGCCTCCCAAAGTGCTGGGATTACAGGCGTGAGCCACCGCGCCCGGCCAGTCTTCATTTTTCTACTGCAGTTTTTTTCCAACTACAGATCACAGTCCATTAGTGGGTCAGGTAATCAATATAGTGAATATGACCAGCATTTTTAAAAAATGGACTAGAATAGAATGGAAACAATTAAGATGCATTGCATAGTAAGGGAAAGCTTTTACAGGTTAAGCATTATGTGTGCAATAGTGGCAGCCCTGCTGGGTGAACCTTCTCTGAGAGGCTTCAGGGGACAAACTTCCTTGCCAGAGTATTGGTGCCATACTCCCATGGCAATTCCAAGCTTTGATAGAATTGAAGAGAAAGCTCTTAATTTAAACTTGGATATCCTCTAAGGTCCATGAATATGTAAATGCATGCCATAATTCCGTGGAATACATTTTTGTGCTAAACATAAACATTTTTTGAAAGCAGATGTCTTTTTTGGAGTGGCACTAACACATTCTCTATTCTCCATCCCATTATGCGTGTGTGCACACGTCCTCCCACGACTGGCCAAAGGAAGTTTATGTCAACACTCTGAGTAATATGTCTCATCAGGCAGGAAAATACAAGTCAAAGTGCCACGGAATGTTTGTGCCAGGGAGTCACCCAGAGCCTCACAAAGCTGTGGAGACTTTTAAAGTCCCTCCAGGTCATTTTGTTAGGGTTGTTTGCAAATATGTGCTTCTGCCACTCACAGGTTTTAGTTTGATTCAATAAACCACTGTTTTCTACTTCCCTCGTGTCTCATAGAAACCTTTGCATTATTGATGGAATGTAAGGCATGCCTCAGATTTTCACTTCCAAAGGTAGATTGTGAAACCGTGGAAGCATGATTAAATTTGATAGAACCGAGTAATGCCCAGTTGTCATTTCTGGATTAATTCTTTCATTCAATGAACATTTACAAGCACCCAGTAAGTGCAAAGAATGTTGGTAGCTGCTGGGGATGCAATGATAGACAAGCATAGTCTCTGCTGTCAGTAAGTTCAAATTGCACTGAGCATTCAGCAAGTCATTGTGACATTTTTGCTTTTGGGGATGGAATTATGGAGAATAATACATTTGGGGAAAAAAATGAACCTCAACCCTTTCTAAACAAATAAAGACATTTTAATGATTGTATCACAGCAGCAGTGCAGGTGATCTGTGGCTGTTATAGGGTGGTTGCCCTCCTTTACACAAGAGCCAAACCAATCTAAAGAATTAAGCAAAAGCACACATATGCTGTCTGAACATGTTAGGAGAACTTGGAATGCAGGTGAGGCTCAGGCAAGCGTGTGCAGAAATGGCTTCAAGTCCCTCTTCTCCCTATAGTTCTCATGTTGTTCACACAAATTGCAGGCAACCTGCGGCCAGTAAGATTCTAAAGGGAAGGAGTCAACATTCATCTTGCCGCTTTCAGTATCAGCTGTCATGAAGTGGCAACTAACAAGCTGGTAAGTGCATTCAGGTTAACAATCACTCACTTCTTCACATTTTCACATTTCTTAGAAATTTTGCTGATTCTGGCCGGGCGCGATGGCTCACACCTGTAATCCCAGCACTTTGGGAGGCTGAAGCAGGCGGATCATGAGGTCAGGAGATCAAGATCATTCTGGCTAACATGACGAAACCCTGTCTCTACTAAAAAATACAAAAAAAAAAAAAAATTAGCCGGGCGTAGTGGCGGGCATCTGTAGTCCCAGCTACTCAGGAGGCTGAGGCAGAAGAACAGTGTGAACCCGGGTGGCGGAGCTTGCAGTGAACCGAGATCGCGCCACTGCACTCCAGCCTGGGGACAGAGCAAGACTCCATCTCAAAAAAAAAAGGAAAGAAATTTTGCTGATTCCAGATATACCAGTGATAATTTTCTAATGCTGTAGTTCCTGTTTGACAGCCTTCCCTGGAGAAGGGGAGAGTGTGAACTCATGTAGCTAGACGGAGTGGCCCACAAGGATGTGGTCATGTCCAGGGCTTCAAGGCTGGGAAGATCCATAGATGCCAGCCTGTGTCAACCTATCTTGAAGACTGTGACCCCATCGCCAACCAAAGCTTCCTCTTTTCCAAGACCCCTGAATCTTTCTATGGAAGATTCAAAGAACAGTTTATTTTAAACACTGGGATCTTAGCAAATGCTGGCATCACTGAGCTTGGTCATAAAAAAAATCCCTGATCCAACTGCTCACTGTCCCCAGAGTTCTCAGGAGCAGAGCCGACCTGGAGATGACCCACTCTGGCGTCACTGCCTTAAGTCTCTGTTGGGATCAGTCCAGATGCGTATCCATGGGGTGTATTAGAAGCCCACTGTTCCCAGAAGATAAGGCGACCTGACACCATCCTGCATTGAACCAATAGGATAGGAAAGGTGATTGTGAGAGGTGACGAAGTCTGCGTTCTCCTGCCTCATGTAAGTAAAGACTTGCTTGTCTGTAATGAGTAGGATTGCCAATGTAAATATTCCAGAGTGAAACTATAGATTACCAAGTAGAGCCGATCTGCCTGACAATGCTTTATCCATGACTGTGACCAACTCACAAAATTTCCATTACACTTATGGAAAGTATAATGTCCGATTTTACTATCAGTAAAGTCCAAACATTTTTGTTACAAAATTTAATCTGATGAAAAGCTGGATTTTGCAGTGTGTGGTGGGAGTTAACATGTGGGTGTTCACTTTAACTCTTCTTTGAAATTCAGCCTTTAAAATCTATCATTGGAATTTAAGATGTTAATATGTTATCAAAGGACCCAGTGGCTATGGGAAAGGGTGGGGCCAGGACAGCACTGAGATTTCAGGCATTGGTGGTAGTTAGGGCACTTCCTGAAGGCTTGCTTAGCTTTTACCACTAGCTGTGAAAGGAGGGGTGTTTTCTGTGTAAGCGCTGTGAGCACACTCTCATCTTTTTCTCTCCTCTTCACATTGTCAGCACTGTATAGACAAAAAGGATCTGCAGCCTTTGTTTCAGAGGCTGTAGTCAAGGGTCCTTCCCCATAGGTCCAGGTGCCTACAGATAGCAGCTACTGACGGTATCAGTGCTCCCTAGAGCAGGCTGCAGGGGGCGACAGGGGGTACCACCTACCTGAATCGGACTCACTAGAGTTGCACATCTGACCAGCAGATTCCAGATTCCGCTTCAGACTTGCTGACTGGAATCTGGGGAAAGGGGCAGTTCAAGGGTGGGGCCAGCGGGTGCCTGCCTTCTGGTGCCTAATGCTCACCCCCAGTGATTCTTATTCCAAAAGACATTTCAACAACACTGCCTGGTGCGAACGGCAACCCTGAGTGCACATCTGAATCATTTGGGGAACTTTGAAAAACACCTCTCACAGACCAATTCCTGGGGCTGGGCACAGTGGCTGACGCCTGTAATCCCAGCACTTTGGGAGGCCAAGGCTGGGGAATCACCTGAGGTCAGGAGTTCGAAACCAGCCTAGCCAACATGATGAAACTCCGTCTCTACTAAAAGTACAAAAATTAGCTGGGCATGGTGGTGGGCACCAGCTACTTGGGAGGCTGAGGCAGGGGAATCGCTTGGACTCAGGAGGTGGAGGTTGCAGACAGCCGAGATCACGCCATTGTACTCTGGCCTGGGTGACAGGAATGAGACTCCATCCAAAAAAAAAAAATTCCTTTAGTCACATTTGAATAGACTAGCTCTCCTCCAGGTGATTCTAATTTGCAGCCATGGCTGAGAACTAAGCAACTCATTAAAACAAACTTAATAACAGTTTTCCAGGTCCCTTAGGGAATAAGTCTGTGTGGCATCTTAAGGTCCTGTGCTAGGACCTCTCCTGTGCCCTGAGGCAGGCCCTGCGCTCCTTTTGGGTGTTAAGTGGAGCCAAACCAGGGATTATAGGATATAACCATAAGATTCCTTTGTGTCACTTCTTACTTGGTCTGGCTAGGACTTTCCCAGCTCCTGTGGGCTTTCTTACATGTGACAGAGGAAACCTGACAAGACTCTTAACTTCATATGCCTGTAGAGCGAGGGCACCAGTGAGCATTAAGGACCTGGGAAGATGTGTAAACTCAGCCTAGATAATGACATTGGGATACAGAATTTACTTTTTTTTAGAGAGAGATAGAAACAAGGTCTCGTGCTATCATCTAGGTTGGAGTGCCGTGGCACAATTGTAGCTGGCTGCAGCCTTGACATCCTGGGCTCAAGCAGTCCTCCCACCTCAGCCTCCAGAGTAGCTGGGACCACAGGCATGAACCACCATGGCCTGCTAATTTTTTTTTAATTAATTTTTTATTTTTTTTGTAGAGATGAGGTCTCACTATGTAGCCCTGGCTGGTCTGACTCCTGGCCTCAAGCCATCCTCCCATCTCGGCCTCCCAAAGTGCTAGGATTACATGCGTGAACTATCTCTCCCTGCCCAGGATTTACTTTTAATTGACATAATTTTTTTCTTCTGCCTTTCCTGCCTGGAGTAAAGTAGAAATAAATGGTTTTCATATAAGGAAAAGGAAAACAATTTGATCTTAAAAGAAAGTAATCGGCCGGGTGCAGTGGCTCATGCCTGTAATCCCAGCACTTTGGGAGGCGGAGGCAGGATGATCACGAGGTCAGGAGATCGAGACCATCCTGGCTAACACGGTGAAACCCCGTCTCTACTAAAAAATACAAAAAATTAGCCAGGCATGGTGGTAGGCGCCTGTAGTCCCAGCTACTCGGGAGGCCGAGGCAGGAGAATAGCGTGAACCCAGGAGGCAGAGCGTGCAGTGAGTGGAGCTCATGCCACTACACTACATCCTGGGGGACAGCGTGAGACTCTGCCTTAAAAAAAAAAGTAATTAAGTATAAGTGATAAACATTAACTGTCAATCTCAAAGAGACTCATTTTTGGATTTATTACCTTTTTTGGAATCATTACTTTTGATATTTAAAACCATTGTATTCTGATGATAAGAATTCATATCATCCAATATTGATTGGCTTACATGAGGTGCTTCTATAACACAATTCTTTCAATATCTCTGTAGTTATTACCCAGCAGATATTTTTTGAGCACTGACCATATGCTAGACACTATGGACACTATGCCAGGATAAGAGTATAAAATGAGCAAGACAAACTCTCTAAGGAGGTGGGAGAGGTAGGTAAGTTTATAAGTAAATACAAAGCAAAATAATATTAACATTTATCATGAATAAATATTGGGTGCTATTGGAGTCAAAGGGCCATGTATAAATTGGTGTCTGAATCAGCCATTTTGAACTGGGTTTTGAGGGATGAATAGGAGTTTTCCAAGAGAACCAAACAGAGCACTCCAGGCGGAGAAAATGATACATGTAGAAAGTGTAGATAAGCAAGTCACCATAAAAAAAAGAAAAAAAAAAAACTGTGTGAATTTGTTTTCTATTGCTGCTATAGAAAATTACCATAAATTTAATACCATAAAATAATACAAATTTATTATCTTACAGCTCTTGAGGTCAAAAGCCCAACATCAGCTAAAATCAGGGTATTGGCAGGGCTGCACTACTTTCTAGAAACTCTAGGGAAGAATCTATTTCTTTGCCTTTTTCAGCTTCTAGAGGCCACCACATCCTTGGCTCATGGTCCCCTTCCTCCATTATCAAAATCAGCTATGAAGGTCAAATCCTTCTACATTCTGTCTCTCTAACCCTTCTCTCATGATGTTATCTCTCACTGATCACAACCAGAAATGGTTTTCTGCTTTTAATGATTCATGTGATTAGATTGGTACCACCTGAATAACCCAGGATAATCTCCCTTTCTCCGGGTCCATCACTCAATCACATCTGCAGTCTGTTTTGCCATGTAAGGTAACATATTCTCTGGTTCTGGGGATTAGGACACAGACATCTTGGGGGCCCATTATTCTGCCTGCCATACTACGAGTCAGTCTGCTGAGTGACTTCTTTGTGCCAGCATGATTAGAAAGGACGAGTTGTAGCCAGACCATAACAGGCCCTTAAATGTCAGATTAAAGAGTATTCAATTTATCATATAGGTGAACAGGAGCCACTGAAGGTTTTGAGCCTGGAGTTTTCTTTTTTGAACTGCCTTTGGCTATACTGGCTCTTCATAAGAATCAACAGGAGGTGCTTATTACTAAGACTGACATGAAGGCTTGGGGATTGTGATTTAGTAGGTTCAGGGTGAGCACACAGGAACTTGCTTATGATCAGTCAGCTAACAGACATACCACTAGAGAATACAGCAAGGCTGGAGGTAGAGAGACAAGTGAGAAAACTTATGCCATCAGTCCAGGTGAGAATTAATGACAGCATACACTAAGGTAGCAAATGGCCTATGGAGGGAAGGAAGTAGGTGGATTTCAGCCAAGACTTAGGCAAATTTGGCAGAACTGTTGGTGCTCTATTGGATGCAGCCCCGTGTGATATAAAATGCATATGTTTTAGAGCCAGAGAAATGTGGGTTTGCATCCTGACCCCAACTGCCACCTACCTGCAGATGAACCTTGAGGAAATAATATCTCTGAACCTCAGGCTCTTTGACTTATAAAATGAGGATAATAGTACAAATTTTGCAGGATTTGTAAGGGTTCGCAATAATATATCTGAGATGCTTAGAATGTGATAGGCACTCAAAAAAGGGTTACCACTATTATTCATTGTCATGGCGATGGATGTTACATAGATGTAAAGAATGATGGTAGGAGACAGGACAAGAAAGAAAAGAATGAGGATGACTCCCCAAATATTGCTGAATGGGTGGAAGGGCAATTTACCCAGGTACAAAATAGAGGAGGAAGAGCAAGCTGGGAATGAAAGAGGCTGAGTTTCGATTTTGAACAAGTCAAGTAGGAGGGTGGGATGGGGCTCGCGGGTTGAGTGTCCAGAAAGCGGTAACATATGCAGATTTGGAGTCAGGAAAAAAAAAGGATGGGTAACAGATATTGCAGGTTCCCATGAATCTGAATACTTTTAAGAGATGTCTTTGAACATGAGCCACAAAACTATAGAAATGAAAGGAACTACTAATTCATCAAAGCCCTTTTAACTGCTGAAATCACTTTGTGTATTGTAATGATGCACAAGTAATTATAGTGCTCCTGTTTAATTAATAATACCCTGACCATTGAAAGGTGTACTTAGAGAACCACCAGGCCCTAAACATTCATTTCGAGCCCTCACAGAGCTTGTCGGTTTGTGATTCTCCCAGTTTCCTGGAAGTGAGGTCAGGAGGAAGTTAATACATTGGGCTGTATGTGTTTCTTCTGGGATCATTGGCAGAAGCCTGAGTCCAGGTCTCTGCTTCCTGCTCTATCATTTCATTCATTTTCTTGCTTTGTTAACCCAAGACTGGACCCTCCCTCGAAAGCATTCCCTGCATCTTGTAGTGTGTCCTCTTTGGGGTCTGCTAATATGATTCTCCTTCATGCTAGAGCTCTACAGTGTCAAGCTCCTTCCATCTATAGATTACTGGACTTGAGAAGGGGTCAGTGTAGTGTTTCTCACTAGTACCTGCTGGCCTCAGGATGAAGCACTGGTGCTCTTGGGTCCATTGGCTCTCCCAGGCATGCTGATTCATGGGACTTGTCCTTCCTATCTAGGCCCTTCCTTTCCTGCTCAAAGATTCCATAGTCCAGGAATTAATACCTGATCATCTAACAGATGGCCTGATTTATTCCCCCTTCCAGTCCCCCTGGCCCTCCACCAGAAGAGTCCAGGACTGGGAGTCAGGATTCCTAGGGAATAAGTCCCTGTCCTCTCACCTTATAGCTGGGTGAGCTAGAACAAGACACTGAACTTCTCTGTGCACCGAGTTGTGCTCATTTGTTGTTTTCATTTTATCTTAAATACAAAATACCTTATTCAAATGAAACCTGAAGTGGAAACCCAGAACACGAAACAGGTAACAAGGCCGGGGTCCTGGGGAAGTGAGGAGGAGAGTCCCAGGGCCTGTTCACTTGCCCTGACTCAGCCACATCTGCGGGGTCCATGGGAGAATGTGTTTCCTTGCCTTTTCCAGAGCTGGAGTTGGCCCCCTTTCTCCATCTTCAAAGCCAGAATGTTGCATCTCTCTGTGCCTTTCTTCTGAGGTCACATCTCCCTTTTTTTGACCCCCTCTTCCACTTTTAAGGACCCTTATGATGACATCAGTCCCACTCAGGTAACCCAAGCTAATCTCCCCACTTCAACATCCTTAATTCAATCCTGTCTGCAAAATCATCTAACACAATCACAGATTTCAGGGCTTAGGACAACTTTGGGGGCCATTACTTTGTCTCCCCAGGCAGCCATAGGCATCCTTACAGAGAGCGCCCGTAGTCTTCCTTTCTGAAATTCTGTTTCTTATGTCACTCTACCCTTGAACCTTTCAGTGGCTTTCCATGGCCCAAAGATAGTGACTCAACTCATTCATCTCTCATGTAAGGCTCCCCACAGTCTGACTCAAACTGACCTTCCTGACTTTAAATTCCATTATGCCTGCCGCAGCAACCCTCTGGCCTAATGACTGTCCCTAAATCATGCTTAGATTTTCCTGTCTTTGCACTCAGTCTTCTCCCTGATTTACACCCTGTATTAGTTTTCTACCGCTGCTGTAACAAATTACCATAAACACAGTGGCTTTTAAACACAGATTTATTAGTTACAGTTCTGGAGGTCAAAAGTCCAATGGGAGCCTCTCAGGGCTAAAGTTTAGGTGTCACAGCACTGGTTTCCCTTCTGTGGGGTCCATGGGAGAATTTGTTTCCTTGCCTTTTCTAGGGCTGGAGTTGGCCCCGCTTCCTCCATCCCCAAAGCCAGCAACATTGCATCTCTCTGTGCCTTTCTTCTGAAGTCACATCTCCCTCCCTCAGGGGAGGCTTTTTTTCGGCCTCCTTCCACTTTCAGGGACCCTTATGATGACATTGGGCCCACCCAGGTAATCCAGGGTAATCTCCCCACTTCAAGAGCCTTAATTTAGTCACAACTGTAAAGCCATCTAACATAATCACCGGTTCCAGGGCTTAGGACAAATTTGGGAGCTATTATTCTGTCTACCACACATTCCAATACCCATTCACCCAAGTCATGGGTATGAGTAGCAGACTTTACTGCAGGGCAGGGAAGATTTCGGGAAGGAGGGGTACCTCTTTGCACCAGACAGCTACTTCAAGCAGACTCTCAGACAGCAATCTTTTGGCCATTCCACCACCAGGTGATTTCCTGGCCATTTCACCCTGTGTAGCATCCGAGCCTCTTTTTACTTCTCTTCCCTATCCTCCAACTCCTTCTCCCTTGGCCTCTCTACTTGCCTCTTCATCTCATCCCCCACAATTTTGCACAGAGAATTCCTAATTCTTCTCAGTCTGTTATGCAGATTAATTAAGCTTACTGCTATTCCTGTGTCTAAACTCAGCTCCCAGGAAAGAGCTCTGCTGCAAAGACCTTTCACGTAACAAGTACCGTCCTCCTTAGAAAGTGATTATGGCTGTAAATCACAATGCTTTCCTTCATTGTCGAATGGCCACATGTAGACTTGCCCACGAACATGGGGCCACTACCGAGTGGGTGCCACGTTTCTGCATTTGCTCTTTTTCAGACAAACATACCTCAGGAAAATGTTTCATGGATATAGCTGGCTGGAGCAAGAGGATGGAAATTTAAGTTCATGCTTTCACTTCTCATAATCTTAAAGAAGAGACTGATGCTCACATGAGTGATGGGTCTAGATACAAATGTGGAATTTGAAAAGATCAGTAAAAAGTTCTATATTGCATCACTTCACAGTGGTCAAGTACTCACCCTCACCAGAAAATTTGGAACTTTGAAGTTGGGAACCATATTTTGTTCATGTCTCCAACGCCCTAGCGTGGTATCTGTACTAAACAGATCCTTAATTCATTTTGATTGATAAAATTAATAAATATAGTGTAGGCCAGGCATGATGGCTCACACCTATAATCCCAGCACTTTGGGACCCTGAGGGGGGAGAATCACTTGAGACCAGGAGTTCAAGAGTTCAAGACCAGCCTGGGCAACAAAGTAAGATCCCGTTTCCACAAAAAATCAAAAGATTAGCAGGTTGCGCTATTGCACACCTGTGGTCCCAGCTATGTGGGAGGCTGAGGCAGGAGGATCACTTGAGCCCAGGAGGTTGAGACTGCAGTGAGTCACTATGACACCACTGCATTCCAGCCTGAGTGACAAAGGGAGACTTCATCTAAAAAAAAATACAGTGTAAAAATCAATTATTTATAAATACAGATACATATACAATTTCCCCTTCACAAGTGTAGGCTTCTTTTTCTAACTCAGAAGAGAGACTGCTTTCTTCTTGCATTCTAGCATATTCCAAGGTGGACTGTGTTTCTTGCTGTCAGGTAAGGCTTTGTATTAAGGGGGTCAGTAATATAATAGACAATGCCCTCCATGGGGGATATTGGACTGGAACATTGGTGTAGTGGAGGAAGTGTTTTAAAGCCACAAATTAGTATTAACATCTGCACAAAACAAGCTTTCAAATTGTGAGCCAACAGGATTTACAGCAGACTATTCATTCTGTTTCTGAGTTAGAGAGATGCTTATTCCCAATAGTGAATCACACATAGACATGAGCTACAAAAAGCAGCAATCTGCAACCCTCAGAGAAACACAGAGGAGAAAACTGAAAGTTAATTCTCGCTTTTGTAATTAACTGTAACATTTTGCATTTTATTTCATATGGTTGCCAAATAGAATCTTCTTCCCACATACAGTTTTTAAACAAAATTTGAAGCTTTTCCTTCTATAGTGGGTCCCAGCAGGAGAGCCTTTCGGTGGGAATGTGAGTTCTATGCCTCTCACAGTAAGATATGTAGTGATTCTGAGGGCAGGAAAGCAGTAACTGTGTGAATGACAAAAGCTTTCATTTCTGAGCTAGCTTAGCTAACTCTTCATTATTTGTGCTGATAGAGAAAGGTGAAACACGGGTAAATTTCCCAACTTTATAAATTAGTCTCATACTGCTATAGACTGAGTATTTATGTTGCCCAGATTTACATGCTGCACCCTAATCCCCAGTGCACTGGCATTAGGAGATGGCACCTTTGGGAAGTGATGTTGGGCACATGATCTGCCTCTGCCAATCCTGTTGTCCCAGGGCCTTAGGTTCCTGCAGCTCACCTCTGCGTAGCCCCTTGAGAATTCTAACAGCAGGAAGACTTTCTGTCTCATCCACTCCCAGTCCTATCAGTGTCAGTGCAAGAACTCCAGCAGAGGGGTCTGGTAGTTTTAGTTCTGGTCTTAACCTCTGATTTTCATGCCATACACTCTAAGTCAGAATCTGAAATTTTCCTCCAGCCCCGGACTTCATCGGTGACTTCACCATGCACCTCCTTTTCATAACACCTCAGCTCCAAGATGAAGCTGAGTCTCTGAACAGGAACATTCCAGCAGCAAGATATATCTGAATTTATAAACCAGTCTGTGCACTGAAACATCCTGCTGCTTCTCTGGTAGAACCATGATGAATTCCTGTGACAACTGAGTATGCATGGGAGGTTCATCTGTGTTGTCATGCAAAGCTGTTCATTTTCATTCTTGTTTAGTGTTCCATGTTGTGAACATACTACAATTTATTCATTCTTCAGGTGATAGTACATTTGAATTGTTTCAATCTGGAGCTCTTAAAAATAACGCTGCTCTGAGAATTTTTGCACCTGCCATTTGGCTTACCATGTCAAATACCTGTGGCGTGTCCTGGAGTGGAGTAGCTGGCTCATAAGGCATATATTAAGCTTTCGTCGATGCATACGTCAGAGAGTTTTCTAAAGTGATTTTTTTTTCACTGATTTAAAAACTATTAGGAGCAATGTATGAGAGCTTCTGTGCCCTCAACCAACATTCGGAATTGGCAGGCTTAAATTTTTGCTGATCTGATGAGTGAGGTTTTTCATTGGGGTTTTAATTTTTACTTCCTTGATGAATTAAGCTTTTTTAAGTGCTCATTGACCATTGGGACTTCTCTTATGTGCAGTGACCATTTGAGGTATTTTTTGCCCATTTTTAAATTAATTTGATTGAATTCTTCATGTTATTTTACATACCAGTCCTTCGTGTTGCAAATACTTTCTCCCATTTTGTGGCTTCCTTTTTCGTTCTTTAAGGTGACTTCTAATGAATACAATCTTTTAATTTTAATGTAGTCTAGTTCAGTGCTTCTCAAACTATCTTCAATAAACACTTGTTTTTTTATTTTTTTGTTTTAAAAATTTCAGTCACTGATATGTATGTAAAATACAATAAAAATTAAAATAAAAATTAAATTTAAAATTTCTTTCCTCCTTTAAACATGAATATATCTTAAATGTATTTTAACATATTAAAAATAAATATATTTTAACAATATATTAAATAGATTTTAATATATTAAGATAAGTAGATTTTAATATATTAAAAATAAAAAAATTAAAATAAAATATAATTTAAAATATATTTTAATGTATTAAAATATTACAGTTAAGAAAGCCATAAAATATTATAATAAATAATAAAGAGACTAAAATTTTACATATGAGAGGAATGAGTATGTATTTAAAAGAAGAAGAAAGAGAAATAAGGGATATAAATGTTGCAAAACCAGGTGAGTGGTTTCAAGCTCCCTCTAATTCCCTTTGTAATTTCTTTTGTCCATATTCTAACCTACAACCTAGGGGCACAGCGGACTATCGTCAGCCATGGCCAAGCCAGTCTACTGTGGCTCTCCAGCCTCCTGTGCTGCCCTGGCCCTTCTGCTGAGCTTTCCACATCCACAGTGGCTCCGCCACCGGTGGGCCTGGACCTTGCCATGCAGCATCACTCAAGCCTCCTCGCCACAGCACTCCTTTATTTGGGTTGAAAGTATTGTCCAACCTTGAATCCCATGAGAGTTCTCAGCAGATTTTGGTTGTGTGACGATTTCAGCCTTAAGCAGGATAGTGTGATTAGTGATTGTAAACATACATCCTCCTGGGAGAAAGGAAGAGGTGGAGCAAGGATGTTTTACGGCCTCAGAGAAGCCCACCTTTATACCTTCCACCTCTTTCTTGATGGGCTTCTGGTGAGAGAGTGTGTTTCTTAGACAGTTGTAAAGATAAAAGGAAAGCATAGAGGCAATTATTGTCAAAATTAAGCCTGTTCTCTCTATTGCCTCCACTCCCTAAATACGATTTAAGCACTGGCCTGGAGAACTGAAATGCACGCAGTCATTTCCCATAACCAGGACAAATCACTACTAGATGAACAACATTATTTGAATTGTAAAGTAAAGTTCCAGAGTGAACATGAGAAGCTATTTCTTCATGGCCCAGGCAAAGATACGAAGGCCCAGAAGGTTTAAATCATGTCATTCCATCAACAGTAACTTTTAATAACTTTTTATTGTGAAATAAAACAAAAACACAGAAGACTACACAAAATAACTATATAGGTTAGTGAAGTATTATCAGCCAAACACCCTTGTAATCACCACCCAGATGTAGGGAAAAGAACTTTGTCAACCACTCTAGAAATCCCTCCACGTGCTGTGACTTAAAAATAGTAAGAACTTCCTTCTTCTCCCATTGTAGTTATCATCATCACTAAAGGTCACATTATCTTTGTTTTTGACTAGTGGGAACCTTTGCAAGTTGGCTCCGAGTCTTTCTGACATGGTCCTACAGTCTTTGACAGCTTTCTTGCCATCTGCAATCATGAGATGTTTCAGGCTTATTTTGGACATTTCCTGCTCCATACCTGAAAATCCAGTTCTACAAAAACAAGAAGCCCTAGGTTTTTTTTTAAATAGGTAATAATATTTCAAGATCACAATCTGGGCATTAGGAGTGGGTGTTCATGGGTACCTCGGTAGTTCCTTGTGCCTGAAACTTTTCAGTGTTTAGATACACACACACACATTTGTTTCTTAAAAATAAAATACTTTAGTATTCATACTGATATTTTACATTCAAATATCAAGACTACAGATTTCAAACCTCCTTTCTTCCCTGGTAAGATTTCTGGTTCTCAAGGATGATAGAATTAGAAAATGCCATGCTTACTCATTTGCTTTATCCCACATTACATACACAGCAGCCTCAGAATGACAGTACTAACGCTATCACTACTCGTTATGACTACGGAAAGCAGTTAAACTTTTTTTTTATCTGTTATCCCTATTCTTCTTTCTTTCTTTATATTATATAAAGTTGTTCTGTATCTACACTATCAGAGAATACAGCCATGATATACAATGCTCTCTCCCTCTTAGCTCTCCTTTAGTCTTAATTCTACACCTTCAGTGCTCACCACAAGTCATGTGTTGATACTTCTCAAATCATTTAGGCTGTCTCCCACACATCGAGTTAATTCCTCAGTAAGAGCTCAGGGGAATAGTATTCTCTAGGATTTTTGTATGTTCATAACAGCTTGTGCCTTTTGTACTGAAATTTGTTTTGCTGAATATTAAATTCTTGGCTTACATGTCTTTCTTTTTTTACCTTAAATATGTTACTCAATTTTCTTATGGCATGAAGTGTTGATATTGAAAGGTCTGAAAATAATCAAATTTCCTTTACTTTATAAGGTACTTCCTCTTTTTTGCTTGGATGTCCAAAGAATTTTTTTCTTTTACTTTAAAATCCAGTAATTTTACTGGAGCATGCCATGCTAGTCATCTTGGATTGATATTCTCAGGTAAATGGTGTACTTTTTCATTATATACTTTTAAACCATTTCTTATTTCAAGATTTTTTTTCTTGAATTATAGTTTTTGTTAATTGTTCTCTTCTCTTGCATTGGTTCTCTTCTTCAGTGGCTCCCATTATATGTACAGATCTGTTTCTGCCTCTCATCAGTAGTATTTGTACTTCCCTTTATAGCTTTTGATTTTTAACATTTTTCTCTTTCTCACCTTCTGCTTCTTTTAAGACATTATTTATTGTGTTTATTTGTTGATGTCCTTCCTATAAACTTCATATCCAAAATATTTTTTTCTTGCATTCCTTGTATTGAGTTCTTGAGTTCTGTCATCTTGTTTCTGTGTTTTGCTAATTCTGATTTATCCTGTTCTCTCATGTCTTATATTATTTTCTTAATGTATTTTAGCTTGTTTTGAAATAACAGTTTTGATTTATTTTAAAGGCACTATCTTTCTTGTCTGCTTTATTTACTGCAGGTGTAATTCTGTTACTGTCTTTGTATTTATAATAACTTTGTATGGTGTTTGATCTTGATTCTTTTCTATTGCTCATTTTTATTTGAAATAAGTTAAAGAGAGCTTTTCTAACGTCACAGAGATGCTTCTTCTGTTTGTGTGTTCATTTTTTCTTATAGAGTTTAGAAAACATGATGGATTGCTTCTTGAGTTTTCTTAGCTCTGTTTCCTGCCACTGCTTTTATTTGTAGCTAACTCTATCTGTGTTGTTCCTGTCTTGCTCCACTTTGATTCCACTCCCCACAATTTCTCCTCAGTATGAGTCCCTGTCCATTTACTCTGAGTAATCTGAGAAACCACTGAAGAGTTTTAAGCAAAGAAGTGATACAATCTAACTTAAGCCTTAAAAGGATCATTCTGGCCTCTCTGTTGAGCAAAGAATGCAGGGAGAAGACAGAAGGAAACAGGGAGATGGGTTAGGAAACAATTGTAGTATTGGTACTGATAGATCGTATACATGAGAGAACTGATGCAGATGGTTAAATCACCTTCTCTAGCCACCCAACTGGTAAGTGATGGAGACAGCATTCAAATCTAGGCATTCGACTTCAGAATCTGGAGTAAATATCCGCCATTTGAGGATGTTCAACACATTTTATTTATTTATTTATTTTCAGAGACAAGGTCTTATTCTGTGGCACAGGTTGGAGTGAGTGACACCACCATAGCTCACTGCAGCCTCCAACTCCTGGGCACAAGTGATTCTCCTGCTTCATGCTCCCTGGTAGTTAGGACTACAGACACATGCCACCACATCCAGCTAATTTTTGTTTGTTTTTTGTAGAGACGGGGTCTCACTGTGTTGCCCAGGCTGGTCTTGAACTCTTGGCTTCAAGCGATCCACCTCAGCCTCCCAAAGTGCTGGGATTACAGGCTGAACACATTTTATACAGTCTCTCCACATTTCAAAATTTTACCACACTGGGAGTCCAGGAGCGACATTTCCCAGACTCCCTTGCAGCTAGAATGTGGAGATATGTAATGGCTTTCACCAATCAGATGCACCCAGGTTTCAGTAATAACACAGGAAGAAAAATGTTTTATTATATACATATTTTTAATTAATATATAATTCACATACTATAAAATTCACCCATTTAAAGTGTACCATGCAGTGGTTTTCAGTACACTTACAAAGTTGTGCAGCCATCACCATTATCTAATTCCAAAATACTTTATTACCCCAAAAAGAAATCCTATACCCCTACACTCTATACCTCATTCTCTCCTTCCTCCAGCCCCTGACCACACTAAGCTATTTTTTGTCTTCATGAATTTGCCTATTCTGGACATTTCACATCAATGAAATCATTCTATATGTGACCTTTTAGATCTGGCTTCTTTCACTTAGTATAACGTTTTTAAGGTTCACTGATGTTACCGTGTGAATCAGTACTTCATTATTTCCTATGGCTGATAATATTCCATTTTATCATAGGACAATTTTTATATGTCAATGTGACTAGATTAGAGGGTGGCCAGATATTTCTGGGTATGTCTGTGGGGATATTTCCAGATGAGTTTAGCATTTGGGTCAGTGGACTCAGTAAGGAGATGGCCCTCCCCAATGTGAGTGGTCATCATCTAATCCCTTGAGGCCTGAATAGAACAAAAAGGTGGAGGAAGGAGGAATTTCCTCCTTTTTTCTGCCTTATTGCTTGAGCTGGGACATCTCATCTCAACTTCTCCTGCCCTTGGACTAAATATATATGATTGGCTCCCCTAGTTTTCGGGCCTTTGGACTTGGACTGAATTCTATGCCCAGCTTTCCTGGGCTCCAGCTTGCAGATGGCAGATCATGGGATCTCGCAACCTCCTTAATTGCATGAGTCAATTATTCTTCATAATAAGTCTGCATATGCATATACATTTTATGTCTATTGGTTCTGTTGTTCTGGAAAACCCTGATTAATACATATGAGTAGAACACATTTTGCTTGTCCATTCATCAGTTGACAGACATTTGGATTGTTTCCACCTTTTGGCTATTATGCATAACACTACTATAAACACTCATGTATAAGTTTTTGTGTGAACATGTGCTTTTTATTCTCGTGGGTAAGTTAAATTTTAATTTCAGATAAACAATGAATAATATTTTATTCATAATATTAATAACAAGATGTACTTATTAGTATAAGTATATCTAAACTGCTGCATAGGACAATTATATTTTAAACTATTTGTTGCTTACCTAAAATTCAATTTTAACTGGAAATTCTTTATTTTATATGGCAACACTACCCAGGTGAGACTTGGATGTAAAAGGGAGAAATATGAGGCATTCTATCAAATATTTAAGGAAGAAATAATATTCACTTCACACAATCTTGCCCAGAAAATGCAAGAGGAAGGAACATTTCCCAACTCATTGTATAAAGTCAGCATCATCCAGGCAAAGACATTCCAAAGACACTTATGGACCAATATCCCTGATAAGGCCAGGTGTGGTGGCTCACACCTGTAATCCCAGCACTTTGGGAGACTGAGGTGGGCTGATCACTTGAGTCCACCAGTTTGAGACTAGCCTGGCCAACATGGCAAAAGCCTATCTCTACTAAAAATACAAAAATTATCCAGGTGTAGTGGTACATGCCTGTGCTCCCAGCTCCTTGGGAGGCTGAGGTGAGAGAATCTCTTGAACCCAGGAGGTGGAGGTTGCAGCGAGCTGAGATTGTGCCACTGTACTCCAGCCTGGGCAACAGAGTGAGACTCTGTAAAAAAAAAAAAAAAAAAAAAAAAAATCCCTGATAAGTATAGATGAAAAAAATCCTTAACAAAAAATATTGAATCTAGAAATGTATTAATGGGATCACAGATGATAACAACAGCCTAGATTCTTCAGGCTAAGCCCTGCTGCCAAAACCAGGGCAGCCCTAGAAGCATCCTCTGAAAGTCAAGAGTCTCCAAGATGTACAATTTTTAAAAAACCACAATTCTAAAGTCAAATTTTGCCCCTAGATTAAACTTTAGAGAGTAATATACATTTTGCTCCCTGGAAGAATATTTTTCTGCAGAATTGACCGACTTTAAGATACCCTATCATAAGCAGTGGTGTGAAAATCATAAATGTGCATATTTCAGTAGGAATATTATGACGTATATTATCCATAACATTGCATATCTTTAGGAAACTCAAAATCAAGTAAAACTGTTCTTCTATAGAATACTTCTTTTCCCTTTTACTTAATCTTATGGAAAATTCTGAATCCTGTAACTGGGTTTCTCACTTTCCTTTGACCACTAGAAATATTGGAACCAAAGCCAAAACAAAAAACAAGCAGAAATACTGGAGCCAAAATTGTGGTCACCTCTAGCAAATGTATAAAAATACATGGGTTTCATTTTGTTTGCTAATCTTACCTCTGATTTTCTTTTCCCCCTACCCTTAAGAGTGTCCTATTTTTTTGTAGGGAACCCCTGTGAAATACTATACAAAAAGACTATCCCCAAGACACATAGTTATCAGATTCTCCAAGGTTGAAATGAAAGAAAAATGTTAAAGGCAGCTAGAGAGGAGGAGTAAGTTACCTACAAAGGGAACCCCATTAGGCTAACAGCAGATATTTCAGCAGAAACCTAACAATCTAGAAGAGGTTGGGGAAAAATATTCAGCATTCTTAAAAAAAATAATTTCCAGCTGGGTGCGGTGGCTCATGCCTGTAATCCCAGCACTTTGGGAGGCTGAGGCGGGAGGATCCTGAGGTCAGGAGATCAAGACAATCCTGGCTAACATGGTAAAACCCCCGTCTCTACTAAAAATACAAAAAAATTAGCCAGGTATGGTGGTGGGCACCTGTAGTCCCACCTACTTGGGAGGCTGAGGCAGGAGAATGGTGTGAACCCAGCAGGCGGAGCTTGCAGTGAGCTGAGATCATGCCACTGCACTCCAGCCTGGACGACAGAGTAAGACTCTGTCTCAAAAAAGAAAAAAAAAAAGAATTTCCAGCAAAGATTTCATATCCAGCTAAACTAAGTTTCATAAATAAAAGAGAAATAAGATCCTTTTCAGACAAGCAAATGCTAGAAGATTGTGTTACCACTAGACCTGCCTTACAGGAGATCCTGAAGGGAATGCTAAATACCAGCCACTACAAAAACACATGTAAGTACATAGACCAGTGGACTATAAAGCAACACACAAACATGTCTTCATAATAACCAGCTAACAACATACGACAAGAACAAATCCACACATATCAATACCAACTTCACATGTAAATGGGCTAAATATCCCCAAATAAAAGGAACAGAGAAGCGGGTTGGATAAAGAAGCAAGACCCAATGTTAGGCTGTCTTTAAGAGACCCATCTCACTTGCAGTGAGATAGGCTTGAAGTAAAGGGATGGAGAAAGACTTACCAAGCAAATGAAAAACAGAAAAAAGTAGGGGTTGTTATTCTAATTTTAGACAGAACATACTTTAAACCAACAAAGATAAAAAAAGACAAAGAAGAGCACTACATAATTGTAAAGGACTCAATTCAACAAGAAGAACTAACTATCCTAAATATATATGCACCCAACACAGGAGCACCCAGATTCATAAAGCAAGCAATTTGCTTTGTAGGTCTTAGAGACCTACAAAGAGACTTAGATAACCACACAACAATAGTGGGAGACTCTAATACCCCACTGACAGATAACCAAGACAGAAAACTAACAAAGATATTCAGGATCTGAACTTGACACATGACCAAATGGACCTAATACATATCTACAGAACACTCCACCTAAAGACAACAGAATATACGTTCTTCTTATCTGTACATGGCACATGCTCTAAAATTGACCACACAATCGGACATAAAACAATCCTCAGTAAATTAAAACAAAACAAAACAAAACAAAATCACACCAACCACAATCTCAGACCACCATTCAATACAAATGGAAATCAATACTAAGAAAATCACTCAAAACCATATTCCATGGAAATTAAACAACCTGCTCCTGAATGGCTTTTGGGTAAATAATGAAATTAAGGTAGGAATCAAGAAATTCTTAGAAACTAATGAGTACAAAGATACAACATACCAAAATCTCTGGGACACAGCTAAGGCAGTGTTAAGAGCAAAGTCTGTAGCACAAATACCCACATCAAAAAGTTAGAAAGATCTCAGATTAACAGCCTAACATCACTAGATGAACTAGAGAGGACTAGAGGAACTAGAGAAACAAGAACAAACCAACCCAAAGCTAGAAGAAGAAAAGAAATAACCAAAATCAAAGCTGAACTAAAGGAAACTGAGATGTGAAAAACATTCAAAACATCAACAAATCTGGGAGGTTTTTTTTTAATTTAATAAAATATATAGACTACCAGCTAGACTAATAAAGAAAAAAAGGAGAGAAGATCCAAATAAAAACAATCAGAAATGACAAAGAGGATGTTACTACTGACCCAACAGAAATACAAAAAACCTTCAGAGACTACTATGAACACTTCTGTGCACACAAGCTAGAAAACCTAGAAGAAATGAATAAATTCCTGGACACATAAAACCTCCCAAGACTGAACCAGGAAGAAATTGAATCCCTGAACAGATCAGTAATGGGTTCCAAAATTGAATCAGTAATACAAAGCCTGCCAACCAAAGAAAGCACAGGACCAGACAGATTCACAGTCAAACACTAACAGATGTATAAAGAAGAGCTGGTACCAATCCTACCGAAACTGTTTTAAAAAATTGAAAAATAAAGACTCCTCTCTAACTAATTTTATGAGGCCAGCATCATCCTGATACCAAAACCTGGCAGAGACACAATAAAACAAAATACTAGAAAACCAAATCCAGGCAGGGAGTGAGTGGCTTATGCCTGTAATCCTAGTACTTTGGGAGGCTGAGGCAGGTGGACCACCTGATGTCAGGAGCTTAAGACCAGCCTGGCCAACACGGCAAACCCTGTCTCTACTAAAAATACAAAAAATAGCTGGGTGTGGTGGCAGGTGTCTATAATCCCAGCTACTCGGGAGGCTGAGGCAGAATTGCTTGGACCCAGGCGACAGAGGTTCCAAACACTGACTCCAGCAGCACACTAAAAAGCTAATCCACTACAATCAAGTAGGCTTTATCCCTGCAATGCAAGGTTGGTTCGACATATACAAATCAATAAATGTGAAGCATCACATAAACAGAACCAAAAACAAAAATTACATGATTATCTCAATACATGCAGAAAAGACTTTTGAGAAAATTCATCATCCCTTCATGTTAAAAACGCTCAACAAGCTAGGCATTGAAGGAACATACTTCAAAATGATAACCATATGTGACAAACCCATAGTCAACATCATATTGAATGGGCAAAAACTAGAAGCATTCCCCTTGAAAGCCAGAACAAGACAAGGATGCCCTCTCTCACCAGTCCTATTCAGTATAGTACTGGAAGTCCTGGCCAGAGAATTCAGGCAAGAGAAAGAAATAAAAGCCATTTGAATAGGAAGAGAGTAAATCAAACTATTCCTGTTTGCAGATGATACAATTCTATACCTAGAAAACCCCATAGTCTCTGTCCCAAAGTTCCTTGATCTCATAAACAACTTCAGCAAAATTTCAGGATATAAAATCAATGTACAAAAATCAGTAGCACTCCTATACACCAACATCCAAGCTGAGAACCAAATAAAGAAAGCAATCTCATTCACAATAGCCACAAAAAGAATAAAATACTTAGGAATACAACTAACCAGGTAGGTAAAAGACCTCTACAGTGAGAATTACAAAATACTGCTCAAAGAAACAAGAGATACAAAACAAATGAAAAACCATTCCATGCTCCTGAATAATATTGTTAAAATGGCAATACTGCCCAAAGCAACTTATAGATTCAATGCTATTCCTATCAAATTACCAATGACATTCTTCACAGAATTAGAAAAAAACTATTTTAAACTCTGTATGGAACCAAAAAAAGAGTCCGAATAGATGGGGCAATGCTAAGCAAAAAGAACAGAGCTGGAGGCATCATATTACCCTACCTAAAACTATACTACAAGGCTAGTAACCAAAACAGGTTGGTACTGGTACAAAAACAGATGCATAGGCCAGTTGAACATGAGAGCACAGAAATAATGCTGCACACCCCCAACCATCTAATCTTCAGCAAAGCTGATAAAAACAAACAATAAGGAAAGGACTTCCTATTCAATAAACGGTTCTGGGATAACTGGCTGGCCATATGCAGAAGATTGAAACTGGACCCATTCCTTACACCATATACAAAAATTAACTCAAGATGGATTAAAGACTTAAACATGAAACCCCGAACTGTAAAGACCCTGGAAAGCAGCCCAGGCAATATCATTCTGGTCATAGAAACAGGCAAAGATTTCACGATGAAGACACCAAAAGCAACTGCAACAAAAGCAAAAATTGACAAATAGGATCCAATTAAAAGTAAGAGTTTCTGGACAGTAAAAGAAACTATCGGCCGGGCGCAGTGGCTCAAGCCTGTAATCCCAGCACTTTGGGAGGCCGAGACGGGCGGATCACGAGGTCAGGAGATCGAGACCATCCTGGCTAATACGGTGAAACCCCGTCTCTACTAAAAAATACAAAAAATTAGCTGGGCAAGGTGGCGGGCGCCTGTAGTCCCAGCTACTCAGGAGGCTGAGGCAGGAGAATGGCGTGAACCCGGGAGGCTGAGCTTGCAGTGAGCTGAGATCCGGCCACAGCACTCCAGCCTGGGCGGCAGAGCAAGACTCCGTCTCAAAAAAAAAAGAAACTATCAGCAAAGTAAACAGACAACCTACAGAATAACAGATAATGTTTACAAACTATGTTGCAAACTTAAATTTACAAGAAAAACAAGACCCCATTAAAAGTGGGCAAAGGACACAGACACTTTTCAAAAGAAAACATACATTCAGCCAGCAAGCATATGAAAAAAATGCTCACCATCACTAACCATTAGAGAAATGCAAATCAAAACCACAATGAGATGCCATCTCACACCAATCACAACTGGCTACTATTAAAAAGTCAAAATATAATGGATGCTGGCAAGGTTGTGGAGAAAAGTGGATGCTTATACACTGCTGGTGGGAATGTAAATTTGTTCAGCCATTGTGGAAAACAGTTTGGTGATTTCTGTCAGAACAGAACTTAAAACAGAGTTACTATTTGATCCAGCAATCCCATTATTGAATATATACATAAAAGAATATAAATAATTCTACCATAAAGACATATATAAACCTGTGTTCATTGTAGCACTATTCACAATAGCAAAGACATGGAATCAGCCTAAATGCCCATCAACAGTAGACTGAATAAAGAAAATGTGGTCCAAATACGTGGAACCACTTCATCATGGAATACTTCATCGCCACAAAAAAGAATGAGATCATGTTCTTTGTAGCAACATGGATGAAGCTGGAGGCTATTATCCTAAGCAAAGTAACATAGAAACAGAAAACCAAATACCACATGTGCTACTTATAAGTGGGAGCTAAACATCAAGTATATATGTACACAAAGAAGGGAATAATAGACACTGCGGCCGACTTTAGGATGGAGAGTGGAAGGAGGATGAGGATT
The DNA here is from genome assembly GCF_007565055.1 of Rhinopithecus roxellana. Taxonomy (NCBI): domain Eukaryota; kingdom Metazoa; phylum Chordata; class Mammalia; order Primates; family Cercopithecidae; genus Rhinopithecus; species Rhinopithecus roxellana. Next base: position 66,714,354 of record NC_044560.1, on the reverse strand, counting down.
GGAAAATTACCTATTATGTACCATGCTTATTACCTAGTTGACGAAATAGTCTACACACCAAACCCCTGCGATAGGCAATTTACCTGTATAATAAATCTGCATGTGTACCCCTGAACCAAAACAGAAGTTTAAATTTTTTTTCATATCATAAATATTTTTGTGAGATGTCCCAAATCCTTTGTAGAATAGGTGAGATTTGAAAGATGTTTGAATACATGATTATGCTTCTTTGGGTAAACTAGCCAGATCATATACTAATGACAAAATCTCCCAGGATACTTGAGAGCTCAGATGCAGAAAACTGTATGATAATTTAAGGTATTATTTTGATGGGGAAAATGGAGGTGTGGTACTGAATTTCTCAATGAGAATGTCAGGCCTCTAGCACAGAATTAAATCTTGGAGCACCCTGCTGTATTGCATAGTGAATATTCTTACTCTTAGTTTGTAACAATTTAAAACTCTGATCTTTCTGGAATTTAGGGAAATTTTGGCAAGGTTTGAGGTGAGTGGGGAATTTCAACAAATGCAGTTTTTACTGGCACTTTCAGGAATCTCTGTTAACTTTCCTTAAAGCGAGGAGTGACATAATTATTATTAAGAGGTAGCTATGAGTTTTAGATATTGTTTCATTCTTAAGGAGAGAAAATGAATAATTCCAGAGATTTGGCAAGGCTGCAAATGTACATTCCATTTGTCCCTGAGTCAGTCTGCCCTAAAAAATAAACAAAGATAGTTCATTTTATGTGTCAGCTCAGAAGGTGTTTTTGGAGAAGATTAACATTTAAATCAGTGAACTTTGAATAAGCAGAGCACCCTCCATATGTGGGTGGGCCTCATCCGGTCAGATGAGGGCCTGAGTAGAATAAAAAGACCAGCCACCCCAACCGAGAGGAAATTCTCAAGGTTCCTGGAACTGCAACATTGGCTCTTCTGGGTCTCCACCTTGCTGGCCCACAGTGTAGATTTTAGACTTGCCAGCTTCCATAATTGCATGAGCCAATTCTTTATAATAAATCTCCTATATAAATCCATGTTCTATTTATTCTGTTTCTCTGGAGAATCCTGACTAATCCAAACCCATAAACAAAAACAAAGCAGCATGATCCACTTTAGATATATTACACTATCAATTCTACTTTATGTCAACAAAACTGTGAGATACAGGAAATATGGATCTGTTTTTCATTTTGATAGAGAAGAAAAATAACAAATTTGCCCCAAATACTTGTAAGTCTCAAAGGAGGGAAAACTCAACATGCTTCAGAATCATCTCACAGAAATATAACTTGAAATACCACTGTGAGGATAACATGCAAGTTTTGTTGAAATAGCTTATTCCAACTGGGGCCAGTACAAAGGATCCATATAGCCACCAGGGACTCGGACTCAGTGCCCTACCACCCTCAGCATGTGGCTTTCAGGCTCACAGCCACACCCTGGTAAGTGACAGCAGTTCCACTTCTACCATAGTGTTATTAGGCAGTTTTCACATTGCTATAAAGAACTACCTGAGACTGGGCCATTTATAAAGAAAAGAAGTTTAATTGGCTCACAGTTATGCAGCTTGTACAGGAAACGTAACTCAGGAAACTTACAATCATGGCAGAAGGTGAAGGGGAAGCAGGCACGGCCTACATGGCTGGAGAAGGAGGAAGAGAGACAGAAGGGAAAGGTGAACGTGCTACACACTTTTACACAACCAGATCTCATGAGAACTCACTCACTATCACAAGAACAGCAAGGGGGAAGTCCACCCCCATGATCCAATCACCTGCCACCAGGCCCTGCCTCCAACATTGGGGATTACAATTCAATGTGAGATTTGGGCAGGGACACAAATCCAAACCATATCATATGGCCTCCAAAGGCCATATGGCCAAAGAAGGTGTAGGGCCATAAACCATATCATATGGCCAAAGAAGGTGTAGGGCGAAGGGCAAAACTTCCTAAACCTAAGCCCTTTAAAGAGCTTTCCAGAAGCCCTGATCATAATAAAGCTTGTAATAAATGATGATTACAAGCAGCACTGCTTGTAACCCTAGACTAAAGCTAAAACCCTGTACTATAGTCAGCGGTAGCTACAAGGGAAATGTAGTTGAGTACATTGTTACCTTGAACAAAATGGAGAATCTCTTAGTAATGAAGAATAGATACTACTAGGTAGGCTGCTAGTGGTGTCTGCCACTCATAAGCTGGAGAACGATGAGATAGTTTCTTGAACTTGATTTGTCTGGTGTCTTTGTGCCCTCTGAGGATAGGGGAAGGGAATTAGCAAAAAGAAAAGCTCCACTTTTGCCAATTCTCTGGTTACCTACCTTTGCACACATCAGTCCTGAGAGGACTCCTTTGGGGTGTGAAAGTTCACTGTAAACCAGAGGTGTCCAGTTTTTTGGCTTCCCTGTTCTACATTTGTAGAACACATAAAATAACACTAACAATAGCTGATTAGCTTTTTAAAAGTCACAAAAAATGTTTCATAATGTTTTAAGAAAGTTTATGAATTTGTGTTGGGCCACATTCAAAGTTGTCCGGGGCCTCCTGCGGCTCACGGGCAGTGAGTTGGACGAGCTTGCTCTAAACCATCCTTGCATGAGTTCTCCACCTCTTGCTTCAGGAGTGCCCAGCAGGAGATGGCTAGGAGTGAAATGCTGTGGGGTGAATGAGGTTCACCTCCTCGAATACAGGGTCAATCTTAGGGCCATGGGTATATTCTGGGTGACCCCTGAACTCTCCACATTTTTTTCCATCTTCATTTTAATAGTAATGTAAAAGGAAATTATTTTATGTACTGTATATAAATAAAACTTCTCTTTTCCCATAATAGCTATTTGATGCATACTTTAATCGATTTAGGGGTTAAATATTTCTCGCTCGGAATTTGCAGGCACGATCCTGGGGATTGTAGGGGATGCACCGTACTGAAGTTGAGCAGCCTGCTCCAGTGTCTTTGAGCAAGGACCTTTGGAAAGGGTCTGATCTGCATTGGTGTTGCCTTTTGGCAGCACATACTGTGAGCAGTGTCCTAGGAGGTGATGCCGAAAAGCCCAGCCCTGACGCTAAAGAGTAATCGATTTCTCAAAGTGCAGAGTCAACAGGTGCCTTAAGAGAACTGCTGACAGGAACAAGCCCTGGGACCAGGGATTTGGGAAGCTGCTACCATTAACAGAGCGCTGCTGGGAGCGTCGTCTGCTCCCAGTGTCCGCTGTTGCAAAAGGGAACAGCCAGAGGGCGCAACTCTGCCAGTCTGAGCTAAACACCCTAAGCACAGTAGGTGCAGCCAGGCTGGGTGGGAGGGAACCCACAGGGAGGTTAATGAGGGTGTGGATTCTGCTCTTAATTTATTCCTGAATTCCCAATACCTAGGCCACTGCCTTGCAACACGACAGCATCTTAATTTTTTTTTTTTAAGAAAGCAAAAAGAATGAACAAATGAATGAATTGGGACCAGACAAAATTGCTTACTATTTGAATTTTCACACCATCTACCAGCCCATACCCCAGGTTTTTGCATGCTTAACTTCTCTTCTTCCTGCTATAGTGAATTTGATTTCTGCCTTTTCTTTCTCCGCTCTCTCCACCCACTGAGGGAATTTCTGTTGTTGATGAACTTGTTCTTTGGACTTTTGTGGTGGAAAATAGGAAGAGAGGGATGGAATTGAGAGATTAGCTAGTGGGTGAGAAGGGGAGGGAATTGATTTATTGGTACTTCACTGGTACTTGTCTTAAGTGCAGTTCCCTCTGCTCTTCATGGACCTTCCCCGCCTCCCCATCAGAATCCTCTGGGAGCTCAATGTTGATTCCTTGGCCAAGCCTAGATCTCTTTGGGAGTTGCCCCACCTCTTGTCATATATTTGCATAGTAATAAATGATGAGTGCTGGAGTAAGCTTAAAAGCATAGAGATAATATTGTGCTACAGGATAGAGGCATTTTAAGGGTTAGTTTGAGGAGAGAGCCACTGGAGCCATGGTGGGGTGGGGGTAGTGAGAAGTGGCTTGAAGAGGTGTTAATGTCTGTTAGGGTTCATTTAAGGTTCTCAGAGAAATTCCAAAAACAGTGGAATTCCCCCTGGCTGTGCTTCTTGAACACGCGGCTGTTAGGATACTGAGCCATATTAACCTCTGGGTTTACAAGCCTTACACTTCTTACATTTCTTACTGTGTAAGAAATGAAGGAACAAAAGGAATAAATGGATGATAATGTATCTGGTCCTCTCTTACATTCTAGTGAGTCACCCTCGACGTAAGGAGAAAAGTGGAGACTGTTAGATTTATTTCCTGAGAGAGAGAATAATTTTCTACTAGGTCACTAAACCCAGAGGAAGCCTAGAGCCCAAGAAACTTTGGGAGAGATTCAAGCCAGTGGTTACAATCTTGAATTACAACCCAGCCCTTCTTTCCAACAAAGGGTATGCATGGGGAAAGAGATATATCAAACTTTTTAGCCAAACTTTTAAAGAAAACCTGAAACAATGGAATGGCTAAGGTGAAAACATACACAAGGACACTTAAAAATACATAGTTTTAAATCATACTTCCATGCCAGGAACTTATTAATATCTCCTTCAACCTCCCTTCTCCCTTGTATTAGCGTTCTCCAGAGAAACAGAACCAATGGGCTAAAAAGAGAGAGAAATTTATTTTAAGGAATTGCCTCACACAATCATGGGAGTTGGCCAGTCTGAAATCTGTAGGATGTAGGCCATACAGATTTCATCCTGTATGTCAGCAGGATGAAGACCCAGGGAAGAGTCGATGCTGCAAGCTTGAGTCCGAAGGCAATCTGGAAGCAGAATTCCTTCTTCCTCGGACTTCTGTCATTTCTCTTCAAAGCCTTCAAGTGATTGGATGAGGCTCACCACATTATGGAGTAAGCTGCTTTACTCAAAGTCTACTGGTTTAAATGTTAACCACATCTAAAAAAAAATACTTTCATAACAACATCTAGATTGGTATTTGACCACAAAATTGGCCACCACAAGTTGACAAAATTAACCATCACACCCCATCCCTCCCAAAGCTTAATATAGTAACAATCAAAACGATAAATAACCACTATTTCAATGACGAATTATCAACGCCACAAAAACAGAGAGCCATGTGGTTATTTAATGGTGGCAAAAGAAGAGGGCATAATTGAGTATGAATTGGGGGAAGTAGTTGTGATCAAATCCTGACTCTTGTTAGGAAAAGGGTATGACGTGAAGAAGAGGAGCATGTTCTTGGCTCTTAAAATGAAGAGTTGGGAAATGCTAGTATAGAAGGAGAGCTGAATATTACCTTTGAACAGTCAAGGGGTAGACTAAAGTCAGCATTATTTGGGTTTGTGATCACCTAGCATCCTTTCACCCACCGTTTTTAGAATTTCCATACTGATTTCCTCTTTCTCAAATTATTCTTCCTTGCAGCTAAGGTATAGGCATGTGACCCTGATTCAGCCCTATCTGCTATGAAAGGAAAATAAATCTTGGTACCCCAAAATCACTAAGCCAAAGGGAACAGTGAAGCTGGAGCTACTTAGGGCAAACCTGCCTTCCATTCTATCCCTAATAAAGATAGCTACTAAGATAAAAAAGCTACAGACCTCCCTCAGAATTCATCCACAAGGAACTTCCTTGTTGACAAAAGACAGACAGAACTCAAAGTCATCCCTTCTGCTCACTGAGATAAATACATATCTGATTGCTTCCTTTGGAGAGGCTAATCAGAAACTCAGAAGAATACAACCATTTGTCTCTTATCTACCTATGACCTGGAAGCCCCCTCCCCACTTCAAGTTTTCCCACCTTTCTGGTCTGAACCAATGTACATCTTACATATGTTGATTGATGTCTCATGTCTCCCCAAAATGTATAAAACCAAGCCGTGCCCTGACCTTGGGCGCATGTTGTCAGGATCTCCTGGGGCTGTGCCATGGGTGCATTCTGAACCTTAGTAAATAAACTTCCTAACATTGACTGAGACCTATCTCAGATATTTGGGGTTCACATTGTGCACACCTCTTATTTAGAAGTGAATAAAATGAAATCTAGGTACAGTGAAGAAAGGATCTATTGGTGAAGGTAGGGTTGGAAACATCCCATGTTTAAAGAGCAGTCATGGCAGAGCTCTTGGCATCCAGTCCTATCCCTGTTAGTATGAGCTATGGGGTCTTCTCCAGAGTAGCCCCTATCATGTGGTTTGAGCTTTGCTTCTGACTCTACAAGGATAGCCTCCACTACTGACCCTCTGCGCTACCTACTATCCTTCAATATCCTTTGTCAAATAACGTGCATTGGATTTGAGGCTATAATTAGCTCACCTTTTATTATTAATCCTTTGTACAGTGTTACCTAAGAATTACTGAGTTTGATCTGTAGACGAGGCCCTGGGACTTTGAGGCAGAGGGCCTGATTTGAGGGAGACAAGAAGACTCTGAGTCAGCAAACCTCTCTTCTATCAGAAAGTCTGGTTTCTATTGGTGCAGACTGAATCATGGTTCCTGATGACTTACAAATACCACAGTGAGGTATTTTGTGGCTCGTAGTTGAAGAAACTGTTTCTTTCTTCATTTTTGCCACTTCTCATGTAGATTTGCACAGACATAGCTTTTATCACAAAAATGTGGTTTAAATAGAAGTGTAGTATGTAAAATAGGGTTCATCCTTATACTGTAACTGCTGGTTAAGTATTTGAGAAAGGGTATTTCTTCTTATTTCTCTTTTATATATACCTTTTTTAAAGTCACTAATCTCCAGATGGGAGCTCATCTGAATACCCACTTTATTTAGATTTCATATGGAAATAGCTTTGACCCCTTAACTATTCTGTAAATAATAAAATTATGCCATAGGAAAAGAACAGAAACAACCCAGCAACTTCTGTAAGTGAACCTTTCTTTTTAGCCAATGATCTGATTCAGCTGGCAGTGGGTCCTGTAATTATTACTAATTAATAAAAATTTAACAAAGAGAGTTTCAGCTTTTGATTTTAGAAGAAAAAATACAGGATATGTGAGGGAAAAAAATGTAACATTGAATAGTTACTTTCAGTGAACTAGAAATTGTGGATATGCATGACACTGTGAACTAAGGTGAACACCTGGCCTTTTGGTCCCGAACTGTTAGATTACAATTATTGCTTTTTTTTTAAGTCTTTAACTTGGGTTAAGAACTGCAAGTTCAAAGAGATGTTTGTTTTGAGGAGGGAGTTTCCAATGGGTGTAAAGTGTAATCCATTCTGAGCATATGCTAGTTTAGAAAGTGCCTTGGTGGTGGTAATGTTTTCAGCTGTGGCAGCAGAATTTCCTTATCTTTGTTGCTCACTAGATTTGCGTTAGAATGATACTTTTAAAATTCGTTAGACCAGTAATAATGCAGTGGCATTTAACCTGATACTCAGATGGCACAAAGCACTCTCACCACCGTGCTTCATTTGCACAGTTACACATTAATAAAAGGCCTTTTCATTCCACTCTCTGCCTGTTCAGCTGAAAGCCACTATTAATGCTTTTTTTTCTTAATCACATGTTTTCTGATGACACATTTCTTAGCCCATAATAACTAATGTTTCTGGCCAGAGTATTTAATAGTTTAATGGTTTTTCAAATTCGTTTCCATAGACTGGTCAAGTTGGATTGGGAAACAAGCCCAAAATATATTTAAGAAGAACCAAACTGCTGCATGCTCAGTTGTGACTATGAGTTCTCAGCACAATCCTAACACATACTCACTAAATATTTACTGAATGCATGAATGGAAAAATGAATGCAACTGCTAGCATGGCATGAGATCCAAATATGCAGCGGGATGGGACAATCCAGAACTAAATGCATTAAAATTTACTTTCACCAGCTTCTATTTTGTGTTTTAAAAAGGCACGAATGGAGGGATGGGGGACTTTCCTGAAAACTTGAACACTTAAACTAAAACTCAAAGTGCAGCAACTGGTGAATGTTATCTGGCCACGTTTTTCTTGATCTGAGCTTGCTACCTTTTATTAGTTCTACTGGAATCGAATTTGTGTGTTTTTGGAAAAATTTGAAGTAGAAATCTTTGTAGCTGTAAACCTACAATGGAGATTTTATCTGTTCTTTCAGGGGCTGAGTGAGGGGAGACATTCAATATGCTCTTCATTCCGGACGTTCTGAAACATAGCCAGGCTGTCTAAACTAATTATGGGAGTTTCAATAAGGTTAAGTAACTCAGCTGTGTACTTTTTTCCACTCATGCATTGTTGGAATGGAAGGAGGAATAACTGAAATATTTTAAGGACATACTCCCCCATCATTTCCTTTCCCCTTGTAGTCAGCTACTCTTTTTCTAATCATTGCCTTGAGGAAGGGATATGATAAGACAAAGTAGAGAAAAAAGCACCTTTTTCCTGGTGTTTGGGTTTTTAAAGGGCTGAGAAAAATAGGTGAGGGAAAACAGCTGAATAAGAACAAGGGCTTCCCAGGTTGGAAGAGAAGGTAGTGTTGAGGGGAAATGGAAGGCTCGTGAGAAATCATTGTTGGTGGGTCGGAAAGAAAGGAGGCCCTGCTCCAGTTTTCTGGGCTCAGCCTGGACTGGAAGCAGGGGAGGGAAATGAACGTGCAAAATCTAGCCTATGTTTATGAGGTTCAAAAGAAGAAGAAATCAGTGTCTTGTCTCCCAGATGGAGCCTCAGAGAGTGGGGAAAACGCAGAGAAAAAATGACCTTGGAGTATCTCATGGAAGCATCACTGTGACAGGAGCAGAAGACTCCCCAGGGCCAGAGATTGGCCTAGAAGTAGATTAGAGACCCATCCAACCCAAAGAGGGGAAAGGGAGAACACGCAGGTGAGTGGGTCATATGGGACAACGGATGTCTCACCAGATGGCAAATGCGAACAGAAGACTTTGAGGATCAGATAGACTTCCCCGCATACCTCCAAGTCCAAGTGGAGCTTTAGAAGCCTCTTGCAATTTAGATACAATTACAGGTAAAAGTTCAGGAAAATCCTGGAATTTGACTGAGGTTTTTTTCTATCACCCTAGGAGAAAGTGGGATTGAAAAAGGGATTATGTCCAACTGTAGAAAAATAAAGCTCCGTTTCTTATATATGTGTGTTTGTAGAACAAGATTTAGACGCATTACATTGAAGAAAATAATAACAATGGTTAACCTTCCTGAGCACTCAGCATGTAGTGTACCCAGCATCTTAAGTGCTCGATGTGTATTAACTCATTTAGAAAAGGGCTTCTCTGTTCATAAACTTTGATTTGACCTTCGTAGTATCCTTATACAAAAATACTTAAAAATACTGTAAAGTATTTCTAATTTCTGTTTTATTATTCAAAGACTGCTCATTTAAAAAAGTTTTATTATGTATAATTGTAACCATATACAAAAGTAAGGAGGGTAATATAAAGAATCCCCATGTATCCATCTCCCAGCCTTAATAATGATCAACTATGGACAATCATGTTTCATATTTTAAACCAAATCCTGAACATTATATCACTGTATCTATAAATATTCAATATATGTCTCTAAGAAATATGGCTTAATTTTGTCAAATATCCAGTGTTCAAATCTTCCCAAAGGTCTCATGAATTTATTTCCCCAGATTTATTAGAGTATAATTTACAAACATTGGATATATTTAAGGTGTATAATGTGATGATTTGATATATGTATGTATCATGAGCTGATTACTACAGTTGATTTAATTAACACATCCATCATCTCACGTAGTTACCATTTTGGGGGGAATAGGAGGAATAGTAAAAACATTGCAGACCTATTTTCTTTCTTTTTTTTTTTTTTTGAGACGGAGTCTCCCTCTGTCGCCCAGGCTGGGGTGCAGGGGCGCGATCTCGGCTCACTGCAAGCTCCGCCTCCTGGGTTCACGCCATTCTCTTGCCTCAGCCTCCCGAGTAGCTGGGACTACAGGAGCCTGCAACCACACTTGGCTAATTTTTCGTGTTTTTATTAGAGACAGGGTTTCACCGTGGTCTCCATCTCCTGACCTCGTGATCTGCCCTCCTCTACCTCCCAAAGTGCTGGGATTATAGGCGTGACCCACTGCGGCCGGCCATCTTTTGCCCATTTTTTAATTGGTCTATTTGTTTTTTTGCCATTGAGTTGTACACATTCCTTATGTTTTCAATATTAACCACTTGTCAGATATCGAGTTTACAAATATTTTATCCCATTCTGTAGGTTGCTTTTTCATTTTGTTTATTGTTTCTTTTGCTGTGCAGAAGCTTTTTAGTTTGATGTAGTTACTCTTGTTTATTTTTGTTTTTGTTGCCTGTACTTTTGGTATCATATCCAAAAAATCATTGCTCAGACTAATATCAAGTGGTTTTTCCCTATGTTTTTTTCTAGGAGTTTTATAATTTCAGGTCTTACATTTCTAAATCTTTAATCCATTTGAGTTGTCTCATGGATTTTTTAACACTTGTTTTTTCAAGTCAGGATCCAGACTTGGTCCACATACTGCATTTGATTGATATGTGTCTGTTATTCTCTAGGTTTCCTTTCCTCTTTTAATTTTTTCTTGCATTTTATTTATTGAAAAATGTAGGTCATCTGTTCTGCAAAATTTTCTACATTTTGAGTTTTGTTGATCTTCATATATCATTTAGCATCTTCCTCTGGCCACTGTTGATTCCTGTAGTTACTGCTAATCTTTAGTCTCTCTCTTTTTTTTTTTTTTGGTCTGTTTTCTTCATCCTTTCAGCTATACATATGCCTGCAATATAATGGAGCCCTGCCTAAAAACAAGGCCAGTTGTACAGCACAGGTTTGGTGGTAGGAGGAAGTCTGCTTTATTTTTAATGATTCTAGAGCTTTCACCTATGAAATCTAAATCTCACAGGTTCTGTTGAACAAGCATTCTCCTCTTCCATCCCACACTGTAGTCTAACCAGACGTTTATTCACAGGGACTCAACATTTGTCTCAAAAACCTTCATTTAAACAAAGACAAACATTAACATACATAAAGCATTAATTTGTCTTGGCTTTTGTGTCCTACCCCTCTGTTTCTAATTTCTTTTTGTTTACCAGACAATGCCTGGTGCCCTGGGATCCATGATATGCTGATCCGTTCTTCATTCACTGTGGGATTGAGGTCATCCCTCAGGGAATAGACTTTCATCTGATTAGATGTATTGAATGGCTGACTTAGTTCCATTCAGGCCTCCATAGAGAAGACAGACCAGTGGACCCTCCCCTGGAAGAAACAAGGTGGGCCTAATCCTAGACAACACTTGATATACTCACAGCTGTGAACTCTTGAAAACAAACAGGTGGAGGAGGGAGAGTGCCATGTTGTATTCAGAGCAGGTAGTTGCAGTTTACTAATCAGATCAGCCATCCACAAGCTGGCATTATTGTAGCTCATGTGTGTGAACAGTGAAAGGCAATATTACTATTTTAGCTTTGGCCTTTTGGGTGACAGCAGCACTGGCTTATATCCATTTATTTGACCTGAAAACTCTGTCATCTCTAATGCTCTCTAAGACCTCTCCAAACTGTATTGTGTAAGACATAGATATGCTAGTTAGCTAAATACATCCTTAAACTGACTTTGCTATAAATAATTCCCAGTTGCATATAGCTTCAAATCTATTCTATCTTTTGGAAGAGTACAGTTATTTTTATTGCCTCTGAGTTCCATTATAATAAATGAATTTGCAAGCAAAAAAAACCTTGGAGAAATGAAAACCCAGAACCACATTACTGGAGAAAGCATATTTTGCATTTGGATGTCAACTTTTGAGGGGAAATAATGATGTACTCAGAAGTAGAAACTGGTGAGCACAGCTGGAACCATTATCTAGACAGGAACATCAGAAAGCTGTTACTCAGGAAAAAATCCTGTGAAAAAAGGAGATTTGCTACACAACTGAAAAAAGAAGCATGTCCCCATGCCTTTAAAGGTTTGAGGGAATGGAAAGTAGGCTACTGGGAGGAGAGGCGTAATAATAATAAACTTCATAGCCTTGGCAGTTTACGAAATGCTCTATCTTACATTTTCTCATTTTAACTTCATGACAACCTGGGGAGTGTGCTGTCGTGCCCATTTTTAAGAGAAATTAATGAGGTAAAGGGCGATTAAATGACTTGCTCCAAATCACATATCCAATAAGTAATAGGATTTAAAACTAGGTCTTTGGGTGCCATCTGTACATCCCTCCCTACCACAAGCCTTTCGCTTAATGGCTACATGGTATCAGCCTCCCCAAGTCCCTACCTGCTGAGCTCTGAATTTCCTTTCCTGGTTACTGTAAGGACAGAAAGTGGCCCTTTCTTCTTACTTGTCTTCTGTGATGCTCTGTTTGATAGCTGTCTGCTAACTACGAGGTATCCTTAGGCAAGTTGCTTTTCCTCGCTGGGTTACATTTTCTTAATTCTGAAGATTTCTTCTACTTCTTAAATGCTCAAATTCTTTATTAGAACTTAACTTTTAAAGCATAATAAAAATAATAGTTATCATTTCTTAAGCACTATTTGGAATTAAGTACTACACTGAATCTTTTACATGGATTGTTGCTAACTCAATACTGCCCTGCAATATTAACTTATTTTATGAAAGACTTCTGAGCCACAGAGAAGCCAAGCAGATCTCCCAAAGGGTAGGCCCCCATCATCTCTCCCTTGAACCACAGCAAGAGGCTCCTAATTGGTCTCCTTGCTCCCTCATTGGCATCACTACTTCCATTATCCACAGGACATTCAGAGCGATCGTGTTAAAAATGTATAGCAGATCAAGTCCCTGTCCTAATGGCTTCCCCTCTCACTTAGCCGACTAAAGCTCAAACTGCCCACCACTTTTTCTCCTTCACACTCTGTGGTAGTTAGAATAATAGCCTCCCCAAAATGTCCACATTCTAATCCCCAGAACTTGTTACTTTACATGGCAAAAGGGACAGATTTGTTTAAATTAAGGAACTTGAGGTGGGGAGATTATCCTGGATTATCTGGATGGGCCCAATGTAGCCACAGAGGTCCTTCTGAGGAAAAGAAGAAGGCAGAGAGGGGGCAGTAACAGAAATTTGAAGCTGCAACACTGCAAAAAATCCCCAATTTTTTTTTGAGATGGAGTCTCACTCTGTCGCCCAGGCTGGAGTGCAGTGTCACGATCTCAGCTCACTGCAACCTCTGCCTCCCGGGTTTAAGCAATTCTCTGCCTCAGCCTCCTGAATAGCTGGGATTACAGGCACCCTCCACAACGCCCAGCTAATTTTTGTATTTTTAGTAGAGACGGGGTTTCACCATGTTGACCAGGCTGGTCTTGAATTCCTGACCTCATGACCCACCCACCTTGGCTTCCCAAAGTGCTGGGATTACAGGTGTGAGCCACCATGCCCTGCCCAAATGTGTGTTATCTTAAGCTACTAAGTTTCTGATGATTTGAGTAGCAATGGGAAACTACTACATACTCCCTCACTGATCTTCTCCCATGCCCTGAACACACCAAGTTTGTTCCAGCTTCTGGGCCTTTGCACTTGCTGTTCCCTCTGCCTGGAGTGCTCTGCCCTGAAATTGTATAACAACCACCCTACCTGAAGTATCCCACATGGTCATCATTCTTTATCACATGCCTTATTTTACTTTCTTCATACTGCGATCACCACCTGAAGTTGCCTTGTTGGTTGATTTGTTTGTTTTCTCCCTGTAGCATTCAACAGAAAGTATAAGTTCCACCAGAGAAGAATTTTATCTGTCTTTTTTATTGCTATATCCATGATGCCTAGGAAACTATCTGTCACACAGTATCCTCTATCTCAATGGAGGTGTACAGTTAGCGATTTGGAGGAAGGTAGGAACGGAAGTAACAAAACATATGTACAAACTCATGTCATTCTACTCCTGAACATTTATAAGATGGGCCCACTGTTAAGCCACCTCCCCTCACACTGTAGATTATTTCTTCTAGAACCTTGCCAGATTTGGAAATGAGGGAGAAGAGACACATATTCAGAGAAAGAATCTTACCATGTCTTCCTTCCCACTGTTGGCTTTGTCAGTCACCACGGAAGATATCCAAGAGTGGAACAAAATGGATTTGTTTCAAAGGTCCTTGTTGACTACAATACTCTGAGACCTTTACAATATACAGAACTTCTTTACTGTATATACAGTAAATTCAATATTTATATTCTACTTTCATAATGGGAAAATATGAATGTCCATTTAGCTTCTTTCCAAGAGGACTGATACAAATAAGGAAATTCCAGTGATTCCTTACAAATGGATATCTCTTTTTCCCTCTTGTGTGAGGATTAGCAGCAATATTAATATCACACATTTATATGGGGTAACATGGTTCTCCTGAAACATGTATTTTAGGATTTGTTTGGAAAACATGGAAGTTAGTGCTTTACAGACGTCAATGAATCATCCTAAGTTATCTAAGAGGGCTAGAAAAATGTCACTGGGGAGCCATGTTTGTTGACTCTAAGGCCTAGGCAGAAGCCTACAGAGGCATTCCCCAATCCCATCACCACAGTGGTTCATCTAAGTGAGTGGTTGGGGAGAAGGGGGAACAGCCCTGGCAAACCAAGCTTATATCACTCTTGCTGCTAGCTTTCCCAGGGAAGGAGTACTGTCTCTTTCTCAGTCCCTCCATCGATAATCCCACAGCAGGAGCTCATCAGGTTGTGTGACTGTCCATTAACCATTTGCTGAGGCCAGAAAGATGCAGTTCTCTGATTGGTCAAGACTACCTCTCATGATGCCCACCTCTAAATTTAGCATCAGAATTAACTACACTTAATTGTTTCAAGAAAAGCTGGAAGGGCCCGTACAGGATTACTTAGGCCCGTAATCCCAGCAGTTCGGGAGGCCAAGGTGAGAGAATGCTTTGAGGCCAGGAGTTTAAGACCAGCCTAGGCAACATAGTTTCTTTAAAAAAAAAAAAAAAAAAAGAGAGAGAGAGAGAGAGAGAAGAAGAGCTGGAGAAAGGAGTTTTCCTAAGGAAAAACAAAACTGGATTTGTTACCAGTAGGAGGAATAGATGCTGGGCAGGCAAAAAGCAACATATGTCCTTTGCCTTCCCATTTGCTAAAGGTGGAGTTTCAGGCACCAAGACTCTTGAATAAGAGAGATATTTTTGAAGTGTGTGTTTTTTCCACCAGTCCTTAGATAACACTTCATTACCACCAGCCTACTTCACTTGCATTAAAGAGCCATCTGGTCTGGGTTTGACTATTCTATCCATGTTGCTTGCAATTCTAGCTTAAATCCCTTGGCTTGTAAAGTCAGTTAGCAGCATTTAAATATGCTGAATTCTGGAAATGTTGGGATTATAAATAGTTCATCATATTTTAGAAATGCAAACAGCAGTTCTGAAAACTTAGCCTCTCAAAACCTTCAGCAGGGTTTATAGAGTTTCCTGTTTTATTTATTTTGTTTGTTTTGCTTTTTTTGCATAGTTTAAAAAAAGACATTTTATTATCAACAATTAGTCGTACACTAAATAAATGATATAGCAAAACTTTCTGTGTAAATCAAAACTTCAAATACTTATTTTTGCTTCTAAAGGACCACGCTTGTTTGAATAACTTTGAATGCATTTGTGTGTTTGATTTTCTAAACTAGGTTTTCAGGAAAGTGAAGGTGAATTTAAAGGTTTATTTCTTATAAAAACGAAAAGCGAAGAGTATTAATCATATTGTTCTGATTTGGGTAGGTGTCTCATGTGTTGCCAATTTGGAACATAAAACGTAAGACTCCTTTTATCATTTCCTAAGTTTTACTTTATAGAGCCTTTGCTTAATACTATTTTATGAACTTTATAGGTGATTGGACAGGGCATTTTAATTTATTTCACCAACTCCACTTTGGTTATGAAATACAATGTAATCTAAATGTACTACAATCATGTCTTCTGGTATTCGTCTGCCACCCACTTTTCCAGGTTCCTATTCCACGTTATTAACTTTAGTAGGTGCATCTGTTGTTTTCCTTTGTCCTGCATCCCTTTTACTTCGGACACAGGACTAGTCCCTCAACTGCTCCTCCTTTACTCCATGTGGTTCTGGTGGGACTGTCAAGTATGTTAATGCTGCCTCTGGCAGAGGATTTTAGTAGGTGATCCAAGCTAGGTTAGTTTTGACCACATTCCTCCGGACACAATACTTGATTCAAGGAGTGAGCACATCCCCCGCACTGAAACAGTGTCTTCCAGAATTTTCTGGAATAGATATCATTCTCATCTCTCTTTAAGATATAACCCAAGAGCCACACTTGCATCCACACTCCCTGCCTTATGGAGAAATCTTGCCTGCAGGATAGAATGAGGCCAAATGTGCAGAAGGAGGCACATGTAAGAAATGGAGACAGAGAATTCAGGCAAAGAATTTTTGCAGGACCCCTGTTTATATAAATAACTGAATCTCAACATGTTTTACAAAATTCTTGGGCCCATGTAAGGTATAGAAGTTTATTGCTGAAGATCTAGAATACTGGGTAGAGAAGAGGTACTTTTGTATTTGTTTATGGTCTGATCTGTTTACATGAAGAGTCTTTGTAGTGTCCAGATACCATCTTTTCTGCTCAGGTTCAGGAATCCTGGCTTCATCTTTGTTATTGCTGAATGCACTGTTTCTCGCTAATAGTACATCTTCTACCATGAGAAAAAGGTGACAGTGCTCTCATTACTCACGCTGTCATGGCTCTTTAGAACCTCATTCGTACTGGAAGAATATAGATATTCTGGCCCCTGCAAGTTTCCCAATATAATTTACTTAATGCTAATTGCATTATTGCTCATTAAGCTGCATCATCCATGGTGCCACACATAAAGAGTGACTTCCAATGATTCTCTCAGAGGTGGTTACTGTGCTTCATGCATGATAGCCACAAACGCAAGTCTTATCCAGTGGATGCAGGAAAATATGAATGATCACTTGTTTTTCTTCTCATGTTAAACTTACCTTTTGTAACTTTAAAGCATAAACATAACAGCACATATTTCAACTACATTTTCTCTTGAGTTCTTTTGGCCATAATCCCTCCATTTGTAGAATGTGACCTCTTTCTATCTTGACCACACCCACATCCTCCATATACTTCTGACAACAGGGGATAGGCAATGAATTCATGAGGTAGAAGATACGTGTGGCCTCATTTTCACAAGGAATGCATGTCCTTAGTCTAGCACAGCTTAGGACTGACTTAGAAGAGCACAGCCCTTGTCAACTTGGGGCAAGTGTGGACATTGATCCGAATGATCCAATGGCTTTGCATGGTAATGATCTCAAAAGTACTCAGAGAAGAGGCATGGCCACCCCAGAGGATACCCAAAGTATGGAGTCAACAGAGAGGGTGGGATGACTGGCCTGGGTGCCAGTGGTGGGGGCACAAGGTAAAGGATGTCTGCCATCACCAAGCCACCCTGAAGTACTATAACCTGAAAGCAGCACTGTGGCTGAAACTTGGATGGACAATAGGTAAGGGCCCACATGTGCAGTTCAAGCTAAGGGTTAACTTGAGTTGTTAGTACCCCCAAAGACCTGAATTCATCTTGTCTGAAGTGGCTGAGTGTCATCCAAAATCAGTGTATCAGCATCATTCAGGCAGCCCGATCTCACACAATCCCACAAAAGAATTAACACTCTGGCCAATGGGAATGGTTCTCATCAGGCTGCCTTCCCGGAACTGGGGCCCAGCCTCAGAACCTGAGGATGACCCTAGGACTATGAGTTGGAGCTTCTTGGGGCATCTGTTTGACTCCAAACACAGGATAGCAGGTTTGAGACCACCCCAAAAGCACAAAACAGGGAAAGGGGCCCACTTGGGTTCTGATCCAGGTTCAGGTAACTCTACTGGCCCTGGTCAATCCTAGTCACAGAGAGGACTTAAAACATTTTGATGAAGATGTTTCCAGCAGCTGGTATGCATGTAGTGTCTGGTCCTAGCCCAGGGTACTCTGCCCCATTGGCACTGCTAGTTCAAAGGAAGACTTGAAAATGTCAAAGGAGGTCCAAATGACAGGACTCCCTGAGGCTCAGGGCCCAGCAGAGGGGCCTTACTTGCCAGAGTATAAGGGCAGTCCTACTGCAGGGGGTCCCAGTGGCACTGTTATAAAATCCTAGATCCAATCATGCCTAAGGCCAGATCCATCTCTAGTACTCCCAGTTTCGAAATCCAATTTCAATTTTTGCTTAAGTTTGGTTAAGTTGAATTCCTGACACCTGCAACAGAAGGAATTCTGACTAATGCAAGCAGAGCTGTCGCTACCAGCCTTTATTCATGCTCCTCTCACTGCTCCGAGTTCCTTTTTCCTCTACCTTCAGTATCCAAGCCTTGTTTGCCTTCAAGTCCAAGCTTGAAGGATAGGTACTTTGGATGCCATCAGGGCTAGAAGGATCACAGTGAAAAATAAACTGCAATAGAAAGGTTTATGTTATAAAAATAAATTGTATATAAGGGTTTAGTTTATTTGCCAAAGGTTAAAGGACATAACCTACAACCTTTAAAATGGTTCAAGATGAAGAATTTGATAATATGTATTTAATTAAGCCATCATTTATTACTTTCTTTACTGTATATCCTTTATTCAGTAAAAGATTAGGAATTTTAACTATTTAGAGGATGCCAGATATTCCATGTAGACCACTGCTATAAGAACTTGGCATTCTTGTGAAACTCATTCTTGACAACAGCTATTCTAAACCCTTATCACTTCTTCAAACTCTTTATCCCACCTTACCCTTACCCATCTCCCATCCCACCATAAAAATAACTCCTGAGCTTACGCCTAAAAAGAATTTAGGCTACCATTCTTAGAAAAGAATTATGGTCAGACCCCACTCAGGATAATCTCCTTCTAGTCAACTCACATTCAACTGATTTGGGACCTTAATTATATCTGCAAAGCCCTTCCCCTGTTGCCATATTTTATTGGCTAGAAGCAAGACACAAGTTCTACTTACACTCAAGGGGTGTGTATTATACAAGGCATGATTCATTGAGGCTCACCTTAGAGTGTGTCTACTGTATACTCCAAACTTTAGTAGTCAAAGAAGAAGAATGAGCAAGAGAAATAGAAGAATGGCCACTGAGAAAAAAGGAAAACAGGAGATTGATGGGGTATGTAAATCAAGTGAAAAAATTGTTTCAATGGTGTCACTCACTGAGTAAGATGAGAAGATGAGGGCCTATGACTGACCATTGGATTTGGTAACATGAACTTGACAAAAGAGGTTTCCATGGTGGAATGTAAGCCTAATTAGTAAAGAACTGGAGTCACTGAGCATTGACAACTCTTTTAAGGAGTTTTCCTATAAAGAGAAGCAGAAAAATGATGTGGTAGTTGGAGGAGCTATGAAGTTAAGGTAGGAGTTTTTTTTAAACGATGTTCATTTGCTAGTGGAAATGATTCAACTGAGAGAGAAAAATTTGCACATATAATATAGGAAAGCAATGGGTGACAATGGGAGTGAGATAAAGAGGTGGCATCCTATGCACAAGTGAAGTTGATGGTTTTAGGCAGAAAGGTGAGCAGCCCATCCATTGCAACAGAAGGAAAAGCAGAGTGTGCACACAGGAAGAGAGGAAAGAAAGGATAGATGTGTTGCTAAGAGCCTCTTCTGTTGCTTATATATTTCTGAGAGAAATAAGATTCATGATTGATGAGGAGGAGGGTGATGGAATTTGGAGGAGGAATGAAATAGTCTGGGAGAGTCAAAGAATAAATTGACTAGGAAAATGCTGAAGGATCACCAAGCAGCATTGAGGGCCAACTTAATGTTTGAGGTCAGTGTAACCATGTTTCTCCTGAGACACATTTAGGTTCTCAGGAGAAGGAACACAGAGGGTAGAGATGGAACTATTACCAGAGTTGGGATTCTTTTCAGAATAATATAATGGGATATTACAGGGCCAAGAAAGATAAGAGCATATTTAAAGGAGTGATTATATAAAGGACCACGGAATCTAAGCCAGGCAAGGAGGGAATGGGTTTTGAGGGATGAAGATAAACAATGAAAATCATTTTTGAATCAGTTGGATTCCAATGAATTTAATTCCTGTTCTTTCCTTACCTAAGAATTACCTAAGAAACAAGTGCCAAGAATAATCAGAATTAATTGTTCCCTTCCCTTTAAGCAGCCACCAGGGCACCCAGTCTTGTCTTAAATGTTTATCTCAGTGACTTTAAGATATCTAAGCCTCCAGGTCAAATTTCATCACTTAAACCTGTATCTCCCTCAGGGTCAGGAGTCACATGAACAAGGTACCTAGTGGAGTAAAAGAATTTTTTGAGCTGGGGTACAAGCATGAGCTGAAAATACACAAATGAGATGTTTGAAACTAATATAAGTGAGGGAATGCAATTGTTGTAAATGACAAGGTCTGCAGCTAACCATGGAGGATGGTGGCTGAAGGGGAATGGTAGAAGACCAGATACACTGGAATAAAGAGAGAGAGAAATGGAGAAGCCATGGGATTGGATCATCTGTGCAGATACTGAAATCACCAGGAATAACAACAAAAGAACGCAAGAAAGACAATAAACCTGGTGTTGACATCTCCAAGAAATGTGTGGTAGTGACCAGGAAGACAGGGGAGGGCTACAGCCAGGAGGCCTGTAGGGAGGAGCAGGCTGATGCCATGAGTGTCAAAGGACCCAATGGGGGAGGGCAAGGAAGGGACAGCAGTTTAGAAGTGACAGTGAGGAGTAGGGAGGACATCTACATCACCTCTGGCCCAGTGGGAAGTGACAGGTGAGAGAAAACTGGCCACTACTGTAGGTAATTCCGAGTGCTCAGGGGAAAGTTTCCTTTCAAGCTGCAAGGTGAAGGGACTGTTCAGAGAGGTGTGTGGTTGGAAGGGTTTTTCTGATGACAGAGGGGAATAGAGATTTGAGTGATGAAATTTGACCTGGGAGGCTTAGACATCTTAAGGTCACTGAGATAAATATTTAAGACAAGACTGGGTGCCTTGGTGGCTGCTTAAAGGGAGAGGGCAATTAATTCTGATTATTCTTGGCACGTGACTCTTAGGCAATTCTTAGATAAGGAGAGAACAGGAATTAAATTCATTGGAATCCAATTGATCCAAAAATGCTGTTCATCCTTCTTCCTTAACAACCGGAGTTGGCCCCACTTCCAATCCACACTGATTCTGTCTTGATTTAGGTCCTCATTAGTTCTTCCTTGGACTGTTACAATTGCCTCCTAACTGGTCTCTCTCACTGATCATGCCTCTCTCCAATCCATTCTCCACATTTCTGCCAGAGTGTTCTTTGTAAATCATTAATTTCATCAGGCAGCTCCTCTGCCCTAAATCCACTAATGGCTTTCCTAATGTTTCAAGATCAGATCCAAATTCCTTAGCATGGTAAGACCCCTCCTGGAAAGGACTCTTTCACTGCCTTCAGCCTCATGGGTCCCGCTTCCCAACAGTCTCATGCTGTTCTCTTTGTCTGCAATGCTTAGCTTCCTCTTTTTTGAGTACCTTGTATACATTCTTTTAAGAAATAATTCAAGTCTCTGAAAGAATGTACAAGAAACAGATGCTCCTGGTTGTTCCTGAGAAGAGAAACTGGGCGGCTTGGTGAGAGGTAGAAGAGAAGCTTCTCACAGCATGTCCTTTTGTACATTTTGAATTTTGTATTCTATGAATGTATTACTTCATTTTTGAAACAATGGAATTGAAAAAAATTTAAGCATTAAACAGACCCCCAGAAAGATAGAGTCAAGTGTTTCCTCCTTTGAAAGTCTTCTCTACCTTGATGCTCATCTCCACTGAACTACCACCGTGCCCTCCACACAGCTCCGTGGCAGTGTTAACCACATTATATTGTTAAGTATCTGCAAACAAGCAAGCAGTCCTACCATCCTCACAGCCCAGAGGCTCTCTGAGGGAAGAGACTTTGTCTAACTCAATTTGGTATCTCCAGTCCCTTGCACGGTGCCAGTACAGAGGAAGGGCTCATAGAGATTTGTTGAATTTGTGAACAAATAGAGTTTCTGTGCAGAAGAAAAGCAAAAGAAATGTAAGTATTTACATTTATTTCACAGAAAAAGAAAATGAAGCCCAGAAAAGTTATTTACTAATGATTTCACAACTAGTTAGCAGCATTAAATGAGAACCCAAACTTTCCAGAGTCCAATTTTGGTACTAGGGTAAGTTATAAGATGGTCACTCTAAGATAGTAGACATGATGTTTATTATATCTACTTATTTTTTCCAGGGCTCTGGATTGTCAGGAAATTTCCAGTTCCAGTCAACTGCCAGTTTAACCTCCAAGGAACAATTTCATGTATCAGGTCTTGGGTCCTAAATTGGAGTTAGGAAAACATATATCTCAAATAGCTTATAGGCCAGGCTTATACTGACAGGGAATTCACATGGAAATCTTGTGGCACTTTTCTTTATCTTAAAGGCTGTGTTTGTGTTATCGTGTTCTTGAAACACACAATGTGGCAGACATAGCTATACGCCGTGACTCTAGAGATAAAAGGATAGCACAGGAAAAAGCGATTGCCACGACTCAAAGCCCAGTCCTCATTTGTAAGCATTTGGCTGAATCTCTCGGGCATTCAAAGCAGAAACCAATGGCATTTTATTTCACGTGGGATCTATGTTTTTCTGTGTAAAAGGTTTGTGTTAACAATTACTTGGACTAGATTTTAAGCATCCTTCAAGATCAGTGGTCTTCAAACATTTTTGCCCACATACTGCTCTGAGAAACCTTGGAAAACCTTGCATCCCTTCCACATTTTTTGTTGCCACCTACACTATAACTTTTCATTACAAGTTTGCAAAGGGTGTTATTTCCAGCATATTGCAATTCATGATATTTTAAAATAAAGCTGTTAGCTCACTCTTTTAAATTTATCCTGAAGAATCTAAATCCCACGGTTATTTGTTACCCAACATTATTCATTTTAAATATACATGAACCAGCTCTTCTTTCACAGTCAGAAAATTTGCATTGTTCCCTTTTCTTCCTGAACTCATATTTTCACTGCATTTTCCCCACAGTATATTATCATGTTGCATATTTTCATGCTTGAAAAACTTTTATTGATCAGTATGTCATTCTTTACAACAGGCATTATAACTACATATTTATATAATTTTACTTTCTTGTGACTCTAAAGACTAAGGTGTTAAAAAATCTCTGGGTGGAGTTATCCTAATAATTATTAGTAATATACAATTGATCAAACAGCGACTATGTTATAAATTAATAAGTATATTCAAACAAAAAATAAAAGTGTATGCATTGATTATATGGAAGGTATTTTTTCTTTTCTAAGGTAGTGATGGATGAATATTATTTATAGCTAGAAGGAAACAGAACTCCTCCCGAATTGTATTCATGTGTTTGACTCTGTCTTTGTAGATATAGATGCTAAGGTACTTTGTTCACAGAAATTGAGTAGATGGGAATGGGAGAAATTTGTTGTAGCAGTGTTACTCCATTCTGTGAATTTCTTTCAATTATATGCCAAATATCATGCA
Organism: Rhinopithecus roxellana; assembly: GCF_007565055.1. Taxonomy (NCBI): domain Eukaryota; kingdom Metazoa; phylum Chordata; class Mammalia; order Primates; family Cercopithecidae; genus Rhinopithecus; species Rhinopithecus roxellana. The sequence goes on along the minus strand of NC_044560.1, from coordinate 66,690,922 downwards.
ATGATAGATTATTTACATTATTTCTAATGCTCTATCAGGTGACAATTTTGCTCCCCAGTCATCATAGGCATTCTCTTTCTCAATGCCCACGCAGGCTTCTACTTTGCCATATTGTGTGCACCTAGGACAATACACCATAGTAAGATATGGGATCTGTGAGAAGAATGACTTTTTGCCAAGTGGGAAATGGACATTGTGAAAGGGGAATGGAATGGAGACCACACGCACGTTCTCAGGCAGACGGGTTTTAGGAAAACATAGAAAAGGATCAAGGACATAGAATTGATTCTCTTGAAACTATCCTGCTTTGCACCACTGGAGGAGAGTCTTCATGTATCTTGGGGGAGGTACTTGGGGTTGGGAGCTGCAGGAAAGTGCAGGTTTATCCCAGTTTAAAGATGTCCATTTCTTTTTTTTTTTTTTTTTTTTTTTGAGACGGAGTCTTGCTCTGTCATCTAGCCTGGAGTGCAGTGGCGCCATCTCAGCTCACTGCAAGCTCCACCTCCCGTGTTCTGGCCATTCTCCTGCCTCAGCCTCCTGAGTAGCTGGGACTACAGGTGCCCGCCACCACGCCCAGCCAATTTTTTTGTATTTTTAGTAGAGACAGGTTTCACCCTGTTAGCCAGGATGGTCTCAATCTCCTGCCCTCGTGATCTGCCCGCCTTGGCCTCCCAAAGTGCTGTGATTACAGGCGTAAGCCACCATGCCCGACCGAAGATGTCCATTTATTAATCATCATCTTTTGAATAAAAATGACAGAGAGCAAAAGAGATTAAGCAGTCCTAAACAGATTGGTAATGACATGGTGGGTAAGAGGACAGCTCTGTGAATCCTAGCTCTGAAATTAACTAACTATATATATGTAATCTTGTGCAAATTATTTAACCTTTTAAATTCCTCATCCAGAAATCAAGGCAATAATGATACCTACCTCATAAGGTTGTTGCGAGGATTAAATGAGCTAATATGTAAAGCACTTAAAGCAGTGCTTGACAAGTGGTAGTCATGCAATAAATCATCACATTCATACAAGGAAATGACTATATATGACATAAAAATTAGGACAATAACCCCCACATAAGTTTGATATGTACTTTGCTGTTACTTAAACTAACTGCTTTAATTTGTAAACTAAACAAAAAGGTATAAGGTTCCACCGTAAGCATGTGGAATATTCCAATATTCTTACCCAGCGTTTCCACTGTTAAGGACTGTGTTATCCTGCCTCTTGAAAAATAAATGAAACAAAAATAAGTGATATGAGGCATATAAGTTGTAAAATTATTCTTTCTAGATCAAAGTAGCATATGTTAAGCAAAATTTATAGTATGCTTATTTCCAGAGTAGCAAAAGTGTTCACTGTGTTCTTTCCTTACCTTTTATAACCACAGAAATTTCCATTATTTCATTTCAGATACTTCTCTCCAACCCGCCCCCCACCACACACACACTTATTACTAAATATATCATCCAACTTTTGGTGCTTAGAGGTTCAGGGGTTTTGCCTTGCAGCTTTTACTGGGGCTTCAAGCAGATCATGATCAACAGTTTTATTAAATGAAAATGAGAGGTCCTTTTCCCAGTATTATTTTATTTTTCCAGTATTTCTAGCTGTCCCCCTCCTGACCTCATTTAAATCTGGGTTTTATGTTTGATAGCGTATACAGTAAGTTGAAAAACACAACAAAGAGCTTAAAAACCCACATCTGAATAACATCGACTTCAGGAACAGCTGCTAAGAAAAAATAAATCCAAGAGAGCCCAGCAAGCAGGATGTGATTTCGTTTCTTAAAGGGACAGGCAGACTCATATATGATTTAAGTCTTAAGCTGTTATTCAAAACATAATTGACATCAAAGTTTTTCAAATCTAAAATTTTATGGGGGTGTTTTACTCAGTACGTAGAGGATTCTATTCCACTATACCTCAATTTGAGCAATTATTTGATAACATTATTGATAAAGGTTTTCAAAGCAGAAAGTGTAATCCATCAGGAATCAAGCCTCCAGATTTCTTCTTCACTGAGAATGCAGAAAAAGAAACTTTGCCTAGTGAATAATGAAAGCAAATGGAAATTTGTAAATAAGATAAAAATTGAGAATTACAGAATAAAAACATATGAACTGTTTGCAACATCTTAGCCTTCTGTAGTGTGATTCACATTACGGAAAACTCTCTATTAAAATAATTGCACAAAAGTCTGATTTGAAGTAATAGATAAGGAAAGAAAGGAAATTCAGCATATTAAAATATGATCTTATAGAACAGATAAATGATAAAGAGACTATGTGTTCTACAAAGGTGTTATTCATCATGCAAAAAAGACTTACCATAGTTTTCTTTTAAACATCTAGCTTCACTAGTACATTTAGAATATGATTTGATTTATAAGTACATTATTTACACATGACTTTTCCTGGAAAATATCTATTACATAAAGAAAGTACTAGCAAGAAAACATAGTGCTGTGGCCTGAAAAGTTCAGAAAGAAAAAAATCATTTTGTGAAAAGTTGTTTTTATCAATATATTTTAATTTGTGTGGCCTAATTAAATTAGTAAAGAAAGAAAATATGATTCAGAAAAATGCTCATATCTTAGATATATGCTGATAATATAAAGCATAAAGAGCGTCACATATTTCCTATTTCTTATTTAATTTTTCTGTTCATGCAGTGCTCTGTAATAACTTGTATACTTCATTTCTCACTTTTTTTGCTCACTTGACTGTTTCCATCTGTGACACTTAAGCATATTTTTACCAATGAAGTGAAATATCATAGTCTCAGGTCCCTTCATGAATGTCCTTTTTTCAGTGTACTATCAGGGATGTTTTTGGCTGCAAGTAACAAAAACCCAGTAGTGTTTGAGAACTCAAAGTGTTTATTGTTCACTAAACCGAATGCCCAGAGGAAGGTGGTCCCAGGTTGGTTTGGGAGCTCAGTGTTATCAACATGGACCCAGGTGGCTGAGCTGATTTCAGTCTAGGCAGTCTGACTTATGTGCACATGGCACACTCTACTTCTCTGCAATACTTACATTTTCAATACTCTGTCCTAGGAGACTGAGTTCCTGTTTTGGGCAGAGATCTTTTCTTTCCTTATATTCCTCAGTGCTTGACACACAGTAATAAATAAATATTCATTAAACCAGTGAGATCAATTTTAAACAGGAAGAGGGAAACTAGAACTATGTGAAATAAAAAGGTGCTTAGGTACAGAACTAAATCAATTAAGATTATTCAAATTAATGCTGGATCTTTGTGTTCCGCAGTTTTCAAAGAAATTTCAGTATAACTGGAAGACATTTTGGGTCACTTATAGTCCCCCACTTTTTTTTTGAAGCTTTGTTACCTGAATGACCCTGGGTTTAAATTTGCAACTTTAGAAGAGTACACTGAGCTAAATTGCTCTGCGTGAGAAAGGTTTAGAGGCTGACTCTGGAGTCAGCAAGGTTAGCTCTGTGTGTGTGTGTGTGTGTGTGTGTGTGTGTGTGTGTGTGTGTACTGGAAAGGAAGAGGGAATTGAGCAAAAACAAAATAGTTGGAGGAGAGACCCGAGAAGTGATATGTTTGCTGGTGATTTTTTTTTTTTTTTTTTTTTGAGACGGAGTCTCGCTCTGTCGCCCAGGCTGGAGTGGAGTGACTGAATCTCTGCTCACTGCAAACTCCGCCTCCTGGGTTCACGCCATTCTCCCGCCTCAGCCTCCCAAGTAGCTGGGACTAGAGGCGCCCGCCACTGCGCCCAGCTAATTTTTTTGTATTTTTTTAGTAGAGACGGGGTTTCACCATGTTAGCCAGGATGGTCTCGATCTCCTGACCTCGTGATCCGCCCGTCTCAGCCTCCCAAAGTGCTCGGTGCTGGTGATTTTTTAAAAAGTGAAATGTTATAGGTTGTGTGATGAGACCCCACAAGTTTCCAGTAAGTCTATGAAAGTTATATGATACTTGGTATTGTTGGATACTGATGAAGATGAGTTTGTGTCAAGAACTTGCGTTAACATGGCTGAAATGTTATATCAGAATTTAGGACAGTCCACCTAAATCCTTAAAACGATTACCTATTATGTGTGCATGTGCGTGTGTGTGTGTGTGTGTGTGTGCGCACCCATGTTTTGCATATGTGCACACTGCATTTACTAAAGGTGATATATTTCTCTCTTGGAAATACAGTTTGAAAACTACTCTCTTTGGTACCTGACCACTTTTCTATGATAATACTTTATCAACTGTTTCATTTATGCATAATCAAGTTTCACATGTCATATTCAAAACTCGTAAATCACTTTTGGGACACTTGGAGAGTTGGGAACCAATGTGTTAGCGCTTGATAAAATTCATCAAGTGTTCTTACTCAGAAAGAGTCCTTTCAGAAGAAATCATAAGGCAAAACACTCAGCAGATCAGACAAAAATCTAAAGTACTAAGAATGGAACACCCAGCAGAATGGAACACCTAGGCATTTGTCTGCTGATCTGTGTGTTTGTGTATGACAGGGTGGGTTGGTAGTGGGGTGGGGAAGTGGCAGGACGGAGGAGGGACAGTTTCCTTTTCTGGAGATTTTCACCTGGCTGGAGGTGGGAGGAAGAGTGAATAGCAATGGTCTGCTTTTCCTGCAAACTCAGTCAGCACTTTGTAAGTAGCACATACTGTCATTGCAACTACTACTACTACTGGCCAAAATCCAAAGGGATTAGCTAGAAATGAATCATCTTTGGAAATGCAGCATGATGCAGAAATTCACTAAGATAGTCAGAGGAGTCAATCCCAGCTAAGTGTGAGGCCATGTTTTAGAAGTCAGAAAGCAGAGCTGGCAGTCTGGTCTCGAAGCTTTTTTAACTCACAGAACTATTGTGAAGCTTCCAGTGTCAAGATTGCCCCAAGGCCCTGGCCTAGATTTTTCTCTTCCATGGAGTACTCCCTGATAATTCTAGCACACTGAGAACACTCTGAAGTCTCTTGGCCCTTGGACTCTGCCCCATACTGTTTTGCAGTAAATTACAAACAGCCTTAAGTTGGTCTTGCTAATAAAATGAAGCCATGGATATGAAAGTGCCTAGACAGTATTCAGCAAGACTTTATCTATCCATTCTGTTATTTCTGGAAAAGTAGTCCTGGCCAGAACACAGAATTAATGAAAACGGGGCCGTTAAGCAGAGGTGACTCAGCCCATCTTCTCATCTGCTGCAGCACAAGGTCCTAACAGGAAATGTTCTCTACCAGATCCAGAAATTGTTGCTCCTATTGAAATAACCCAGATGGTATGCATTACAGAAGAAAGCCTTTATAAGTTGGCCCATTATTATCCAAATCTGAATATGCATGTTAGTAGAAGCACTGTGGTCTGAATGCTGGCTGGGGTATTTGAAACACTTGTTCCTGAGGAAAACATATGAGTAGAATAAAGGGTGGGTCATTAGCTTAATGCATATTAAAATTAGAGCCTATTTTTTACAGCGAAATTAAAATATTTTAAGATCACAATACTACATACTTATAAAAATTCATATAACAAGTTAATAAAATGTAAGGCAAATGTTCCTTTGCTCCTTTCTGCTTTCCTCCCAATCTCACTATTATTATTGTTGTTATTTTGATACAGGGCCTTGCTCTGTTGCCCACGTTGGAATGCAGTGCACAATCATAGCTCACTGTAGCCTCAAACTCCTGGGCTCAAGCAAGCCTCCTGCCTCAGCCTCTCAAAGTGCTTGGATTACAGGCATGAGCTGTCATGCCCAGACTTTTTTATATTTACCTGTGTAGTTATCTTTACCTGTGCGCTTTATTTCTTTGTATGGGTTTAAGTTACTGCTTACTGTCCTTTCATTTCAGCCTGCTTGACTCCCATTAGAACATCTTGTAGGGCAGGTCTGTTACCAACAAATTCTGTTTTTGTTTATCTGGGGATGTGTTAATATCTACTTTGTTCTTAAGGTATGGTTTTGCTAGAAGGTCTTGGTTAACTTTTTTTTTTCAGCATTTTGAATTTGTCATTCCACAGGCTCTGGCCTCCGTGGTTTCTGATGAGGTGTCAGCTTTTCATCTTTTTGGCCCTCAATCTCATCATTATCTCAGGTACTGAGGAGCTGGGGCTACAGAGGTGAACATGACCAACAAGGCCCCTCCCTTCAGAGGGCTTATGTTTTAGGTGAAGGAGAAAGATCACAGCAAGAAAACAAATAAAACAAATAAAACCCAACCTCAGAAGGTTTCTTTACATATGGAGGTGGGATCTGAATGATTAAAAAAAGAATCAGTCTTGAATCTTTATGGGAAGAGCCTTCTAGGCAGCCTGAATGGCAAGTACAAAGAGCTAAGGGAACTGAAAAGGTAGCCTCTATAGTTGGCACTTTGTGGCCAAAGTGAGAGTTCTGAAAGGAGGTTGGGGACCAGGGACCAGGTCATACCAGGGAGGGCTAGGTGGGAAGTTACTAAATACAACGAGAGGCCATTGAAGGTTCTTAAATGGGAAGGGGAATCAGAATTTGATTTTCACTTTTGAAAGATGCCTCTAATGTAATGGGGGCAAAAATGAAGTCTTCAGACAGGTTGCAAGAAATTCATTCACACATACATGCAGACATACAGAAATAAATATTTCTATTTTTGAAAACAAAAATGGTGATATGTAGCACTTATTGTGCAACTAGTTATTGGTGTACATTTTTAGAACTCTTTGAAATTATGCTCAGAATCAGTTTACTGCATCTTAGAGAAATCAAACACATCTTGTTTTTGACCTTTCCTTACCCACTCAAATGCAGTAACTTAGTAGGAAAACAGGTTTGGGATTTTAACATTTTGCTCCAGAATGTGTTCATCAGATTTGGCTCTTGAATGACTTTTGGATTGTCCCAGAAATCAGATTTATTCTTAAAAAATAATAATTATTATTATTATTTTTTTTTTACCTTGCAACTCCAGCTCAAAGGAAATAATTATTTTCAACAAATTACAGTAAATACTGATGTGATACTTTTTGAATATGTATACACTGGAATGTGTATACAGCCTGCTAAAGTGCTTACTTTGAAATGAAAAACATTTCTTTGAATTTATAAATTTAGTCACCAAATAATTATTGAGTACCAGCCACAAAGCATCAGGCACTGTTTCAGGCACTGGAGATACGTTAATGAAACAAGTAGAGGAAATTTCTTTTCCTGCTGAGTTTATGTTCTAGTGGAGGGATACAGACCAAATGAGCAATCAAAATAAGTAAATGATCTATTATGGTTTAAGATTGTTTAGGAACAAAGTCAGAGAAATTTGGAAAGCTGGAAGGGAGTTCCAATTTTAAACAATGTTGTCAGGTTGGGCCTTACCAAGATGGCGACATTTGAGCAGACTCAAAGGGAAGACGTAACTAATACAGATGCTAAGGGGATGAATATTCAAACAGAGACCCTGAGGCAGGAACGTGCTTGGCAAAGTCGAGGAACAGTGAGGTGGCTAGTGGTTGGGTGAGTGCTTAGTTGAACGGTTGACAGATTGTAGGACATGGAGTCAGAGAGGTAAGGTGGTGAAGATGAGGTTGTAAGAGCTTTGCAGCCATGGTTAGCACTTCAGTTTTAACACTGAGTTAGGGGAGCCAAAGAAGAGACGTGACAGGATCTCACATTTTAAGGGAATTACTCTGCGCACCGTGATATAAGCAGACTATAGAGGAGCAAGGGTAGAAGTTTTGATATGTTTTGGAAAACAACAACAGCAGCATTTCATAGTCACATCCTTTTAATTTTGCTAAAAAAAAAAGTGGAAAGCAGCCAAAGGAAGCATTTTTAAAATAAAATTTTCAGATCTTATCTTTCCTTCTGATATAGTTTGGATATGTGTCCCTGCCCAAGTATTATGTTGAATTGTAATTCCCAGTATTGGAGGTGGGGCCTGGTGGGAGGTGACTGGATCATGGGGGTGGTTTCTTATGAATGGTTTAACATCATCCCTTTGGTGCTGTCCTCCACGAGAATATTGACTCCTCATGAGATCTGGCTGCTTAAAAGTGTGTGGCACCTTGCTGTCTCTCTTTCTTGCTTCTACTTTTGCCATATGATGTGCCTGCTCCACTTCACCTTCTGCCATGACTGAAGATTCCTGAGGCCTCCCTAGAAGCAGATGCCAGTGTCATGCTCCCTGCACAGCCTGCAGAACCGTGAGCCAATTCAACTTCTTTCCTTCATAAACTACCCAGTCTCAGGTATTTCTTTACAGCAATGCAAGAATAGCCTAATACACTTACCACAGTAAAGATCTATCAAGCCCAATTTCTTTTAGCCCTAGGCTAAAAATGTTCTTAGGCTTAAGCCTACAATGGCTTAAGCGATAGGTCATTTACTGTCTTACATGATATGCAGTATAGAGATATACAGAGCCAAGGTAGACTAATGTAGTCACTCAGTAACATCTGGGCTTGGGGTTGCCTTTTCTGTACGGGCACACTTTAGAGGTAGTGCAGGTTCGGTTCCAGACCACAGCAATGAAGCAAATATCACAATAAAGGGTGTCACACATTTGGCTTCCCAGTCCATATAAAAGTTATGTTTATACTATATTATTATATATTAGTATGCAATAGCATTATGTCTTTAAAAACGATGTACATATTTTAATTGAAAAATACTTCATTGCTAAAAAATGCTAACAATCTAAAAAAATCTTGAAGCCTTCAGCAAGTTATAATCTTTTTGCTGGTAGAGGGTTTTGCCTTGATGCTGATGGCTGCTGACTGATCAGGATGGTAGTTGCTGAGGGTTGGGGTGGCTGTGGCAACTTCTTAAAATAATGCAACGATGTTTGCCACATGGATTGACTCTGTCTTTCACAAAATATTTTTGTATCATGCAATGTTGTCTGACAGCATTTTACCCACAGTAGAGCTTCTTTCAAAATTGGAGTCAATCCTTTTAAACCCTGCTGCTTCTTGATCAGTTTAAGTTTATAGACTATTCTAAATCCTTTGTTGTCATTTGAACAACGTTCACAGTGTCTTCACCAGGAGTCGATTCCCTCTCAAGATACCACTTTCTTTGTTCATCCATAAGAAATAACTCCTCATCTGTTTAAGTTTTATCATGAGATTGAAGCAATTCAGTCACATCTTCAGGCTCCACTTCTAGTTTTCCTGCTATTTCTACCACATCTCCAGTTATTTCTTCCACTGAAGTCTTGAACTCCTCAAAGTCATATATGATGGTTTTAATCAGCTTCTTCCAAACTCCTCTTAATGTTGATATATTTTGACCTCCTTCAATGTCCATGAATGTTCTTAATGGCATCTAGAATGGTGAATCATTTCCAGGTTTTCAATTTACTTTGCCCAGTTCCATCAGAGGAAATCAGTATCTATGGAAGCTACAGTCTTATGAAATGTATTTCTCAAATTAAGACTTGAAAGCCCAAATTACTCATTGATCCATGGCCTGCAGAATGGATCTTGTGTTAGCAGGCAAAGCTCTTGGGTAACCAGGTGCATTATCAACGAACAGTGAGATTTTGAAAGTAATCTTTTTTTCTGAGCCATAGGTCTCAACAGTGGACTTAAAATATTCACTAACTATGCTGTGAACAGATGTGCTGTCAGCCAGAGTTTGCTGTTCCATTCACAGAACACAGGCAAAGTCAATTTAGATAGTTCTTAAGGGCCCTAGGATTTTTGGAATGGCAAATGAGCATTACCTCCTTTAAACTTAAAGTCAGTAGCTGGGGCCGGGCACAGTGGCTTAGAGCACTATGGGAGGCTGAGGCAGGTGGAGCATTTGAGCTCAGGAATTTGAGACCAGCTTGGGCAACATGGTAAAACCCTGTCTCTACAAAAAATACAAAAATTAGCTGGGCATGGTGGTGTGTGCCTGTAGTTCCAGCTACTCGGGAGGATTGCTTGAGGATCACTCAAGGCTGCAGCGAGCCATGATCGCACCACTGCACTCCAGCCTGGGTGACACAGTAAGACCCTTTGTCAAAAAATAAAAAATAAAAATAAAAAGTCAGCAGTTGCATTAGCCCCTAACAAGACAGTCAGTCAGCCTGTCCTTTGAAGCCAGGCATGGACTTCTCCTCTTTAGCTAGAAAAGTTCTGTGTGGCATACTCTTCTAATAGAAGGCTTTCTTTTGGTCTACACTGAAAATCTGTTTAGTGTAGCCACCTTCATCAATTATCTTAGATCTTCTAGATAAAACTTGCTGCAGCTTCTACATCGGCACTTGCTGCTTCACTTTGCACTTTCATGTGACGGAGATGGCTTCTTTCCTTAAACCTCATGAACCAAACTCTGCTAGCCTCAAACTTTTTAAACGAAGTTTCCTCATTTCTCTCGGCCTTCACGAATTGAAGATTAGGGCCTTGCTCTGGATAGGCTTTTGCTTAAAGGAAAGCTGTGTCTGGTTTGATCTTTTATCCAGACCACTTAAACTTTCTACCTATCAGCAATAAGGCAGTTTCACTTTCTTTTCATGCCTGTGTTCAAAGGAGGAGGACTTTTAATTTCCTTTGAGAACTTCTCCTGTGCATTTACAACTTGGCTAACTGGAACGATAAGTCTAGCTTTCTGCTTATCTCAGCTTTCAAGATGTCTTCCTCACTAAGCTCAATCATTTCTAGCCTTTGGTTTAAAGTAAGAGATATGTGACTCTTCCCTTCACTTGAATACTTAGAGGCCATTGTAGGGTTATTTATTGGCCTAATTTTAATATTGCTGTGTCTTAGGGAATAGGGAGGCCCAAGGAGAGAGAGAGAGAGAGAGAGATGATCAGCCAGTCAGTGGAGCAGTCAACACACACATTGAATTGGCTGTCTTATAAGGGTACAGTTTGGGGCACCCCAAAATAATACAATAGTGACATCATAGATCACCATAACATATGTAACGGAAAAGTCTGAAATATTTCAAAAATTACCAAAATGTGACAGAGCCACCAAGTGAGCACATGCTCTTAGAAAAAATGGTGCCACTAAACTTGCTCAATGCAGGGTTGAGCAACAAACCTTTTATTAAAAAAACACAGTACCTGTGAAGTGCAATAAATTGAAGTATAAAACAAGGTACGCATGTATTTTTCTTGCTTTTCTCTCTCGTGGTTGCAGAATACGTTGCCACAGTTCCAAACATGTCTGGCTCACTGGAGGATGTTCAAGGCAAGAAGTAAGGAAAAAACTTGTCCTTAGGTTGTCAGGATAAAATCCTTCCCCTGAAGCTCCTCATCCCCCACTCCCCTTTATAGACTGAACAGAATTAGGTCATATTTTTAGCTCCTCAACCAGTTATTGGTTGACAAAGAGGGACAGAGTACCAAGAGGTTTAGACTAGTGGTTCTTAAAGGTCTGCTGAACCTTGGGGAGGCAAGTTTCCAAGAACCTTCCGTGGAGTCTGCAAAGTCAAAACTATTTTGATTACAATACTAAGACATTATTTGCCTTTTTCACTCTCATTATGAGTGCACAGTCGAGTTTTCCAGAAGCTACCTGAAATAGCACAACAGATTGAATGCACAAACAGATATGAAAATCCAAATGCCTTCTATTAAGCAAGACATTAAAGATATGGGCAAAATTTTAAAGTAACACCATTCTTTTTACTAATTTTTTGAAAATACAGTTTTTGTAATGAAAATGTGCTATTTGACATTTTTATTTTTAAAAATAACTTTTTAAAAATTTGTTTTAATATCAATAGCTGTAGCCCACATAAACAAAAGTTCTTGGGGCCTCAATAATTTTACAAGTGGAAAGCGGTCTTGAGACCAAAAGATTGAGACCGCTGGTTTATTCAGGCACATCTTATTCCTCCCTGGGGTTGCTGAAGTCGGAGCTAAGCTTCCCAGAGCTCAACTAAGCTTGGCTCAAACCTTCTAAAAATATAACTGTTAATGGTAAGGCCACCTGGGCTCAACAGCAGCTAGTCGGGCCTCTGATTGCTCAGGCCAAAGGAAAAGAAGAGAATTTCGTTGGGCCCTGAAGTTGTCACCGTGGCGTACTTCTTCTGCTTTTTCTGGCCTTGATTTTTCATCCAGGACTGGGGATACGTGCATGCAAACTGGCAGGCGGACATTCCTCCCGCTCTTGTTTTTCAGTGTTAGTATCTTCTTCACTCATACTGTTTTGGTTTCAAAGCGCTCTCAGGAGCCTCCTTAAAATACCAAACCTGTTTTTCGCCTTTTGAATAAATCCCTTGGCTTCACCAAAACTAAACAAAACAAAAATCAAAGTACACCTCTGTGTGTAACCCATATGCCTGTGATTTCTCCATCTGATCCTTTCTCTGGCCTCCTTTCTTACCCAGTGAATTTTAGGCTGCCATGAAACCACGGAAGAGACAGCCTGACCCTAGCCACGGGTGCAGCAGGCATACATTTTCATTGCACATATTTTGTCGAGTGGGTGTAAGACATTTTTGCATAAACTGAGAGTTCACGAATGCCATTTCTTAGTCTTTCCTTTGCCCGCGGTCTTCTGCCCAGATCCATTTCTTCGCCCTAATTTTACAAGTAACTTTCTCCCGGCTGGATTGTTTGCATCCACGACTCCCAACGCTTGAACCTCCCGTTCCTTGGGCCTGACCTAATTCTAGGTGCCGGATGTTTATTTCTCCACTTTGGCAAACGCACGTGGCTCTTCTGGAAGCTTCACTTTTGCTGCTAGGCTGGGTGTTGGGGTTCAGTGGGGCTCGGAAAACGTGCTCTAAAGTAGCCACGACCCCTGTCCCCGCAGAGCCCCGGCCCCGGACGCTGCAGGCGTCAGGAGGGGGCGGGGAGTAGGGAACGGCCGGGTGAATCACAGGGCGTAACAGGTGCCGCAGCCGCAGCTGCGCCCGCAGCGCGCGCGGACTCCAGGGATAAAGTCTTCTTTTTCTCCGGGTTTTTTGGAGGTGAGGAGGACACTCCCGAGGCCCCCACCCGACCAATGCAGGCCGCGGTTGTTCATCGCCTAGCAACTGGCGGAGCCAATGGTAGGCGGCGGGTCCTGCGGCGCCGGCGCGCGGGGGCGGGGTGGGAACCTCGGGAACCTGCGGAGGCCGGGAGGCGGCTGCAAGGGGCGGGGAAGGCGGGAGCCCGAGGCGGAGGAGGGGCCGCCGGCGGGAGGCGCTGCTGGCCCTCGGGGCTGCGGGAGCCGGGCTAGGAGGCCGAGCGGTGACTCCCCGCCGCTCCCGGGGGCCGTGACGGTGAGCGGCCGTGCCTCGCGGCGGGGATTGTGACGCGCCCCGCCAGGGAGGGGCGGGCGGGGGTGGGCGCCGGCCAGGGGCGGGCGCCCGAGGTGAGAGCCTGCACCTGGCTCAGCGCCCTGCAGCTCGGCGCGAGGCTCCGCGCGGCTGTTGGGGCCGTTGCAGGGTGCGGGCGAGCGTCGACCCTGGCCGCTCCTGGAGGAAGTGGTGGGAGGTAGGTGCTGGACCCGGGACTACTCTCGCTGGCGTTCGCGGAGCTGCGCCCGCGGAGTGCTCTGACCCGGGGAGCCCCAAACCCTGCCTGGGATGGAGCGAGGGTGGCGCCCGGCGTGGGGGTACGAGCAGCGCGGAGACGTCGGGGAGGAGGGGATGGCCGATTTGGGGCTGCAGAGTCTCAGCAGCGGCCGTGGAGCATGCGGGGTTTGGCGATTTGCTAGTGCAGCCGCAAGAGGCAGTCTTCAGAACTAGTTGTTGGGTGGCCGGTGGCCGATGCAGTGGAGGAGAACCCCGATAGTGGTCCAGTAAAAAGTCGAGGGGAAGAATTTACATCATCCAAGAAGCAGGCATGTGTGAAAATACTTTAGTTTAGAATTTTATCATGAAAATACTTTGGTTTAGAATTTTGTAGTTAACGACAGTAAACTGAATTGTGAGCTCCCGGCACATTTTTTGAGCCTATGTTATATGTTAATTGCCCAGTTAGGCAAATCGCTTGGGCCCAGGACATAGAATGTACTAAATAATTTGCTGTCTGCACGTATAATAAGGGAATCTTTAGATTATTTCCCAGTTTCAGGACCTATCGTTGTAAATGCCAAACTGCCATTTCTAGCAACGCTGATAAAGTTCTTGAATCTGAGAGAATTGAGATTTCTGTTTTCTGGTCGCTGTGATAGGTTGATGATTAGAAAAGAGGGTGATTTAGAAGTGTAAGGGTGGAGGCTTCTTAAACTTCCTGGGCTCCCTAACAATTCAGATTAGAGTCAAGGTGTAGAGTTGGCTGTGGGTGATGGATGTCATGGAGGCTTTCATGGTTCATGGGGGTTTGGCTTACTGTGGGGTAGAAGAAAATTCTGGTAGTCCTACAGTTTGATCCTGAACTAGACAGGTTGGTATGAGTTCACTCATTTAAGAGACTGAATAAAATTTGTAAAGAATTAGAAATTTGGAGAGAAAAATGCCTTTAAAGTTTACGTCAAGCTATCTTGAAATTTAGAAGTTAGAGGTAGATTTATGAATTTGGATCCAGTCGGCAAAACTTGATCCATCAAATCTCTTTTCCTAAAACTGTCAACCTACAGGCGTAGGAAGCTTAGGTTATTCATTCACACTAAACAAGTAAGGAACGCTAATAGCTAATTTAACACTGTTTTGCCTGCTGTCAGTGAAAGTTTCTCAAACAAAACGGTTCTTTGAGAAGAGGGTTAGGAACTGATAGTTAAAACGAAAGCTCTTTTAGTGACTGGCTGAGCCTCTTAGACCAAGTCATTTTGTACCCTTCCTTCCCTTCTCGTTCCCCAGCTGTACAGGGAAGATAATAAAGCTCATGGATTACGTAACATGGGTGAGACAGCTTGAAGATAACTGTGAAGACTTAGTTATTCTAGGATGAAATGTGGAGATCTCCTCATAACACATTGTGCCTTGTGACAAGACTTGTTAAAGCACATTATGTTCTAAACATAATGAGGCAGATATATGAGAAAGCTAAATGTTATGCTGAAACTGTTTGCTAAAGACCTCAAGTCTGGCACAATGTCCGATTATATACTTGGGATCTCCTAATACTTGACAGTCTGCTCTTTGGCCAAAGCAGGCCGTGACACCGGTTTCATAAAGTAGGCGTTTGAGTGCCTTCTGTGTAATATGCACCTAGAGAAATTAGATGCATGAAAAGACACCGCCCCAAAATTGTGTGATTTTAATTCATTTCACATGCTTAAGTTGGATCGATTTCAAAGGTTTTAAAGTTTTTTTTTCCATGTCTTTTACAATAGCTGTGAACATGCCTTATTGGTTTCACCATTTGCTCATGACACAAAGAGGTTTTGATACGATGTGGGTTTGTTTTGTGGCTTTGGTAATGGCGATATGGTTAGCTAGTAGTGAAGGTACAAGTTACCTTGAATTCATGAGTTTATGGGATGAGATAGAATAGAGAAACGCACCATTCATTATTAGTAATGTAAAACATCCTAGAATTGTGCCTTTTGATTGTGGGCCAATGTTATATGTAGAACCAGCAGATTTACTGAATTACGGTTTAATAATTCTTTCAATAAACATTCGTTGAACGCTTAGTTAGTTGCTACTTGCCTGACCTGAGGTTAAAAAGATGAGTGTTGCCTTGAGGAATTTGTATTTTGGAAATTATCAGCATAGTGAGAGAGAGAGCAAAAAAACCTCACAAAAAGCAGATATAGGAAGGCTTTCAAAAAGAATGAGAATTTCAGCTGTGTCTGGCAGAGAACGTGGAGTTCATCAAGCAGCGGGTGCATTCTGCGGCAGTGTACAGTTGAGGAGTTACAGGTGGCTTGGTAGAGTTGGACCAGGGTGGGGTTGCCATATTAATAAGGCTGTAGAACAGTGCTGTGAACATTGACCAGTAGGTTACAGGGAACCTTCAGAGGGTTTTATGAAGGGGAATTATATTTGATTTTTACTTTAGAAGGATATTTCCACCAAAACCAGCATTTTGAGTGGTCCAAAATGTATTGAGCATAATCCAAATAATATCTGAAAGACAGGAGTCTCACACAGCAATTAGACTTGAGGTCTATTTTGCTGAAGCCCTCAGAAACTGTTGAAAAGCAGAAATAATTATACAACAGACCTTTCTTGAGTATATTCTACTTTTAAGACTGGAAGAATAGGGATACAAATTAAATAAGATACTTCCCCATTTTCAAGCAACCTGCATTCAGTAGGAGAAATAACACAATTATAATGCAGTACAGAATCTGGGTGTCAGACATAAAAATGTCAGATTCTAGCAATGTAGGATTCTGAGATGAGAGAAGAAAGTCTTTCAAATTAGCAAAAATAACTTTTTAAATAGAAATTAAACTACAAGCAGTTAAACATTCAGAGCAATCGTAACTACAGTTCTTGTCTTTTAACTCTTGCTTCACACATGTCCTTTTCTCATATTCTCTTGAGTCACATTTGATCTACCATACTACTAGCTATGCGATCTTGTGCCCTGGTTGTCGCATTTGTGAAGGATGATAACAATACCTACTTCGGAGGGGTGTGATTAGAAAAATAGGTTAGAACAGTGCCTGGAAAAATAGCTCATACTTATTGAGCACGTAATAGTTCTACTTGATATAAAAATGCTGTAATTGAATAAGAACTGACTTTAAAGGCAGGATTTTTTTTTTTGTCATGTTAAATCTATCCATGAGCATCTAATAAAGCCTGTACATTCAGAGAAACTAACATTCTTTTAAACTCGGATTCTTGAACAAGTGATTTTCCTTTTATCTGGTGATCATCTTTCTGAAGTCTGATTTTCATTTTTAGCCCTCAGCTTTGTCATTAAGTCACTAATCACCAAATCCAACACGTTTTTTAAATTAAAAACCTGCCCATTCTATGGCATTTGCTGCTGTGTATCACCCTTCCTCTTTAAATCTCTTCTCCCTTGGCTTTCCTGAAGTCCGTTCCCCCATCTCTTTGTATCTCTTGCGTCCAGGTCTCCTTCACTTACTCACGTTGATGTTCTTCGGAGTTCGTTCTCCTGCCCCTTTTTTCTTTGTGAATTTCATCTATCTAAACGTGCTCTGATGTCTTGTGAGTTCTAGGCCTAGAGTTTAGCCCTGTGTGAATGTCTCATGAGGGCATCTCCAAACCCAGTAAGCTGCACAAAGCTCATTATCTCCACACATTTGCCCAAACCCAGTTTTACTAACCTTACTGCTCTGTTCCCTTTATCTAAATGACACTATTATCTGTCAGGTGCCAAAGACAGGTTTTTTACATGGGAGAGTAAATGCCTTCCTTTTGTATACTTGTCACCATGTCCTGTCAGTTCAACTTCTGAATTACTTCTTACCTGTTCTTGGCTATCCTCAGTCACTGACTGAGTCAGCCATCTGGTTCCTGACCATTAATTGCCCAGTTTACTATGATATCTGTCTCAAAGGTTTTTTTTCAGATTATAAAAGTATTGTATGATTTTTGTAAAAAAAAAAAAAATAATAAAAAGCAAAAAAGTATTTAAATTATGTATAGTTCTTGGCATACAGTGAGCATTGAGAATATATTTTTGTGCCACGGTGCTAAAAAATAGAACTTATTTTGCAAGCATGAAGTTTGGAGGAGATTTGTAGAGAAATATTGTTCTAAAAGAATTGTAGGACTAAATACGATTTTAAAATCGTATATAGAGCTGAAATAGTGTCCAGTAGATACTTAAAATTCAAGGTGGGTTCCAGCCACTGCATATACTTTTCATTTGCCTGTTAGTTGTAGTCTGGTTGTGGTTTCCTGTCTGAAAGGTGTCTCCTTCGATTTGATTCTCTATTCTATAGCCAAATTTTAGGAATATCTCCCTGCATAGGATCTAGACTGTAAAAGCAAGCCATCATCATAGAAATAATCTGTAAGTACAACCCATCATTAGCCAGGTTGTTTTGTAATGAGGCGATAGGCTCAGAGAATTGATATCATTTGCTCAGCATATTTGTTGAGTGTCAGGAGGAAACCAGGCCTGTGAGGCTTTGGAATCATAAATAGCTAGTTTTTAGTTTTTCCCGGTTGAATAGCTGGATTTTATTTCTGTCTTCCAGGTTTGTAACTGTAAGTTACCTGATCTGTTGCCTCAGTTTCTTCCATCAATAAACCAGTGCTATCTTTACTCCTTCCTTGGGCTAGTGTGAGGGTTAAGTGGTGCAGCTGATGGAGCCCCATCTGGCACGTGTTAGGTGCTCTTGAATTCATCATTAGCTTCTCTCCTACCAGTTTCACATAATTGGCTAGTACAGGAGTTATTAACTTGCCATCCGTGGATCCTTTGCAAATGGATGGCTTCATAGATCCTCTGAAACTCGAGCCCAAATTGCCTGTTCTTGTACTTTTAAAGGAAGAGGGTCATTGGCTTTGGGTTTTGGGGCCCAAAACATTTTAACCCCTGAGTTGGCAGTAAGGCCAAGGACCCAGGGCTCTTGGTGCCTCCACAGTCAAACTGGGTAGAATTTAGAATTGTTTGAAATATTTGAGGAACATTATATATATGTATTTAAAGCATTTTAAAGGACTTCAGGTGTAAAGAATTAGTTTATATCCCTTGGCTCATGACGCATTTGTTTAACTGGTGCATTTATAGTTTTAATAATACAATAAGCACCACCTAACCCTCTGCATAACCCTATGGGCCCCTCCATTTCTTTTTCCTCTTTCCCTCACCTGAGGCAACTATTTACTGAATCCTATAGCCATCATTCCCTTGGTGTCTTTTAAAATTACAGTTTTATTGCATCACATAATTTAAAACTGTATATGTTACATGCCCTATTTTCTGAACATTTTTTCATTTTATAATACTGAGATTTGTATTATGTGTCACTGAAGTTTTCTGATTACTGCATAATATTCCATTTTGTGAATATGGCATAATTTATCCATTCTCTTGGTGGTATATGGGTTGTTTCCAGGGTGATACTCTTGTGCTGCTCGCTGTTGTGAAGAATGCTGCTGTTTATGTGCACACCTCCTGGCATACATAGGCAAGAGTTTCTCTTGGGTTTCACTAGGAGTGGACTTGCTGGGTTGTAGAGTATGTTAATAGGATAAATGAATATTCAGCTGATGAACTATTTGTGTTTCAGAGTTTCCCCCATCTTCCAAGGTTTAATAAGCTGCTTAGCCAGGCATTCCCTAGGCCTGTTATTCTCAACCTCCATTTAGTGCTTTAGAACACTTTTATATCATTCTTGGAACCCATTTTGTAGGACCCATAGATAAGAATTCCTTTTTGATTTTCTCTAATTGAAAGTGCATATAAATAGAATGCTAATTTATATTGAACAACATTCTATAGAACACAGCAGTGATTCTCAAACTTTGTGTCAGAATTACGTGGAGGTTCTGCTAAAACACTGATTTTTCGGTCCTTCCACTAAAGCTTCTGAACTGTAGGTCTGGAGCGGAACTTGATAATTTGCATTTTTAACAAGTTCCCAGGTGATATTGATGCTGCTGGTTCCAGGGTCATACATTGAGAACTATAACCAATGATTGAATTTGGGCTAAATCGTTGAAAAAAATGGTGAGTAGATTTATTAATTATGTTTGGTTTCTTTATTATTTCCAGTGCCTTTAGTAGATGTTATTACCATTTCATTATTTGACGAGTGAAATACCAATAAATAGTAATTTCAAAATTTGATTTGGACTTCTTAGCTGACTTTTAACCTTAAAAGTTGATAGACTTCTAAAAGGTGACTCTTTTTTTCTTTTTTCTTAATAATCTTCTACTAAGAATATGATTGCTGTTATTGCTGTGTGTACATTGGAAGAATTTGAAACTGATATACAGTTTCTAAATTGCCATGCTCTTGATTCATACCCTGAATCACCTTGCTCCTTCTCTGAGCTGTTACCAATCAAGATTAGATTGTAAGCCCTTCTAAATTGCAGCATGGCCAAAGTGTTGACTTGTCTGTCATACTAAGACAGCAGCAAACCTTACACTAATAGGTCCTTGGACTTGGACATTTGTTCAGCAATCTCGACTGGGCTCCAACCTTGAATGAGTGATGATACCTAATACCGAAATGGGGTACAAAGAATATGCTGACAAGCTTGCCAACCAAGAACTCAGTTGAGGTGGTGGGAGAGAAATTGTATTCCTGTCAGATCTGTGCTGTAATAGAGTTCATATTAAGTGTTCTAGAAGCACAAAGAGAAGGGATGGCAGTGCAGGGAAAGCCTGGCAATATATTTGCTAGATTTTTCAAAAATTTTTTTGAATTGTTACATACGGAATTTAATATTTTGTCTGCTTTTGTATAGTTCCCATTCCAGTTATTCAGTTGGCATAATTATTTGATTGTAATTTAGTTTCAGGTGAGGTGGTCAAGAAGAGAATACTTGTTCAATTTGAAAAAGCAGCTTGAGGGGAGGAAGAGCGTTAGAACAAATACCTAATGCATGTGGGGCTTAAAACCTAGATGATGGGTTGAGAGATATAGCAAACCACCATGGCACATGTATACCTATGTAACAAACCTGCACGTTCTGCACATGTATCCCAAAACTTAAAAAAAGAAAAAGCAGCTTGAATATTGTATACTTCCCCCTCTCCTATACGAAAGATAGTAGGGTGTAATGTTAAATGTGCTAGACTACCAGGGTTTGAATTTTGGCTTTGTCATGTTCTAGCTCTGTGTCCTAGGTCAAGAAAACTCCAGGCTTCAGTTTCCTTATCTGTAATGGGGGAAAGTATTTGGATCATTGTAAGACTGAATAAGTTCGTACACATAAAATGCTTAAAAGTGTTCCAAGTAAGTGCTGCATGCTTAATAAATTATTGTTATTAAAATTAGGTAGAATCTCATTTGCTAAACATTGGGTTGTAAAGACAATGTGTGCACATTGTTATAAAAATGTGAAGAAAAGGCAGGAAGTGATGGCTCATGCCTAATCCTAGCACTTTGGAGGCTGAGGTGGGCGGATCATGAGGTCAGGAATTTAAGACCGGTCTGGCCAACATGGTGAAATCCCGTCTCTACTAAAAATACAAAAATTAGCAGGTATGGTGGCAAGCGCCTGTAGTCCCAGCTACTCAAGAGGTTGAGGCAGGAGAATAGCTTGAACCCAGGAGGCAGAGGTTGCAGTGAGCCAGATCACACCACCGCACTCCAGCCTGGGCGACAGAGCGAGACTCCGTCTCAAAAAAAAAAAAAAAAAAAAAACAAAAGGTGAAGAAAAAATAATTTTGATATAAATAGCTGTACTCAATTCCATATGGGGTCCCATGAGAAATGTAAAAATCAAAAGAATAGAACTGGAAATTCTTTAAAGGTCATCTAGTTTGACTTCATAATTTTACAGATATGGAAACTGAAACTCAAAGAAATTATGACCAGTTCAAGGTTGCTCTGTACATAATAGAAATGTTGCTGAGAACCGTGGCCTCTGATGCTGCTCAGTCCAGTGCTCTCTCAGTACCCTGTACAGCTTCCCTGAAGTGACAGCACCCTGGAAAACTAACAGTTTAATTGGCAGCCAACTCCAAAACAGATGAAAACATTAGCAATAAAAAGTCAGTGTGTAATGGAATATCAGATGGTATACATAGATTAAGTCCCTACTGTGTTTAACTTTGTGAGCTGCTCTCTTGAAGCGGAAATGCACCTTCTGAGTTACATTCATCGAAGGTTGAAAGATTAAGAGCATTTGTTTTTGAAGAGAGTGTTAATAGTTAAAATTTTCCCTCTTTCCTCCTACCAAGTGGATTGTTCATTAAGCCAGGGGGAGAGTCCACTTTTGCCGGGTCTGCCAGTACTCCAAGGGCTTTGCCCTTGACGATAGTTGGGGGAAAGTCTGGCCTCTGCATTTCTGTTTCCTGTCTTCCCAATGGGCCGGGTTCCCACAGACGTTCCCACAGAAGTAAAGACTGCATTACCCTTGCTCATGGGTATGTGTGCATATGTGGAACAGGTGCTAGAAGTGTACTTGATTGGTGGGATTTGTCTTAGTTGAGATTTCTCCTCAAGGGCAGGGATTGAGCTAAGAGTACTTTCACACATTATCTCATTTAATTGTGCTTGAATACCCTGCCGCTAAAAATTTTACAGAATAATACATGCTCCTAAAACATTCAGGCTATATAAAGATACACTGTGGAAGAGGTGAAAGCCCTGGTCTTCCACCCCTCCCTATGCCCAATCATTCCATCCCCAGGAGTGTCATTTGTAACAGTTTGTAACTTTTCCAGAACTTTCCCCTAAATATATATAGGTAGTTTGATTTAACAAAAAATGGTGATCATACTGTTCTAATTAACCTGTAACTTCTTTTTTTGTGCTATACATGCAGATTTGCTTTAATCTGTAATAATCCCAGAATAGACTGGCTGTACCATATGTGTTGGTTTTTAACGGTTTGTCCATATTGTCTCTAGGTTTTGCCATTTCAAATAATACTGCAATTCAATAATGTCCTCAATATGTATTATGCTTGCTCTCTTATATGCCTAGAGTAGAATTGATTAGTGGGAAGATTTACACATTTCAAATATTTGTTAATTGTTGGAATTGCCCTCTAAAACGGCAAACTACTGATCTCTGGTAAAGAGCTATTTCCCTTACATAATTGTCTTAAAAAACTCTAGGACTTCTGTATAATTTTCTAACCAGTTTTTGCCTAACAGGGCTGCTTGCCGTTTTATTTTATGAATTTTTTATCACTCATGCCATTCTACCATTAGTTTTGGCGTTTGAGAATGGTGCCATTTATCCCCGTTTCCTCTGCTTATCATCACCGTAATTGCCTTTTAAAAACATAGATTTTTTTTCTTTGTATGAAAAACACATTCATTTATAGAAAATTTGGAAGACAGTAAAGTAAAAATTACATTTTTGTGCATGAAAGTACATAAAGAAAGGAATGAAAGTCCTGCCCTTGCCTTTTCCTTATTTTTTAAGTTGGTTTTTCCTTGCAATTTTTTCTGTCCTTATAAAAACTTTATAGAGCAGAATTTATACCTGTACATATCTACTGACACTTGTTTTGTTTTTTTTCTAACGACTAAATAAGCTCATGTTAGATATGGTTTTGTAACTTTTTTACATTACTTAACAAAATATCATGGAAGCCTTTCCAAGAGTAAAATAGCTAATAATAGCTAGCATTTATTGAACACTTACTGTATACCCACGACCTTTTTTTAAGCCCTCTACATGCATAAGCTTATTTAGTAAAATTATTAAAGAAATTTGATAAATAAATTTACTATGTAACCACATAATTTTTTGAGCTAAACTGCTTTTACTCTCCTTTTGCAGATGAGGAAAGTGAGGCCCAGAGAAGATTTATGTTCAGGACCACTTAGTCTGTAAGTGTAGAAGCCAGAGTTTGGAACCAGATGGTCTGACTTTGGATTTTAACTCTTTTACTCTACTGTTTCTCATACTACAGCAGTGATCAGTTCAAAGATACATAAGGAATTTAAAGAACAGCATGTAGCTCCCTGCTTTCTAAGCTGAGGATAGCTGTCTAATGGCAGATTTTGGCCAGGAGCTTCATTGAGATTATATCCCTCAACCCAGAGATACACATGAATTATTGTACCATAATTTGTGTGTTCACACTATTTTATGCAGTCTGAGCCCAATTGGGAGATAGATTGAGTTCTCTCTTTACTGGTTCTTAAAGGAGTGGTGGTAGGAGATGCTGCTTCTTGAGCCCGTCACCCACTGAAGCAACAATATGTGATGGTTAAGAGAATGGGCTCTGCAGTCCAATGTGGGGTTGGGGGTTGGAATCCTGCCTCTGCCACTTGCTAGCTCTGTGACCTTGGGCAAATTACCTAACCTCTCTGCCACAATTTCCTTATCTGTAAAAGGGAAAAAATAACGAAGTTGTTGTGAGGATTGACTTAATTATATATGTAAAGCATTTAGAATAGCTCCTGGCACATGTGTTACTAAACCAGTATCCTGTGTCCTAGTTGTAGTGTACTTAGTTTTCCACCTCTTACTCCGTTAAATACCCACAACCTTAACAAGTAGATTATCATCACCCTGTTTTAACAGGTGAGGAAACCGTCTTGGAGAGAGAGTCTTAGAAATAAGTGTTTTTGTCAAGATATGACCCAGTCTGTTGACCCAGGGCTCTGAGGCTTGCATTGTTTGCACTGTACTTTGCAACTATAAATCCTCTATTGGCCACAAAACATCAGGAAGGCACATTATTAATATCAATTTTTGAGTTCGTACCATTCATGTATATTTAAATTTATGAGGAAGAGTGTTTTTCTATGGAAAATATGAAATTACACCACTTAGAAGAAATAATTTACATTTTAAATTTGTAAAGAGTAGATTTTCTGAGAGGTTGGACTTAATGTGTTTCTGTACTGATGTGCGCATCTGAACAATTTTAAGGTGCAGAGATATTTCTAATGGAATTCAAAGCTACAGTCTCCTTTATAACAAAATCATAGTTGAAAGTGATATTACAGTTTTAAATAATTGTAATATGTCTAGTTTTTAAGAGTCAATACTGATAACTAAATTCTTAAATTTTAGGACTGAATTTGTAAGATAGGACTAATGTTACAAGACTTAGTTTTATCTTCTTAACCCAACAGTCTGGTAACTCTAACATTGTGAGATTTTAGCAAAGACTTTAGTTAGCTCTATTTGTGAAAAATTCTGTGCAATACTTAGAAGCCCAGGTGGTGTTAAGTTACCATGTCCCTGTGTAATGGAAAGCTATTATTTTCTGTTAACTGCAGTTGTTTTGGAATTCAGAGTAGGTAGGCCTTTAGCACCTTCTCAAGTTTGAATTTCAAGTGAGTTTGAAAAGAACACTTAAAGTAGTGTACTTTGTGAGGGAAATCTTGTAATCAGGATACGGTGTTTCTGCGGAGCTCTCTTTCAGTTTGTAGCTGCAGAGATTTGGGGGTGAAGAGGAAAAGACAAATGGGAATTGAGAGTAATTCTTTTCTCTAAAGGATTGACTCTTCTTTTGCTACTTTTCCATTGCTCTGTTCCTTTATCCACTTCTGCCTGCCGGAATGAACATGTTAATTTGTTATCAGTTTTTGAATACTCATTGATTATGCCATCCTTTAAGTTTAGTTGGAGGGAGTACAGAAATGTAAAATGTGTGGTACTGGAAAGTGTGGCTGGGAAAGATGAAACAAACCGAGTATGTGGAGGGCTTAGAGATTGAGCTTGGTGGGCTGGAGTAGTTGGAGAAGGTTATGTGATGGGGGCGGTGGTGTTTTGTAAAAGCATTAGTTTTGAGATAGGTGTGAGAAGAAAGCACCGGTGGAGGCACAGAGGCTGAGTGAGTGTGCCATATGTGGGACTCAGTTCATATTGTGAACATTTCCTGAGCACCTGCTGTGTTTCAGGTACTGTTGGCTACAAAGACGCATACGTTCCCTGCCCTATAGAAGTTCATAAACTAGTGGGGAAGGCATCTAACCGTAATAGTATGGAATGATTAATTGTAATACTGGTTGATATCATTGTTAAAAACCTGAGCAGCAGCATTTGTAGTGGATGGCATCATTTTTAGTTATGTTTCAGTCAATTATGGTGTAAGTTTTAGAAGGGACTCAGAAATTTCTCAATAAATTTATATATATTTAACATACATACTTAAAAACTTGTATGAGTTAACTATTGCTTCATAACAAATTACTCTGAAATTTAGCAGCTTAAACAGCCAGCTTACAATAGATGAGTCAGGAATCTGAGCACAGCTTAGCTGGGTGCTCTGGCTCAGGGTGTCTCACTAGGCTGTCAAGGTGTTGGACAGGGCTGCAGTCATCGCAAGGTTTGACTGAGGTAAAATCTAGTTCTAAACTCACCTATATGGCTCTCGGCAGGCCTCAGGTCCTGTCGACCTCAGACATCAGTTCCTTGCTACACAGACCTCTCATAGAGTTGCTTACAATGTGATGGCTTATTTTCCCTAGGAAGAGGTATCTAAGAGGGCAAGGAAGAAAAAACAACCTCAGATGGAAGCCACAGCCTTTTTATAACCTAATTTTGGAAGTGAAATCCCTTCACTTCTGCTATATTCTGTTTGTTGGAAGCTAGTTAGTAAATCTAGCCCATACTCAAGGAACAGAATAACCCAAGGGCGTGTCCATCAGGAGGCAGAAATAACCGAGAGCCGTCTTAGAGACTGCTTACCCAAAGTTCTACAAGGTATTGTTGTGTATTGAGAACCTCTTCATCTTTGGGTTAGAAGGAAAAAGATAGCTAGCCAAGGAACTTTTCTGATGGAAAAAACAGGTGTGATTAACCAGAACCACAAGATATTTTTGCTAAAGGTGTGTAAAGTTAGTTTCAATGTTGTGTTAATATTTACTCTACAATAGAGAAGTACAAACAAGAACAAAGCTATTGTTTTGTGGCCAAGCAGAGACCAATTTTACAGTTGTGCCTCAATTTAAGTAGTATATAAGTTCCAGTGAGAACTGTGTGCTCTGAATGAACTCATTTAAAGTGGATTATAAGAACACAGTCTTCTAAAGAAACAGTGGAAATCATTTTGATTATATTCTATTTTCAGTTGGATGTGCATGCATGATAGAGATTTATGTGTACAAAGTTGAAAGGTTGAATAGCGATAGAATGAAAAGAGCACAGAGTTGACCGGGCGTGGCGGCTCACGCCTATGATCCCAGCACATTGGAAGGCCGAGGCGGGCAGATGACTTGAAGTCAGTAGTTTGAGACCAGCCTGGCCAACATGGTGAAACCCCATCTCTACTAAAAATACAAAAATTAGCTAGGCACCCACCTGTAATCCCAGCTACTCAGAAGGCTGAGGCAGGAGAATCGCTTGACTCTGGGAGGCAGAGGTAGAAGTGAGCTGAGATTGCGCCTCTGTACTCCAGCGTGGGTGACAGAGCAAGACTCTGTTTCAATAAAAAAAGGAAAAGACCACAGAGTTTTGAAATCAGATTTGTTTCCTGGCTTCACAACCAATAAGAAATGCGACCTTGGGCCAACCTGGTGATCTCTCTGAGCCCTAGTTCCTATCTGTATAACAGAAAGCAAAAGAGAAAACATTTGGACATGAAGAATGATAGATTTAAGCTCTGCGTGATTTTAGCCAGAAAAGACCAGAGTTCCCTTATTTCATACCTAAAGTATATGGCATTGGTACTTTGCAACCCATAGCGACATATAGGGAAGACAGAGTACTTAAAAAGTACTTACTACTTCAAAAGTAGTAAGGTAACACTTTTACCAAAATTATTGTAAGATTTTCTATTACAGTATAAAGACATTGATTGGAATCTATGTTGAGAAGTACTTTGAACAGGAAGTTTATTAGATGGCTATATACATGTTTCCTACCACTAATGAACAAAACTACATCTCCTATTTATGGATTACTTTATACATTTTTCTTGCTTTGATGTATTTCAAGATTGTTCCGTGACAATCTTAAATGAATGAAATGCCTTTTACAAGATACTTAAATTCTTTAATCTTCAAGTTTTGCTCATAAAATTCACTCATGAATTTGATCCATCTTGGAATTTGGGTAGCTGTATCTGAGATAGGTCTCAATTTAGAAGGTTTATTTTGCCAAGGTTAAGGACACATCTGTGACACAGCCTCAGAAGGACCTGACGACATATGCAAGGTGGTTGGGCATAGCTTGGTTTTATACATTTTAGGGAGACATGAGACATCTGTCAGTATATGTAAGATGTAATTCATTGGTTGGTTCAGTCTGGAAAGGCGGGACAACTTGAAGTGGAAGGGAAAAGGGGGCGGGGGCTTCTAGGACACAGGTAGATGAGATGAAAGATTGCTTTCTTTTGGGTCTTTGATCGGCCTTTCACTGAGTACACAATTTGCATGTGAGAGGGAAGTAGAGGAATAGCCACTTATGCCTTAGTCTGATTCATTGAATCTGCATTTTTATGTAAATAATAGGGCATAGGAATCTATCAGATGTGCATTTGTCTCAGGTAAGCAGAGGGAAAACTTTGAGTTCTGTCCTTTGTCCCGCACCTTGGAAAATAAGCTATCAATTTACACTGCAAGACTGAAATCCAACAGAACTGTTTTAGGGTGGCCTGAGGCCCACAAGGAACTTTGGACAAATGTAGCTTTTTAATCTTTGTAGCTATTTTATTGAGGAATAAAATGGGAGGCAGGTTTGCCTGATGCCGTTCCCAGCTTGACTTTTCCCTTTGGCTTAGTGATTTTGGGGTCCCAAGACGTATTTTCCTTTCATATACTCTAACAAATCATATTAATAGAATTTCAGGTTACAGGTTACTTGAACTAAAACATGGATCACTACTTACTTTTTTCTCCTAAAGTAACTATGGTAACAGTGCTGGAATAACTAAGTTTGTTCTTACTCCAATTCTGAGGAATAATCATGTCCACTAGATAATGGCTTACTATTATTTGATTAATCTATATTATGAATGTGCGTTCCTGCACTGACTTTGTAATGGAGTCATTCTTGGTTGCATTTGACACTTTCAAATTGAAATGGGCTTGTGATGGTATTATGTTTATGCAAAACAGATACAGTTCTGTTACCTTTTTTTTCCTTTTGAAATTAACATTGACTTAATTTAACATCTTCATAAAAAATGCTTTGTTGGCCGGGCGCGGTGGCTCAAGCCTGTAATCCCAGCACTTTGGGAGGCCGAGGCGGGCGGATCACGAGGTCAGGAGATCGAGACCATCCTGGCTAACATGGTGAAACCCCGTCTCTACTAAAAAAATACAAAAAACTAGCCGGGCGAGGTGGCGGGCGCTTGTAGTCCCAGCTACTCGGGAGGCTGAGGCAGGAGAATGGCGTAAACCTGGGAGGCGGAGCTTGCAGTGAGCTGAGATCCGGCCACTGCACTCCACCCTGGGCGACAGAGCGAGACTCCGTCTCGAAAAAAAAAAAAAAAAAAAAAAAAATGCTTTGCAACCTTCAGCAATGCAGTTTTGGCTGTATTTGAGCTGAAATACAATAATATGCTTAAATTTACTGCTTAGTTTTAGGGTGTGTATTGATAAAGAGTCGTAAGTCCCCTTTCTTGGAAAAACTGGTCGGGTAACTTTTCTTTTATCACAAGTCTCCTAGCATGTAATTGTTACATCATTGAACAGAAGAGGATTCATGGAAACTTTTAGATTGTGTGAAATCATATACTGTTAGTTAAGTTTTTTGTTTCATAGGACTTCAAAATGGGGTTTTGGTTTTCGTTGTAAACATTTTACAAAGTTTGTATCAGTAGGGCAGGGAACAATTCACTGTCTAGCCTGTAGGCACAGGAGAGCTAAATTCACAGAGGAAGGGTAACTGACTTAATTTACGATTTTAAAGAATGGGTATATAATAGACACATTTTGGTATTCTTTCTGTATGAGGAGAAAAGACACTTAAAGCACTATTGTCTTACAGATACCTTAACAAGAACACAAAGAAATTGGAAAGATGCCTATTACTGTTTTCTTCTGACCTTGTTTCTTCCCCCAACCAGTTGATTATGAAATTAGCTCACTGTGTACTGTGTCTTTATAAAGATATCTGTCTCTAGATCATTTAATAATTTGTGTTCAACCTTTATTAGGAGCAGTGGTGCATTTTGTTACAGGTTTTAGAAGCCTGTCATTTATATCAAATAGCCCTGTGTCTAGATGATGATGATGATGATGAAGATGAAGATGATGAATATTAGCTTATGTGTGTCTTCTGTGCCAAGCAGTGTGCTAAATGACTTTTCTCTTGGGAAACTTAGGAGGTATTCTTCATTGTTACGGTAATTTACCTGTGAAGAAACTATGGCTCAGAGAGGTTAAGGAATTTACCCAAAGCTGAGTTATATTAGAGTAGAAGGGTTTATTATTTCTTGGATTCTGTTTTACTTATAGTGATTATCTCAGAAAGCCAAAAGTAAAATCAGCGTCTTTCTTAGTTGGTACAGGCTCAGTCTTTATCCTTCTCATCCTGTTGCTAACACCCGTTTAAGGACAGTAGGAAGAACAAAATAGTTCAAGGTGCCCTTCCTTACCAAGCACATGAGTAGAAAAGTGGCAAAAGACCATTGCCAGACTGAATTACTTCCTGTATATATGTGTGTGTGTAACACCATAACATGTAATAGACACATAACATCATCTGTCTCAGTATATATTGTATGCTGCTCTACAATTTAGAAATCATCCTTGATTTCTTTTTTGCCCACATTTCAATCCATCTTTGAGTCCTGAACGTTCTGTCTCCAGAACACATCCCTAATTCATCTGCCTGTTTCTGCTTCCACTGTTAGAACTGTAGTTTAACACTGGTTGTCTTGCCTGAACTATTGTAGTAGCCCCCTGATTTCTTCCAGTTTTTACAATTGCCTACCTATAGTCTACTCACAGAGTAGCCACAGTAATCTTTCTTAAAGCATAAAAGAGAACATGTTACTTTCCTAGCTACGAGAAACACATCAATAGATTTTCATTGCAGTTTAGAGGAAATCCGACGTCCTACACTGTAGCCTTGCTTACTGTGCTTCAAATATACTGGCCTTCTCTCTGTTTTGCATCTATAACACGTTAATATCCGTCTTAAGTCTTGGTATCTGCTGTTTCCTTTACCTGGACTGCTCTGGTCATTGATTTTCTTGTGGCTGACTGTATCATTTAGGTTTCACTTCAGATGTCACTGTTTCAGTGGAGGTTCTCTCACTGATCCAGATGCTCCCTACCTTAATACTCTCTTGTATTACCATGTTTTATTTTCTTTTAGTTATCACTCTTTAAGTTGTTGCTCACTTGTTTGGTATTTATTTCTACCTCCATCAGAATATGAACTTCACTTCTTGAGAGCATATGGCCTCCCCTGTGCCTAGAAAAATGTAGTAGCACATAGTAGGAGCTCAATTAGTATTTATTGGAAGAATGTAAATTTCTTTTTTCTTTTTGAGATGGAGTCTCACTCTGTCGCCCAGGCTGGAGTGCAGTGGCACGATCTCAGCTCAGTGCAACCTCTGCCTCCCAGGTTCAAGGGGTTCCTCTGCCTCAGCCTCTTGAGTAGCTGGGATTACAGATGCCTGCCACTACACCGGCTAATTTTTGTGTTTTTAGTAGAGACGGGGGTTTCACCACGTGGGCCAGACTGGTCTCAAACTCCTAACGTCAAGTGATCCACTCGCCTCAGCCGCCCAAAGTGCTGTGATTACAGGCATGAGCCACTACAGCCGGCCTAAATTTTCATTTAACACTATATTTTGAATATTTACCACAGTCTTAAATATTCAGAACAATGGTTGTGAACTCTTGATCCACAGTCCAGATTTGGCCTAAAGACACATTTTACTTGGCTTATTACATAGTGCTGTTGTTTGAGCTATAACTTACAGTCAAGTGCACAGATCTTAAAAAGTATACAACTCGATGAACTGAACTTGTGTATACCAGTGTAACCACATCTCAGATCAAGATGTAGAAAGTCTTGGCACCCCAGAAGCCTCACTCATTTCCCTCTCTAGGCACTCCCCTTTCCCACAGGATAACTTAATACATAGAGGTTTTTTTAAAATTAGCTACTAACATTTTAAAATTGGGAGACTTCACATAAAAATCCAGAGTTCCAGTATCTCATAAAAACATCTAAGATCAACACAACTGCTTTCCCCTTGACCACAATTTATTGTAGCCAAGAAGCAGCTGTCCACAGTATTGACATGTGTTCCCCGGGTAGCATACAGTCTTCACCCTTCCTCCTCTTCCCTCTGACCTTGAAATCAATTGCCAGTTGCCACTTACAGTTTCGTTTGAATTGCTTTTCTTATGATGGAGAAATATTTGTCTCTTCCATTGTCTCTATAAAAAAGTGAAAACATAAATGGAAATAGAAAGGGTGTCTTATACTTAGTCCATACAATTTGTAGTTTTGGCTGTTTGTTTGTTAGCCATCTAATTCTACACAACAGTTACATTTAAATGCTGTATAAATATATTGTTTTTTTTTTTAGCCATTCTATGGAAACATAAGCACGTTTTTTTGATATTGTGAATAACAAATTTTAGATTAATCTTTGTACACATCATTTTATTAGGATAATTTAGAAGTAGATTTTCTGGATCAAAATATATTTTCATTTTTAAGACTTGATACATATTGTCAGCTTTCTTGGTAGTAGTATAAATTGCTATAATCTGGAGAGAGTATATGGAAGTGTTCATTTCTCTACATCTTTGCCAACACTGGGAATTGTAATTTACAAGTTTTGCCAATATAGTTGGTAAAAACAAAAAAAATGGAAATGCTGGCCAAGAAGTTTTTCATCTTCTCGTCTACATAAGTAATTGTATTTTATTTTAAAGGATATAATATGGAAATATTACTTAGTACAATACTATACCTTAGATGTATGTTGAGTCAAATCATGTACCATGTATCTTGTATATAAAGTAATATGAATACCTCAGTAGAACTTGGGAAGCCTTTAACCTTGATCCTTACATATTATTTATATTTCTGTGTATATACACACACCATGTTCTGTCTCTGTGCATGGGAATAAATATTGCAAAATCCTTCGTTTTGAAGCACATACAACTAATTCTTAAGCATTGGGTTTATATTGGCTTTCATATTTTAAATTAGATGCTATTATTCTATAATCTGCTTTTTAAGGAGATGCCTACATAGAAGAGTGACAGCAGCTGGACTAAATGTTTAACTGCTGAACTGGTTCCTCAGGTATCCTGGCTCTAGAGATTGCTATGGGAGATTGGATGACTGTTACAGATCGAGGTCTGTCTTCAGGTAACTAAGTCTAAATAATTGTAAACTAAAGCAGAAACTGTAAAGGTGAATTTTTCAATGAAAATATAAAATAATTAGAAGATGTGACTAAAGAGAGACAAGTGGTTATAAAATACTTATTTTCATGCCTGCTGAGAACACCACTTTATTTGTATCTTTTTGGAAAAAAAAGTATATAGTTTTCATAAAAAAGAGACTTTGCCCTAATTTGAAAATACCTTAAAATATGTATGTATATAGTATAATTATATCTATGTTTATGTGTATATATATAATTCAAGTCTTTAGTAATGGAGATTGTGTTAGCTTTACATAAATTTTTCTAAATTATTTATATAAGTGCCTTTTATTTCAGAAAGCAAAAGTATCTCTCAATATACCTCAGAAATAAAGATGTCTCCATCAAGTTTGTACTCACAGCAAGTGCTATGTTCTTCAATACCTTTATCAAAAAATGTGCACAGTTTTTTCAGTGCCTTCTGCACAGAGGATAATATTGAACAGAGTGTTTCATATCTTGATCAGGTAACATGTTTTTGTAAAAAACAATAGCGTAAATCATGTTATATAATAGAATGTATCAAAGTTATGAGAGAAACATTTGTCAAACACAAGTTTTTTGTTTATATAGTGAGTGCCCCTGAGACTTAGATTTTCAGACAACCTTGGTGATTATCTCATCTAGAGATAGCAAGTCTAACTTTTTTATCTGGAGCAGGCTGGCCTCCTCATTGTCCCAGGGGCTCCTCCACTGAGAGTCTAGCCATCACTTTATGGATGCAGAAACCCAAGTGCTTTGCTGCATGTCACAGATTTATAGCAGAGGCTAAAAGAGCCCCATCCTTTTAACTCTTTGTCCTTTGGGATATTGACCATTTTCTTAACTATTTCAAGATAGTTTTCTATTTTTCTCAGAAAAGATTTCTATCTGTTGATTTTTTTTTTTACTAAGTTGTCCAGTAACCAACCTTTTAAAATAATTCACATATATTTTTAATTTTTAATTGACAAAACTTATATAATTTGTCATGTACAACATGATGCTTCAGAAAACGCATTGTGAAATGGCACAGTGCACATACCTCAAATACTTACATCATTTTTTGTGGTAGAATTTACTCTCTCAGCAATTTTGGGAATATAGTACGTAGTTATTAGCTGAGGTCACCATGACATACAATAGATCTATTGAACTTATTCTTCCTATCTAACTGAAAGTTTATATCCTCTGACCTGTATCTCCTCAACTGTAACCAACTTTAAGAAAACATTTTCTCCTACCAGGAATTGACTACTTTTGGTTTTCCTTCATTATATGAAGAATCCAAAGGTAAAGAGACAAAGAGAGAGTTAAATATAGTAGCTGTTTTAAATTGTATGAATGAGCTGCTTGTGCTTCAGCGGAAGAACCTTCTAGCTCAGGAAAATGTGGAGACACAGAATTTGAAGCTGGGAAGTGATATGGACCATCTACAGAGCTGCTACTCAAAACTTAAGGTAAAAATTGTTATCTGTATTTTGATGCCATAATTATATAATTGAATACTATAAATTTTTACTGACTTTATTAAATATTTCAGGGTTTTCTTAAGCTTTAGGGTTTTCTTTTTAAACAGGTAAATAAAAGTGAACTTATAATTTGCACACATCTGCTTCCTAATACCTACAGCATATTGATGGCATTAATTTTTTGAGCTGTTTAATGACTTGCTGAATCTGTAAAAAGTTAGGAAATATTCTATGCTCTGGGAAAATAAAATAACGATTCTGTCATCCAATCTTGGTTAAGAAAGTATATGCTTCATTTAAAAGTCTTATTATAAGAGGCTGCACAAGTTAATTCCAAGAAAAATATTATTGAGGCATCTATGATGCCACATGAGCTAAGGCTCAATAGTTAAAGCAGACTAGATAACTTCTCTTAGAAGCCTTGGGTCTCTGGAAAAGACTATAGAAAAATGCTTAGTAAACTTTCTTTTCTCTTAAAAAAAAAAGGAAGTATTTTTCACAGGACCATTGAACCTACTAACTTTAAAATGTAGAATATTTGATACTGGTTTCTGTTTTGATTTCTTTCTTTTTCTTCCTTTTATGTTTTCATTTGTATTTTAAAAATGTTTATCCAGGGAGAAGGGAACAAGGTGTTCAAAATCATGGTGTGGTCGGGACTTATAGTTGTATGTTATTAAGGATGTAATATAAATCAAGTCAAATTTTTTCCTAAATATACTATTCTATATTGGGTTTTGTGATTTGTGAAAATCAAAGCCTTTGCGTTTGTATACTGTCAGATGATCAGCTTCCTTTTAGTTTTTCATCTGTTGGTCCATGCCCCTTTACTTTTCCTTATTTTTCTTTGTGTGCATCCTCCCCCACCGCACACCGTCTAAGAAAACAATCAAAAAACCCACTCAGAATCTTGAATCTTCGAGCTCTGTGAGGGAATAATAGGACCTCTCTATAGAATATTTAAAAATCCCCTAGCAGGAAATGTGCTGTGATGATGTGGCATAGAGTTGGCCTACATGGGAACACTAGAAACACTTGGGGATTGGTTTAGAGACATCTTCGCTCTTTACGAGCACCTGTGCCTACCAGTCTGTCATTGATAATGCTGTCTTATGTTGTCTTCTTGGTTCATACACAATGATGAAAGTGTGTTTTCTCGTAGTAATGTTTTTAGGCTTTCGTGCATCCTATATTCCTAAAGGGTAGAGATGATCCAGCTATGTCTCTTGGGGAAACTGTGGTAGATTGGAAAGGGTAGTTGGTGCCCCCCAGGCTTGTGAAAAGGTTATGAGTTATAGATGGTACTTTAATCCTGATCAGAGAGAACTATGGAAGGTCTTATTAAGGATTGGGCTGATCCAGAGGTTGTAACCCTTGGCCATGTGTCTTATAAGTAGCAAGTAAATCATTATGATATGTTGGTGATCTGAGGCTATTGAGCCTTTCCTTCAAGGAGTGGTCCCATTTATTAGGACTACCCAGAGCAGGGACTGTTTCTTCAGGATGTCTTCTAATATGGGATTTGACCTAGGCCAGAATCTTGTTATTTTGAGTCAACTGTGGACAGAAATGTGTATTCAATGGGGAAAGTTGCTAATCTATCTGGAAAAGTTTCTAGATCTAGCATATGATTAATTCAACTTGTTGAACAAAAATGTATTGCATATGTGCTAGGCACTGAGTTTCAAAGTTGAGTGAAGCCCCAGTCTTAGTTCATGAGGAGACTGCAGTCCAGGGAAAGGAGACATATTGAAACATAACTGTTTGCTTCATTAGTTGTCCTTGGGGTAGGAAGCAAGGGAAGGCTTCACGGAGAGGTAACACCTGATCTGAGATTGGAAGAATGAGTAGAAATTTGCTAGTGCTTGAAAATGTCATTCTAGGCAGAGTATATGACTTGTATAAATGTGTAGCAGCGTAAGAGATCACTGCACTTTAGAGGAACCACAAATACCTCTGTTGGGGCTGCGATGAGTATGTGATGGGTATGAAGAGTGGTATGAGGTAAGACTGGAGCCTTGTCTCCAGATGATATAAAAGGAATTGTACGAAAACAGTGAAGCACTGAGGAGTTGTAAACAGGAGGAAAACAATGTGTAAATATTCTGGCAGTGGGGTGGAGAAATTATAGGGGAATTGCAGACTTGAATTTGGGATGGAGTTAGGGGGCTCAGAAAGCCCTGGTGATAAGAATGCCTGTTAGCGACCCTTTGCTGAGGTTTTGGACTTGAACTAAGGTAGTGCTAATGGGGATAGTAAGTAAGATTGAGATCTGATGAACACTTAGGAAGTAGAATGGGTAGGATTTTATGAAAAATTGAATTTGGAGAATAGGAGTCATGAATTCAAGACCCCATTCAGGTCTCTGCCTTGAGTTACTGAGGATGGTGATGTAGTTCACTAAGAAAGGAAGGAGGGGTGCATGCGGATGTTCAGGGGTGACGCTGAGTTCAGGTAAAGTGTTGATCATCACGTGGAGCGAATTTCTGATTTGATGTATATGCTACGTATCACCTGGCCTAGTGCCTGTAAGTTATGTCATGCCAACTGATCTGTCCTAGCAGTAATAGTAAGTTTTACACATTCAAAAAAAGGGTGCCAAAAATTGACAACCTTAGTTATCCAGGTTATACTCCTACATTTTCTGTATCTTCTTGAGATCTGTTCTTACAGAAATTGTGCAAGTTATTATTTATGGTCGGTTATGACATAACTTGATTGGCTTTTGAATTTTATACAAATATTAGTACAATTTAAAAAATATTCCATATGGGTGGCCTCATGCAGAACTTGGCACAGTTCCTCAGGAAATGCAGTAAGTTGAAAAGGAGCATCTTGTCTCATACTAATTCTGGATTTGCTGCCATTCCTCTCTGGAAAGTACCTTCAGAGACTTTACCACCTGCAGGGAGAAGTGGTGTCACACAGAAGTCCCATTTCTGTGACTCGACGTGTTGCCACTTTGCTTGGTCGCCCATCTTTTTCTTCAGACTTAGCTCCAAATCACTTTTGCTTCTTTTTCAAAGCCAAGTACACTCTCGAAGGATGATGGCATTGCTGTATTTGAGGAGATCTTCAAAAACGTGGTATAGAAGTGTTAAAAAGTATTAAAAATAAACTTTAAAAATATTCAGGGGCAGCATCATGGAGTGATGCTCTTTCCAGGGATCCATTTTGAAGCACTTTTTAATATATGTACAAAATTTGATATGTAAATTACAATTTGATGTGTAAATTTAAATGTTACAATTTTATAGTGTACTTTGTAATAATTCCTTTAAATAAACATTTCACGTGCCACTAACATTTGATTTTGACTAATGAACAGTAGGATGTATAACTTCTTGTTACTGATCTTTTAAGGATTCAATTATTCTAAATCCTTTATTAATTTTAATCAGAATTACATGTAAATGTTTTAGGAACAACTGGAAACTTCCAGGAGGGAAATGATTGGGCTTCAGGAAAGAGATAGACAGTTACAATGTAAGAACAGGAATTTGCATCAGCTACTAAAGAATGAGAAAGATGAGGTGAGTTGTCAGTTACTGCAGATGAAGTTTAAGTGAATTTTTGTTTTCTTTGTAATATGAGATGACCATAAGAGCCACTTTACTTGAAAAAAGAAAGAACCATTTATTCATCTTTCCCCTAATTGGTACGGTAGACCTTTGTGTATAGTATTTAACTGGAAGGTCAGGAACCCTCTCCACCACAGCCCCCGCCACCAGTGGATCCATTTGGCTTAGATATTAGTTCATAGCTGGTAACAGTCAGTGTCCTGGACTGCCCTTCCTGGACTCATGTTCACTGTCACTTTTTCTTAGGCACAAGAGTGCTTTAAATGCGGATCTTTTATTCTCTGCTGTACCTGTACGTGATAGCGGAGGTGCCCCTTCTTGCATGCACTGTCTTAAATACTGACATTGTTCATCTAGTCAAGCAGTTTCTTCATTAAATGGGCACAGAAGCAGTTCACATTAAAAATCTAATTTCTGACACAAAAGATACAATTCTAATTTCTGCTTTAGTGGTTATTTAGCAGAATTCTAATTTCTACTTTAGTGGTTACTTGGACCTATAGCACTAATGCATTTCAAAATATTATTTTTTCATTTTTGTAGGAAGAAACCGTTATGTTTTTATTGCTCTAAAGTATAACCTCTGACTATTTAATAACTATAAAAATATAATAGTTTCAGTGTTTTATGTTGTTTGAACTATAATTAAAGACTTCTGAGGAGTGTATTTCTTTAAAGAGCCCTGGAGTGGTTTAGATAGATTTGTTTTACCATATTTGTTTATTTAGTAGTATATTTAGTAAGTAGGTAATTAGTATTTAAACTGTAAGGTTGCTTATACATGTTTCCTTGAGTTCACAGACAATTCTGACTAGATCTGTTGATTACATTTAAACGGTTTGAATACAGTTCATCTTTGGTAGGGATTAAGTTAATCATGTTAATCCCTAGCAGGGATTGGGAATAGCTTTATAAAAGAATAGGACATACTCTTATCAGGAGCTGCCTGAGAAACTGTAATTGATCTGAACTTTGAACAGCAGTGTCTGGCACGTAATACACACTCAGCAAATATTTGGACTGGATTATTCTGCTGTTTGGAGTTACTTTTATTTGAGAATTGTTTTTAATTAGAAAAATGAGCCTGCTTACCTGCTGCCATGTGCCACAGGCTTAATTCACTTTGTCACAGATTAACAAAAAGTATAAGTGATTTTTAAGTCAGTAATATAAGGAGTTCACTTAAAATGATCAGATGAGTTCAGTTTATCTCAGATAAAGCTTTAATCATTTTAATACTTCCATAAGAATATCTGGTTTTTAAATGTTCAGAGTCTATATGTAAGGTAAAAAGTACAGGAGATAATTCAGAAAATTAGCACTTCTAGAAATTTCAGAATTAAACTTTATATGATTCATATAATATTTTAAAAAGTGGTTTCTACTGGTTACAAATAAGGAAGAATCATCCTAGGATTTTAAAACCTATATGGGGAGATGAATTTTAGGATTTTTCTCTTCCGAATTTGTGAATTGTCACCGGGCTTATAATAGCAAATGCCTTTTTCAGGTACAAAAATTACAAAATATCATTGCAAGTCGAGCTACTCAGTATAATCATGATATGAAGAGAAAAGAGCGTGAATATAATAAACTGAAGGAACGTCTACATCAACTTGTTATGAACAAGAAAGATAAGAAAATAGGTAAACAGCTGGCAAAGATCAGCTAAGGGAATAAATTAGCTAATACTATGCTTAGAGATAATTGTAAAAGGATTGAACACAGTAACTCGTGAAATGTTATTTTCATGCTTTATACAATTGCTTTTCAGTGGTGGTGGTTTATATAAAAAATTTAGACAGCTGGTTAGTGGAAAATAAGTCATTTTGCCTTGCTTTATTTAATTGCATGTGTTTTTTAACATGACCAGTGTAGAATTAATCCATAGAGAAAAACTAAGCCAGAGGACATTCTAATTTTCCATATCGAAGAATTGATAATATTAAAAATCAGGGTCAGTTTCTGAGTGTCAAAATAGAGTAAACCTCATAAAATTTATCATCGGACCAAATCGTTCATGTCAGTTTGAGTTCCTTTAAATAAGTTTAGCTGTGCATTTTTGGAGAAACTAGTCAAAAGGATGGACTTTGAAAGTTAGGCGTGTGTGTGTCTAAGGTATACTTTTTTGCTAATAGTAGGCTTTTTCAAAAGTTTAAACCAGTTCGTCCAAATATGTGGATAATTTCAAGTAGATAGTGTAAATTAAAAAGCAAAGAAATAGGCCGGGCGCAGGGGCTCAAGCCTGTAATCCCAGCACTTTGGGAGGCCGAGACGGGCGGATCACGAGGTCAGGAGATCGAGACCATCCTGGCTAACACGGCGAAACCCCGTCTCTACTAAAAATACAAAAAACGA
The DNA here is from genome assembly GCF_007565055.1 of Rhinopithecus roxellana. Lineage (NCBI taxonomy): Eukaryota > Metazoa > Chordata > Mammalia > Primates > Cercopithecidae > Rhinopithecus > Rhinopithecus roxellana. Next base: position 66,650,840 of record NC_044560.1, on the reverse strand, counting down.
GCCGGGCGAGGTGGCGGGTGCCTGTAGTCCCAGCTACTCGGGAGGCTGAGGCAGGAGAATGGCGTAAACCCGGGAGGCGGAGCTTGCAGTGAGCTGAGATCCGGCCACTGCACTCCAGCCCGGGCGACAGAGCAAGACTCCGTCTCAAAAAAAAAAAAAAAAAAGCAAAGAAATATGAAAGTAGATCTTTACAATACAGTTTTACTGGCCTGGTATAAATACGAGACACAAGAAGTGTGTGTATTAATTTATTGAAGAGTGGTTTCCAAGTGACTATAGGTAGTCCTCTAACATACATTATACCATGACACCCCTAAACTGTCTTACCTTAGATTTGAAAAACGGGCGATGAGCATACGTTTCAGGCTGTCATGTGGTACACTCTGCCTGCTGTCAGCAAGCAGTTTAGTGTTGACTACATCACTGTCATTCTACAGCAGAGCTGTTGGAGGTAGCCGAATACTTTATTTTTTAAATTATTGAAAAATAGAAATGAAGATTCAGTAATACACAGTTAAGATTGGAAAGCTTTAGGTATCCTGAGTTAATCTTACTCATTAGGAGAATCATTGGTTTTTAAGGTTAGTTAGCCTCATGTTCATTCATGAAGGAAAAAAAATTAAAAAGCAGGATGAAACGCTGAAAGTATATTTTTAAATTTATTTTATTTTATTATTACTATTTTTTGAGACAGAGTCTCGCCCTGTCGCCCAGGCTAGAGTGCAGTGGCGCGATCTCAGCTCACTGCAAGCTCTGTACCCCGGGTTTACGCCATTCTCCTGCCTCAGCCTCCAGAGTAGCTGGGACTATAGGCGCCCGCCACCGCGCCCGGCTAATTTTTTCTATTTTTAGTAGAGACGGGTTTCACCTTGGTCTCGATCTCCTGACCTCGTGATCCACCCGCCTCGGCCTCCCAAAGTGCTGGGATTACAGGCGTGAGCCACCCGCCCAGCCGAAATGCTGAAAGTATAAAATATAATACAGAGAAGTTTATTAAGGATTTAGTTCTGGAAACAGAGCTCTTCCATTATAGGGGCCTAACTGTTTCCTGGTCCAATCAGAAGTGACAGTTTCATAATGATTTTATTAACTCTAAGATTACAATAATTTACTCTTATTTCCTTCTTATGCCAAATGTTTCCATGTCCACCTGCGGCAGAAGGTATTATACACTACCAGGGGCTTTGACTCCTTTGATGAAGATGAAGATGTTAATGTTAACGGGGCATGGCAAACTTTTTCTGTATAGATGCATATAGTAAACATTTTCAGTTTTATGGGATCTATAGCTTATTTGTTGCACCTACTTATCTCTGCCATTGTAACAGGAAAAGTAGCCATAGGCAGTATGTAAACAAGTAGATGTGGCTGTGTTCCCATAAAGCTTTATTTACAAAATCAGGCAGCCAGCCTGTGGGCCATTATCAGCCAACCCTGATAATGAAATTAATAATGATAAAGTAACATTTATTATGTACTTACCATGCGCCAGATACTGTGTTCACTCTACAGTGTTGGGTGCTTTAACAGTTATTTGTCTTCACAACTCTTTGGTAGATACTTTTGTTATTCCCAGTGTCCAAGAAGAAACAGGCTTAGCAGTTAAATAATGTGCCGAGATCTCATTGCTTCCAAGTGGTGGAACTAGAAACTCGAAAATTAGGCTGTTTAAGCCCAAATCCTAACCTATATACCAGATTCACTTTCACCACATGTGTATAGAGTGCATTAGAGTTTTAGATGCTTAAGCATGTATGGTAAGAATTAATTTTTTGTGTTCATGTTTGTAGCTATGGACATTTTGAATTATGTTGGGAGAGCTGATGGAAAAAGAGGCTCCTGGAGGACTGGTAAAACTGAAGCCAGGTAAAGTCCAGTTTAAATTGATAAATGTAATCAGACTTCCTTCTATCCTGCATTTTCATACTGACAGTTTCTTTCTCAGGAATGAAGATGAAATGTATAAAATTCTTTTGAATGATTATGAATATCGTCAGAAACAAATCCTAATGGAAAATGCTGAACTTAAGAAGGTTCTTCAACAGATGAAAAAGGAAATGATTTCCCTTCTTTCTCCCCAAAAGAAGAAACCTAGAGAAAGAGTAGATGATAGTACAGGAACTGTAAGTGGCTCTTTCCTCTCTAATATAGTCTTCAGATTGCTAATAAGAATAATGAAAACATATGATAGGCATTCCCAATGGGGACACTATTGATATTTTGAATAGGACACTCACTGCTATGCTACTTTCAGTTACCGTGACAACCAAAAAGACTGTTCCTGTATGTTTTCAGACGTTTCCTGAAAAATACTGCAGATGATTTTCCAGGAAATTAATACATGTCAAGCACTGTAAGAAGTGCTTTATAAGCATTGTCTCATTTTATAATATTCCTTGTAACATATGAGATTATTTCATATAATTCGATGATTTAGATACTGTAAATATCCCCATTTTATAGATAAGGAAACTAAGGCATAATACTTACTAGCCCAGTATCACACGTGACAGTGCTAGGATTTCAATCCAAGTTTGCCTTACTCCAAAGCTCACGATCATAACCACTGTGTCAAATATCCTTTCAGTTGTTTTAGTATTAAGTACTCTACTTTTCACAGAGTGAAACTTTCGTTAACTTTGGGAACCAAATAATCAGTTCATAAATTTACTGAGTGTTCTTTATGTTCTGGTCTCTGGAAAGGAAAAATTTTGACTTTTTCCCTCAAGAAGCTCTTTTTGGGAGAGACAGATGTGGAGACGTGATTATTACATTATTAGGTGCTGTAATAAGGTGGTGCCGTGTGCAGAACAGTTATGGCAATCAAGGCATCACAGAGAAAGTGACATTTTCACTGCTTCTTAGAAAATAAGTATTTTTGAGGTTAAAAAAAAAAAACATGGAGAAAGCATTCCAGAGAACGGGAGTAATACATGCAGAGGTCTGAAAAAAAAATCACATAATGGTGAAAAGTTCGTTTTACTTAATTGCTTTACATATAAGTTAAAATCTTAGGTTTCAGCAAGTTCACATTAGTAATTAAAATCTGAAAATAATGTTGATGGAAAATGCTAGTTAACAGCAAGGTACCAGAACTTACTTTTTAAACCAGTATTTGAGGATTATTTATTTTGTGGTATTACGCATCAGTCCAGCTGATAAACCCATCCCAGCACTTACCTTTTCTTTTTTATTCCTTAACGTTTTTTTAAAAAATATTACTTGAATATTCTTTTTTTTTTTTTTAAGAGACAGAGTCTTGCTCTGTCACCAGGCTGGAGTGCGGTGGCACAATCTTGGCTCACTGCAAGCTCTGCCTCCCGGGTTCAGGTGATTCCCCTGCATCAGCCTCCCGAGTAGCTGGAACTACAGGCGCCCGCCACCACGCCTGGCTAATTTGTGTGTGTGTGTTTGTGTGTGTGTGTGTGTGTGTGTGTGTTAGTAGAGATGGGGTTTCACCATGTTGGCCAGGATGGTCTCAATCTCCTGACCTCATGATCCCCCCTCCTCGGCCTACTAAAGTCCTAGGATTACAGGCGTGAGCCACCACGCCAGGCCTTTTTGAGACGGAGTTTTGCTCGTTGCCCAGGCTGGAGTGCAGTGGCACCATCTGAGTTCACCACAATCTCTGCCTCCCGGGTTCAAGCGATTCTCTGCCGCAGCCTCCAGAGTAGCTGGGATTATAGGCATGCACCACCACACCCAGCCAATTTTGTATTTTTAGTAGAGATGGGATTTCTCCATGTTGGTCAGGTTGGTCTGGAATTCCCGAATATCTTTTACATTCTCCATTTTGAGGCCTGCTTGACCTCTTATATGTAGTTAACCTTTTATCTCAAACCTGTCACTTCTAGTCAGTTGTTAACATTCACTAATACTTCTTAAAGGTTAGCATAGTGTCCGTTACTCCTGCAGCATCTTCAGTTTTTGGTCCAACCTTAACGTCTCATCACCAGATTTCAGTCAGCAAAAGTATGTGGTAAATCAGGGAGATCTTTCTCCAGTGATTAAACCTTCCTCACCCCCATTACTCAGCCAGTGGGTAGTATCCTGTATAATTCTTCATAATTCAAATGTTTAAGTGGACTAACAACGATCTCTTGAATACATTTTCTAGTTTTAAAAGATCCATTTTTCTAGCTCCCTTTTCTCTTTCATTTTTGTAGGGAAAGATTTTTGAAGCATTATAGCAAGAGAAATAAGATGTAATGTTGGAATGCCTAGGTAGCATCCAGGTTTCATTTATTATTTGACCTACTTGTAGCTAAAACGTATACCGAAAATTCAGGTAAAATGAGTTTGTTGTTTTGTTTTTTGGTTTTTTAGAGGCAGGGTCTTGTTGCCCAGGCTGGTCTTGAACTCCTGGGCTTAAACAGTCCTCCCACCTTGGCCTTAACAAAGTGTTGGGATTACAGGTGTGAGCCACTGTGCCCAGCCAAATTTTTTATTTTCACTTTGTGGTTACAGAGTTCTGTTCAATCTGAGAAATGTGTAATAACTACTCATTTTCCTTTCTTTGAGACGGAGTCTCGCTCTGTCGCCAGGCTGGAGTGCAGTGGTGCCATCTTGGCTCACTGCAACCTCTACCTCCTGGTTTCAAGTGATTCTCCTGCCTCAGCCTCCTGAGTAGCTGGGACTACAGGCACGTAACACCACGCCCAGCTAATTTTTGTATTTTTGGTAGAGACAGGGTTTCACCATGTTGGCCGGGATGGTCTCGATCTCTTGATCTTGTGATCCGCCCGCCTCGGCCTCCCAAAGTGCCGGGATTACATACAGGCGTGAGCCACTGCGCCTGGCCAATAATTTTTTCTAACAGATTCGTAGTATTCTAATAGGCTTTAAAATGTTCAGAAGACAATTTGTGCTTCCTTGGAAGAGTTACTGGCAAGTAGCTTTTGAGGATTGGCAGGGGCTAGAATCACCATGAGCCAGATCCTGGGCCATTCCCTGTCTGCTCTGCCTCCGAAACCCTGACCTCTACTAGCCCGGTGCTGACCTCAACTACTGATAGAGTTCTTCAGACTCAGTTGCTCCCTCATCCTGCTGATCTCTATGTGAGAGCAGTCGAACCAGCCCTTCTTTCTTTTCAGCTTTTATCTTCCTTTTTACCCCAGCAAGAGTTTTATTGTTCAAATTAGTGAATCATATCTTTCTACTTCCTGAATATTAATGACAAATTAGATCTACTTTTTGTAGATGTGGGTTATTATGACATATATCCATTTTAGTATTGTTTCCCCATGTTCTTGATCCTGCTTTGATTCTGTATGATCATATATCAGTAAAGTTTGCTACTTCTTTATGAATTCATGTTTTGGCAGAATACAAAGAAAAATATCTCCAGTTGTATAAAAAAGTACATGAGGAAAATAGAATTAACAGTTGCTTCTATTAAATACTTCAGAGATTATTTCACGAATGCATTTCTTTAAGCAGCCTAGGATTAGAAACAAGTTGATCTAATGTCAAATATCAGTTCTGCCTCTTAGTTGTAATGCTGCTTCTCTAAGCCTCGGTTTTCCTACATTGTAATGAGCTGAGTGTTAAATAACGTGTGAAAACATCCAACACATTAGACAGGTAGTGATATCTCCTCAGACAGCTTCATGACTCTTGTCATTACCTGTATTTGGATTCAAATGCAGGTTTAGAGAGAGCTGAATTTAGGAGTCTCTGTCATTTTTTTTTTTTCCAAGACATTTATGTTAAATACTGGGTCATATATGCATAAGACACAGCACAGAAATGATTCGGATGCAGCTCCCTCTGGAAATCAAACTGAAGACTACTTGCCTGAGCATCTAAAGCCATTGTAAGGTGGTAGCCTTTCCTCTTCATCTCTCTCCACTTGTAGGTTATTTCTGATGTTGAAGAAGACGCCGGAGAACTGAGCAGAGAGAGTATGTGGGATCTTTCCTGTGAAACTGTGAGAGAGCAGCTTACCAACAGCATCAGAAAACAGTGGAGAATTTTGAAAAGTCATGTAGAAAAACTTGATAACCAAGGTAACCACTGCTTCTCTGCATGTAAAGTGAGTTGTGACATTTGGTAAGGTGTTGATTTTCAGTCACTTAGAAAGCTACATCTGTAGGCTTAGAGCTAAAGTACTATACTTCAGTTTGGTGGTTTGAAAGCAAGATTTTGCATACATTTATGTTTTCATTTTATTTTATTTTACTTTCTGACACAAAACCTTGCTCGGTCACCCAGGCTGGAGTGTAGTGGTGTGATCTCGGCTCACTGTAACCTCCGCCTCCCAGGTTCAAGTCATTTCTCCTGCCTCAGCCTCCTGAGCAGCTAGGACTATAGGCGCGCATCACAGCCAGCTAATTTTTTGGTGTGTTTTTAGTAGAGATGGAGTTTCGCTGTGTTGGCCAGGCTCATCTTGAACTCCTGGCCTCAAGTGATTTACCTGCCTTGGCCTCCCCAAAGTGTCCAGATTACAGGTGTGAGCCACAGTGCACAGCTGAGATTTTACATACATTTAGAGGTGAGGTTTGAACCTCACTGAGAAAAATACACTTTGGTCTCAGTGAATGTTTGAAAAGAGGACATCATGGATCCATCTGCTCTGGATGCAGTATATAATCGAATAAAGATAACTGAGTCGGGATAAAAGACTACACATTGGATATAGTGTATACTGCTTGGGTGATGGGTGCACCAAAATCTCAGAAATCACCACTAAAGATCTTATTCATGTAACCACACACCACCTGTTGCCCCCCCAAAAAGAGAGAAAACTGAGTCTCTTTTACTGACTCTCAAAAAATCAAGAAATATTTATCATAGTATAGATAGGAACCTTTTGCTTATTTCTAGATGCTTGCAGATTACTGTGTTCCTAGTAATTCACTTAAAATTATTTTTAAAATAATAGATGTTTAATGCAAAATATTAATTTGGAAGTATATAAAGTAGAATATCCAGGTCTCCATTCCGTACATATAACACTTAACAGTTTGGTGCATATTTTTCTAGACTTTCCTCTATGGATTTGCAAGATACTTATTTTAAAAAAATTTTTTTAAATTGAATATCACCTATATTTTTCTTTAGTGTGCTTTTTTCACTTTATTATTTCAGACATTATTCTTTTTCCTTATACGTAGCTCTACATTGATGAATATATTCTTAAGATTTTCTACTTGGTAAAGTTTGCTTTTAAATTAGGAAAATGAAGATTTCTGCTCAGTAAATGAAGCCTATTTAAAGAAAAAAATTTAAATAGTCAAAATATGAACTCAATGCCGTTGTGTTAAGTAGTAAAGAGCAATCAGCAAAATTATTACAACACCAAAATGAATATACTCGAGATTTTGTTCATTTGAGTCAGTGCTGTCTACTAGCAAACAGCAAGTGTGTTTGGACTTCGTGTTTGTTGAACTTAATATTTGAGAGCAAGATTTGTGACACGTCATTGATCTTTGAAGCAGTGTCAACAGAAACATAATGATTTTATTTTTCTCTTCTCTGAATATGGCCATTTTGTCTGTTTTTAATTAGGACATAATCTTGAATAAATATGGATTACAAATTAAATGTTGGCAATAGAGCTCCATTTGTAAGCATATCATTTAGTCTTAAAATTGTACAAATGTATAATTGTCATGAACTCCTGTAGTTGCTGTGCTTCTTAAAAATTTTTTATAATGTTAAAATAATATAAATGTAATTTTGTTATAGCTTATGAAATTTTAAAAAGCCAAAGAACATAACTACTTTCTAGAAAACCTATAAAATTCCAGAAAGATAAAAGTTCTGAGAGCCCTTGTTTTAAAGATACGTGCAAAAACACTGTAAACTAAATGGTGGCTATAAAACCTATGTCAACTTACTGATTTTGTCTTAGTTTCAAAGGTACACCTGGAAGGTTTTAATGATGAAGATGTAATCTCACGACAAGACCACGAACAAGAAACTGAAAAACTTGAGTTAGAAATTCAGCAGTGTAAAGAAATGATTAAAACTCAGCAACAGCTTTTGCAGGTGAATATGAATTACCTTTTAAAACTATTCTCCATGAAAAGCCAGAATTGTGCTGAACCTTAGCAGATTTGTATTCCTTTATTTCATAAGGCCCTGGTATTTGACAGTTTTCTAGTCTATGTTCCCTGCTAACAGATACGTTGTGTACCATTCCTTAAATAGTCCATACTTTGCTAGTTGGGGTAGTAGCTTTCGGGAAATGGGAATTCTCGTTTGACTTTTGGATTCTTAATAATTTCTATTCCTGCCCTGAAGTTTGACCCGCCTTCCCTTGCTTTCATTTCAAGTTGTTGGAGTGTTGCAGGGCCCCTCAGGAACTTACTATGTTTTAAATTTTAATAGCAGCAGCTCGCTACTGCATGTGATGATGATACCACTTCACTATTACGAGACTGTTACTTGTTGGAAGAAAAGGAACGCCTCAAAGAAGAATGGTCGCTTTTTAAAGAGCAGAAAAAGAATTTTGAGAGAGAAAGACGAAGCTTTACAGAAGCCGCTATTCGCCTGGGATTGGAGGTATTTTAAATAATGGTAGTGCTTTTGAAAATACTGGGGGTGGGTGGGCCTTAGTAGAATGCTTCTAAGGTCTACTTTGGTTTCTTGCTATTTACTTATTTTCTAAAATATTTACTGGTGATCTCATAAATAATTTGAAATGAAAGGGAGGCTGAGCATATAGAATGGGATTATTTCCCCTTACCAGATTTGAGAACTGAACTTAAAAAAAAAAAAAAAAAGGCTATAAGCATTTATTACTCCTTTCAGATTGGCTTTCTCCTGCTAAGAGATTTCCACAAGAAATCTCTTTTGGGTATCCATCATTCATCCACTGTCAGTAGGTGTGGTGTCAGAAGACAGTGCAACAAAGACTACGTTTGCTGTTTACAAAGGAAGTATAATAAAAAAATTAAGTTCTCTTTTCCCCAGTCCACTATTGTTATATATACGCTCTACAGCTTGTTTTTTTTATTTTTTATTTTTGAGACGGAGTCTTGCTCTTGTTGCCCAGGCTGGAGTGCAATGGCGCGTTCTCGGCTCACCGCAACCTCTGCCTCCTGGGTTCAAGCGATTCTCCTGCCTCAGCCTTCCTGAGTAGCTGGGATTACAGGCATGCGCCACCATACCCGGCCTATTTTGTATGTTTAGTAGAGACAGGGTTTCTCCATGTAGCTTGCTTTTTTTACTTAGCAAAGTGTCTTCTAAGATATTCCCCCCTCAAAAATTGTAGCAGTAATGTCTGACTATAGTTAAAAGAAATCAACAAAACTCATAAAAAAAGCTACAAAGTGAGAAAGTCTCCTCCTTTCCCATCCCCAGTTTCAGTCCTTAGAGGTAACTTTTGTTAAAAGTATCTGTTGGAAATTCTTGTAGGAAGTACTATTTTAACTTTTAATGTATTTCAAGTTTTCTTCTTTATCAGTTTATTGATTCCCTGCTCTGAAAGATAAGGAATTCTGTGTCCTCATTGTATCTCCTGCCTACACCCTTCCTCATTCACATCTCATGTCTTCATAATGTTCCTTTTGTTCTTCTGATTGCCTATTTTTTTTTGCTTTAAGGAAATAATGTGAAGCTTCCATTTCATTTCATGTTTGTTCAACTTTAGTCAGTATCAGTTCATCCCTGCAGTGAAAGCTGAGGACATTCTTGTAGTTACTCTTGTTCTACCTCTCTTGCTCCTCTACTTTGCAGTTTTTGTTTGTGATACTATTTTTCATTGTTATCACATTTATAGTTTATCCTTCAGTACAATCCAGGTATAAGTACTTTGTCTAAACTTGAGACTTCAAAGTTGGAAAACCAGGAAAGAAAATTGATAACATTACAATTATGTAAATATAATTCTATAACCAAATATGTTTGGACACAGAAAGTACTCTGTATTGTTAAGACTTTGCCACCCAGAGAGATATATCACTATCTAGTGAATTATTTGACTTTCTCTGTAACTTCCTTTGTGATTTCCTGAATCAGATTCGGCTGCCATGTTTCTTATATCTCATGTTACTGTCTTTCTTGGGTTTCTATTCAATTTGCTGTATTACCTTCTTGAGTAATTTTTTTTATAAATAGTACATGAGCTATAAACATTCTGAATTCTGGAATATTCAAAAATATATTCGTACATGATTGGTTTGACTGGGTATAGAATTTAGATTACATTTTTTTCCCTCAAAACTTTGAATTATTCCCTTTCTCCTAGTGTTTAGTTTTACTGATGAGAAGCCTGATTGTAATATACCTGTGTTACTTTGTAGATATCTGTGTTTTGTTTTCTGTTTCCCTCTGTGGAAGCTTGGGTATGTTTTTAAAGTTTAGACATTTTACCAGGATATGTCTGGAGAGTTCCTTTCAGCCTAAAGATTCTGTATTTCTTTAATTTAGGGAAATTTTCGTCTTTATTTTTTCCTTCTTTGACTTCTCTGTATTCTGAAACTTTTGTTAGAAACGCATTTGGCCTTCTGAATATATATCTACGGGTTGACTTTTGTTCTCAATTCTGGGATATTCTCTTACCTTTATCTTAGAGATCACGAAACTGGCCTTTCAGGGTCAGTTTTATTATTTGCTTTAGCCACTGAGTTTTTGTTTCAGAATTTATCTCTAAAATTGTCTAATGTCCCTAATTTTTGCTTTTCTTTATATAGCATGATATTTTACAGATGTTTATTAATCTGTCTGATAATATGTGTTACTTTTTTTTAAAGATTTCTTTCATCTCTTGAATTATCTGTTATCCATGGTCAGTTTTCTATTTATTTTGACCTTTTTTCTATTATTAGTTTTCTCAAATGTTTGGTGATGCATAATTCTGTATCAGTATTTATGAATGAAAGATTGTGTGTTGCTTGTTTTAAGTAGCTGACGTGGATTTCCTCAGTTCCAGTCTAAATGTCTGTTTCATCAGTAGCTATCTTCAGGGAACAACATTCGCACTAGCATTGTGTCCTACCTGTTTCCGAGCCCATATCCCCCACAGTACTCCAACAGATACTCTTTATGCTTTGCATATTGCTCCCAGTTGCCAGGTGCCTTTCCCTGCATGAGAATCTTTCTCCGTCTGGTCACTGGGATGGTGTGCATAGTGAGGGATAGGAGGGAGGCATGCAAGACCTGAGGGCTGATGGAGAATTTAGTTTAGGATTCATCAGCTGTTCAGAAGGGGGAGGTTTGACATCATTTGCATATGCCCTCTTGTGCTTTAGTGGTGGTGGCTACCAGTACTGGTAGATGGCTGGAGGATGAGAGAAATGCTTGATGAAGTCATAGGTCCTTTTTTTCAAGTGACTAATTTACCATATAGAATGTTTTTCTTTTGTTTGTAACTTCGTAATGTTTTGTATGTTCAAAAGTTAGACTAATATTCTATTCAATTTTTTGCATTGTTCGTGTGAACTTAAAATTGATATGAAGACAGTGATGGTTTAGTAGGTGAAACAGATGAATTTCTATTTTTTAAATGTAGTTTTTCCTAAGTGAATTTTTTTTTTTTGTGATGGAGTCTTGCTCTATCACCCAGGCTGGAGTGCAGTGGTGCAATCTCAGCTAACTGTGAGCTCCGCCTCCCGGGTTCATGCCGTTCTCCTGCCTCAGCCTCCGGAGTAGCTGGGACTACAGGCGCCCACCACCACACCCAGCTAATTTTTTTTTTTTTTCGTATTTTTAGTAGAGACGGGGTTTTACCGTGTTAGCCAGGATGGTCTCCATCTCCTGACCTTGTGGCCCGCCCACCTTAGCCTCCCAAAGTGCTGGGATTACAGGCGTGAGCCACCATGCCCAGCTTTGTTTTGCTTTTTGAGACAGAGCCTCCCTCTGTCGCCCAGGCTGGAGTGCAGGGGCGCGATCTCAGCTCACTGCAACCTCTGCCTCCTGGATTCAAGTGATTCTCCTGCCTCAGCCTCCTGAGTAGCTAGGATTACAGGTGTGTGCCACCATGCCTGGCTAAATTTTGTATTTTTAGTAGAGATGGGGTTTCACCATGTTGGTCAGGCTGGTCTCGAACTCCTGACCTTGTGATCCGCCCATCTTGTCCTCCCAAAGTGCTGGGATTACAGGCATGAGCCACTGCGCCCGGCTTTTTTTTTTTTTTTTTTGAGATAGGGTCTTGCTGTGTTACCCAGGCTGGAGTGCAGTGGTGCCATCTTTGCTCACTGCAGCTTCAACTTCCCTGGCTGTAGCCATCCTCCCTCCTCAGCCTCCCAAGTCGCTGAGACTGTAGTCCTGTGCCACCATGCCCACCTAATGTTTGTATTTTGTATAGAGACAGGGTTTTCCGTGTTGCCCAGGCTGGTCTGGAACTCCTCAGCTCAAGTGCTCCACCAACCCTCAGCCTCCCAAAATACTAGGATTACAGACGAGAGCCAAAATTATTCTTAGTTTTTTTAGGTTAACTCATTTGACATAAGAAGTATGTATAGATAGCCAGAGAGCAAACACAGATAGCTAGAGCAATCATGTGAAATGACGTTGAAATATTGATCATTATTCCTTTGGTTTGTTATGGTAGAGAAAGGCATTTGAAGAAGAAAGAGCCAGTTGGTTAAAGCAGCAGTTTTTAAATATGACTACCTTTGACCACCAGAACTCAGAAAATGTGAAACTTTTCAGTGCCTTCTCAGGAAGTGAGTACTTTATAAACTCTTTAATTTGAACATGCATATAAATAAAATTATTTACATATTACAAAATACTATGTACTATTAATACAGAACTTTGGAAATCACCAATTAGAGCTCTCTAATTATAACTGAAAGTCAACTTTATTTTATTTATTTATTTAGTTTTTGAGATGAAGTCTTGCTCTGTTGGAGTGCAGTGGCATGACCTCAGCTCACTGCAGCCTCTGCCTTTGGGGTTCACACAATTATCCTGTCTCAGCCTCCTGAGTAGCTGGGATTACAGGTGTGTGCCACCACGCTCGGCTAATTTTTGTATTTTTAGTAGAGATGGGTTTTCACCGTATTGGCCAAGCTGGTTTTGAACTCCTGACCTCAGAAGATCCACCCATCTCAGCCTTCCAAAGTGCTGGGATTATAGGCATGAGCCACTGCGCCTGGCCTAAAAATCAACTTTAATATTTTATTTACTGTAGTCAAAGTGAGGATGAGAGGGGGACTGTGCATACCCAAAGTGACTTTTGTTGTGAGTTTGTAATAATGTGAAGTTGTTGAAAATTTACATCTAGAATTTTTTTTTCAAAATGGAGTCTTGCTGTGTCACCCAGGCTGGAGTGCATCTTGGCTCACTGCAGCCTCAACATCCTGGGCTTAGGCAATCCTCCTTGCCTCAGCCTCCTGAGTAGCTGAGACTGTAGGCACATACCACCGTACTTAGGTAATTTAAAAAAATTTTTTGTAGAGACAAACTTTCGCTATGCTTCCCAGGCTGATCTCAAACTCCTGGCTTAAGCAGTCATTCTGCCTCAGCTTCCCAAAGTGCTAGGATTACAAGTGTGAGCCACCCCACCCCGCCTAGAAATATTTTTAAAACTAGATCCTTTTGGCCAGGCGTGGTGGCTCACGCCTGTAATCCCAGCACTTTGGGAGGCTGAGGCAGGCAGATCACGAAGTCAGGAGATCGAGACCATCCTGGCTAACACAGTGAAACCCCGTCTCTACTAAAAATACAGAAAAATTAGCCTGGCATGGTGGTGGGCACCTGTAGTCCCAGCTACAGACTGAGGCAGGAGAATGGCGTGAACCCGGGAGGTGGAGCTTACAGTGAGGCAAGATCACACCACTGCACTCCAGCCTGGGTGATAGAGCAAGACTCCATCTCAAAAAAAAAAGATCCTTTGAAACATGTGGACTATGCAACAAAGATAACAAGATTAATGATATTAATTTGAATTTGTTCCATCTCTTACCTCACTCAGAACTGCAGATGAATCATCCTGATGATTTACCTTCACTATATTGAATGCCTCACTATATGTACTGCCTTTTTCCCTTCCATTGTTTTACAACAGGTTCTGATCGGGACAATCTTACAGTGCACTCAAGGCAGCCGCAAAAGAAGCCCCACAGTGTGTCTAATGGGTCTCCAGTTTGCATGTCTAAACTTACTAAATCTCTTCCTGCTTCACCTTCCACTTCAGACTTTTGCCAGACACGTTCCTGCGTATCTGAACATAGGTATTTGTCTATAGGTGATCTTTTCACGTATTTCTAAAAATTGCTAAAGTTGCACTGCTGAGGAAAATGTGGCGTGTCTGTAGTATTAGCAACAATAGAGATTTTGGAGAGGAATTTAGTAGATGATTTATTCATTCTACAAATACTGAGTGACCAGTATATAAAGACACTGTGCTAGATGCTGGGAATATAATAGCAAACAGGTAGATCTGTTCCTTGTCCTCTTGGAGGTAAATCATGTGATGTGTGTCTTTTTATTTCACATTTAAGATATAATTTAGAATATAATCTTAATTATAGGAGTTAATATTTTAAGTACTTTAATTGTATTAAATAGATGGATATTGTTTTGACAGTTTTTGTAGAGTACATATCTTAACATTTTTTTCTGGCATGCCCATTTTATTGTTGTTGAAGGGCAAATAACTGAGAAATGCCTGTTCATATTGAGTGATAAAGATCTGAGCCCAAGGATGACAGTGTAAAAAAAACGTGGCTCTCCACCCTGGGAAACCCATATGTTGCTCTTAATTGCTACATTTTGGTATTTTCCTCTATCTCAAGTTATTGTATCATTTTCTAAAATAATACCAATACTCTACTTCAGCGCCAATTCCAAGATTAGTTTTAAACGAAGCAGAGAAAGCATGTAGACCATTCCTAGTAAGATAGAGAGGAATAGAAAAGGTCAGAGGAGTAAGTTAGAAAGTATGGTGGCAATCTCTTTGCTCTTAGTTAACAGTAGGAGACAATGGCCTTGGAAAACAGTCAGAGCTGAAGCAAACTCGGCCTGTGTTAAGAGACTGGAGTGGAACTAAGGGTTGAAGAAGCCAGCTGGCCCTTGGGCCAAGAATTATGAAATAGATGGAGTTTAAAACAAGAAAGGAAGCTTTTAAAAGGAGGAGGAGGACACACTATAAGTTGTAGTTGACTTTTAAGAGGTGCGGGGATTAGGACTCCAAGTAAATGTTAGAGGGGATGAAAAAGAGCCAGGTAAGAGCACTCTAGCCAAGTATAGGGACCCTGAGGTGGGACACACCTCATACATTTGCAATGCTGATCAAGACCTAGAGGTGTGAGATGAGGATGGAGAGATGTAAAAGTTCAAATACGCACAAATCAGAGAAGATAAAATCATGAACCCATGTGTACCTATGACGCAGGTTCAGCAATTATTAACTCATGATCAATATTGTTCATACATAATCCCACTCTGCTCGCTCTCTCCACCCCACCCCCAACACATCTGGGATTTCATTTACAGAATATTTTAGTGTGCATTTGTAGGTCAAGTATTGTTCTAAGGGGAATAGAAAAAACATTAGTTTTAAGAGAGTGAAAAAAAGTTTTAAGTTTTAAAAAGAGTACTGTTTTATAATGTTGAAAACCGATTGTAGGAGTCTAGTAGAAACCAGGAAATCCAGTTGGGAGGCACTATTGGAGTGGGAACGAAAAGACAATGGTAATTTGGACTACGGTCATAATGTGAAGGTAGAAATGCTTGGATTTGGGACCTATTTTGAAGTTAGACCAGTAGATGAGTTGAATATGGGAAGTGAAAGTTGATTTATTTTACAATCAAAAGATAATGTGTAAGCTCATAGTATTTTCTTACATAGGAATGTTAATCAAACTTCCAAATTTGACCAATCAGAACTATCTGTATAGACACAGATGCAAATTCTAGCCACCACTGACAAATAATGCATTTTATATCTAAGAGATAGCATAACATAGTTCTCTCAGTTGTTTTTATATATTTTACGTATTTAGCTTTTTACATCATTGTTTTTAGTTGTGAAATATTTGACAAATATCTCTTGAAGACCTCATTTTATGTTTAATAAAGTTCAGCATTTAGTACCTAAATCATAGGGTGTTGCAAGTTAAGTGTTAGTATATGTAAAGAACTTAAAAGCAGTACCTAGTTCATTGTAAACATTTAGTGAGCATAAAAATAAATATACATGTAAACAAATATAAACATGCTTTTTTTTTTGTTTCTGAGTGCTCCACTGAACAACATCAGTGGCATAGAAATAATTTTGGAGCTTAAAGGAATTAAACTATTCATTGTTAACTAGCCTCTAAGAGTAAAACAAACAGAAAAAAGTTTTATAACTAATAGAGAAGCTGTGCAGCCTGACATGGTTCTTCATATTTTAAGTTATTTGATAAACTTGGTTCTCTTGCTCCTGAAGCATTTTGGATCTCGGTTTATATTAATATTACAACAAAATAATTAGTGTTTGTAGCTAATTTCTACAACATCCTCATTGTTCTTTCACTGTAGAATGGAATTTTACATAAAGGCTGTGCCTTAGGTTCCAGGCAAGGAGACTTGTGCGTAAGTTACTTACAAAACTTAGTCTCATCATTTGTGCAAGGGATTCTGATGACCGAATTACTGTAAGTGTTGGTAAATAAATTTATAGTAATTTGGTCATCAGAATCCCTTGTACAAATGGTTAAACTAGGCATGCACCACTACTCCTAGCTAAGTTTTTGTAGAGACAGGGTTTCACCATGTTACTCAGGCTAGTCCTGAATTCCTGGGCTCAAGCAATTTGGCTGCCTCAGCCTCCTAAAGTGCTAGGATTATAGGTGTGAGCCACTGCTCCCAGGCTTTTTTTTTTTTTTTTTCCCAAGTAAAATTTTAAATTAGATTTTTGGCTTAGATTTTTAGAATTAAACTTAATTTTTTTTTAAGATTGCCACATTTTGAGGTTGAATTATTAAACAAAAGTCACAAGAAATGTACATTTAGAAAAGTTTTTGTGAAAAAATTACATATTCAGTTGATAAAAAAATATTCATTAGCTCAGCTGCATAGATATTAAAGTTACTGTTTAAGCACATTTATTGTTTTGAGGCTGACTGAACCAAAACCATCTTGCTATAGAGTCTGGTCTTTTAGCCACTTCCGTAGGCACTCATTAAGTATCTGTCTGAATGGATAGATGAAAGCATACTTTAACAAGTGGACATGTAAAGAAAGAAAATACAAAGAGATAAGTAATAGTGGCAGAAAAACAGGGACATTTGGAATATCAGCTTTCAAAACCCTTAAGCTCTACTTTAAGCTTCTCTACCTTAAACTTCACTTGGCAGCATGCGTCAAAGTAGACTAAAGGGATAAATAAAATAAATAAATAAAATAAAAGTGATAAATTACGCCATTTTGAAACACTTCTTTTTACTGTTTTTGATCATGTGTCCTCCAAATTTACGTAAATTAGCACAAGACATGGAAGTAATGAGACCTTAGACATCCAGGCATGTGTACAGTATAAAAGAAGGAGAGGATAGTCACTAAGATCTGCCTTTCTTTTCCCAACAGTTCAATCAATGTACTGAATATAACTCCTGAAGAAATTAAACCAAATCAGGTTGGAGGAGAATGTACAAATCAAAAATGGTGTGTGGCGTCAAGACCTGGATCACAGGAAGGTTGCTATAGTGGATGCTCCTTGACCTACACAAATTCTCATGTAGAAAAAGATGACTTACCTTAGACATGTGGACTCGAATTGTTTTCATTAACATGTTCATCAAATTTCACATCTAAGTTGAAACAGGGTGTGTCATAAAGTCAATTATCTCTAATAACTTAAGATGGTCTAAGTTGTTTGTTTGGACTTCCCCGTCTTCCCCCAAAGAGTTGAAATCTTAAATCTATTTAAAAGGATATAAAAGCTTTGGATATGTATTTTTAGTAACAGAAGCATCTGGTTCTGTGAATAAAGGAATGTATAGATGTTTGGATGGAAACAAAAGCACTAGAATGAGTTTCCTCTTATAGGTATTAAAAATAGCACTTTTAGGAAACTGATTATTGTAAATGTTTAATTTTGTCTCAAATATCGTTGGCATTGGAAGTTTAGCCTTTACTTGAATGTATACTGTAGATTTTTAACAAAGCAAGTTCTATATTTATTATGTTTAGTGTGATTTGAAATTACCTCTTTCATATGTTTTAAATAAAGTGAAATTTATGTATGTTTTGTACATAGATATACATGATTATGTTAAGAGGCTTTAAGATTTAAAAGTTTCACACAACCATAAGTATAGTATTTCATGCCAGTAAAATTGTTTTAGTGGTATTCTGTTTACAGATGTATTAGGACCATTGATGCATTACATTTAAGAATTCTTTTTAATACATCTGGGCAATAAATATTGAAAGCTGTTCCATGAAGCTGAGTTCTTTAGATAATCAGCACTACTAACATTACATTTTTGAGATTTTTATGACATTAGATTTTTATTTTGTATATGTAAGATATTATAATTTTTAAAGGGACTATTGATAGAGGAATAGGGGCAAGACAACAAAAGTACCTTTGAATAAAACAATTTAAGAAATTGGTTTAAGATATTGGATGATAGAAGATATTTAAGATATCTAGATGGTGATATTTTCCTTACGAGATGGGTACCAGTATAGTAATATCTGTATACTAACTAGGGCTTTGTATTGTCAATGATTTTTTAATAATTTTTTAATGAGGTATTTACCACTAAAGAAATATGATAATGTAAAACCATCAAATTTTATAATTGAGATATTATGATACTCTGGAAAAACGTGTCATTTCATTTTCAGAAAACTCTTAGGCTCTCTTCAGTCTCTGTAATGTTTCTGATTGCATGTTTCATGAAAAGTATGTTGTTGTTTTGATAGTAATAATAATAAATGTAGGCTCAGCTCTTTCCCAGGATTTTCATCAAAAAGCTTTAAGTGCCTAACCCTGCTTGTCTCTGTACATAGAAGTCTGCACAGATCCAATCCTTGCTAGGTATCGTAGTTTAGGCCCATTTACCTGCCCCTGTACCGGCAGTTCAGCCACTTACATGCACTCACCCTCTTTGTGGCTATTTTAAATTCATATTATTAAAAACAAAAAACAACAAAAAAAAGCCACTTATTTGTGTTATCCATTCACTATACATAACTGTGTAACTCTTTGGAGTTGCATAGCAGCAGCCATTTTTTTCAGGGCTGATAGGATGTCATTAAGAGTATCTTATGAGACATTAGTGGATATACTCATAATACAGTAACCATATTTATAGTTTTAAAGAGCTAGCTCTTGAGCATTAGTCACTTAGTAGCTTCAGCTTGATGCATGGTCACTTCTTTACTATTTAAACTACTACACATGGCACAAAATATCGAAGACACTACCATATTCTAAAGGAAGAAATCTGGCTGGGATGTAGGCTTTGTTTTTGCTTTTGTTTTTGTTTTTGTTTTTGTTTGTTTGTTTTGCTGTTTAGTAATAACATGGTCAAAAAAGGCAATCAGAAATTTTAAATACAGTTAATGGATACATTTGTCAAGAATTTCCCCCCCAGGGTTTTCCATGGTGTACTTTGCAAGAAATAAGCATTCTAATTTTTAAATCTCTTTAGCAAATATTGTATTTTATGACAGTGGAGTTCTGGAACACAGCATCTGTTTTTCGTTGCGTGTTTCCGTTTTAAAGTGAGTTCTCAAATTGGAAAGAAAAATTCCTTGAGACTTACTTTAAAATCTAAAGTGTGAAAGAAACAGCAGAGTGAAAGCCAGACTCACTGCACCTTTCATGTCTGCATAGATCCAGAAGTTGGACATTTTACCTAACAACATCACTTTTGTTAAACATTCCAACTCCAAAATGATCCCCAGTCACTCTAATCTCAGAATGTTGGAATGATGTCTGTTGGAAAACCCAGGACTCCACACACAAAACTCCTAGGATTTTGTTTCCCATCTCTTTCTAGGTGTTTGCAATGTACAAATAATAACAGCTGTGCTAATCTGACATTTAGCCATGATAGATGATGGTTCTAGAGAATACTTCCATTTGTAAGTCCTCCTGCTAATCTTAAGTGCTTTCTTGTTTATCACTATGTAAATCTGAAATATTTTGTACTTCATTTGTTTTTATCCATTCTGAATTTTCAAAGCATAAAAATGTGAAAGAAAAATTGAGATAAACATTTTGTTCACTATTAAATATTTGCATCTGCAGTCTATAATGAGAATCAATGATATTATGACTAAAATTTAACAAATAGTATTTTCTTATAGAAGTAATGTATTAAATGATTAGAACACAGGACAGTTCACAGCAAATTGTTTACTTACGTGGCATAATTGAAATACTATTATTTGGAAAGAGTTCTATATTGCTTACCTTAGCTAACCAGGATTGTTCATAGACTTGTGATAATATGGTGTTATGGGAAAACATTTCATGCACATGATGAAGAGAGCACCGTTGATCTAGTCTTGACTGCCCCTGGGGGAACATTTGAAAGCCTCTGGGACCCCAGGAGAGAGGTTTTTGCAGCATGTATGCCTGGAACACACTTATGAGTTAGCAAGACCCTGCTGTGATTACGCTGTTGTACAGATCTTCAAAGTATATTGCCTAATATAAGTCATGTTATTTCTAGATTGGATTTTAAGTAAGTACGGATTATGGAAGTCTAGTAAATACACTTTTCTCTATGTTTGTCCTTTTCCAGTCTTTTGATAAGCATGTATGAAGTACCTACTGTATGTCAAGGGTTACAACTACTTTCCAGTCCTTGGAGATACGAAGACAGATAAGCATGCTGCCTGCTATTGAGAATCTGAGCTGAGTGGAAGACCAACTATTAAACCTACATTGTAATAAACAATGGTAGATGCTAATGACACGTTCAATCTGTTCATAAAACATGGACTGATGGGTCTGCTCCAGGGCCACATTCGTTTCCTAACAGTAACGTGGCTAGGCTTCCATTTATAAGTCTTAGCAGTATTTCCTTTGTGAAGTACTATGTAATAGATGATTGTTTGCTAGATTTTGTTTTCTACCATCAAAATGTTGACCTGCAAAGCAGCGTAGGATTTTCTCTCCTCAAGAACATGTATTATCTAGTAGAAAAAGCATTCCCAAAGATTTGGTCCATGCAGATAAGGATAATGAAACTGGTCACTCTAATCCTTTCTCTAAATATACAGTGTTTTTCAAGCTGGATGTAAGAGTGGGTGGATATTGATTAAGTTACTTGATTTATATAAAATCAAATGATTGAGGTTTTTTTGAACATTTACAAATAATGGATTGCTGAGAGCTCAGGAAGTACTGTAATGTCAGTAACATGAAGCTCCTGATAAAGATCCACCTCATATCTTTGAGCGTCAGAAATACATGTACCTAGTATATAATGCTTAGCACAGAATATTTATTGATGAGAAATATGAAATACTGATGAAACAACACATTACTGGAATGAATGGACTATGAATTTGAGGTTAGAATTCTAAAACTTCTTTCTCAAGAGGGTAGGAACCTTGTCATGAATCCTTATGCATGTGTATTTCCAACCCTATCTCAATGCCTTGCATATAGAGTATCATGATAGAGTAGGTTATGCTACAATTAAACATTAAGTCAGTGTGGCTTAATAAAAAAATTTATGCTCATGAAATGTCCAGTGTGGACTGGGCAATCCTCCATTTTTAGCTATGCCATCTGGAACACATGGTCTCCAACATTGCCAAATCAGACAGCAAGCAGACTAGCAGATGGTGTAGGATATTTTTAAGGGCCAGACCTGAAAGAGACATGCCTTCCACCTACAGCCTCACTGCAAGCAAGACTGGGAGGTATAGATAGAACATGTAGCTATTTGGTGAGCACTTACAGTCTGCTACCGAATGTAGTTGATGCTAGATATTTCATCCATGCACATTGCTCTGCAAGGGGTTTAGTGCTGATTATTAAAGCAAATATTTTTAATTTTTGGAAGGAATGTATTTTAAAGCTTCTCAGACATTCTAGCCTATTCATAATACAAGTTTCTGAATGTTCAAATGGTAGTTTTCCTCATTTAGTTATTAAAATATCTTACAGTGCACAGAACACTTTTATTTTTCAACTGTCAGGGAATCTTAACCTTCCTATTTTTAGAGTTGATAACAGACTCAAGTGTTAAATAATGAACCCAAGGTCACATAACTGCTATTAAGTGATAAGACCAGACTTTAACCCATATCTTAGGTTTGCTAAATTTCTACCTTTTCCCACACTGCTGCAGTGCCTGCTTGGAGGGCTTTCTAAGTGAAATTCTTCACCCATTAGCTGCCACCTATAATCTACATCAAAAGTAGTGATCATTTGGTGCATGTGCAAGACTTGGCCTCATTTTTTTTTGGTTGGTTATCATGGCAAATCTATTCAGGGTTGGACCACTACCTTTTTGCAATTAAGGTATTAAGGATTTCATTGAAATAGCTATTTTAGTAGTTTATGATACTCAAAAGGCCATTGAGTAATCTGAAGATACATCTAGATCGCCTGCAATTTGTGTGTGTGACAGTGTCACCCAGGCTGGAGTGCAGTGGTGCAATCTTGCCTCACTGCAGCCTTGCTCTGCCGGGCTCAAGCAGTGCTCCTACCACAAGCTCCCAAGTAACTGGGACTACAAAACTGGGACTACAAGTGTGTGCCACCAGTGGTGCCTGGCTAGTTTTTTGTATTTTTTTTATAGAGATGGGGTCTCACCATTTTGAACAGGCTGGTCTTGAACTCCCAGACTCAAGTGATCCACGCCCCCCTTGGCCTCTCAAAGGGCTGGGATTACAGACGTGAGCCACCACCTCTGCCCAGCCTGTATTTTTCTGCCCTGCCATTTTGTTCACTCTTGGCAGTTTGTGTGCCGTGTCCCACTGTGGCTACAGTCACAGTGACCAGAAATACTTCATTTTGTCCAAAAGGTTCAGTCACCTTTTGCAGACATTTTATGAAAAATAAAGTAGTAGAATTAAAGAACGTGAACATTTTTACTCAGTTTTAGAAGGAATACAGCTGATGTAGGGCAGCTGGATATTTTCTAGATTCCCTGTTGCATCTACATTTAGATAGATTTTCTTGTTTCTGGTCTGTCATGACAGTTTAATTCCTGTTGACCGTGCTCTGTTAAAGCAAACCATGCCCCAGCCCAGTGTACTCATTAGAAAAAAGTAATCGTTTGCATATTCCCTAGAACCCTAAAACGGATAACAAGAACCCTCCATTCTGGCTTTTTGGATCCAATTTTCTATTATATATGATGTCTAAACCAAGGTGGTGAATTGTTCATCCCAGCCAGGCATAGGATCAGACAACTGAGTTCCCTAGGTTTAGACTCTGCTAGTGCTTAGCCATGACTATTATGGCTGGTTTTGTTAACCTCTAAGTATAGTTTTTACTTGACTATAACATGCTGTAATTTATTTACCCTACCCTGAGATTTTTTTCTTCTGTAATTCTCAGCCCAGAATTATTATTTCAAACTAAACTTGTATTTCGCATTTTTAATTAGTGAAGAGGCTCAATGAAATGCAATTTTCAGAAAGAGTATAAAGCTTTTGTGAAATATCAATTTAATTTCTAACCACTTTTAGTTTCTTTTATCTTGAAAATCTTCTACCTTGATAACTAGTTGATTTGATTTTGTAATGTTATTCCTTTTAAGCAAAGAGGTATTAAATAATAGGGAAGACTGGGTGTGGTGGCTCACGGCTGTAATCCCAGCACTTTGGGAGGCCGAGGCAGGTGGATCACCTAAGGTCAGGAGTTCGAGATCAGCCTGGCCAACATGGTGAAACCCCATCTCTACTAAAAATACAAAAATTAGCCAGGCATGGTGGCAGGTGCCTGTAATCACAGCTACTTGGGAGACTGAGGCAGGAGAATTGCTTGAACCTGGGAGTGGGAGGTTGCAGTGAGCTGAGATCGTGCCACTGCACTCCAGCCTGGGGGACAAGAGCGAGACTTCATCTCAAAAATAAATAAAATAAATAAATAAATAAGGAAAATCTCTATAAATTAGATATCAGTGAAATTAAACTTTTCCAAACAAATAATTCTTGAGATTCTGTGTTAATGCCCCAAAGAAAACTAGAAATCCAACAACTAGCCACACAAAGCCTTGGCACATATGTTCTAAAGAAACTTTTGATCTTAAACCATGAACAATTTTAACTGGAGTTTTAAAAATCACATTGCCCTTTTATTTCCAAAGCACTCATCTTCATTTTTATCAAGGGCAAAGATCTGAGGAAACAACTCATAAATGCTTTTCGTTGTTGAGGCAGAGTCTCACTCTGTTGCCCAGGCTAGAGTGCAGTGGTGTGATCTCAGCTCACTGCAACTTCTGCCTCCCGTGTTCAAGCAATTCTCTGCCTCAACCTCCCAAGTAACTGGGATTTCATGCATGCACCACCATGCCCAGCTAATTTTTGTATTTTTAGTAGAGACAGGGTTTCTCCATGTTGGTGAGGCTGGTCTCAGAGTGGTCCTGACTTCAAGTGATGTGCCTGCCTCAGCCTCCTAAAGTGCTGGGATTACAGGCGTGAGCCACCGCACCTGGCCTCATAAATGCTTTTAATTGAAATTCTTTGATAAGGAACTCAAAGACTATGGTAAATCTCAGAGGCAAATTCTGGCCTTGGCAGTGAGGGCCAGAAGGGTGTGTACATCGGAGACACAGTTGCTTGTGGTGTGGTTTCCCAAAATCTGGAGATGCACATTCCTGTTGACTCAACAGTCTTTCTCTGGACTTGGTAGCCTTCTGTTTTGCAGACCCCCAAGCACTGTATAACTGGGATTCACTAATTATAGCTTGAGTGACTATAAATTGTTATCTAAATGAGAAACTTGATATTGAAATGGGGAGCTATTCATGATTAGGCCTGTACCACAGTGGAAACTGGGACAAATGATCACCCTGTGTATAGTGGAAGCCCTGTCAAAGTAAGCAGAACTCTGACTTGAGTTTTGATTGTTGAACCTGTAAACCAAAAATAAAATCCTAAGCCCCGCCCCGCCCCAACTATTTGAATGGGCCCCTTCTCTCAGCCAAGGGCATTCCAAAGTTAACCTGAAAAACTAGTTCAGGCCATGATGGGAAGGGTCAGACATGCCTGATTATACCCTCCTTCCTCTTGGAATTCAGGAAAAGCTAACCAGCATTAATATCAACACAGACCTTAAGTCTTACAAGAGACATTTACAATCTATGCTCCCTGAAGGCTGTTACCTGGAGGCTGTATGAAAAACATTGGTTTCCACAGCCCCTTATCATCATAACCCATACATTCCTTTGTATTGATTCCAAGTCTTTAGATAATAACTCATTCAGGTGGCACGGTTGCTCACGCCTGTAATCCCAGCACTTTGGGAGGCTGAGGCGGGTGGATCATGATGTCAGGAGTTTGAGACCAGCCTGACCAACATGGTGAAACCCCCATCTCTACTAAAAAAAAAAAAATGCAAAAATTAGCTGGGCATGGTGGTGCGTGCCTGTAATCTCAGCTACTCAGGAGGCTGAGGCAGGAGAATCGCTTGAACCCAGGAGGCAGAGGTTGCAGTGAGCCAAGATCACTCCACTGGACTCTAGCCTGGGTGACAGAGGGAGACTCCATCTGAAAAATAACATAACATAACATAACATAACAACACAACACAACATAATGTAACTCATTCAACAAATTGCCAATCAGAAAAATTTTTAATCTACCTGTAACCTGGAAGCCACTGCTTCAAGTTGTCCCAGCTTTCCAGATTGAACCAATGTACATCTTACAGGTATTGATTGATATATTACATCTTCTTAAAAAGTATATAAGCAAGTCACACCCAGACCACTTGGGGCACATGTCACCAGGACCTCCTGAAGCTATGTCATGGGCCTGTCCTTAACTTTGGCAAAATAAACTTTCTAAATTGAGACCTATCTCAGATATTTTTGGGTTCACAAACCCTAATCCCTACAAAGGTACTTCCTTTAATTCATGCCTAAACACCATGTAAAAAAGCACAAGTTTGTCTCAATGCAGTTGACATATTAGGAAACAATATTTGAGCATAATGCAAAATTTGTTTTTGCTTATGTGTGATTCTGTTAGTGAGAAACACTAAGTGAATGCAGAAAACTGTGCCCAGCTGATCCAAACTAAACAGTAACACATAAAACAAATATACATCTCAAATGTCTACTGTTACAGTAGATAGGTAGTCAGACATGAGCAGGGCAGGAGAGGGCTCCCCCACCACCCACCAGGATGGTCAGGCGACCATCAGATGATGGTATGGCAGTTACCACACTGCCTCTCTAAAAATGATCATTGGCAGCCAGGCCTAGGAGAGGCAATTTCCTGATGGTTCACAGTTGTCACACTAACGTGATAATTGATTGCAGGCACCAGGGAGAGGTAATTTCCCAGATTAAAAACACTTGAAATTGGTAATCAGCTTCCAATAAAATCTCAGGAATTGGGTGAGTGAGCTTTAACATATGCATTAAGAGACAAAATGGCGGAGTACGGCCTTCCAGGGGCATTTCACTAGAAGAGGGAAGAAAGCCTCAGGTGAGCATGCATACAACTTCCTAAACACACTGTGCATGCTCACCTCCCAAGCACAAGGAGGGCACTGTACGTGTGAGCGCCTACCCTAAGGGAAGAATTATGGGAAAAGGGACGCAAGACCCTGGAAGTATGCCAGCATATTCAACCCCAAGTCAAAAGGTCAAATGTCGCACTTATCCTTCAAATCACCTGCTTGTGTCTCTTCCATGCATACTTTCCTTTCTTTCCTGCTCTAAAGCTTTTTAATAAACTTCCACTCCTGCTCTGAAACTTGCCTCAGTCTCTTTTTCTGCCTTAAGCCCCTCTGTCGAGTTCTTTCTTCTGAGGAAGCAAGAATTTAGGTTGCCACAGACCCATCAGTAATTTGGGTATTCACCACCACTAACACTACCATCTATCTCAGTTTCCCATGTACGTTAAAAACAATACTCATCCCTATCTGACATTACAGTTTTCCCCTGGGGTTTTAGACAACTCTCCTTCTACCACTTCACAACATACAAGCTGCAACCCTTCCAACCCCTACTTCCACAAGCTAACTTCCAGTCTTTTTCAAGGTAGAGTATCATGTTTGTGGTATTGTTTTTGCATTTCTTAACCACTTAACATGTATAAAACTCTGCTACCATTTTTTATTAGGATCATATTTTTTAATGAGTCAGTGATGAATTCTTTTTTTTTGAGAGGCAGTCTTGCTCTGTCCCTCAGGCTGGAGTGCAGTGGCACCATGTTGGCTCACTGCAAGCTCCGCCTCCTGGGTTCATGCCATTCTCCTGCCTCAGCCTCCCGAGTAGCTGGGACTACAGGTGCCCACCACCATACCTGACTATTTTTTTGTATTTTTACTAAAGACAGAGTTTCACCATGTTAGCCAGGATGGTCTTGATCTCCTGACCTCGTGATCCACCCGCCTCGGCCTCCCAGAGTGCTGGGATTACAGGTGTGAGCCACCAGCCCGGCCCTGATGAAATTTTTTAATGCTGTGCACCTAACTCCATTTTCCCCATAAGTCCTGTGATTTTTACTGTAATTCTGCAAAACATGGTTTTTAGGGATATATGTGTTGTATTAAAGCAGAGTTGATGAAAAGGAGCGCCTTTTGTCCCTCCACTTATCATATGCTGACTGCTGACAGTCTCTCAAAATTCCATGCCAGCTTTCCTGATTCTACACATCTGTAACAAAGTATTATTTGAGGGACAGAAACTTTAAAAACTGAAAACAACCATCAAAAATACATCAAGCCCTTGCTGTGCCAAGCACAATACTAAGCCTTAGTAAGCCATTTATTTGACGTTTCCTAACAACTCTCTATGCAGAAGCTATTGTTACACTCACTTTATAGATGAGAAAACTGATGCAAAGAAAGGTAAAATTGGCCAGCGCCACACAGCTAATACGTGGTGAAGAAGGCATGTGAACATCAGGAATCATTTTATAGCACATTTTCTACTGAATCTGATGAACTTGCAAGTGCTTGATTGTGTGCTGCTCACTAAGGGTGTTGCCTGAGAGGTCTGGATGGGCTGAGCTTGAGAAAGGATCAACATGCCTTTGACTAGAGATATACTGCATCCATCCTTGGAAAAGGAAAAGAAAAGAAAAGGCCAGTGAAAAGTTCAAATTCTTACTTTGTGGATATAACATGTCCTAGTTGCCACAAGATTACCATGTTTTTCAGCCATGCCCATGAAATCATCTTTGTAAAAACAACAATGAAAAAACAATGACAGTGAAAGGGATCTATCTGATGTAACCAACTCCCATCTTGCCTTGAACCTCCAGTCTGCCCTACTCATTCCTGGGTTTGGGCCAAGCTAACTTTGGGAGAAATTTTTAAATGATAACAGCCCTTCCCCAAAACTAAACCACCTTTGTAAAGCAAATGAAAGACCACCAGGTTAGGTGGATGACAGGAGCATGAACTCTGCTAAGGTGTAGACCTAAACAATTACTAGCCATTTTTCTGGAGGTCACAAGATTTGCAACTTCCCCCAATTACTCCTGCAGATAACATTACTATTGTAGAACTTAAGACTGGTCTTTTGAGATGTCTTTTCTGACTTTTGTATTTCTGACTACCATGGCTCCACTTGGACCTGCCAACCAGTCCTGTGGCCCCACCAAGAAGCAAACTCTGCACACCTCTATGATTGCACCCCCAACCAATCAGCAGCACCCATTCCCTTGCCTGCCAGACCATCCTTGAAAAACCCTAGCCTCCAAATTTTCAGGGATGCTGATTTGAGTAACAATAAGACTCCAGTATCCTGTTCAGCTGGCTCTGTGTGAATTAAACTCTTTCTCTGTTGCAATGCCTCTGTCTTGATAAATTGGTTCTATATAGGCAGTGGGCAAAATGAACCAATTTGGCAGTTACACTCAGACAGTGGATCTTTGTGTAGGTTATTCAACAGTGTTGTGCTGGCCTACAGGACGAAACACCAAGCTCACAGAAGAGTGTTCATTTAGAAGAAAGCAACACTAAT
Source organism: Rhinopithecus roxellana (assembly GCF_007565055.1). NCBI lineage: Eukaryota > Metazoa > Chordata > Mammalia > Primates > Cercopithecidae > Rhinopithecus > Rhinopithecus roxellana. The sequence goes on along the minus strand of NC_044560.1, from coordinate 66,621,831 downwards.
GATCCACACAACATCCTGAATTTGTGTTATGTCCCAGAAAGCCTTATCATAAGTTCAGTAATTCTGGTTAATCTACCAAGATAAGTGTGTCTGATTTTGTAAGGTATGCGGCAGTGATCTCCTATTTTGGTGTTTTCAATAAAGTTTTGGTTATGGGTAAATCAAAAATTGATGAAATTTTATTTTCCTTTAATATCAGCTTAAATGGTTCTTACAACTGTAAAGCTTTTTCTGACTTTGTAGGGAGGCAGTCACAACTCTGCTCTCAGAACTGAACTTTCTTTTATTCATTCGGCAAATGTGCATTGAGTACTTATTAGGATTGCTATGCTAGGTGCTGGGATTCTAACATGGAAGGTAACTTGGCCATTGTCCTCAGAAACTAACAAACTACTGGAGGAAATAAGCCAATGGGCCACTTAGGGCAGTTGAATAAGTGCTCCGATAAAGGTTTTAGAGGGCTCTGAGGCAGGGAAGAGGGGGAGAAGCATGTTTAGCCTGCAGAATAGGAGGTCAGAGAGGATGCTTGAGCTAAGTATTGAAGAGTGAAGAAGAGTACAGATAGAGGGAACAGAACATACAAGGTCAGAGGTGTGGAACCACATGACCTTCAGGAAAATTACGAATGACTCTGTATGAACAAAGTGAAGGCTGTGGGAGACCAGTGGGAGGGCTAGAGAGGAGCCAGGTTAAAAGGGTCTCAGATTCAAGGAGTTTTGAATTTACCCTGAAGGCTTAGTGATGTGCTTGGTCAAGCACAACTGTGACCCAGAGTGTTCCCTCTCTCTCCTTGTCATAGCATTGTGCATATCCCTCTATTAAAGCATTTATTACAAATGCCTTAACTGCATATTCTTCTGTCATAGCATTTATCACAATTCTAATTTCCTTTTTTTTTTTTTTAAATTCTAATTTCCATATGGAGTATTGCTGAAGAGAAAGCAAAATGGAGATGAGACCAGGTTGCAGTAATCCAAGCAAGAAGTGACTGTGAGGAAGGCATGGTCCTACAGGTAGACTCTGATTGGATGTTGGGGTTAAGTAAAACAATCTAGGTTGATTTCCGGCTCAGATAGCAATGGATGAAAGGGCTTACAGAAGAACAGCTTTAGGGGATTGAGCAGAAAATAGTCTAGTCAGCAGACTGGGTTGCCTGTGTGTTAACCCCAGCAAAGGTCTGTCTTCAAGACTGGAAAATGACCTCTAAGTCTTACACATTCTGCCTGCTAAGAGTGCTTTTGCATTCCTGAGGCCTTGGGCCAAGCTGTACTGGTGTGACTAGATAAGTTTATCCTAACAATGTGATTTATGGTGAATGCCTTTTTCGCCTGTGGGCTGGAGTCTGAGTAGCTGAGATCAGTCACTTGGGTAGGCACTGCATACTTACGTGATGACCCCCAATAAAAACAATAAAAAACCCTGAGCACCAAGTCTTGGGTGAACTTCTGTGGCAACACTTCACATGTGTTGTCACATATTGCTGTGACTCCACTGGCAGAGGATACCTGAAAGTTTGTGCTTGCTTTCTCCAAGACTTTGCTCAGGCGCCTGCCCCTTTGCTGATTTTAATCTGTATCCTTTTGCGGTAATAAATCATGACCACAAGTATAACAGCTTTTCTGAGTCCTGTGAGTCCTTCTAGTTCATGTGAGTTCATCAAGCTTAAGGGTGATCTTAGGGACCCCTGACATAGGGATAATGAATTGTTCTGGACATGTTGAATTTAAGGGTCTCTGAGCCATTCAAGTTCGTGTGGATGAACTCGGGTTTTTATTAGGGGTCATCAGGTAGGTAAGCAGTGCCTACCCATGTGACTGCCTACTGTTGGCAATTGGATGTATAAGTTTGGAGCTCAACAAAGAGGTCTAGAATAGATATTGAGATCTGAGAGCCAATACATAAGTGGCTATTGAAGCTAGGGGCATACATGAGGTCACAAAAAAAAAGATAGATGGCAGAATGAGAAGCAGAAGGTAGAGACTTGAATATCACTGGCATTCAAAAATCAAATGTGCAGGCATGGTGGCATGTGCCTATAGTCCAAGCTACTTGGGAAACTGTGGCAGAAAATTTGCTTGAGCCCAGGAGTTCAAGGCAGCAGTGAACTATGATCACACCACTGCACTCCAGCCTGACCAACAGAGTGACACCCTGTCTCCACTTGAGAAAGAAAGAAGAGAAAGGAAAACAAAAGAAAAAGAAAAAAGGCAAATATGGACGCAAAGGCTCCTTTTATGGAGTGAAGAGACAGAGGGTTGAGAGTCAATATCAAGAAGATATCTAGGCCAAGCATGGTGGTTCTTGTCTGTAATCCCAGCACTTTGGGAGGCTGAGGCAGGCAGATCGCTTGAGCCCAGGAGTTTGAGACAAGCCTGGGCAACATAGTGAAACCCTCCCTCTATAAAAAATACAAAAATTAGCTAGGCATGGTGGTGTGCTTGTAGTCCCAGTTACTCAGAAGGCTGAAGCTGGGGATCACTTGAGCCCAGGAGGTCAGGTTGAGGCTGCAGTGAGTCGTGATAGCACCACTGCACTCCAACGTGGGTGACAGAGCAAGACCCTGTCTTGGAAAAAAAAAAAAAAAAAAAGCACCCTTAGGAAGGAGAGAATTCCAAGGAAGTTCAAATGTTATAAAGAAAACAGTATATAGAAAAACACTGTCAGTATTGTGGTCATTAGTAACTTTAAGGAGGGTTCCTCTGCATTTCCTAAGCTAATTTAACCAATATTTATTGAGCACCTGCTGTGTCCTGAGCCCTTATGAACTCAGTATAAAAGGAGACTCCCAGGTAATTGATTGTATCTTGAGTGGGTATCTCCCTGGAGAGGGTGGAGCAGTGGGGAACTCCTCAGTCCCTCGTGAGAGTGGGAGGATGGTTGTGTGTCCTGAGCTGTATCTTAAAGGATAAGTAGGAGTGAACCAGGAGGGATATGTCCAGGGCACCACTCACAGTGGGGTTTTGGGTAGCATAAAGGGCAAAGCAGGGGACCAGACAACAGGCCAGCAAGAAAGTCTGGAATCGGATCCCTCAAGGGAAGCTTGGGCATTATCCTGAAGGCATTTCCTGGAAACACTGAAGGATGTAATACAGAGGAGTAAAAAGATGACTCACACTTTAAATAATAATTCACTTGGCAGTTCTGAGAATGACCTAAGGGAAACAGATCTGGGGGCAAGAAGAGCTCTTAGGAGACTAATGCACCATTCCTGGTGTTTGGGTGTGTGGGTATGAAGTTCTTTCATTTGCAGTTCCTATATGAGTTTGTTTTTCTGCCTTAACCAAGGTCCCTGAGAAAAACAGAACCATGTTTTATGCTTTTATAAATTTCCTCTTTCTCTCCAAGCTGAGCATGTGGTCCATCATGAGCCATCTGGGAAAATACACTTTTATACTGGGAACCTTTCTGACATATGCATGCTTTTCAGGAAAGTGGAAAGTATATCCTTATTGAAAATTAGTTTCAGATTTGAGATACGTTGTAGGACTCAATACATTGCCCTTATTAGAAGGCAAATATTTTACTGTCATACACATGACGAAGCTGGATGTTGGGAAGAAGAATTCATTTCTGTTTTCTACATTTAATTGACATGAAGGTTTATTCATCCCTACCATTATTAATATCAAGAAAATGGACAGAGGCACTAGCATTATTTTAATCAGGTTAGTTCTAGATAATGGGTGAATTATCCGAGGAAGAAGAACTAAAACCCGACCCCTGGCAAACTCCTAATAATGAGTCTGTACTGCTATCATTGGTGGTGTCCCTCGGCAGCTCACAGCCATGTTAGGTGAATGTGGGCCTGTGGGGAAGTGCTCCCTGGAGAGGTTGGGGAGAGACCACCAGCAGTATCCAGCTGTTTAGTAACCACGCTCTGATTGGTGTGTCTCATAATCAGTAGTGCTGGGCACCTGTCATATCTAGAACAAGTTTCTGCTGGCAGCCGCAGTCCACTGTTGGCTTTGACATTTTGGTCCTTAGAGGACGGTGATAATGGTCGTGTGTAACCCACCAAGAAGTTAACTGTTCATAGCAGCTTGAGTGTAATAACTCCTGGTTATACTAGTCTAAAAAGGCTTTCTACAAGAAATGCAATATGAATTGGGCCTCCAAAATCTAGGTTTCTCTGTGCCTTTTTAAAATTAAAACTTTAAAAAAATGCCTGGAGCTAAAAAGAGAGAAAAAATAGAATTAACTCATCTATGGATTATTAAAAACCCAACACGCTTTATAACATAGAAAAGTAAGCAGATATGTTCTTATTCAAAAATTTCATCAGACATGTGTATTTCATCAGAATGATAGGGCAAAACTGATATTTAAGATCAAAAGTACACCTGAAAGGTCAGGACTCTGGTATCCACCTAAACCGTGGTAGAGCATATGTAAGGCTGGGAGAGAAAAATTTAAGTTGGGATGTTGAATAGACAGCTGTTGCTGGATTTGTATTGAACTGATGCTTCTTTGCTTCAGAAACAGCTCTTCTGGCACGATGGTGACCTGCCATGGAAAATGCTGGGTCCCAACGCCCAAGGGACTGTAGCTGTGGTTCAGCCAGTACCTGAGCATTTAGATCACCTGTTGTCAGACATGCAACACTGTCAACATAGGTAAGTTTCTATTTTTTATGAGCCATGTTAAAAAAGGTACAATTAAACAGGTGGAATTCATTTTAATAATAGGTTTTATCTAACCCAATATATCTAAACTATTATCATTTGAAACTATAATCAATGTAAAATTACCAACTGATTTTACATTTTTTTCATACTCAATCTTTGAAATCCAGTGTATATTTTATACTTACAGCACATCTCAGTTCAGACTAGCCACCTTTCAAGGCCTCAATAACCACAGGTACTTAGGCTTTCATATTGGACTTCACAGCTCTATGAGTGGACCCAGAAAGAATATTTAAAGGGAAAACACTCTATTTCCATTAAGCAAAAGCAACTTATTTTCTAGCAGTACTTATAGGAATACCTTTTTTGTTGTCATTAAATTCCATCCTCTTTTCCACGATAAGGTTGCTATTAAGAAACTTAATTTGGTGAAACAGACACTAAAATAGTTACCATGTGAGATGTAGCACGTTAAAAAACGCTATGTGAACACAGAGAAGAAAGTCAAAGACCCCAAGATAAAATTAAAACTGCATTTCCCTATAGCATAGTGATGTTGACTTAATTAACCATCTGTTTATCTCAATGCACCTATACCTTTTCTGGAGCTTTCATTTCCCCACAGCTCACTATATTCCTTTTCCAGTGCAGCATTAACAAGTTACCACAAACTTGGAGGCTTATAATAACACATTATTATTTCACAGTTCCTGTGGGTCAGCAGCCTGGACACAGCTTACCTGGGTCCACTGCTTGGGAGGATCTCACAAGGCTTCAATCAAGATGTCAGCCCAGGCTGTGGTCTCCACTGAGGCTCCAAGGGAAAGACCCTGCTTCCAAGCTCACCTAAGTTGTTTGCAAAATTTGGTTCTTTGCAGCTGTAGAATGGAGGGCTTCAGTTTATTTCTAGCTATGCGGTGGGGCAGGGTGAGGGAGCTGCCCTCAGATCTTAGAGGTCACCCACAATTCCTTGCCACTTGTCTATGCGCACAGAGCCCACCCATTTCAGCTTGCTTTGCCAAAGCCAGCAACAAGAGACTCCAGCAAGACACATTCTATCATCTTATGTATGCAATCCTGTGCAGGCAATCACGGACCTGTCCACCACATATGTAACCACGTCCATTCCATCATCTTTGCTGTATTCTATTGGCCCGCTCAAAGGGTGTGGACTAGTTAGGGAGCTAGAATCAGCCCTCTTAAGTCAGCCTTCACTATTTCATGTGCCAACTCTCTAGAATATTGAACCTTTTGGTATTTTAAGCCATATCTGTTGTCACTGGAAATCCTCTTTGAAATAGAAGGGACAGAGCTCACAAAATATAAACCGCACCACTATTCCTGCCTGTCATTTAGACGTTTGCCAGGGTACCAGGTTGATTTCAGTCTTTTCACGGAGTTTACTGTTTGGTATGATGGTATCTTTACCCCCATAATTAATTTTATTTTTATTTTTGAGACATGGTCTCATTCTGTTACGCAGGCTGTAGTGCAGTGGTGTGAGCTCGGCTCACTGCAACCTCAACTAGCCCAGGTTCAAGAGATCCTCCCACCTCAGCTTCCTGGGACCACCCCATTGGGATCACTGGCGCAAACCACCATGCCCAGCTAATTTTTAAAAATTCTTTGTAGAGAGGGGGTTTCACTATGTTGCTCAAGCTGGTCTCAAACTCCTAGGCTCAAGCAATCCGCTTGCTTCGGGCTCTTTTGGGATCCCACAAAGTGCTGAGATTACAGGTGTGAGCCACTACGCCTGCCCCCCCATAATTAATTTTAAGTTAATCTCCACATTTCGTTCTCTTGGGCTAGATTTCGGGGGAGGGGCCTAATTTAGATGGCATGTGCCCCATTGGGTGAATTGAATAAAAGCATAGCTGCCCTGGGCCGGGCGTAGTGGCTCATGCCTGTAATCCCAGCACTTTGGGAAGCCGAGGCGGGTAGATCACGAGGTCAGGAGATCGAGACCATCCTGACTAACACAGTGAAACTCCGTCTCTACTAAAAATGCAAGAAATTAGCCAGACATGGTGGTGGGCGCCTGTACTCCCAGCTACTCGGGAGGCTGAGGCAGGAGAATGGCGTGACCCCGGGAGGCGGAGCTTGCAGTGAGCTGAGATCGTGCCACTGCACTCCAGCCTGGGTGACACAGCCAGACTCTGTCTCAACAACAACAACAACAACAACAACAACAACAACAAAAAAAGCATAGCTGCCCTGGCATGGATCTGTGAACAAAAGTTCTCTGAAAAGAAATTTGGAAGAAAGACTTCATTCAGGAACGGTTCACAAGCTTTCTGTGTAAACCAGTTACTTTCCAGAGAACAAAGGGAGGGTCCTGGTTTTATGGTAAAAGTTCATGCTCAGGTTCCCAATCAGGTCCATTTTATGCAAATGAAGGCTTTAAATTTGCTTAGTTCTGATTGGTTGATGCAGCTGCATTCTGACTTGTGGATAGAACTGAGTCCTAATTGGTTATTTCAGATGAGATCTGATTGGCTGCTTTAGGTGAGCTCTGAAAGCCCCAGTTAAACTAAGGTTGGGAGTTTCCAGGGAAACTCCAAGTATGTGAGCTCTAGTCAGCAAATGGCCTGGCCACTTGGCTCTCTTTACAATTTTGGCCCAGTTAGGTACTTGGGATTCATCTTGAAGGATTGGCTTTTGAAGGATTTGTTCTGTGAACACTTGTGAACCTGAGAGGCCGGGAAGGCAGAGCGAAAACCAGAACCCTTGGCACCCATCAGTTAGCACAGGATCATTTCCTGGATCATCAGGATCTCTTATAAATGTGTCTAATGGCCAACTTGCAGAGAGAGCTGTTGTTGATACACTCTTCTGAGTTTCCCTCTGTGAACTCATCTGGTTGATACAGGAAAATTAAGGAAGCCAAACTTTTGGGAGAGTGATTGAAATTGTGGAATAATCAAAGCAAACCAACGGGAGCTTGTGTTTAAAATTAAAGACCAACTGTAAAACATGGCATTTACCTAAAGTAATTTCTAAAAGTAATCAACAGAGTGAAACAACACCCAGTGGGCCATGACCATGTCAACATTGGCTCATTCCTCAGAAACTACATGGTGTCAGGGCTCCATGTTCATGGACACCATGAGGGGAGCCTCCTAGCAATGACCCTCTTCTCTCCTGCAGGAAGTCCAAGGTCCTTTGCATGACAGTCTTATCCCCAAATAGCATTTGCTTTCAACCCGTGGTATTTCCACATTCCATGAAGAAAACTAAAAATATAGACGAATCACCCTGCAAGTATCCAGCGAGTTTCCAGGGGGTTTCACACACACACACACACACACACACACACACACACACACACACACATATACACACAGACACACACACACACACATTTAGTGGGGATCTTTTAGGTCAATACGTATATAGATCTACATCATTATTAGTTGTTGCTTGGTGTTCTACTGCATGAATGGTTAATAATTGTTTAATTTTTCCTAGTTAGACAATAAAGATTTTTAAAGAATATATCTTTGCATACTTGCTTATTTATTTGATTAAGATAAATTCCTGAAATTGGAATTGTTAAACCAAGAAATATGCATATTTTTAAGGCTTTTGTTATGTTTTGTCAAATGATCCTCAGAAAGAATGTTATCAATTCACACTTCCACTAGCACTGCAGGATAGAACTATTTGGTATTTTTTATGTTGTTACCTTTGCTGGTTTTATAAATAAAATATTCTCTTGTTCTTCTTGTTTTTTTTTCCTTTTACTACTGAACTTGAATTTTTTCTTCATTTTCATTAGCCATTTATGTTTTTTATCCTTCAAGTGTTTACTACTTTTCAATGAGGCCTCCCTGACCACCCTACTTCAAATTGCAAACCAACCCCCCGACCCCTGACATTCCTGATATCCCTTTACCTTGCTCTGCTTTATCTTTTTTCCTATTGTAATAATCATTTCTAACATAATATATAATATACTTATTTACTAATAAGTACTTCCTCCCCAGCCAAGTTCTGGGAAGTGGAGAGGACTCTGATCACATCGAATATACAGACTCTTCCTTGGCTTAGATAAGAGACAAGACAAACTCTTATTCTCCTGGCACTGCAGCTCCTGTCCTTAGATGACTCAGGGATAGTTATTTGACCTGGACTTAAAGGTTTTTCCCAAACTGCATGGAACATGTAGAATACGATCTGACTTCCTAATTTTTTGTTCATGTATATACATACATATGTATAAACGCACACCTACACTAATATTTATCTATATATATTTATAAGTGTGTGAATATTTTAACATTTTAAAGTTTATGAACTGGAATATGTTTTATGCTCAGTGTATGCATTAAATATACTTGGCTTGTTTTTCTGAAAAGCTGTTATTTATTATTTATGTCCAGCTGATTATGTCTTAAAATAATAAAATATATAGGCCGGGCGTGGTGGCTCATGCCTGTAATCCCAGCACTTTGGGAGGCCGAGGCGGGTCGATCACAAGGTCAGACAATCTTGGCTAACACGGTGTAACCCCGTCTCTACTAAAAATGCAAAAACTTAGCCGGGTGTGGTGGTGGGCGCCTGTGGTCCCAGCTACTCGACAGGCTGAGGCAGAACGACATGAAGCCGGGAGGCGGAGCTTGCAGTGAGCAGAGATCAAGCCACTGCACTCCAGCCTGGGTGACAGAGCGAGACTCTGTCTCAAGATAGTAATAATAATAATAATAATAATAATAATAAAAGATATAAAATGAACCCTAGTACCACTGACAACTCTAGACCTCTTGAAAAATTGTTACAATAAGAATATCATTTGCTGAAATTTGTTAAAGAAGCATTCTGGCATTCTTATTCCTAATGTTTGTCTCTTTTATTATTTATTTCAGAACAGAGTCATCCAATAAATCTTTACAGAGTGTCTACTATATGTTAGACACAGTTCTAGGTACATAGGATACATTAGACTACAGCTGGGTTAGCAGGTTTTTTTCTCTCAAGGGCCAGATAATAAATATTTTAAGCTTTGCTAACCGAGAGGTAAAATCGAGAATATTAATGTAGTTACTTACATAATAAGAGAGAAAACAAATTTCCACAATTTTTTTATTGATGAAATTCATAACCAAATAACAGTACTCAGTTTTAAAGTTAGTTTTCTCTACCATCAAAATTAATTGCAAATCTTCATTGGTTAATGTCAACTTGCAATGAGATTTTACATATTTCGTCCTTAAAAATGTCCTTTTACACAGATAGGTTCTGCCTAATACCAACATCTTTCCATGAACATATTTTAATTGAGCATATTTATTGTTTGGAAAGTGCTTATAGAATTCGGTTCTTGGCTTAATATTTGTCATTTAGTATGCCATTACATTCCAAATTAATCACTTCCAAGTGGAGGTTAGGTGAAGCTCTTTAATTGTAATTTAAATGGACTTTGAAATATGAAATTTTCATTGCATTAGGATTGAGGTCTGTCACAAATCACTGAAAGTGCATTAGCAATGTGGCCCACCCAATCTACAGTACAGGATGCCAACCTGCATTTGGAAATACAAGGAGAAGGATTCATTCCATCAGGAGACGGAGTTGGCAATGGTAGTGGTCAGGACTCCAGGCGATGTGCAGGTTCTAGTCCTCACAGCATCTGAGCAGATACCCAATCCCATGGGCCAGGCCAGTGGTTCTCACTCACAGCTATGTGGCAGGAAATTAACTACAATACAGTATTAATGCTTGTGAATGAATTATTTTTCTAATGTGATTTAGGCCCAATTCAAGCATATCCTTACTGTTACTCCTACACAATCACAGTTTATTCTTTTTTTTTTTTTTTTTTTGAGAGAGTCAGGTATGGTCTAACTGTTAGCATGCAGGATGTGTGCTGTGCACATAAACATCACCAGGTGAGGACTGGAGGAAAAAACCACTCACCTGAGATGCAAGACTGCTATCAAGAAATGACCCACTAAATAAAAACAAAACAAAAAACAGAAATGACCCACCGCAGTAGTCCTGTAGGAGCCCAGAGCTCACCACCTCAGAGACCATGGTAATGGCAATGAAGTAACTCTACATCCCACATGTCCCTGGATCACAGGCTACTGATGGATTGCTGGTGTTGGTTTTCTCCAGAATTGGATGACTCTCGTTTTAGTCCATTTTCTGTTGCTATAACAGAATACCACAGACTGGGTAATTTATGAAGAAAAAAAGTGTATTTCGCTTACAGTTCTGGAAACTGGGAAGTCCAAGAATATGGTGCTGGCATCTGTAAGGACCTTCCTGCTGCATCATAACATAGCAGATGGCATGACATGGCAAGAGGGCAAGAAAGCCACAGAGAGCTTGCTTTCACAACAAGGCCACTCCCACAATAATGAACCACTCCCATGATGGTGACATCCATCCATTCATGAGAGCGGAGCCACCATTAATCGATTTACGAGAACAGAGGGATTAGGTTTCCAACACACAACTTTTAGGGGACGCATTCAAACCATAGCAGCTTTTTACCTGCAGGTTGAAGTTGATCACTTCCACACTGAAGTCACGGGGTATTCTTCTCATTGAGGTTTAGGAAGGAGTTGTCTAAAGCTTTCCTCCTGGAATTCCTGCAGAAAATAGTTAACTGAAACCCATTGCTGCCTGACCCTGGCTGGGGGAGGGTGGTCAGAAATGTGGTGCCCCAAATCAGGATACTACAGTTGCATTGAGTATTTACTTTCTGGAAGCTGCCTGTGCATGTACGTTCACCTTCTGAGAAACCCCCTTTTTCCCTAATAAACTACAAAGGAAAGTGAGGGGAATAGGGGCAGTAGTGCTGACGGCAGGAGAGATGGTAGAAGCTCTGAAAATGCTGCCTCCAGGCCCTACCTACCGTTTTCTCTGCTCATATGTACTGGAGAGAGGAAGGCTCTCTCCTTAAACAATAACCTTTGCAGAAATCCTATTCGCAGCTCCCCATGGTTGAGAGTGAATTTTCAGAAGATGAATTATTGTGTCATATAATTGGCTTAACTTAATATCTGGATAAATGGAGCTAGCATTGGCTCAGTTTGGCGGGGCTTGTTCTGGGAGCCTCATTTTCTTCTCTCCCTGAGGACAGGATCATGCGCACGATGTCCTTGTGCCCCATAAAGTTCTGTTCCCCCACTGTCACCAACTGCAGTGAGAAAGGGAGCTCGGAAAAGGGGTTCTCGAAGTAGTCTAGAGCAAAAGGGCTATCCCTCAGGGCCAGCATGCTGTGCACATGAACGTCATCTTAGATAGTTCATTTTGTCTGGACACATTGATTCAGCTACAGCAATTAACTGCATGGTGGCTTGAGCTCTATTCCTGGTGGCTGGGTGTCCAAACTGGTCCTTGATCTGTGCTTATCGTCACAGGAGCCACAGCCTGCAAGACTCACCCCTGAACACAATGAACACTTAGCACGGGCAGTGAGAAAGCTGTTTATCATCCTCTGCACCTGGGGAAAGAGAAGAATAAATCCTAATGTGAAAGTTCTGACTTTAGGTGAGCTATTTCACCTTATCCTGTCCTCAAAAGTCATCTCTAAATGTTCCTGCTTCTTATTTTCAAGCTTGGATGGCCTATCTTTCTTCACTCATGTGTATCCCAAGAGAAACTTGGGTGTAGCGGGGCCAGAGAATAGGTGTCCTTGCAATCCAATTTGATCCTAGAAGGGGTGAGTCTGCCCTCTCCCTTTAGGATAACATGCCATATTAGGGTAACAGGAGGGATGCAATTCTCTTATGGTTGAGTGTATACTTTTTAAACAGCCAAAAAATGCACAAATAAGAATAAGGCAAGATGTGGCCGGGCATGGTGGCTCACGGCTATAATCCCAGCTCTTTGGGAGGCCGAGGCAAGCAGATCATCTGAGGTTGGGAGTTTGAGACCAGCCTGACCAACATGTCTCTACTAAAAATAAAAAATTAGCCAGGTGTGGTGGTGGGTGCCTGTAATCCCAGCCACTCAGGAGGCTGAGGCAGGAGAATTGCTTGAACCTGGGAGGCGGAGGTTGTGGTGAGCCGAGATCGTGCCATTGCACTCCAGCCTGGGCAACAAGAGGGAAACTGTCTCAAAACAAAACAAAACAAAACAAACAAACAAAAGAATAAGGCAAGAGGTAAACTATGTAACTTAATGGAAAAATTCATACTGGTTGCTCAGCCAGGTCAGAATTAGATGACCATCTTCTGTGGGGTCAAATATAAGTACCCATGTCTTAAAAACTGCTTCTGTGTCCCCACTCAGCTCAGGGTTTAGGCTTCGAAACTGGTAAATAAAGCTGCACCAGAAAGTGTTGAGCATCAAACTGGTCAGTTAATAGTTACAGAGGTTCAGGTCAGAGTATCTCTGTCTAAACAGTCCCTGAGAGAGATAATCATCCCACCAGTTCTGAGAAATGTAGAGAGAACTTGTATCTTAAGTGACTCATTTAACATAAAAGCAGCCTATTAAGTTGCCTATTTTGAAATTTCACTCTATAAAATTTTCAAAAGGCTTCTAAATGCATATTCAGCTTTGTTATGGCATGTGAAGAACATTATTAAAGAGAAAAAGATTCTAAGTGCATAGAGAATAATGGGCTCACCCTCCCCACTAGTGAACACTTAGAGTCTGACATCTTCCATCCATTTATCTATGTCCCTTGCAAGGTGACAGTCATGCCCTGGGCAATCCCAAGGAACACTCCTTTCCCATATTCTATTGGAGATGGTGGAAGAACCATCTAAAATGTGCTACATTCTGGTACTGGCCCTTTCATGGCCAAGCTGTGATCCTTTGGGCAAGTTGTTCAAACTCTCTAAGCTTAGTTTTTCAACTGCAGTAAGGACGATTCTAGCTCAAAATCTGGGCAAGTGTGAGACACTGCCATTACGTGCAGTCAGGCTCTGTTATGTCTCCTCCATCAAGCTACCCAGGAGGCTTGGGAGAATCAAATATAAGGAGGTGTAATGCTATCAAGTTTAGAAAATTTACAAATGCAGTTTTAAGACAACAACTTCCCTCCTTCTAGCTCATTTGAATCCCACAGCAATCAGGAAACATAACTGTCAGGTAATATTTTTATATCCTTTTGGGATGAGCAAACTAAGCTTAAGTGAGGTTAGGTTATTTACTCAGAAGCACATAGCTAATAAGTAGCCTAAGAAGAACCTGGGCCTTTAACCAAATGCTGCAGACTTTCTACCCTACTCGCTGACTCTATAAAAAAGGCAAACTGGCCAGACCAGGCATGGTCCACCAGTCTTACCAGTGTCACCCAGGTGCTGGCTTATATTAGGTTGGTATAAAATTAATTGCGGTTTTGGCTACTACTTTTAATGACAAAAACTGCAATTACGTTTGCAGCAACCCAATACTTCCTGAAGCCTTTATTTTTACCAAGCAGAAGGGGAATGTACCCCTTCCTCATGCTTCCACACAGGAAAATATACTCTATTAAGCATTGCTGAGCAATGTTGATCTCACTAGAGACTTCATTTCATGGGGACAGAAAGATTGGAGAATTTGACTTTGTACTTCCACACACCACATCATCATCACCACCACAGATGGGTTTTTTCCTACAGGCTCTTCTCTCTGCCTCAGCCTCCACCAGGCTGCAGACGACCAGACAGAGGGAGGAAGGAAGGAGAGAGAGAGAGAAAGACAGAGAGAAGCAGAGCCTAGGATGCTACATGTAAACAGTGAAGTAGATACACCACTCCCAAATCAACGACTGTAATCCAAACTCTAACCACATCCCGCAGAGAGGGGCAGGTTCAGAATTTCCATAAGGAAGAGTGTCACTTAGGGGTCCCAGTCTAGCTGGAAGGGACGGGGGTGCGTTGTTTTGACACAACATATGCAAAGCAAACACATTATTTCCATTTAGCTTGTGTGCTTATCTGGGGTGACTGGCAAATCAGAAACATGACTACATGAAAGAGTGTTTGTGTGGAGGAAAAAAAAGACAAAGACAGTGACCAAAGAGGCTTCAGCACTCTGCCAGGTGAAGGAAAAAGGTGCAAAGGCCCAGCGTGTTCCCGCAGTCAGGAACTCACAGCCTAGGAAGGGAGGCACATGGTCAGTGAAACTCGGCAGGAAGAAGTATGGCTCCAGGGGTTGAGATGGGGGCTGAAGTTCCATCATATGATGAAATACTCTCTCTGAGCCTTCTAGTTTTTTATATTTTTATTTTGAGACGTTGTTTCGCTCTTGTTGCCCAGGCTGGAGTGCAATGAGCACCATCTCGGCTCACTGCAACCTTTGCCTTTAGTAGAGACCAACATGTCTCTACTAAAAATAAAAAATTAGCCAGGTGTGGTGGTGGGTGCCTGTAATCCCAGCCACTCAGGAGGCTGAGGCAGGAGAATTGCTTGAACCTGGGAGGCGGAGGTTGTGGTGAGCCGAGATCGTGCCATTGCGCTCCAGCCTGGGCAACAAGAGGGAAACTGTCTCAAGCGATTCTCCTGCCTCAGCCTCCTGAGTAGCTGGGATTACAGGTGCCTGCCATCATGCTCAGCTAATTTTTTGTATTTTTAGTAGAGACGGGGTTTTACCATGTTGGCCAGGCTGGTCTTGAACTACTGACCTCCAGTGATCCGACCGCCTCGGCTTCCCAAAGTGCTGAGATTACAGGCGTGAACCACCGCATCCGGCCCCAGCCTTCTAGTTTATGAAAGTGTACTTTGATACCAAGTTTTCTTCCTCCTGGGCCCCACTGACCACCGCCACCTACTTACCCCCAGCCAAGGGGTAACCGCAGCTTAGGCGACCCCAGCTGAGGAGGAAAAGACAAGCTTCCTTGGGAACCAGAGCAGTTTATCAAACCAAGAAGCAGCAAGGCCCCGTTTTTAAGGCCGGGGAGCCCCTACTCCCTGCCATTTGGACGTTCTGTGTTCTCTTCAACGGAGCCAGTTTGACACCGGGCCTGACTCCTCAACAGCATTGCCTAGTTGGTTTAAACATATACTTATTATCATATATAATTGTGTATAGAAAAAGACACTAGGAGAAAATACCTAAACATGTGTTTATCTCTGAATGATGAGATTAAAGGTATTTTATTTTCTTTTTTATGCTTTCTGTGTTTTCTTCTCCCCCCAAATTTTTATAATGAATACGCATTACTTTGGAGAATAGAAAAAAATAATTGGTTTTGCTTTAGAAACACACACACACAGGTGGAGGGAAATGAGGGAGTGGTGAGGAAGTGGGAAATAGCCATAACCCAGTCTCAGGAAGCCACGCGTGGATGACCCAGGTTGTCAGCTCCTCCCGCGGGGATAGCCGGATCTGAGGCCCACCCTGCCGGCTGACTGGGCCGCCCGCGAGCCCCGCACCTCGGCCCCGGCAGAGGGCGCTACGGAGCCAGGCGCCGGTGAGTTCTCGCCCTTCGGCAGGAAAGGCGATTCTCAGCGTCCTCTCCAGTGGAGGACATGAGCCCTCCCAGGGTCGTGGGAGAGCCAGCGCAGAGGGGAAGTCACCTTGTACGCCGTGAAGCGGGGATGGAGTTGTTACCCTAACCAGAAGGGCACCCCATCACTAATACTGGCGCGCCCAGCGCGCGTGCGCCACCCGCTTCCCTGCAGAGGGCGCCGCGGGCCAGCCTAGCCGAGCGCAGGGTGGGATCCCAGTAGCCCAGGGCAGCCCGCTGGGCAGGCCCGGGCTGCCGCGGACCCCTCTTGGCCAGCCTCCTGCGCCCAGAGCCTCCCCGCTGGAGCTCCACCGTCGCCTGGAGGCGGCTTGTTCACCCAGCGCGCGCCCAGGGGAGCGCCTGAGCCTGACAAGATCCCATTGCGCCAAAACCCCAAGAGTGATTGCACTGGTTTTGCAAAAAAGGAAGGAAGGAAGGAAGGAAGGAAGGACGGAAGGAAGGAAGGAAGGGAGGAAGGGAGGGAGGGAGATAATACGTAATAGTATGTAGTTGTGAAAAATCCAAATAACGTGTGTATATTTAAAAAATCAGTCCTTTCGGCCAGGAGCGGTGACTCACGCCTGTAATCCCAGCACTTTGGGAGGCCGAGGCGGACGGATCACGAGGTCAAGAGATCGAGACCATCCTGGCCAACATGGTGAAACCCTGGCTGTACTGAAAACACAAAAATGAGCTGGGCGTGGTGGTGGGTGCCTGTAGTCCCAGCTATTTGGGAGGCTGAGGCAGGAGAATTGCTTGAACCTGGAAGGTAGAGGTTGGAGTGAGCTGAGATTGCGCCATTGCACTCCAGCCTGGCAACAGAGACTCCGTCTCAAATAAATGAATAAATAAAAACAAAAAATAAGTCCTTTCTGCTGACTCCAAGTTTTAGAGCCTTACTCCTCTAATACAAATTTTAAAAATCTCTGACTCTGCCTATAATCTATAAAACCCCTGCTTACATCTTTAAGCCCCCTGCTTCAAGATAGCCTGCCTTTTCTGCTGAACTTAACGTATACCTTCCCTGTATTGATTTCCGTCTTCGTCTGTAACTCCTGCCCTCCTGAAATGTGTAAAATCAAACACATGCGGCTGCCTCGGGACCACTTACTCATTGCTTCTTGGGTTGTGTTTTCCGGGGGCGGAGGTTACTCTTACTGGCTTGACTAAACCTCTCTTTCAGATATTTTACAGACTGATTTTTCTGTTTACGGTATTAATCAAAATGTTAACATTAGCAACTTCTAGGGGTAGAATTATGAATGATTCTTGTTTCCTGAATATTCTACAACATTCAGAAATGGTGTATTTGGGGTTGGGGGAGAATTGTTACTATTTTTAAATCCCATCTACTCTTGGGGCTGTCCTCATTCTACATAAACAGACTAACACCCGGTGGCAGCTCAGAGTCTTTTTATCGTGCACGGAGAGATTCATCATCTCCCACCCACACCAAGCAGCACTTTAGGTCCCCTGGTAACAGAACTAAAGGTTTGTATCTCAGTGACTAATGATTATAATGCCCTTGGCTACTTCCTGTATTTTTACCAGCTCCAGGAACAGATTAATCAGAGAACGTTCCCTGCTGGCTTCTGGGAAATAACAAACACAATGATGACGCTATCAAGTCTCTGTGGATTAAAAAAACTTTACAAAGGGGCATTCTTTCTTTTTGTCTTTTTTTTTTTTTTTTTTTTCTGTTTTGGTTTTTTTGATACGGAGTCTTGCTTTGTTGCCCAGGCAGGAGTGCAGAAGCATGATCTGTGATCTGGGCTGGGTGCAAACTCCGCCTTCCGGGTTCAAGAGATTCTCCTGCCTCAGCCTCTGAAGTAGCTGGGACTACAGGCGCCCACCACCACGCCCGGCTAATGTTTGTATTTTTAGTAGAGACGGGGTTTCGCCCTATTAGACAGGCTGGTCTCAAACTCCTGACCTCAAGTGATCTGCCCGCCTCAGCCTCCCAAAGTGCCGGAATTGCAGGCATGCGCCACTGTGCCCAGCCACATTGTTTCTTTTTGAGTCTTCAAAAGAAATTTTGAAAATTTTCTTTGATTTTTGAAGGCAGAAAACCCAAATTCGGATTTGAAGCTTGTTCTAATCAACCTAGAGTCTTTTTGTCTTTGGGAGCTATATAGACATTACAAGTCTCTTCCTTTCCTTCCCAGCAGAAAAGCATTTGATGCTGTATTCTTAGCACATGGAACCCTAAACCAAAGCCTGCACTGGGGTGTTTGTGAGAAGCATGTGTGCAAAGCCTGAGAGACTACCCTGTTGGGTGTGCTGCTGGGCAGGGGTGTTCTGGTTTGACTTTGTACAAGTAAGTGACTTATTTTAAATACATGTATTTTTTAATCACAATTTTAAAGGTAAATTAAAATGCTTAACATTTTGGTAACAGAGGGAGGAAATAAACAAGAGCCCTGTGTAAGCCTTTCATTCCCTGTGGATCAACCATTTCTAGTAAGTTCCTGTAGAGTATCTACTTCACCAGCCAGTATGATCAGCAGTAGGGAGCCATTACTCCAGCGACATTCTCAGACTTTAACATTTCACCAACAAGTAAAATTCCAAAACAACTTTAGGAATTGGCCATGGAATGCCAGCTTTTAGTTTGTCAAATGAAATTGTTAGGAACCTGGCATCTACTGGCACTACTCTTTTTACAAAAGAAAGACATGTTGACCACAAGAAATGGATCTGATCTCAGAATAAAGGACTGTCTCTTAAAAGAAAAATTCACCTTATAGAATATTTTACCATATTTTCCTTAATTTTTCATTTTTCCAAAATGAAAATGTTGTTACCAACTTGCATTTTGCCCATTTGCCTGACTTCATCACTATAGCCCAGTGATTATCATTGAATCTTTATTTGGTGGCACCTAGTCTTTAACATTTTAGGGCCATGATACTGAGTATCATTGAACAGTATCAAGAACATTGAGGTGAGAAATGTTAGATATATGACTGACTTCATACTAATTCCGGGATCTTATACTAATCCTGCAACCACACTTTTGAATTTAGACAAGTATACTACTTTAATTTAGATGAGATTGTTTTTGTTTCCGTTGAGTTGTACAGTACTTTCTAGGTATTATAATTGAAGGTCTTTTTACTTGGATTCTTGTCTGTTGAAGGCACTCTGCTAGTGACCACCCAAAGAACAGAGAATTTTGATATCATATTCTTTGGCCTAAAGTCTCTTTCGAATTATAATCATTGAATTTCAAGCAAGCAATGCTTTGAAGGTGGGTTGTACTAGCCAACAACTTAAATGAGTTGAGGCGAAGCACAGTAAGAATCAATTGAAACGAAAGGTGTACTATATACAAACAATTTTTTTAACCTTTTCTAGAACTGAAGCAGATACTAGGACAACATTCATCTTCTCATGCCTTAAAAGCAATAAAAAGGGCATGCAGTCTGTAGGAGAGCTCTCCTGATTTGTCAATGCCTGGAACACGTAGCTCATATCTCAACCTGCTGACATTGTCCCTGCACGCAAGCCTGGTAGTATAAATACAAGGAAGCTCCCTGGATGATGAGACAGGCAGGAGGTTTTCTGGGCACAGGCTCTACTGTATTACAGAGTAGAAATAACAACCTCAACCTTAAATATGACTTTCTTTCCAAACTTGAAATTAGTTGGTGTTAAAGTATTTCAACCAGGGAAAGAAAAACCCTTTAGCAGTTTTATATTGTCTTGAAATGGAAATCTTTGATCCAAGTCCTGGATGTCTGGGAACAGCATGCATTTGCAGCCTCAGATTTCTTGAACTGCGATTCTCAAAGAAGCTTCCATCAGGAAAGGACTTTGCAGAAGACTCACGCAACATTGGTGCTTCCATAGGCTTCATCCTTGACTTTGTTCCCTCATTCTTTTCTAGGTCAGGCCATCTCAGACTTGTGGCTGCAGCTGTCACTTAGAGCCGCACACCTCCTAAATTGGTACCTCCAGCTCTGACTTCTCTTCAATGCTCCAGACACGTGTATTTTTCTGCTTGCCAAACATCTTCCACACAACAGGCACTTTAAACTCAACATATTCCAAATCAAACTAATCACGTTCTGCTCGCTATCGGCAGCCTTCTTCACTCTCTTATTCCTTTATTTTGGTTAGTAGCAGTGTCATTTACCAAACTGCTCAAGCCAAAAGCGCTGGTGTCAGCCTAAACTCCACACTTTTCTTTTACCTCCATTGTCTAATGGTCACCAAAGTCTGTCCCCTCCTACCGTAGCATATCTCACCCTTCCATTCTCTTGCTTCCATCCCATTGTCACTGCCCTATTTCAGGCTCTCATCACTTCTCATCTGGACTGGGGCAACTGCCTTTTTTTTCCCATTAAAAAATTTTATTTATAATTGATAATAAGTATACATGTCTGTGGGGTACAATGTAATGTTTCAATACATATATATATATATATATGTAATGTAATGATCAAATCAGAATAGTTGTCCATCACCTCAAACCTTTATCATTTTTTGTGATAACTTTCAAGGTCTTCTTTCCTAGTTATCTTGAAATGTACAATACATTGTGTTTTTTTTTTTGTTTTTTTGTTTTTTTGTTTTTTTTTTTTTGAGACGGAGTCTTGCTCTGTCACCCAGGCTGGAGTGCAGTGGCCGGATCTCAGCTCACTGCAAGCTCGGCCTCCCGGGTTTACACCATTCTCCTGCCTCAGCCTCCCGAGTAGCTGGGACTACAGGCACCCGCCACCACGCCCGGCTGGTTTTTTTGGTATTTTTTTAGTAGAGACGGGGTTTCACCGTGTTAGCCAGGATGGTCTCGATCTCCTGACCTCGTGATCCGCCTGTCTCGGCCTCCCAAAGTGCTAGGATTACAGGCTTGAGCCACTGTGCCTGGCTTACAATACATTGTTAATTAGCTATAGTCACACTACTATGTAGTGGAACTCCACAAATTAGTTTTCCTATCTAACTGTAACTTCGTACCCATTAACCCTGCCCTCCGATTCCCATCCCCTCCGGAACCTTTGGTCACTGTTGTTCTACCCTCTGCTTCAATGAGATCAGCTTTTATAGATTCCACATGTGAGTGAGATCATTTGTCTTTCTGTGCTTGGCTTATTTTACTTAACATGATGTCCTCCAGATTCATCTACGCTGTTGCAAATGACAGGATTTTGTCACTTTTTATGACTGAATAGTATTGCATCTATCTATCTATCTATCTATCTATCTATCTATCTATCTATCTATAGATATATATCTCACATTTTCTTTATCCATTCATGCACTGATACTTAGCTGGATTTCATCTCTTGGTTATTGTGCTAAGCCCTTACTATAGTGCTGCAGTGAACATGGGAGTACCGATACCTCTTTTGACTTACTGATTTCAATTCCTTTGGATATATATCCAGTAGTGGAATTGCTGAATCATATGGCAGTCCTATTTTTCACTTTTTAAGGAACTTCCATATTATTTTCCATAGTGGCTATTTTAATTTACATTTCTACCAATAGCATATGAGTTCTCCTTTCTTCACATCCTCAACAGTAATTGTTATTTTTTCTTTTTTTCTTTTTTTTTTTTTGCCATTCTAACTGGGGTGCAGTGATATCTCATTGTGGTTTTCCTTTGCATTTCCCTGATGATTACTGATGTTGAGTATTTTTTCATATATATATATATATATATATTTCTATGTCTTCTTTTGAGAAATGTCTATTCAGGTCTTACTCCCATTTTTGATTGGATTATATGGGCTTTTTTTTTTTTTTTTTTTTTTTTGCTATTGAGTTGTTTGAATTTCTTACATATTCTGTTTCTTTCTTTTTCTTTTTCTTTTTTTTTTTTTGAGATGGAGTCTTGCTCTTGTCACCCAGGCTGGAGTGCAGTGGTGTGATCTTGACTCAATGCAACCTCCGTCTCCTGGGTTCAAGCAATTCTCCTACCTCAGCCTCCAGAATAGCTGGGATTACAGGTGCCTGCCACCACACCCAGCTAATTTTTGCATTTTTGGTAGAGAGGGGGTTTCACCACGTTGGCCAGGCTAGTCTCGAACTCCTGATCTCATGATCTGCCTGCCTCGGCCTCCCGAAGTGCTGGGATTGAATTTCTTACATATTCTGAATATTAACCCACTAAACCAGTGCATAGTTTGCAGACATTTTTTTCCAGTTCTGTAGGTTGCCTCTTTGTTGACAGTTTCCTTTCCTGTGCAGAAGCTTTACAGTTTAATGTAATCCCATTTGTCTATTTTTGCTTTTGTTGCCTGTGCTTTAGAGGTTCTATCCAAAAAATTCTTGCCCAGATCAATGTCATGAAGCATGTTCCCTATGTTTTACTCTGGTAGTTTTATAGTTTTAGGTCTTCCATTTACATCTTCAATCCATTTTGAGTTGATTTTTGTACATGGTGAGAAATAGGGGTCTAGTTTCATTCTTCTGCGTGTAGATATCCAGCTTCCCCGGCACCATTTATTGAAGAAACAGTCATTTTGGGGTAACTGCTTTCTAACAGGTCTCTGGGGCTTGGTATTACTCCACCAGAACCCTTTCATATAGCTGTCAGAGAGATGGCAGTAAAACAGCTCAGTTTATATCTCTGCTGTTTAAACTTATCTGATGATTCTTCATTGCCAGCAGGATAAAGTCCAAACACCTTGGCTTGTCATATCAAGTCCTTCCCCATCTGGTGCCCATCATCCCAGCTACCTCCTCTGACACTCTCTACCATGCATCCTATGATTGCCCCCCAATTTTACATTCTCTTCATCTTCCTGATTAAAATAATAACAATTGTTGATTACATGTCCTACTCTCTTTTGCCGTTAGATGTGGCCAGGTGACAAAGTTCTGGACAGTGGAATGTAAACAGAAGTATCATGTGAGAGTTTCCAAGAACTTTTTCAGGAGGGAGCAGACACATGTCCTTTGCCTTCCCTTTTTGTTTGCTCCCTTATCCATCCTATAGCCTGGAATACAGACATGATGGCTACCATTGTGGACTATGAACATGAGGATCACACCCAAGGGAAGGAGAAGCAGCAAGCTGGAAGGTGCTATGGAGCAGAACTGCCACAGCCTGACTACCTACCTCTGGAACTTTCTGTGAGAAATGAAATGGGCCCAACAGTCCCATAAACAGTTGTTTTTGGATAAACATAGAAATGGCCCCTTCTGCTGTTAAAGCTTGAAATTTGCATTTGTTTTATCTGAGTTCCCTCCTCAGGAAAGGACCTTCAGGCCTCTCAAAAAGGTATCAGAGAACTGATGCTCACCAGATGCCTCCTTGTCCCTTCCTAGTTCCTGTTTTCTTAAACATTGTTACATGTCTTCCCCGCTATGTAAGCCTCTAGGTTTAGTCAGTCAGGGAGATGGATTTGAGACTGAGCTCTCATACCTTGGCTGCAGCATGTGATTAAAGCCTTCTTCCTTGGCAATACTTACTGTCTCAGTGATTGGCTTTCTGTGCGGCAGGACCTAGACTCAACCCCTGGTGTTTCCATAACAGAAAAAGATCTCTAACTTGGTCAGGCCACTGTTATTCTGAGTATCTGTCCCTTGCTGCTGTGCCTAATCCTAATTGACAAAGAATTTGGTACCAGATCTGGGATGCTACAGGTCACTCCATGCTTACCTTTTCCTTTCTTTATGTTCATAAGAATTCAAGAAGCTAGCCAACCCCACAATCTTTGAATTCTTCACTCTTGCCATGAAGATTTATTACCATAGCCACTTGGCCTTCCAACGTTTTGATTTCCATGGATACTTTTTCTCCCAGGTGACTACAAGTGATAATTTATTTATT
This sequence comes from Rhinopithecus roxellana, assembly GCF_007565055.1. Taxonomy (NCBI): domain Eukaryota; kingdom Metazoa; phylum Chordata; class Mammalia; order Primates; family Cercopithecidae; genus Rhinopithecus; species Rhinopithecus roxellana. The sequence goes on along the minus strand of NC_044560.1, from coordinate 66,598,028 downwards.
TTCGAGATGGAGTTTCACTCTTCTTGCCCAGGCTGGAGTGCAATGGTGCGATCTCGGCTCACTGCAACTTCTGCCTCCTGGGTTCAAGTGATTCTCCTGCCTCAGCCTGCTGAATATCTGGGATTACAGGCACCTGCCACCACTCCTGGCTAATTTTTGTATTTTTAGTAGAGACGGGGTTTCAGTATGTTGGCCAGGCTGGTCTCAAACTCCTGACATCAGGTGATCCACCCTCCTTGGCCTCCCAAAGTGCTGGGATTACAGGCACGAGTTACCATGCCTGGCCTGCAAGTGATAATTTAAATAACTGTTCTGTCACTGCATACCACAGACAGGTAGGCCTTGCAAAGTATATCTGTTTGGCAGAATCACATCCAGAACCATAGCTTCAAGGAATTCTGGAAATGTAGCTTTATTTCTAGATCTGCAGAACAGGCAAAACACTGGGAACAGATGTTGAGTGAGTCGATCCAGAGTGTCTGGCAAATATCCCTCAATCCAGACTCATGAGACAAGTCATTCTTTGCCAGACTTGCTAAGATGGTAAGGCTTCCTTTAAGTCATTTCTGCATTTCCTACTGCCCTGAATCTTATCTTCCTCCCTCCCTCCTTTCTCTGCTTTGTGAGCGTATGCTACTCTTTCAATATCCAAATCCAACATCATCCCTAGCAAAGTAAATCCACCCTAGTTGCTGCTGGCTCTGAGCAGCACTTTGAACAATCTTTGGTTAACATTCTTAGAGGAATCATATTTATTGATTACAGATCTCTCTTTCCTGATAAAATGTACCCTCCTTGAGAGGAGGAATATAAGCAGCTGTCATTGCATCTGACCCTTTCTGCATTTTTATTTGTATTCTCAGTCTGGCAAGGTGGAGTTGCTGAGGCAATTTTGTCGAACTCATGAATATTGATAATGGCTCCAAAGCTGCCTCCTTTCTTAGACCAAAGGGTTAAGAGTATATAGACTCTGGCCATGTCGTGGCTCATGCGTCTAATCTCACTGAAGGAGCCTTGTTGTCTGGGGTAAATACCAAGGTTCTTGGTCTCACAGTCAAGGAAATCAAGGTCATAGACACACACACAGAGTGAGATTGGAGCAGGAGTTTCATAGGCAAAAGGAAAGAACAGCTCTCTGTCACAGAGAGGGGTCCAAGAGTGGGTTGCCAAGTTGTAGTAAAAATATCAGGGCTGGCTGGGCACAGTGGCTCACACCTGTAATCTTAGCACTTTGGGAGGCTGAGGCGGGCGGATCATGAGGTCAAGAGATTGAGACCATCCTGGCCAACATGGTGAAACCCTGTCTCTACTAAAAATACAAAAATTAGCTGGGTATGGTGGCATGTGCCTGTGTCCCAGCTACTAGGAAGGTGGAGGCAGGAGAACTGCTTGAACCTGGGAGGCGGAGGTTGCAGTGAGTCGAGATCGCACCACTGTACTCCAGCCTGGTGACAGAGTAAGACTCTGTCTAAAAAAAAAAAAAAAAAAAAAAAAAGTTACGGTTTTTATAAATGGGCTAGTGAGGAGGGGGTGTCTTATCTTACTGAGGCCCGAAGATTTAGTTGGGACCAGGTGTGCTATGTGCATAGAGCAGAGTTTTCTATCAGCTCTCACCTCATTCCTTGATCACACAGGCAGAGTCAGTCTGTGCTACTTTGTGCTGCTTTGTTTTGCTTATCTGGGAGGGAGAGTTTCTGTGTCTGTTCCCAGACATCTTCCTGCAGCTGCAGGCATCTCCCCACAATCTGCTTTTAGTTTCCCTATCTTAGTGTGCCTAAAGGGGAAGGAATGTGCTTATTAAGGCCCACTGTTTTTACTGGGGTCCATTGTAGGAGTGTGAAGTTTGGTGATTACCCAGGGACTCCCCCTCTTCTACTGTGCCCAAGTTGTTTATCTGTTTTTACAGCCTGATCTTTGTTAGAAGAGAAGTGATTTCTTTGAACTGCATGAGGTCAGAAAGGGAGCTATTTCGGAGCTGCTTTTTGTTAGAAGAAAAGTTTCTGCTGGGGACTCGCTTTACCCTAACTGTCTACCTAAATAAATTCTATCTGTCTCATATAACATATTTCCCCCTCAGGAATGGAATCCCTAACTGCTGTTAGGGGGAATTGGGCAACAGCTTCTTCTGGCTACTTCCCGCTGGAGAGGGACGTGGTCTGGGAACAGCAGCTAGGGCTCCTCCTGGGGTTGATCTAACGGTCCATGGTAGAAGGGTAGTTTCATTTTTGGCTCCATTTGCAGCACCATCTGAAGCTTGATGGTTTCTAGGTGAGAAGAGAAACTTTACAAGGAGGTTTAGAATATAGGGTCCAAATACATGTAAGACTACCATTATTAGTGAGGCACTATAGGCCATAACCATGACAACAGAGTTTGTTTGATACCTGTGAGCCATTTAGATGAGTTGTGCTGTTTTAAGTGGGTGTCTGGGGCTTGCCTTTGTTTAGCTTCTTTGGTCTTACTCCCCCCGCCCCCCGCAAAAGGAAACCTCAGGGTTATAGGTTATCTTGCAGGATTTGTAGGATAAGTGCCCAGAACTAGAACACTGTTGTAGATTTTTATATTACCCATTCCTTTCTGTCTCCTTTAGCCACAGCTGGAGATTGATGGTTGGTTTACAGGAATAAGCATGATTAGTTTAAAATGTTGGCAAGAACTTAAAAACAACTAATGAGAATAGAAGTCAATGACAGATTGTATTAGTCCATTTTCATGCTGCCGATAAAGACATACCTGAGACTGGGCAATTTACAAAAGAAGGAGGTTTAATGGACTTACAGTTCCATGTGGCTAGGAAGGCCTCAAAATCATGGTGGAAGGCAAAAGGCACGTCTTACATGTTGGTGGCAAGAGAGAAATGAGAGCCAAGCAAAACAGGTTTCCGTTTATCAAACCATCAGATCTCATGAGACTTATTTACTACCATGAGAACAGTATGGGAGAAACTGTCCCCATGATTCAGTTATCTTCCACTGGGTCCTTCCCACAATTCTGGGAGTACAATTCAAGATGAGATTTGGGTGGGGACACAAAGCCAAACCATATCACAGATGTACAATAAGTTTGGGACATAATTTCTCTCTCTGCAGTTCTCATTTTTATTAAAAACAACTTATGATAGGACTGAGATGGTTGCAAAATAAACTTTAGTTTTATACTTGGCCTGATTATTTGCAAAAAGTGCAGCGAGAATAATTACCTCTATGTAGGCCTTTTTGATTGGCTTTGATAGAACTCTGTTCCACAAGGAATCTTGGATAGGACCTTTTGAAGCCCAGCCCGGCCATGGGTTTGTACGCTCAAATACCTGTGAGTTGGATAAACTTCTTTCTTCTTGAGGTTCCAGAAGCATGGGGTTTCCAGGCCTGTTAGAAAGTGACATTCTTTACTCACCACAGGTCAGGAATCCTGTACAGAGACTGTGTAGACAAGGTATGAAGCCAGTTTTCCCAAGAGGCTTTGATTGGCTCTGCAAGTCAAAGCTATGCAGCCAAAGCCTTGGTAAAACAACCGGTTTTTCCAATTGTGTTTTGTTGCAAAAGAAAATGGATTCTTGTTGCACTGATGCAAATAACTATATCGTTGTAATTCAAGAATACTTATAACTAGTTTCCAAATTCTAGAGGAACTAGGCAGAGAGAAACAAACATGCTCCAAACCTTGTTTACAGGAGTATAGTTTACTTAGTTCTTAAAGGCTTTTAAGAAAGTTTCTTTGACTCTGAAAAACAAAATAAGGATCACCAGTGTTACAAGCATAAATCAAGAATATTGCTTTAGTTTTCTATTAGTTCGGTCCATCCCATTAACTCTTGGTCTGCTTGTTATTCATAAACATTTCAGCTTTGTATGAGTCCTGTACATTTTCTTTTATCAAAAACCTGCATTTAAGAGCACCTATTAAAGTTCCATAGCCGATTACAAACTATTTTTTTTTAAGAAGATTCAAACAAGACAACAATTGTTTGTAAATGACAAAATGTCCAGGGTGGTTACAGTCAAGAACATGATTGACAAATTTGGTTATTTCTGTGGCTTACAATAACCTAACATAACAACCTTAATTGTGATTAACAGCATGTATTATTCAGACACTAGAACCTTAGACATCCCATAGAGTTTTGGAACATATGTTAATATTATTTCCTAAAATATAACCTGAAGAGTATTAGACATCATTTTGGCAATTCGATGAACCTAAACAAGTTAACTAACCCTGTTTACCCTCTCTTCCGGATGTTCCAGGGGCCCCTGTGCAGAACCAGAACCTAGGGGTTAGGAAAGACAACCTTGAAACTAAAGTTTGATTTTTGGGAAGGCCTGTTAAATATGTTCAACATTTAAAACACTTGATATTATGAAATAGAATTTTTGATTACCATAAGTTTTTTGTTTTGCCAAAATGAGCCAAAAATTTGAAAAAGCAAAAACCATTCATCAGCCCTTTCTTTTTTTTTTTTTTTTTTTTTTTTTTTTGAGACGGAGTCTTGCTCTGCCGCCCAGGCTGGAGTGCAGTGGCCGGATCTCAGCTCACTGCAAGCTCCGCCTCCTGGGTTCACGCCATTCTCCTGTCTCAGCCTCCCCAGTAGCTGGGACTACAGGCGCCCGCCTCGTCGCCCGGCTAGTTTTTTGTATTTTTTAGTAGAGACGGGGTTTCACCATATTAGCCAGGATGGTCTCGATCTCCTGACCTCGTGATCCGCCCGTCTCGGCCTCCCAAAGTGCTGGGATTACAGGCTTGAGCCACCGCGCCCGGCCCCATCAGCCCTTTCTATTACATGAAAATCCTATCCAAGAGAGAATGTTAAATTTCACCCTTGCATTCGTTTGCTATTAATGTTAACCCTGATTTTAAATGAAACTTTATAGACAATCCTATTCAATCTTAATCAGTTTGACCATGAGGTGAGATTTACACAAACCTTTTATGACCCTCTACAAATTTTGCTAAAGATTAGCATTTTAAGAAAAAAACCTTGTGCTTGTATTTTAATCCTTAATTTATAAAACTATATAGTACCCCTTTGAAATTAGTTAGTATGTTCATACAGAGTTTCCTTTGCAAGATTAATTTTCACAATCTTTTTACAATTTGCTTAAACCTTCTGCTTTATTTTATTTAAGATAATCCTTTATTTCTAGGCAAAATGTATATTTCCATGCTTTCCTATCTTTAATTAAAAACAGCTTTTACTATTTTTTCACACGCTTTGCATGCAAATCCATGTTCAGTAGTCTCAATTACATGTCATAATGGTAACTCTTAGCAACTTTTAACTTTGATGTAAAACCTGGTAGGTTGTTTTAATTATGTGCTAGATGTAGATAAAGTTTGACTGCTTTCAGCATAGTTAGGGGCATGGTTACTGTCATATGTTCCCAGGCCTTACCAGTTGTGAAGCAGGCAAGTTGACAATTTTTAAAAGCTAAAAAGGCATTTACAACCTTAAAACATTTATCAAACCTAGTATCTGACCTGCATAATTTAGATCACAGTTTTACACCCTGAAGACATTTGTATTTTACCAACAGTTTCTAAGACTGTTTTTATTTTTGATGATTAAAATTGTGTGAACTGAAAGGTACCACAGCTTTTACTTTTTCTTTAAAAATATTTTATTTAAGTGATTATTTTTCTTAGGCCAATTAATTATAGCTCTTTTCAAATAGACATTACACACATAACACACATATAACCACACAAACAGAAAAAGATCCAGTGGTTATAAAATTTTTCATTTGCTAATTTCCCAATGGATTGTTGGCCTCCTGGTGAGACCCTTTAAGAACAGAGGTAGGAATACAGTTTCCAGGGCCTAATAAACAAGCAAAGCTGGAAGACAAAGATAGATTTTGAGAACTACTTATTCACCTTGAATTCTAGGAGTTCCATGAGGAAAACAGATTTTTCCCAAAATGGGATTTGTGGCACCTTTTCTGTTTTCCCAAGGAGTACCAGGCCACCAGAAGTCATTCTAGGGTCTTTCATGCATGCACCAAGAGTGGTAAGACACAGTGAAAAAAGGAACTCAGTTGACTGAGAAAAAATTCCCTTTTCCAGGAAAACAAGATCTATAAAGAGAAAAACATGAAGACCTTTTAAATATACCCATAGGTTTGATATCTACTTTCGATTAAGCTGAGTGCTCTTTAGGAAAATCCTTTATCATAAACAAAACTTTATAGAGAAGATAAACAGTGATTCTTACCATTTTTCCCCCAGTTTGCACCACTACTTTTTCACAATCATGTTTAGGTTCTCCAGTTTTCTCTGGGTGAAAGTGGCTGGGCTCAGGCAGGGGCAGGTTTTCAACTGGACTGCAGGATCTCTTTAGCAGCAAAGCTTGATATTTGAGGAGGCAATTGTCTGTTAGCCAGAGACTTTCCTTAGAGTACAGTAGTCCTGTTATATTGTGTGGAGTTAAACAGTTAAGTTATTCCCCATTGTTAACCCATTGGCTGTAGAGTTGAACCTCCAGTCTTAGTCAAAACTCCCAGGGCTCCTCCCAAACTTGCTCTTCTGACTTAGGGGAACTACTCTCCACAGACCTGTCTGATATGATTGCTAAGAGGGCTGACTCAGTTGTGCAATGCTTGCAAAAGTCTGGGTTGTCTTGCAAGGCAAAGGAAGCCTGCACATGGAGAACCTTGGACCATTTGCCCTTCCGTCTACAGAAGAGATCTAATTGCTGGATAAAATTAAAGTGAAGGTTCCCTTCAGCTGGCCAGGTCTGTTCATTCCTGAGAGGGTAAAAAGGCCACACCCTTGTGCAAAAGAAAATGAGTCGCTTTTTCTTCAGAGTTTGGGTGTCAAAGGAGTTCAAAATGTACTCCAGCAGAGTGCAAGCCAAAATGGCTTGCTACCCATCCTAGAAAAGAGACAAGAGGAGAGGCATCCCTCAGTCTCCTTGTTCTTTTTGGTGTGACCCAGGGTGGAGGGGACAACAGTGGAAGTGTCTCCCTGACTGTTCCCTTTGGTCCCTGGGTCCCAGCACAGTGTGTGCCTCCTCATGGTTGCCGGCGTGACCCTCAAACCATGGTCCCAGAGTAGCTAAGTTATGGGGATAGTCACACGTACCTATGTGACCTTAGTCCTCTGCCTGATAGTTGCCCTTTGACCTCTCAGACTTGTGTGATCTGTGTGGCTCCTTGACGGATGGGTATCGGGAGAGATTATGTAACAGCTGCATTTAAGCAAGGCCCCTTAATGGAGGGAATGTACTGTACTGAGCTTTATACTCTGCTGTTATGGAACGGACTAGAGAATTTATTTTTAGGTGGTGGTTCCAGTTAGGTTCCAAACAGAAAATCCCCTTTCTATTTAGATGAAATGCTTGTTGCAAGCAGAATAGGTGTCTCAAGAGGATATAAGGGTCAAATGGCAGCCGTCCTGCTAATGGAGAGAGTATTGAGACCAAAATTTGGTTTTGGAGGACATTTTTCTCCTCACTGCTGAAAGCAGAGTTCTCCCGCTCTCAGAGGGACATACGGTTTGATCTCTATTAGAGGGATGTAAAACGGAGAAAAAGTGGAAAGCTAGAGGCTTTTGGCAAAGGGCAGACTAGGTTGCCAATGGAGAGGATTCCTGTTCCACTAGGTGGCGCTGCAAGCTTTGACATACCCGGCAGTAACTTGGCCTCCATATGGACGGAGAGGGAAGTCTGACATGTGGCAGGTTATCCCTATGGCATGCCTCCTAGCAGGAGAAAGTTAATTCGCCTCATAGAGGGACTATCCAGTCTGGCTGGGTAGTGCTGGCTCCTCACATGGGAGAAGAAACAGCCTAGGTGGAGAGAGGGATGTTCATTGGTGGGGAGATAACCTTCTACCCAACCGCAGGAAATGCTACCATTAGGAGTTAGTTTTTCAGATCTGGATCATGAAATCCCCCCGTCAGTAGAAAGTCACAAAAACAGCAATCCCTTGACCTGCATTCCTGGTTGCTAAGGTGGTTGCTAAGCCTGCCTAACTAAATTATTTCTCTGGGCTGTAAAATTCCCGCAGCATTGCATACAGAGAGGGGATGGGAGACATGGTGACCTCGAAAGGAAAGGAGGAAAATGAGATTTGCAATAGGAAAGCTTGGCAATCTTGTGGCCGACACTCAGTCGGGCAGTCGGAGGCTGGTGTTCATCCAGGAGCCTTTGGGCAACACCAGGGTGTAGCCCTGGCCAGAAATCCTCCGTTGCCCCAGGACCTATTCCAGCCCCATGTGATGGCAAAGTTCTCCGTGAAAGGAAACTGGTTTGGACAGAGCCAACATTCCCAGTACCCTGAGGGCACTGGGGCATTGACTAAGTCCTCCCCAGCAAGCTTCACATCTGAGTCTTTAACACTGGCAGCTAGCCCTTGTGACTCATTAATTAGCCAACAGATGCCTGATTTTTTTTTTTTTTTTTTTTTTTTTTTGAGAAGGAGTCTCACTCTGTCACCCAGGCTGGAGTGCAGTGGCCAGATCTCAGCTCACTGCAAACTCCGCCTCCCGGGTTTACGCCATTCTCCTGCCTCAGCCTCCCGAGTAGCTGGGACTACAGGCGCCCGCCACCTCGCCCGGCTAGTTTTTTGTATTTTTTTAGTAGAGACGGGGTTTCACCGTGTTAGCCAGGATGGTCTCGATCTCCTGACCTCGTGATCCGCCCGCCTCGGCCTCCCAAAGTGCTGGGATTACAGGCTTGAGCCACCGCGCCCGGCCGCCTGATTTTTTTTATAGTTCTTTGAGAGAATAACAACTGGGGACGAGAAGCCTTGGAAATGAAAGGAGAGAGTCCACTCCTTTACTCACCGTTCCAATGAATTCACCTTCAAATCCCGGATGGGCCCCCAAAATGAAGCAGCCTGATTGTCTGGGGTAAATACCAAGGTTCTTGGTCTCACGGCCAAGGAAATTGAAGTCGCGGACACACACACACAGAGTGGGATTGGAGCAGGAGTTTAATAGGCAAAAGGAAAGAACAGCTCTTTCACAAAGAGGAATCCTGAGCGGGTTGCCAAGTTGCAGTAAAAATGTCAGGGTTTTTATAAATGGACTAGTGAGGAGGGGTGTCTTATCTTACTGAGGCCCGAAGATTTGGTTGGAACCAGGTGTGCTATGTGCATAGAGTTTTCTATCAGCTCTCACCTTACTCCTCGATCACGTAGGCAGACTCTTAGTCTGTGCTGCTTTGTGCTGCTTTGTTTTGCTTATCTGGGAGGGAGAATTTCTGTGTCTGTTCCCAGACATCTTCCTGCAGCTGCAGGCATCTTCCCCAAGTCCACTTTTAGCTTCCCTATCTTAGTGTGCCTAAAAGGAAAGGAATGTGCTTATTAAGGCCCACTGTTTTTACTGGGGTCCATTTTATAAGTGTGAAGTTTGGTGATTACCTAGGAGACTCCCCACCTCGTTCTGTGCCTGAGTTGTTTATCTGTGTTTATACAGCCTGATCTTTCAAGCTGTTCTTTGTTAGAAGAGAAGTGATTTCTTTGAACTGCATGAGATTAGAAAGGGAGCTATTTCTGAGCTGCTTTTTGTTAGAAGGAAAGTTTTCTGCTGGGACTCACTTTACCCTAACTGTCTACCTAAATAATTTCTTTCTATCTCATACAACACCGCCACTTTGGGAGACAGGGGCAGAGGATCGCTTGAGGCCAGGAGTTTGAGATCAGCCTGAGAAACAAAGTGATACCCCATCTCTGCAAATAATTTGAAGATTAGCCAGGCGTGGTGGCACCTGTGGTCCTACCTGCTTGGGAAACTGAGGCAAGAGGATCACTTGAGCTCAGGAGGTCAAGGCTGCAGTGAACCATGATCATGCCAATGCGCTGTAGCCTGGGCTACAGAGTGAGACCCTGCCTCAAAAAACAAAAAAACAAACAAACAAAAATATAGACCCTGGAGGAAAAAACTGTGTGTGTGAATCTTGGCTGTACTATGTACACCCAGGGGCAACTTGGGTACATTCTGTAACTTCTCGATGCCTTAATTTCCATCTCTTGTTAATTGAGGATAATCAAACCTACAGAATTGTTGGGAAGATTAAATGACACAGTCCCTGAGAAGCATTAGCACAGAACCCAGCACACAGATAGAACTCAATCAGTGACAACTTTTCTAATTGTGGTAGTTGTTGATCATTTGCACACTCTTCACTTTCCCTTTTCTTCCTTCCCCTCTCTGCACTTTGCTTTTTAGTAACATGTCAACTCAGTGAACATTTTCCGAGTCCCAGCACTGTGCCAGGACAAATATGGTCACTACCTTGGGGAGCTTGCTGTCTTTTGAGGAGGCAGACACATAAACCATGAGGACAACAAAGCATGGCACATGAATGACAGACATTTTCACTGGTTTCCATGGATGCAAGGGTGACAGTGGCAGTCACCATAATCAGGAAAGAAAGAGCTGAACAGGAAATGATGTATAGAGGGAATAATCCTTGATTTAACTTTTAAAAAAAGGAGTGGAAGGGAGAAAAGACTTTTATTCAGAGAGAACAGCATGCACAAAGGCAGGGAGATGTCATACACTGGGGCGGAGGGAAGAGTCAGTGGTTCAGCAGAACCTGCCCAGTGGTTCTCAAACTTGAGCCTGCACCTGAAGGCACTGAAAGCCTTGTTAAGAAGCAGATTGCTGTATCCCTCCTCCAGAGTGTCTGATTCATTAAATCTAAGGTAGGGCCTGAAACTTTGCATTTTAAACAAGTTCTCAGGTGATACTCATGTTGCTGGTCCAGGGACCACACTCTGAAACCACTGGAAGGTCAGAGCATAGTGATTGGAATTGGTTAGAGGAAAGTGGTGAGAAGCAGAACTGGGCTTCACACGCTAGCTCACAGGTTTAGAATTTATAATTTAAAAACAATGAGCTGGGCACTGTGGCTCACGCCTATAATCCCAGCACTTTGGGAGGCCAAGGCGGGTGGATCATGAGGTCAGTAGATCGAGACCATCCTGGCCAACATGGTGAAACCCCGTCTCTACTAAAAATACAAAAATTAGCTGGATGTGGGGACATGTGCCTCTAGTCCCAGTTACTTGGGAGGCTGAGGCAGGAGAATTGCTTGAACCTGGGAGGTGGAGGCTGCAGTGAGCTGAGATTGTGCCACTGCACTCCAGCCTGGTGACAGAGTGAGATTCCATCTCAAACAAACAAACAAACAAACAAAAAACAGCAACGAAGTATTTAAGGAGAAAAGCATATGATCAGATCTATGTGGCATAAATTGACTTTTTTTGAGATAGGGTCTTGCTCTGTCACCCAGGCTGAAGTGCAGTGGCATGATCATGGCTCACTGCTGCCTCAACTGCCCCAGACTCAGGTGATCCTCCCACCTCAGCCTCCTGAGTGGCTGGGACTACATGCCAGCACACCTGGCTAATTTTTAGTAGTTTTTGTAGAGGTGGGGTTTCGCCATGTTGCCAAGGCTGGTCTTGAACTCCAGGGCTCAAGCAGTCTACCCGTCTCTGCCTACCAAAGTGTTAGGATTATAGGTGTGAGCTGCCATACCTGGTCCAAACTGAATTCTAAGGGCATAGAGCTTCAGAAGGGAAGACACTTGAGTTGAGTCCAAGTGAGTTTTGGGTGGTCTGTTGGGCACAGAGTGCAGGCTTGTGCTGAGTTCTCAGCCTCTGAGACCAAGCCTTTCCCCCTAAGCTGCTCCTTTTTCCTGATCACAGGATTAAAGCTTCCACCCATGCCCTGCATCTCATGACTTCATTTCCTTGGGACTCACCCTCTTCCAGACATCTTCAGCCTTCAGCGTTTCCCCACAACGCCTCTGCCTCCCACCCCCAAACCCTGCCTCAGCCCCATGCTCTTTCTGTTAGAAATAGTGTTTTTTTAAATTTTTTTTTAGACAGAGTCTCACTCTGTCACCTGGGCTGGAGTGCAGTGGCGCTGTCTCCATTCACTGCAAGCTCTGCTTCCCAGGTTCACGTCATTCTCCTGCCTCAGCCTCCTGAATAGCTGGGACTATAGGCACCCACCACCACACCTGGCTAATTTTTTGTATTTTTTTAGTAGAGATGGGGTTTCACCGTGTTAGCCAGGATGGTCTCGATCTCCTGACCTCGTGATCTGCCCGTCTCAGCCTCCCAAGGGCATAGTTTTAAAGTCAAACCTTCAACACACACAGAGTTCCACGAGTCACACTACCCAGCTACTCCATTTGTGTGCTATTATTGGTATTTTTTTAACCAAAATCTTCTCAATGAGTGGTCAATTGCCTGCCCCATTTCCTCACCGTTGGTTCCTACCCCTTCAGTCTCATTCTGTCCCCAACCCTATAATGAAATAGCAACTTAATTTCACCACCCCTACTACCACCAAAATGTCTTAAGAAAACTCCATATGAAGGGCTCCGGTAAAAATAGTTAATAAATGTTGAAAATACCAGAACAGAATTGAATGATTAGGCCTCCAAGCTTTTATTAACCTTCTATTTCAAAACAGCTTACAGAAGACTCACATGTGATGAGAATATATTATTGTTCCTAACTTTAACTAACATAATCTAATTTGTCTAAAATGAGGCTTAAGTAAAGTATAATTCCTAGAGCTGTATGTTTTAACTTTCCTGGTCTGTTTGTCTGCTCCTTAGAAACAGGATTTATCTACCTTCATATCATGTACTATAATGGAGCATACTATAATGAATTGTCCATTGTTTGTGTCTACATTTAAAAGTTTTTGAGAGACCTGAGATAAAAATGGGGCTTGTCAAGCCCTGGGAGCATAAACAAATCTTATTCTTAAAGAATTCCTCACTCAACCAATCATTCTAAACAAATATAGAACATCCATTGACTATAGTTCAAGCTCTTGGATATATAACAGGAATTGGCCTAATTCTCGAATAGGCCATTTTCCGAGTATTGGTAATAACCAGAGGGCCCACACTTCTGTTTTGTACTTTCACCCTTCTTCTGGACCATTTCTTTCTTTCTTTTTTTCTATTTCTTTTACTTTTTTTTTTTTTTTTTTTTTTTTGAGACAGGGTCTTACTCTGTTACCCAGTGGCACAATCATGGCTCACTGCAGCCTTGACCTCCCGGGCTGAAGTGAATTTCTCACCTCAGACTCTTGAGCAGCTGAGACTACAGGTGTGTGCTACCATGCCTGGCTAATTTTTCTTTTTTGGGGTGTGTGTTTGTAGAGACGAGGTTTTGCTGTGTTGCCCAGGCTGGTCTTGAACTCCTGGCCTCAAGTGATCCACCTTGGTCTCCCAAAGTGCTCGTATAATGGGTACACCTGGCCTCGACCATTTCTAATGCTGCTATAAGTCTTTAGTCGTATACAGTTTTTTCACAAGTGCCTTTCAACAGTAAGGGAGCAGCTGTAATATCTCCAAAATAAATTTCTGACTCAGGCAGGGTGCTTTTTATAACATCTATGAGTCAGAAGAACTAAGTTACAGAAACCAGACAGGGGCCCATTTCTTATCAATAATTTTGCTTGTTTAAATGTTTTGCCTCCACTTTCTCCCTGCTGTGACTGCAAAATCCATAGCTTTCTCAATTGTTTAAATTCTTCCCTAGAAGCAAAACTAATGATTTTCCATGTCTAATCAGTGAGAACAGCGCAAATTCTTCTTCTATCATGATCAGAATCTTCTAGGGTTATGGACTTCTATTTAAAGTGAGTAAATCCTCTTTTAAACACAGATCTGAGTCAAAGATCAGAAAGCCTATGGTCTTAAACGCTCATGCTCTCCTCCTGAATTTTTCAGAGTTAACACGGGGGAAACTCACCCCCAAGTTTGCAGGGAGAGCTAAGCCTATAGAGCATTCCTAAAGGGAGCCCAGAGAGGTCTGGTAAGGTGGAACTTGGGGGAGGGCAGGGAAAGGAGAGGAAGAGGCTGTGTCTCTGCTCACACTCCTCCACACAACTCCATCAATCATCCCAAATCAAAAGAGAAAATTAGCCACATTATTTTATACTTGAGTCAATTCCGTGCAATCCAAGTGTTTATTTTACCAGTTTAGTTGCTCTCTCAAATGCAAAATACTTTGGAAGTCATTTAAAAACTGCCAGAATAGTTCTTCCTGCACACTGGTTTCTGCCAACTCAATTTGAAATTGGCTCTCTCAGTTCTCTTTTTATCATACGCAAGGAACTAGCCAGATCTCTACCTGCAGACGGTAAAATGCTACCCCACGCAACACCAGATTTGCTTTTAAACCAGGTCAGGAGGCTGAGATGAAAACAATGAGGACCACTGGAGCCACTGGGGAGTCTCCAAAAGGGTAATTAGGCTTCTGCCCAGGTCTGGTGGATTTCCCAAAGGCTTGTATTTTTTTCAGAAATGGAGTGGAGGGGAATTGGGGAGAAATTACAGTAAGTTAAGGCCTTAAATGGTCTGGAAAATCTTCAGGTTGGTGTGACATCATGGAAACCTCATCCAGCTCTTTGAAAGTGATCCCAAGGTTTAGCACATTACAGGACTTAACACAAGGCAGATACTTGCTACATATTTATAGGATGAAAGAATAAACGGACTGCTAGAGTAAACTAAAAAAAACAGTTCTTAAACACTAAGGATGTTTTCTTTCAAACGCTTTTGTTTGAAAAATGTCAGCATTTCCCATAATCTTGCTTCTAGTTTTGATCTCCTCAAATGGATGAATATAAATGTTTCTGGCCCCCAAACCGCTATGGTGGCGCCCACCTCTCTGACCCTGTGAAATTGAAATGTACCACAGAAGGCTGGAAACTTTATGCTTCTGAAAAGATGTTGAAAACCATCATCAACATATTCTGTAGTATCCTCCACATGCTGCATGTGACCATCAAGAAAACATAACTAGTCTGTGAACCGCAGGAGGTGCTCCAGGTTTGCTGACACTCCCGTCAGCTACAGGGTAGGATGGTCAGATGACAGAGGGATTGTTCTCTCTCCTTGTTTGCAGTTGGCAATTTTGGAGTTTGCCCACCAGATATGCCATCCAAGAAGACCAAAGGTACAGCAGGATGATTGTGAACAAGACCAGGGACCTCAGCTCTTGAAAAAAAAAAAGGTTGAAACTATGTACATTCTAGGCTATCCTCAGTGGGTTCCCAGTCTAGGGCTCCCAGCTTCTTCCCTGGATCAACACCCAGTGGGCATGGCACTCAATGCCTACTCTTTAATCAGTGGTGTACTGATTTGATCAGTAGTTTTCAAACTATGTCCTGCGTTGTCTGAGATGTTCTACTCAGGAGCCCTGGTGAGGGATGATGTGTGAGAAAAATTCAAGTATCTCCTCTTCTAAATTGAGAAGTCCTAGTCTTTGTCTTAAAATTGATTTTGTATGTTAGGCTTTCCCTTTTTTATTAGATGGTAAATGCTCCATTCTTCAAACAACAATGATAGCTTATGAGGCCAAGAATATGTGTTTTGATTTGTTCCTGAAAATCACTGCATCTAACATGAGGCTCTGCTTCCATAGGCACTTAACACATACTTATGAGACTGCTTTCTCTCAACTTCATTTCCACATGGAAACATTTGGAACTGAGTTTCCATTCCTGTGACTTTCATTGTGGGGAAACAGAAAAGAACTCAGCCCAGATTTTTCATTAAGCATGTTTAACACAATAATAGTGACATGAAACTGAGTGTGAGAGGTTTCTAAACCTGTGACTTTGAGCTCTTTTGTGTAGGAGAAACAAAGTTCGGTTTTGCTTGGCATCATGGGGGAACTGTGATTGCCTGTTTGATATTGTGTGGATAAGCTAAGCTTGCATAAACTATTGAGATGATTCCCTGGCATGGGACATAAAGGAGTCATTTAATTTCATTCCTAAGTGATAGGAAAGCAATAGCCATGCCTCTGATTGGTTTGTACTTACACAGAGAGAAGTCTACAAAAGGGAGAGCTTCACTTATATACGAATGAACTCTGAAGAGCCACTGAAGTGCCCTGATCACTGAAGGTGTAACCTAGCAAGTGACCCAGCCTTCAATGAGCTGCATGAGGTTGCCATTTCCCAATTAAAGTAGGACCCAGGACGGTAGAACATCAAGGATCAGGAGATTTTCATTTTCAGCTCTACCGCTATTAGCTGTGTGACTATGAACAACTCATTTTGCCTCTTTAGGCCTCAGTTGTATCGTTTGTAAAATGGGAGTCATAATAACTCCATCAAAAGGTTATTGCAAGAAATAAATATACCAAAAAGTCTACCTGACATCACAAATGATCAATTTAAGGTCATCAGTCATTTCATTGGAAAAACGTGGTCAAATTGGTTGATTTGTGTCTGTGGCCCAAAGAAATTGTTGCTGAAGTATTCGTTGTTCCTCATGATTATGACTGGAAATTGTCCTCTCCAAGATTCATGTTGAAACTTAATTTCCAATGCAATCCTATTAAGAGGTGGGGCCTTTAGGAGGTGATCCAGTCGTGAGGACTCCTCCCTCATGGATGGGATTAAAGCCCTTAAAGAAGAGCCTTCACACATGGTTTGAACCCTCTTTACCCTTCAGTCTTCTGCCATGTGAGGATGTGGCACGAAGGTGCCATTTGGGAGCAGAAACTGGACCCTCACCAGACACCAGACCTGCCAGAGTTCAAGAGCATTAGAGGCCATGGTAAGGACTTTGTATTTAATTTGGAATGTGATGGAAAGTGGTAAGATTTTTTTTTCTTTTGTTTTGTTTTTGTTATTTGTTTCAGTTTTTTGAGATGAGGTCTCTCTATGTTGCCCAGGCTGGACTGGAACTCCAAGGTTCAAATGATTCTCCTGCCTCAGACTCCTCAGTAGCTGAGACTACAGGGGTGCACACTTGGAAAGTGGTAAGATTTGATTTATGCTTTTGAAAGAAACTTCTGGCTGCTTTGAGGGAATAAGAGGTTCAAACAGGGGGCTATTACAGCCAGCCCAAAGAGAGGTGAGAGTTATTTGGAGTAAAGTAGTACAGGAAGGAGGACCTTGCATGGTTTTTCATCATAAAGTTCAATGCTGTAATCAGGGGCTGTTAATATGAAACCATTTTTCTCATGCTCAACCAGAACATGGGGCTCTATAATGAAAAGGAAAAATTCAAGTAGAAAAATTGGATTCTAATATTCCCTATCATGTCTCTAATTAAATATAATTTTATATGGAAAATTATGTTTCACATAACACAAGTTCGTGGCCGTGGAGGCTGCTATTGTGGCTGCTGCTGCTGTGTCAGAGCTCGAGGTGTCACTGACCTACTGCTGCTTTTGCTGTTGTCTTTGCTTTTGAAACCTTTCATTTTTTGAATCCTAAGAAACCAAAATAATTTTCAAGAATATAATAGGACACAAAATCTTTTCACAGAATTTACAGAAGTGCCACTAACAGTCTGGAAATGTTTCTCTGACAGTTTGTGTATATGAGTGTGGGTGTTTTATTTTTAAAGCTTTGAGAGTATAATCTCTTATTTTGAAGGAAGACACACTCCTCAAAAATAATTGGGTTTTACTTGATATAAGATCAAATCTTCGGGAAAGTTTTTTTTTTTCTTTTTAATTTTAAATTCAGGGGTACATGTGCAGGTTTGTTACATAGGTCAATGTGTGCCATGGTGGTTTGCTGCACAGATCATCCCATCACCTAGGTATCAAGTCGAGCATTCACTAACTATTCTTTCTGATATTCTCCCTTTTATCTTCTCCACCCTCCGACAGGCCCCAGTGTGTGTTTCCCACAATGTGTCCATGTGTTCTCATCATTCAGCTCTTACTTATAAGTGAGAACAGGTGGTATTTGGCTTTCTGTCCCTGCATTAGTTTGCTGAGGATAATGGCTTCCAGCTCTATCCATGTCCCTGCAAAGGACATAATCTCATTTTTTATGGCTACATAGTACTCCATTGTGTATATGTACCATATTTTCTTTATCTAGTCTATCATTGATAGGCATTCAGGTTGATTCCATGTCTTTGCTGTTGTGAATAGTGCTGCAATGAACATATGCATGCATGTGTCTTTATAATAGAATGATTGATATTCCTTTGGGTATATAACCCAGTAATGGGATTGCTGGGTCAAATGGTATTTCTGCCTCTAGGTCTTTGAGGAATTGCCACACTGTCTCCCACAATGGTTGAACTAATTTACACTTCCACCAACAGTGTAAAAGCTTCTTTTTTTCCCACAACCTCACCAGCATCTGTTGTTTTTTCACTTTTTGATAATAGCCATTCTGACTGGTATGAGATGGTATCTCATTGTGGTTTGGATTTGCATTTCTCCATTGATCAGTGATGTTGAGCTTCTTTTCATATGTTTGTTGGGCACATGTATGTCTTCTTTTGAGAAGCATCTGTTCATGTCCCTTGCCCACTTTTTAATGTTTTTTTTTTTTTGTTGTTGTTGTTAATTTATTTAAGTTCCTTGTATACCTTTGTCAGATGGATAGATTGCAAAAATTTTCTCCCATTCTGTAGGCTGTCTGTTCACTTTGATGATAGTTTCTTTTGCTGTGCAGAAGCTCTTTAGTTTAATTGGATCCCATTTGTCAATTTTTGCTTTTGTTGCAATCACTTGTGGAGTCTTCATGATGAAATCTTTGCCCTTGCCTATGCCCTGAATGGTATTGCCTAGATTTTGTTCTAGGGTTGTTCTAAGGTTTTTATAGTTTAGAGTTTTACATTTAAGTCTTTAAT
Source organism: Rhinopithecus roxellana (assembly GCF_007565055.1). Lineage (NCBI taxonomy): Eukaryota > Metazoa > Chordata > Mammalia > Primates > Cercopithecidae > Rhinopithecus > Rhinopithecus roxellana. The sequence goes on along the minus strand of NC_044560.1, from coordinate 66,579,436 downwards.
CCATCTTGAGTTGATTTTTGTGTATGGTGTAAAGAAGAGGTCTAGTTTCAATTTTCTGCATATGGCTACCCAGTTCTTTCAGCACCATTTATTAAATGGGGAATCCTTTCCCCATTGCTTGTTTTTGTCAAGTTTGTTGAAAATCAGATGGTTATAGGTGTGTGATCTTATTTCTGAATTCTTTATTCTGTTCCACTGGCCTATGTGTCTGTTTTTCTACCAGTGCCATGCTGTTTTGGCTACTGTAGCCTTTGTAGTGTAGTTTGAAGTTGGGTAGTATGATGCCTCCAGCTTTGTTCTTGTCTTGGCTATTCGGGCTCTTTTTTGGTTCCATATACATTTTAAAACAGTTGTTTCTAATTCTGTGAAGAATGTTTAATGGGAATTAAACTACCATTAGCATTGAATATATAAATTGCTTTGGGCAGTATATGGGCATTTTCACAATATTGATTTTTCCTATCCATGAGCATGGAATGTTTTTCCATTGGTTTGTATTACCTCTGATTTCTTTGAGCAGTGGTTTGTATTTCTCCTTGAGGGGGTCCTTTACTTCCCTTGTTAGCTGTATTCCTAGGTATTTTATTCTTTTTGTGGCAATTGTGAATGGGAGTTCATTCATGATTTGGTTCTCCACTTGCCTGCTGTTTGCATATAGAAATGCTAGCAATTTTTGCACATTGATTTTGCATCCTGAGACTTTGCTGAAGTTGCTTATCAGCTTAAGAAGTTTTGGGGCTCAGAAAATGGGGATTTCTAGATATAGGATCATGTCATTTGTAAACAAAGATAGTTTGGCTTCCTCTCTCCTTATTTGAACGGTCTTTCTTTCTTTCTCTTGCCTGATTGTCCTGGCCAGAACTTCCAATACTATGTTGAATAAGAGTGGTGAGAGAGGTCATCCTTGTCTTGTGTCAGTTTTCACGGAGAATACTTCCAGCTTTTGCCCATTCAGTATGATATTGGTTGTAGGTTTCTCATATATAGCTCTTATTATTTTGAGGTATGTTTTTTCAATACTGAGTTTACTGAGAGCTTTTAACACGAAGGGATGTTGAATTTTATCAAAGGCCTTTTCTGCATCTATTGAGATAATCATGTGGGTTTTGTCTTTAGGTCTGTTGATAAATCACATTTATTGATTTGCATATGTTGAACCAACCTTGCATCCTGAGGATGAAAGCTCCTTGATTGTGGTGGCTAAGTTTTTTTTTTTTTTTTTTTAAGACAGGGTCTCACTCTATCACCCAGGCTGGAGTGCAGTGGCGCAATCTTGGCTCACTGTAACCTCTGCCTCCTGGGTTCAAATGATTATCCTGTCTCAACCTCCTGAGTAGCTGGGATTACAGGAGTGTGCCACCACTGAGACAGAGTCTCACTCTACCCCCCAGGCTGGAGTGCAGTGGCACAATCTAGGCTCACTGCTACCTCTGCCTTCCAGGAGCAAGTGATTCTCATGCCTCACCCTCTGATTAGCTGGGACTACAGGCACATGCCATCACACCCAACTTTTTTTTTTTTTTTTGTATTTTTAGTAGAGACAGGGTTTTGTTGTGTTGGCCAGGCTGGTCTCTAACTCCTGGTCTCAAATGATCCACCTGATTCGGCTTCCCAAAGTGCTGGGATTACAGGTATGAGCCACCACACCCAGCCGGCTTAAGCTTTTTGATGTGCTGCTGGATTTGGTTTGTCAGTATTTTATTGAGGACTATTGCATCGATATTCATCAAGGTTACTGACCTAAAGTCTTCTTTTTTTGTTGTATCTCTGCCAGATTTTGGTATCAGGATGATGCTGGCCTCATAGAATGAGTTAGGGAGGAGTCCCTTCTTTTCTATTTTTTTTGGAATAGTTTCAGTAGAAATGGCAACAGCTCTTCTTTGTACCTCTGGTAGAATTCAGGTTTAAATCCATCTGGTCCTGGGCTTTTTTGGGGGCTGATAGGCTACTTATTACTTCTTCTATTTCAGAACTCATTATTGGTCTATCCAGGGATTTGGTTTCTTCATGATTCAGTCTTGGGAGGGTGTATGTCTCCAGCAATTTATTCATTTCTTCTAGATGTTCTAGTTTATGTGCATAGAGGATTTATACAAACAACTCTGATGGCTGTATATTTGTGGGGTCAGTGATGATATCTCCTTTATCATTTCTGATTGTGTTTATTTGAATCTTCTGTTTTTTCTTATTTACTAGTCTAGCTATGTATTTCATTAATTTTTTTTCAAAAATTAATGGATTCATGGATGTTTTGGAAGGGTTTTTCATGTCTTTATCTCCTTCAGTTCACCTCTCATCTTTGTTATTTCTTGTCTTCTGTTAAGCTTTGGGGTTTGTTTGCTTTTGGTCTTTTAGTTGTGATGTTAGGTTGTTAACTTAAAATCTGTCCAGCTTTTTTTTGAGATAGAGTCTTGCTCTGTTGCCCAGGCTGGAGTGCAGTGGCACAATCTCGGCTCACTCAACCTCCACCTCCTGGGTTCAAGCGATTCTCCTGCCTCAGCCTCCCGAGCAGCTGGGACTACAGGCACCTGACACCATGCCTGGCTAATTTTTGTATTTTTAGTAGAGATGGGGTTTTGCCATAATGGCCAGGCTGGTCTCGAACTCCTGACCTTGTGATCTGTCCGCCTCAGCCTCCCAAAGTGCTGGGATTACAGGTGTGAGCCACCGAGCCCAACTGAAATCTGTCTAGTTTTTTTGATATGGGCATTTAGTACAATAAATTTCCCTCTTTACCCTGTTTTAGCTGCATCCCAGAGATTCTGCTATGTTGTATCTTTGTTCTCATTAGTTTCAAAGAATGTCTTGATTTCTGCCTTAATTTCATTATTTACCCGAGTCATTCAGAAGCAGGTTGTTCAGTTTCCATGTAGTTGTGTGGTTTTGAGTGAATTTCTTAATCTTGAGTTCTCATTTTACTGTGAGAACTCAGTCTCTCAGACCAGAGAGACTGTTATGATTTCAGTTCTTTTGCATTTGCTGAGGAGTGTTTTACTTCTGATTATGTGATCAATTTTAGAGTAAGTGCTGTGTGGCAATGAGAATAATGTATATTCTGTTGTTTTTGGGTGGAGAGTGCTATAGATATATACCAGGTCCACTTGATCCAGAGCTGGGTTTAAGTCCTGAATGTCTTTGTTAATTTTCTGTCTCAATGGTCTAATATTGTCAATGGGGTGTTAAAGTTTTCCACTATTATTGTGTGGGAATCCAAGTCTCTTTGAAGGTCTCCAAGAACCTGCTTTATGAATCTGAATGGTCCTGTATTGGGAGCATATATATTTAGGATAATTAGCTCATTTTGTTGCATTGAACTCTTTGCCATTATGTGATGCTCTTCTTTGTCTTTTTTGATCTTTGTTGGTTTAAAATCTCTCTGTCAGAAACTAGGATTGCAACCCCTGCTTCTTCTGATTTCCATTTGCATGGTAAATCTCCCTTCAACTCTTTATTTTGAGCCCATATGTGTCTTTGCATGTGAGATAGGTCTTGAGGACAGCATACCAATGGGTCTTGGTTCTTTATCCAACTTGCCACTCTGTCTTTTAATTGGGGGCATTTAGCCCATTTACACTTAAGATCAGTATTGCTGTGTGTGGATTTGATTCTGTCATCATGATGCTAGCTATTCTGCAGACTTGTTTATGTAGTTGCTTCATAGTGTCACTACTCTGTGTATTTCAGTGTGTTTTTGTGGTGGTTGTAATGGTTTTTCCTTTCCATATTTACTGCTTTCTTCAGGAGCTCTTGCAAGGCGGGTCTGGTGGTAACAAATTCTCTCAGCATTCTCCTTTGCTTATGAAGCTTAGTTTGATCAGATATGAAATTCTGGGTTGGAAATTCTTCTCTTTAAAAATGTTGAATATTGGTTCCCTATCTCTTCTGGCTTGCAGAGTTTGTTAGTCTGATGGGGCTCCGTTTGTAGGTGACCTAGTCTTTCTCTCTGGCTACTCTTAAACATATTTTTCTTTCATTTTGACCTTGGAGAATCCAGTAATTATGTGTCTTGGGGATGATCTTCTTGTGGAATATCTTACTGGGGTTCTCTGAATTTCCTGAACTTGAATGTTGGCCTGTCTTGGTAGGTTGAGGAAGTTCTCCTGGATAATATCCTTAAGTGTTCCAACTTGGTTATTCTTCCCATCTCTTTCAGGTACCCCCATCGATCATAAATTCAGTCTCTTTACATAATATCATATTTCTCAAAGGTTTTCTTCATTCCTTTTCATTCTTTTTTCTCTATTCTTGTCTGCCTGATTTCAGAAAGATAAGCTTCAAGGTCTGAGATTCTTTCACATGCTTGGTCTATTCTGCTATTAATACATTAGATTGCATTGTGAAGTTAGAGTCTTTTTCAGCTCTAACAGTTCAGTTATGTTCCTCTCTAAACTGGCTATTTTGGCTCTCAACTCATGTATTATCATGATTCTTACTTTCTTTACATTGGGTTACATGGCTTTTTAGCTCAGTGAAGTTTGTTATTACCTACCTTCTGAAGCTTACTTCTGTCATTTCCTCCATCTCAGCCTCAGCCCAATTCTGAGCCCTTGCTGGAGAGGTGTTGTGGTCATTTGGAGGAAAGGGGGCACTCTGGCTTTTTGAGATTTCAGTATTTTTCCATTGATTCTTTCTCAACTTTGTGGGCTTATCTACCTTTGATCTTTGAGACTGGTGACCTTTGGATGAGGTTTTTGTGGGGTTTTGTTTTTGTTGTTTTCTGTTTGTTTATCTTTTAACAGTCTGGCCACTTCTGTAGGGCTGCTGTGGTTTGCTGAGGGTCCACTCCAGACCCCAGCTGCCTGGGTTTTTCCAGTATAATAATCACATGAAGAACTCTGAAGGCAGGTAGACTCCTTTTGGAAAGCAAAGGAACTGAGCAAAACCCAGTATTGGAACCATATACAGCATGATTTGCATCATTTGGCCCAGGTTTATTTGATAAAGTCCAGTTGTTCATCCTTGCAAGGTAAGTACCTTACCATACGGTGGTTATTCACAGATTTAAGAGGAAATAGGGCCCATTTAAATTATATATCTAATTAATGAGAACCAAATAACAAAAAATCTCTTTGGTATGGATGGAAAAAATGACATTTTTAATTATTAATAATACTGTTTGTGATCATTATTATACCATTAATAGCAACAGATATGAAGGGCAATGTGACTCTTGTTCCTTGAGTTGCCAATATCTCAAATGCCTACTTTTATGCTAAGAGAGCAAATTAACTTTCCTCAGCAACATTCTTTTGGTGAATATAGCAGGGTCCTTCACCAGTTTATCACTGAATTTATAAAACACATTTCATGTGCTGACAAGATTTCTCCTGAATAGTTCAGGGAAGAATGTGTGCCACTAGTTTACAGGAAACAGATACATCTGTGGACTCCCTGTAATGAAATGGGTGTATAAGTTGTCTTAGATTTTGCAATCTATAAAAATCCCACTTGAGACTTAGGTGCAATGTCAGGTAGGGTCTTAGTGGGTAAGACAGCAATGACTACTGCCCTGGACCTGACCTTGCATCACCTTGACTTCCTCAGTTACCCCAAGTTGTGAGCCTTGGAAGGACTGACTTATGCAAACTGAATCCAGAAATGAATGCATAATCTAGAACACCAATTTCTTTCTATCTTTCTCTTTTCAATAACCAATGAGGTAAGGTAATTTTCCTAGGGCCATATAGCTGTTAAAGACTTAGACCTGGAGTATAATTCGAGTATTTTGATTCTATCCAAAATTAAAGGTACTGAAAGTGCAGTACCAATACCAATGGAATTGTAGGATGATAAAGAGCAATACACTAAGAACCAGAAATGTTATTTGCAGACATGTTAGCTCTCTGTAAAATTAAGTCTGATTAATTGACCTAACCCCTGCCTTATAGGGATGTACGTTTCTGGCTGTGGAAACATGTGGAGCACATTGAAGCCTGGCAGTTCTTTTAGGCCACCATTATACTATTTTGTGCACAGTACTGAAATGCAGTTCTTAATTGCTACTACCATGACTGTCCTCACCACAGTTAGCATCACCATCAACTTCACTATCATCATAGTCTATATGGCAATTAAAGCACAATTCTAATATTTTAAAATGACAGAATACAGGACAGTCCTATTCCTGACTCCCCAGCATCTTGAGCCCTATGGAAGAAAAACTGACATTCCAAGGTGGCTGGTGCATGGATACTCTTATGGGTTGAATTATGTGTCCCCCTGTCCCCCTCCAAATTCATATCTTGAAGTCCTAACCCCCAGTACCTGAGAATGTCACCTTATTTGGAGATATGGTATTTTTTTTTCTTTTTTTTTTTTTGAGATAGAGTCTTGCTCTTGTTGCCCAGGCTGGAGTGCAATGGCGCAATCTTGGCTCACTGCAACCTCCACTTCCCAGGTTTAAGCAATTCTCCTGAATCAGCCTCCCGAGTGGCTGGGATTATAGACACGCACCACCATGCCCAGCTAATTTTTGTATTTTTAGTAGAGACAGAATTTCACCATGTTGGCCAGGCTGGTCTCAAACTCTTGACCTTGTGATCCGCCTGCCTTGACCTCCCAAAGTGGTGGGATTATAGGCGTGAGCCACTGCGCCCAGCTAGAGATATAGATATGGTCTTTATCAAATTAAAATGAAGTCATTAGGGTGGGCTCTATTCCAATGTGACTGGTATCCTTATAGAAGGAAAATTTGGAGACAGACACATATACAGGGAGGATACCAACTGAACATGAAGATGACCGCCTACAAGCCAAAGAGAAGAGGCGTGAAATGGATCCCTCTCTCATAGCCCTCAGAAGAAACTAACTCTGCCAACACCTTGAGTTTGGATTTCTGGCCTCTAAAACTGTGAGGCAATACATTTCTGTTTTATAAGACACCCAGTTTGTAGTACTTTGTTGTGGGAATCCTAGTAAACTAATATAGACACCAAATGAAATATTGTGATTGTCCTCCCAGTGTGTGACCTGTGGCAAAAAGTCATAAAGATGAGCTACATATAGCCTATCAAGAGGCTTCCAGTGGCTTCTCACTTCAGCCAATCCTGGTGTATCAACAAGAAGGCCTGGCCGCCAGGGCAGTCTCAGTCTGTGTTAGTTTCCATTATTTGGCAGCTGCTAAGTGGACACATTTTCAGTGGTCATCCATGCCAACAAAAGCCATTTTGAAGTGTTATGTTTACAGGTTGTCAGCTTGTTTTCTAAACTTCTCTAATGGGAGTACACAAAGACACATGAGTCTTTGCATTCAGGATGGACTGGTTCAAATAAGACATAAGTTCAAGGGATGGATGTACAGTCATTTCTTAAACAAGTTTACTGTATGGGTAAAAGATTAATCTGGTTGAACAATACTTCTTGTCAACTAGACATAGCAAGGGGCTTCATTGATCATGAATTTATAATGAGCCAACAGGAGTATGGCTGCCCAGAAAGCTAAGAAATCATTAATGCACAGAAAGCATTAAAGCATGTCAGCTAATAGGAGGCAGCAATTCTGCTGTATGCTGCATTGACCAGATCATGCCTGACCTGCACTGTACAGATTATCTTTGCACCAGATCCTTAGAACTCATCTAAAAAGGATGTGGGTGAGATGGTTGAGGATGGGATGGTGAAAAGGAAAGTATGATATACCAGGAACAACAGATGGAAATTGATTTATGTAGCCTAGGAAAGGAAAGATTTGGGAAGCAAAGGAGGAGGCAATATTGGCTGTTCATCATCAAATACAGAAAGAGTACCATGTGGAAAGAAGATCATAGTTGTTCTCGGGGTCCCCAAGAGGTTGAGTCAAGACCAATTTGAGTTACTGTAGACAATTTCCAGCTCCAGTTAAAAAAGCTGTTTGTGTAATTATTAGTTCCCTTGAAATAGGCTTGGCTGCTTAGTGGCATGGTGAGCTTATTTTACTGGAAGACCCAAGCAAAAGCTGAAAAGCACTTCTTATAGGGAGGGAAAGGTGGATATAAAGTGAGACTTTGAGAGCTGCTATTCAAAGGTGTGGTGAGGACAGCCCATGGAGATTCTGGAAGCCATCCTGCTCATGCTGCTGACAGAGTGTTAGGCTGTGTCAGAGTGGTGACGTTAATGCACAGAAAGCATTAAGGCATGTCAGCTCAGAGGAAGCAGTAATTACCAGAGTCACCCTAATGGTAACTGTTTTCTCCATCTTAGTAAAACAGACTGTAGGCATAGGCATGTTATCTAACTTAAATTACCATTGATAGATGCAGGAGGCAGCTAAGGAAGGGTACCTGGAGAATCTTCAACCCATACCACAAGTGTTTATATCAGATGCTTTTGTGCAGATGAGGGAATCTGCCCAGGGCCTTGTCTGGGCATGCCCACAATGGACTGGGGGCCCACCTGCACACTGGGAGAGTGGGGTGGAGCTCCCAGGAATGTGTACCTTGTGCAGTGGAGAGGAGTCTGGACTCTTCAGCTCATGTGTGGTGGTCTGGTGTTCAATCTATGAGGTGGGAGCCTGTTTGCAGGACTCCCTCATTTTTGTTGAGAGCTTTCTTTCCTTTTTTTTGTTTTTGAGATGGGAGTCTCACTCTGTCGCTCAGGCTGGAGTGCAGTGGCACAATCTCGGCTCACTGCAACCTCTGCCTCCTGGGTTCAAGTGATTCTACTGCCTCAGCCTCCTGAGTAGCTGGGATTACAGGCGTGCACCACCATGACCGACTAATTTTTGTATTTTTAGTACAGACGGAGTTTCAACATGTTGGTCAGGCTAGTTTCAAACTCCTGACCTCAAGTGATCTGCCCACCTCGGCTTTCCAAAGTGCTGGGATTATAGGCGTAAGCCACCACACCTGGCCGCTGCGAGCTTTCTTTTAATAAATTCCACTCTCTCACCTTTTAATGTGGCCACATGCCTAATTTTTCCTGGTCATGGGACAAGAACCCAGGTTTTAGCTGCATCACCATCTACCAAAAGAGAGCTACTGTATTTACTGAAAATGGCCCTGGGATGCTGTGCACCTCCATGTAAGCTGACAGGTTACTTGCTCAAAAGCAGGGAGGACTGGGGCTCCCAGGCACCTCAGCAGCTTAAGCCTTGCTCTTGCAGCTAGCAAATTGGGACTGTATGGCACAGCTGTTAAGATCCTGGACTTTGGCTGGGCGCGATGATGGCTCACTCCTGTAATCCCAGCACTGTGGGAGGCCAAGGTGGGTGGATCACTTGAGGTCAGGAGTTCAAGACCAGCCTGGCCAACATAGTGAAACCCTATCTCTACTAAAAATACAAAAATTAGCCGGGTGTGGTGGAGGGTGCCTGTAATCCCAGCTACTCAGGAGGCTGAGGCAGGAGAATCACTTGAACTGGGGATGCGGAGGTTGCAGTGAGCCGAGATCGTGCCATTGCACTCCAGCCTGGGTGACAAAAGTGAAACTCCGTCTCAAAACAAAAAACAAAAACAAATTCATGGACTTTGGCACTACATTGCCGCAGTTCAAATCCTAGCTCTAACCTTACTACCCTTATGAAATCTTCTTTTATTTAAGCTCTGGTGCCTGTTCGTTTATAAACTAGAAATGATAATAATGGAAACTGCCTCATGGGTTGTTTTGAGAATAAAATCAGTAAAAGGATGTTATATACTTGGAACAGAGTCCACTGCTCCACATTTTACACTGTACTTTTAATCTCTCTGCCCCCAGCTGACACCTGCATTAGAATACTTATACCACCCAGCCTCTAAAACCATTTCAATATGTGAGAATTCCACCTAGATTCAAATCTGAGGTGTCATCCCAGCAGTCTATAATCAATCCTTGAAACAGAAATCAGATTTTGGATGGAAAACCACTGAAATATTCTGTTCTAACTAAGCTGAGGCAAGTTTCATGCTAAGTTCTACAGCAGGGGTTCTCAAAGGGTGGTCCCTAGATTAGCGGCATCAGCATTGCCTGGAAACCTTTTAGAAATGCAAATTTTTGTGGCCTCACTCTGGTCCTACTATATCAGAGACTGTAAGGGTGGGCCCAGTCATCTGGGTTTGGCAAGCCCTTCAGGAGATTCTAATGCATGCTCAGGTTTGAGAGTATTCTTCATTCAGAACCTGTGGTTCATTGTTTTGCACCAAGAAAATTTAGGATGGGACACACATGAGGAGTTTAGGAGTGGAAGTTTAATATGCAAAAGAAAAAGAAAGGAGAAAGGAAAACAGCTCTCTCTAGTGAGAGAGAGGGGACTTCCCAGAGGAAAGACTGGCTGATAGTGGACGTGCAGGATTTTGCAGTCAGGCTTGAGAAGGCATTGTCTGATTTACATAGGGCTCACAGATTGGTTCAATCAGGTATGATGTTTACATGGTGCACGGGAAGGCTGGTGGGGCCCACCCTAATCTTATTATGCAAATGAACTTTCCCCTTGGCCCCTGCCATCTTGTCTGTTCCTTACTGTCCATATGGCTGGCAGAGAAGGGAGAAGGGAGCGACCATTCTGAACATGACTGGCACAACTGCCGGCATCTATGTCTGCAGCTTGATTTTACAGACTGCTCTTTGTTAGAAAGGAAAATGATTTGGGGCTGCTTTTCATTAAAAGGAAAACCTTACCGAGGACTTCCATACCCTCACTATCTGCCTAAGTAATTTCTTCTTAACTCCTCTATCAAAAGAGACTGGAAAAAAGGCTGCTGTCAGGAAAGCTTGGCAAAGGCAGCAAGCAGGATGCGGCTATAAGAGCCTGTGCAGGCCTTGAAGCCAGTCAGACGGCAGGGTGGAGGCCCCGCTTCACCATTGTGGTCACTTGCTTCTTAAGTAGTCATCCTATGTGCTTAGCTTGATTATCTGCAAAATAGGGTTGATAATCATCCCTGCCTTACATGGCCGTTACTACCAACTAAGAAGGATTTGAGTTAGCATCATAGCAGGTAATGGAGAGGAAAAAGTTAAACAAAACAAAACAAAACAAAACAAAAGCCAAAATCCTCTCTAGGCATTGGGCTTAAGCATATGAAAGAATAGTGATACCAAGAACCACAAAGAAGACTTCAGGATGAGGAAAATAAATCTGGTTTTCTCTCAGAAACTGTATTTCAAACTACACTTTTCAAATATACCAAAAATAGAAATATATTAATTCATTCTTGTTTCTAGTTAACTTAAGTATTATCTTCTCCTAAGAGAGCTAAAGGGAAATCTTTGTTCTGATAATTGGTTCTGGGAAGATAATTTACATCTTTTAGATTTTTATTGGTGTTTAGAGGGATTAAAATAAATGTAAACTCATATTGTAATTAGTACTTTAATTGTTATTTTATGGGGTCTGTGGTGTTTAATTTCCTTAATAGTCACGAAGAGAAAGTTTATTCCTACTGATGTTTAAAGAAGAGCATCTTCAAAGACACAAAGTCACTTTCAAAATGTTCTTTTCTTCTAGGATCCAATGGTGTTGATGGATGGAGTAATCCACAAGCCAGAGGATCTGGTGGAAACATCAGTGCTCACACATTACGTTCCGGAAGGAAAACGCAGTGCTCCACATGAATTTGTAATCCATGCGTTTGGACCTCTGAGCTGTCTTTATTGAAATTTATTTGGTCTTTAAATTTATTTTATTTTTTACTGGAAAATCACAAAACATATTTAACTGGATATTTGATAATGTGAAAATAATGTCATCCCATCAATTTTATGGTTTTCTAACATCCCATTTTGAGATCTGGAAAAGAATGACCTTAAATGTACAAAACCCAATAAATTTTGAATTTCAAAAATCTTTAAATTTTACAAAAAGTAAAAACTTATTAAGCACTTATTGTGTGCCAAGCACTGTACTGAGTCTGGGAGATACTAAGCAAGTGGTTACAAATCACTGTCAGGGTTCTTGCAGGCTCCTGGGATGAGGAGACAGCTGATAGGTGAAAAGATCACCTGGCTTTCCTCACTCCCTGGGCCTCTACCCTAGCAGCTAGGCTTCCTTAACTCTCATGTGTTATGCTCAGTTCTATCCTAGGCAGTGGAACCAATCTTCCCTAGGCAACGTGCATAAGGTCTTGATGTGAACACTTAGGCATAGGATTCAGCCAGTGTTGCTACTCCATTATCAGGTCAGTATTGCCACAGTTTTCACTCTGACCCGCTTTGTTAGCATTCCTGGTACTATTTTCCGTTCCTTAAGCCATTATTTCTGAAATTAATTTTCTGAATTGTTCCTCAGGAGTTGGGATTCCTGACCCCTGTAACCCACTGTCCCAGGGGACTGAATCTCTCACAGCTCCTGTCTGAGGTCCCAGTGCTTTTCATCCTTAAACTTCTCCTTGGTCAAATGCCACTAATTGGCCAGTTGCAGTGGCTCACAATCCAGTGCTTTGGGAGGATGAGGGTGGAGGATTGCTTGAGGCCAGGAGGAATTTGAGACCAGCCTGCGAAACATAGAGACCTCCACCTCTACAAAACAAAACAAAAATTCCACTAACTTTCTACCCCACTGCTACTGGGATGGTCATCTGAGATCTTGGTACTATTTAGACTATATACAAAGGGCTTGATTCTTGCTTGTTTTTTCTTATAGAGCTCATTCTTAGACCACACTGACACCTCTACACTCTGCACTCACGTCCCCATGTAGCAATTTCATTCAGCAGAAATGTTCTTACCCTCTTAGTGGCAGGTAGAGGGATAGGTGCTGGGGATAAAACTGCGTGGAGATCATCTCTGCTCTCAAGCAGTGCACAGGCTAGTGGAGAAGACAGACAACATCATTGTTGCCCTTGATTATTCTTTCCTCCAACCCCCACATCTACCATATCAGCGAATCTTCCCAGCTGTTCCTACAGAAGATATCCTTTATCAGTCAACATATCCAGATGACAACTGCTGCCAGCCTTGTTTGAGCCACCTTGAAATCTCATGGGAACACTGAGAAATAATCAAAATATTTAACAACTGCTAATGGCACAGCATGATGCCAACCAACTGCATCCAGTCAGCAAATGCTGGCCATAAAGAATCCAGGCAACAGTACCAGTATTTGCCAGCTAAATATTAGCCCTGCACCTGCACTCCAATAGCTTATCTGGTTTCTTCCACAAGCTCCTCTATAATCATCTTTCATACACCAGTCAGAGTGATCTTTTAAAAACGTAAATCAGATTAAGCTACTTCCCTGCTTAAAACCTTCCAAAGGTTTTCTTCCCATTTCTCTCAGAAAGGAAAGTGATTAAAAAAATTAAATAAATGTTTAAAAATATATGTAGGTCTTCTTTAATGTCTTTCAGTAAGTTTTAAGATTTTCTCCATAAACATTTGCATGGATAGACATGTCATATTTGTCCCTAAGTTCCATATATATATTTAGCTATTATAAATGGTATCTTTTTAATATTAATTTTATTTCTGTTTGTAGTGCAATTGATTTAAGTTGACTTAATATACAGCGACCTTGCTAAACTCTTATGTCTAGTAATTTATTAAGGATTCTTTTATCTTTTAGGTTTTCTATATAATTATTTTAATCTCTGGTGAATAATAACTGTTTCTTTCTTTTCAATGCTTATGCCTCTTATTTCTTTCACTTGTGTTCACTGGTAAGTACAATACTGATTAGAAGTGGTGATGCTGAGCACCTTGTTCTTGATTTTAAGGGAAATGCTACTATGACATCCCCATTGAGTATGATGTTTACAAAATGATTTGGGTTCTTTTTCTGTTGTTCCTTCTATTCCCAATTTACTAAGAATGTTTTTGGTGAACGAATACTGAATTTTATCTAATGCTTTTTCTGCATTTAAGGGATACCATGTTTCTATGTGTAGCACATACATTCATTCATTTCCATGAAGCAGAGCTGCTGGTTCATAGAGGATGTGTATCTTAAAGTTCAGTAAATAATGCCAAACTATTTTTCAAAATGATTATATTATTTTATACTCTACCATCAGCCATGTATAAAGTTTCTGTTGTTTCACATCCTTGTCAATAGCTGGTACTACCAGTCTTTTTAATTTTAGCCATTCCAGTGAGTATGTAGTGGTATCTAATTGTGGTTTTAGTTCACAGTTCCCAGGTTACCGAGATTAAGCAGCTTTTCATATGTTTATTGAACATACAGATATCCTCTTTTGTAAAGTGTCTGTTCTGATTTCCTAGCCATTTTCCTCTAGATTGTTTACCTTTTTCTTTGAATTTATATGAGTTCTTTATATATTCTTCACCTCAGTCCATTGTTGGTTATATATTTTACAAATAATACCTTGTTCCATACTGTGGCTTTTTACTCTCGTGTTTTTTGATAAATAGTTCTTAAATATTGAGTAGCCAGATGCATTGATTTTTTCCCTTTGTAGTTAATAGTTTTGGGGCTTCATTTAAGGTTTTATTCTCTAGAGATCATGAAAATATTCTCTATATTACTTTCTAATAACTTTGTTGCTTTGCCTTTTACATTTAGGTCTAGAAATCACCTAGAGTTGTTTGTATATGGTGTGAGGGAGAGGTCAAGTTTCAGGTTTTTTCCATATTAATATCCAATTGTCATATTATCTTTTTTCTGCTGCTCTGTGGTGATTCCTTTGTCACTAATCAAGTGTATACACATGGATCTATTGTGAATTCTCTACTCTGTGCCATTGGTTCATTTGTTTATCCTTGCACCAATAGTGAGTGGAATTTATTACTTAATCTTTTTAAGTCTTGAGAACATGTAGAAGACTTCTCACCTTGTTCTTGAGCACTGTCACAATTATTTTTATATTTTCTTATAAATTTTAGAATCAGCTTGTCGAATTCCACCAAAACTAAACAGCAAAAAGAAAAGCAAAACAAAACAACAGCCCTCCTCCCCCAACAAATATTTCATGTTTTATTTGCTTTTATCTGCTAACATTTCAATAATGTTTTATACTTTATAAAACATATACTTTTCTATGTACAGGTCTTGCATTCTTGCACATATTTATTCCTAAATTTTTTATATTTTATGTAGCTATTACAAATTTGTTATTTGCTCTACGGCATGCTACCATGACTCAATGGATCAACTAGATGGACATACAGTGTTAGAATTGTGAATTTTTTTTTTTTTTTTTTTTTTTGAGATGGAGTCTTGCTTTGTCACCCAGGCTGGAGTGCAGTGGCACGATCTCGGCTCACAGCAACCTCCACCTCCCGGTTCAAGCAATTCTCCTGCATCAGCCTCCTGAGCAGCTGGGATTACAGGCGCGCACCACCACACCCAGCTAATTTTTGTATTTTTAGTAGAGACAGGGTTTTGCCGTATTGGCCAGGCTGGTCACGAACTCCTGACCTTGTGATCCACCCACCTCTGCCTCCCAAAGTGCTGGGATTACAGGCGTGAGCCACCGCGTCCAGCCCACGTGAATGGTTTTAATAAAATATTTAATTAGATATGGTCAAGTCGTCAAAAGCAAACATTTCTGCTTTGCTTAAAAATGTTATAACACAGGGTTGGGCACAGTGGCTCATGCCTGTAATTTCAGCACTTTGGGAGGCCAAGAGAGAAGGGCTCCTTGAGCACAGGAGTTCCAGACCAGCCTGAGCAACATAGCAAAACTGCGCCTCTACTAAAATAAATAAATAAATAAATAAATAAATAAATAAATAAATAAAGCCAGGCATGGTGGCATGTGCCTGTAGTCCTAGCTACTCAGGAGGCTGAAGTGTGAGGATTGCTGGATCCCAGGAGATGGAGGCTGCTGTGAACTTGAACAAATCACTGCATTCTAGCCTGGGTGACAGAGACCCTGCCTGGAGAAAAAAAAGTGGTAACACAAAACTTGCACATGAATGTTTATAGCAGCTTTATTCATAATTATCAAAACTTGAAAGCAATCAAGATGTCCTTCAGTAGGGGAATGGATATTGACATCAGGGATTTTCTGGACAAATCATACACCCAGATCACCCTGCAGTGAAATTCAAAGTTAAAAGCACCAGCTATCCACTTGGAGCTTCCTCTCTTTGTACTTTTTAATTTTTACTTTTAATCATGGACAGCAACCAAGAAAATTCAATAATGTAGAAGGAAGGGACCCAGACAACAGACAAAGGAATATGGAGGAAGCAGATGCTTCAGGAATGGATTAACTGCAGTATGCCCAAACAATAAAGTATTACTCAGTGCTAAAAAGAAATGAGCAATCAAGCCTGAAGGGACATGGAGGAACCATGAATGCATATTACTAAGTGAAGGAAGCCAATCTGAAAAGCTATATACTGTAAGATTCCAACTATGTGACATTCTGGAAAAGGCAAAACTATGGAGACAGTGTAAAAATCTTGGATGCCAGTGGTTAGCAAGGAGAGAGGAATGAATAGGAAGAGCACAGATAATTTTGAGGGCAGTGAAACTATTCTGTATGATACTATAATGCTGGATACACATCACTATACATTTGTCACATCCATAGAATGTACAGCACCAATATAGAATTCAATACAAATATGTAGGCATTCCTCATTTGGGTAGTATGCAGAAAAGAATTCCTGTAACAGGCCTAACACTGCTATCTTTAGAAAGGCCTGCTTCCTAAAGGTTGGCCTGTAGGTGGATTTGGGAGCGTTCCTGCTGTTCCCTGAGTCTCTAATGAGCTTCCATGGCAGACAACCCTTCACAAATGTTGTTGCAACGTGATGCTTGTGCTTGGCTTCTTCCTGTCTTTTTCCTGTGCACCTTTTCCCTTTGCTGCTTTTGCTTCATATTCTTCTGCTGTAATAAATCTTAACTGTGAGTACAACTGAGTCCTATGAGTTCTTTTAGTGTATCACTGAACCAGGGGGTGATCTTAGGGATCCCCAACACAGGTAGATATGTGTTTTCTTCTGCGTCACAGAATACAGTCTGATTCTATGAGGGAGAAAGAAGGCTGTTTTCCTTGAAAACTTGATTCAGTGCAACCACTCATATTAAAAACATACAGTTATATTTCAGTATCATAAGGGATTGGATCCAGGACTCCCAGATACCAAAATCCATGGATGCTCAAGTTCCTTATATACAATGGCATAATCTATGCACATCCTCCTGTACTTTAAATAATCTCTAGATTAATTATAATAATACGATGTAATGCTATGTTGACAGTACTCTTACTGTATTTTTATTTGTATTTTTAAAAAATTGTATTATTTGTTATTTTTAAATATTGTTATCTGACATTGGTTAAAACCATAGATGTGGAACCTCTGGTTATGGAGGTTCAATTGTACCCTTTTTTTTTTTTTGAAACAGGATCTTGTTTTGTCACCCAGGCTGGAGTGCAGTGGCATGATCATAGTTCTCTTCAGCCTCAATCTCCTGGCTTCAAGCAATCCTCTCATCTCAGTCTTGCAAACAGCTGGGACTACAAGCTTTTACACCACACTGGCACACAGGGCTAATTTTTTGCTTTTTATTTTTTGTAGAGATAGGGTCTATGTTCCCCATGCTCAAACTCCTGCCCTTAAGTGATCCTCCTGCCTTGGCCTGCCAAAGTTATGCGATTGCAGGTGTGAGCCACAGTGCCTGGCCCAGCTTTTCATTCTGAAAACGCGTGTTCTTCAGTCCTGGAGCCTTGATAATTACTTATTTCTTTTATTTTCTTTTTTTATTTTTTGAGACAGTCTCACTCTGTTGCTAAAGCTAAAATGCAGTGGTGTGATCTCTGCAATCTCCACCTCTCAGGTTCAAGCGATTCTACTGCCTCAGCCTCCCAAGTAGCTGGGATTACAGGTGCCTGCCACCGTGCCCAGATAATTTTTGTATTTTTAGTAGAGACGCGGTTTCACAATGTGGGCCAGGCTGGTCTCGAACTCCTGACCTCAAGTGATCCTCCCACCTCAGCCTCCAAAGTGCTGGGATTACAAGCATGAACCACTGCACCCAGCCCAAATTACTTATTTCTTCTTATTTGTACTACGCTGCTTCTCAAGCACCCTTAAGAATTATTTATTTTATCCCCTCTGTACTGCGTTTTCCAATTTTCTTATCTTTCAGAGATTTGCTCTACGTTCTTCAATGTTATCTTCTACTAATAGTTTTTTCACTTTTTTATTTCCAATAACTTAAAAAAAATCCCCTACCCCTTTTATCGCACCCTGTTGTGGCTTCATCTTATTTTTCTGGGGCTATTATGGGAATTTTTAAAAGTGTTCTCCCTTCAGCATCTGCTTTCTCCATATTCCTTTGTCTGTTGTTTGGGTCCCTTCCTTCTACATTATTGAATTTTCTTGGTTGCTGTCCATGATTAAAAGTAAAAATTAAAAAGTACAAAGAGAGGAAGTTCCAAGTAGATAGCTGGTGCTTTTAACTTTGAATTTCACTGTAGGGTGATCTGGGTGTATGATTTGTCCAGAAAATCCCTGATGTCAATCTTTGCTCAGCCTCTTAGGTTAATCAGATTCTGATCAGCCTAGCGAGGGGTTTCAGTTTTCAGTAGGCAAAAAGCCACTTATTCTCTGTTTTAGGTGGATTACCCAGTCAGCAGAGAATTTATCCCCTCCAGGGAATTCAGCCGGGGTGGGAGCCCGTGGGTGGGAAAGAGGGGCAGCTGCCCAGAGGCATGAAGCCGGAAAAGGGATCTAGCGATCAGAGTCCTTGAGCAGCCTTCGACTAATCGCCCCCTTTTCCGATTTACCTCTCATACTCATACTTGCGCTCTCTAGCTTCCAACATTTTGTTGCTGTTATCTCTTTGTCTTTGTGTGTTTAGGTTGTTACTTGATTTTTAACAGTAGTAGACAAAATTAGATGCTTGAATTCAAACTACGATCTTAAGACCTGATATCCGTAAGTAAAAATTTTTGGTATTCCAGCTTTTGAGTAGCAAAATAAAAACTAAAAGTCTTTTGGCCACTCCAACCATGTTACTCAGTAGGCCCTTCCAAAGACACCCACTTCTCCATTTTGGGGATCCCCTTGTACCTTCAGACTCCACAAGGAGTACTCGACCAACACGACAAAACGAGATGCAGACTATTGGGGGGACTATAAACGGTAGGGCTGATACCCATTTGAGTCCACGAACGGCCCTCTCGGCGCCGCAGACACTGGTTGTCCCCGGAGACGCTCCAGCAGCCACCTAACTTCACCCACCCGCAGCGCCCCGAGACGCTCGACGCCCGACCTCCCCGCCCGCCCCGGAGCCCCGCCCCTCCTCATCCTTCCCCGCCCCTCCCTGCCCTGAGGCGCAGCAGGCCCCGCCCACCCAGGCGGTAGGAACACACTGCGGCCCCATCGACCTGCTGCCATGTCCCGACTGCAGCTTCGACGCTGGCGCCTCCTCTCTAGCCCGCCGCGCGGCATCCGGGGTCTAGCGCTGCTGGCGCTGCTGGCGCTGCTGGCGCTGTCGCTCGCGGCCGGGACCGACTGCCCATGCCCGGAGCCCGAGCTCTGCCGTCCGATTCTCCACCATCCAGATTTCGAGGTCAGCGCCTTCTTCTGCTCCTCTAGGTCTGGGCCTCAGGGCACGAAGAAAAGTTAGAGTAGAACCGAACCCTAAGGAGAGGTGCCGTGGGCGCCGAAACCAACTTTGACCACTCAATGAGGGCCTTCCTGTTTACGGATCCTTCAATTTATAGATGAGGAAGCTCGGGCTCAGAGAAGTTGAGTAACTCCTCACAGGCCTCACAGCCTGTAAGTGCCTGCGTAGGCAGGCGAGTGTTCAAACCAGATTTGCCTCCTAAGGCAAGCTCCTTTCATTCCCCTGCTGTGCCTCTGCCGAGGTACTCTGCGTGTAAAAAGCAAACAAGGTAGAATAATCCATTTCTCAGTTTCCAAGAGAATGAGGATTTCGTTTGAAAGAATCTCAGCACTCCAACAGTACATTAGAATGCAGAGTATTTTACTTACCTTTAGTTTTCTATACCTGCTAGCCCTTTCCTTTAAAGTACCTCAAAACCACCCAAGAAGAGTGGTAAAAAATAGTTTTCAGTACATTTTCCTTTTATCCGCATAACAATTTATAACGCTTCTGGCAACTTTAATCAAACACCTTCTGGTGCAATATTAAAACCACCTGACTGCCCACTTCGATGACTGAAAGCAGGAATTGGATGACATCAGGAAGGTCCAAAGGTTTAATCCAAAGAACGATTCTTTTGTAGAAGTAGCATGATTCCTAGTTCTTAATCTAGTCCATTAGCCTGAGGCAGGGACACTTAGATGCCAGTAAAAAAAGTGACATGACTTAGGAGAAGAAATAAAAATGGTGAAAGTGTTTACGAAGAACCTGCCTAGTGTGGAAACCTAACATCTTATTAAAAGAAAGATTTCAGACAAAGTAGGATACCCTTGTTTATTTGAGCGAAGAACAACTTATGAATCGGCAGTACTTAAACCAGAAGGGATTCAGAGAGGTCTGCTTTAGTAGCATGGGTTTTTATAGGCTGAACAGGGAAGCAAAGGAAAATAATTACTTGGTTGGCTATGACTGTTTGCCTTATTTAGCTATGACTTGGTGGAGAATTCCTAGTTAGAGGTTAGTTGGCAGTTTCTGATAGGTTAAGCTTAAGTTTCCTTTCATTATTGACATTGGGCTGGAGTTTGCTTAAGCAGGAAATCCAAGGCAGTTGGAGCTGTTTCAGCATAATGGCCTCCCAATTAAAATGTTTTAAACAATCTGAGGCCCAGCGCGGTGGCAGAGGCAGTGAGGACAGTAGCTGTAAAAGTTAAACCAGACTTTTTCTTAATTTTCTCAATCTCTTTTTGAGATTGAGAAGCACTTTATGAGGCCAAGGTGGGTGGATCACTTGAGGTCAGGAATTTGAGAACAGTCTGGCCAACATGGTGAAACCCCGTCTCTACCAAAAATACAAAAATTAGCTGGGCATGGTGGTGGGCACATGTAATCCAAGCTACTCAGGAGGCTGAGGCAGGAGAATCCGTTTGAACCTGGGAGGCAGAGCGGGAGGTGGAAGGTTGCAGTGAGCCAAGATCACGCCACTGCACTCCAGCCTGGGCGACAGCAAGATTATGTCTCAAAAAAAAAAAAAAAAAAAAAAAAAAAAAAAAACTGAAAGATTTATTGTAGTACCCAGTACTTAGTGGGTTAGGCACTTTGAAAACCAACTATTCAAAGAAGCAAAATTATGCTTATTTGTATGTTCATGGTAAATGGTCTTTACTGGCGTTTTCTGTGTTTTTCAAACACAAAAACTAGACTACATGGCATTTTCCCCTTATATTTTCAATTAGTTCACCCAGCTTTTTTTTTTTTAAGGATATCTATTATATCACAGGCTCTTAGTATTTTTTAAACAAATAGAATCTTAGTTATCAGAACTAAAATAGAAGTTTTGATAGAAATGTGATTCTGAAAACAATGGGCCACTTAATTTCACATTATGAAGTTTTATTATTTCAGTGGGAAATTGCTTAGCAGAAAAGATGAGTTATGTGTAGTTAATTCTGAAAAGTTAAAAAAAAAAAAGAGGTTGAGAAAATTAAGAAATGCCTGGTTTAACTTTTACAGCTACTGTCCCCACTGCCTCTGCCTCATTCTTTCCCCTCACAAGGACCCAGTGATCTCTTTTGTAATACAAATCCCCTGAATTAAAACTCTAATTGATTCCCACTGATCCCAAGATAAAATACAACCTCTTCAATGGTCTTGGAAGCCCTACTTAATCTTTCTGTACCGACCTTAAGGGTTTTATCCAGTTCCACATACTTGCAGGATTTCTGTGCTCTACCTACATTGACCTTTTTCAGTTCCAGAATCTCAGAATTCTCCTGAGGTGTGGCGACCTTTGGGCTTTCTCTTTCCTCAGTTGAGAATGCAATCTTTTGTCCATAGGTACATCTCTTCCATCATTCTGCTGATTTCAGCCCTCTACGAAAGCATGTAGTCCTCAGAAAAGTTTTCCTGCTCCATCTGGCTAGCAGGTCCCCTTTATATGCTGGCATGGCCCCCTGCAACCTCTACAGTCCTTAATACCGTTGTAATTAATTAACTCCTTACTGGACCTGGTCTCTCTCATTAATCTTTATGTCCTTAGAGCCTAGCAAAATACTCACCTTGTACCTTATTGGAAATTCAATAAATACTTGTCAAATCAATGAATTCATACCTTGGAATAAAATAAAAATAATCAGTGAGGCTTTCATGCTTCTTAAATTAATTGTAGGAAGAAAATATCAGAGAAACACAACATGAGCTGCCTTAGAATTTGACCTAAGTACTATTCTAAGAAGCTAGCTTCACCAAACAAACAAACAGTAAATGTAGTATTTATGGCTCCATCCGCAGTAACCAGAAACTTGAGTATTATCAAATTTCTCTCCTTTGATCACTCATTCGATTAGTCACAAAGTCCTGTCAATTTTGCCTCCTTAGGATCTTCCAGATCTGTTTACTTAACTCCACTGCTCCACAATTTTAGTTGGGGTCTCCATCATCTCTTACTTGGATTCCTCCAACAGCTTCCACATTCTGCCTCCACTTTTGGTCTCTCTTTAATCCATTTTCCACTGCAGCTGAAAATGCAGGATAAACAAGGTAGTACTAACTTCTCAATAGAGCCTTATGAAGCCTTTCATGATTTAACCCGTGCCTATCACTCTGGTCCTTCACTAATGCTCTCTCCCCAAATTCTAGACGTCGACCATACTAAATATTTAGTTACGCAACCACCACGCTGTCTCTGCCTCCAGGCCTTGGCACTTGCCATTATTCCTTCCTGGCCCATCCTTCCCCTCTTTCCCAGCCTGGCTAATTACCCCTGCCACCAATTATATTGGGACTCCTGTGTCTTATTTACTATTGTACTCTCACTGCCACCATAGTGTTTGGTGTATGGTGGTGTTTGATGAATGGTATTTTGGATGGTCAGCATAATAGTCTTGGTTTAAATGATGGTGCTTATCCTTTTTCTGGCAGGTCTTTGTGTTTGATGTTGGACAGAAAATTTGGAAATCCTATGACTGGTCACAGATTACAACTGTGGCAACATTTGGAAAATATGACTCAGAACTTATGTGCTACGCTCATTCAAAAGGAGCCAGAGTAGTACTTAAAGGTACGCTGTTACCAGATCTATGTGTCCAGCAATTGGGAAATTTATCTGTATCACTTGCTATAGTCCCGGCTTTCCAAAAAACTCCTTTTATGTTTATCTGTTTTTGTTAGAATCCTATAATCTTAGATACTGTGTAATTCATTTCACAAATACAGACCTTTTTAAACGAATTAAACCACTGTATGGTTTTGAGCAAAATGTAATTGGCAAATTAGCATGATGACCACAATTTCTGCTTTTAACTTGAGAACAATTTTACTAATGATTTATAATGGTTATTTTGGAGATTGGTGAGTAATGGCTTTCTGTTACTTTGGTAAATTCTTTCTCTATTTGGAAAACTTCAATTAGGGGCTTAGTCTTCCAAAATAATGAAATGTTTTTGCATACATGTTCAAAAGATATATACTTCTTCCACAGGAGATGTATCCTTAAAGGATATCATTGATCCTGCTTTCAGAGCATCCTGGATAGCTCAAAAAGTTAATTTGGCCAAAACACAATATATGGATGGAATTAATATCGATATAGAGCAAGAAGTTAATTGTTTATCACCTGAATATGATGCATTAACTGCTTTAGTCAAAGAAACTACAGACACTTTCCATCGTGAAATTGAGGGATCACAGGTAAAAATTCATTTATTCTTTGGAAACCTCATATTTTCCATATCAGAATATACTCATGAAGGTAAAACTAATATAATCTTAGTTTTATAGTAATGCAATGGGAGTTTCAGCACTTATTTCTTAAAAATTTTTCTGGAGCCTTTGATGTTCTTATTTAAGGAATTTAAAAGCACTATTCTCTATTTACATCAAAATACAACACTGGGATTACCCTACTACTTGCCTTATAGCACAGTTAGAAGTGTTAGACAATGGGAGAACAAAAATCAAGGGGGGGCCTAACCAGCTTTTACCAATGCAGGACAGAAACAACCCAGGAGTAGAGGTAATTCTGGAGAAGTGTATCACTTGCTGCACAGTCTCTGAATTACTTGCACCCAAGGCCCAGTAAAGCTTAAAGGACTAACTACACAGAAGTGTGACAGCTATGACAATAGGCAGTGTGCTTCCCCACTGCCATAATGAACATGATTAAAGCAGAAGGTAACAACACAAGAAATCTTGCCAGACAACAGATGGGTAACAGAGGATAATGTGAACCCACATTAGTGATCCTCAAACCTAGCCACATATCAAGATAACCATAGATCTTAAGAAAAAGTAAACGTGTGTTTACTTTTACACACACATGCGCACTTTGAACTTACTCCCAGAAATGATTTTTCAAAAGGTTTTGGGTAATCCCAGAGTCCACAATTTTAAAAAAGTTTCATTGGTGATTATAGTTAAGAAGTAATAGGCTAGACAGTGAGTTTTTTTGAAGACAGGGTGCAGCTCCTTGATATCTAACAGAATGCTTAAAAATTTATTCAGTATAGAGCATTATGAGTATTATAAACCAGTGATTCCTGTCTCAGAATTACCTGAGAGTGCTTGTTTAAAATATCCTAAGTGTATTAGTTTGTTCTCACATTGCTATAAAGAAATACCTGAGGTCGGGCACGGTGGCTCACGCCTTTAATCCCAGCACTTTGGGAGGCCGAGGTGGGCGGATTACGAGGTCAGGAGATCGAGACCATGGTGAAACCCTGTCTCTACTAAAAAAAATACAAAAAATTAGCCGGGCGTGGCGGCGGGCACCTGTAGTCCCAGCTACTCGGGAGACTGAGGCAAGAGAATGGAGTGAATCCGGGAGGCGGAGTTTGCAGTGAGCCAAGATCGCGCCACTGCACTCCAGCCTGGGTGACAGAGCGAGACTCCGTCTCAAAAAAAAAAAAAAAAAAGAAATACCTGAGACTGGGTAATTTATAAAGACAGTAGCTTTAATTGGCTCACGGTTCTGCAGGCTATACAGGAAGCATGATGCTGACATCTGCTTGGCTTCTCGGAGGCCTCAGGAAAACTTACAGTCACGGTGGAAGGCAAAGTGGGATCAGCGCTTCAAATGGCCAGAGAAGGAGCAAGAGAGAGAGTGGGGAGGTGCCACATACTTTTAAACAATCAGATCTTGTGAGAACTCTATCACGTGAACAGCACTGGAGGGGGAAATCTGCCCCTGTAATCCAGTCACCTCCTATCAGGCCCTACTCCAACACTGGGGATTACAATTCAACATGAGATTTGGGCAGGGACACAGATCCAAACCATATCACTGAGATTGACTCAGTAGGTCTGGGATAGAGCTTAGAGAACTGTATTTTTGCAAAGTGTTCTAGGTGATTCTGGTAGAGTTGATCATCATGAATTTGAGAATTACAGGTAAAATAATTTGAGAATTACTGGTAAAATAATAAGCAATATGAGGACTGACATTTCTATGGTTTTATGCAAATAGGGAAGATTTGTCAGTATGGAATTCAACTTGTCAGGAGAGTACAATGTAGATTAAGAATAGCAGATGCCTGGCATATAGGCCACCATACCCCTTCTCCTCCTCACACATTTTGGCTTCAGAAACATTTCCTTCATTCTCTAGATAGTCATTACTAATAGGTTAGAATTGATGTGTGGAATATATGGAAAACAACCTATTTGACAATCCTGGTTAAGCTGTAGTGAAAGAGCAGAGAGGAAGAGATTGAGCAAAATCCTTGCAGTAGGAATATCTCTTTCCATCTCTTGAGAGGTGAGGAGAACAATTTGGGCTACATGTCAAGTTCATGTTAGGTGACTTAGTGGGAGGGACAGTTGCAAAGGTAGGCCAGATTGTGGAAGATCCAGAATGTCAGGTTGAGGACTGTGCATTTTATTCTGTGTGTAATGGGTTATGTGTGTAAAATAGTGTTTGGGGAAATTATTCTGTAGGAGTATGTAAAACTAGAAGAAGAAGGAAGACCAGTAAGGACTACTAACAGAACAATACAGTATCAAGGGATTTAGTTTGATTTGGATGATGACATAATCCTAAATCAGCAAGTGTACAATAAACACATATTAAATAAATTAATTAATGGAAAGGAAGGGGCAGAACAACTGTGAAAGGCCACCCAAAGGAAGACGTGAGGTTAGATTTTGGAAGTAAGGGAAGAAAGAATCAGACAGTGGCCCCAGAGTTTTTAAACTGGTAACCAACAAAAAATGACTAGAGAATCTAGAGGTGGAATTAGTTTTGGGGATAATATAATAACTTTAGTTTACAGAATTGTGGTCGCAGAATTAAAGAGCTAGAAATAAATGCCTTGAAGAGTTCTTTCTATACCCTCATTTTTATAGGCGGGAAAAATGCAGATGCTTTAAGTGACTTAGCAATGATATAGACCTAATTATAACAGAGCTGACAGTAGCACCCAAGTCTTTTGCTTTCTTGTCTAATATAATAATAGTACCTTCTCAAAAATATGAGATTAACTGTGAGAGAAAATGCTGGTGAAAATACTCTTACAAAATGGATTTGAAATTTACTTGCTTAGATGTAGTCATTTATTTTTCTCTATTACTATAATATACCTTTCATTTGGTAATAGGAGGCAGTGATAAAATAGGATCCAATATGTAAAAATTTTACTTCATAACTTATTTTGCTGGAAAACTATTGCGCAAAGCTTATAATTGTAAAGTGCTAATACTCAGGGAATTATAAAGATAACTTTGAGGAAGTCCTAAAAAGAGTTTTGCTAGAATAAATTGTTCAAAGTATAAAAATGTTACCTAAAGTATCTCAGTTTTAAAAATAATCAGTGTTTACTGAGTGCCTAATTAAGGGGGGAAAACAACTTTTAATGAAGTTTTAGAACATTTGTACATATATAAAATAAGGCTAATTAATCCTTCATTAAGGCAATAAACATAAAGAGACATATTCTTGTTGAAGGCTGGCTCACTATTCAAAATGAAAGATAAAGCTGGGTGCGGTGGCTCACGCCTGTAAGCACTTTGGGAGGCTGAGGCTGGCAGATCAGCTGAGGTTAGGAGTTTGAGACCAGCCTGGGCAACATGGCAAAACCCTGTCTCTACTAAAAATACAAAAAAATTAGCTGGGCGTGGTGGCACATGCCTGTAATCCCAGCTATTTGGGAGGCTGAGGCAGGAGAATCACTTGAACCCAGGAGGCACAGGTTGCAGTGAGCCGAGATCGCACCACTGCACTCCACCCTGGGCAACACAGCGAGACTCCATTTCAAAAAAGAAAAGAAAAAAAAATGAAAGATAATATATTACTCAACATTTATTTGAATATTTCTATAAAATAAGATCATTTAAATGATTTGTTCAACATTTTGACTTGATTAATCTATACCTGTGGCCATAAGACACCATTATTGTCTAACTAATATTGGGCCAAACCTACCATATAAGGTGATTATGAATCACGGGCTGAAACTTGCAACCCAGTCAGGTTGTGCCAAGAGGTGACATATTTAACCTGTACAATATTTTAAAAACTTTTGTATTTGAATTCTTTTAGTGTGCCTTTACTCTCTAATTGCTCAGGGGCATCACCATATCCTGTTGTCATTATACCTGCTTCTTTTAATCAGCTGAGGTACCAGCCTAGCATTTGAAGACATTTTGAGTTTGAAGGCCATCTTCTATATAGTGTCCTGCTCCTGTATGTCCAAATATATGTCTGACTCAGTCAAGTGTAAGCAAAAAATATTTCTTAGAATGGTTCAAGTTCTATGTGTGTCAAACCCTACATTCATATACTGTAAGCAGTTCTTTTTCCTTGTGTAGTATAAGGTAAAAATATATATAAGTTTAAAAATCTGACATAATATGCATATTTGATCATGTTACATAAAATAGTAAGATTTTTTTACACAGGTAACCTTTGATGTAGCTTGGTCTCCAAAGAACATAGACAGAAGATGCTATAATTATACTGGAATCGCAGATGCTTGTGACTTCCTCTTTGTGATGTCTTATGATGAACAAAGTCAGATCTGGTCAGAATGTATTGCAGCAGCCAATGCTCCCTATAATCAGACATTAACTGGTAAGCCTCTAAACATGATTATTTATTAATAATATTAGTAATATTCTAGAAATTAAAATATTAAGTTGTTTTCAGTATTTCTAAGTCATTTGTATATGTTTTTCAATTGTAAAGCTTGCTTCAAACATTTAAAAATCACTTAATTGAAAACTTTAAAGTTTACAAAAAGTTTTAACGTTTTGATTTTCACTTAATTCTGCTAACAATCTTGTGGTATAGTATATTTCTAGATGAGATAAAAAGAATTAACTGCTCATGATTGCATAACTATTAAGTATTATATAGTTGGGGCTTAATCAGGTATTCTCATTTCTGGTCCAGTATTCTTGTCATGAAATCACATGTTTATCTAGAATTTGACAGGATATTTTTGTTGAAATAACCAGTGTTATATAACAGCAAAGATAGTTATGGTTGGGTACCTTCATTGCATGATTAAATAGGATAGGCATTAACTTCTTTTAGTATCTGTAATAAATTAAAAATTATATTCCTATTATAATTGGAGTACTTTTGACCTGTCATTCATATGATGTAGTCTTTGCATTATCCTCTTCAAAGTTTGGATTGGTTTGTATTCCATCAGTCAACTAAATAAAAGATTGCTTGCTCTTTTGTTAATTTTAATTTTAATTTTTTTGATGCAGGGTCTCACTCCATCACCCAAGCTGGAGTGCAGTGGCACGATCAGGGCTCACTGCAGCCTCAACCTCCCGAGCTCAGCCTTAGCCTCCTGAGTAGCTGGGACTATGGGTGCATGCCACTATGCCCAGCTAATATTTTCATTTTTCTCTTTTTTGAGACAGAGTCTTACTTTGTTGCCCATGCTGGAGTGCAGTGGCACTATGATGGCCCACTGTAACCTGGACCTCTTGGGCTCAAGTGACCTCCCCAAGCTCAGCCCCCTGAGTAGCCTCACCATACAGGCATGCACCACCATGCCCAGCTAATTTAAAAAAGATTTTTTTTAAGGAGATGGGGTCATACTCTGTTGCCCAGGCTGGCCTCAAGTAATCCTCCCACCTTAGCCTCCCAAAGTGCTTCAATTACAGGCATGAACCATTGTGCCTAGACACATACTTATTTAAAGTTGAAAAATAAGTTATTCTGTTAAAATTATGAAGTAATTATTAATTGAGGGTTCCCAAACTGTGTTTCAGGAAAGATATGATAATTATCTTCTATCAATAAAACGTTCAAGCCTTGGGAGGCTGAGGTGGGAAGATCACATGAGGCCAGGAGTTCAGACCAGCCTGAGCAACATAGTGATACTTT
The DNA here is from genome assembly GCF_007565055.1 of Rhinopithecus roxellana. Taxonomy (NCBI): domain Eukaryota; kingdom Metazoa; phylum Chordata; class Mammalia; order Primates; family Cercopithecidae; genus Rhinopithecus; species Rhinopithecus roxellana. The sequence goes on along the minus strand of NC_044560.1, from coordinate 66,550,184 downwards.
GTATCATAAATAAATCAATGAACAAACTAAATAAACCAATATGTTTGTGAACTGATGCATACCCCCCCCCGTTTTTGGTTATTTAATAGTACATAATAACATTAAAGGCTCTAAAATGTAATACAGTTATTTACCTCAACATTCTAGATAATCTGTGAATATGTCTTGGTGGAAAAACATGTTTTGCAGCATTGGGCAACAAAAGGACTGATAGTTCTAGGGATTTGTTCATTTTTCTCTTTGTTTCTTCCAACTATAGATGACACATTTCTTATCCCCAGCTATCATTCATGCTTATAGAATATTTGCAAAACATGGAACACTTGTACTTTCTAAGAAACTCTGAGACCATCACTGCTAGAAAGTTAAGATTTATAAAACTTTGTTGAAACTTTAGAATCTAGAGTATCAAGTACATCATGTCTTAGCAATTAATAGATACAATTAGCATACTTTCCTGAAATGTGTCATTATTCTTAGAATAAGATTTTGTGAATATTTTATTTTAATATGATCTTAATGGTTTTGAATGTTTTCTCTTATTCAAAGAGAAATGGTTTAGAAAGCAAGATATAGAATTTATGGTTGTTAAGGGATGTTTTATAACATCATATTAAACATTATTAGTGCTTTTTATAAATGTGCTTGTTTTTACAAACAGATTCTGAATGGTTGCATAGCTTGTATGAACACATTGACATATGAAGAGAAACAAATACGCTTTTTCTCTCCCTGCTTGACTAGGATATAATGACTACATCAAGATGAACATTAATCCTAAGAAACTTGTAATGGGTGTTCCCTGGTATGGTTATGATTATACCTGCCTGAATCTGTCTGAGGTAGGAACAGGTCATTTGTTACATAATTTTTGTTCTCTATTATATTTTTTAGAGTCTCTCTGTTTTCATTAGAAATATATAAACTTTAGAATTTCTGAAATATAGTTTGAGATAAAAAGTATTTATTTTTACTTCTATGAAAGCTTATGATTATCATACATTTTCATTTAATAATGAAATTTATTTTAACCTTTATTCTGTATAGTCAGGTTGTCTATTTATGGTATATGTTTTATTTCTGAATAATTTATATATTTTTGATTTGGCTTTTAAGAATTCCATACTTGATAATCTGTAACATGAGTACTTTTGCATTTCTAGGATCATGTTTGTACCATTGCAAAAGTCCCTTTCCGGGGGGCTCCTTGTAGTGATGCTGCAGGACGTCAGGTGCCCTACAAAATGATCATGAAGCAAATAAATAGTTCTATTTCTGGAAACCAATGGGATAAAGATCAGCAGGCTCCTTATTATAACTATAAAGTAAGATTTTTCATAAATTATGAGCATTTATTCTATTAGTTTTTATAATTATTTTCATAATTAGATGTTTGATATCAAGAATTTCTGTCAGTTTTCTTTTAGGGTATAACATGCAGACTGCTGTTTACATGAGTAAACTTGTCTTTGAATTTGTAATCAGGAACTTTAGTTCCCTGGTGAGCAATTGGAGTTTTGCTAATAGTGAATCTACTCTGCTTGGGCCACTTGTCATTTAGATGATGCCATGAAAATGTGCATATCACAAACAGGATTTCTGTAATAGTTGACAATTATGTTAGGATGACTGCTGATTTTGAAAGGGTTTTGGGCCAAAATAGGTTACTATCTCTGAAAGCCTCCATTTCAAAGTGGCCTACAGATTCTGATGAGACTCTTAACATAGGAGGGAATGAGGGTGAAAACAGAAGAGGTGTCATAATCGACTTTACAATGGAAAAACTATCATTTTCAATTTATTTTATAATTAAATTATAAGCAATGTCAAAAATTACAAAAATATTACATAAAGGAAATCGGAAGAAATACACCAAATAATTAGCAATTCTGTCAAGTAGTGTTTAATAGGAATTGCTATACCAAAGTGTCAAAGAAAAGTTACAGTTTTCATAATGTATCATTAGCATTATAAAGCTTCTTCCACGGCTCAAAAATCTAAGTACAAATCCTCTTTGAATTTATTTCGGATTATGTTACTTTAAAAGGAGTACTAAAATGATAGAAGTGAATTTCAGCAAGGATTTATATTCTTAACTAATGGTCTGGTACCCATTTATAAAAAATGACTGCAAACACACTACATGTCATAAATTATAATTGACATACATGTGTATTCCTGTATATCAACTATACAGAGAGCTTTAGTGTAGAGCTTTCTAAAGTTTGGAGCTGAAGGTATATACCTATTAGTGAAACTACAGTGTATTGTAATCTTACTTTTCCTAAATGGTATTTATATTAGTCTGTTCTGGGAACTGTTAATATTACACACACAGATGCACCTGTGTGCAAAATATACACACGTGTGCCATGGCCAAATATATTTAGAAAAACACTATATACTGTAAGCCCCTCTTGGAGATTTATAACAATCATTATATTAATGGATTTGAGAAGTGCTGTAATATATAAGGCAGTTTAATTGTTTGACATAGAATCTTGTTTCACAGCATTCTTAGAAACATGCAGTTCTTAGAAACAGTGTTTCATGGATATATAGTTTGTTAAAAGTTAAGGTAACAAATTACATATACAGGCATACCTTAGAGATATTGCAGGGTCAGTTCTAGACCACCACAATAAAGTAAATATAGCAATAAAGCAAGTGACATGAATGTTTAGTTTCCCCATGCATGTAAAAGTTATGTTTACACTATACTGTAGTCTGTTAAGTGTGTAATAGCATTATGTCTAAAAAACGTATATACCTTAATTTAAAAATACTTTATTGCTAAAAAATGATAATGATCATCTGAGCCTTTAGCAAGTTATAACCTGCTTGCTGGAGGAGTGTCTTGCCTTGACATTGATGGCTGCTGACTGATCAGGGTGGTGCTTGCTGAAGGCTGGGGTGGCTGTGGCAATTTCTTAAAATAAGACAACAGTGAAGTTTGCCATATCAATTGACTCTTCCTTTCACGAAAGATTTCTCTGTAGAACGTGATGCTATTTGATTGCATTTTACCCACAGTAGAACTTCTTTCAAAATTGGAGTGAACCCTATCAAACCCTGCTGCTGCTTTATTAATAAGTTTATGGAATATTCTAAATCCTCTGCTGTTATTTGAACAATGTTCACAGCATTCTACTAGGAATAGATTCCATTCTCAAGAAACCACTTTCTTTGCATATTCATAAGAAGTAGCTCCTCATCTATTCCAATTTTATCATGAGGTTGTAGCAATTTAGTCACATATTTAGGATTCACCTGCAATTCTAGCTCTCTTGCTGTTTCCATTACCTCTGCAGTTACTTCCTTCACTGAAGCCATGAACCCCTCAATGTCAGCCATGAGGGTTATAACCCACTTCTTCCAAACTCCTGTTAATATGGATATTTTGACCTCCTCCCATACATGAATCATGAATGTTCTTAATGGCATCTAGAATGGTGAATCCTTTCCAGAAAGCTTTCAGTTTACTTTGGCCAGATCCATGAAAGGAGTTACTGTCTGGCAGCTACAGCCTTACAAAATCTATTTCTTAATTAATAAAAGTTGAATTACTCCTTGTTCCATGGGCTGCAGAATGGATGTTGTGTTAGCACGCATGAAAATAACATTCATCTTGTATTCTCCATCAGAGCTCTTGGGTGACCAAGTGCATTGTCAATGAGCAGTAATATTTTGAAAGATATCTCTTTTTTTCTGAGTAGTACATCTCAACAGCAGACTTGCATATTCAGTAAACAGATGTGCTGTGAGCCAGGCTGTGTTATTTCATTTATAGATCACAGGCAGAGTCAATTTAGCATAATTCTTAAATGCCCTAGGTTTTTGGAATGGTAAATGAACACTGGCTTCAACTTAAAGTTACCACCCTCATTAGTCCCTAACAAGACAGTCAGCCTGTACTTGGAGCTTTCAAGCCAGGTATTGACTTCTCCTGTCTAGCTAGGAAAGTCTTAAATGGCATCATCTTCCAATATAAGATTTATTTGAAGAAAGAGATCTCTGCCTTTTAAAATGTGTTTGATCATAATTTTACACGACATGAGAGTCTTCAGAATGAAAACCCAAAGATGCAGGAAAAACTGTCCATTTTTGTGCATAGGTTCAACGAAGTATGGACAGGTGTGTAGAATTGTGATCAGAATAAAGGGCATGAGCTAATGCAAACGGACTGAGTGGGAAAACTCAGCAAGGTCTGTCTGTTCAGATTTTTCTTGGCCTCTCTCTGCGAAGGATTTCTTCTCATGGGTATAGGGTAGGACCGCTCTGGAATGAGGGTCTTAATTTCTTTATGGCCAGCTATTACACAGAAAGGTGGTGGTGGGAAAGGTTAGAGTAACAGTTTTAGACTTTATGGCTGGCTTTGGGGAAAAGAGACTCTGGTTTCTTTGACTCATTTTAGGGAAGAGGGATTCTAGTTTCTTTTTTTCTTTCTTTGTTTTTGGTTTTTTTTTTTTTTTTTTTTTGAGACAGAGTCTTGCTTTGTCACCCAGGCTGGAGTGCAGTGGCACCATCTGGGTTCACTGCACCCTCTGCCTCCTGGGTTCAAGCAACTCTACTCCTCAGCTTCCCACATAGCTGGGATTACAGGTACTCGCCACCATGCCAGGCTAATTTTTATATTTTTAGTAGAGACGGGTTTCACTATGTAGGCCAGGCTGGTCTCAAACTCCTGACCTCAAGTGATCCGCCTGCTTTGACCTCTCAAAGGCATGGGATTACACATATGGGCTACCACACCGGCTAACACATTGTTTAAGGTCTTAGAATTCAGGAAACATTTTGGTGAGCCTTGAAGGCCATTTAATGTCACTTTAGAAAACGATCTAGTTATAACTGTTTTCTTCCTCTTCTTTATTCCTTGCAAAATTCCCATTGTAAGGTTATTAGTCTAATTTCAATATTGTTATTAAGTCTCTTTTTTTTTTTCTTTTTTTGAGATGGAGTATCGCTCCGTCACCCAGGCTGGAGTGCAGTGGCGCGATCTCAGCTCACTGCAACCTCCACTCACTGCAACCTCTGCTTCCCGGGTTTAAGCGATTCTCGTGCCTCAGCCTCCCAAGTAGCTGGGATTACAGGGATGCCCTACCAAGCCCGGCTAATTTTTTGTATTTTTAGTAGAGACAGGGTTTCACCATGTTGGCCAGGCTGGTCTCAAACTCCTGACTTCAAGTGTTCCTCCCACGTTGGCCTTCCAAAGTGTTGGCATTACAGGTGTGAGCTATCATGCCCAGCCAAATATTGTTATTAAGTCTTATATGGGCAGTTCATGGTGCCCACAAACAATCACAATAGTAGCATCAAAGACCACTGATTGCAGATCACCATAACAGATATAATAATAAAAAGTTTGGAATATTTTAAGAATTGCCAAAATGTGACACAGAGACACAAAATGAGCACTTGCTGTTGGAAAAATGGCACCGACAGACTTGTTCAACAGAGTTGCCATAAGCTTTCAATTTGCAAAAAATTTAGTATCTGCAAAGCACAACAAAACAAAGTACAATAAAATGAAGTATGCCTGTAATTTAAAAATATTTAACATAAAATCTTAGGACAGTATATATTACCATATACTGTTTCTTTGTAATCCTGATCTTAGTAATCTGTGGCTTGTTTTTTCCTTAATGAATGTGCAAATGCAGGAACACATTCTTTTTTTTTTTTTTTTTTTTTTCAGATGAGGTTTTGCTCTGTCACCCAGGATGGAGTGCAGTGGCACAATCATGGCTCACTGCAGCCTTGACCTCCCAGGCTCAAGCAATCCTTCTGCCTCAGCCTACCAAATAGCTAGGACCGTAGGCATGTGCCATCATGCCTGGCTGATTTTTTTACTTTTTGTAGAGACGGGGTCTTTCTGTATTGCCCAGGCTGGTCTTGAACTCCTGGCCTCAAGTGATTCTCCTGACTTGGCCTCCCAAAATGCTGGGATTACAGGTGTGAGCCACTACACTTGGCCTCTTTTTTTTTTTTTTTTTAATTAAAAAAAAGTTTAATGGCAGGTAAAAATTATCTATATTTATGGCATACAAAATGATGTTTTGCTATATCTATAGATTGTGAAATGGCTAAATCAAGTTATTTAACGTTTGTATTACCTCACATACCTTTTAAATGGTAAGAAACACTTAAAATCCATTCTCTTAGGAATTTTCAACATAATACATTGTTATTAACTATAGTCACCATGGGATACAGTAGATCTCTTATATTTATTGTTCTTGTCTAATTGAAAATTTGTGTCCTTTGAAACATCTATTCTTCCCAACCCCAGCCTCTGGTACCACCTTTTTACCCTGTTTCCATGAAGAAATACATTCTTTAAGGTCTTAGAATTCAGGAAACATTTTGGTGAGCATTGAAGGCCATTTAATGCTACTTTAGAAAAAAAATCTAGTTATAACTGTTTCCTTCCTCTTTTTTTTTTTTTTTTTGCGATGGAGTCTTGCTGTTTTGCCCAGACTGGAGTGCTGTAGCTTGATCTCAGCTCACTGCAAGCTCCGCCTCCCAGGTTCACGACATTCTCCTGCCTCAGCCTCCCAAGTAGCTGGGACTACAGGTGCCCGTCACCACACCCGACTAATTTTTTTGTATTTTTTTTTTAATAGAGATGGGGTTTCACAGTGTTAGCCAGGATGGAGGATGGTCACGATCTCCTGACCTCGTGATCTGCCCGCCTCGGCCTCCCAAAGGGCTGGGATTACAGGTGTGAGCTACTGCGCCCGGCCCTTCTTTTTTATTAATTGCAAAATTCTATAGCAACATTAATCAAGTTTCTGTTTTGTTTGAAGAGAATCATTCTATTGGGCTGTTTCAGCAATAGTAGCTCATCTTGGACTCAATATTCTGGAAAGCAAATATGCCTTAACCATGCATAAATTAGTCTTACATGTGCTTAGTTTTTGCCCTTTGATCCTTCACAATTTTGAGACATTTGAATTTCTTAATAATATCAAAAAGGCTCAAAGTACTAGCTAGAATGATGGCAAAATTCAAAGGTGTATGTCTTTGTGTTTGCCCCTGAATCTTCAACAATCTGTCATATTTAAGTACAAGTTCTACAAGTTGCTTTTAAATAATGAATCACAGCTATTAGTAGAGCATGCATGGCTTTGTCTAGTTCTAAAAATGTTAAAGAATGGAATATAAGATATAGACTGAGATATGCTTGATTACAGTTAGTCTACTATATTTAAATATACTGCAGTGTATTCATTTACCAGGTGAATTATTTTCCTTCAAAGTGGTTTCTTTTTTTTTTGCTCTGTCTCCAGGCTGGAGTTCAGTGGCGCGTTCTCAGCTCACTGCAACCTCCATCTCCCGGGTTCAAGCAATTCTTCTGCCTCAGCCTCCAGAGTAGCTGGGACTACAGGCATGCACCACAAAGCCTGGCTAATTTTTTTGTATTTTTAGTAGAGACGGAGTTTCACCATGTTGGCCAGGATGGTCTCGATCTTTCGACCTCATGAGCTGCCTGCCTCGGCCTCCCCAAGTGCTGGTATTACAGGTGTGAGCCACCGCGCCTGGCCCCAAAGTAGTCTTCTTTCTCATCCTTTTTTTTTTTTTAAATTATACTTTATGTTCTTAAGAGATGATTCTAATTCCAGGACAGATGTTGTAAATATTACTGGCATTAATTCAGAAATGTCTTTAAGGAGTTTCCTAGTTCTCACTCATAGGTGGGAACTGAACAATGAGATCACTTGGACGCGGGAAGGGGAACATCACACACTGGGGCCTATCATGGGGAGGGGGGAGGAGGGAGGGATTGCATTGGGGAGTTATACATGATATAAATGATGAATTGATGGGTGCTGACGAGTTGGTGGGTGCAGCACACCAACATGGCATAAGTATACATATGTAACAAACCTGCACGTTATGCACATGTACCCTAGAACTTAAAGTATAATAAAAAAAAAAAAAAAAAGAATTGAAAAAAAAAATAAGTAAATTATTTTTAGTCACAGGTCTTTCTATTTTTTATCTTCTATCTTTTTCACCTTCCTTTGCACTTTGTCCTAGATCTCCTTTCCCTTTTCCTTTGTCTCTTATCCAATAGCTCATGTGCCTCCTGAGAGAGACTGTGTTAGTACTTAAATAGAGGTATTTGATTCTGGGCAGAAGGACTTTTTAGGGTGGAAGGTGAGCATAAGACCAGAATCTAATTTATGGCTCATAATCAGGTGTGTGTTAAGTCACCAATGAAGTGCAGACCTAACAGACTCTTAGAATGAATCCTTAGGACCTAGAAAAGGATGTACTTTTCTCCTCCATTGCCACATTACCTTTTGATCTGGCTGATTCATCATAAACAAAATCTTCTGTAGAGCTCCTAGCTAGGCACACTTCTAGCAACTACAGAGAATACAAAAAAGCACATAAGCTGGTTGTAGAGGACCACAGCATTTCCCTCTTACTGTACTGTATACTTCTTTTATTTTTCCCTTTCCTATGGTGCTGAATTGTACTAAACACTTTAAAATCTCCATTTTAATTTATTTATATAGGATCCTGCTGGCCACTTTCATCAAGTATGGTATGATAACCCTCAGAGTATTTCTTTAAAGGCAACATATATACAAAACTATGGCTTACGGGGCATTGGCATGTGGAATGCAAACTGTCTTGACTACTCTGGAGATGCTGTAGCCAAACAGCAAACTGAAGAAATGTGGGAAGTCTTAAAGCCAAAGCTGTTACAGAGATGAACATCTTTTGTCAAACCATTAAGATTTAGAAAAATGATCTGTATAAATAGATCTAGTTTCTTGCATTTTTGTTATGTTGCTATATACTTTTGTTATTGGTATACTAAAAAAAGAATAAAGAAATGTTGATTGTTTGAATTTGAAAAATACATACGAATGTCCTTAATATCCAGGAACATAAAGGCAAGAAACAAGTCAACTTACCTGTTAAGTATTCCTCTATTAGATGTTTCAACACTATAATTTAATTGGGAAAAATTGCTTTCAGAATTTGATTATGCCATATTTCCCTTCATTATAGTAAAATATATGCTTATGAATCAATGCTGATTTTTAAAATATGTATAATCTGAAGTGGAAATTGTTTGCTTAGAGTTTTTAAAAGCCTAGTCTTTGAAAAGCAGTTTGTGCTATACTTTTCCCCCAACCCTCCAATAAATCTTAAATTTAAAACCTACAATTTAGTGTCTCCTCTTTAGGTTCATCAAACTGATGAAAATAATTTTTCTGCTTCCTGACCCCATATAGTATTTATGTTCTCTGAGGTATTTGAACTAAACCTTTGGACAGTGAGTGAGAATTAAAAAGAATCCAGAAGATTAAATGTATTCACAAAATACAACAATATAACAGTAATATTTTGAATTGGTAAGTTAGAACTACCTAATATTTTCCAACTACATTATTTTTATGAGGTTCATCCGTAAAATTTTTATAATAGGAATAACTTGCAGTTGAACTTGATTCTATTCACTGTCACACTTCACACTTCTAATTATTCATATTCCTTCATTTATGAACATGTATAATTTATTTCTTGGCTAGCTTTCTTTACAAGGTTAAATTTTTCTTTCTACATCTGCAATGTGTCTTTTTTATTTTTATTTTTTGTAGAGACAGGGTCTCCAACTCCTGGGCTCAAGCACTCATCCTGCCTTGGCTTCCCAAAGAACTGGGATTACAGGCATGAGCTGCATTGTACTTTTAGTGATCTAAAGACAATGATTAGCTTCTCAACTAGTTCTCTTTCTAAAAGATCAATTTTATACAAATAACTTTTCTAAATGTAATAAAGTCTGTTTTCTTTCTCCAGGGAATTAACAACGTTGTGCTGCCCTTATTAGTTCCTAATTACAGATTAAAAATCTGTATATTTGAACTCTAGATTTACATAAATCCTGGCTTCCCTGTACATTTTCCCCCTGTAAATTGGAATAAATGATGATTGAACCATCTGTTATGAGAATAGTACATTTCCTATTTACACAATTGTTTGTGATAGAGTAAAATCAACCATTTTCATACTGTATGTTGGACCACTATTGTCTTCGTATTTCTAAAATAAATGAACTAAAAAATTTAAATTCTTAGATGCTTCTCTCTATCATAGCTCAGAATGCAAGTTCAATACCCCCTATTCTTTTGTATTTCCAGATTTCTTTTAATTAAGATATAGTGAACAAATTAAGTTAAATGAAGTCTGTATTTTCATGCAAATATATTAGTATTGATTAATACACATTTATTCTTTGCAAATAGATTTTATAGTTATATTAGCTCTTACATTTTAAGATTATTAAAAATGAAAATTGTAAAATTAGCACTGTAAAATAATATGCAAAATAATTGGAATGTTAAAAATAACCAGTCATCATTTCACTTTATATTGCATCTAATATTTCCTGAAACATTTTATAACACCCACATGGAAAATGCAGAAAGAGAAACCTTGTGCTTTATATAAAACATTGCCAAGGAGAATAATGGTTAAACAAATCTGTTCAAATAAATATTTAAATTTTTTGATAAAAGTTTTAAATTAACATACCTAATTGAGATTGTAGAGATGTATGATTTTTTTTTTCTGTGCCAGTTCAGTTTTCAATGTTCGTAAATCTGAAACTGCTTGTTTTCTCATCTATAAAAAGAACTACTTTTCAAAAATGAACTTCATCATACCCTTCTAAAAGTACATCATAATTGTCATGTAAATAGGGTTTTTGTAACTGCTTTAACTGTCTTCTCTCATTTGGCTTCAGTGGTTTGACTTCCACTGGATTACTACAGTAAATGTGTAGATTATGAATACTGTTTAATAAGCATGCTTATCTACTGACTAGATATGCTATAAGATAACCTTGTTTATGAGTATATAGGGACAAGACAATTGAACTGTTCTAAAAACTAGAGAAAGAATTTTATGTTTTGCTTAAACTTCAAAACCTGTTGTTCTCAATGTGTAAAGAAAATAGTGAAAACAACAAGAAAACAAAATACAAAAACGCTTAATTTCTAGCTCTTAGGAACTGAAGAAATATTTAAGAAATATAGTGTTTACTCTGTGGCAAGCACTCTTTTAAGTGTATTAGTCTTCTTTTTTCCAAAAATTTTACAGAATCAGATACTTATTAGTATTTATCCCCATTTTACAGTTGAAATGGAGGCCTTTAGAGGATAAGTAACTTGCTCAAGATAAAAAACTAGTAAGTGAAGTGGGTACAGCCAGGATTCAAACTCAGACCACCTGGTACCAGAGCCCTTACTATTCTAAGTGTTGTCTGTGGACAGCAGCATTAGCATCAATTGGGAGCTCGTTAGGTAGGAAGAATCTCAGGCTGCACCCAGACCTACCGAGTCAGATCCTGCATTTTTAAACAGGATCCTCAGATGATATCATATTAAACTTTGAGAAGCACTACTTATGCTATACTATCTTGAATAAATATGGTTGCAAGAGACTCAGGCTAGGTTTTTTTTTTTTTGTCCCTTAGTTCTGAATCTTATAGGTAGGGCTGTTTTAGGGAGCTCATTCAGAAATCAATAAAACTTCTTATATAATGTCTGCTATGTGTCAATCAGGCACTATGGTTAAATATAGGATTTTTTCCCCCAGCCTATAAGCTGAAAACTTTGTTCTCTTTTTTTTCTCTTATTCCACTTGTCTTTACTGTTTTTGTATGAACAATTCTAATTTGGGTTCAAACCATGAGTGATATCTGTAATGTTAAAATATACAAAGATTATAAGTAATGCACATGCTTTCCAGAAGAAAATGGCATGAGGGGAGTCATAATCCAAGCCTCTGGGGGCATTTTAATTACTCCTTCCTACCTACCAAATTATTCTTGTGCACAAGTTTACATATTAGCTTTATCTCCATATATTGAATAGACACAGTTTTCCTTCATTGAACAAATTATTTTTTAATGCAAATTTAACTGATATTTTGTTAAAAATTATTCTCTGCTCTTTTCCTTTTCTATTTTAAGTTTTAAGCTTCTCAGTGCCAAACCAGGGCTTATTTAGCCTCGAGAATGCTGCTTGTAAAAAGAATCTAGAACTGCTCTGTCCAGTATAGTAGAAGCCAGTTGCCATATGTAACTACTAAACTTAAATAAAATTTAAAATTCAGTTCCTCAGTCACACAAACTACATTTCAAGTGCTCAATATCAGTAGGTGCTAGCGGCTACCAATCTGACAGTGCAGGCATAGAACATTTCTATCATCATATAAGTGCTATTGGACAGTGCTAATTCTATTTTTTTTATTTTAAAATCTTATTTATTTATTTTTATTTTTATTTGAAACCCAGGACAGTACTGATTTTCTTTTTTCTCTTTTAAAATTGTTTAAAAAGAGCTAATTCTAGAATGGAGTCATTATCCTGTGTCATAAAGCTGTTTCTGATAGAGAAATGAGAGCATGCATATAATTATCATTCTCATTTTTCTGCCTTGCTATGGGTACTTGTGTGAAAATGTATAATCTTCTTCTGTTTTCTGTTCAACAAAAAAGCTTTTTAATACATCAGTACTTCACAGATAATTTATATGAGGTAATTAGTTGTACACAATTCTCACCAAATAAAGCATGCCCAGAAGCCTCTACTAAGCATCTGTTATACAAAAGGTCCCACGGGAGAAACAAAGTTAACTAAGGCATAGTTTCTGCCCAGAAGGAAACTTAACATCTAGTAGAAGTCACATTATTCATATTTAAATAATATAATACATATGAAAATAACCAGAAAAAATTAAAGGATTACCCATGAAAAATTAAATGTCAGTTCAGAGAAGAGCTCAGTGGTTTATCAGACTTAATAATTCTAATACGGGAAAACTACTGAAAATTTTTTTTGAGAATATATTGACTCACAGGTTCCTTTTCCTTTAATTCTTCCTAGTAAAATTTTATTAAATTTTACTTTGGCCTTATTATATCATGCATCTTTTCACAGGATTTAGTTTTTCTTCTTGCATTGTTTTTCACCCATGCTCTTTATTGTTAAGATAACAATTTTAAGACAATCAATCCTTGCTACCCTTATTGACACCCAAAGTCAAAACACCAAAATATTTTATTTCAAGATAAACGTTATAATAATTTGATTAGGAAAAATGTAAATTACCTTAACTTCTACTATGAGTTTCATTTTGTCAGTATCCAGTTTTCTCTTAAGTTGGTCAATTGCATGCTGTACCTCAGTGATCTGGATTATCAGGTAATTCTGTGTGCATAGATAGACATTTATTTAGTATAACATATAAACATTTTTATTTTTAACTGCCTTGGGAATATAAACTATGAAATGATAAATATCAAAAGAGTAAATCATGAAAATAACCTATTCCATAAAGTAAACTAAATTGCTTTGGAGAAATTACTATTTGTTTCTGTTGATTTATCGAATTTTAGGGAACACTTTCTCTATAGTTACCATTAAATTAGCACCATAAAAACCAACAACTATTACTATGAAAGGAATACTATGAAAGGAATATCTTAGATATTAGTAAGACTTTAGAAATTGGGATAATGCTTTATCAGCTGAATCAGATTAGAATTATTTTAAAATACTTAATAATATGATACTATATTTTATATGCAAGAACTCATTTAATACAAGAAAACCTATTTAAAATAAGAAGACTTTTTGGTTTTTGTCCAGAAAAGTTTATGAGTTATAGTGGTCCTCTCTAAAGAAGTTATTTAAGAGTTTTAAACTGGCTTTGTGAAAAAATTCTTATATTGAACTGATAAAACAGTAAGATAAAGTATAAGCTATGCTAAAAAAAAAGTACTAACTACTATGGACAAACCATTACTTGAGCCTATTTGGATTTTATATTAAATTCATTTAAAATAGTAAACTTTTAATATTTCATCTTGTCTAAAGTTAAATCCTTACTTTTAATAATAGTTAACATATTTTAAAATCACTTTTGGATAAGTGGGATTGATCTAACCCAAATCAAATTGTTAAATGCCCTCTTGAATTTTTTTGTCTGTTGTTTAATTATATGGTGGAATTAATAATAAAATAAACTTCATATCTCTGATTCAAGGCTGTCTCAAAAAAAAGAACCGAACAAAATTTCATAATTTCTTTAAGTTCCTGTGTGTTATAAGTCCTCCCGCCGCCACCACCAAATACAGGATTATAGCAGATGCTGTTTGTCCCCTGCCCTAATTCATCAGGTATTCGCCTCTTTCCCATAGTGTCAGGAACCCTGTCTCAGATACAGAGGTAAATCCTAATTACTCTAAGTCAGTCAGCATATAGCATTCCTTGGCAACTATTTTTCATCCAGGGTAGGCCTAGTTGATCCCTTACCTAGGATAAAGGGAAAGATTTATATATTCCATGATTCAGAGAGAGGTTTCTCCCTTGTTTGGGGATATAAAGCCCTACTTGCCATTGACCACTCTATTGCTACCATTGGAAAAAGCAGTCTTACAATGAAAGTAACACTGAAAATAATAGGTAGGAAATATCAGGCCCCCTTAAAGGCAACATTAAGCTGCTGACTGTATCTCCTCAGCAATCCTCCTCCTATTACATAAGGTCATGAGTTTTTTTTTATTGTTTTAAGCAAGTTTAAGTCAAAGTCAGCCCAATGCATCTTGTGATATTACTAGCACTTATAAAGCATGTGTTTTGAACAGAACTCCTCTAATTGAAGGGGGACACATTTAGTAATACCTTGGAGTCTGTGATGTTTGCCAGATTCTTTGGTCTCATCTTGATCTCCCTGGCTTCAAGTTGCATGAGCAGTTTTTTATAGTAGAGTTCCAAATCTTCTCGAAGTTTTGTTAAAACCTCCTCCATTGATGCTGTGACTTTCTTTGTTTCCAAGTATTTTTTCTTCCAACCGTCATAGGCTGTATATATATATATATAAAAAAAAAGCAAAGGCTTTCATTTGAGTATTAAAGGATTCAACTTTTCATCCTGGAAAGGACCCTAGAGCTAATGTCAATTTAAACCATTTTTCTCTTTCTCTCCTCTTCTCCTTTCTTTATATACTGAGGTCATTAGACCTGAGGAAGAAATGTTTTTTGGATAATAAGAGAACTTGCATAGAAATATAGTAAAAAATATATATATATAAAATAGTAATATACATTGCTATAAAAGTAATACATCTAAAAGTAATACATTTAATAGTAATATATATTATAAAAACAATATATATACTTGTTATATATAGTAATATACAACATATATATAAAAAACAATATAACATATACATATAACATATATAACTATAAAAGTAATATGTATATGTTACTTTTTCCCATGATTATGGAAAACTAATCCAAAATTAATCATTAGAAATTAAACACTACCAGTTAAACAAATTGCATTGACACCAATGAGATTCTAAATACAAACTTAATAGGAACACAAAGTATATGCCAGTATACCAGAATCTGTTTAGTTTCTTTCTTTTAGATTATCATAGAAACAAAAATCTCAAATTTAAAAATTCTACTTTATAAGGTGATTTAATTAAAATTATATAGCTATATGGAACTTTAGCTCAAGATTTTGGCTATTTTTCTCATGCTCTATTATCCAATCCCTTAGGAACTTCTACCAGTATTACTGCCAAAATAGTTCTAGCATCTAGCACATTCCACCTTCTTCAATGCTACATCCTTAGTCAATATCATCTTTTACCAAGAAATCTGCATGCTCTTTCTAACTGGTCTGCTTTCATTCTTGCCCCTGTACAGGGTATTCTATACAGTAGTCATTCTGAGCTTTCTAAAATGTTTTTAAAAATCATATAAATCCCTAGCTCAAAATCCTCTAGTGGCTTCCTACCTTGCTTACAATAAAATCCAAAATCTTTGATTTGGCCCATCTATTCCTTGCTGACCTTTCTGATTTCATCCCCCTCTACATTTCTCCTTACATAGTGTTTCAGCAGCACTGGTCTTATTTCAGGCCCTTAATATACCACAAGGTCATTGTTATTTCTTGATCTTGATATTTAGTGTTCCCTTTGTGCCTGCCTCCCTGTTAATCAAATCTTAATCTTCTCAGAGATACTTTCTCTGAAAATTCTACCTAAAGCATCTCTTCCCTGTCTCATCACTCTTTATTATGCTCTTTTTAATTGAATTCTCAGCTCTGATCAAAGCTAATATTGTCTTACTTATTTGTTTATTGTCTGTCTCTTTCCATAGGGAAGCAAGATCCTTATGGTCATGGCCATGTCTGTCTTGTTCACTGCTGTATCCCCAGCATTTAAAACAGTGCCCGGCATGTAGTAGGCTCAATAAATATTTTATGGCCAATACATACCTTTTATCCTGAAATATTTTTGTTGAAATAGGAAGTGATGGATCATTCCCATTTCATAAACAGAAAAGGTGAGGCACAAAGAGGGGAAATAACTTGTCTAAAAGACAGATTTGGTGTTACAATCCTGGTCCTGTGATTTTCAGTCCATTGTTCAAATCTGTCTGATAAAATTGCTTGTTTAACACTACAACAAGGCTGACTCTTTGCTACCACTTTCAGGATAACACATTGTAAGGCAGAATCTTGAGAAATATCTCCTGACACTGTCTATAACCTTCAGTCAGTTCTAGTGTTGAAACAATTTTGCTGTAAATTGAGAATCCTAAAACCACTTAATTCCTAAGATACCTTTTATCCTTACAATCCTCAAACACAACCCAAAACGGAGGCCTCTCAAATCATTTAGCAACTCTCAAGCCACCATCATGTACTGTCTTCATCCTGCCTCATCAGTCCACCAGTCCTAACAACACTGTTTCTAATTGTACTGCAAGAAAACTTACTTAACTTCCCTCATTCACTGACTTTTAAAAGCAAGGCAGACACACACACATACCAAAAAATTAAGTACAGAAGAGTCCAAGGGACTCAAAGTAGTCTTCTACAGTAAGTAATATATAAGGTGCTCTTGAATGACTAATAGCAAATAGGCAGGTAAACTGGGAAGAGGGTACCTCAAGGTAAGAGGAGAAGTAGATGGCAGAGGGAAAAGCATGGCCAAAGACCTAGAGCCAAGAAGCATACTTTGGATCCTAGCATATCCAACACTTTTCCTGGAAGCCTCTCTTGATCTCTTCCATCTAATTTAGGTGTTCTTCCTTTATATTCCTATCCATAGAACTTTGTAATTCCTTTATCATAGTGGCTGAGATCACGCCACTGCACTCTAGCCTGGACAACAGAGTCAGGTAAAATAAAATAAAATTCATATAATTTAACTTTTTTATTGTAGTAGAACATATTACATAACTATATATATATTTTTTTTGGGGGGGGCAGAGTCTTGCTCTGTCACCCAGGCTGGAGTGCAGTGGCACAATCTCAGCTCACTGCAACTTCCGCCTCCGTGTTCAAGCATTCTCCTACTTTAGCCTCTGCAATCACTGGAACTACAGGTGCCCACCACCACACTCGGCTAGGCTAATTTTTGTATTTTTGGTAGAGACGGAGTTTCGCCATGCTGGCCAGGCTGGTCTCGAACTTCTGACCTCAAATGATCCGCCTGCCTCGGCCTCCCAAAGTTCTGGGATTACAGGCATGAGCCACTGCACTGGCAAGGATGTATCATTAATGCTTAACTTGCTTATCATTTCCCCACTGGACTGTAAGATCTATGTGGTCAGGGACAAGATTGTGTCTGTCTTAATAGTGTTTCCTAAGCCCTTAGAATAGTGGCCAGATTCAACAGGGATTTGGTAAATGAATAGAAGAATTAATAAACAAGTAAATGAGTTTCAGTTATGAAAATATTTGTTTTAATTTTAAAACCCTATGTAAAGCATTTATTGTATAGAGTTGAATAATAATTTCATGTTTTCTATATTGAACTTAATCATGTACCACTTAAACTAAAATAGTAAAACAGTAAATATTAATTATAACTATTTATTCTAAAAGGATTAATTCTGTAAAACTTAAGTTTTCTTTATAGTGATAAAAGGTATGTAATAAACTTTACCATGATATCGTTTTAATTTGCTTTGTTCAAACAGCTTTTCAACTGTTTTTACTAGTTCTTCTCTATTTCTTTCCAGATACCTTCTTTCTTCCTTTACTTGTTTCATTTGTTTGATAATCTTCTCTCCTAAAGAGATTATAACTCATATTTGTCAATGTCTCAAAGCTGAAAGATGGCTCATATCCTAAAATATGGAGTGTAAAACTTAAAAATGTCTAAAGCAGCAAGAATAAATTTTATCCCAAACTGTTTTTCTTGCTACAGTATAGCATTTACCATGTGGAAAATGCAAAGGAGTCATTTCAGTTTCCAAGAGTGATATATAAGGGGATTTATAAAATAGTGTGTTTTATACTGCATTTCATATGTGTGTAGAAACTAGGTAAAGCTCAAGCAGTTATGCTGATATGCTTTGGTTTAACTCTTTTGGTAAATGTATCCGGGATTCAAAATTATTGTACTTAAATTGTACATAGAAAACATATATATATATATATATTTTTTTTGACATGGAGTCTCACTTTGTTGCCCAGGCTGGAGTGTAGTGGTATGATATCGGCTTACTCCAACTTCCACCTCCTGGGTTCAAGCAATTCTCCTGCCTCAGCCTTCTGAGTAGCTGGGACTACAGGCACCTGCCACCACACCTAATTTTTTTTGTATTTTTAGTAGAGATGGGGTTTCACCATGTTGGCCAGGCTGGTCTCGAACTCCTGACCTTGTGATCTACCCACCTCAGCCTCCCAAAGTGCTGGGATTATAGGCATGAGCCACCATGCTTGGCCAGAATATATATTTTAAAATGAAATAATGTTGGTGACTAAACATATGTAGTAATAAATATAAAATTCCTGGGCCAGGTGCTGTGGCTCATGCCTATAATCCCAGCATTTTGGGAGGCCAAGGCGGGTGGATCACTTGAGGCCAGGAGTTTGAGACCACCCTGGCCAACATAGTGAAACCCCGTCTCTACTAAAAATGCAAAAATTAGCCTAGCCAGGTGTGGTGGTGGGCACCTGTAGTCCCAGTGACCACAGAGGCAAAGGCAGGAGAATGCTTGAACCTGGAGGCGGAAGGTGCAGTGAGCCGAGATTGCGCCACTGCACTCTAGCCTGGGCAACACAGTCAAACTCTGTCTAAAAATAAAAAATAAAAATAAAAATAAAATTCCTATAATTTAACTTTTTTATTGTAGTAGAACATATTACATAACAAAATTTACCATTTAAACTATTTTTAAATGTACAGTTCAGTTGCATTAAGTACATTCACATTGTTGTGAAACCATCACCACCACCACCCCATCTCCAGAACTTATCTTCTCAAACCGAAACTCTATACCCATTAAACAATAACTCCCCATTAACATTATTTACTTTACCTCACAGAATCATCTGTACTTATGATTGCACTGTACTTACTTTCAGTTGGTAATAAAGAGATATCAATTATTCTTGAAGAAAGAACAGGTTGACAATGAAGTGAAGGGTGATCTGGTAGGGTGATGTACTCTTTTTCACCTATCTGTAAGCAAACATGAAATGAGTAAGATCGGCTGGACTGTCACATTCTTTTTTCACTTGCCCATTGGTATTTGATAATGCATTCTTTTTATGTAGTGGTGATGAACTCCAAATTTTGTATTTATAGTTACAGATTCTCTCCCATGTTCCAGTCTCTGTATTCTATTACTTGGACATTATATACAAGTACTTCAAACTTAAAATTAAAAAAAAATCTGTTATTTTTCTTTCTAAACATGATTTCCTTCCAAGATTTCTGGTCTCAGTTACCTGTTATGATAACTTTAAATATTTTCTAAGATGGCTACTGATACTGTTTTCATCTTGAGTCAATTTTGATTATATTTGCTTAGAAAATAGGTAGTTCTGTCACATGTCAAATTTTAGCAGATAATTTTACATTTTATTCTAATATATCTTATCTCCTCTGTGTTTGTGTTTCTATTGCCTCCATCTTTCCTAATTTTTGTGTTTCTACCTGATATGATTTGGATCTGTGTACCCATCTAAATATCATGTCGAATTATAATCCCCAAGTGTTGGAAGTGGGGCCTGGTGGTAGGTAATTGTATCATGGGGGCAGATTTCCCCATTGATACTGTTCTCCTGATAGTGAATTTGTTCTCATGAGATCTTGTTCTCGTGAGAGCTGATCATTTACAAAGTGTGTGGCACCTCCCCCACCCCTTCCTCCTGCTCTAGCCTTGCTCCCCCTTTGCCTTCCACCATGACTGAAAGCTCCCTGAGGCCTCCCCAGAAACAGATGATGCCATGCTTCCTGTACAAGCCTGCAGAACCATGAGCCAATTAAACCTCTTTTCTTTATAAATTACCCAGTCTCATGTTTTTTTTTTTTTTTATAGCAGTGCGAGAACAGTCTAATATCTACCCTTTTCTGATAAATTACCTCAAGTCTTACCATGTTGATGTTTGTCCCACTATCACTTTATTGATCTTGAATTGTTTTCAGTTATGCTTCTGTACCTCATTAGTTTTCACTTTTATCTTCATCAAGCTCTCACTTCTACTTTGTTTGTCTTACAGTTAGTCCCCATTATCTGTAGTTTCACTTTCTGTGCTTTCAGTTACCCACAGTACAGTACAATAAGATATTTTTAGAGAGAGAGAGACCACAGTCACGTAACTTTTATAATAGTATATTGTTATAATTGTTCTATTTTATTATTATTGTTTTTGTTATTGTTTACTGTGCCTACTTTATAAATTAAACTTTGTCATAGGTATATATGTATAGGAAAAATACAGTATATATAGTATATATAGGGTTGAGTTCTATCTGTGTTTTCAGGCATCCACGGGGGGTCTTGGAATGATAGATAAAGGGCAGAGTACTGCATTATTTTTCTAGCTTATTTATTTTGTTATGTTGTAGAGTTGAGATCACACAGGATAATGGCAGCCACCTATATCAGAATTGCTCCACAAATCTTCCAAACTACCATAAAAAGAAGCCAAGTAAAACCACCCAAATTTATGCCTACAACATAACTTGGGCACAGAATCCTTTACCTATAAGTGAGGAAATAAAGACTACTAGATCAGAGTGTGGTCAGGAGCCCACATCTGAGCAGAGAGTCAGATGTGGACTATGTGTCAGCACTGTACATAAATAATAGGAAATACCAATCACAAATTAGCCTGGAAAGAGAGGGCTCTACCTGAAGTGGAAAAATAGCCAAAAACAAAACAAAACAAAGAAAACCTGGTAGATTCTATGAGGCATTCAAAAGAAAGGATTTGAAAAACACAGGGAGTCAGAGGCAGTAATCATGGAAGACATAGCTTCTGGGAGAGAAGAAAATGCTTTGGAAGGGAGATATGTCCTTGGGAGCCAGTTTGGTAAGAAAAAATAAGAAAATAGCCAAGACAAGAGCTCCACTGAACTAAGCTAGTGGAAAAGAATCCAAAGAAAACACACCCATTTCCCCAAAAGGCCCCATTTACATAAAAAAAAGAAACATAAATAGCTGCATTTCTAGGGTGGCCAAGGCAGGCGGATCACCTGAGGTCAGGAGTTCGAGACCAGCCTGGCCAA
Organism: Rhinopithecus roxellana; assembly: GCF_007565055.1. Classification (NCBI taxonomy): domain Eukaryota; kingdom Metazoa; phylum Chordata; class Mammalia; order Primates; family Cercopithecidae; genus Rhinopithecus; species Rhinopithecus roxellana. The sequence goes on along the minus strand of NC_044560.1, from coordinate 66,528,606 downwards.
TATGGTGAAACCCCATCTCTACAAAAATACAAAAATGAACCGGGCATGGTGGTGGGTGCCTGTAATCCCAGCTACTCGGGAGGCTGAGGCAGAAGAGTCACTTGAACCTGGGAGGCAGATGTTGCAGGGAGCTGAGATCATGCCATTGCACTCTAGCCTGGGCAAGAGAGTGAGACTCCATCTCAAAAAAATTAAAATTAAAATTAAAAAAATAATAATAACTGCATTTCACTACAGTAACAGAAGAGGGTGCTCCTGATTTAAGAAATACAGTAAGCCACCAAAACACCACTCACTCGCTGTTCCTCTGTAAGAACACCTGTTATTACTGATAATGGAAAAATCCAATGCAAATAAACATGAACATCTGTAGAATAATCTAGCACTCACACAGTTACTTATGAAGAAAACCTCAAAACTGAGCAGTAAATCAAAACAAACACAACCATGAAGCAGAGAAAAACTTAACAATGCTCCCAACATAGATTACAAATAATTAACTAAGCATTTGCAGATATTAATGAACACTATAAAACAGAAATTTTAAAATTTGTAATAAAAATGGAAAACAATAGGAAGGTGTGAAATGAAAATTGACCAAACTCAAGAAATAAAGAAAAAGAAATTGTCTCAGAAATGAATAAATTAGCAGGTGTCCAAGATGGAACATATATGACCAAATATATAGTAAGAAAAACACAGAATAGAAGTAAAAGGAGCCAAGAAAGTGAAACATAAGGAAAAGAGTAAAATGGATCAGAATGAAAGTGGCAGATACAAAGGTAAAAAAGATCTAAGATAAGACTAATTGTTGCCCCGAAAGAGAAACAAAACAAAACAATGAAACAGATCTATTTAAATTATAATTTTAGAAAACATCCTTGAAATAAAACAATGTCTGATTTCTGATTTTCATATTGAAAGGCCCCACTGTGTACCTAGAAAAATCTGACCTACAATTCTCAACTGAGATATAGCCTGCTAAAACTATTACACATTAAAGGAATTCTCTGACCTTCCAGGCAAAAATACTCAAGTCAGTTTACAAAGAAAAGAAAATCAAGTTGGCATCACACTTCTAAATAGTAACATATAAAGCAAGACATCAGTAGTGCAACATTTACAAGAAACTCAAGGGAAATAAGCCAAGGATTTTATAGCCATTCAAGCTATCCTTCAAGTAGTAAAGTATGAAGGCTCTAGAGCAGGCATTAGCACACTTTTTTTGTAAAGGGCCAGAGAGTAAATAAATATGTGTGGGCCACATATGGTTTCTGTCATATATTCCTCTTTTTTTCAACTCTTTAAAAACATAAAACACATTCCTAGCTCACAGGCCTTACTAAGCATGATGCAGACTTTAGTCTGCCCATCCTTGCTTTAGAGAAAGTTTTAAATGTGCAAGAACTAAGGGAATATTGTGCTCAGGATCTTTTCCTAGTACAGGTTGAGTTTCATCCAACCAAGAAATCACTGAAAAATCTTCTGCAAAATAATTGGCAGTTAAGTGTTGAACATATTTAATTATAGTTCTGAGACTAAAACAAAAGTGAGGGGATAGGACTAAGTGAACAGTACAAAAATGTTGTATTGTTTGACAAAGTAGAAATAACACAAACTGAAAATAAACGAGAAGAAAAGGGAGGGAAAAAGGTGAAAGTAGAACAAGTTTTCTGATTGCCTCAAATATAACAAGGAGGAGTCAGAGCATAATTTTAGAGGTACCAAATCAAAAGCAGAAGTATCAATTTTTAAAAAAGGAAAAAAGAGGGGCCAAAAATACTAGCATAAGTGTATTACTATAAAGGTAAATATTAAAACAAAAATACAAATCTTTCTAAATACCAGGACAAAAAAAAAAAAAAACAAATAAATAGTAGAAGACACATAGTAAATATAAAATAAAATGACAAATCTGAGATTAAACATGTCATATTAATTATATAAATGGACATAACTCATCTAACTAAATAAAAAAGACTTTCAGACTAGCTTACAAAGCAAAACCCAACTCTAGACTATACATAAGCGATTTATCTAAAACAAAGTGTCTCAGAAAGGCAGATAAAAACGAGGGGAGTCGAGAATGGAGAATATCAAATAAATGCAAACAAAAAGAAAGCAGAGTATTTTGATATGCAGTAAGGAAGAATTCAGGCCAAAAAGGCATTAAATGAGCTGAAGAAAGATGCTTCATAATGCAAAAGTAATAATATTCACATAAGAACAACTTTGTGCCAAGTAATATATACAAACACATAAAGCAGAAACCACAGGAGGTATAAGCATAAACAGTAACACAGTAATAAAAGGAGATTCTAACATACCACTCTCAGTCCAAGACATAGAGAATGTGGAAAAAATTAAGAATTTGGAATACTTAATGTATTCAGCAAGGTAAATCATAGACAAGCCACAAAGTAGAGGGAGATATTTGCAACACACATAAACATCAACGGACTATCTTCTAGAGCATATTAAAAACTCCTACTAACCAGAAATAAATGGCAGACAACCCAATAGAAATACTTAAAACAAGTAATCCCCCCACAAAATGGTTATCAAAATGGGATCCATAAAATATAAGGGTAACCAGGGAAAATAAAAAATTCAAACCACAGTTAAATAGCATTAAGCATCCACCAGAGTGCAAAACATTTTAAAATGTGAAGACAGTATGTATTATTGAGGATGTAGAGTAACAGGAAATGTCCTGGATTCCTAGTGGCAGTGTAAATTTGTATAATCATTTTGGAATATATTTTGGCATTATTTAAGTTACAGATAGGCATTTTCCAGCAATTCTATACACAAGTATATATTCCTCTCTTGTGTGTGCTCTTTATAATAGGTAAAATTTGGAAACAATAAAAGTATCCAGCACAATATAACAACAATTATTTGCTGAAGATGGTATGCCTTTGCTCCCAAATCCAAGGGCTTAGAGCTGTGATTCTCTTATGAGGGCTTGTACAGACTCCATTCAGTATTCCAATCTACTATACATCAAGCATCATTGGATAATCTGGACAGACATTAAACCACTAGTGGGCTGGGTGCAGTGGCTCATGCCTCTAATCCCAACACTTTGGGGGGCCGAGGAGGGCTGATTGCTTGAGTCCAGGAGTTGGAGACCAGCCTGGGCAACAAGGAGAAACCCCAACTCTACAAAAAATACAAAAATTAGCTGGGTGTGGTGGCATGTGCCTGTAGTCTCAGCTACTCAGGAGGCTGAAGTGGGAGGATGGATTGAGTCTGGGAGGTCAAGGCTGCAGTGAGCTGTGAGCGCTCCACTGCATTCCAGCCTGGGCGACAGAATGAGACCCTGTATCAAAACAAAACCAAAACCAAAAACCCCACAAGTGGCAGCATTACTTGCAATCCCTCTGGGATCAACTTACAAGCCTTCTCTTGTTTAGGTTCCACTCAAAGGTTGGTAGGCTTCTGATTCTCTTGGTTTAAAAAAAAATAGAGCGGCACATCCAAATGCAGTAAATCTCTCTACAAATTCCAAAAAAGGTCCATAAAGTGCTTTTTCTCATTCTCAATGGTAGCTGGGGCAAGGGGATACCTCAATATGTCGCAGACCATGGAGCTCCCAGAAATTTATCTGAATTGATCGACTCCTGAATTTTCTTGCAGCTTATCTCCTACCCCCTAAGAAACATATGTCTTACCTAAGGTATCTAGATTATTTGGTATTTCCTGTTAATCAGGTCCAAGGGGGTCATGGTATGGTCAAGTTGCCTATAAACTAAATTATTACAAGGAGCCAGAATTGACACAGCCCTTAGGCAAAACAGTGAAGGTCTACTGCTGTTCCTATTTGTTACTTTTGGTTTTCTCTGCTAATTGGGATGAAGAAAAAACATTTTCCAGATTAAGAATGGCATAATAGGAGCATCAGGCTGTAATAAGTTGTTCTAATAAAGAGATGATGTAAAGAGTAGCAGCTACAATTGTTACACCTGACACTAAGGCCCATTAATCTTCTGCACAGACCAACTAGGTGAGTTTAATGTGGCTATGATAGGAATCACCTTTTCTGCCATTTTCAAGTTTTGATCATGGCACAAAACTCACAGTTCCTCCAGGAGGTTGGTAATGCTTTGGTTTACTATTTTGGTAGGGAATAGGCCATTCCATCATATTTACTTGGCCCTCTCTACTATAACATTCCTTATTGCCCATGCTGCAAGCATCAGGGAGGCATTATGAGGATGCTGACATTTGCTGAGTAAGTCCTTCAAAGTATGCATTCATGAATTAAGGAAATGACTACAGGGAGAATTTGCAAAGTCATTCAGCACACCAGAATACTGATTTAGCCAAAACTTCACTTATTATCTGACCCCTCTAAACCTCCATCCTATTGGTGGAACACAGAGTTATTCAGGTCCCTAAGGATCAGAATCACATCAAAGCCATTGCCATGAATCCTGAAAAGTAAGGGTACCTCCCTTTCCCCATTGTAGTCATCTGGGTAAACAACCTCTCATCCCCTTAAGGAAGGTAAAGGAAATTTAGGAAGGTAAGGAAATTTAGTCCATACTTGTGGCTGAGTGACAGGGTTTTTCCTCAAGGATACCTGGCCTCCCCTTCACTCAATAAGTTCTGGGTATGTAAACTGGCTAAGGTCTAGTAATTTAATAAGAGGATGTGAATATTCATGTGGTTATTCAAGGCAGATGTCTATTTATGAAGACTAAAAATAACTTTTGGTTATACAGATCAATAGCTTACTGGTACGCTTATCCACTTCAGTCTCAGGAACATCATGATTAGTCTTAGGGACACCTTGGCAATTAACTATTGTCAAGGATTTCTTAATCATACATCCTTATGATCACTCTGGTACTGTTTTCTCTTATATAGTAAAATGCTGTAAATTGGCTTCTATCAGGGATACTGTCATCTCTAAAGAAATCAAGTAGGCCAGGCGTGGTGGGTCATGCCTGTAATTTCAGCACTTTGGGAGGCCGATGCAGGTGGATCATGAGGTCAGGGGTCCAAGACCAGCCTGGCCAAGATGGTGAAACCCTGTCTCTACTAAAACTACAAAAATTAGCTGGGCGCAGTAGAAGGTGCCTATAATCCCAGCTACTTGGGAGGCTGAGGCAGGAGAATCTCTTTAACCTGGGCGGTGGAGGTTACAGTGAGCTGAGATGGCATCACTGCACTCTAGCCTGGGCAACAGAGTGAGACTCCGTCTCCAAAAAAAACAAAAAAAACAAAAACAAAAGAAATCAAGTATAGTCTTGTCTTCACTTCATGTGACACAAAACAGCCACTGTAAGGTTTTTTTAAAAGAATTCTGGGGTTGCCTTTCCAATATATTTCCCCAGTGTCTGGTTAAAGAAGTAAGTGGATATAAATCTTCTCTTAACATTTTTATTTCCCAAAGTCTTTAGATTTCTTGCTCTACTTTTTAACAAGAAATTCCTGGCATTCTAAATTTACTCAGTATGAACCACCATATTGTCCAGGTTTCTGTCAGCCTCACTCAATTTAGCAAAATGTTTTTTACCACTCACAGTTGCTGGAGCTAGCACATTAAATCCAGAATCTCTGATAAGTGTATCCATATTATTAAACTTGAGCCAATTTAAAGTTACATTCTTTCATTCCTGCTCTGAATCTATTCCCAATAATATTTTTCTAAGTTTCTACTAGCACAAATTAACAAAATATTGCAGTTCTTTTGCAATAATCAGTCTGAGATTCTCATTTGTAAAAGTTTTTGGCCCATATCACACTTTCTGTACCAAATACTGAATCATTTCAGTGCAGGTTTAAGCAGGAAGAAATGTAATAAAGGAAATCAAGTGTATCAGAAACACTGGAGGAGCAGGTTCTAGGTCTGGTCTCCTAAAATGATGTTTCCATTAGTGAAGTTACCATTGCTGAGGCCATCACCAGAACTACGCTGAAAGCAAGAAGCCATCATTGTTATTGCCATTACAGCTTCTCACACTCAGAAAGCTGGAGGAAAAAACACTTAATTCATGACAAAAATAGAAAGAAAGAGTAAAACTGTTGTTATTCACAGATGACATGAATATGTATGTAGAAAGTTCTGAAGAATCCACAAAAAAAAACCTGACAGAATTAATTGAATTTAGCAAAATCTCAATAGACAAGTTCAATGTATAAAAATCAATTACATTTCTATAAATTAGCAACAATTAGAAAATAAAAATTGTAAAATACCATTCTATAGAAGCTTCAAAAATACCAAATACCTAAAAATAAATGTATTAAAAGATCTAAGAGCAATACACTAAAACCACAGACACTGCTGAAAGAAACTAGTGACATAAATAGAGAAATATACTGTGTTCATAGATTAGAAGATTCAGTACATTTAGGATATAAGTTTTCCTCCCAAATTGATTGACAGATTCACAGTGATTTCACTCAAAATTCCAGTAGTCTTGTGGTAAGAAATTGACAAGCTGATTCTAAAATTTATACGAAAACACAAAGAATCTAGAATCACCAAAATGATCTTGAAAAAAAATTAACTTGGAAATCTTACACTATCTGATAACAATAACTACTATAAAGCCTCAGTAATGAAGATAATGTGGTATTGGCATAAGGATAAAAAAAAATCATTGAGCAGAAAGGGAGGCTAGAAGTTGTCCTAGATCTTATAGAGTCAACTGAGTTTTGAATAATGCAATAGGAAAAATAAAGTCTTAACAAATGGTGTAGGAAGTGGGTATCTGAGGATCTCAACTGAACCACAATCCCAACCTAATTCTGCACATAAAATTTTGAGATTAGTGGTTCTCTTCAAATTACCTCTGTTTAACAAAAATTATCACTGAGAGTGCAAGGGGAAGGAGGTCTTGATTCTTTGAGGAGAAAGTATGACAGAGGTGTCTAGAAGAATAGTAATGGACTAAGAAAATGTAGTATATTTGTTGGCAGAATTAAAGACTCATTTGAAGTTTGTGGTTTATTAACTATGGTTGGAATTTTGTCCACTGAGTATGAAAGACATAACCATGGAAACATTAATGTAACTTTCTGTTTTAATTTTCTCATCTGAAAATAAGGATAACAGTACCTCCACAAATAGTTGTTGAATTAAATGAATTAACATACATAAAGCATTTAGAACAGTGATTGGCTCAATAAATGCTATCTAATTGGTTGTTGCTATGTTATTAGTAGTATTATTTAGGTACGTAGTTATTAAAATGGTTAAGACTATGAACTCTGAAGCCAGTCTACACTATTTAGGATCTAAGCCCAGCTCTAGTACTTACTAACTATATGTATGACCTGGGAAAGCCATGGAACCTTTCTGTGCCTCAGTTTCCTCATCTGCAAAACGGAAATGATAACTATAACCTATCTCATGGAGTTTCCTTTATGGGGATTAAATGAGTCAGTATGTGTAAAATACTTAGAATAGTGCCTGGTAGTTGATACTCATTGATAGCTATTATTAAAATTAGTATTGTTATTCTTAAGACTGTCCTAAATTCATCCTGCAAATATCTGCAAAATTCTCCTAGTCTTTCCATCATTTCTTGAGAATAAACTGGTGATGTGAATAGTGTTCATTAACTCATTTAACCCAGCGCAATTCAAATTAGGTAACATACCCAAGATCACACAGCTAGTAACTATAACATAAACAATTTACTACTATACTGCTTCTTAACACATTATATAATTCCGTTCTAAAGAGACAAGTTAATCAAGTACAGGTATTAATATATTAAATTACAAATTAGCTCTGAAAGCTGCTAGTTAAGTGCAGTTTGATGTACCTTTAAAACTAGTAATAAAATTTGAGAAGATAATCCAAAAAGGTATTGGTGGATAACTTTTCTCCCTTCTCATTTGGGCATATTGTTACCTTATTTATAAAAACAGAAAAATTGAACTACTATTGATAATATTAGAAGTATGTTCCTGGAAAACTTAGACATTTTAATCTGCAGATTCACTTTAATCTTAGTAAAAATATTATAATGTTGCAATACCATATTTAAACAAAAAATTTAAAATAGTACCTGATTGTCCTGTCTTCTACTGATAGCTGTATCATCTTCATTTTCCCAAAGACACTGACTTAAAGGAAATGACAGGTTTGAAAGTCATTAAAACATGATCCCATGAATATTAGCTTTTCATATTTTATGTATTTTATTTTATGTTCTGTAAACACAAATATTGAAAATTTTCAAAGTCAGCCTGAGACCATTATCATATGTTCTTTCAGACTCATTGGTAATCCATGTAAAGCTACAATTTAGTATGAGTAATAAAATCATATTTCACTATATTATAACTAAATTCCAGTTCAATATCTACAGCAAGATAAAATTACTTGAAATTTTAGAAACATATTTGTTTATTGTTCTTTTGTGAATAACTGTTTATAAAAACCCTTATCTTAATTTCAAAAGACTGTGTAAAACTCTTGTCTAACTACTACAATTTTGAATGAAATGATACCAGTGTGAAAATCAAGCATATTGTTTACGTATAACCAAGAACTTGAGAGGCAGGATAATTAGTTCTAATGAAGGGAAACAAAGAAATTTTTCTGTCATCAAGTTGTCCCAATGATAAAAGTATTACAATAGAAATAAATTTAAGCTATGAATCATCCCTCATTATCTTGGAGAGGAATGTTAGCAAAAAAACAGTAAAGATCTGAATCAAGATAATTTTAATTAAAATATCACTAATTTCACTCATATCTTTAAGTAAAAGTCTTTATAACAGTACTCTGAATACCTTACTCTTTTTCTTATTGTTTAGATTATGGCATGTGGAATCAGCATTTATACTAATTACCTTTTTTTGGTGCCAAAGCAATCATTATTTGAATCTTCCAATGATCTTGGCAAGTCAGAATTTCTAATTTTATTTTTTGCAATCTGGCTTTTTTCTGCAGTGGCTTTTCCCCCAGCTGATGTTGATGGTCATCCATGGCAAATAAAGTTCAGAATGTTAAGAAAATACTAAAATAAACTTTTGTTTTTATACATATACATTATAATCTTATCGTAGATTTCAGAATCCCCATGTACTTTCCTATAGGGATACAAGTCAACAGTTTCCAAAGTGAATTTCATGAAATATTAGTTTATGTGAAAAGGAAATTATTTGGTTAATTCAGCTTGGGAAATGTTGAATTAAGCAACATCAAACAGCAACACAATCCCCTACACACACATTCACTCCGATTGAAGGGTTTGTCTGTCTCCGTGTACAATTAAGTCTTCAAGAGGGGGTAGGTAAGATGGGGGTTTCCTGAAATTTAATTGTCTTTTTTTTTTGAGATAGAGACTTGCTCTGTCGCCCAGGCTGGAGTGCAGTGGTGCAATCTCGGTTCACTGCAGCCTCTGCCTCCCAGGTCCAAGTGATTCTCCTGTCTCAGCCTCCCAAGTAGCTGGGATTACAGGCATGTGCCACCACGCCCAGCGAATTTTTGTATTTTTAGTATAGACAGGGTTTCACCAGGTTGGCAAGGCTCATCTTGAACTCCTGACCTCAGGTGATATGCCCACCTTGGCCTCCCGAAGTGCTGAAATTACAGGCATGAGCCACTGCGTTCGGCCTTAATTGTCTTTACAAACAATTTGCCAAAGCAGTTTTTGAAACAGTGTTCTGAGGAACCTTCTCTGGAAAATGCTGGTATAAATACAGAACATAAAATGTCATTTTTATTTCACATACATTTTCATTGATAAAATCTCCCTTCATTTTAACAGCATTTCTTAATATAGAAAAACTACACAATCCATCTTTGAAATATTAACACTAATGTTTTACATGGTCTATATAAACAAAAGATCCATGAACCTGGCAGTATTAATGCAGATTTTTTTCCCTTGGAGAAATCAATTTTTTTTATTCAGAAAAAAATAAGTGAGCCAAATTAATATTTGAAAGTCATTTTACAAGGGTTGTTGCTGGGCATGGTGGCTCATGCCTGTAAACCCAGCACTGTGGGAGGCTGGGCAGGAGGGTATCTCGAGCCCAGTAGTTCAAGACCAGCCTGAGCAACATCTCTACAAAAATTTAAAAAACTCTACAAAAATAAATTAGCCAGGCATGGTGATGCATGCCTGTGTTCCCAGCTACTTGGGAGACTGGAGTGGGAGGATGTCTTGATCCTGGAAGGTCGAGGCTACAGTGAGCCATGATCACACTGCTGCTCTCCAACCTGGACATCAGAGCAAGATCCTGTCTCAAACAAAAACAAAACAAACAAACAAACAAAAAAGACTTGCCACAATATTGTGCGACCTGGAGCCCATATTGGTTTTTGTTTGGCTGCTACAATTTATTACCCACCTGGCATTGAAATTGTCACTTAAGAACAACAAACGGAGGCTGGGTGTGGCAGCTTACGTCTGTAATTCCAGGACTTTAGGAGGCCGAGGTGGGTAGATCACTTGAGGTCAGGAGTTCAAGATCAGCCTGGCCAACATGGTAAAACCCTATCTCTACTAAAAATACAAAAATTAGCCAAGTGTGGTGGCATGCACTTGTAATCCCAGCTACTTGGGAGGCTGAAGCAGGAGAATAGCTTGAATCCAGGAAGCAGACACTGCAGTGAGCCGAGATTGTGCCACTGCTCTCCAGCCTGGGCTGGAAAGAGACCCTGTCTCAAACAAAAAACAAAACAAAACAAAACAAAACAAAATGAAACAAAAAAACATAAAAGATCTATATAATACAAAATGAATAAAAAATGGACGTACCAAATGTGTAAAAGCTAATAGTAAACTACAACTCTCCCTACCCATCCATGAAAAGAAACAATAATGTAGACCTCAGTGTTTTGAGAACTCCAGCAAATATATGTTTAAAATATGATAGAGTCACAGAAAAGGGAGTGATAACTGTGAAACTAAGTTTTGAACTATGAGCTGTTTGGTGGCAAAGAAGGGAGCAGGAGGAATTTAAGCAAAGAATATGGTATGTACAAGGAGCAGAATACTAATAATGTGTGGAGCATTTTTATCCACAATGAAAAGTTCAGTATGACTCTAGCACAGTGTTATAAAGCATGGGCTTCAGTCAGACACACAAGAGCTCAAGTCCTGGCATGGCCATAACATGTATGACTTTAGGTAAGTTATTTCTCTAACTTCTCTTTCCTTATCTCTAAAATGGCATAATGCACGGAAAGCACCTAGCACACTGTCCAATCCTGAGAAGTTTCTTGACTTTAAGTTCTGATTTATATCCCATTGTCATTTTCTTAGTCCCTAAGTCTATTTTCCATCTTGTCACCTAAGTTGTTTTTCTAGAACTAAAATCCAATCATGCCACTCAGTTAAAAACTTCAGATTGCTTCCCATTACCTACTAAACTCTTTAGCTTTGCAAGCAAGGCTCTTCTGGCTCAAGTTGCTACCTACCTCTCCAGAAGTACCAGTTCATAGTACTTCTCTCCCTCCCTTTCCTAATCTCATACTATTATAACAGTAGTATTACTACTACTAATAATAGATAAAAATTACTGAACTAACCCCAACATTAAGTAAATCCTGAAAGCTTCATTCATATCACGATCTATGAGAAGGAGGCCTTCTGGAGATAGGCACTAAACAATCTCCATGGCCATACACTGTAGCCCTGGGTTTGAAGAGTTCTCTATGCCATCTTAAGAAGGTTAGGCTTGGCCAGGCGTGGTGGCTCAGGCCTGTAATCCTAGCACTTTGGCAGGCCGAGATGGGCGGACTGCCTGTCCCAGGCCAGCGGATTGCCTGAGCTCAGGAGTTCAAGACCGGCCTGGTCAACATGGTGAAACCCTGTCTCTACTAAAATACAAAAATATCAGCCAGGCGTGGCGGCGTGTGCCTGTAGTCCCAGCTATTCAGGAGGCTGAGGCAGGAGAATCGCTTGAACCCAGGAGGCAGAAGTTGCGGTGAGGCGAGATTGTGCCACTGCACTCAAGTTGGGGGGACAGAGCGAGGCTCCGTCTCCAAAAAAAAAAAAGAAGTTTAGGCTTCAGTCAGGCGCAGTGGTTCACGCCTGTAATCCTAACACTTTGGGAGGCTGAGGCGGGCGGATCACCTGAGGTCAGGAGTTTGAGACCAGCCTAGCCAACGTGGAGAAATCCCGTCTCTACTAAACATACAAAAATTAGCTGGGTGTGGTGGCAGGCACCTGTAATCCCAGCTATCAAGAGGCTGAGGCAGGAGAATTGCCGGAACCCGGGAGGCGGAGGTTGCAGTTAGCCAAGATCGCGCCACTGCACTCCAGCCTGGCAACAGAGCGAGACTCCCTCTTAAAACAAAAACAAAAACATATTACCTACATTCTCCCCAAACTTTATTATTTATTATAAATTTCTTCTCTAAAATGTCATGTTTCTGAAGGGATAGCATCTGTTATCATTTTTGTACCATTACAGTCACTGTCTAAGAACACAGTAATTGATTACATATTTACTCATTGCTATGTTAAGACAGTTATTAATTTTCAACAAATATTTATTCAGGACTGTGGTCTAGGCACTGTGTTTGACTCTGAGTAAGTAGCAATAAATCCTTGTCCTCAAAGAGTTTATACTATTTATAAAAATTTTTAAAAACTGGATTTCTTTCCAACAAAATGACAAACCACAGAGGAAATAAAAGTTCAAACCAAAACTATTGAAAAAATTATTTATATTTGTTTGTGTGGCGATTTACAGATACAAAGCAGTTTCACATATGATATCCAATTTTGAACCTCACAATAAAGAATAATAATACTGAATGGGAAATCACCCTGTCAGATATATAAAAAATATTAATGTCAGTACTAGTTCAGAAGATGGATAAAGTCTGAAAGTGGTCTTGTATGTATAAGAATATAGATATGAATATATATATATATTTATATATATAGTGTGGTAAAGGTGCCATTTGAAATCAGATATTTTGGGATAACTGGAAATGCATTTGGAAGAAATCTATACTACCTCATTCTTTATTTTTTCCAGAATGTGGAGCAGAGAAACAAGAAGACAGAAAATATATGACATAATGGCAAGATTATGGTTCAACAGGAACTTTTAGACATTGCTGCTGGGTACTATCGCTTTGGAAAACACATGGATGTTTAGTGAAGTTGAACATGTACATGAACATTAACAACAAACAATGCCAATTCTCTTGCACATGCACATTTAGGACTTGTGTACAAAAATGTACATAACAGGATATTTGTAATAGTCCCAAGCTGCAAACAAACCAAATGTTCATCAGCCATAGAATAGACAAATTGTAATGTAAATAAATTGTATGAATATAAAATGGAATAGCACAACAATGAAAATAAATAGTGTTACATGTGACGGTATGGTTGACTCTTACAATGTTGAGTTTCTCTTACTCAAGTTCAAAATGATATACATAAATAAAATTCAAAACAGACATAACTGAACTATATTATCAAGGGATATATATCTCAGTTGTAAAACTACAAGGAATTCCTATGATCAAAAGAATCATAGAGTAAAAAGATAAACCACAAATTAAAGTTAAGAAAATAATTCAAAATAAGTACTACCACCAGAGATAAAGAGAAACATTACATGAAATAGGGGTCAATTTATCAAGAAGACATAATAATGCTAAATATGCATGCACCTAATAACAGAGCTTCAAAATACAGAAAGCAAAAGAAAAACAAGAAAACGATTACCACAAATATCAAAGTAGTAGTTATCTCTACTGGAGAAGGAAGAAGTATGACCAGAGAAAAACACACAAGGTTGGAAGGTCTAGGAACAATGACAATACTACATTACCTTAGAAACAGCAGTTAAACTTCTAAAAATAATAATAGGACAAATGCACGAAACTGCATTTAGAAAAGTGTTGCTCTGGCCTGGAGCAGTGGCTCACGCCTGTAATCCTAACACTTTGAGAGGCCACGGTGGGTGGATTACCTGAGGTCAGGAGTTTGAGACCACCCTGGCCAAGATGGTGAAACCCCATCTCTACTAAAAATGCAAAAATTAGCTGGACATGTTGGTGTGCACCTGTAGTCCCATGTATTAGGGAGGCTAAGGCAGAAAATTTGCTTGAACCTGGGAGTGAGAGCTTGCAGCAAGCCGAGACTGTGCCACTGCACTCCAGCCTAGGCAAAGAGCGAGACTCCATCTCAAAAAGAAAAAAAAGCCGGGCACGGTGGCTCAAGCCTGTAATCCCAGCACTTTGGGAGGCCGAGACGGGCGGATCACGAGGTCAGGAGATCGAGACCATCCTGGCTAACACGGTGAAACCCTGTCTCTACTAAAAAAATACAAAAAACTAGCCGGGCGCGGTGGTGGGCGCCTGTAGTCCCAGCTACTTGGGAGGCTCAGGCAGGAGAATGGCGTAAACCCGGGAGGCAGAGCTTGCAGTGAGCTAAGATCCGGCCACTGCACTCCAGCCCGGGCAATAGAGCGAGACTCCGTCTCAAAAAAAAAAAAAAAAAAAAAAAAAAAAAAAAAAAAAAGAAAAAAAAATGTTGCTTTGCACTATACATGATAACAGAAACATTAATAAAGGGTTGGGGAAGTAAATTATGACATAGGGAATTCTATGATGACATAGATCTATATTTATTGATATGAAATGTTTATATTTTAAAATAAAAAAGGCTTTAAGAGTCTATGTGTCTTCATTTTTGAAAAATAAAAACATTATTTATATACAAGAACTAAAAAATAACTGGAAGAATATACATCAGAATTCTAAGTAGTAGTAATCTCTGAGTAGTAAAATTATTGTCAGTCTTTATTTTCTTCTTTACATTTATTAGTAAAAGTATACTTTATACTTATTTTCTTCCTTATACTTACTGATGTTTCTAGAACTTTTAAAATTGAACTGTCCTCTCATTTAAAGCATATAAATAAAGTTGACTATAGTCTAAGAATCAGTAGGAAAAAAATTAGTTTAACTTTTAACTTTTTTACCATATTACATTAAAAAATAAACTGTGAAGGAAAAGCAGATATACTAAACATTTACAAATGAAATGCATCCCCCAGATGTTGACTAAAGACATCTATTAAAGCTGTACAATATAGTAGTTCTTAATCAGTTACATTTCTTGTATTCTAAATTTATGCTAAACCCAACAATGTTCCAAAGTTAGTACTTGCTTTCATCTTAGGCGCATTTAATATTTACTGTTTATTACTTGACACCAGTTAGATGCTCAGTGAGTTTAATTTTAATTTTAATTTTTCTTTTTTTGAGACAGAGTCTCGCTCTGTCACCCAGGCTGGAGTGTAGTGACGCTATCTCGGCTCACTGCAAGCTCCGCCTCCTGGGTTCACGCCATTCTCCTGCCTCAGCCTCCTCAGTAGCTGGTACTACAGGCACCTGCCACCATGCCGGGCAAATTTTTTGTATTTTTAGTAGAGACGGGGTTTCACAATGTTATCCAGGATGGTCTCGATCTCCTGACCTCGTGATCTGCCCGCCTCGGCCTCCCAAAGTGCTGGGATTACAGGAGTGAGCCACCACGCCCAGCCTGAGTTTAATTTTTATGTAAACATTTTAAATTACCTACCTTTTTTTTTTTTTGAGACAGGGTCTCTTTCTGTCACCCAGGCTGGAGGCTGATAGTGCGATCTCAGCTCACTGCAACCTCCCCCTCCCTGGCTTAAGCAATCCTCCCACCTCAGTCTCCTGAGTAACTGGGACTACAGGCATGTGCCACCAGACCTGGCTAACTTTTCAATTTTTATAGAGACAGGGTCTTGCCATGTTGCCCAAGCTGGTCTCAAACTCCTGGGCTCAAGTGATCCACCTACCTTGGCCTCCTAAAGTGCTTATTACAGGTATAAGCCACCACTCCTGGCCCCTATCACTTTTGAAGAATCAAATTATTAGTAATTATTAGTAAATTGATAGGTGTAATCAGATAAAAATTTTAACATTATTTGAAATACATGTTCCCCAACATTAAAGTTTTGTTTTTGTCGTTGTGTTGGTTTGATACTGTTTTCCTGACCCTTCTGGTCTCTGAGTCATATCAAAGTTTTACGCAGTCATCTTTCCTTTCTCTTCCCCTGTAGCTTTACTTTTATCTAAAACTACTTTATTAAAAAAGAAGTAAAGGTGGTAATGTTCATTTAAGTGCTGTAACTATTTTGATTTTGTTTTTATTTTAACATAGTACTTAAATTGTTTTCTTTTCCTCCCATCTGGCAAAATTATTTTTTTAGAAATCCCCAAGTGGAATTGTAGCTTTCTTTTTATACTGCCTATATTTGTAAGGCTAGGTTTGCTCAGGGTTTGCTTACAGACTTACTGCTAAAATGTACTATAATAGCCTCTTTCTTTTTCCCATTCCAATTTAAAATCACCTTCTTCCTGATTCTTGTTAGGAAGCTCTTTCAAAGTGTTTTCTAACAAACTGGGATCTCTTCCAAGTTCCTCCTTGAACAAAGTTACACTAATTGGTCTGTGGATTGTTCCATCAGCCTCATTAACACCATTATTAGTCTGCCGCTCATCTAAAATAACTGTTGATGATGGTGAATAAACATTTCCTAAATGGTCCATTATAGGAAGCAAATATAATTCTGGTTGAAGAGCCTAAAACATATAGGAAATTTTAAAAGTTAGTTTGTAATTAAAAGCAGTGCTGTAAGTTAAAAATTAGCATAAGTTTAAAATGTCACATTACATACATATGGAGGAGCAAATGATTTGAGTTTCAGTTCTGATTCCTGCTTTTCCTTCACCTAGAAGTAAGTAATGAGAAAAAATTAAAACTGTTGCTACATTTTTTTCAATTATTTTAACCTCTACTTTTTTTGCAGAAGGCATGTATTTGTGGCAAATATAAAAATCAAATTTAAAAGCTAGTAACTACTGCTAGATTCTAGAAATGAAGAATATAATGTTACTTTTATTCACTGTATCAAACATAAGTTCTATGTCATTTATTAATAATAACTATGCCTATCACTTACATGGACTTACTATGTCCCTGGCACTATTCTAAGTGCTTGACACTTAGTAAAGATTGTATACCTAGGAAATTTCCAGGTTGGGATTCAAAACCAGGTCATCTGACCCTAGAATCCAACTTAGTAAACTTTATTTTATTTCCTACATATTCAACCCATAGAGTTCATTTGTTATTTATTTATTTATTTATTTATTTATTTAACAAATATTGGGGGACTGGGTGTGGTGGCTCACGCCTGTAATCCCAGCACTTTGGGAGGCCAAGGAGGGCAGATCACTTGAGGTCAGGAGTTCGAGGCCAGCCTGGCCAACATGGGGAAACCCCATCTCTACTAAAAATACAAAAATCATCCAGGTGTGGTGGCTCCCCCAATTACTCGGGAAGCTGAGGCAGAAGAATCGCTTGAACCTGGGAGGTGGAGGCTGCAGTGAGCTGAGAGTGCACCACTGCACTCCAGACTGGGCAACAGAGGGAAACTCTGTCTCAAAAACAAAACAAAACACAAATATTGAGGGCATACTATCTGTCAGGCAGTGTTCTACATGGTATGGATACAATGATAAATAAGGCAAAATCTCTGCTTTCATGGAGCTTATGGTCTACTTGGGAAAGCAGATATTAAATAATTAAATAAACCCAGTTTAGGATGGTGATACATGTTTTATGAAAAGAAAATAGAGTGATGTAATAAAGAGTAACTTGAAGAAACAATGTCTGAAAACTAGTTGGTCAGGGAAGGCCTTTCAGAAAAGATAATACTTGAGCTAAGTCCTGAATTATGAAAAGAAACAGCCAGCTATCTGAAAATCAGGGAGAAATGATTTCTAGGCAAGTGCAACGACCAAAAATCAGAAATGAGTCTGCTATATTTGAGAACCAAAGGAATATTTTCATAGCTGAAGTATGAAACCAAGGAGAAAATGGTCATAGATGAAATTTGAGAGGCAGCTTGTTCCTTAGGCCCTCATTATCTCTTGCCTGAACCACTGTACAACTTTCTTACTGAAATTCTTGCCTCCTCACTTCAATCCATCCTTCTCAGTGAGGCCCAATTAATTTTACTGAAGACTCTGATCATGTCACTCTTAGTCAAAAACTCTGTGGTTTCAAGAAAAAATCCAAACTACAAATCTGGCATTTGAGAACTTCAACAAACGACTTTATAACTTGCACCCCACTATTTCCTTTCATGTAGTCAATGCTCCACTAAAAACAGTGCCATTTATTATTTCTGAGTTGTCTGCATTTCTACTTCTGTGCTTATCCTATTTGCTCTGTTCAGAAAGCTTTTCTCACCCTTCATCTTTGCAAGAACAAATATTTTTCTTTTAGGATCCAAATTGAAATATTGCTTCTTCCTCAAAGTTTTCTACCTCCCCCTTCCCCTGCTGGAAGTAATCTCCTTTTCTTCTGAATATATAAAATATGATATTTTATTTATTTATTTTATGTATTTTAATCTTCATCACTACACTGAGCACTCTGAGGGCAAGATCTGGATCTAGTTCTTTTCTAGTTTTGTATATAGAAAAACATTAATAAATATTTGTTTAAAATAATAAAATATTACAAGGATTTTAGAAATTGACCTCAATTACTTAGAAAGTCCCTTCCAATCTGGGATTCTATGATTGATATTTTGTACATATACGTATCATGAAAAAGAACAAAAAATTATGAGAATTGTTACTTTTCTTCCCTGTTTGAGGAAAGCTAACTTACTGATCAGTAAATTAATATTAATATGCCAAAAGTTATACTAAATAGAATTCTGATGACCAAAACCTCTTCAAATTTAGCTACTGATCCCAAGAATCTCACACAGCAAATTATAGTAGTACTTTGGAAGAAAATGCCTATTTTTTCCATTATCATTCATGATTTAATTTGTTAAGTGAACATTTAAACACCTCTAGTGCAAAGCACCTTGTTAGGCACTGGTTATAAATACAATGGTGAATAAAATGAAGTCCCTCCCCACAAGGAACTATAATCTAATGGTAGAGTTAGATGTTAAGCAAATATTCACATAAACACATAATAATGATATAATCTGTTAATGAGAGTGAAATAAGAATATGCTGCATTTTAAAGAGTTTAAATATAGAAAATCTTAAGGAAATAAAATTTATATAAATATGAGAGACCAGAAACTTTGAGATCTGATGGCTTGTTAGATTTGAAACTTAAGCTAGGAATACTTTCTACTTATTCTGCCCACTAAGTCATAGAAACTACAAATAAGAGTGTTCAGTAAATAATAGTTGACACTAGTCAGGGATGGTGGCTCACACTTGTAATCCCAGCACTTTGGGAAGCTGAGGCAGGCAGATCACCTGAAGTCAGGAGTTCGAGACCAGCCTGCCCAACATGGTGAAACTCTGTCTCTACTAAAAATACAAAATTTAGCTGGGTGTGGTGTCACGCGCCTGTACTCCCAGCTACTCGGGAGGCAGGAGAATTGCTTGAACCTGGGAGGTGGAGGTTGCAATGAACCAAGATTGCACTACAGCACTCTAGCCAGGGCAACAGAGCAAGACTCCATCTAAAAAAATAAAAAAATAATAAAAAAAAAAGTTGACACCAAAAAAATATGTTGGAGCCATATCATTTCCACATTAAATGAGTCTAGTTGTGGCGCAAGCAATGAGAACCCCATTTTTTTCCCCAGAACTCAAGTACTTGCTTAAAACACTTAAAAACTTTCATTTAAATTTAAGAACTTATATGATCACATTTTAAATTGGTATTTCTCTGCTTTGCAAGGAAATTCACACACACAAAACCCATCATTTTCATGCCCAATAACATGCCTATGCAACCTATCTTTGTTGATCTGTATGTTTAATGATATTTCCATTTCATTTTGATTGACATTACATATCTAATAATATCTTAAGAAGCTGAGTTGATAAGCATTTAAGAAATATAATTTGAGAAGGTATGGTCTTTCTCAATAAGAAAGAAAAAAAAGAAAACTTACCACAGCTAAATTATTTCCAATGCATTTCAGAAATAAAAATTTTTCTGCAATAGCATCTTCACCCAGGAATTCACCAAGATGCTCCCTCAGGGCACGTAAAGTAAGTTGAGGAGATACTCTGAAATATCATAAAATTGCCTTATAATATAAAATGAAATAGATTTTGGATATACTAATGATTCAATAAGTTTAGTCAGCTATCTCAAACACAAAGGTTGATTTAATGTGTCAGATATAGCTTAACATATTATGTTTCTACACTGCTGGTATTTTGTAGGTCTTCCATAAATATCTCTTAAAATAAATAATTAGAAGTCTGCCTTTAAAATTATGCAAATAAACATTGTTTATAAATGTTTTGTACTGAAAAAGAAAATGACTGTCTCTTTGCTAATCTACTTCCAAATTTTATTGTTAAAATTTGCTGTGGAATAGATGTACTTTTATATATACATTAATGAATGATTTAGCCACAGATATTTATTTTGGAAGTTTGGTAGCAGTAGCTAGTGCTTAAAAATTTTTTTAATAATCTAACACTGTCAGATTCCACATCTTTGTTTATTAGGGATACTTTGCTCCTGAATACCTAAAATTTAAAGCCATCACTTATGCTATCATCTGAGCTCTTATTTTTCTAGGACCTTATGAGAAATATTAGATAATTCATTCAATCAACATATATTTGTTGAGCATCTATTATGTGTCAGACATTGTTCCAAGGGATGGGAATATGGCAGTCAACAAAACAAAAATCTCTGCCCTTATGGACTTTATAATCCAGTGGTGGGATAGAAAAATTAATGAAGTAAATAAGTAAAAAAATGTAATCTATAAGACACTACTAAGTACTACAGAGAAAAATAAGGCAGGGAAGGGAGAAAGGGACTGTACAAATGATTTAAAATACAATGATTAGAGAATATCCACACAAAAAGGTAATATGTGAGTAAAGACCTGAAGGAAATGGGAGAGCATATGGTTAGGGCAGAAAACTCATTCTAGACAAAAGGAACAGAAAGTAGAAGGGTCCTGGGGTAGGGCTATGTGTTACAGAACAGAAAGGAGGCTGATGTGGTTGAAGAAAGTGATGATGAAGATTAGGAAGAGAGGTGTGCTAAAGGGGTAACAACAGGCAGTTAGATCACATAGTGTTATGTGTCTTTTTGTGAATGTGAAAATACACATCTACATACATATAAACACATGTTCTTTGTTTATATTTTTAAACAGTTTAGAGAAAGAGGCATTGTAGATATATTGCTTTAACTATTATTCTCAGATCTTCAGATCTTCAGCAGTCCTTCCTTCCTTCCTTCCTTCCTTCCTTCCTTCCTTCCTTCCTTCCTTCCTTCCTTCCTTCCTTCCTTCCTTCCTTCCTTTCTTCCTTCCTCTTTCTCTCTCCCTCTTTCTCTTTCCCTCTTTCCCTCTCTCTCTCTCTTTTTTTTTTTTTGGCAGAGTCTCACTCTGTTGCCCAGACCGGAGTGCAGTGGTGCAATCATGGCTCACTGCAGCCTTGACTTCTGGGCCTCAAAGCAATCCTCCCACTTTAGCCTCTTGAGTAGTTTAGCAGATTTTTAATTTTAGATAACTTCTCTCTTAATTCACTTTGTGTATGACCATAATAATACACAGGTTATATACTGTTTTCTGGGTGGTAGTATTATGGCCAAGTGAGCTATTCTTACAGAACTAATTTAACTGTTACATAGCACTACATATTGATAGTATTAAGTCAGGAAATGGATCTATCACGTGGACAAAATATTTTTCACTTATACTTTTTAAATTTCCAAAAAGCATTTTTCTCTGAAGAAAGAAAGATTCTTCTTTCAGGCATATTGTTACATGACTACACAACACTTGCCTTAGAAATCCAGCTGAAATGAATTTGTTAACAACTTCTGTTGAAATGGTATTTAGCTTATAGTTCCATGATCCTTCAGGGACATAAAAAACATGAAGTTCCACCAACTGAATAAATTGAGAAGAACATCGGTTAAAATACTTTTAAAGTGAAAAAAAATCAACTGATGTTCTATAGAATTAAGTTTAATAAACACAACAGAAAAAAATGGAATACATATATCCCTATGAACAAACAAAAAACAAAATGAACTAAAAATTTGTTCTTAAGTTGGCCACTTGGCATTTGGAGTACATTTTCCCTTGGCAACAATGTTATAGATGTGGCTATGAGATTATCTCAACATCTTTGGCATATGGTGCTTTTTCTGTGGTCTGCAGTAAGAATCCTAGGGCACCAAGACTAGTTTTCTTAACATCAACCTTTACCTCACCTCACTTGCCACCTACTCAGTTCCACTGGGTGAACTTGTGGAATCTTTATCCTTTGTATATTTTCTCCCTATTACAGTTCTGATGATTGCTAGCCCTCAGCAATTCCCCAGAATTCCAGGAAGAACCTATTCCTGACCAATGAGAAAGGAACGATTGTTCTTACTTTGGGCATGTCTGTGTGTCTGTGCTTCTATGTAAGTATCCACTTTTCCACTGATGTTTTGTTATGACCTTGATTAGAGTCCTTCTATTTAAAAAAAATTCATATAACCACAACAGAAACAGAACGATTGCAAATGTAGTCTTATCTTTTAATCAAATTAAGTTTGATACTCCCTGCATATTAAAAGTCAAAGCATTTCAATGAATATTCTTGAATGCAATATTAAATATCTGAGAAACCTTTAAAAGTTTGAATATGGCCTACTGTTTTTCTTTTTTTTTCTTTTTTTTTTTGATTTTTACTTTTGCTTTGTGGCCTACTGTTAATATTAGTAATTTTATAGGAGATAAAAATGGTTCTTGAGCATAAGGTTTTCTTCAAGTTGTTTTTATAAATCAAGAAAATTACTTCTATGCTTTTGATGATGAAATATTAACTAAAAATTTAAAATGTTTGTATAGATCTGATAGTGAAGTTTTCTGTATGTTGCATTTTGAACACTAGAGCACTTAAAAGATTATCCCCTCACTATACTATTGAATATTTGCAAAACCTTAAGAATTTGAAGTAAATATGACCTTATCTTTATATAAATATATTAATATTTTACAGGGGGAAACTCTCTCGAACTAAATATTTATATACATGTTTCTTAAAAAATACATTTTAATGTTTTTTTCCAGAACAATAAAGTAGTTGAAAAAATATTTTAAAATTTTAAAGTACATATTAAATCTGACAATATTATTTTAAGGTTAAATATTCTATTTACACTCACACCCTGATTTATTATAATCTTACTTTCCTGGCTTTAATGGAAGCTGCTCATCAATAATATTTTCATTAAAACCATTAGCTATTTTAAAAATACATTACAAGGTGTATATATATATATACACATATATATATGGGGGCATATACTTTTTCTTTTGCCCCAGGTTTCAAAATGATTAGGGATGGCACTGTTGGATTCTGTCTCTTATTTAAAATATTGGTATCTTGTTCATCATGGATTTTTTTTGCATTAATTTTACTAAAACAATTTTTTGGTAGCCCCTTAAATTTTTCATCTATGGCAAGTACCTCATTTGCCTCAGACTAGTCCTGGCTTTGTGAGAAATACAGCCAATAAACAATAAATACTGCCTTCTAAGAAGTAAAATTTAAAAAAAGTTTTTTAAATTAAAAAAACAATAAACACAAAACACTAATAGATAATATAGATATTATAAAGTGGTAGCTACTAGGAAAAAATAAGTAGGGCGGGGTAAAGAAGAATGGGAAGATATGGGATGGAGAAGTTTTCAGTTTTAAATAGTCAGGATAGGTCTCATGGAAGAGGTGATATCGGAGTAAAGACCTAAGGGAAAAGAAGGAATTAGCCAAGTGAAGATCTAGATGGAAAGAGTTTCAGAAAGAGATAAAATAAAGGTATTAAGGTGAGAGCATATCAGTATGATTGAAGCAGAGAGAGTAGGGGAGAGAGTAGTAGAAGATAAGTTCAGAAAAATAAGGAGGTAGAGGGGAAACATATAGCGCCTTCTGAGCCATTTTCACCTACAAAATGGGAAGCTAATGCATAGTTTTAAGAGAAACATTAAGATCTGACATATATTTTTATTTAATAGGAAAAATTTTAAACATACATATAAATAGAGTAATTCTCTCTCTCCGAATAAAATATTCAAAGTAAATCAGACATCGCAACACTATATCCCTAAATTATTTGGCATCCATATTCTAAAAATAAGAACCTCTGTAACATAATCACAGTTTCATTTTCACATCTAAAAAATTAAAATTCCTTAATGTCAATTAATATCCAGTCCGTATTTAAATTTTCCCAATTGTCCTTGAAATATTTTCTTAACCTGGAATTCAAACAAAGATCACACAATGCATTTGGTTGTTATGTCTTTTAAAACTTTCATCTTGAAGAGCTCCCAAACCTATTTTTTGCTTTTTATTTTTAACATGGCATTGACTTTTTAAAAGATACTGAGCCAGTTGTCTTATAGAATGTTCTACATTCTGAATATACTTCATTATCTCTAAGGTGTCATTTAACTTGTTTCTCCAACCTCTCTTATCTCCTGTAAACAGTTAACTATACAGCCTTCAAGTGACACAGGGGCAATAATATTTTATAACTGGTGTCCTGTATTTTATATTGCATTATATCAGGATATACATAATGCTTTACTTAATTAGTTGAGTGATGGGGATCATAGCTAGAACAGACTATAAGAGGCAAGAAAAGGGAACTTGTTATGAAGCTACTGGAATAATTAGAGTGTGAGACAATGGTGACTCATGTGCTAGCAGTAAAGGTTATTAAAAAGCAGTCAGATTTTGTATGTATTTAAAAGTTAGAGTCAATCAATTGGAAGTGGAGTTTAAGAGTCAAGTAGAAGAGTCAGAGTCAATCTATTGGAAGTGGAGTTTGAAAGAAGAGTCAAGGAGAAGACTCAAGTATGCAAGAAGAATCAAGTATGACTCCAAGGCATTTGGCCTCAGATACTGAAAGGATAGATTTAACCTTTCAGTATCTGAAATGGCAAAAGTCATGGGTAGTGCAAGTTTTAGGGAAGGGAAAAAAAATCCAGTTTCAGACATATTAAGATGAGATATCTATTGGCCATCCAAGTGGAGATGTCAGTTAGTCAGCTGAATATAGGCCTATGTGAATCTGGAATTTGGGAAAGAGGACTGAGATAAGGCTATAAATTTGGAAATCCTTGGCATAAAGTTGGTATTTAAATCTATTAGACTAGATGAGATCACCAAGGAAT
This sequence comes from Rhinopithecus roxellana, assembly GCF_007565055.1. Taxonomy (NCBI): domain Eukaryota; kingdom Metazoa; phylum Chordata; class Mammalia; order Primates; family Cercopithecidae; genus Rhinopithecus; species Rhinopithecus roxellana. The sequence goes on along the minus strand of NC_044560.1, from coordinate 66,503,418 downwards.
GAGTGTAGGCAGAGAAGAGAACAAAGAGCTGAACCCTGATGTATTTCAAAATTAAGAGGTCACTAAGAAGATGAAGGCCCAGTAAAGATGACTGAGAATGAACAACCAGGGAGGTAAGAAGAAAACAAACATAAAAGAGCTGAACCTTGATGTATTCACAAATTAAGAGGTCAGGAGGAAGATGAAGGCCCAGTAAAGATGACTGAGAATGAACAACCAGGGAGGTAAGAAGAAAACAAACATAATATGTATGCTAGAAGCCTAGTGAAGCCTATGTCAAGGAAGAGAAAGTGATTAATGGTGTCAGCTGTTATGCACACATAGATCAAGAATGTTTAGGATCAGAATTAACCAACAGATTTAGTAATGAAAGGGTGAATTTAATGAGAACAGTTTTGGTGGAATAATGGAGATGAAATCTTGATTGCACTTGGTTTAAGAGAAAATAGAGAGAAGGTATTGGGGGTCTAAGATGGTATGACATACTTGTTTAGAAGAGTGAAAGAGTGAATTAATGAGTCGCAGATAGTAAGACTGCCCACCAGAAAAGATTCCATTTGAAATTCATGGTCATGAATTTAAAGTGAGAATGGTACTTATGATGGTATACATTTTTTTGTCTAGCCATGTTCAGCTGCTCAGGTGTAGGTACAGAACAGGTGGAGAAAAGCATTAACCACGTTTGTTGTTTTGCCAAGCAGCACAATGAAGTGACAGAGGGGCAAGGAGTCAAAAGTATGTGCAAAGGAGTGATCATGACTGCTCTATGGAACTTAAGCTAGATATGGAGGGTACCACCTTCAACCATACAATTGAGAAATAGTAAAAAAGGTGATAGAATCAATGCATTGGGGATCCCAATATGGTTGGGGTAGAGGAAGTGAGTTAGCGACACGAGAAGTATAACCAGGCAATGGGATATATGAAGTTGGGATCATGGTGGAGTCAATATCTAATACTTTATATAATTTATGTTTTTGCTTTTATAAAACTTTTCAAAAACAATGATAAGCAAGTCTTTCTTATATTTTAGTATAAAAAGATTTTCTTACCTCTGATGAGGAAGGTCGACTTGGATTGAGCGACATATTTACTAATGTCTGAATGGGATAATTATCAATTGGAATTTTGTTTCTTTTTTTATCTTTCTTCATTTGAGTGGTATTAAATAAAAATTGTAATAGTTTTTTTTTGGCTTAAGATAGCATTCCACTCATTTCTGGTCTCTGATTTGTTCAAGAAATAAAAAGGAAAACACAAAAACATTAAATAAACTAAAAATGAAAACTTAGAAATATATATAATCTTTATTATTCTAACTCTAAAGGACATATTACTAGTAAATAGGACTGTGTAATGAAATGAGTATAAATCTATACAACTAAGTAACGTGACAAATTACATTATAATGGACTTGTGACCAGGACATACTTTACTATTCTAAATAATTCATCTTTTCTTGGTCAAAAATTAAGGTTAAATAGATAGCATTTTACATGAAGTAGAAATACACATTTGGAAGTAGAAAGACAGAATTTATGATACTTGGTTAGGATCAACGACAAATTCTAAGCATGCCTAAAGTTTTAATTAGCCTTTGGGCTAGTTAAAATGGCTATAGAATGATGAAAACTGTTTTACCATATACATTTCTTCCTGGGTTTTGATGCCTCAATAATAAAAAACATGAACAATCATTCCAGATGAAAATGCCAGTCTTTATATATATCAGGCTTCATTTGTGTATTATTTCCTGTGTTTTTCCTCAGGATTTATGGCAGTTTACAAGAATGTATGATACAATTAAAAATATATAATGTATATAAGAAAAAATAAAAAATAAGGTAGCTGAATTATTACTCTAAAAGGAATTATCAAAGCAGGATAATCCTTAAGGATACACTAATCATATCAACACAAGAGCTGAAGCTTTTCCAGATTTCAAAGCATTGCTCTTCCTTGATTTATGTTAAAATAAGGATTTATCTCCAACAAAACTTAAAATTCCTCTGATCTGGTACTGATTGTAGCTCTACAAAACCCTAACAAATACCACTAATTGTTTTAATGGTATCAAAATTAAAAGATTATCTCCTGAAATATAGCATCTCCTTAAATTAGTTTTACATATTACTTTCCATATTTCTTATAATAATTAAAACTTAGAATGTGATTTGTCATTTTGACCATGTCAAACGCTATTTTAAGTACACATTAGTACTTTAAGAAAGTATTTATATATCTATACAAAAACTCTGTATGCCACTGTATTAATATTAGCCTCTATTATGAACCTAAGTGAAAGATGACTCAGATACATATATGGTCACTTCATTATTAGATAATAATTAGTTAATAATCTATAATAATTATAGTATAAAGACATTCATTGATTCACTGGTATGCAAGTTAGTAGGCTAAAAGTTTTAATTTGTTACATATTAAAATTTGATATTTTAATTCAGAATAATTTTTTTTTCTTTTTTTTTGAGACAGAGTCTTCCTGTGTCACCCAGGCTGGAGTGCAGTGGCGCACTCTTGGCTCACTGCAGCCTCTGCCTCCCAGGTTCAAGTGATTCTCCTGCCTCAGCTTCCCAAGTAGCTGAGATGACAGTCGTGTGCCACCACTTCCAGTTAATTTTTGCATTTTTAATAGAGACAGGTTTTCACCATGTTGGCCAGGCAGGTCTCGAACTCCTGATCTCAAGTGATCTGCCCGTCTCGGCCTCCGGAAGTGCTGGGATTACGGGCATGAGCCACCAATGTGCCCATCCCAGAACAAATTTTTAATTAAACAAACTCAAGATAGATCAGTCAAGACCTGCTTTATTGTTGTCCTGAGGTAAACCTATACAGGACCCCACTATACATGTTGAGTATCCATAATTTTAAAATCTGAAATCTGGAATGCTCCAAAATCTGAAACTTTTTGAATGATGACATAATGCTCCAAAGAAATGCTCATTGGAGCATTTTGGACTTTGGATTAGGATTGTTTAACCGACATAATGCAAATATCCCAAAATTTGAAAAAATCTGAAATCTGAAACATTTCTGACACCAAACGTTTTGGATAAGGGATACTCAACCTATAGTATCCCTTCTAAAGTAATGGCAAAGAAGCCATGTTTGGGATTTTAAGAACTCCCTTTATCATTTCTGATGTGACCAATGCTGGAGACCAAATCCTGGGCTGACCAGAAACAAACAAAATGTTCTGCTGTAAAAAGATGAGCCCTTGGGAATTAGACCTGGGAAAAGAGCTCAAGATTCAAGCGTTAGTAGACATTACTAAGACGAATATAGAAAAGAGAGCCGGGTGTGGTGGCTCATGCCTATAATCCCAGCACTTTGGGAGGCCAAGAGGGGCGGATTGCCTGAGGTCAGGAATTTGAGACCAGTCTGGCCAACATGGTGAAACCCTGTCTCTACTAAAAATACAAAAAAAAAAAAAAAAAAAAAATTAGCTGGGCGTGGTGGCATGCGCCTGTAATCCCATCTACTCCAGAGGCTGAGGCAGGGGAATTGCTTGACCCAGGGAAGGTTGCAGTGAGCCAAGATCGTGCCATTGCACTCTAACCTGGGCGACAGAGTGACTCCATCTCAAAAAAAAAAAAAAGAATACAGAAAAGTCATGAGGCAGTATCATAGTATCACAGCCATGAGGCAAGCCTATGTTACGGGAAAGCTATACTTATCTATAAAGAGATAGAAAAAGATAAAGCATAGAAAAAATGACTGAGTTAACTGGTAGTGAGAAGCAAACTGAGGAAGTAACATAGCTGATTCATGTTTATAACTAAGCACTAGAGAGGAATCAAGAAGTCTTGGGGCTGAAGTATCTAGCCTTGGATCTACTTCCAGTTTGGCTTATTAGCGTGACAGTTTCTGTTTCGGGATTTACAAGGGATATGTGCCTCCACTGCTGCTCTATGTTGATCTTTACAATAATCTCCTCATTGCTTGTGCTAACTTGAGTAAGCCTTTGCTATTGAAACTACGAGAGGCTAATTAAAACTTTAGGCATGCTTGGCTGGCGCGGTGGCTCACGCCTGTAATCCCAGTACTTTGGGAGGCCGAAGCAGGCAGATCACCTGTGGTCGGGAGTTCGAGACCAGCCTGACCAACATGGAGAAACCCCATCTCTACTAAAAATACAAAATTAGCTGAGCGTGGTGGCGCATGTCTGTAATCTCAGCTACTCCAGAGACTGAGGCAGGAGAATCGCTTGAACCCGGGAGACAGAGGTTGCATGAGTCGAGATTGCACCATTGCACTCTAGCCTGGGCAACAAGAGCGAAACTCCGTAACAACAAAACAAAACAAAACCAAAAAAACTTTAGTCATGCTTAGAATTTGTAGTTGATCCTAACCAAATCATATACTAAATCCTAACATATAATATGTGGGATTTTCACATTTGTTACCTGTTACTAATTAGCTAATGAACAAAATGATGCCAACAATTCAAATGAAAGGAGACTGGTATCTCAATAACCGAAAATAAAGTGACTATTAAGTTCCTGTCTAATCTTTCATTTACTGCAGTAATTTTGCTTTACAACTCTACTGCCAGGAATGGAAAATCAATTTTATCTTGCATGCTAATTCCCATCAACTGGTACTGACTATCTAGAAGTGAATTACTAAGTAGGATCCCAAGGCTACATCTCAGAATTACCATAGTCAACTATGGGTTTGAGAAGGAGTAACTCTTGGTGGATGTATAACCTATCTGCCATCTCTGATCTAGTCCCTCCTTTCAAAATATCTACCCATCGTGTTTTCTCTGCACTTTTCCAAAATGATTTTCAGTGTCAGTAGCAGAGCTGAAAATCAAGGTTAAGAACTTCTGATACTTATTCAGTTTCTAGAAATAAGGATTCTAGTAATTTTTATTTCCTGTTTGATAATACGGCATACAAAGATTGCTCGACGTACTTTAGAAAATCCTAAATGCTGACATGGGCTATGTTTAAATATATCAATAAAGTAGAATCTCACACAAGGTAATCAGATTGATTGGGAGCCAGAAAAGCAGATTTCTGGTCCCTCATAACCTATAAAACCATTCACTGGTCGGAATGTCAGTTTCTTAGTGGTAAGTGACTTGAACTCTTCAAAATCCTTTGCAGCTCTAAAATGTTTTGATTACTTGATTGCTCAGGGAATGCAACAAGTGAAAGGGAAACTTACATTCTGGAATAAAAAAATCAGAATACAGTTAACTTTATGACAGATGATGGGAGTATTTTTTCACATAATTCCTGATTCTTAAATCACCAAGGCATGAAGTCTATCTGATCAGGATAGATTCAGGTTATGTATATGTCCTGGGAGTTCTGCTTTATTTGGTTCCTGGTTAAGCTGTAAATAAAATTCTAATCAATTTAAAGGGTAACCTGTCTTAGGTAAATAGATTAAAATGCCTGAAATGAGGCTGGGTGCGGTGGCTCATGCCTATAATCCGAGGGCTTTGGGAGGCTGAGGCGGGTGGATCACCTGAGGTCAGGAGTTTGAGACCAGCCTGACCCACATGGTGAACTCCGTCTCTAGTAAAAACACAAAATTAGTTGGGCATGGTGGCGCATGCCTGTAATCTCAGCTACTCGGGAGGCTGAGGCAGGAAACTTGCTTGAACCCAGGAGGCAGAGGTTGCGGTGAAGCTGAAACGCCATTGCACTCTAGCCTAGGCAACAACAGCAAAACTCCATCTCGGAAAAAAAAAAAAAAGAAAAAACAAAAAAAGCCTGAAATGCCTGAGGGCACTCCAGAATCCACAAGCATTTATAGTAGTTAGACTTGTGGAACCAATTGAGGAATGAGGTTTGTTTTCTAGACAGGTCCTAGTGTAGACAAAATGGCATTCTTGTCTTGATTTGAAACCTTCTCAGGATATATAAGGACATTTTAGAGTGGGGGAGGGTCTCCCAGAGAGTAACAGAATGATATAGGGTTAGAATCTATGTTGGAAAAGGAATTATAGTTAGGTTTCTTTTACTTTGTAATTTTTATGGGCATGTAGTAGGTGTATATATTTATGAGTACACGAAATATTTTGATACAGGCATACAACGTGTGAAAATCACATCAGGGTAAACAGGGTATCTATGACCTCAAGCATTTATCCTTTCTTTGTGTTACAAAAAATCAAATTATACTCTTATTTTAAAATGTATAATTATTGTTAACTATAATCACCCTTTTGTGCTATCAAATACTAGATTTTATTCACTTTATCTAACTTAATATTTCTGTACCCATTAACCATCTCCAGTTCCCAACCTACTACTCTTCCCAGCCTCTGGTAACCATCATTCTACTATCTCCATGAGTTCAATTGTTTTATGTTTTACTGCCAAATAAGTGAGAATATGTGAAGTTTGTGTTTCTGCACCTGGTTTTTTCACTTAACATAATGACCTCCAGTTCTATCCATGTGGTTGCAAATGAGATAATCTCATTCTTTTTTATGGCAGAATGGTACTCCATTGTTTATTTGTACCACATTTTCTTTACTCATTCATCTGTTGATAGACACTTAGGCTGCTTTTAAATCTTGGCTATTGTGAATAGTGCTGCAGTAAACAAGGGAGTGCAGATACCTCGATATACTGGTTTCTTTTCTTTTGGGTCTATAGCTAGCGGTGGGATTCCTGGGACATACTGAAGCTCTATTTTTAGTTTTTTTGAGAAACCTCCAAGTTGGTCTCCATAGTGGTGGTACTAATTTACATTCTCACCAACAGTGTACAAGGGTTCCCTTTTCTCCATATCCTCACCAGCATTTGTTATTGTCTATCTTTTGCATAAAAGCCACTTTGAGGAGAGATGATATTTCATTGTAGTTTTGATTTGCATTTCTCCTGATGATCAGTGATGTTGGAACACCTTTTCATATACCTGTTCGCCATTTGTAAGTCTTCTTTTGAAAAGTGTTTATTCAGCATTTTTGCCCATTTTTAAAGTGGATTATTAGATTTTTTTTCCTATATAGTTGAGCTCCTTATATATTCTGGTTATAAATCCTTTATCAGATGAATAGTTTGCAAATATTTCTTCCCATTCTGTGACTTGTCTCTTCACTTTGCTGATTGTTTCCTTTGTAGTGCAGAAGGTTTTCATTTTTATTTTTTATTTTTCTGAGACAGGGCTTCTCTGTTGCCCATGCTGGAATGCAGCGGCATGATCATAGCTCACTGCAGCCTTGACCTCTGCGGGTTACCAAGTAGCTGGGATCACAGGTACATGCCACCATGCCCAGCTACTTTTTGTATTTTTGTAAAGATGCGGTTTTGGCTTTGCCATGTTGCCCAGGCTGTTATCAAACTCCTGGGTTCAAGCAACCCACCTGTTTCAGCCTCTCAAAGTGCTGGGATTACAAGCATAAGCCACCATGCCTGGTCCTGTGCAGGTTTTTAACTTGATGTAATCCCATTTGTTCATTTTTGCTTTGGTTGCCTGTGCTTGTAGGGCATTATTCAAAAAATCTTTACCCAATCCAATGTACTGGAAAGTTTCTCCAATGTTTTCTTTTCCTTTTTTGAGAGCTGGAGTCTCACTCTGTCGCCCAGGCTGGAGTGCAATGGCATGATCTCAGCTTACTGCAATCTCTGCCTCCTGGATTCAAGTGATTCTCTTGCCTCAGCTTCCCAAGTAGCTGCGACTACAGGCGTGCGCCACTCTGCCCAGCTAATTTTTGTATTCTTAGTAGAGACAGGGTTTCACTATATGTTGGTCAGGCTGGCCTGAAACTCCTGACCTCAAGTGATCCATCTGCCTTGGCCTCCCAAAGTGCTGGGATTACAGGTGTGAGCCACCATGCCCCACCCCCAATGTTTTCTTATAGTAGTTTCATGGTTTGAGGTCTTAGATTTAAGTCTTTAACCCATTTTGATTTGATTTTGGTATATGAGGAGAGAGATCCAGTTTCATTCTTCTAATATGGATATTCAGTTTTCCCAGCACCATTTATTGAAGGGACTGTCCTTTCTCCAATGTATGTTCTTGACACCTTTGTAAAAAACGAGTTCATTGCAGGTGAATGAATTTGTTTCTGGGTTCTCTAGTCTGTTCTACTAGTCTGTGTGTCTGTTTTTATGCCAGTTACCATGCTGTTTTGGTTACTATAGCTCTGTTGTGTAATTTGAGGTCAGGTAACATGATTCCTCCATTTTTATTTTTTGCTCAGGGTAACTTTGGTGACTCTGGGTCTTTTACGGTTCTGTGTAAGTTTTACGATTTTTAAAAATACTTCTGTGAAGAATGTCATGGGTATTTTGATAGAGATTGCATTGAATCTGTAGATTGCTTTGGGTATTAGAGACATTTTAACTATATTGAATCTTCCAATACATGAACATGGAGTATTTATGGTTTTCATTGTAGAGATCTTTAACTTCCTTGGTTACTTCCTAAGTATTTTATTTGCAGCTACTGTATATATTTTTTTCTCCAAACTTCAATTTCCTTAGCCATTATAAAAACAGTATAAGCTCATTCTTTCAGAAAGAAGTCAGAATTGTGAAATCCCCCTTTGAAGAGATTCAGTTTTTAGTTAAACTACAAAGTAAGGCATGTGAATCTTATTTATTCAAATTCTGAATTTAGACCTAGTGAACTAAAGAACTTAGGGTATTAATTGAATAAGGTGAAGATCTCAGGTAAATTTAAACTGACAGTGCTCTGCTGACAAAACATAAAATGACAGATTACTTGGTTGTCTTTTCTTGCCATTTATTTCTACAAGAATCTTCTTGGTGACAAATTGTTTTTACAACAGGCCAGTCTTCAACCAACTGAACGGTGAGCATCTATGTCTGTACAGTTAGTAACATGTTTGAAATGTTTTAGATCATTGCGGAAGGTCAAAGGACATCTCCTAAACAAAAATTTAAGAGATACAGATAGTTCATAAACTATATTTACTGGTAATCACTTCAGATGCAACTGAACTTAAAGTTATCTCAATGGTTTTTTTTTTTTTTTTTTTTTTTTTTTGAGACGGAGTCTCGCTCTGTCGCCAGGCTGGAGTGCAGTGGCGCCATGTCGGCTCACTGCAACCTCTGCCTCCCAGGTTCAAGCGATTCTCCTGCATCAAGCCTCCTGGGTAGCTGGGACTACAGGCGTGTGTCACCACGCCCGGCTAATTTTAGTATTTTTTAGTAGAGACGAGGTTTCACCACGCCGGCCAGGATGGTCTCGATCTCCATCTCGTGATCCGCCTGCCTCCGCCTGCTAAAGTGCTGGGATTACAGGCGTGAGCCACCGCACCCGGCCTCAATGGTTTTTTTTTTCTTTTGTATCCTAAATAGAATCTTTAAACACACGCTACAAACAATAATATCTAGTGTTTGAGACAGCAGTCCAGTCTGTGGTTTCCCAATGCAGCAGTTAATAAAAAAGCAATAAATTTTTTTTTTCTGAAACTGTTTTGGCCTAAAACACTTTATTCCTCAACCAGTCTCCCTCACAGAAGTAATTATTGGACCATATATTCCCTAAAATCTCTTCCAGCATTAACATTCCACGGTTCTAAGAGTTCAGTGATATATTTTACAACTACTGTAAAATAGATCATTCTTTAATAAAGATACTTGTGTTTAATCTTACAAACCTGTAAAGTGTGAATGACGTTTTAGCATTACACAGTCAACAAAGCACCAAAGGTAAAATAATTATAACACCTTTTGGGAAAAGACAATATTTATTGAGATAGCTTTCATATTCTTTTTATATATAATGTCATTTCATTCTGAAAAACAACTCTACGAAGCTTTATAATTTATTTTGAAATAAGGAAAAAAAGCCTCAGTAATTTAAGTAGCTTGCCCAAGAATACCATAAGTAGCAGAGCCAGAATTCAAACCCTGGTTTTAACCCCAATCATTAATTACATCCGTACGAATTAAGTAAGATGCTAAACTTACACGATGTACATTTTTGCAAACTGATATAAACTGTTGAGCAAGTAATTTAGATTTTGTTGACCAGAGCAATTACATATGCTTCTCTAATAAAAAATTTGAAATCCATTAATGATGAAATTATTCACATTAATGGAAAACATCAGCGCATTCGGGGACTGACTACCCCAAAAGAAATAGGAAACATCTGCCCTTAGTGCTGTGACATCACACACACATTTCCATGGATGAAGGAAAGACACACTGACTGGCTGGCTGAGCCTATTTTGTTTGGTTAGATCCTACCCTCTCTCCTAAAAACTCCTTTGGGACTCAATTTCAAGCAGGAGGTAATAAATTACAACGGAAATACTAAAACACAAACTTTCCGGACACCAAAACAAGTTTTATTTTAAAAAGTACAATAAGCGTTAATTCTCCAGAGTAAATGGGTAACAGAGTAGACAGGTGTAATCTTCAGCAAGCACCTTGGCTTCTTCACAATCTCCTTCAGAAAAAACCAATTCAAGAGCTAAGAAGCCAGTAAAGTCAAACCTCGAGAAGGTCCTTTCTCCAGCGAATCAGCGCCCCTGTTCCCCGCCCGCCCGGCTCCGCTGGGTAGGCGACAGCGACCTCCGCACCTTCCCTCCGCCTCGTGTCAGCCAGACTGGGGGTTGGGGGTGGAACTGAGAATGCCTGTTGGCCAAACTCGGGTCACAAAGAGACACGCCTGTACGGCGTGGCGGGGGTGTGCGGGTGACTCACGCCGGGTGCACAGTAGCTCCTACGCCTCGGCGGGCATCTCCCCTCACTTCCCTCAACCCCTCCCACAAACTCTGGGAGGAAAACTGAGACCTCCTGGTCACCCGCCGCCGGACCTTTTAGAAACTCCCACAGCTCCGACTTCCCTCACTGGCCCTCTTCAGACCCCCTCTTAGGTCTTAGCGGCTAACGATGAGCTGTCTCCTTACCTCTCCCTAATCGGTCCCTCTGGAGAGGAAAGGAGAACTTAAGAGTCCAGGCGCGCTCGCCTCCCCAGCAGCCGCGCCCACCGACTGCTCCGCCCCTTCTCCTCCCCCTCCTCCAGGCTCGCGCTCCTGGCCTGGTGAGGAGCCGGAACAGAGGGTGGGAAAGGCGCGCATGCGCATCGAGGGTGGAGTCGCTGAGCACAGAACCGGAAACTTAGAGACAAAGTTCGGAGCCCCGCCCCCGCCGCGCGCTGCTTAGTTGTCTGGCCCCGCCGACCCACGGCCCACGACCCACCGACCCACGAATCGGCCCGGCCGTCGTGTGCAGCATGTCTGGCTCCTCCAGCGTTGCCGCTATGAAGAAAGTGGTTCAACAGCTCCGGCTGGAGGCCGGGCTCAACCGCGTCAAAGTGAGCTGGGGCGGGCGGCCGAGGCGGGAGGAAGGCGGCGGCTGCAGCAGCGGCGGGTGGGATCCGGCGGCCCAGCTGGCGGGGGCGGGCGGGACACGCGCCGGCCCTCGCTTCCCCTGGAGAGGACGCGCGCTCGGTGGCGGCGATCGGGGAGCGGCCAGCTTTAGAGAAGGCGCCGCGTGGGTCTAGGCTGTGTTTTGGAGGGACGATTAGTTCGCCCTTCCGCCCCAGGACTTTCCGAGGAGGGCTGGCCTCTGGGCTGAACCGTGGCCCACATTCCGGTCCTCCTCCCTCTCTACCTCCCTTGGCCGACTTGTCGGCTGGTCTCGCCAACAAGCTGCGCCTCCGCGCGCCGTCCGCACCCTTCCTTTCCCACTTCGCCAGCCTGCTGTTTCTCATCGGACAGGGTATTTTCCGACTTTTGATTCAGAGCAGACTTTTCTCCCCCCGTTTTATCTTTCCCAAACCTACTTCCTTTAGTATTAAATTCTTACCTTCAACTTCTCTTGTCCATTGAACACATACTTTTAAGCGAATTATTGCATAACTTAAACTATGGATTAAAGCAGCATTTTTCGAAACGATCCTGGAGTGTGAAGTTCCGGTTAGTGCCCCGTACAACCTCAAACAAAGCGTGCCTTTCATACCTATGGCACAGTTTGCTCGTATTTGACCTTGGGGATATCGACTGGTCCGCATGCCCGAGAAAATGATTATTGTGGGTAATGATTGGTCTTATTTTGGCGTCTGGTTAGTATTGGCCTTGTCTTGGGGTACTTTGGAAGAAAAAGCGTTTTGTCTGTGTTGATAGAACAACTTGACATTCAAGTGCTATTCTAAGTATTTCCTGATATTTACAGTCCTGAATGGATTGGCTTCTTTCTGGTACAATAGGTCAGGCTACATGTGAAACACTTCTGCAGTTAAAAAAAGAAACAAGAATGTAAATCATGTGCCCTGTTAAAAGCAGCCAGTTCCTAAGATGATTTGATTTTATACTCACCAGGCTAGTCTTTACTACTTCCTGAAATGTTTTGTGGAGTGAGAGAGGTAGGGTCTCTAAGCTTTCTTAACTGGAAATGTCAGAGACCTAGCTTACTCAGTTGTGGTCACCTCAGAAGGGAAGGGAAATTCTCATTCGTCTTGTTGTAGGATCCCCCTGAGAGAGGGTCTCCCATTTAGCTTTGTTAACTAGAAATGTGAAGGACCTGCTTACTCAGTTGTGGTCAACTCAGAAGGGAAGAGAAATTCTCATTCGTCTTGGTGTGGGATCCCCCTCACTTAGAGTCCTTGAAGTGCTGTAGACCTCACTGCAATTTGGAATCTATTTCTCTACTCTCCCAATTCTTACCTCATCACAGTGGTTTCTAGTGAGTCTTGGCTGGATTTGGCTCTGAAATTCGAAATCATTTATTTATTAACCATTATATATCATTCAGGTATGCCTTCATCACAGATAGGATGGACCAAGAAAGAAAAAATGGGGCTGGATAGTGAAAGCAATAAATTGTACATACTTAGTCTCCAAAGAAAATGACATGAGGTCCTCAAACTAAAATACTCCAAGAACTTTACCTTGAAAACCCTAGCTGCTACTCCCCTAATCCCCCCAAGCCGATCCTACCTAAATCTTCAGTAGCCTTCTGGTTCTGGTCGGGATCATTAAAGGCACCAGAAATGATTTGGTTTTGGAGTTACTGCCTGATGTTAAGGCTGTAGCAAGAAGGGGAGCATCCCCTTTGGGACTTTTAAATGAGCTTTTCTTTAGACATGTTGCTAAATGTGGTTTAACATTGTGTATCTATTTTATCAATGACTGGGCTAGGTGATTTTTTGTGAGATTTTTAAACTAGTACAATCTTTTAACCTTTATGTTTGAGCACAGTTGATAGAACTTATCATAAGTGCTTCACAAACTGTCATAGGTAGGTCAGGACATTTTTGAGAGTGAAAAGGGGCACCTAATAATTAGGCCAGGATTACAGGGTTTCAACCTCTGGATGGTGATTGTTACAGTGCCTTGGGTGCTAGCAGCTTGTTCCAGTTTTAGAGTCTTTGTCTCAGCTTTCCTCACTGTTTGGAATGCTGTTTCTCACTGATGGTTATTTGGTTGGATTTCTTGTCATTGAGATCTCAGCTTCAATGTCACCTCAGACACCTTCCCTTAAGTGGGCACCCGGTCACTATCTAAACGATTACTCATTTTACTACAGAGCACCTTGTCTGTCATTTTCTCTGAACTGTCAGCTCCATAACAACAGGGCTCTCTCTGGCTGTTATGTATTCTCAGTGCCTGTAAGTATATGCAGCACATAGTGGTGCTTGGAACTTGTGAAAGGGAGTTACATTGGACCCCACCTACACTTTAAAAATTAACAGGTACTCTTTATGCTTCCTTCTGGTTAATATGAATGAAAACACTAAACATTGTTACAATATTTGTTGAAAAAGGACACCACTGTTCCCCTACTTTAGCTACACTTCTTTTGGAAGGGAGGGGATGAGGGGGTTTAGTCATTTGTAAAAATACTTCTTTTACATAGGAGCTATTAAACCTATGGAACTCATTACCCTGGACTGTTGTATAAGCCAGACACACAAATAGATTTGATAAGCATTTAGATTCATCTTAGGATGATGAATTATTTTATCAGGTTGGAGGTACAGCTGTAATCTGCAGGGGTTCTTGGTATAGAGAGCATTTGTGATGCTATTAATTCCCTAAGGTCACATATCCAGCTGGATGGACTGGACACCTGCTCCCAGCCTCCTTGTGGTAAAGACTGAGAATAAAATAAATGAGTATTTCTCCCACTTCTTAAATCTCAGCTCAAGACTTCAGATATTAGATGCATTTCGGGCATGTTTTATTCATGTTCCACGTCTGAACAGTTCAGTTCATTGTTTTGGTGTTCGTGTACCATCAACTATTTTAATGTTATTAAACTGGACAGTGACAGATTTCTGCCCAGTGTCATGTGACTGAAAGGCTGATAGCAAACTTCAATTTAACAGTTTTTCTGAGCAGCCTGCCTTTAAGAAACTATTGACTTAAATATGGTTTAAGTGTTAATATACATATACAGAGCCACCCAAACAGGACTTAAGGAACTTCTATGGCTTTATGGTTATTTTGTTTATATCCTACATCACCTTAGCAGAATATATAGAAATAGTAGATGTCTAAGTGAAAGAATGCATGCCTCTTTTAATTTGTTTTAGTTTAAATGCAACAGTATAAGGGTCTGATAAATTTGAGGATCAGTATACTGAATGCATTCTTATAGTGTTTGCGTTTCTAAATTATGTGCTATCCCACATTATGTTCATTCACAGTAGCCTTTTTCCAGTTAATACTGCTTTCAAGACAAAATAATAGTTTGCTAGAATGTTATTGCTTTTTGTTGAACCTTTAATTTTTTTTTAAGAAACAAGATGTTAAGTACCCTCAGGTTTGCACTTGAACAGCCTATTATTAATAAGATGTGCTGTGCTTTGCAAAAATAAACATAATTCTACTGTTTGTACTCAGTCATCTGATTCTTCTAGTAACCAAACAAAAGAAAACATACTTTAAATCAGTCTTATTTACAAGCATTGGTTTTAAGTATTAAGAGTTCACTAGGCTGGGTGCGGTGGCTCACACCTGTAATCTTGCACCTTGGGAGGCCAACGCGGGCAGATCACAAGGTCAAGAGATCGAGACCATCCTGGCCAACATGGTGAAACCCCGTCTCTACTACAAATACAAAAATTAGCTGGGCGTGGTGATGCGTGCCTGTAGTCCCAGCTACTCAGGAAGCTGAGGCAGGAGAATCACTTGAACCCAGGAGGGGGCGGTTGCAGTGAGCCGAGATCGCACCACTGCACTCCAGCCTGGCGACAGAGCGAGACTCCGTCTCAAAAAAAAAAAAAAAAAAAGAGCTCACTATATGACTTAAGTCTTCAATTATTATATAGTATCTTCTTTTGAAGCAAGAGAAGTACTGTTTTATTGGAAGTACAGTATTTCCAAAGATTGAGAAAACCTTCATTAAAATGTTTTCACCATCTGGCGCTTCCCTCCCCTCTTTGTTATGTATAGGTTTCCCAGGCAGCTGCAGACTTGAAACAATTCTGTCTGCAGAATGCTCAACATGACCCTCTGCTGACTGGAGTATCTTCAAGTACAAATCCCTTCAGGCCTCAGAAAGTCTGTTCCTTTTTGTAGTAAAATGAATCTTTCAAAGGTAAGTTTCCTTAAATTAAAACCAAAACCCACATTGTAGGAATAACTAGTCTTCTCTTTCTTTGCAGCACTTAAAAGATCATCCCATGCCCTTTCCTTTGGCCCTCCATTTCCAGTATTTTTCTGTTTTGCAAGGAAAGTAAGGATTCATGAAACTTGCTGACTTAGTAGTCATGAAGGCTAATCGTTTCTATTTTACTATAAGAAGGTTAAATAGAGGATTTAATAACCATAAAGAGGGTATAGGAGAGTTACTACAAAATCCCACTGCTGTAACAAGCCATCTGTCACTTTTTAGAGCATCGGCCTAATGGCATATGCATCTTGGGAGTCCCCAAGTACTAGTTTTCTTTTTGTGTACCTGGCAAATATTTAGACAGTTTTTTAAAAAACTGCATTGTTTATGGGGATAACTTAAAGTACTACCAGCTGATTTGGATTAACTCTTTGATGTTGTTGCTCTGACTAAACCCAGCTGTAGAGCAGTATAGCAAAGACTGGGAATTGGAAATGCAAGAGAAAATCAGATGTAATTGAGTAAGCCAGTGTGGTAAAGGCGTTTGGACTGAGGTAGAACAGGCTTTATGTTTTGTTCTCATTTGTTGGATTAAAGATGAAACATGAAGGAAATGCAGTATATGAGTTCTTGGTGGCAAACAGACAGTGGACTGAATTTCAGAGAATTAAAAACTAAAGACCCTGCTGGCTTTATTAAAGCATGCTTCAGTACATTAATTTGTGCTTTCCAGATCAAATGCCATGTGTACAAATGTATGTTAGTCTAAGAGACGTGACCAAAAACGTTTTGGATCATTTAAAATGTAACTGAAGGGTGCTGCATTTTATAAATTCTTAGTACTTTAGTTAGGGAATGTACTCAATATTGACCTATGAGAGGCAAACTAATAGTACTTTTTAAAAAAAGGTTTTGTATATGGCACACACCCCTTACTAACATTCTGACTCTCCAAAGCCCAGGAAGCTGCTTCCTAAAATACCTTGTTACATAGTTGTGCCCTCCTTAATTAAGCTTTGTAGACCTGGTAGTGTCCAGGAAGTCTGTATAAGTACATGTTTCCAGTAAATACAATGATTGGTTAAGATGTTTTAAGTTTTTTGAAGTACCAGGGGGAAAAAAAGTCCTTTGAAAACAGGTGTCATGTGCACAAAAATGCACATGAAGAAGTAATTCACTTTCATATTTAACTGTTTATTATCATATTCTTTGTTTCTGGTACTATTCATTTAATTCTTCATGGTAGTTTTTGGAAGTTTCATATTTTTATGGTTTATTAATGATTTTTTTTAACCTCAGTTCTTGTATTCACTTTACAGAGTGGTTTATTTTCATTTGAATAAAATACTGGGCAGCTGTTAATAGTTGTATTAGTTTGTTCATAGCAATCTACAGATAAGTGTTTAAATGAATTGCTCAATTTTAAAAATATGGCTGGGGTGAGAACCCAGAATGTAAAATAATGTCTATTAATCCCAGCAGTATAAGAAAACAGCTTGGTGGATATTAAGATTTGAAGCAATTTGGGCTAGGAGAATAATAATTGGGCATCAAAGCATTGCTTCTCCAGCTTGAATATATGCAAATCACTTTGTTAAAATGCAAATTCAAATTCAGAAGGTCTGAAGTGAGTCCCTACAACTTGCATTTCTTACAACTGCCCACTTACACTGATGCTGATAGTACTAGACCTACATTGAGTGGCATGAATGTAAAGAATCTACATTGGAGTTATGTGTATAAATATAGTTTTATCGCTGGAGTGCAATGGGGCAGTCTCAGCTCACTGCAGTCTCTGCTTCCCGGGTTCAAGTGCTCCTGCCTCAGCTTCCTGAGTAACTGGGATTACAGGTGCACACCACCACACCCAGCTGATTTTTGTATTTTTAGTAGAGACAGGGTTTCTCCATGTTGGTCAGGCTGGTCTCAAACTCCTGACCTCAGGTGATCCGCCCGCCTCAGCCTCCCAAAATGCTGGGATTACAGACATGAGCCACTGTGCCCAGCCCTGTATTTCCTTTTAAGAGGAATTTTTTTTTTTTTTTTTTTTTTTTGAGATTCCAGCTTTTAAAATTTTTCCTTCTTTACACACAACAAAATAGAAGAAATAATACGGGATTAAAAACTTAGTAGAACATGTATACACAAAAAATGCAGATAAGACGACAGGCTTATTGACAGTGAGGAAACACATGTAAAATTAAGGTAGTTTTTGTATGAAACATTTTATGTGTGCCATGAAAATGTTTTAAATAAAAAATTTGAAGGATCAGTATTTGCTTTTTCATTCTGCCTTTTTTAAATGGTGAATTTCTTATTTCATTAAATATTCTTTGTAAACAAGATCTTTAATGGTTGTACTGTGATTGAATTATACTTCCTTGAATATTTAAGTTTCCAAAATTTGAGGTTACAGTGAGGTGAAGATTTTGGTGAACAACTATATATATATACTTCGTACCTCTATTAAATTTCTAGAAGTAAAATTAGTCAAGGAGTGAACATTTAACATTTTTACAATGTTGTACTTGATATCCCCTGCCAATATAATACTTTGGCCTTCCTTCCACTAGAAACATGAGAATGCTTTTTCCTTGAGCCCTAAGTCTTGTTTATTACTATTTTAGGTGAGATTAAACATTTTTCATAGCATTCTGTTAATGCCTCTTAAACATTTTTGTTACAAAATATCTCAGATTAACACTTTTGTACCTTTCCATATCAATAAAGTTAGTATGCTCATGTTTTAATTTTTTAGTGCACTTTTTAAAATTTAATATTCTTTCATTTTTAAAATTTTTTAGTTTATACTCTTTTAACTGAAATATTTTATGGTTAGAAAACATAACTTATTTTTTAAGGCATAACTTATAGCTTTGTGTTCCATCATATGTAGAAACCTTCGTTTATCCATTCTCTTATGGAGTTATATTTAGGTGTTTCAGTTCTTTGCGGTTAAAATACTAATACAGTCAATATCCTTGTACATGTTTCTCTATTTCTGGGTTTATCTAGGTAACTAGAAGTGTGGTTGCATCTTCTACTTCACTAGATACTGCCAAACTGCCCTGCTAAATACTCTGCTCATTTTTCTAAGGATGTTTGGATTTTTCTTGATTTGAGAGCTTTATTAACCTTTTTTTATTATATACAGAATGTATTTTGGCAGTAATCTTAGCAAGTTAATCTGTAAGTCTGTTTATAAAACAGGAATGACTTACACATCAGAGTGGTTGTGAAAATTAAGGGAAAGATTTTACTGGTTACTGCACCATGGGCATTTCCCATCCTGTTTCTCTTAGGTTATTCATGAAAAAAATTAAAAACTATATTCTTTGATACTTTACCCTAACTCACCTTTTTTTTCCTATCTTAGGTTTCCCAAACCACTCCTTATGATCCAGTGAATATTCAAGAGAGCTACATTTGAAGCCTGTACAAAAGCTTATCCCTGTAACACATGTGCCATAATATACAAACTTCTACTTTTGTCAGTCCTTAACATCTACCTCTCTGAATTTTCATGAATTTCTGTTTCACAAGGGTAATTGTTTTATATACACTGGCGGCAGCATACAATAAAACTTAGTATGAAAGTTTTATTTTGCATTATTATTGGTATTAAATACATGGTATATTAATCTGTTCTGAACACCTGAAGGGGTTAAGTTTGTACAGTTTGTTCCACCTACTCTTCTTACATGACTTTATGCCATACATCTGGCAAGACTGCTAGGGAATTAAAGGTAAACCGCAAACCTTTATTCTTGTAAGGTCAGGAGGAGGCTATTAAGTTCTACAAGGTTTCCATGCATGAATTACTTATAGGGTTAACTTTGTTTCAGTGCCTGAATGGAGTACTACAGCACCATGTAATGAGGTAAAAAAGAGCTCCCCCTAACCTGGCCACAAAAAACCAAACACCTCAAAATCAGGAGCAAAGATTAGCTTCAGTAATTTGCAACTTTGCTTTAAACCCTGGTAGATCATTTTGCTTTAAATTTTTTACCCTTCTGAAGGCTTAAGAGAATGTTAAAACCTCCAGAAACCTGGCCTCCATTTAAGTTATTAAAACTGTGCCAGACACTGGGAATCCAAGATTAATCTGGTGTAAAAATCAAGGGTTAGCCAATATTTACCAACCATTTTATTCCTCTCATGTGTTCTATGCAAATAGGAAAGTTAATCTGAATCTTGATTCCAACTTAATTATTCAGTTACGCAAAAACAAGATAACTAAATTTAAGAAAACCTAAGCCATCAAAATAACTTTTATTTGTATTTTCTACATAAACACACAGTGGCAATTCATGGCATTTGGTAATCTGTCCAAACGTGAGAGGCTTATGAAATCAACTAATGCCATTTTGAAGACAGTATTCTGTCAAAAATAAATTACCCAAGTTCAAGATAGGCCTGTTCAGCAAAATCCAATATTATTCTCTCAGTATTTTATAAATGGAATTTTCTTCTACTTGTATCCATTTCCCGGGGCTGAAAGTGGAAAGTGGGGGAGTGGAAGAAGAAAAGAAAACAAAAATATAATTAACAATTCAGGTAAAATAGTAAAAGTTAACGTCCCTAGAACTTTATAGGTAACGCACTGAAAAACTGGGTTTGTGTGAGACCCTGAATAGTCAGTCTTCGGTCTAATATAAAAGATGTTGGCAGTTACTTTGTGTGTGTGTGTGTGATTTTAAAATAAAATGTTACTAAGTGAAGTACTGCTTATACTAGATAGAAAAGGATGTTTTAGACCACGTGCGGTCGCTTACACCTGTAATCCCAGCACTTTGGGAGGCTGAGGCGGGCGGATCAGGAGATCAAGACCATCCTGGCTAACACGGTGAAACCGTCTCTACTAAAAATACAAAAAATTAGCCAGTGTGGTGGTGCACGCTTGTAATCCCAGCTACTCGGGAGGCTGAGGCAGGAGAATAGCTTGAACCCAGGAGGCAGAGGTTGCAGTGAGCAGAGATGGTGCCCCTGCACTCCAGCCTGGGTAACAGAGCTGAGACTCCATCTCACAACAAAAACAAAAACCAAAAAAGGATGTTTTAAAACATTGAAAGTTTTCATTGTTTTCATTTATGATTTAAGATGATGATCTCCAAACGTCTAAGAAAACTATCAGTAGTTCTCAAGAAACATGTAATAGAGTCACATATAACACAGGCTTATAAGCAGATTGCTGCTGGGCCCCACCCCCTAAGTTGCTGATCCAGTAGGTCTGCGGGCCAAAGAATTTTCATTCCTAACAGGTTCGTAGGTAATGGTGTTGGTACCACTTTGAGAACCACTAATGTTTATACTTCAGATGAACCACGGTTAATCATCAAACCCAGATATTGTAGCTTTTTTTCTTTTCAGGGGTATATGTGCAGGATGTGCAGGTTTGTTACATAGCTAAACATGTGCCATAGTGGTTTGCTGCACAGATCATTTTCATCACCTAGGTATTAAGCCCAGCATCCATTAGCTATTCCTGATGCTCTCTCTCCTCCCACCCTCTTATCTCATACTTTAAAAATAACTTAGTTTTTTTAAACAATAAGCACATACCTTATGGACCCATTCATACTCTCCATATTTAGAATCAAAGGTTCCTTTCTGAAGAGACCTTAATTTTATGGTAAAACGTGGTCCAAGTTCCTGAATTCCCACTTTCTTTTCACTCCTGAATATGTATCTTCAAAGAGAAAAAGAGTTAAATTAATCTGAATGAGCTATTGTTTAACATTATTACAGGGTTCAAAAGATAATTCATTTTATCTTGTATGATACTTGCTACAATATATTGGAAAATTAGTTCATGTTGAAAATATATTTCATGATTGAAGTCAAAGTTCAACAAGTTTACCTTCCTCACCTGTGAAATCTGAAGAATATATAATCCCGTTGATTGTGGAATGTGGCAACCTGCCTTCCAATAAATTGAGGATTATGAGGGAAAAGAGATGCAAACATACGTCCAATTGAATGACCCAGCCGTGTTGTAAAATTATTCAGAATTATTTCAGGTATGTGTTCTGTGGGGTCCTTGCCTCTTCTCTAGAAAAATAATGAAAAATAAATAATTGGTGATACCTCCCAATGCAATTTCAAATATCAAAATTTACATGACAAATTTGCAAAATTTATCGTTTTTTAGTGACAAACTACCACAGATGGCTTACCAAACCCATGAAATAAGACGTATCTAAAATTATTTTAATATGCAGTGAATGCAACAACAAAAAATATCCTATTAGAAAATCAACGTGCTTCATAGTAATGAAGACTATTGCCTGCCGGCTGTAACTTAACCACAGTCTCCCAGGAAAACTGATAGATAAAAACTGCTGTAATCGGGAGAAAAAATGCCATTATTAAAATAAATTAGAGCTATTAAGATAACAGCATCTACTAATCAAATACTGTGAAGAGATCAATGCCAATCAAGGAATGTATAAAACTTACCTTAATTTCTTTACGAAGACGAACACTGCTCATTTTGAAATGAGCAGTTGGGCCATTTGGCAAGTGACTCAAAATAAGTCCATCTGTTCATAAAAGTTAAGAGAAACACATTGAACTCTGTAATCTCAACCTAATTGTTTAAATAACTGGTCCTCTACATCCAAAGGTCCCTAAAATCTGTACCCAAGTGAACAGGCAGATGTACGTATTCCTCTGAAGTGACATTTTCCTACCATATCAAAAGCTCAAAATCAGTCAAAATCTTCCAAGAAAATAGACTATGGTAGTCCTTTTTTTCTCTTTTTACAATATAATAGTTAATCATCACCCTCAATAGGTTATGTTAAGGTACCCTAAAGTAGGTCAAAAAAAGCTCTTTAACTGACCACTACTCTTAGGAGTAAAATAGGATGGGATTCTACAATCATGTAACACTGCAAATACAGTGTTTTACCTCCATGTTCTGAAGATGTATAACCCCAAAATGTCACTTTTACACATTTGTATGGTCAGAATATGCTGTCAACTTTGAATAACATCCCAAGAGACCAGACTCCTAAACTTTCCTCTATGAAATTAAGGTTATTAGTATTTTGCAAGAGATCAGCCCTTACTTAGGATTACTGTACCACAAATTATAATCAACTAACCAATTAATAGCCATTCACTGACTGTCATTTCCCATAAATTGAGAATTATGCTAGACACGCTAAACTACAAATGAAATGTAAGATCACCTACCTACAACCAGCAGGACTAGCAGCCCAAGGACTCTAGAAGTTCTGGGTGCTGCAAACTAAGGTTGCTACCTATATAATGTTCTTCAAGTTTTTGTGGCACAACCTGACCTTCACTTGAAACACCTTTACTTTTCATGAGTAATTCTTGGCTATTGCTTAATGGCATTACAAGCAGGCATATTAATGGCAATGGACAGGGCTTTCACTTTGTATTACGCTTTTCTAGTTTAGAAGAAATTTTCAAACACATTTCATCTGATTTAACAACTTAAATAGGCCAGAATCAGATGGTTTCAAGTCTATCTGCATATAATATGTATCTTTCTAAGCAGATGTTGCCATCTTTTTACAATGGCATCAACACTCATTCCTCCAGATTAGAAGCTATGGTATCTTCAACTTCTCCCTCTCCCACCAAATCTTAACTGCTTTAACCTTCAGAATTTCCTCACTTAGCATCCTCTTTACCCTTACTGTCGTAGTGAGGTCCTCGAGATTTTCCACCTAGATTATTAAAGTAGTATTGTGGTTGGTCTGACCTTTTTCCTCACCATCTCAAGTACATCTCCTAATGCAGATTGTAAAATCAAGTCTGGACTTAGGCCTTGGTTCTGTAAGTAACCAGCTATGGGACTTAGCTGTTTCATTGTATCTATACCATAGTTTCTCATGTGCTAAGTGAAAAACAAACTAGATACCTTCACAGTCTTGACAGCTGTAGCTAATTTCATACTACTCTCATCACAGACTCATCTACAGAAAGAAGACATTGGTATGAGATTCATAATGTGGCCACAAATTACCTTTTCAACCTATTTACCCTATGCCCACACCAAGCTGTTTCCTAACTGGTAGGCACTCGCAGTCTTATGTACTATATATGTTAATCCTAGCATGCACTTTTTGCTTCTGCTAATTTGAATACCTGCAACATTTTACTCATCTATTATGGTCTACTTCAAATGTCACCTTTTTATGCAGTCAGAATTAAGATCTAAATCTTTTCAGTTCTTACTGCTACCACAGCATTCATCACTTATTTGAGTTACAGTCAGGAAAACACCTTTCTTCCCAACTAATCTGCTAACACTTAGTTAGGGATGGGAATTTTTTTCTTTTTTTTTGAGACAGTCTCACTCTGCAGTCCAGGCTGAAGTGCAATGGCACGACCATGGGTCACTGCAGCCTCAACCTATCCGGCTCAAGCAATCTTCCCACCTCAGCCTCCCGAGTAAATGGGACTACAGGCATGCCATCATGCCCATCTAATTTTTGTAGAGACAAGGTTTTGTCATCTTGCCCAGGCTGGTCTCAAGCGATACACCTGCCTTAACCTCCCAAAGTGCTGAGACTGCAGGCAGATTTTTCAGCAAACGTTTGAATTCTATCATTTTAAAAGATTCACCACAGGTTAAACTTCATGAAATACAGCCAAAAGTATTTATTAAGGGGTCTAGGAAATATAAGTCATTTTTTCCAACCCCCAAATCAAGGCTTAAATCCTTTCTAGAACATTCCCACTAAATTGTGGTCTGTGTCAAAAGCAAAGTACAAAATCCAAACTTACCAGTTTCTAAATAACTTCTTTTCCTGTGTACTTGCATTGTACAAGAGGCTTTATTTACATTACTGCTAATCCCTAACACAAATCACACAAAACAGGAGTCATCATGCCTATTTCAGTAATGAGGAAAAGAGGCTGAAGAGGGTCAAGTAAATTAGCCTAAGTAAATCAGACCAAGGCAACTGCACATCTCAACTAGGGTGGGACTGCACCTAGCTTAAGCCCTTGGCTGACAGCTGCTCACATTTGGAAATGTACAGAGGCATTTTGTTTGTCAGGATGACTGAGGTGTTACTGGTATTTAGAATCCAAAGGCCAGGAATGCAAACCATCTTACAAGCTGCCAAGAGTGTAGCACAAATAATTACCCTACCTCAAATGCCAGTAGTTCCCCATTTAGAAATAATGAATACAGGATGTAGGTCTGTAAAGATAAAGTTTACATGCTTCTCACTATACCACATGTTTACTAAAATGACTACCACATGGCACTACCAGACACCATGCTTTATAATGTGATCTTTGTGGGAACTCTAAAGATAGTTATTATTTCCTACATTTAAAAAATGAGGAAATTGAGTGGCTAAGAAACTTGACTAAAATCACAAAACTAGCAAATAATGCAATCTGTATTTGATAAAACAGCTGCCCTGACTCAAAGCCACTAGTAGGTTTCTACAGTTTAGACCGCTGATGTTCTATTTTAGAATAAGTCAAAAAAGTATATCCCTTTACTTCCACCATTCAGCACTACTCTTTCATACAGTAGCCCCTCCAATGTCTTTAGAAAGATGCCATGTTCCTAGAATCTACTTTCCCACAGGCTAAATACTGTTTTTTCAACTTTTCCGCCATGTGTCATCATTAGGAGTTGTGATTTTTATTCCTGAACCCATGCTAAGTCTCCAGGAATCACCACTATATTTTTTTTTGACAGTCTTGCCCTGTCACCCAGGCTGGAGTGCAGTGGGCACCATCTCGGCTCATGGCAACCTTTGCCTCCCGGGTTCAAGTAATTCTAGTGCCTCAGCCTCCCAAGTAGCTAGGATTACTGGCATGTGCCACCACACCCAGCTAATTTTCGTATTTTTAGTAGAGATGCGATTTTGCCATGTTGGCCAGGCTGGTCTCAAACTCCTGACCTCAAGCAATCTGCTGGCCTAGGCCTCCCAAAGTGCTGGGACTACAGGTGTGAGCCACCACGTCCAGCCAGAAAATGTAAACTTTTTAAAGGCAATAGATGATATAGGTGAAATCTGTGTGACTATGTAAAACACCCTGGCTAAAATAAGGATAGAACATTTATTGAATTGATGAATGCTTGCTTCTTAGCAGGGTTACTAGCGGCCTCAAAGTGATGACAGTTGTTTTTTAACTGCCAAAAATAAAAAGAGGAAAACAGACCTTACCACTTTGTGGAGGCAGTTTAAAAAAAAAAAAGAGGTAGCAACTACCTTAAAAACAAATTTTTTCTGGAGTAGTTAAGTATTCAAGAGATTTCAGATACTTTGATACATTAATCCGGTAAACCAAACTACAATATGGCCAACAAAACACATTACAAAGCTTGTTATAGTTTATTTTAGTTTCTGGAAAGCTACTAGAACAAGTGGATAAAGTAAGTTATATTGAAAACAATAAAAATCATAAAAGTTAGATTTTTAAAAAACAGCCTTTTAAGTCCCTAATTTAAAAACAACAGTGTTCACTGATATTAGAAATAAAATGTTATTCTGGCACCACAGAAAATCTTGTCCCTATTTTTTTTTTTTGTAAATTCTTTATAATTTTATTTTAATGAAATTAAAAATCATAAAGATGACTCATTCAATTGGTCATCTTTAAAGCTACTGAACTCACAGCCATCATTCAATAAATAAATAAAACAATAGCAACAATAACAACAAACCTACATATCCTTTATGAAGTCTCTTATCTCAATAGGAAGAAATACCTTGGGTTCAGGTGACACATTCATCTCAGATCTGAGACTCACAGAAAAATTTAGACGAACAAACACATAACATGGGCCCAAGTCTCTACCTCAAAAACTTAATCCTGTGACACCACCTCTGGCAACATAAAATCTAGCCATAACAAACCATATGCAGATCTCCAACTAGGTCAGCCCTTTCCTCCCTCTCTTTCCAAATGGTTGTCCCTCTGCACTGAGCGCTTTTCTCTGCCTCATTCCCCTGCTTCACCCTCATCCATCTAGATCCAGCTTCAGCATCTATTTCTACAGGAAGTCCTTCCTCCCAGGGCAGACTTTGTACCAATCACAGGGTCCCCACTCTATCCTGCATTTCTCTGTTTAACTGTACCATCCACACTATATTTTCTCAGTTTACATATCCATTTACTCCACCTATGAATTTCCTGAAGGTTGTCTCTTGTTTTATCTCTGCATCTTTTACTAAGGGTTAAAATAATCTCTTGGCTGTAGCATGTGCCTGATAAATGGTGAATACAAAGGAAAAATCAGTTTATAGATTCTTGGAAAGAGATATAATTTTCTGATAAAAAAATTATTTTCTGAAAGTTATAGGCAATATTTCCTTATTCTTTTAAATATATTTTTAAGGGGGTTGAGGGAGAGGACAGGAAAACCTCCTTTAAAAAAAAAAGGATACTTGGGGTTTTACGATCTTCATTAATAACAATCAGGTCTGTGAACTCTCTTGCGATGCACTGAGGAATAATTTTTTTCAGAGCCAGTCCTCTTCTGTAATAAACATGTGAGTTTGGTATAACCGTGGAGAGCTGTTCACAGAGTCGTACTGTTCTCTGCAAAACAAAATAACAAAAATTTTGAATAGTTTTTGAAAAAGAATAAAAATCTTATGTGGTACATAAGGAAAGAAATAATGATTATTATGATTAATAGAAAGCAACACTGAGGAAAGCATGAAACTGGAACAGAGTGTCTCCTCTTTTATCAAAGGCTGATCATCCTAAAGCAGTGGTTCTCAATTAGGGGCAATTCTGCTCCATCAGGGGACGCATTTGGCAATATCTGG
Organism: Rhinopithecus roxellana; assembly: GCF_007565055.1. Taxonomy (NCBI): domain Eukaryota; kingdom Metazoa; phylum Chordata; class Mammalia; order Primates; family Cercopithecidae; genus Rhinopithecus; species Rhinopithecus roxellana. The sequence goes on along the minus strand of NC_044560.1, from coordinate 66,476,108 downwards.
AGACATTTTTGATGGTTATGACTGGTGGTAGTGGTAGTGGTGTGTGGTTGCTACTGGCACCTAATGCATAGAGGCCAGGGAAGCTGGTAAACATCCTGTAATGAACAGGATGGCTCACGATAACAAAGAATTCTCCAGCTAAAATGCTAACAACGCTGAGGTTGAGAAATCCTATCCTGAAGAATCGTATTTAGTAAACCTACATCATATCACCACTGCTACGTTTTATTTACTTATTCACAGGCATTCTTTAAGGTGGTTAACTAAAGGTTTAACTCTTCTGAACAGAGTACTTTAAATAGAACTAATAAGAAAATTAAGAATTCAAGAACTAAATTAATCAATGTGTTTACCCCATGAGGTCTATCTGATGTTGTGATGAGAATCTTGGGAGAAGTCTGTTTGTTGAAGTAAGAAGCAAATTCATCTGTAGATTCATCATAAGCAACCTGAGAACAGAGAAGAAGGATAATTTTACATCAAACAAATACTCTACTGGACCAGAATTCTAAAAGTAGCTTCAGCAGGACTGCTGAACACTGAGTACCTAGCTGATAAGGGATTTAAAGACAGACCAGGAAGGACTGACATTAATGGACACAGGAAGAGGATGGAGTGGATTTCTCCTGTGTAAAATACAAGTATAAAACTGAATAAAATTGTCAGAAATCACTTCAGGGCAGAAAATGAGATATGTTTACTCTTGAACTACTTTCATTTCCGTCATCAACTTGGTTGGTGAAAATAATCACAGGGAAAAAAAAAAAAAAAAAAAACAAGCAAAAAAACTAATGAAATTACAAGAAGACAAATCTTCCATTAAGAGACACTCAGATTTAAACAATAATGAGAGTAGTACCTTTTAAAATTTGTGGAATATACCCAAGTGGTACTCTGAAAGTCTTATGGCTATACCTGCTCACATTAGAAAATATACATATTGAGCAAATCAATAAATACAGAATCAACTCAAAGGAAGCAGAAGAAAGTAATAAAGATAAAAGGAGATATAAATGAATCAGAAAACAAAGATTCAATAGGATCAAAGAAGAAAGTACTTAGAAAAGACTAAGAGAATAGATATCTTGGTAAAAACTGATTTAAAAAAGAAAAAGCCAAAATAAAATAATATGAGGAATGAAAAGTGGACATTACTGTAGTCTGACTCACGAACATAGATATAATTAATTCTAAGCAAAAAATAAACCCAATTTAGTTATGATGCTTAATGCAATAAAAGAGAAGAGCCACATAATCACCTCAATATTTGCAAAGAAAACATCTAATAACATTCTACATTCATTCATGATAAACAAGACAAAAAATAGCCTAAGAATAAATAAAATTTACTTAACCTTTAACTCTTAATAATCTATCTTTAGTGACACAAATATTAATGATGATGCATTGGAAGTATTCTTTTGAAAATCAGGAATGTGGCAAAGATGGCACTATTGATTTTTCTATTTATTTGACATTAAGCTAGAAGTTCTAGAAGGCACAAAAGTGGGAGAAAAACAGGTCAAAATAAGAAAACTGTCATTTGCAGAAATGATTATCTAAAACAGAAAAATGAAAACAATATCCCAACAAATTAGAAATGAATTTAGGTAGGCTACTGGTTAGAAGATCACTACTCAAAAATCCACTGTATTTTTATAAATTGGCAACCAAAACAATTTTCAAAGACATGCAGTTTACACCAACAAAAACTGTAAGATACCCAGGAATAGCTCTAGGAAGATTTATGGGTCAACTTGCATGAAGAGAACTATGAAATTCATGAAATACGTTTCACTATTCAAAGAAGACTTAAGAAATATATATTATATATATACATATGTATCCCCAATTTGGAGGATATATGTATCCCCAAATTGATCTGATTTTTGTGCCATTTATAATTTATATGGAGGAGCAAAGGCCTAGGAAAAGCCAAAACACATCTGAAGAGAGGGGATTTAGGGGCAGGAGTGAAAGCAGCATCTTGCCCTTACAGATATTAAGACTTATTATGAAGCTAATTAAGAAAGTAATGATGCAGTGACAAACTGGCCAAGCAAATAGCCCAGAAAATGACCAAGCATATATAGATATTTGATATATAACTTGGCATTACAATTCATTGTGGGGAAAGGCTGCACTACTTCAAAAATGGTATTGGATAAACTGTATGTATGTGTGTATATATATATATATATATATACACACACATACACACACACATATATGCTGCGCAAAAGGACAGGCTGGGGTGAAAGACAGCAAGGAAAGTAACTGGTTTCCATTCTCACACCAAACAGAAAACAATTCCTAACAATTAAGTAAATAAACATGAGAGACAACTCTTTATTTTAGAAAGAAAGAAAAAGTAACTTAGGATCACAGGAAAGAGAACAGTTTCTTAAATATGACATAAAAAGCTTTAAATGCTAAAAATTTCAAAAATTCAACTATATCAAGAACTTCTGGTCGTCGTCCTCAAAAGACACCATAGAAAATAAAAAGAGAATCCATGAATTGGAAGATGCCTTTAATACGTATAAAGGATTGGTATCCAAATAGAGAAGTTCCACAAATGATCAAAATACACTACATGATAGAAAACTGGGCAAAAGACATGTTTTATCTCTAAAGAAAACAACTTATATTAAACAATGCTCAACTATCACAAGAACAGAAAACCAAACACCGCATGTTCTCACTCATAGGTGGGAACTGAACAATGAGATCACTTGGACTCGGGAAGGGGAACATCACACACCGGGGCCTATGACGGGGAGTGGGGAGGGGGGAGGGATTGCATTGGGAGTTATACCCGATGTAAATGACGAGTTGATGGGTGCTGACGAGTTGATGGGTGCAGCACACCAACATGGCACAAGTATACATATGTAACAAACCTGCACGTTATGCACATGTACCCTAGAACTTAAAGTATAATAAAAAAAAAAAAAAAGAAAAAAAAAGAAAACAAGGAAATACAAATTCAAACCTCAATGAGACAGCCTTTTATCATTAGTCTGAACATACCAGGAACTGGTTAGAATGTGGATGAGCAGGAACACTACTACTCTTGTACCACAAAAGTATAAAATGATACAACCACTACTTTGAAAAATATTTTGGTACAATCATGTAAAGTTAAACATTTACATATTCTCATGAGTCAAAATTATCCTACTGTAGGTAAATATTCTAGGGAAACCTTTATGTATACATACCCTCTATATGCCTGTTATCCTCAAATTTATTTCCAGTCAAGACCTCTTCCCCGAATTCCAAGCTTATATCACAACTACCTGCTTGACATCTCTTCTAAAAACTCTTAAGAGTCCTGAACTCTTGATTTCCCCTTAAATCTCCTTCAGTCAGTCTTCCACATCTAGTCAATGACCATTTCATCCTTCTAATTTGCTCAGTCTAAAACCTTAATACCATCTTTGAATCCTCGATTTCTCTGAAATTCCACATCTAATTTGTCAGGCAATTGAAGCAGCTCTGATTTCAAAATATACCCAGGGGAAAAAATATTTAGAATCAGATCAATTCTCACCACTTTCATTGTAACCACCCTGGCCCAGGTCATGATGAAAGCCCATCATTTCTTTCCCGGATTTGTTTAGTAGCTTCCTAATTATTCTACGTACCTCTCTAGTTATATTCTCAGTAAAGCAGCTAACTACTTTAAAAAATTAAGTCTGATCACATCATTCTTCTATTCAACCCATCCAATGGCTCCTCATTTCACTAAGTATAAAACCAAAGTCCTCATACTGGCCAACAAAGGCACTGATCTGGTCTTTCCTCTTCATCATACTTTCCTAGGACCTCTTCTACAATCCTCTCCCTTTGTTTGCTTAATTTCAGCCACAATGGCCTTCTTGTTATTCTTAAAAAGCATACTTGATACACGTCTGCCTTGGAGCTTGTGTATTCTCTCTGTGCTTGGTTGTTCTCTCTGGGGTTCCTTTTGCCCAAGGATGCTAAATTTCCTCACATCCTTCAAGTCTTTGCTAAAAGGTCAATTTCTCAATAAAGCCTACCCTGACTATCCTGTATAAAAAATCACTACACAGTAGAAAAATGGGCAAGAGACACAATCAATTGATCAAAGGGAAAAAAATATGAAAAGATATTCAACCTCATTCAAAATGAGAACTGCAAATTAAAACTATAGTGATATACAATTTCTCACTTATCAAACTGGAAAAACTGATTTACAGTGAGTGTAAGTTGAGGAGTAACATTCAAGTATCTCCTCCCCAAATACTTACTAATTATCATACAAAGGGAAAAACATTAAATTCAGAGTGAAGAAACCTGGCAGGCACCACTTTAACCAAATGATCAAGGTAAACATAACCAGTAGGAGAAAATCATCAAGTGACTCTTGATAAGAAGTACTGAAAAAGGACTTAACATAACATTCATGGCAGAGGGTCGAGCCTCCCTATTAAAAACCCAAAACCTGAAATATTCCAAAATTCAAAACTTTTTGATAAAGCACCAACATGGCACCACAAGTGGGAAATTCCACACCTGACCTCATGTGATGGGGTCACAGTCGAAAGTTTGTTTCATGCACAGAATCATTAAAAATATTGTATAAAAGTTACCTTTAGGCCGGACGGGGTGGCTCATGCCTGTAATCCTAACACTTTGGGAGGCCAACGTGGGAGGATCACCTGAGCTCAGTTCAAGACCAGCCTGGGCAACATGGTGAAACCCTATCTCTACTAAAATACAAAAAATTAGCCGGGCATGGTGGCATGAGCCTGTAGTCCCAGCTATTCTGGAGGCAGAATTGCTTGAACCAGGGAGGCAGAGGTTGCAGTGAGCAGAGACTGTGCCCTGCACTCCAGCCTGGGCAACAGAGCAAGACTCCATCACCAAAAATAAAAAAAGTTACCTTGAGGCTATGTGTATAAGATGTACACAAAACATAAATAAATGCTCTGTTCAGACTTGGGTCCAATCATCAAGATACCTCATTATCTATCACAAATATTCCAAAATCTGAAATCCAAAAAGAATTCTGGTCCGGCCGGGTGTTGTGGCTCATGCCTGTAATCCCAGCACTTTGGGAGGCTGAGGCGGGTGGATCATGAGGTTAGGAGTTTGAGACCGGCCTGGCCGATATGGTGAAATCCTGTCTCTACTAAAAATACAAAAATTAGCTGGGTGCCCGTAATCCTAGCTATTTGGGAGGCTGAGGCAGGAGAATTGCTTGAACCTGCGAGGCAGAGGTTGCAGTGAGCTGAGATCGTGCCACTGCACTTCAGCCTGGGTAACAGAGCAAATCTCCATCTCGGAGAAAAAAAAATCAAAAAAGACTTCTGGTCCCAAGCATTTCAGGCAAGGGACACTCAACCTGTATTTCTGTCAAAACTACATAAACTGAATATAATCAGAAGAAATCCCAGGCAAACTCATATTAAGGTACATTCTACAGAATATCTGGTCTGTACTACTCAAAAAATCTCAATGTCACAAAAAGCAAACGACTGAGGAACTGTTCTAAATTTAAGGAAATTAAAGGTAATTACAATGGAATGTATGACCTGGGACTTTTCTTTTGCTAGAAAGGACATTATTGGAACAGCTAGTGACATATGAGTAAGATCTATAGAACAGATAATAATGTATACCAGTGTTAACTGTCTGATTTTGCTAACTGTGCTAATAAAAAACAAAATGAGATATGTATAGGAATAAAGGGGCACCATGTCTGCCACCTACTCTCATTTAAGAGGGAATATTTAGGAAGTCTGGGTGAAGGGTATGTACAAATTCCTACTTTTCTATGAAGTCTGAAATATCAAAATAAATTAAAATGCATATACCTTACTTACATAAAATTGCAAACTCTTTCCACTCCAGGTAGTCCTGAATCTCCTTTATCCTGTTTTCCTTTAGTAACCTATCATTGGCTAACATATGTCTAACTTATTTATTTCATTATGTTGACTGTTCGTCTCCCTTCCTAGAATGTAAGCTCTGGGTGGGTAGAAGTTGTGTGTGTGTAAGTATTCTGTGTACTGATGGATCTCAAATCCCTAAAACGGATCCCAATACAGTGCAAGTGAATCCATAAACATTTGCTGAAGGAAGGACAGAAATCAGTGAATGACTGTACCAGGAGATATGTGAAAGAACGTTGATAGCAGCACTGTTGCAAAGCAAACAGACATTCCAAACCAAGTTTCCTTTACGAAACTTTTAAAAAAATAGTTTTAAAATCTTGCTTCTTTTACTGCACTGTTGCAAACTATCTAAGGAGAATGTGCAAAGTTAAAGATTATCTTGAAACTAAGATTTATGAAAATACAAAAAATAGCATCAAATGTTATTCTTAGGTATCAAAATGTCTAACAAATACTACAAAAGTCTATGGTACGAGGAATTCTTTTAAAACTACCAGGCCAGGCGCAGTGGCTGACGCCTGTAATCCCAGCACTTTTGGAGGCCAAGATGGGTGGATCACCTGTGGTCAGGAGTTCGAGACCAGCCTGGCCAACATGGTGAAACCCCATCTGTACTAAAAATACAAAAATTAGCCAGGCGTGGTGGCAGGTGCCTGTAATCCCATCTACTCAGGAGGTTAAGGCAGAGGGTGCAGTGAGCCGAGATCACATCACTGCCCTGTCTCAACAAAATAAAAAACAAAAACAAAAAAACCCATCCAAAATACTAGTCAGGGATTATATAACAAATGTGAAAGTTTACCTAGACATAAAATAGATTACTAGAAAGTAAATATTTACTTAATTTGTCTATAGCATTATTGGGAAATCAATTATGAAATAATCTACACCAAATAATAAGATAATATGCCAGCATTTTAGCTGAACCAGTCCATTATACAACTTCGCCAGCCAGCACTTTAAATATCAATATAAAAATATATAATTTATCAATTATGTGTGATCATTCAAACTAATTTAAGACTTCTAACATTACCTCTTCATCATTAGGGTCTACCGTGGTTTCATCATACACTCGCTGGTTGTCAATGGTCTTGGGTACAGGCTTTGGTGGAGCCTAAGTAAAAGAGAAAGGATTACATTTTAGAAGGATTTTACATTAATTATATTATGGTTGGGGAAAAACAACAGAAAGCTACAAATAATCCCAAACTCAATCTGTTCCTCAGATCAATTCACTTCTACTGCTACATCAATCCTAATAACAATATTGAATAAGAGTTTTTTTGTTTTTTTTTTTAACAATCCGGGCAGAGCCACACACATACTAGAAAAATGGCCAACACTGAATGAAATGGCTTAAAACTGTGCAGAAAGAACAAGGAGAAGAAATAGGGATCGAGATAATTATCTACTAGGGGAAAACATATCAAACAGGAGAAAAATAAAAGAAAAAAATAGGCCGGGCGCAGTGGCTCACACCTGTAATCCCAGCACTCTGGGAGGCTGAGGCGGGCGGATCACCAGGTCAGGAGACTGAGACCATCCTGGCTAACACGGTGAAACCCCGTCTCTACTAAAAATACAAAAAATTAGCCGGGCGTAGTGGTGGGCCCCTGTAGTCCCAGCTACTCGAGAGGTTGAGGCAGGAGAATGGTATGAACCCGGGAGACGGGGCTTGCAGTGAGCCGAGATCGTGCCACTGCACTCCAGCACTCCAGCCTGGGCGACAGGGCAAGACTCCACCTCAAACAAAAAAAAAAAAAAAAAAAAAAAAGGAAAGGCCGGGCGCGGTGGCTCAAGCCTGTAATCCCAGCACGTTGGGAGGCCGAGACGGGTGGATGACGAGGTCAGGAGATCGAGACCATCCTGGCTAAAACGGTGAAACCCCGTCTCTACTAAAAAAAATACAAAAAAACTAGCCGGGCGATGTGGCGGGCGCCTGTAGTCCCAGTTACTCGGGAGGCTGAGGCAGGAGAATGGCGTAAACCCGGGAGGCGGAGCTTGCAGTGAGCTGAGATCCGGCCACTGCACTCCAGCCCGGGCTACAGAGCGAGACTCCGTCTCAAAAAAAAAAAAAAAAAAAAAAAGGAAAAAAATAACAAACTGACATCTGTACATGACTGTTCCAATACTTTCAGGAAGCTACTCAGAAATATTTAATAAAAGTCTAGTTGTTATTCCGTTGACCTAGTAATTTTACTTTGGGGTATTTATGTTCAGGAATGTAAATGGGGGAAAAATTTATACAAAGAAATATGTAGTATCCCTATTTATAATGAAAATAAGCAGCAAACAGGGCAAATGTTCAACATCAAGGTAATGACTAAACATACTACAGTACAACAACATTATGGAATACTGTTAGGATCAGCAATCATGCATACTCAGCTTAGACCAAGAAATGGTGTAAATGAACTGTTAAGAAGTAGAGCACAGAATTGTAAGAGTACATTAAAACTAATTTAAAATATATGTACACTAGCAGAGCTATGAAGAAAATATAAACTGAAACTATTTAGCATTTATTACTCTATGAAACAAATATTACATTTTAATTATTTTTTTAAAGGAGGCAGTTTTAAGAAGTCATCTTTCATCTCTAAAAGCAAGAACGGTGGTATTTTCAAATGGTGATCATAACATTAATTTGCTGTAATAGACTGATTACTAAAGAGTTAAAAAGAGACTAACATGCTTGACATACTAGGATACTGTAGGTCAAAACTGTCTACTATTGATAATTTTCTATGGTTTAACCTAATACTATTCAAAGAATGCATGAAATAGTAGAGTGTTTAGTTTGTATACAGTCTTTACATTTTTTTCCCTTCCTCAAACACCCTTATTTGGTAACTTACTTGATATCTTAAGAAATGGGAGGTGAGACATGAATGTTTTCAAAATTTTGCAAAAATAAATCATAACCTAAGAGTAACTATAAATACACTGAAAATAAAAATAACTTAGCTATGCAATAATGTATGAGTATTTAGTAGTCTAAAAATTTTTTTCAATAAAGATTTCAATTCTTATGAGTACCACAAATATAGCCAAATTCTTTCTTGATGCATTATCCATTATTTTCTTTGCCATAATCCTCACCCTCCTCTCACTCCCCATTCTCACTTTTCACAGGTTCATATCCTCTGTACCACCTCTAAAGCTTAACACATCCTTATCACCCTACTCCAGAAGAGGCTCTGTCCTGCCTTTCCCCAGCCTTGCCTGACCAAAAACCTTTGCTTCACATCACAAGAGCCAAGCTCCAGGCCTAACCTGAGGAGCTTCCCCATTCCCAAAGTCAGGGAGAGGTGCTGACCTCTCAAACACATGCAAAACACCACCACTGTGTTACTGTATAGGTACACAAACATACATAGTAAAGGTAAAAGAAATGCATGGAAAAAATAATCAAAAAGTTCACGAGTGGTTATCTTTGGAGGGAAAAGCAATTATGAAGAAGCAGACAGGGGGCTTCCTTGCAAAAAAAATTTGCTAATGCATTATTTCTTAAGCTGGGTAAATGATACAAAGGGGTTTATTATATTACTTTTGTATTTCTTCATACATACGAAATATGTAACAATAAATTTTAGAAGAAAATAATTCAACTTAAATATCAGGAAGGATTCCCTAATATAAGACAGAAAGCAAACAGCTAAGAATTTTATTTACCTTATCGCCAAGAGCCTCTCTTTCTTTTTTAAGTTTTTTCTTAGCTGCCAACTTTTCCTAAAGGGTGAAAAAAAAAAGAACAATATTGAGAAACAACCAGTTATATCACAAACACATACTCAAACTACAAATTACTAATGCTATGAATACTCGAACTGGGCGATCTTTGTAATCTATTGAAATAAGCATCTGGACATGGATTTTTCTACCTAAATTACTACTGTAAGCCAAATGAGCTGGCCAATTAATAAGATTTCTTTAACAAAGGCCTTGATTCTTTTAAAAAAATCTAAACTGGCAAGTTTGAACATTTAAAATTTGACTAGCTTAATCTTTTTCCATAAAGTCTCAAATTAATTAAAGTACAAAATGTGGTTTCCGTTGTGTTTTGTTTTGCCTAACTGGTTGCATCCTAAAGACCACCACGGTTATGCTGTTTGCTTCTCTTGAAAAGCACTAAAAATAGGAATGGGAGATGAGTTTTTAGGTTGTTTTCCATAAAACCATCACCAATTATATACATATTTTATAATCAAAACATACTTTTAAAATTTAGTAAGAGCTTGCAAGGTGGATTAAGATTATCTGTATTTGTATTGTCAATCTATATATTCTCCTGGAGATTTCTAGATAGAAGGGTTGACAAAATAAAAAATATTCTTTTCTTTCCAGCACCTACTGATCCTCAATCCACCAGGTTTCAGATTAGAAATCATAGCTCCAGTAAATCTTTTAGGACATCCCTCCCCAATACGTGCATACCAGAATGAGTTAAATGCCCCTTGTATGTACTCAAACAGCACCTTGACACTGAACTAATGAGTAAGAACCAGTCCCGGGCCTCAGAAGGGCCAGTTAGAGGAGGCAGACACGTAATAAGAATATTGTGTGAACTTCCATGATGTGCAAGAATAACCAAACGTTTTCTTCCAATTGCAGTTTAACCAGAAATGGGCACTGTGACCTTGGCAAGCCGTTTAAACCTCTTTACGTTTCAGTTTGTTTACCTACCAGAAACGTATAAGGATAAGCCTTAAAGAACAAATACAATTACCAGAAACTTTACAGTACTAATTGCGGTAAAGAGCTGCTGCAGGAGTCAGAGAAGCAATATTTTGGATTTTGGATTTATTACGTATTGCCTCCATTTCAGATTCTGCAAATTAACCAACGCTGCCTAGACGGGCCAAAGGGCTGAGACTTTTGCCTTCTGGGCCAGGAGGGCGTAGTTTTCACTACTAAGCCAACAGGCCTTCCAACTTTCCTTGTGAATCCAGCATCCTAGGAAACAGCCTATCAAGAAAATCTTCCACCCTGACGCTCAGGCAAAAGGCTGAACCGAGAGTCTCCAAACCACGACGAGGGGACCAGAACACGTGGGCCGCGGCACCACCCTTCCTACCGAGCCACAGAACACACTTTGAGACCAGCAGACAAACACATGTGTGCGCTCCGCGACCCCTCTAAGCGTCAGGAACATCGCGCAGGCGCCCGGCAGCTCCCGCCCCTCGCTTACCTTCCGCTGTTGTTGTTTCCACCGCGTGAACATTAAGTGTCGCCGCTGTTTGTTTTTAATCTCAGAAATGCTAAAGCCTGGCGGAAAAGCAGCCGCTTTCGGGGGTTGGACCCCGCTTTCCGTCGCCCCATCCCCAGCGCCTGCAGCCTCCTGAATTTCCTCAGCAGTGGCTTTCCGTTTCAGGCTTTTCTTCCAGCTGCTGCTGCTCTTTTCCCCTGCTTTCGCCATGGTGTCGGCTCCTTTGCTTCCGTACGGAAACGGAAATAGCCTTCTCCTGTGAACCCGTACCTTTTACTTCCGGGGTCGCAAAGTATTTAAAACTGTAGACGGCTTTTGTGAGTTTTAGCCATTTAAGAAAATAGTAAAGATGAGGCTTGAGGAAACTTTAGGCAGTTTGCTCAGCTGTATAAAGAGTGAGATGATGAGTTTGGGCACTCCTTGCGCATCAATGTGCCCAGCCCTCAAAATAATGGAATAATAACAACAAAAACCATGCCGGGATTAGTTTACGTTTTACGTGAGGGAAACCTAAAATGAGCACACAAATAATTATGGTGAGCTACAGAGTAAGACGTGGTATGGAAAAAAAAAAGAACAGGATAAAAGAAGATGAAGAGACATTCGTCTTTTTGAGATGGAGCCTTGCTTTGACACCCAGACTGGAGTGCAGTGGCACGATCGCCAATCACTGGCAACCCCTCCTGAGTAGCTGGGACTACAGACATGTGCCACCACGCCCAGCAAATTTTTGTATTTTTGCAGAGATGAAGTTTCACTATGTTGGCCAGGCTGGTCTTGTACTCTTGATTTCAGGTGATTGGTCCGCCCTGGACTTTCAAAGTACGTTGTAATTTTAAATAGGATTCTCAGAGTAGGCTTCGTTGAAAACGTTATATTGAGCCAAAATTTGAAGGAAGTAATGGGATAAACTAGTTATCTGAGGGAAGAGCTGTTAATCTGAGAAAAGCTGGTTATCAAGGAGAAAAGCTGTCCTGGCAAAGCAAACAGCCAGCTCCAATGCTCCTAGTCAGTAGCAAGCCAGGAAAGGCAAGAAGGGTTGAGATTGGACAGGTGGTGTAGTTTTCTAAGGACTTTGGCGTTTATTTTATATGAGATGCAGATCTCTTATAGAATTTTGAAGTAAAGAATGGTATGATCTTAACATCTTAAAAGAATCAGGCTGTTGCAGTGGCCCATGCCTGTAATTTTAGCACTTTGGGAGGCCAAGGAAGGAGGATTGCTTGAGCCCAGGAGTTCAAGACCAGCTTGGGCAACACTGTGAGACCCCAAATATATATATATTTGGGCATGGTGTACATCTGTGGTCCCAGCTACGTAGGAGGCTGAGGCAGTAGGATCCATTGAACCTGGAAGGCTAGGTTGCAATGAGCCATGTTGGTGCCACTGCACTCCAACCTGGGTGAGAGGGTGAGACCCTCTCAAAAAAATAAATAAAAATAAAGTAAAAGCATCATTCAGAATCTTCTTTTGAGAAGAGCCTATGCAGGGATGGGGTGTGTGGAAGAAAGGAAGAAATGATAGTGGCCTGAACCAGGGTAAGTCTTGTGTAGGTGGTTGAGAAGTTATTTTGCTGTATGGTAAACTTACTGATGGAACTGAATGGAGGACATGAAAGAGTAAAAGGTGACTCCAAGACTTTTGACTTGAGTGATTCAAAGGATGGAGTTACCATCAGGTGAAATGAGGGAAAGTTCAGGTGGAACAAATCTGAGAGGTAAGATCAAGATTTCAGTTCTCAGTGTTAACTTTGAGATACTTTTTAGTGATCTGATTGGTGTTGTCAACTAGTTAGTTGGAATGTATGATTCTGAAGCAGGAGAGAGAGGTGTGGGTTGAAGATCAAAATTTGGGAGTCATTGGCACACAGATAGTATTTCAAACCATTAGAATGAGTATAGATAGAAAACTGAAAAAAGAAGATCAAGGACTGAACCCTGGAGGAGTTGTGCGTGAAGAGATGGAAAGAAAAGGAGGACCCGGCAAAGAAGAAGGAGAAGAGAAAATCAAGAGAGTAGAATGTCATGGAAGGCAAGTGAAGAAAGTGTTTTCCTAGTGGTTAAATTTGCTGTATTCTTCATTTCAATTTTATGAAATGCTTACCAAATAGCAACAAAAAAATCCCTTTCAATTTACTCCTAAGAGTGAGTTTTCCAGAATCTGCCTTAATTTCAAATTTTATGTACCAGTATCTATATTTAGTGTTTTGAGAATCCAATATGTTTTTGTCCATATTTCATTTTTCACCCATTCAAGTTCTGTTTAACAATAGCAGATTATTAAAAGCATCAAAACTGTGTCTTCCAGAACGCAAGCCCCATCCAAACCTGCTATTAGACCACAAGTTGAAAATTGTTGTTAAAAAACTTAAAATCATTATGTTTAGATCCAAAATTGGATTTAAGTTATATAATACAAAAAAAAAATAGTGTTGAGTTCTAAAATCACTGACATGTAGATTTGGCTGCAGTAAATCATAAAATTTCACTGGACATGGTGGCTCAAGCCTGTAATCCCAGCACTTTGGGAGGCTGAGGTGGGTGGATCACTTCAGGCCAGGAGTTCAAGACCGGCCTGGCCAACATGGTGAAACCCCATCTCTACTAAAAATACAAAAATTAGCTGGGTGTGGTGGCGGGCACCTGTAATCCCAGCTACTCAGGAGGCTGAGACAGGAGAATCGCTTGAACCTGGAAGGTGGAGGTTGCAGTGAGTTGAGATGGTGCCATTGCACTCCAGCCTGGGCGACAGAGTGAGACTCCATCTCAAAAAAAAAAAAAAAAAGAAAAAAGAGAAAAACCAAAACCATAAAATTTTGTATACAGTTTATTTAAAGGGGGGTAATCCAGTCAAAAAGGAAGAGGAGGCCTGGGGCTGTGGCTCATGCCTGTAATCCCAACACTTTGATAGGCCAAGGTGGGAGAATAGCTTAAACCCAGGAGTTCAAGATTGCAGTGAGCTGTGATTGCATCACTGCACTCCGGCCTGGGTGACAGAAGGACCCTGTCTTAAAAATAAAGAAAGAAAAGAGCAAGAGGAAGGGGAGAAGAAGAAGGAGGGGATAAGTAAATCTCTATCCTGGAAACACAGACTGAAAATATATTTTGAAAGTCTCTTCTAACCATAACATTTATCTCCCTACATACAATATTTCCTTTTCTCATAAGAACACAAAACAATTCCAAAATAGATTTAGATAACAGTGTTAAATTTATTTAGAAGCACCATACAAATGAGATCATTAACTCCTTAACTTAGACTTCCTTTTTTTCTTCATGCCGTATTTATAATAACAATTGTATGAGTTGAATGAAAGGATTTCTATAATCAGAATAAGTCCTTATTCTTAAGGCACAAAAACTTTGATTAATTAAACAAATATGTATTAAATGCTGCTCTGTAAATGAATAGAGTGGGTTGTGTTCAGATCTTGACTCAATCACTTAGATGCTATAAAATCTCAGTTAAATCATAAAATGTCTGTGGGTCTCAATTTATCTATAAACTGGGGCTAATTATACTGCCACATAGGAAGTATAGAGAGGAGTAAATGTAGTGTATATTAAAGAACCAGACACACTCAATAAATGCTAACTATTTTTCTTTTTTCACACCATTTATTGATGTCAGAGACTGTTCTAACTAGTGTGGAAGAAAAAGACATCATATTTGCCATTTAGTAGTGTACAATTTTAGAAGATGAGACACAACAATAGAGATCACTGTAGAGTGCTTTACAATGTTCATTTCAGCCATTTGCTTTCTCTCACCAATTCTTTCATTGCCCATTATTTTCCAGGCCCACTTCCAATAGAGTATATGTTATTTTAAAATAAAGCACTTATTTTTAATACTTAATAAGTATTTTTTGCCTATTTGTTTTGATTCTGACATTTGGGGCATGCTGGAATACAACTCTTAGGCACCAGGTGAGTTCAGTGATCCAAACCAAGATTCTTTTCAGAAAATTTGACCTATTGTTTTACAATATGACTTACACTCTTTACATCACAGAAACTATTCCAAAGGCACAAAATATGAATCCATTGCATCAGAATAAGGAATAACCAGTTTGGAGGTTGGCAAATCTTTTGTTTACAATGTGGTATAGTGCTTTGACAAACATAAATTAAATTAAAGCTTCCTGACTTGAATTATGCCCTACACTCTACTGGTGGAAATAACAGAACTATTATAGAACTAATCTCTCATCTGTGGATGCTTCACTAGTACCCAAGAGTTGTTGTTGGCATTTAAAGTACTTATCCTAAGAAGTTCTGAGAGTTCTTTTTTTTGTTTATTGTATTCTTTAAAGTTATCTTAATGACTAACAAGGTTTGTTTCCTAGGGTTTACTGACCCAGGAAGTATGTTGAAATGTTATTACAGGGATTCATAGTGTCAATTAGATTTTCACAATGTCAGCTCTCCTTTAACATAGACACACAGACTGTCAGAACAGAATAGAGAGCCCAGAAAGAAACCCTAGAGTCAACTAATCTTCAACAAGGGTGCCAGGAATACACAATGGAGAAAAGATAGTCTCTTCAATAAACAGTGTTGGGAAAACTGGCAATCCACATGCAAAAGAATGAAATTGGACCTTTTTCTTACACAATAAACAAAAACAAACTCAAAATGGATTACAGAATTAAACATAAGACCTGAAACTATAAAGGTTCCAGAAGAAAACGTAGAGAAAAAGCTCCTTGACGTTGATCTTGACAATAGTTTTCTGGATATGATACCAAAAGCACAAGTAATAAAAGCAAAAATAACTAAATGGGACTATTTCAAACCAAAAACTTCTGCAGAGCAAAGGAAAAACTATCAACAAAAAAAGCAACCGCTGGGATGGGAGAAAATATTTGCAAATCATATTATCTGATAAGGGGTACATATCCAAAATATATAAGGAACTCATATAATTCAATAACAAAAAACCAAATACAGTAGTCTCCTGTTAGCCATGGTTTCCTAAGTTGCCATCAGTCAACTACAGTCGAAAGTATTAAATGGGAAATTCTGGAATTAAAGAATTTATTTTTTAAAACAGAGTCTCTCCCTTTTACCCAGGCTGGAGTGCAGTGGCGTGATCTCAGCTCACTGCAACCTCTGCCTCCCAGGTTCAAGCGATTCTCCTGCCTCATCCTCCCAAGTAGCTGGGATTACAGGTGTGTGCCACTACACCTGGCTAATTTTTGTATTTTTACTGGAGGTGGGGTTTCACCATGTTAGCCAGACTGATCTCGAACTCCTGACTTCGTGATCTACCCACCTCGGTCTCCCAAAGTGCCGGGATTACAGGCGCGAGCCACTGCGCCCAGCCATAAACAATTTATAAGTTTTAAATTTTGCACCATTTTGAGTAGTATGATGAAATATCATGCCATCCTGCCCTGCCTGACGAAATAGCCATTTCGGTTTTTAAATGGACTGGCATAGTGTGTATAGGGTTGAATACCATCTGCAGTTTCAGATCAAGTGTAAGTCTTGGTAAAGTGTCCCCCTCAGGTAGGAGGCGACTGTTATAATCTGACTAAAAAGCAGGCAAACTACCTGAAAAGATATTTTCCCCAAACAGACATGCAGATGGCCACCAGACACATGAAAAGGTGCTCAGCATCACTATCATTAAGGAAATGCAATCAAAACCACAGTGAGTTATCACCTTACACGTGTTATGGATGGCTATTATTAAAACAAAAGGTAACAAGTATTGGCGAGGATGTGAAGAAAAGGGAGCACTGGTACACTGTTGGTGGGAATGAAAACTGGTATAGCCATTATGGAAAACAGTATGGAGGTTTCTCAAAAAATTAAAAATGAAACTACCGTATTATCCCGTAATTCTACTTCTGGATATTTATCCAAAGGAATTGAAATCTGGATCTTAAAGAGATAACTGCACTCTCATTTATTGCAGCATTATTCACAATAGCCAAGATTTCAGAACAACCTAAGTGTCCATCAATGGATGAATTGACAAACAAAATGTGGTATGTACATTCAATGGAACATTATTCAGCCTTAAAAAGAAGGAGGCCCTGCCCTTTGGGACAACATGGATGGACCTGGAGCACATTATGCTGAGTGAAATAAGTCAGATACAGAAAGACAAATATTGTATGATTTTACTTCTGTGTGGACTTAAAAAAGTCAAACTCGTAGGAGCAGAAAGTAGACTGGCGGTTTAGTAGTAGAGGTTGAGGGGAGAGAAAAATGGGGATATTTTGAGCAAGGATGTGGATTCTCCATTACAAGATGAGTAAGTTCCAGGGATCTAATTATAGCATGATGACTATAGTTAAAAATGCTGTACTGTAAACTTGTAATTGGCTAAGAAGGTAGAAGCACTCTGTTTTTTTTTTCTTTTTCCGAGATGGAGTCTCGCTCTGTCACCCAGGCTGGAGTGCAGTGGCCTGATCTTGGCTCATCACAACCTCTGCCTCCCAGGTTCAAGTGATTCTCCTGCCTCAGCCTCCCTAGTAGCTGACATTACAGGCATATGCCACCATGTCTGGCTCATTTTTGTATTTTTTTAGTAGAAATGGGGTTTCACCATGTTGGCCAGGCTGGTCTCAAACTCCTGATCACCTGATCCTCTCACCTGGGCCTCCCTAAGTGCTGGGATTACAGGCGTGAGTCACTGAGCCTGGCCAAGAAGGTAGAAGCATTCTTAATGTAGGGGGATAAAAAAGTAGCTGTGTGAGGTGATGGATATGTTAATTAGCTTGATTATGATGGTTATTTCACTATATATGTATATTAAATCATCAAGGTGTATATATAAAACCTTCAGTATATACAATTTAAAAAATTGAAGTTGACTGGGCACGGCGGTTCATGCTTGGCCAGCGTGGTGAAACCCCGTCTCTACTAAAAATACAAAAATTAGCTAATCAGGAGTCTGAGGCACCAGAATCGCTTGAACCCACGAGGCAGAGGTTGCAGTGAGCCTAGATCGTGCCATTGCACTCCAGCCTGGCTGATAGAGTGAGATTCTGTCTCAAAAAAAAAAAAAAAAACAACAAAAAAAAGTTAAGTCAACGAGAGTAGAATTAATACAATTTTATGAGGAGACATTGGAGCCACACAACCTCCCACCCAAAGCTGAATTGGAGTGCTATTCAGATATGGAAAACCCGGGGAATAATTGTATGCTGAATACAGTAATCTCTATATACTCCATGCTATGAAACAGACATAATACATGTGCTGGCTTTTTAGAAACCAAAATTATATTAGCAAACCAACAGGTCTTCAGATTATGTCTTTGGTATAATTTCCAATCACTTCCTTCAGGCATTTTACTTTTTTCAGGAGACCCTAAACTTGGCCATGATGGTAAAGGATGCAAGGAGAATCCTCCAAATATTTTCCAGATAGCTTGATTGCTACCAATAAGGTGAGGCATTTAGATAAATGCGAATTTTTATGCCTGTTAATATTTCCAGAAAGTGCATAGTTCCACATAAGTCTTCTCAGGTGATCCAAATTTCTGATCAGAGAAAGAGCGATGCCACAATCAAATTGCAGTTTCACTAAAATATCATCTCTTAAAAGAATTTCTGGTTGTATGAGTCCATCAAAGGAGCTTCTATTTATATCTTTGGAATGTATATGGTGCCTCTGGCTGGTGTTTCTGACTATAGGACTATACAGCAACCATAAATATAATTTAAATATCAGTCTGGAATGACTTTTTGGTGTCTAAGTATTTATTTTGTTGATTTATTCATTAAACAAATATTTCAGTCATTCTTGTCCTCTGGCTATGGCAGTCAAAAAGGCACCACTCCCTGCCCCCAAGGAACTCCAGTGAGGAGAGAACCAGTACACTAGGAAGTGCAAAAAAGAAGTTATTTAACTGCCATCTTGTTGTATAATCAAGAACAAATTTGGAATTACAACCTTCTAGTGCCTTCTTCAAAGAGCCAGAGTAGGTATATTTGTAAGTTCCTTTTTGGTAGTTCAGTTACATATTTTCCATAGAAATTCACCTATGTGTAGTGAGTAGATCATCTAGTCCAGAGACACAAATATTTAAAAGACAAGGTAATAAAGTGCAGTCCTTAGCTTAGTCTATTAGTTCTCAAATTTTTTGTCTTATAACCTCTGCACATTATTAAAAATTATTGAGGACCCCCAAAGAGCTATTTTTTGTGTGGGTTATATCTGTTAATATTTGCCATGTAGAACTTAAAACTGAGAAAAAATTAAATATGCATTTATTTAAATATAATCAAAACCATTATATGATAACTTACATACTTTGTGAAAATTACTATATTTTCTTTTTCAATTTTTTCTGCCCTCTGTAAACAAAGAAAATGATTATATTTTCCAAAATAAAAAAGTGAGAAAAATGGCATTAAAAATAGCTCTTCAAGTCTCTTTTATATTATAATTAATAGAAGATAGCTGGATTAATATCTGCCTCTGCATTTAATCTGTTGTGATATACCATTTTGGTTGAAGTATATGAAGAAACTCTGACCTCAAACAAGTATGTGGTAGGACAAAGGAGGAGTTTTTAAGCGCTTTTTCAGATAATTGTGAATATTCTTCTTTGATACTGCATCAAAATGTGAGAAGTGGTAAGTTTCTTAGATGTTAGTTGCAATGTGGAATATGAAATAATATCAACAAGCTTTCCCTGTTCTATTACATTAAAATCTATTGGTCTATCTTGCATTTTGAATGGACCTTTTACCTATGCGTAGTTTTATAACAACGTGCATTCATTGGTTATTTGGAAAATATTTGTTCACAGAGTTTTGCATATCTTCTAAAAGTTGACACATTCATTATATAGTTTCAAGAAATCACGTTTAAAAAAATTACTACTAATTTTATCAGGGAAGTCTGGAAGTGCTGGTAAATTGTCAAGCTCACAGTCATGGATACAGTTTTTCTTACTTTCATCCCTAGGTTGCTTTGAGTTTTTCACTTGAGTAAGGGCTTTCTTGGCCCCCGGTCACTAATAGTGGTTCTCTGCAATGCACAAGGGTATGGAGGCTGGAATTTAAGGGACTGAGGAGTTTGGGGTGGTAAGGGCCTCTTGTTGATATAAATTTTCCAGGGCTATTTTTCAGACTAGGCCATCTCTCAGTTATTTTCTTTCATGTGTGGATCCCTGAAAACTGGGATACTTACTTTTCCATTACTACCCATTAGTTAACAAGAGCAACCTTACCTAAAGCCTTAATATATTCTGGGAGATTGTTTAGGGAGGCAATCTGAGGATGCTTTGTGGCAGTCCTTCCACTCTACTCAGTTGTGCAGGATGGAAGCCACCATCTCACTGTATGATGGATCCTAGGGCAGCATCTTGGGAGAGTCAAAGTTTATATACCATTTGTCGCTTCTGGCCAAAGTTTTTCTTTTTTCCTGACCCACTGTAGAAAAGAATGTCTTCTCAAGGACTCTCCTCTTATCCTTGAGGCAATCAATAAACTTTTTCATTTTTTTCTGAAGTTTTTTTTTTTTTTTTTCCTGTAAGGCAAACAGATGAAATAAAGAAAAAAGGCTCCTCATCCCTTATCCCTTTATACTGTAATAGTGGTAAGGTCCTATACAATGTGAATCTTTGACTCCACAAAAAAATTGGAAGAAAGGTAAGCTTCATGTAGGGGGAATAATGAAATTTAATAGCTTTCTTGGAATTCCCATCACAAGAGCCAAGAGGGCTTCCTTGGCAAAGGGAAGGGTAAGGAGAGGAAGAGCAGTCTGAGGAACTAAAGATGTTTATGGGATCAGCATTAGCAGTAGTGATGCTGTCAGAATGCAGAATTGGATGACACTCTTCCTATTTTTTCCCTATGTTACTGTTACTAGACTGACACTAGAGTGAAGAAGTAGGGATTATATAAGGGACTTCTCAGTAAGTGATTAGGTTCTAAAAGTTTCTATTATATTCCAATACACTCCAGGGAGATTTTGTTGAATTAGTCTCCCTAAAATTATTCCTTTTTTATTCTAAAGCCTAGAGTTCAGGATAGAGACCAGCATATCCCAAAATCTGCCTTAGTCAAAGGCATTAAATAATGCCCATCACTGAGACATGGTAGAAAGTTCCAGATATCACTAGGTGCTAGAAGATCTTGCACTTGCTGAAATCTTGCCAAAGCCCTATAGAGCTGTTTTAAGTATGATCCGTGGAGGAACAGTAATGGCATCATCTGGAATTTTAGTAGAAATGCAAAATCTTGGGGCTTACCCCCAGACCAACTGAAAGATCCCCAGATGGTTCATAAACACATTAAAGTTTGAGAAGTATTATTGAAGAAGATGTGTCTTACATCCCTTATCCCCACTAATTTCTGTTTATCAATCAGAAGCCTTGTTTTGGTCCAAACATTTGTGATTGATTTTAAACTATAATTATTTTATTGTTGTTAAAAATGGTATTTTATTATTTAAAATATGATTACATTACCTGAAAGGAAGAGAGACTGGCAAAACTATTGTGAGAAACTAATTTATTTGTTTTGTTTTCTCATTTACTCCTTGCACAGATTTGGAATGAGATTTAATAGATCCCTTATCTAACAGGTAGGCAATATATCAATTCAGGAACCTATGATTATACCTTGTCAGAAAAATGGCTTTACTTTTCTTTCAGTCAGTTATCCATGAAGATTAACTTAGGGAAGTTCTGGAATAGTGATCCTCAAAGTGTAGTCCCCAGCATCCACATCACCTGGGAATCTGCTAGAAGTGCAGATGCCTGGGCGCTATGGAATCAGAGGCTCTGGGGATGGGACTTATAAATCTGGATTCTAATAAAGCCTCCAGGTGATCTTGATGCATGCTCAATGGTCTTGATCCATTATTATCTTCTGATATCCATAAGTTGACCATTTAGGGCTTTCTTTCTGTTGTGTCTGTGGTAAGCTTTCCTAATGGGCAGCTTTCATAACCAAATCAGCCTCTTTTCATGTCTTTATGTAGGAAACTCTAGGCGTTCACACTAGTTCACACTACTCTAGCAGTGGTGGTAGAGCTTGATATAATCAGCACCTTTAACTAAATAAAGTAGACATTGATGTCTGATTACAAAATCATGTTTACTTTTCCCTGAAGTTAGTTAAAAATCTGACACTATGGTCTGCCCAGGTGGCTCTTGGACATGTTATTCATATTTATTCCTGCTCATATTAATATCTAATACTGATTAGCTGCATTGTCCAGAAATAGCTGATTTTTAACTCTCAGCAATAAGACATTAGAGTCTTTTCCTCCCAAATGCAATGTGGTATCCTAGATTGAATCCTGGAAGAGAGAAACAAAACAAAACAAAACAAAACAGCAGTACAAAATGGATGAAATCGGAATAAAGTCCAAAGTTTCATAGTAACGTACCGATGTTGACCTTAGTTTTGAAAAATACACTTTGGCAATATAATATGTTAACTTTAGGAGAAACTGAGTAAGAGTGTATAGGAACTCTTGGTATTATTTTTGTAACTTTTCTGTAAACGTAAAATTATTCCAAAATAAAAAAAATTATTTAAAAAAGTATCTCCTGATTCTTCACTTAACAAAGCCCTTGACATATTACCAGGTAAAAGAAATTGAAGCACTGCCTTACCTCAACTCAGGCTGCCTATTTGTAGGTAGACCCACAGTTGTTTAATTTGTTTTGTTGGAGTGCTTGTAAACCTATTAACAAAACACATTTGCTAAATATATAGGACTGGCAATTAAAGCAGAGTTGGTGCTTTCTTTACCCTTCATTCCTTATGCTTTCATGTATAGAGTTTCTACTCAAATACTTTGTTCTTGGTGATATGTTGTTTTAATAATAATCCTTAAATCATTTTATGGGTGACTGTTCCCATCCACCCCCGTCCTCCTCCAGAGCACTTAATGCAGTGTGCTGCAGGAAGTAGGTATTCACAGAGCTCAGATCTCTCTGACTAACTGACTGACTCAATGTGCTACCTGTAATTATATTTTAAAATTTAATCAGGGCAGGTCTAGGAACTCAAGGGGATAAAGTCAAAATCAACTATTCAAGTTAGTTGTGCATAAATTGTCTAGAATGAATAGGCTTCATCAAAACTTGTCAAAATGCAGAGTTTGTCAGTGGAAACCAGAATATAAAAAAATTTAAATCATCCCTGTGAAATACACTCAAGACTGAGGGTGAATAGTTCGTGGTGAAGTTAACATTTCTAGAATAAATTTTGGGCTGAACGCAAAGTTACCAGTCTTACTTCTTTCATGCTTTTTATTTTATTTCATTTTGTTTTTTATGATAATCAAGAATCATAAATATATCTTGCTGTGGTTGTTGCCATGTCTTGAGAAATTCTTCAAAGAGCTGTAATAGAAAGGACCATGTATCTCTCTTATCTTCCTCTATAGTATTATGTGAACTAAAACCAAAGCTACGTAAAGATACCCAGAATTGGGACTGAGTTCTGTGTAAAACAGAAAAATAAAAATAAAAAAGATACCAAGAATTTGATACATCTAACATTAGAGATTCTCAAAGTGTTTCTAATATATAATCTCAATCTTTCTAAAATTCCTATAAAACAGATGCAAAGCAGGAATTATCATTTTCCAGTGGGAAAATGGAAATTCAAAGAGATTAAAAATAGTACCCAGATTAAACTACAAATTGTAATTTTTAATTATTGCTTTTTAAACCAATCATGTGGCATATCTTTAGATCTGTATTACTTAAATTATTAAATGAATGCAAACCCATACACATGCATATAACTCATTTTCTTAACTCTGTTAAGGAAGAAAGCTGAACTTTGTGCCATATGGATCCTTTAAAAGAGACAGATGCGTGAAGTTTGGAGCAGTGAACGTAAGAGCAATATTTGTTTTTCATTTAATGATTTCTATTTTTTATTGTAGAGACAGTAGAGCTTGATATAGTTTTGGCAAAATGAATTTAAGGAAAATATTATATATTTGATATATCATTTCCTATTTCTGTAATTAAACTAAGGAGATTTACCTCAGGGGTTTCCAATTATAAAAAGTGGGAAAATTATCTTTGATTTCCTGTGGGGAAGCAATACATTGGAAATTATTTGGTTGACACAATTACAATATTGTTGGTCAGAGGCCAGAAAAATTATCGATTTTTCTTCCAGGTTTCTTTCTTAGGAATAAAATAGTTTTCAAATACTTAAGATTTTACATTCAAATCATTCACAGGGAGGTTTACTATTTGAGCTGATGAAAGGAGGTTACGATTTGAATTACATTGAACTGCCAGAAAACTGTGCCTTCTAGCCTTCTATAAAGTGAAGATGTAACCTAACATACTTTACATATCTGATAAAATATACCATCTATTTTATATTCTGTTTCAAATCTAACATGAACATTTCTGCATTTGTTGTGAAACCAACATTTAACATAAAGAGGTCATAAAGTTTGTTGTTCTAGATAAGGACATATAGTGTGTAATCCTTTCCAGGGGCACATTGTATTATTATATTCCATATTAAAATAGGAGTCACGGTATTGATCCACAGGCATCTTCATTAAAAATGGAAATCTCCCTAAACCTGGAATTGTGTTTAATGAATATAGCATATTTCATCTATATAAACTATTAAATGAGATTGTTCTGGTACTCATATATTGATTCATACTACAAATGTTTTTGAGCATTCAAACCAGAAATGGACCTTGTAAGGAAACCAAAGATGCACAGCACAGTAAAGACTCCTCTCTGCAAAGAACTTAACATCTAATGAAGAACCAAAATATACAAACATTAAATCTTAGATCTCAGTCCAGGCTTTGAATGGCATTGGAAAAGAACAGTGCTGTAGGTGTCAGAAGATTGTCTCTACCAGTAAATGCTGAGTAAGTGCTGTGATCTTAAGTAAAGAGAGATCCCTGTGTTTTGGAAGCTGTGTTTTATAATGGTTAAGAACACAGGTTTTAGAATCAGCCAGATCTGGGTTCCAGTCCCAGCTCATCCTCAGTAGCTGTGTGATCTTGGGCAAGTCCCTTAACTTCTCTAGGCCCCTGTTTCTTTCTTCTGTAAACATGTAGATAATAAAATCACCTAGCCTTTGGGGTTGTTGTGATGAGTAGATGAGATAAAAAATGCATGGAAAAGCTCTTAGCATAATCTATCTAGCACTCATATGTTCTCACTAAATATCTCCAATTGTTAGTGTTTATTATTATAATCAGAAGATTTCCCAAAGAAAACAAGAACTAAGGTGGACCTGCCTCATGTTTGAGCTGAGGGCAAGCCCTATCTTGTTAGTTGCTGATACTCAGGATAAGAGAAGACCAGTGATGCCTCAATTGGAGACCTACTCAATAACTTTGAGTAAACGCATGTAATTTCATTTATGTATTTATTCATCAAATATTTTTTGTATGCATTCTCAATGATGGCTCCTGTGCGATTTACCAGGAATACAAAGGTAAGTAAAAACACTTGGAGTCTTCCTTCAGACTACTGGAAATGACAGATGTCTGAAAAATGATTATATAAAGATATATCATTATTATAATTGGTATTATGAAGGAGAATGCTGTGTCTTCAGAGTCTATAATAAGGAAACACCTGCTCAGTTCAGGAAGACTTTCCTGAGAAAGTGATTTATGAGCTGATATCGAATGGACTGGATAGGAGGGGAGGAGTATGGAAGGATGTTTTGGCAGGTGGAATAGCATACATGAAGGCTCAATTTGGTATGCCTGAGGCCCTGAGAAACCAATGTGGATGGAGTACAGAGAGAGTGGAGGCATACCATGAGTCTGTAAGCAGGGCTTTGGGGTAGTGGAAGGATTGAGATCTTTATCCTAGGTATGTTAATGGTATACCATTAAAAGGGTTTAAGTAGGGGCATGACATGGTCAGATCTGTGTCTGAAAGAGCACTCTAGCTGTAGTATGGGGAGGATCAAGAGTACTAGTAGAGAGGTGTCTCTGTGATTGATTGTGTAGCCAAGTGATTGAAGGGACTGAACTCAGTGGAGTTTAAACGTAGAAAGATTCTAGTTTTGTTGCTGACCACAATCTTCAAATGTGCTGATAATATTTCCCTTCAAATTCCTTAAAATCTTCAGCAGATTATCGTAGCTTCTGTATTACTTTCTGTTATTAAAAGTCCAGTCTGACCTAGTCCTATCTTATATATGTCCAACTTAAACCTTTCCTTCACCCTTCCCTCAGTGTCCTTCCAGTCCAATCATG
Source organism: Rhinopithecus roxellana (assembly GCF_007565055.1). NCBI lineage: Eukaryota > Metazoa > Chordata > Mammalia > Primates > Cercopithecidae > Rhinopithecus > Rhinopithecus roxellana. Next base: position 66,449,772 of record NC_044560.1, on the reverse strand, counting down.
TGTCAAGGACTGAGGGACATCCTTGGAAGTGGAGTTGGCAGATGGTCTGTGCTTTTACTCTTCTCTATTATAGGTTTTGCTTTGTTCCCTGGCCTGTGGAGCTGAGTGGAGGACTGGGGACAAGTCACAAATGTTTCCCACTTAATGTGAGCTGCTGTTGATATACTTGGTTTGGAAGGCATCCGCATGCTGCCGCTATCTGATGAGGCATTCTTCAGGAAGCCATACAAGGGACTCTGCACAGTTCCCTGATGTAGGACAGGCCCACCTCTTCTGATACCTTCTTTAGCAATGTGCTCCCTAGCCTCTTGGTGTTGGGGTCCCATCACTTGGTGCACAGACCCCTTGGGCAGGTACCAGCAATTAACTTCAAGCTTGGCTTTCTTCCTCAGTGTCTTCTGGAAAATCCAAGCATCTTGCTCCAATCCAGTGGCACCTCAACTGGTGCCACTTCTTTTTGTTCTCCAGTACTTGTTTTTCTCCTGTTTGGGTTAGTGCCGAGAGCAGATTAGCAACTCCACTGCCTACATAGATGTCCAACCCAACAATGAGATGCTTTTATCTCTTTCATATCAGTATATCTAGTCCTTACAAGTAATTTTACTGGGTTCCTTAACTTGGCTTTGAGGGAGAGGAAGAGCCACATTACTTGTCCCCAGTGACTCCCATATGTTCCTCTAGTTTACGTACAACACATAATATGTAGATAACGCAGTAGGGAGAAGGAAAGGATGGGAGACTGATGCTTGGAGGAGCAATGCCAGTTCTGTTGCCTCTCAGTAGCTCACCGATTCTGTTTAAATGATGGGGGTTCCTTGATGTGTATTGTCTTCAGCTTTGGAGCATTGGTGGCAATTCTGAGAACACGGGAAAAGAATAGTTTACCATCCTGAATTATGAAATGTGGGAGAAGAGAGTCAATGATGATTCCCCATTTCTGACTGAGAAAATGGAAGGATGGTGAGATAGGGAAAAGTCAAGAGGATTAAGTTGTTAGGATAGAAAGGAAGCCCTGAATTTGATTTTGCACATTTCAAATGTGAGGTACTTTTTGAACATATAACTAAAATTATAAATAGGCACTTGGACATGTAGCCTGGAGCTCCAAAAAGTCTGAGCTAGAGGTATAACTGTGGGAGTTACTGGTGTATAGATAATAATCAAGGGCATCAATAGGTATATAACTCCCTAAGGAGGGCATAGAGTAAGAAGAACAGTAGGTCTAGTATTAAGGAATTCCAACAATTAAAGGCTGAATAGAGAAGGAAAAGTTGGCAAAAGAAACTAAGAAAGAATGGTAGAAGGTAAACAAGGAGGGTGCTAAAGGGTCAGGTAAGCCTGGGTGGCAGAGCGAGATGCTGTCTCAAACAAACAAACAAACAAACCAACAAAACGTGTAGAGAGCAGACACATTCTTTATGTTTGTCTGTGGAGGGGAGGACAAGGATAGGGTGATAGCATAAGAAGGAAGTGGGGTTGAGGGAGTATCTTTATGGATCAGACTATGTTTGAAAGCTGATAGGAAGGATCCAGTATGGGGGACCAGGAGGAGCAGGAATTGAACATGCAAGAGAGAAGGCAGGTGGGGTGGAATTCAGAGCACAGCAGGAGAAACTGGCCTTAGGGAAAAAGGAAAGCAGGAAAGGGCTGGTCAAATTTTATGTAGGTGTATAGGTTTCAGTTTGTGGAAATTGAGGGAGTTTCTGACCCATTTGTATAGTAGAGGTGAAGTTGTAGGGAGATATTTTAGCTACACTAAAAACAAAGAGCATTCACTATTACTGCTTTATGGTCATCTTAAAAGCCTTCAAATTTCAAATTCCATTTAGCTGTGACATTTTCCAAGGTAACATGTCTCTTTCCCCATGTTTTGTTCCACATTTGCTGAAATAGGCCAGGTGCAGTGGCTTACACCTGCAATCGCAGCACTTTGGGAGGCCAAGGCAGGAGGATTACTTGAGGCTGAAAGTGCAAGACTAGCCTCAAGTGAGGCTGTGTCTACCACAATATAGTGAGACCCTGTGTCTACCAAAAAATTTTTTTTAGCTGGGTGTGGTGGTTTACACCTGTAGTCCTAGCTACTCAGGAGGTTGAGGCAGGAGGATCACTTGAGTTTGAGGCTGCAGTGAGCTATGATCACACCAGTGCACTCCAGCCTGGGCAACACAGAAATATCCTGTTTTAAACAGAAGTGAAGATTGAAAACATTTTAAGTGCTAAAACAGAAGGGTTTTTTTTTTTTTTTTTTTTTTTTTTGTAGCCAGTATTAGTTTACTCATTAATACACATCCCAACAAAAGCTAACCCTATGAGATTAGGAAGGAGGGCAAAGTATTTCAGTGATCTTAGTAGTTTAAAGGCTTGGTTCTATCTTTGACCATAGACTTTAGTGCCAGGGCTTATTTTCAAGACTGCCATAAAATAGAATGTCCTTAGTCAACTTGTAATAAGCAAAAACTACAGAGAAACTTTGGATTTCTAAGCATCTTACCATAGAGATAAAGTTGGAAACTCCTGAACAACTATAACATATCACGTTATAAAACATCAAAGTGACCAGCATGCCTAGAAAATCAGGACAGTGAGTTTTGTATGGCCCCAATTTCAACTGGACTTACAGACCTAGTGATGAAAGGATAAATTATTTAAATTTTCTTTAACAGAAGTCAGTTTCCAAGGACAGTAGACTCCTCTTACCTATGATTTTGCTTTCTGCACTTTCGTTTACCTGAAGTCAACGATGGTCCGAAAATGGGTAAATACAGCACAAGATATTTTGAGAGAGAGGGAGACCACATTCTCATTACTTTTATTACAGTATATTGTTATAATTGTTCTATTTTATTAGTCATTGTTATTAATCTCTCACTGTGCCTAATTTATAAATTAAACTTTACCACAGGTATGTATGAATTAAAAAAAAAGTGTATATGGGGTTTGGTACTATCTGTAGTTTCAGGCATTCACTGGGGGTCTTGGAACGTATCCCCAGTATAAGGGGGGGACTATTATAAATGAGATGGGACTCTCTGACATGTATCTGATTAGTAAACCTTGTAGTTCTGATCCCAAGAAATAAGACTGACTGAAAACATAAATACTAATTCATGAAGTAAGCGGACTCATTAATTAGTTCTAATTCCCCAAGCTAGGTGGGGCAAAATTGTTTTTCACAAAGTTCAAGACTCGTTTTTTTTGTGGGGTGGGGAAGATGGAGTCTCGCTCTGTTGCCCAGGCTGCTGTACAGTGGTGCGTTCTCAGCTCAGTGCAGCCTTGACCTTGCAAGCTCAAGCAATCCTCTCACCTCAGTGGAGTAGTCAGGACTACAAGTGCACGCCACCATGCCCTGCTAATTTTTTTTTCCCCATAGAGACAGGGTTTCGCCATGTTGGCCAGGCTGGTCTTGAACTCCCAAGCTCAAGTGAGCTGCCCACCTCAGCGTCCCAACGTGCTGGGATGACAGGCGTAAGCCATTGCTCCCAGCCAAGACTCTTTTAACTGCTGCTTTCCTCCTACAGGGGAGTTCCCTTCCTCTCTCACTACTTCAAATTAGGTAACCTCTTTTGAATCATATTTAATTATTTCACCCTTACTAACCTCTTGCACGAAAAGGTATGTTGAAATGTTGCTGGGTAGATTGGTATTCTGTTTATCCTATTTCCCTCTTTCATTTATTGATTCCTTAAGGGTAATTCTCTATTGCAGTGGTTTTGAATTGTTTCTTATGTCCTGAAAATTACTTCACTAAAGAACTTGGATCCTACTATGGTGGCAACAAATAAAACTCCTGCTTACATACGTTCTATTATTATACTTCTTATTTACTGGATTATTGTAATGATTAAAAACATTGTGATACTATGGTAGGGAGTACATTTTGTTGGAATAATAATGGCAACTAGCATTTATTTAGCTCTTTTTAAGATCAAACAATGTTCTATGTGCTTTGCATCTGTGACTGATTTAATCCTCTCACCAATCTAATGGGTTGGGTACTATTAGGGGCCTCATTTTTACAGATTAGGTATCTGAGGCACAGAGAGGTTAAATGTCTTGTGGAGTCATGCAACCAGAGCCAGTATCTACACCCAGGCCATCTGGTTCCTGAGCCCATATTCCTAGGGGCTATGCTATGAAATGATTCACTATATAAAACCAAGTATTTCATTAGTAATTAAGCATATAGTATTTTGGAATATGGATTTTACCACTACAGATCTGAAATGAAGATAGATTAAAAATTTGCAGAAACAATACGGGCAAATAAGGGAGGCAGAAAATGGTACATTGGTACATTAAGTGTGCAAGTGACCATGGGGATTAAGAAGAGTGAATATTTGGAAATTTTAATGAAACCATGTGTCCCTCCCCATTGATGATCTGCATACCGCTGGTAGTGAGCTACTGCTTTAGTAAACATCCTTCCTTACTACACCTGCTATGTATGATTCCAGGCAAAGTGGGCCCTTGGGGAATGTTGGTATCTGCTATAACTTGGTTTATCTGACTCCTTCAAACTTCTGGTTGAAATTTGATTCTCAGGGTTGGAGGTGGGGCCTATTGGGAGGTGTTTGGGTCATGGGGATAGATCCCTTATGAATGGCTTGGTGCTATCTTCATGGTAATGAATGAGTCCTCACTCTCTTAGTTTCCAGGAGAGCTGGTTGTTGAACATGGCCTCTCCCTTTCCTCTCTCTTGCTTCTCTCAATATGTGATCTCTGCACAGCTGGCTCCCCTTCATCTTCTACTATGAGTGGAAACAGCCTGAAGCCCTCACCAGAAGGAGACGCCATCACCATGCTTCTTGTACAACCTGCAGAACCGTGAGGCAAATAAACTTCTTTTTAAAATAAATTACCTTGAAGAGGTCCTTTACATCCCTTGTAAGTTGGATTCCTAGGTATTTTATTCTCTTTGAAGCAATTGTGAATGGAAGTTCATTCATGATTTGGCTGTCTGTCTGTTACTGGTGTATAAGAATGCTTGTGATTTTTGCACATTAATTTTGTATCCTGAGACTTTGCTGAAGTTGCTTATCAGCTTAAGGAGATTTTGGGCTGAGACAATGGGGTTTTCTAAATATACAATCATGTCATCTGCAAACAGGGACAATTTGACTTCTTCTTTTCCTAACTGGATACCCTTTATTTCTTTCTCTTGCCTGATTGCCCTAGCCAGAACTTCCAACACTATGTTGATAGGAGTGGTGAGAGAGGGCATCCCTGTCTTGTGCCAGTTTTCAAAGGGAATTTTTCCAGTTTTTGCCCATTCAGTATGATATTGGCTGTGGGTTTGTCATAAATAGCTCTTATTATTTTGAGGTATGTTCCATCAATACCGAATTTATTGAGCGTTTTTAGGATGAAGGGCTGTTCAGTGAAATGAAAGAGGACACTAACAAATGGACGAACATACCATGCTCATGGATAGGAAGAGTCAATATCGTGAAAATGGCCATACTGCCCAAGGTTATTTATAGATTCAATGCCATCCCCATCAAGCTACCAATGAGTTTCTTCACAGAATTGGAAAAAACTGCTTTAAAGTTCATATGGAACCAAAAAAGAGCCCGCATTGCCAAGACAATCCTAAGTCAAAAGAACAAAGCTGGAGGCATCACGCTACCTGACTTCAAACTATACTATAAGGCTATAGTAACCAAAACAGCATGGTACTGGTACCAAAACAGAGATATAGACCAATAGAACAGAACAGAGTCCTCAGAAATAATACCACACATCTACAGCCATCTGATCTTTGACAAACCTGAGAGAAACAAGAAATGGGAAAAGGATTCCCTATTTAATAGATGGTGCTGGGAAAATTGGCTAGCCATAAGTAGAAAGCTGAAACTGGATCCTTTCCTTACTCCTTATACGAAAATTAATTCAAGATGGATTAGAGACTTAAATGTTAGACCTAATACCATAAAAATCCTAGAAGAAAACCTAGGTAGTACCATTCAGGACATAGGCATGGGCAAGGACTTCATGTCTAAAACACCAAAAGCAACGGCAGCAAAAGCCAAAATTGACAAATGGGATCTCATTAAACTAAAGAGCTTCTGCACAGCAAAAGAAACTACCATCAGAGTGAACAGGCAGCCTACAGAATGGGAGAAAATTTTTGCAATCTACTCATCTGACAAAGGGCTAATCTCCAGAATCTACAAAGAACTCAAACAAATTTACAAGAAAAAAACAAACAACCCCATCAAAAAGTGGGCAAAGGATATGAACAGACATTTCTCAAAAGAAGACATTCATACAGCCAACAGACACATGAAAAAATGCTCATCATCACTGGCCATCAAATAAATGCAAATCAAAACCACAATGAGATACCATCTCACACCAGTTAGAATGGCAATCATTAAAAAGTCAGGAAACAACAGGTGCTGGAGAGGATGTGGAGAAATAGCAACGCTTTTACACTGTTGGTGGGATTGTAAACTAGTTCAACCATTATGGAAAACAGTATGGCGATTCCTCAAGGATCTAGAACTAGATGTACCATATGACCCAGCCATCGCACTACTGGGTATATACCCAAAGGATTATAAGTCATGCTGCTATAAAGACACATGCACACGTATGTTTATTGCGGCACTATTCACAATAGCAAAGACTTGGAATCAACCTAAATGTCCATCTGTGACAGACTGGATTAAGAAAATGTGGCACATATACACCATGGAATATTATGTAGCCATAAAAAAGGATGAGTTTGCGTCCTTTGTAGGGACATGGATGCAGCTGGAAACCATCATTCTTAGCAAACTATCACAAGAAGAGAAAACCAAACACCGCATGTTCTCACTCATAGGTGAGATCACTTGGACTCGGGACAATGAGATCACTTGGACTTGGGAAGGGGAACAGCACACATCGGGGCCTATCATGGGGAGGGGGGAGGGGGGAGGGATTGCACTGGGAGTTATACCTGATATAAATGACAAATTGATGGGTGCTGACCAGTTGATGGGTGCAGCACACCAACATGGCGCAAGTATACATATGTAACAAACCTGCACGTTATGCACATGTACCCTAGAACTTAAAAGTATAATAAAAAAATAAAAAAATAAAAAATAAATTACCCAGGCCAGGTGCGATGGCTCATGCCTGTAATGCTAACACTTTGGGAGGCTGAGGTGGGCAGACTTGAGGTCAGGAGTTTGAGACCAGCCTGGCCAATCTGGTGAAACCCTGTCTCTACCAAAAATACAAAAATTAGCTGAGTATGGTGGTAGGTGCCTGTAGTCCCAGCTACTCGGGAGGCTGAGGCAGGAAGATGGCTTGAACCTGGAAGGTGGAGGTTGCAGTGAGCCGAGATCATGCCACTGCACTCCAGGCTGGGCCAGTCTCAAAAATAAATAAATAAAATAAAATAAATTACCCAGCCTCAGATATTCCTTTATAGTAATCCAAATGGACTAAGACAGTGTCTGATTGGAAAGTTCATTAGTTCTTTCACTCACTTAACACCCATTTTTTCAGAACCTGTCCCTAAAAGCTCACAGACTTGTAGGGGAGACAAACATAAAAACAAATGATTACAACACAGTAAAATAAAAACTAGAGGCATGTGCAAGATATACAGTGGGGAAACTGAGATGTAGAAAAAAAAATGGTGGGGGAAAGAGTGTTAGGGAGAAAAGGGTACCCTAGAAGTTTCCCTAAAGAGGAGGTGTTTGAATTGAGTAAGTTCTCCAGGAAGACAAGGAATAGGGAGGGAGATTCTGAACAGAGAGAGCAGCATGTGTAAAGAGTCATAAATATGAAACAGGATAATGTGTTCAAGGAAATGCAAATCTCTTAATATTATGGGGACATAGGTGCAGGGAAGGAAGAGAATTAAAGTTGAGAAGGGTTGAGTAGGGGAGACTAGAAGAATATGAAGGAATTTGGAGCTTTACTGGAGGTAATGGTGAGCCAATAAATAGTTAGAAGCAGGAATGACACAATGAATTTAGTGTTCAGACAAATTGAACTCCAACTTCTTCCAATTGATTTTCACACATAAGCAATGTATTAAAAAGTAATTAAATATATGAGATTTTTGTGTTTCTAAAGTGGCCATTTGCAGTGAACATATGTTTTTTATGCCTACTCAGCATCCATTCTTTTTTTTTTTTTTTTTGTAATAGCACCTGATTTTCTTTTGGGGACTTACCCACCCCCAATGCCTACAGTGTCCTACCACTATGAAATATATTGTCTTACCCTCCTTGGCTGAAGGTTGGGCAAGGAATCTAAGCAAGGGTCTTCCAACTCCTTCAGGAATTTAAATTTTGTGAGGGGTGACTTAAGGATAGGACAAGATTAGGTTTGATCCATCTGGCATCAGCACCCCAAGGGGATGGTGCTGCACTTTCGGTTATCCAGGTTACCGAAGTTATTTCACTTTCTGAAGCTAGGTGTTCCCAGATTGCCTTTGATTTCCTGAACTTCCCCATAATGTTCCAGTAAATTCCATGTTTACTTGAGGTAACAAATTCTGCTCAAGTCAGGTGCAGTTCGCTTCTAAGCTAAGAACCTTAATTTATCTATCACCTGGGAGGATGATCAACTTACTTTTATCTGCTGAAAATTGCTGGAAAATTTGTACTAAGGTTGTTGTACTCCTATCAGCCTAGACACAGCAGACAGACTTTATCTCTCTGGGTGTTGGTGCTGAACCTGTGTGCTGGCAAGAAATGGACTTACATTTGCTTTGCTCTCAGAACCTGTAGACCTTCTTCATTCTCCTTCTCTTCTCCCCTCAGTCACCAACCTGGAACAGGAGGAATCTCTACTTGTGAAAGTCCTTTTAACTTTATATTTCTGATCATGACACTTTTTTATGTTTAATATAGAAACATCTCCTTCACAAAAACACTTGTGTTATCCCAAGACTTTGGAAGAATAGTGAGAAAGACTTGCAGGCCTCTTATGCTTCCCATCCTGCCCCAAAGCTACTCAGAGGCCATAAACACATAATTATCTATGTGCTTGAATGTTGGGGGATGGGAGGTGCAGGTTGGAGTTAGAACAAAAATGAAAAGGCACAAAGGAGGAACATAAAGCAAGTTAACAATTCACAATACTTCAGTAGCTTAGTAATAAAAATGATGGTGCCTTTCAACATATCTTTATTATCATTCTTTATAATCATTTTGTTTTTATGTTTTGTTTTATATTTTACCCACAGATGGGTAGTATAAATTTACTACTTGATGTATTGGGTTGCTTTCCTGGGTACACAGTAGCTCTTTTAGTCACTGTAATATCAGCAATGATGATGCTTGTATCTGAAGATGAACAATCTTCATGCATTTTTCAAATCATCCGAAAGAGCTATCAGAAGCCACACTTCCCATCACACAGCGTGTTCATCTGCAACACTGGCTTTTCAGTCACTGGCTAGGGGTGATTTAGTCAACTTTTTCATGCACACCTTCAACTTCTGGCATGCAAAGCTTTCTGTATGCTTTTATGTAATGTGAATCCAGATGGTGGATTGTATGTGGGTGCAATAAATGACTGAATGTTTTAACATGTTTCTTGGCTGGAATTTATAATGGTGGAGTTCCTTTCCTAAGCTTCCATGACTGCCACATTCTGCAATTATTTTCACCAGGTTACATAGACGTTCTGATAGAATCAGGGACCAAGGAAGCTAAAATGGTTTTTCCTCTAATCCTGATCACACTCTCTTTCCCTCTCCTTACTTAATTTATTTCTCTGCCACAGAAACTTGGAACTTTGCAGTACAGAGAAGACTGAGGCAAACAGGGAGAATAAAGGCACTGAAAGGAAGGGAAAGTCAGTAAAGGAAGTTGGAGAGAGAATTGAAAATTTGAAAGAGAAGGTGGAATCAATACCCTTAAAATATTTTTAAGCATTCAAAAGCAAACAATTGGAATTAGTCAACAACGACAATAAAATACTAAAAAAGGGGCACTTATGCCTCCTCTCCTCATACACCTGCACCCCCGTTCCCCCATCCATTTCCCGTTCCCAAACCATTCTGATACATGATGTTTCAGCTGCATGTTGTGTTAGAGGCCATTTCACAAAAGTCACAATGGTCTTGAATGTTATTTTAATATGCATCTTAGAGCTATTGCTCATTATTACAGTATTTGAATTCCTCTAATTAAACAGAGAACTGCTTCGAATTGCCTTGTCATTACTAAGTAGTGAAGTTATCCCTGTTACAGGGGACTGTTTGAGAGGATAACCAAAGATGGGAATCAAGATTTGGACCCACCTCTTACTACTATCCTCATGATGGAAGTAGCTTATATTCTGGACCCCACAGAACCACTTTCTATTCTTGTTCATGTTTGTAGTTTACTTGCTGTGATTTCTTTGTTGAGATGAGGTCTCACTCTGTCACCCAGGTTGGAGTGGAGCAGTTTGATAATGGCTTTCTGCAGCCTTGACCCCCTGGGCTCAAGCAATCCTTCTGCCTCAGCGTCCTGCTGAGTAGATGGGACTACAGGCACATGCCACCATGCCTGGCTAAATTTTTTTTTTCCTTAAAAGACTAGGTTTCCTAGTGTTACCCAGGCTGGTTTCAAACTCCTGGATTCAAGTCGATCCTCTCACCTTGGCCTCCCAATGTGCTGGGATTACAGGTGCGAACCACTGCTCTCGGCCTATGATTTCTTTTTACCTGTATATCCTTGATAGTATTTGAAAACTTGTGTTTGACTTCATCTGTTTTCTTTGGATATGAATGTAGCTGGTAGTAATATAAATGGTAGTTTGCTTTAGTGATGGCAAAGAAAGCCTATTTCGTTCCTTTTATTATAGGTTTGCCTTCTAAGTGGAAGCTACCTTCAGACAAATTTAGCATTATTTTTGCTAGCAAATGCTTGTGACATGCTGATATTTCTTTTTTCCCTCTCTCTTTTTTGATTTCCTGATAAAAATAATAAATCCCTTTATTCTTTCATCCAGTCAGCTTAGAAGGGGAATGTGAAAGATGACTTCATCCATTTTATTCTTTGGAGATTTGCTTTACTAATTACCCAGGCTTTGATGTCCACATTTCCACATTTGCTACCATTTCTTGATGCTGTAATGGATTTCTCTCATAATCTCTTATCCTTTTAACTTTACTTCCCAGAGGCAAAGGACTTGCTCTGTACCTGACTGCATTACGAAACACCTGTTTGCCTGACCCGCCCCTCCTCAGGCTGCACCACCCAGGACAACATGAAAATGAAGTTGCCACTGAACGGAAGTCAGCAGTACTGCACCGGGTCCAGATGAACGTAAACCAACATGGAACCCCCAAGGCCATGCTCTAGAGGGCCAACTCTGAACCTCCTTGAAGTAAGTGTTCAGCCAGGTTATTAATTTGTTTAGTGTTGGTTTTTGAAATGCTACTTTATTGGGTCTTTAAACATTTGATGCTTGGCATAGAGGCACTAGGTCTCTAACTGTAGGACTTCACTTAATGAGGGTGATCACTACCAGGCTCTCTCTCTTCTTTTCTGTTTGTAAGGGCCTCTTTCTCTTTTGTTGGCTTTTTTTTTTCTTTTTCTTTTTTTTTTTTTTTTTTGATGGAGTCTTGCCCTGTTGCCCAGGCTGGAGTGCAATGGTGTGATCTCGGCTCACTGCAACCTCTGCTTCCTGGGTTCAAACGATTCTCCTGCCTCAGCCTCCCAAGTAACTGGGATTACAGGCCCCTACCATCATGCCCAGCTAATTTTTGTATTTTCAGTAGAGACGGGATTTCACCATGTTAGCCAGGCTGGTCTCTAACTCTTGACCTCATGATCTGCCTGCCTTGGCCTCCCAAAGTGCTGGGATTACAGGCGTGAGCCACTGCGACCGGCCTTGTTGATATTTTATACTCTGTGCCTTGGAAGAAGTACTTCCTAGGAAATTATTTTATTTTGCAGCAGGCTGGCAGAAGTGAAAAAGAGACTTGACAGGAAATGGAGGTAAAAATTCAAGGATTAATTAAATTCATACATTTTATCTTAGATTCTATATGGCTCACAGACAATATGTATAATTCATCTGATTCTCACAGATTATCCCAAATATTATTTATTATTCATTCAACAAGTATTTATTTATTTATTTATTTATTTTTGAGATGAATTTTCACTCTTGTTACCCAGGCTGGAGTGCAGTGGCACGATCTCAGCTTACCACAACCCCCGCCTCCTGGGTTCAAGAGATTCCCCTGCATCAGCCTCCCAAGTAGCTGGGATTACAGGCACATGCCACCATGCCCAGCTAGTTTTTTATTTTTAGTAGAGACAGGGTTTCTCCGTGTTGGTCAGGTTGGTCCTGAACTCCCAGCCTCAGGTGATCTGCCCGCCTTGGCCTCCCAAAGTGCTGGGATTACAGGCGTGAGCCACTGCGCCTGGGCTAACAAGCATTTATTAAATTGAGTACTTGGAAAATAAAGACGGAGAGATTTCAACTAGAAGGTGAGCTCCATGAGCACAGGATTTTTGTTTATTTTGTTCACTGTTCTATTCCTAGCACTCAGAACAGTGCCTGGCACATAGGTGATACTCAATAAATATTTGCTGATGAATAAATAAATGAATGAACACTAGTGTGATTTAAAAATATTCATTTTAGAATAAGAGGTGTATTATGTACATCAGATGTAGGATTGTGAATATAATAAAGCCTATCAATTAGAAAAGGACCTTAGAAAGACTTGACATGCAAGTGTCAGAGGAGATATGCTCGTTTGTGTTCAGAGTGGGCAGCTATTTGATGGTCCAGATTGTTTTACCTCAAAGGAAAAATGTGGTTAAATTTTTATTGTTGTTGTTGTTGTTGTTTTTGGAGACAGAGTTTCGCTCTTGTTGCCCAGGCTGGAGTGCAATGGCTCAATCTCCACTCACCACAACCTCTGCCTCCTGGGTTCAAGCAATTCTTTTGCTTTAGCCTCCTGAGTAGCTGGGATTACAGGCATGTGCCACCATGCCTGGCTAATTTTGTATTTTTAGATACAATTAAATTTTGTATTTAATTTTTGTATTTTTAGTAGGGGTTTCTCCATGTTGGTCAGGCTGGTCTTGAACTCCCAACCTCAGGTGATCTGCCTACCTCAGCCTCCCAAAGTGCTGGGATTACAGGTGTGAGCCACCGTGCCTAGCTGAATGTGGTTAAATTTATCTTTTTCATTTTTACTCCTTTAGAAGGTAGAAAGACTCTTATTTAGAAAAACAATGAATTAGTTCTATTTATTAGTCTTTCTGTGCTCATTTAATGACTGTGTCTAAGGAACCTAACGCATTGACCAGGTGGTCTTATTAAACCTCACAGCTCAGCAAGGAAGTTGTGAGCAGAGCCAGTTCTTGGGGTAGGCAGTGTGTACTTCTGCCTACAGCAGGTGCCACACCAACTCTCACTAGAGTTTCTGTTTTTGAATTTTGTGTTTGTTGTTCCCCTATTTTTGTATGCTTCTTGCAGTCAGAAGTAAAGAGATGGGGAATTAGAGTTGGAGATCTGCAATGCTGCTGAAGGGCTTGGCTGGCACCCTCCCTCACCCCCCTTCTTTCCTGTCTACCTGACTCTGAACATCTTTTACCTCCTTTGCTCCTCCAGTGGCAAAGTAAAAGTAGGCACTAAATGCGGACTTGGCCAAGTGAGCTACCCAGGTTGGTGGGGGTTGGGGGAGGGCACCATCACCTTTCTTTTGTTGTCTCAGGATTCACAACTTCAGAGTAACCTTTTGGAAGTTAGGCTGTGTCTATGGCAGTAAGAACAGAAGTTCTGCCTTAAGCTTTAGCCATCATACTGTGCTATAAAAAGCATGTAATAGCCTAATACTTTTATGTTGCAGTTGAAGTGTTATGGGATTTTATTTTATAACAACTTAAATCCAACACATAAATCTCTCTCAGATCAGCCAGACTTTGTATTTTTTCCTTTTGTAACTCATTCTGAGTTGATCTAAGACAAGCATTCCTAAACTAGCAGGGTAGAAAGGACACTGTGATATAGCGGGAAAAGCCCAAGAAGGCAAATCAGGGCTCAGTTCTAGATTGGACTTGGTTGCTAACTAGCTTTTTATCCACAATGAGTCAAGATTCTGGGTCTCACTTTCTTGGTTTATAAACTAAGAGAATTGCATGAAATGAACTACAGCACTGCTTTCAGCTCTCAAAGGCTCAAGACCTTTTGCCTGTTTCTACCATTTTGAAAAATGGAATATAAAGTGTTAGAAAGAATCCTAGCATTGGCTGAGTAAATGTTAGTTAAATCTGAGTTAAATTGAATATGGCCAACCCACTCAGTTAGTAGAGGAGGGAACTACATGAGCACAGAAAAATCAAGTTACTTGCTTAGGTCGCATAACTAATTAATGGCAGAAACCTGACATTCTAACCACAAATCATGAGTTTTTTTTCAGAGAAAACTTTTGGTGATCATGGTGGGTATAGAGTAAGCAGTAGTTCTCACAAAAGTGTTACATTCTTATTTCTGCTAAGTTGGCTAGCATTGCCTATTATGATAATCCATGAATATCTTGTGCCAAAATGCTGCTGGCTGTTCTGCAGAGACATGTGTTGGTTGCTTTAGAATTAAGCACAGACCAGAAACTCCTGGAGAAAAAAGGCCACCCCCTTTTCAATCACTCTTTTTAATTTTTCCTTCTGACTTAACTTTTAAAATTGGGCTGATAGTTCAAATAGTAGAGGAGGTCAGAAAAATCTGTTCAGGCGGACAAGAACCAGGAGTTCTAGTCCAGTCTCTGTATGGGGTTTGGAGAATCTGGATGGCTGAGTGGCATAAACTAACATGAAATTGGTAGCTCTCTTCTCCATACAGTATTTCCCTGCTTAGAAATGAGGGTTGTCTAAGTATGAACTCATCTTCTTCTCCAAAGCTTGGCTCTTTCTGACTTCCCTGTTTCTTTGAACAGTGTCACTTCTTCAAGCTACTCACCCTTCAAACCTTAGTAATCTCTGACTCCTCCCCTTTCTCTGATACAGCTGAAACAGTTGCTAAACTTCATGGATTCCTCCTTCACAATATGTCCTGCATTGGTTTTACTTCTTCATTCCTATTGTTTTTCACATATGTAACTTAAAGTCATATCTTGTGAGTAGTTAAGAATGTGAGTTTGGAGTCAGGTAGAACTGGGTTTGAGTCCTAGCTCTGCCAGTTACTATCTGGTGTCATTGCTTAATCTCTTTGTTCCTTAATTACTTTATCTTTAAAATGGAAATAATAATTGTGTTGATCTCAAATAATTGTGAGAATTAAAGAACATAAGTAAAATACTCAGTACAGTGCCTAACGTATAATAAGTGTTTAACACATAATAGTAATTATTATTGTTCACCCTCCTAGTTCATCCTGCTTCCTCCTAGCAGGTTAATGCCCCTAGAGTCTGGCTCTGACATTGTCTCTTTCTTACCCTCAAAGAGAAGCATCGTCACAGGGTTATTGAAAGTTGGCCTCTGCAGTTGGACTGCCTGGGTTACCATTTACTGGCTGTGTGATCTTGAGCAGTTTCTTAACTTCTCTTTGCCTCAATTTTCTTATCTGTAAGACAAGGATTGTAGTATCTACTTCAAAGGGCTACTCTGAAATTCATATTATTTAATATTAATAGTATTTTATAATGTTTAGAATAGTAAAATGTTTTAAACTTTAAAAGGAATTTAAATTGTTTAGAATTAATATTTATCAATATTAGTGTTTGATAAATAAAAACTTACACTGACTTCTTGAATATCTGCTATTTCATGAATATGCTTGGTATTTCTCTGTATTCATTTCCTTGGTTTTGCTGTTTCTCCCACATAGAATACAGGGTGGATTACTGGAAGGAGTACTTCTAGCCGTGGGAGAATAGTAGGCTGTACTTATGTGCCAACTTTGATGTCTTAAGAGTAACTACCTGGAGATCTCTGTTGCAAAAAATTCTGAGACTTTGCGTGCTTTCAGTGGGAAAGATTGACTAGTGTGCTTCCATTGGGCCCTGAAAGAGAAGTGGAGACCTAGCTTTACATTTTACCACAATAAAGAAGAACTTACAATGTTTTCAAAATAAAAATAATTCAGTTTTCAGGGTATAGATAAATTTTCTTTTCTTCTTCTTTTTTTTTTTTTTTTTTTAGACAGGGTCTCACTTTTCCACCCAGGCTGGAGTACAGTGGTGCAATCCCAGTTCACTGCAGCCTTGACCTCCCAGGTTCAAGTGATTTTCCTGCCTCAGACCCTCAAGTAGCTGGAACTACACGTGCGTGCCACCACACCCGGCTAATTTCTGTATTTTTGTAGAGATGGGGTTTCACCGTGTATTGAACTCCTGAGCTCAAGCGATCTGCCTGCCTTGGCTTCCTAAAATGCTAGGATTACATGCGTGAACCACTGCGCCCGACAAATTTTCTTAATACTGAGGGCTAAAGGAAAGGATTTTCCATGGCTCTTTATAAATAATAAATAACTTTCTTGTAATTGCTTGATTTCATTAATTTCTCCCTGCATTCTCTGAGGTAGGTAATATTATTGTCTTCATCTCCCTTTTACAGATAAGGAAGCAAAGGCACAAGAGGTTAAATAACTTGCATCAGATCACACAATTAATAAATGGCAGAGCTGGGATTCAAACCCAGGTAGCCTAGCTCCGAAGTCTGCACTTTTGGCCACTTTACTACATATGATTCCAGGTAGCACAGGTCTTTGGGTTACTTCTTAAGTTTCATTTAATTTTAAAATAAGGTATCTCAATACAATTTGAGCACATTTGATTTAGTACTTTCAGAGAATTAATTCTACAAGGGCCTAATCACTGTTCAAATGTGTATCACTCTGGTGGTTTGACTTAATCCCACAATAAAATTAAGATGTCTTGAGCAGTGGATTCAAACCAGTTCCTGCAGAACTCTAGGGTTGGACAGAGATGTTTCTGGGGTCTGAGGGGTAGTGATGCTGGGTGTCAAAGGGGCCTGAGCCTCCACTCCCACTTCAACCAGGATATCTTTGTGTTATCTATTTAAAAATTGGGATTCGAATTGGGATTTATTCTGAAGAAAGGGATCTCTGCCTTTTAAAATGTGTTTAATCATAATTTTACCTGACATGGGAGGTTTCAGAATGAAAACCCAAAGATACAGGAAAAAAATACGGTTAAGCTGTCTTATTCGTGTATAATAGAAAAAAAATTATATCTAACTTCAATGAATTTTGAAGTATCTTGAGTTTTCAATTAAAAAAATTCTGCTTTTAATCATAAAGCATGCTCAGGTTACCCTGATATCTGAACAGTTTCCTGCAATCTACTTTTCATCAAATTCAAATATGTGTCAACACTGATTTGATATAGAGGGGAGAATTGAAAAAGAAGTGATGTGTAACATTTGGAAGAGGGATCTTTGGATATACTTATAAGAGTCTAGGGAGAGCTCTGCACATACCCCTGTTCTCCAGAAACTAATTTGTGAAAATGCAATTCACTGGGTCACCCAGGCTCCTGGATTAGGCTGTAGGAGTACACCAAGAGAGATACCATCTATCTTCAAAAAAGATACAGTTCTATTAGCAATCAGTTTTTGGTATCATAAAAAGTAGGACTGTGGTGCTAATTATTCAAAACTTTGAACCAGTAGCTTGTTTGGACTTGGGATGCATTGCATTATTGTCCTGTAGCAGATTTTCCCTTCTAATTTTGATTTGTTTTAGGCAGGTGACATTTAAAATGACTTTACTTTGGGGAGCACCCACCACCTGAGAAGAGAGTAAATGGGGTTGGGAGAAAGCTAATAGCAGAAGAAAGCTAGCTTGTTATTAATGTTCCATGCAGAAAATATACCTAATAGTAATAATTCAGAGTTGATTTTGCAAGCACAACTCATTACTCCAGCTGATTTCTGAGTTTGTTGAGCTGTAACTCTAATCTCCCTGGCACACCTTGTCAATACCTTTATGTCTAAGAGTGAGTTAATCAGATACTGATAGAATTCCAGAAGGAAAACACACAGTACTCATCATGGGCAAAGCCCTGGACACCTGCAGATTCCATTTAAATGAAGTAAAGACTTGAATTACTGTTGAAACAAGTTTAACATTTCAAAAGTTGTAGATTTTTTTTGTAGACATACATTTTTATTTCTTTGTGGTAGACAGGCAGGAATGAAACTGCTAGGTCATATGGTAAATGTGTCTTTTTTTTTGTTATACTTAAAGTTCTGGGATACATGTGCAGAATGTGCAAATTTGTTACAAAGGTATACACGTGCCATGGTGGTTTGCTGCACCCATCAACCAGTCATCTACATTAGGTATTTCTCCTAATGCTATCCCTCCCCTAGTCCCCCAGCCCCCGACAGACCCTGGTGTGTGATGTTCCCCTCCCTGTGTCCATGTGTTCTCATTGTTCAACTCCCACTTATGAGTGAGAATATGCGGTATTTGGTTTTCTGTTCCTGTGTTAGTTTGCTGAGAATGACGGTTTCCAGCTTCATCCATGTCCCTGCAAAGGACATGAGCTCATCCTTGTTTGTGGCTGCATAGTATTCAATGGTATATATGTGCCACATTTTCTTTATCCAGTCTATCATTGGTGGGCATTTGGGTTGGTTCCAAGTCTTTGCTATCATGAACAGTACTGCAATAAACATGCATCTTTATAGTAATGTATAATCCTTTGGGTATGTACCCAGTAATGGGATTGCTGGGTCAAATAGTATTTCTGGTTCTAGATCCTTGAGGAATTGCCACCCTGTCTTCCACAATGGTTGAGCTAATTTACACTCCCACCAACAGCGTAAAAGTGTTCCTATTTCTCTACATCCTCTCCGGCATCTATTGTTTCCTGACTTTTTAATGACCGCCATTCTAACTGACGTGAGATGGTATCTCATTGCAGCTTTGATTTGCATCTCTCTAATGACCAGTGATGATGAACTTTTTTCATGTTTGTTGAATGCATAAATGTCTTCTTTTGAGAAGTGTCTTTTCATATCCTTTGCCCACTTTTTGATGGTGTTATTTGTTTTTTTCTTGTAAATGTGTTTAAGTTCTTTGTAGATTCTGGATATTAGCCCTTTGTCAGATGGATAGATTGCAAAAATTTTCTCCCATTCTGTAGGTTGCCTGTTGACTCTGATGATTGTTTCTTTTGCTGTGCAGAAGCTCTTTAGTTTAATTAGATCCCATTTGTCAAATTTAGCTTTTGTTGCCATTGCTTTTGGTGTTTTAGTCATGAAGTCTTTGCTCATACCTGTGTCCTGAATGGTATTGGCTGCATTTTCTTCTAGGGTTTTTATGGTTTTAGATCTTACGTTTAAGTCTTTAATCCATCTTGAGTTAATTTTTCTATAAGGTGTAAGGAAGGGGTCCAGTTTCAGTTTTTTGCATATGGCTAGCCAGTTTTCCCAACACCATTTATTAAATAGGGAATCCTTTCCCCATCACTTGTTTTTGTCAGGTTTGTCAAAGATCAGATGATTGTAGATGTGTGGTGTTATTTCTGAGGCCTCTCTTCTGTTCTATTGGTCTATATATCTGTTTTGATACCAGTACCATGCTGTTTTGGTTACTGTAGACATGCAGTATAGTTTGAAATCAGGTAGTGTAATGCCTCCAGCTTTGTTCTTTTTGCTTAGGATTGTTTTGGCTGTATGGGCTCTCTTTTGGCTCCATATGAAATTTAAGGTAGTTTTTTTTCTAATTCTGTGAAGAAAGTTAATGGTAGCTTGATGAGGATAGCATTAAATCTATAAATTACTTTGGGCAGTATGGCCATTTTCATGATATTGATTCTTCCTATCCATGAGCATGGAGTGTTTTTCCATTTGTTCGTGTTCTCTCTTATTTCCTTGAGCAGTAGTTTGCAGTTCTCCTTAAAAAGGTCTTCCACATCCCTTGTAAGTTGTATTCCTAGGTATTTTATTCCCTTTGTAGCAATTGTGAATGGGAGTTCACTCATGATTTGGCTCTCTGTCTGTTATTGGTATATAGGAATGCTTGTGATTTTTGCACAATGATTTTGTATCCTGAGACTTTGGTGAAGTTGCTTATCAGCTGATGGAGATTTTGGGCTGAGACGATGGGGTTTTCTAAATACACAATCATGTCATCTGCAAACAGAGACAATTTGACTTTGTCTCTTCCTATTTGAATGCCCTTCATTTCGTTCTCTCGCCTGATTGCTCTGGCTAGAACTTCCAATATTATGTTGACTAGGAGTGGTGAGAGAGGACATCCTTGTCTTGTGCCGGTTTTCAAACGGACTGCTTCCAGCTTTTGCTCATTTGGTATGATATTGGCTGTGGGTTTGTCATAAATAGCTCTTATTATTTTGAGATATGTTCAATCAGTACCTAGTTTATTGAGAGATTTTAGTGTGAACGGGTGTTGAATTTTATCAAAGGCCTTTTCTGCATCTATTGAGATAATCAAGTGGTTTTTGTCATTGGTTCTGTTTATGTGATGGATTATGTTTATTGATTTGTGTATGTTGAACCAGTCTTGTATCCCAGGGATGAAACTGACTTGATCATGGTGGATAAGCTTTTTGATGTGCTGCTGGATTCGGTTTGCTGGTATTTTATTTAGGATTTTAGCATTGATATTCATCAGGGATATTGGCCTGAAATTTTCTTTTTGTGTTGTGTCTCTGCCAGGTTTTGGTATCAGGATGATGCTAGCCTTATAAAATGAGTTAGGGAGGATTCCGTCTTTTCTGTTGTTTGGAATAGTTTCAGAAGGAATGGTACCAGCTTCTCTTTTTACCTCTGGTAGAATTTTGCTGTGAATCATCAGGTCCTAGGCTTTTTTTGGTTAGTAGGCTATTAATTACTGCCTCAATTTCAGAACTTGTTATTCATCCATTCAGGGATTCGACTTCTTCCTGGTTTAGTCTTGGGAGGGTGTATGTGTCCAGGAATTTATCCATTTCTTCTAGATTTTCTGGTTTATTTGCATAGAGGTGTTTATAGTATTCTCTGATGGTAGTTTGTATTTCTGTGGGATCAGTGGTGATTTCCCCTTTATCATTTTTTATTGTGTCCATTTGGTTCTTCTCTCTTTTCTTCTTTATTAGTCTGGCTAGCGGCCTATCTATTTTATTAATCTTTTTTCAAAAAACCAGCTCCTGGATTCATTGATTCTTTGAAGGGGTTTTCGTATCTCTATCTCCTTCAGTTCTGTTCTGATCTTAGTTATTTCTTGTCTTCTGCTAGCTTTTGAATTTGTTTGCTCTTGCGTCTCTAGTTCTTTTAATTGTGACGTTAGGATTTCGATTTTAGATCTTTCCTGCTTTCTCTTGTGGGCATTTAATGCTATAAATTTCCCTGTAAACACTACTTTAGCTGTGTCCCAGAGATTCTGGTATGTTGTGTCTTTGTTCTATTGGTTTCAAAAAGCTTATTTATTTCTGCCTTAATTTCGTTATTCACCCAGTAGTCATTCAGGAGCACGTTGTTCAGTTTCCATGTAGTTGTGCAGTTTTGAGTGAATTTCTGAATCCTGAGTGCTAATTTGATTGCACTGTGGCGTGAGAGACTGTTTGTTATGATTTCCGTTCTTTTGCATTTGCTGAGGAGTGCTTTACTTCTAATTATACGGTCAATTTTAGAATATGTGTGATGTGGTGCTGAGAAGAATGTATATTCTGTTGATTTGGAGTGTAGAGTTCTGTAGATGTCTATTAAGTCCACTTGGTCCAGAGCTGAGTTCAAGTCCCGAATACCTTTGTTAATTTTCTGCCTTGTTGATCTAATATTGACAGTGGAGTGTTAAAGTCTCCCACTATTATTGCGTGGGAGTCAAAGTCTGTTTGTAGGCCTCTAAGAACTTGCTTTATGAATATGGGTGCTCCTGTATTGGTTGTATGTATATATTTATATATTTAGGATCCTTAGGTCTTCTTCTTGTGTTGATCCCTTTACCATTATGTAATGCCTTTCTTTGTCTTTTTTGATCTTTGTTGGTTTAAAATCTTTTTTACCCAAGACTAGGATTGCAACCCCTGCCTTTTTTTGCTTTCCATTTGCTTGGTTAATATTTCTCCAACCCTTTATTTTGAGTCTATGTGTGTCTTTGCACATAAGATGCGTCTCCTGAATACAGCACACCAATGGATCTTGACTCTAAGGAAGTAGAACCTTTTGTTTTTCTGCACAACACTGCCTCCTTGTGTAATGAGAATTATCTTCTAGTCCGTGAGTGTGTATATATACCTGTATGTGTGTATGTCTACATATCTATCTATCTATAAATATATCTATTGTAATTCAGTGGCTTCAACAACTCAAACCAGATAGGGTGTCTCTTTAAAGAAAATCATGTGGTGCCCACACTTGATAACTTCCATTGATAAGACAGACTGTCTTTTTTCCGGAGACTGTTTGCCCAATTTGATATTATCTATGTTTTTTTGCTATTACTCCTAATCTCTCTTACTGTACCTTTAAGTTTGTTGTGAGGAATAGAGACAGTGGATGTAAAGCAAAGCACTACTTTTGCTGTTTAC
Source organism: Rhinopithecus roxellana (assembly GCF_007565055.1). Classification (NCBI taxonomy): domain Eukaryota; kingdom Metazoa; phylum Chordata; class Mammalia; order Primates; family Cercopithecidae; genus Rhinopithecus; species Rhinopithecus roxellana. The sequence goes on along the minus strand of NC_044560.1, from coordinate 66,427,313 downwards.
TACATCATCTTTGGGAGTTTTTGTGGGATAGAAGATAGAACCTTTGGATAAATGAAAAAATCCACTAATCAGAGGATACAATTTATATAAGTGTTTTAATTTTATCAAAAGCAATTGGTTGGCCCCGTGTGGTGGCTCATGCCTGCATTCCTAGCACTTTGGGAGGCCAAGGCAGGAGGACCACTTGAGGCCAGGAGTTTGAGACTAGCCTGGGCAACATAGTGAGAACTCGTCTCTACAAAACTAAAATATTACCAAGGCACAGTGACATGTGCCTGTAGTCCTAGCTTCTCGGGAGGCTGAAGTGAGAGGATCATTTGAGCCCAGGAATTCAGGCTGCAGTGAGCTATGATCGTGTCAGTGCACTCTTGCCTGGGTAACAGAGAGAGACCCTGTCAAAAAAAAAAAAAAAAAAAAAAAAAAAAGCAGGTACAAAGTATTACAGCTTAATGAATTTGTTACGTATTTTTTCACTTTTTCCTATTTATTTTTGGTTCAGGCAGTTGGTGCTATTTGGCTTCTTTCAATTCATTCAACAAATATTTGTACCTGTTTAGGTACCAGGCACTCTTTTACTGCGGAGAACAAAATAGAAACACTCTGCCCTCGTACAGCTCATTTTCTAGTTGGGAGGACTGGCAAAGATACTAAAGTAAAATATTTATTATGTAAGATGGTGATAAATGCTAAGGATAAAAAATAAAACAGAGAAAGGGGAGAGGTAATGTCCACAGTGAGGAGTAATACTATAGTGTTAGATAAGGTGGCAGGAAATCCCTTACCTAAGTGGTAAAATATTTGAGTGAAATTGTTGAGGAGTAGGAGAGCAAACCGTGGGGATATATGGAAGAAGAATGTTCCATGCATAGTTAACAGCACTTGCAAAGATCCTGAGTAGAAAATATGTACTCTATTCCAGCTGTGCTATGCAGTACACATGGGGTAGAGTCATAGAGGATGAGACCAGACAGGATCTTAGAGACTCTATAAGGATTTGGCATTTTAGATATTGTGCAGTTTTGAGCAAAGAAGTGAAACGTTCTGATTTTTTTTAATAGTCTGCAGTGCTCATAATGGAATTAAAGAGGACGAGGGTGAAAACAGAGTGGATGGCTAGAAGACTGGATTTTGATTTCTCTTTTTTTGATGGAGTCTTATTCTGTCACCCAGGCTGGAGTGCAATGGCGCGATCTTGGCTCACTACAACCTTTGCCTCCTGGGTTCAAGTGATTCTCCTGCCTTAGCCTCCCTAGTAGCTGGGATTACAGCTGCCCAGCACTATGCCTGGGGCTAAGTTTTGTAGTTTTAATAGAGCTGGGGTTTCCCCATGTTGGACAGGCTAGTCTGGAACTCCTGACCTCAGGTAATCTGCCTGCCTTGGCCTGCCAAAGTACTGGGATTACAGACGTGAGCCACTGTGCCTGGCCTGGATTTTGATTTTATAATCACCCCATCATCTATTCTGGAATATGCATGCCCTCATGAACTGAGAATTTGTTACTAATTTCCAGGGGTATTTGTCATGATTAAGGTTTGTTATTAATAATGAGTTACCATATAATAAAAAAGTTGAACACAAAGTAGGGAATCCTTTCTGGAACATTGAACCACTGGCTGAATAGTAGTTATCAAGGAGGTTTTTATTTAAAAAACAAGTGATCAGATTTGGGAATAGAGATACAATCATGATTCTAATTAATATTTTGTGTTTTTAGAAACATCCCATATTACGAAATTGTGACATGTAGAATGAATTTAGGACATTTAGATGGAAAAGAGCAGTTTGTTCCTGACTGTAGTAATGTAGGTTCACACAATTTCAACTAGGAAGGTCTGTTGACAAGAAACAATATTAAAAGATACTTTCTTTTCTTTTATATATAGAAACTCACACCAGTCACACAGCTGGTGTGAAACTTACACCAGCTTTCACACCAGTCCTACTTTCCAGAAAAGATTTTATTTGTGTTGTACTGTTTGTGTTTTCCTAGAATTACATTAAATGCACTTGACTGCACTGCATTGCTATCATACTGAATTCACTTTATTTTTTGTAATTAATGCTTGGAAAACTTTAACATTATTACTCCCCAAACTAGTCCCTGACAACAGACTGCGGTTTCTATATATACTGCTAGTAAGAGGTTTAGCGTATTTTTTAATTTGCAGAGATTCCTTATGGCACTTTTCCACACAGGTATCATTAATTTGAGTCTTAGAATCTATAATAGTGTTGGAGATGTTCCACTAACACTGATATGAGAGCTCTCAAGGATCCACCTTCCCCCACCACTCGCTGCCCAGAGGATCTATCCCATGGCTTGATACTCACAAAAATCTTTCATTGTTTGTTCATTCAACATACATCTATTGAATGCTTACTGTGTGCAGGCTGCTGTGGGAGGATGAAGATTTTCAAGAGTCAAAAGAAATAGCCTAGTGAATGTATAGATTGCCTCCTATTTATACTTTTCTACTAATAGCAACCGTCCTTAGGTGTTATTAGTCATAAACTAAAAATGAATCCTAGCTACATAAAATATTACAAATATGTGTAGAACATCACCTTTTCTTTATTGACCATGGATTTGAGTATCACTGTCTTCTCTCCTCCTCAGGCTTGGAATAGACAAAGATCTATTTTCATTTATCCTTCTACTTCCCATCCATTTCCAAAGTTCTTAAACATTTATTTCACCTTGTCTTATTATGGATGCTAATTCCCTCTCATTAGCTAAGCTTGTTAGTTTGACACAAACCCAGTATTCAGACCTTGAGGAATAGCTCTGTCAGTTCTAGGAAGGATTATCACCTGTGTTTCCTTAATTATGTTTCTCTTGGTAACAGAAAGAATCCCAGCTTTTTGCCTACTCTGGGTTTAGGGCCAGTTTTAGTTGCAGTGTGGAATTTTCCTAAGCACTCCATAGTCTTGTTCAAGGCCCTTCTCCTTTACAGGCCCTCAGGGCCCCTACACTGCCCTTTGACTCCTTGAGGTTCCCTCAGGATCACTTGACAGACCCCCTTTATCCCAAGAGCACTCTGGGTCTCTCCTAGCCACCTTTCCTCCTTCAGTCCTCCATCTAGAATTTTACAGGATAGATTTTTGAACAAACAGATCCTGACGGATCTCCTTAAACCATGGCAAATATCAGCATTCCACCTTTAGGGTAGCTGCTTCATAGAATTATAATCATAGCATATTTTTAGAACTAGAAAGAAATTTGGAGCTTATCTGTTTGTTGTTGTTGTTGTTTAATCAGCATGATAGTTGCTTAAAAGAAGCCTTATTTGGATGTCCAGTTTATAAAACAAGTAAGAGTAGAGCTGTGCTGGATGGAGGGGCAGTGGGTCCCCACTGTCCTTCAACTTCTCATCCCTGAATTCCCAGAACAGCCTCCACATGCCATCAACATATTATTCTACAGAAGACCTCCAGAAACTACCTGATTTGCTAGATGAAGATTGCCAAAGAGTTTCACTTTGTACTTCCTCCTGCCCTTTGGAGGTCTGATCCCTGTTCTCATGAACTTGAGACTATTGTCTGCCTGCCTCCAACCTACTTAGAGGGTCTCACACCAGCTCCCTGGCAGTCACAGGCTGAACAACACTTTGCAGCAGTGAGTGTCATGAGGCTGGATTTGACTGATGAGGGTCCTTGAAAATATTCCAAGAGCCTGTACACAAGTGCTAAGTTTTCTCTTATTATAACATCACACTCTTAAAAATATTTAGCAAAAATAGAGACTTGTGAAAATGTTCTCCTTTCCAGTGACTGTGGTGAGAAAGTACTTCCCTGTGAGTCTGCAAAGAACAAAACATTTCTTGTTCTCACTTCAGCTTTTGACCAGCAAAATCCAGCTGAATTTTCTTTCATATCAATTGTTTCTGTCCTCAGAGGAATCTAGATGCATTTCCATTACTTTAATGGAAGCGGAGGGAGGATTGGCATGAAACTGATAGTTGTGATAGTTTCTGGAAAGGTCCATGTTAGAGAAGAACAGATTGCTTTATTTACGTGCTCCATATGACAATTTAGGACAGATAGAAGATAACCAGGAAGGCTTGATGTAGAAATCTTAATTTAGCTTAGGCTCTGATTTAAAAATAAAATCTTGTGTGAATGGTGGGGGAAGAAGAAGGGAGCAATTGGAGGACTTCTTCATGTTTTACAGCTGGTAATTAAATTTTGCCATCCTGTTAGACCATATATTTTGAGGAGGCAACGGAATATAGAGGAAAGCACATGGGCTGTCAAGTCCTTCCTTACTTCCTTTATTCATTTTTTTGTCATTAATTTATGATTTATTTTTCTTCCTTCTTTCCTTTCTTTCTTGAACATATTTTTAGGTTTCTAAATGTGTTTGGAATTGTTTGCTGCTGAGGACACAAGACTGAACTACACAGTATGGAGCTTACATTTACTAGCTGAGTGACCTTGGGAAAAGAATAACTTAATCTCTCTGAGCTTCAGTTTCATATTCTGTAAAATAGGAATAATACTGACTTCTCACATGGGGGCAACAAATAAATGAGAATTGAATGAGATAATGTGCAGATTACTCCCCCAGTATGCCAGGTACATAGTAGGGGCTTAAAAAATTGAAGCCTAGGCTGGGCGCGGTGGCTCATGCCTGTAATCCCAGCACTTTGGGAGGCAGAGGCGGGTGGATCACAAGGTCAGGAGATTGAGACCATCCTGGCTAACACGGTGAAACCCCGTCTCTACTAAAAATACAAAAAATTAGCTGCGCGTGGTGGTAGGCGCCTGTAGTCCCAGCTACTTGGGAGGCTGAGGCAGGAGAATAGCATGAACCTAGGAGGCGAAGCTTGCAGTGAGCTGAGATCGCGCCACTGCACTCAGCCTGGGCGACAGAGCGAGACTCTGTCTCAAACAAACAAACAAACAAACAAAAAAATTGAAGCCTATTCCCCTCTTACAGTCATTGGAACCTGATATTTAGGTTCATCTCCCCACATTCTACAAGGGTTAGGGCGTCAGGCTCTTAATTCACTCTGCCTCAGAGTGCTCCTGAACATCCCCTTCAGCAACCTGTAGGCCTTCCTAGCCATCCTGAATTCTCAAAACCCCTTGTAGACTTCAGCTCTGTCTTTCACTCTCCCATTGAATCAGCATTTCAGTCCTTTCAGCCTCTCTGTTCTCTGGATCCCATCTCAGTGTCAAAAACTGTCAACCTCACCCTTCCCCCTTCAGTCCATCCTTTCTCTCCATGACAACTTTATTTCCTTTCATGTTCCTCCTGCATGCCACAGGCAAACATTTGCTGCCGCCATCTCACCAGGACACCTCTGTTTTGTCTGCCCCATTGGCCATGGCAATCTATAACTCCAAATCCACCCAGTTACTAGTTTTTTTTTTTTTTTCCTCTCACCTTTGGCTTACCTGTTGCTGCTGGAGAACACTGCTCAACCACACCAATGTTCATCTCCTTTGGTTTTATATTTCTTGTTGTACTGTTCCCTCCATGCTGCCTTGAGAGGCTTTTATACATTTTTTGTTGGTTTGCTCTTCCTTTCCTTCAATAACAACTGCTGTAGCATACAGTCTCTGCCTCTCTTTGCCCTCATCTCCATGCTGTCTTCCTAAAATCATCGTCCATCATTCAAAAGTCACATGTACCTCCTTTGCTACTTCCTAGTTGTCCAAGAAGAAAATGGATTCTTACTCTTTTCCAAATTCAATTAATGCTCTTGATCCTTTCCTCCTTCCCAGCTTCTCTTGAACCTGGTAGAACCACTAATTTCTTCTCTTATTTATTTCTCCCTCTTCATCAGCCCTTCCTCATTAACCTTCAGACATGTTCAAGTCAGTCAGTCTCTCATCAGGGTGCTACCTTGCTTTTCTTGATTATTGCCAAATTTCTTGATTGTGTTGTTTATCCTCATTACTTTTACTTTCTCATTTATCATTTAAACAGCCACTAAAAAATTGGGCTTTCACCCAATTTTCACACTACTATACTGAAACTCCCTTGGGGTCACCAGGGTCCTCTTAACAAAGCCAGTGGTTTCTTGAAGTTCTCATCCTTGGCATGTCTTTGGTTTTTGACACGATTGACTTCTTTCTTGAAATTTTCTTCTTTGACTTCAATCCAATAATAATTTCTCTTAGTTTTTCTCCAAAATCTCTGAGCTTTCTGTTTCACTTTCCATTAATGGTTCCTCTTCTGCCTATTCGTTAAGTGTTGGTGATGTTCCCTAAGTTTCCATGCTCAATCTTCTTTTCATTTTCTACATTCTTTCTTAGAATGATCTCACCCATACTCATGATTTCAACTGTAACATATAAGTTGATTATTTTAAAATTGATAACTCCATGCCCCAATCTTTCTCCTGAACTCTACTCCCTCTGCTAATAGCTAACTGGATAAATTGCAGGCACCTCACATTCATTGGGGCTTACCTGCCCCTCCACAATCTGACCAGGCCATTCCTACCACTTCTCACCTTTAATGTTAGATGCATTCAATAAAACCTGTGGTGCAAGGCACTTAAGAACTCTGCGGAATTCTCTCTCTTTTTCCTTTTCCTTCTTTACAAGTGACTAGTGATTCGTAAAAGTCACTAGTTAATTTTATAAGCAATTTCCTGTCCTGGGCCTTTACAAAAATTCATTGGCATCCCAAAATAATTTTATTAAGATGAGAAGGATCTGAGTCACTAGGCCCACCCTGAGTTAGAAACAGGCAGGGCATGGTGGCTCATGCCTGTAATCTCAACACTTTGGGAGGCTAAGGTGGGTGGATCACTTGAGGCGAGGAGTTCAAGACAAGCCTGGCCAACGTGGTGAAACCTCGCTTCTACTAAAATACAAAAATTAGCCGGGCCTGGTGGCGCACACCTGTAGTCCCAGCTACTTGGGAGGCTGAGGCAGGAGAATTGCTTGAACCCAGGAGGCTGAGGTTGCAGTGAGCCAAGATCATGCTACCATGCTACTGTACGCCAGCCTGGGCAACAGAGCAAGACTCTAAAAAAAAAAAAAAAGCAAGAGAGAGAGAAGAAACAGAGACAAACTCAAGCAGTGGCATGTGGTCAGATTTTGCTTTTTGTCTCATATATAGCAGGAAAGAACTTTTCAGGCATCATTTCAGTAAGTTTCTGATATTCTTGCAATACAGTTTTGCAGGTAAAGCCCAAAGTTATTTGCTAAAGATGTCTAATTGCCCTTTTCATTCTGTTTTAAACTGAAAAAAAGCAAAACAAAGCAAAACAAGGAAACAACATCCTGGGCTTCTTGGTCAGCAGGGGGAGCACTATCACTTTGCTCCGGGAAGATTTTCACCAAGGCAACAGCTATCTTTTAATATAGACCACATCCTAGCAACGAGGAGGAAAAAAATAATGACACGATCGATACATTTGCTCCCGGGTGGTTGCAATTTTTAAACACAGCTTTTTTTTTAGCCTTTGTATGTGAAAAATGTTTGCTTAGGAAGAGGTCATCAGCTGTCTTTTCATCTTTTCTGTCCTGCCTTTTAGTCACTTTCGAATTTGAGAGAGAGGTATTTAATCCAGAAGACAGGGTTTTAAATGTGTCGTGGAGGCTGATGTTACAGCACCTGGTTAGTATCTGGGCTATGTCTGTGTGACACAGAAAGACACTGATTTGCTCATTTTATTTAAACTAGTCAATACAGTGAGAGAAATCAGCCAAACTGGATTTCTGTCTAAAGTGACCTTTTGTTTGAGTGAATTGATTCAAGGAAATTGAAATGGGGACACGGTGTCCTTCTCAGACTCAGCTGGAGCAAAGCCTATCAAGCGAGGGTGGCAGCATCGTCAACAGGAAGCATCGGGCAACCAGGCTCTCATCTGGCTCCTGCTCTGTAATCTTGGACAGAACGTGTAACTTAACTCTTTGTACCATGATTTCTTCTCTTGTAAACATCTCACACTTTTATGATGAGGAAATTATAAAATGGATTTGGAAGCATCTTGAAATATCAAGAAATGTCTATATAATAATTTACACAAAAGACCTAGCTTGGCTCATATATATCCAGACATATATAAGGTATAGAGGCATATATAGTACATATATACCCTATGTGTACATATGTATATACGTGAGTGTATAGCTTAATCCATATATTTATATCTATGTAAGGTATATATACACACATGTAAGAGATATTATAATTATACACATAAAGGAGGTGTTTAGGTTGAAGACAATTCTTTCTGAAAGTATGACAGTTTATAGTAATTTCCCCACTTACAGAATAATAATCACTTACAGGCAGAAATAATAAAGAATCCAGGACTCATTTGATAATCTTTTACTTCCTAAAATTCTTATTTGGTGAAGAGAAGTTTATATCACTTATTTTCCACGCACGTTTTATAAAGAAGGAATTCTAATCTCTAGATGCTGCTTTAACTAAAGCTATCCTTATCTAATAATATACCTGATTAAATGCTCTGCCAGAGTATTTTTCTCTCATCTCCTTTGTACCCTGAATGGAAGCATTGCATCAAAATATTTCTACAAGCATTTTAAGAGAAATAGATGAATAAGAGGAAATCTAGTTGGCACCAAAGAAACATGCATTTTATTCACTCAGGATCTAAAATGGCTGACTCATTCTTTTTAAGTAAATCTTTCTCTTTTTCCAAATGACAACAAATAATTTAACGTGTGACATTAAGCCTTTTTTTAAGTAATGAATTTTTAATAAACAAATGGAATAGCTTTCATTTTTAATAATATATTCTTCCATTATAAAGTGCAATTTGATCTATTTGATCTGTGGCTTGTTAACTCAGAGGTTAAGAGTGAGGCACTAATGAATTCAAAGAAATAAGTTTAATTCCTGTGAGGTTCAGGGTTATTCGATACTATGGCCACAGACATATCCCTAATCCTGAATAATCATCTGTCTTAAAAATTATTATCACTATCCAAATCTGAGACCACTCAATGTAATTTCAGGTAAATAAGGCAAAACTATTTCTACCATTAAGAGGCCACCAAGTCCATCTGTCCACTTGTAAGTGTTTTCAGAATCATCTTGGGATAGCTCCTTCATAATTAGAGTTTATATTTTTGGAGTACTTAGGAAAGGTATAAGTTGGGGAATTCCAGGTATTTTAAGTAAATCTTACGGGACAACTGTGGTATCATACCTGACAAAAAGCTGAAGTACCATGAAAAATATCTAGACTGGGAACTAGACATACTGTGTTTGAATCCCAACTCTTCCATTTATCAGCTTTGAGCCCTTAGACAAGTCATTTAATCTTTCCCAGCCTTGATTTCCTCATGAAAATGAGGACAGAAATACCTATCTCCCAGCTTATTGTAGGGTTTAAATGAATTAATATATGTGAATATATGTAAATGAGTTTATATATAGACTTAGCATGGTGCTTGGCACCTGGTAAGTACTTAGTAAATAGTAGCTATCTCTAGCCATCTCATCATTATTAGAACTCCTACATAAAAGGTATTATAAGAATTAAATGAATATTGAATATGGACCACATTTTTTTTTCTTTTTTTTTTTGAGATGAGTCTCCCTCTCATCCAGGCTGGAGTGCAGTGGCTCGATCTCAGCTCACTGCAACCTCTGCCTCCTGGGTAAAAGCGATTCTCCTGCCTCAGCCTCCTGAGTAGCTGAAATTACAGGCATGCACCACCTGGCTCATTTTTTGTATTTTAAGTAGAGACGGGGTTTCACCATGCTGGCCAGGCCAACTCCTGACCTCAAGTGATCCACCTACTTTGGCCTCCCAAAGTGCTGGGATTATAGGTGTGAGCCACCGTGCCCGGCCCACATTCTTTCTTGAACTGAAGGTATTTTGTTTAAATTAAATAAGCATTAAATTCATAGTAAAATGTTACAATTATCTCTTTATCCATTAATTAAAAACTCACATGACAAGTTATTGTGTGTTATGCACAAAATATTGAGGAATCACGAGATTTTTTAAAAAGTGTGAGTATGAGACTTTCACTTCTGGGTAAGATGTAGAAGTTCATGGAAGACCAACACTCTCGGTGCAACAACTTGGAGTAACCTGGATAAATGTAGTCCCAGCTACTTGGAAGGCTGAGGCAGGAGAATGGTGTGAACCCGGGAGGCGGAGCTTGCAGTGAGCCCAGATCGCACCACTGCACTCCAGCCTGGGCGACAGAGCGAGACTCGGTCTCAAAAAGAAAAAAAAAAATTATGTTTTAAAGACATCAAGTTTCTGTGGAAGCATGAACCAAAATTCCAGATAAAGTAGAATTTTTGCCAAAGTGAGCTGACACTATCTTATATTTTTTCACCAGATATATGCCGATCCTGAGTGTGGGTTGAAGGATTTGCCTACACAGAGAATCTCTGCTGGGACAAAGAAAAACCAGTATAGTTCTTGACAGTTATAAAGGGATGATGTGACAAATAGGAAGAAGGCAACTCAAACACATGGCTGATTTTCCCATAACATATTTGCTGAATTCTGGTACTGCACAGTGGGATATGAAACTAGGGCAAAAACTTTTAAAAGAGTGAAATCTATCTCTCATTGTCTTGTAATGCTTAGGAAACAGGTCCTCAGGATACCTTCCCTTGTATACACCTCCAGTTTTTTTCTTAAGACACTTGCCAAGTATAGAAGCTATGAGGGACAAAGGGCTAAAGATTTAGGCCGGAACTTCTGAAGGACAGAGCTGTGTGTCCTGCAGTCTTTCAGGGCTGAGGAGATGAAGACTCCAAGGCTCACAATCACAAACCCAGAAGGAACACACCCTAGAACAGGAGCAAATTAGAGGTAGAGCAAGTCTTAGTAAAAATGCAGCTCACACTCAGCACAATTTCTCATTGTATCAACTTCTCATGTAATCAAAATGACCAACTCCTTACCCTCTCTGCCTAACAGAGGAAAGGGAGAACCCTCTCTGATAGAAGGTAGCATTTGGAATCTTCACATTTTTTATACCCCATGTCTGACACCTAAAAAAAACTCGTAGATATGGGACAAGGCAATAAAATGTGTCCAGTAATAAAGAGAAAAGGCAGGTAATAGAAGCAGACTCATAGATGATCTAGATATTAAAGCCAATAGACAAAAACTTTAATTTAGAGCATAGGGCAGAGGCCAACAAAAGAACCAACACTTCCAATATAGAATAATAATTATTTATGATTGTGCAATGGTTTGTAGGGGGCTGTCCTCAATTGGGAGAAATTTGCCTGTTTCTCTTGTCCTTATTGAGGGAGGGGAGTTGGTAAGAATGGAGGAGAAGTGGTCCTTGGACTGTACACCAGGACCAGGCCTTGTGGCCTAGATTGTGAATGAGAGTAAATCTTCTAGAGTTCCAGAAGAGGGATGGTGAGGCAGATTGGGAGAGCTGGGTAACCAAGTCTCAAATACCAAAGAGGAGCAAAGAAGCAGAGGCAAAACATCCAGGAATCAAAGAGAACTGATGCATGAAGGTGGAGACTAAAGACATTTCCTAATTTAAAATGCAGATAAAGCAGGACATAGGAGGCAAGCTGGAGGGAATGGATTTGAAATGTTAACGAGGCACAATCAAGAGGTGGTGGTGATTGTTTAGATGAATGAATGAAGGAAAAAAAAGCCCATATGTCTCCAAAGCTGGGTTACTGGATTAATGGTTCCCAGAAAGGGGCACTCAAGGAGGAGGTGTTCTGATGAGCAGATAGGAGTCATGGTATGTTTTCAGTGTCATCCAGGCAGAGGTGTTTACTACACAGTTTTTCACACCCACATGCATGTGCATGCAGACACACACACACACACACCCCAGGTGAGAACTTTGTCAGAAATATAATATGGGTGCCTTCAAAGTGATAGTGGATAAGATTGCCCAGGGAAAATATTGCAAGTGAGAAGAGATACAATGATAGAACCTAGAGAAGTATTGACATTTAGAGTTCAGACAGAGAAAGGGAAACTTGAAAGGAGACCCCAGTAAGTCAGAGGAAGAAATAAAATAAGGTAAAGCAGAATCTCAGGGATGTGGAGGAGAGTGTGGCTTAAGAAGGGAGCACAGGCCAGTGGGCAAAGGATACAAACAAATCTTTTTTTTTTTTCTTTTAAAGCATTGGAAATTAGCAAGAGAAGAGTCATTGGAGAGGTAGTCACAAGATTGAGAGCTTTTCCTACAAGTTTGATTGTGAAGGGAAGGAGAGGCATAGGTCAGTTATAGGATAGGGTGTGGTGCTATAGAACCCAGGTAGGTTTTTTGTTTGTTTTGTTTACAAGGTGGGAGAGCCTTGGACATGTTTGTATGGTAAAGAGAAAGATCTAATAGAGAACAAGTGGCTGAAGAAGTGGGAGAAGATAAATAATGGTGTCAAGTCCTGGAAGAAGTAGGAAGATATGAGATCTATTTAATAAAATAACCAGTGGTGAGATTTGATTAAAAAGTTACTGTGTGACCATGTGCACATGTGTGAATGTATATATGTATGTATAATATACTTATATATCAATAAGAACATATAAGTAAAAATCAGTTCTTTCTGGATGGGGATTTTTAATAATGTAGTCTATCTAATATATTAAGTGGTGGTACTATTAATTGTCAACATATTATAACCTAAACTTAAATGCCAATTTTAAAATTTTATTTTAGAAAGTGATTTTTACAAAATGTTTTACGTAGTACTTTGCCTTCTTAAATGAAATATTCGGAACACAATTTGACCTTTTCTCGATGACTCACTTTGAACATCAATCATTGTTCAATTCTGTAATACTGCCATGCCCTCAGGAGCCACTAAGGTCCACAGGGCTGTTCACCCAATGCTAAATGGCTCCAGACAGCTGTGCTGTTAGAGTTCTTCTGTCTTTCCACCCGGTCATTTGTCACTTCTCTGCTTTTGTCAGTTTGCCAAGACATCCTGCTTCTTTTTCTTTTTCTGTTTTTTTTTTTTTTTTTTTTTTTGAGACAGAACTGTGCTTTGTCGTCCAAGATGGAGTATGGTGGCATGATCATGGCTCACTGTAGCCTCAATGACCTGGACTTCAGTCCTGCCTTAACCTCCCAAGTAACTGGAACTATAGGCATGCACCATCATACCCAGCTGGTTTAAATTTTTTTTTTTTTTTTTTTTTGTAGAGACAAGGTCTCACTATGTTGCCCAGGCTGGTCTTGAATTCCTGGGCTCAGACGATCCTCCCGCCTTGGCCTAAGACTTCCTGCTTCTTATGTGCTGCCTTCACTCTGTGTAAACCTACTGAGTGAGGACCTAAGAGCAGCTGCAGCCATTCCTAAAGTGCAGACACAGACATAGGGACAACTTGTTCAGCCACTCGGGGGTCTTTTTGCAAAGTCCTGATGGAAAGATGGTTGGACTGGCCTGCCTGCATTCCTCCAACTGGGCCAAGGAATGGGCTGAGGTTGGCTGCAAGTCTGATTTCTTGGATATAGGGAAACAACTGGCTTGCAGCATGTACCAGTCTCTCCTTGGTCACCAGACACTGCTCCATCTCACAGAGGTGTGTAGATAGACCTGAGTCATCAGGAGACTGGTTAAACCCTTATCTGCATATGGTGCTGAGCTACTGGATATTACAGTAAATTAGTCATGAAATCTGACCAGTGTTTTGTTTTTGTTTTTCTGATGATGGGGACAAATTATTTTGTCTGTGGCAAAAGTAGCTGGATTTTTATAGCTCCTTTTCCTGCTCTCTAGAAACCAGCTACCCCAGAGACAGATTGTCCCGTTGTTAAAATCTTTGTCTAACACCTCTGGGAGGAAACACTACCTCCCTCGCACACACATCAACGCGTGGGATTGCCATTTTCTTCCTTTGCCCCTTACCTCTCGCTCATCATTTGGCTGATCCAGAGTGGCTCAGACCAGCTCTATCTCCAAAGTCAGCAGCTCACAGCCCGCTCATGAATCAGCAATCTTTTCACCCAAAATGGAAACAAAAAGAAGCAGCCCCCTTTCCAGAAGGTTGTAGATATATGACATTGATATCAATCCATTATTTAGGATAATCACTTTAAATTATATTTCTCCTTCAATTCTGTTTTTTTTTTTTTTTTTTTAATGGAGTCTTGCTCTTTTGCCCAGGCTGGAGTGCAGTGGTGAGGTCTTGGCTCACTGCAGACTCTGCCTCCCAGGTTCACGCCATTCTCCTGCCTCAGCCTCCTGAGTAACTGGGACTACAGGCACCCGCCACCACATCCGGCTAATTTTTTGTATTTTTTAGTAGAGGCGGGGTTTCACTGTGTTAGCCAGGATGGTCTTGATCTCCTGACCTCGTGATCTGCCCACCTCAGCCTCCCTCAATTCTGTTTTAAACACCTCTCAGCCATACAGTGATAATTCAAACATAGGGGAAGCTTAACACAGTCCAAGTATATTGAAAAGGTTGTCTTCTGTGGCTAGCTCTCCTGCCAAACTACCAGAAACTTCCTGATCTTACAGGAAATGAAGAAAAACAGTGGTGAAAGGAAGATATAGGATCTTGGGATTAGATTAGGATACTGCAGACCTCGCAAACTGGTGGCTTCCCTATCTACAAAGGTAATGAAGAAGATCCTGGACTAGCTATTGAGTACACAAAGTACTTCCATTAAAGCCAAAACAAATGACCAAATATTTATTGAACACTCGACTGCCTAATACCCAGATACAAAGTCTTCCTTTGTACTAAAGCACCATGTACACTTCAGATGTTGCAGCCCAGAAACCCTGATCAGAACACACAATTTTATTCAGCGAACCTTGCCCTAAGAGGGTAGGGATGCAATATATACTACCTGTTTATCTTGTGTAAGAACCTTATACATATTATTTTTCTTAATTTTCTCCATTTTACAGGTGAGGAAATCAAGGCTTTGAGGATTTAAGAAAATTGTCTGAGGCTGTAAAGTGCCAGGACTGTGATTTAAAATTCCAAAACCCTATTCTCGTGGCATCGTGTGTGTCTGCTCTGTAAATAATTACAGCAGCACCCTTTAATCTGCTTGTTAATATTATAGCAGGAACTTTTGTTCATACTGACAGCATTTGCAAAGAACGCCTTGGATGTTTATAAGGCTTTTGGGCTTGTGTTTGTAGCTTCCTCTTCCTTGAGAGTATTTCTTCTAGTTATTTCCTCTTCATTCGTCAAGTATGAGATAAAGTAAGAAAAATATTGGTCTTGATCTATTTGTCTGTTATTGAGAAAACACTATCACCATGGAGAAAGGGAACAATTCCAATAAATAGCACTCTCAGTTCCTTTATTTCTACCAATCTCTTAGACTGATTTCTTCATGGAATTGAGTAGTTGTTAGAATGTGGTACAGACAGAGCATTTGCTTTCCCTCAACTTCTGAATTAATATGATTAATTAATATAGTTAATATTTATTGTTATTCTGCCAGTTAAAAATGGAAGGTAAAGTTTTTATGTGCTAGGCATTGAACTGTTTACATAGATTGCCTTATGCCTATTATTAACTTTCTTGTTTTTCAGTTTAGAAACTGGCTTAGAGAGGTTAAGTAATTTGTTGAAGGTCACACAGCTCGTAATTGCTCAAGGTTGACAAAGCTAGGTTTTCACCCACGCTGTGTGATTCCAGAGCTGTTATATTGTCCTCTGCTACCACCCAAATCCAACTGGGTTCTCATGGGATGTCATACTTAATTGATTCAAATAACACTAATATATTTAGCATTTTCTTCAAAGAGCTTTGCAGAAAATATGGGGAAACAACAGGAAAAAAATCAAGCAATATTAGAAATAAATTGGGCATGTGGAAAGCGAAGTAAAGAGGGACCAGTTAACAAGGAAGAGAGAGTGTAGTGGGGCTAGGGAAAGCCTGGATCTTGGACTCTAACCATCACTGCTTAAGGCAAGGAGTTGTGTGGATGCTTTAAAGCGTGTTTGGCAGAGAGTTACATGGCAAGAGTTACATGACAACACACTGTCTACAGAGTGATGAGACATTTTTCTTGTTTGGCTAACATGGGGCTTCTGAAAGCCTTTTCTAAAGAGAAGTGTCAGAAAGGGTGGAAAAAATGAGACTAGGGTATGGGCTTTTAAAGTGATTAATTCCAAAGAACTACATTCATTTGGCTGTATTCAATTTTAAAGTGATTAATTGGAAAATATGACATGTAAGTGCTGGTGAGATGGATAAGACATCATTTAAATCTCAATATGGCACTCCCTCATATATCAGGTTATAACAACTGGTCTGTATGGAGCATGATTCTAATAGGGTCATAGTCATAGGTCACAGATGCTGTCTATTTACAGTAGAGGACATCTTTTCCACCTGACCATGATGAGCCAGCTACCTGCAGGACACTGATGACAAAGCCATCTGAGTGAGAGAGTACATGCAAATTCATTTTCATTCTTACACAGGCTTGCAGATAGCCTGCTGATGTTCAATAATATGATCATTTTATGATAAATAAGCAAATATTTATTGAGCACCTACTATATATTAGGTTCTCATTATGGAAATAACTATAGATATTATTAATTTAGGCATGAAATCATGGTGTTCATCTATCTCCTCAAGAATTTTCAGAGTTAGCTCACTGAGTTTAATTCATTGCTTGATTTTAAGGTCCTACCTGCATTGCAGCCCCAGTCTACCTGTCTATCTCATTTTTCTCAATTTCCTAATCCACATTCTCTCCTTTAGTCAAGCCTAGCTCCTTATAGTCTTCTCCTCCTTGTATGATACTTAGGTCTGCCTCTGAAACTTTGCTCATGTCAGTCCTTCCTTCTAGAAATCCTTTCCCTCCCATTCCAACTGTCCAAATTCCACCCATCCTTGAAGAGCCCTCAATTTCCACCTCTTCATTAAAGACTACTTGACTGTTCTGGACTTTATTAATCATATCTCTCTGAACTGATACTATAATTATAATGTGTTTCACAATTTAGTATTTAATTATCGATTTCAGTGCTGAAAAGGACTTTAAGATTGTCCTCAATTTATGCATGAATTCCCTCTATGCAGCCCTCCCAATGAGCTTTTAGTCTATACTCATCTTGGGAGATATTGCTGTCTTTTATATTCATTAATTTAACCCATATTTACTAAAAACTACGTTTCAGGCATTACACTAGGGACTGGAGATGCAATACATATCCCCTCATAAAGATAATATTATATAGTGGTAAATGCTAAAATAAAATGAAATACTAAGTTGTGTTAGAAAGTGATTGGAGATGCTAATTTAAATAGGGTGGCCAGAAAAGGCCTCTCATAAAGAATTTCTTTAATATTGAGGGCCTCAGAAGGGGCCAGCTCTGTGCACATCTGGGAGAAAAGTTTTTTAGACAGTGAGAACAAGTGCATGACTTTGAGGTGGGATTGGATTTGGTGAGTTTGAGGAATAGGAAGAAGGACAATGGATGAAGTGTAGTGAGTGGGTAGGTGAGAAATAGAGATGTAGCTACAGAGAGAGCCCAGGGAAGATCCTGTGGAGCTCATAGGCCATGGCAAGAGATTTAGACAATATAGTTTGCACTTAATTTGAGCTGAATCTGGCTCACTAGATTTTTTATTCCTTTATCTTAGCTCTGCTTCTAGGCATCATATAGAACTAGTATAGACCCTCTTCCATAGAACAGCCTTATATACTTGAAGGCAACTATACTATCCCTAATGAGACTGTTCAGGGATAAACAATTCCATTTCTTTCTACTGTTCCTTCTGCAATCTCAGGAACTGTCCCCATTCTGGCTAATTTCTTTTACACACCACCTATATTACTCCTAAGGACAGCACCTAGACCATGAATACAGGATACAGTCAGCCTATTTCCTCACCCTTTCTAGGATATGTTTTGTTCATACAATTAAAAATTGTATTTTTTTCCTTTTTTCAGCCAATTACACTGTTTAGTCATGGTGAGTTTTCTGCCAAAACCTTTGGATAATTTTCTACATCGTCTGTTGCTAAACTATACTTCCCTTCAACCTATATCTCTGTGGTGAAGATTGTGTTTTGTTTTATTTTGTTTTGTTTAAAGGGAAGAATCTTAACATTTATTCTTATTATATTTAACATTATTTGACTTAGTCCATATGCTAGCCTTTCAAGATCCCTTGGGATGCCAATTTCATCATCTGCTGGATCTGTTATTTTTCTTACCTGCATGTCATATACAAATTTAATAAGTGTATTTTCCAAGCACAAAAATCATTTAAAATGTTTTTGGAAGAGGGCTGAGGACAGAGTCAGCTCTAAGATCTATAAGAGCAGGAACTGTTTCGTTCCTTCTTCCTTCTGTTCATTACAATGCCTGGTAAAGAGTATGTTTAAAGGATTCAATTGGAAAAAGTGCTTGGGCTCTGCTATAGTATGAATATCTTCTCCAAACCTCATGTTGACATTTAATTGTCATTGTGATGATATTAAGAAGTGGGACCTTTAAGAGGTGATTACATCCTGAGGGCTCTGCCTTCATAATTGGATTAATGTTGTTTTCACAAGAGCAGCTTAGTTATTGCAGGAGTTTGACCCTCTTTTTCTCTGTCTTGTGCTCTCTGGCCCTCTCCCATCATGTGATGCTTTTTGCCGTGTTTTGATGTGGCAAGAAGGCCCTCACCCAGTGCGGCCCCTAGATTGTGGACTTCCTAGCCTGCAGAATCATGAGCCAAATAAATATCTTTTCTTTATAAATTACTCAATCTGTGATATTCTGTTATATCTGCAGAAAATAGATCAACACAAGCTCCCTTTTAGCCATACTGATCTCTTTAGTAAATGGTTGTTCAGATACATCCTCAGATTTCTCTCCTGAAAATACTCTTTCTTTCTCTAACATATGGCTAGGCGACAAATTTTCCAAATTTTTGCCCTCTGTTTCTCTTTTATTTACAAATTTCACTTGAAGGTCAATCTTTTGCTGCCATAACTGAATGTAAGCTGTTAAAATACCCCTGCCACTTCTTGAGTGTTTTACTGCTTAGAAATTTCTTCCACCAGATACCCTAGATCATTACTCCTAACTTTGGCTCTCCAGAATCCAGGGTTATGCCCTAGAACTTCCCTGCCTGCAGAACCATGAGCTAAACAAACCCTTTTTCTTTATAAATTATCCAGCCTCAAGTATTTTGTTATAGCAACACACACACACACACACACACACACACACACACACACACACACACACACGACAAATACCATTCACCTTTACTGAGAAGAAAGAAATAAAAGAGACAAAGATTTTTTTTTTGGTATTCACAAACTACTGTTAGCTCCATTGTAATCCTGATCCACACATAAGTATAAACCATTGTTTTAACTTTAGCACTTTTTTTTTTTTTTTTTTTTTACAATCAGTAGCATTGAGGTGTTAGCCTGCATATAACTCTGTGTATAAGTTGATGCCTTTCTTTTATTTTTCCTTGTTCATTGATCTCTTTTTTCCATAATATGTACCTATTAGGTTGTATATATATATGAGTTTGTGAGAAGGTAGGCTATGTAGTTACATTGCTTTCTCTAGATTCTTCCTCCCTTTCCTCCTTATGGAGAAATAACATCGAATTTCATTTTAATCTCTTGAGCTGCATTTCCTTCAAGAGTCTTTTGCCACTGAATCACATTTTCCTCTGTAGTTCAATCGCAGACTTTTAAAACTTTAACTGTATTCAGTTTTCCTTTCCCTGATGATCATCCAGGGACAGTTTTCTCCTAGGACATCATTTTTTCTTTCTTTTTGTTTCTTTTCTTTCTTTCTTTCTTTTTTCTTTTTTTCTTTTTTTTTGACAGGGTCTCATTCTGTTGCTCAGGCTGGAGTGTAATGGTGTATCGCTCACTCTAGCCTTGATCACCTCCCAGGGCTCAGGTGATCCTCCCACCTCAGCCCCTCTAGTAGCTGGGACTACAGGTGCACGCCACCATGCCTGGCTAATTTTTGTTGTTTTATTTGTTTGATTTTGGTAAACATGGATTTTGCCATGTTTCCCAGGCTGGTCTTGATCTCCTGGGCTCAAATGATCCACCTGCCTCAGCCTCCCAAAGTGTTGGGATTACAGGCGTGAGCCACTGTGCCCAACCCATTATTTTCGTTTCACCAACAAACCTCTCCTTGTCTGTAAGACTTAAGTTCAGAGCGGAAGTTCCTCTAGTTATTTCATCTCTTTGGAAGATGACATTGTCAGTGAAGCCAAAAGTTAATCAAGAATTATACTAGCTGAATGAAATCCTTAGTAAATGTCTGAATATTTGAAGCCCCATCATTGCTCTTTCTTATTCATTCCCACCAAGTTCTTTCTGTTGCTTCCTATGAATGCATATTCTCCATCCTATGCTACAGTTGCAAATTTACTTCTTTTATAACTCATGTTCTGTATCAGTCTGTAAAACATCTGAGATTGTGAGACTATGAGATTGTTTATGACCTATGTCTTAATGATTATTTCAATTGAAATGATTTGGAACTGCAATCACAATATCATTCTTGTTTCTACATGACTTAGACAAGAATTGTTTGCTTGCAGAAAACAGGAACCTACTGAGACTAACTCGAACTTAAAATAGGGGCATTTAATGAGAGACTACAGGGGTATATCTTAGACTATATAACCAAAGAGACTAGTTCAGCTCTGCAAGGAACTCAATTGACATCTGGACAGTTGGGGATTGATTTCATTCTTTCTGTTCTCCTGTGCTTCTTGCAGTGTGTCTGCACCATTCTCCAGCTTCTGTAGCCCCACGTTTTCTGCTTTGGCATGCATATGGTAGAAAACAACCATCTTATCTCTAGTGCCCATGACCTTCAGATCAAGTGTCCAATCCCAGAAACTCAGTCTTGGTACCTCTGCTTTAAACTCTCTCCCACATCTGATTGCCTTGGCTTGGCCTATGACTTACTTTCTTTGGTGTCACAAGCCCACTGTTGATTCAGTCATTTGGAGCTGGAGAGAAAAGGGTCATTGAATACCAACAGACTGTGGAAAATTACTTTTCTAAGAAGGTGTGAGGGCAGAGCAGAAATGGTTTGGCATTTCCACATTATAACTGCCATTCTCTGTTTATTTCTGTTTTTATTTTACTTTCTCCACAATCACATTAAGTAGTTTCCAGCCAAACACAATCTTATACTTTTTTGTAAGATACACTCTCATCTTAGACTTGTCTTTCATTACAATATATTTTTTGTGTGAATATAATGAAATTATTTATTTAATTGACACATAATAATTGTACATATTCATGGAGTACAGTGTGATGTTTTGAGACATGTATATATTGTGTAATGATCAAATCATGGTAATTAGCATATTCATCACCTTAAACATTTATCATTTCTTTACTGTGAGAGCATTCAAAATCCTCTCTTCTAGCTGTTTGAAATATACAATGCATTTTTATTAGATATAGTCATTCTACTCCACAAATAGAATGCCAGAACTTACTCCTCCTAACTGTAACATTGTTCCCATTGACCAACTTCTTCCCATCTCCTCTATTCCCACATTTACCCCAGTCTCTGTTAACTACTATTGTACTATTAACTTCTATGAGATTAAGTTTTTTAGATTCCACGTATGAGTGAGATTGTGTAGTATTTGTCTTAATGTGCCTAGCTTATTTCACTTGGAAGACTGGATATCAACATGCAAAAGAATGAAATTTGACCCCTATTTCTTACTATACAAAAGTCAACTCAAAATAAAGATTTAAATGTAAGACCCAAAACTATGAAACTACTAGAAGAAAATTCAGGAGAAACACTACACGACATCAGTCTGGGCAAGGATGTTTTTACGCTAGACCTCAAAAGCATAAGCAACAAAAGCAAAAATAAACAATTGGGACTACATCAAACCAAAAAGTTTCTTTATAGCAAAGGAAACAAATCAGTAAAGTGAACAGACAGCCTGCAGAATAGGAGAAAATATTTGCAAATTATACACCTGACAAGGGATTAATATCCAGTATTTATAAGGAACTCAACTCATTAGTAAAAAACATAATCTGATTTAAAAATGGGCAAAAGACTTGAGTAGACATTTCTCCAAAGAAGACATACAGAGGGCCATGAGGTACATGAAAAAATGCAATGTCATTGTATGTCTGTTCTCATGCTGCTAGTAAAGACATACCAGAGACTGGGCAACTTATAAAGAGAAAGAGGTTTAATGGACTCACAGTTCCACTTGGCTGGGGAGACCTCATAATCATGGTAGAAGGCAAAGGACGAGCAAAGTCATGTCTCACCTGGCAGCAGGCAAGACAGTGTGTGCAGGGGAACTCCCATTTATAAAACCATCAGATCTCTTAAGACTTATTCACTATCATGAGAACAGCATGGGAAAGACCCATTCTTATGATTCTGTTACCTCCCACTGGGTCCCTCCCACAACACATGCGAATGATGGGAGCTACAGTTTAAGGTTTGGGTGGGGACACAGCCAAACCGTATCAGTCACTAACCATCAGAAAAATGCAAATCAAAACCACAGTGAGATACCATCTTTTTTTTTTTTTTTTTTTGTTAGATGGAGTTTTGCTCTTGTTGCCCAGGCTGGAGTGCAATGGCACAATCTTGGCTCACCACAACCTCTGCCTTCCAGGTTCAAGCAATTCTCCTGCCTCAGCCTCCCGAGTAGCTAGGATTATGGTGTGTGCCACCATGCCTGGCTAATTTTGTATTTTTAGTAGATACGGGGTTTCTCCATGTTGGTTAGGCTGGTCTCGAACTCTCGACCTCAGGTGATCTGCCTGCCTCAGCCTCCCAAAGTGCTGGGATTACAGGTGAGCCACCTGCGCCCAGCGATATCATCTTACCCTAGTTAGAATGGATATTATCAAAAAATGGATATTATCATATCAAAATGAATGCTGGTGAGGATGTGGAGAAAGGGAAACTCTTACACGCTGTTGGTAGGAATATAAATCAGTACAGCTATTATGGAAAACAGTATGAAAGTTCCACAAAAAATTAAAAATAGCTCTACTGTATGATTCAGCAATCCCACTACTAGGTATACATCCAAAGAAAATGAAATTAGAATGTCAAAGAGACATCTACACTCCCATGTTTATTGCAGTACTATTCACAATAGCCAAGATATGGAATCAACCTAAATGCCCATCAGTGGAAGAATGGATAAAGAAAATGTGGTATATATACACAGTGGAATACTATTCAGCTATAAAAAGGGATGAGATCCTGTCATGTGCAACAGCATGTATGAGCCTGGAGGACATTACATTAAGTGAAATAAGTCATTCTAATTTTGGAGGGGGTTTGTTTTTGTTTCTGTTTTGAGACGGTCTTGCTCTGTCACCTAGGCTGGAGTGCAGTGGTGTGATCATAGCGCACTGCAGCCTCAAACACCTCGGCTCAAGGGATCCTCCTACCTCAGCCTCCAGAGTAGCTAGGACTACAGGCACTCACCGCCATGCCTGGTTAATTTCATTCCAGTATTTAAAATCATGATTTAGAACTTAAATTTCTTTCATTAATATCTCCCATATTCTCCTCTTTTTCCTAAAGGGAATCAATAAAATTATCCCCTATTTTCTAAAATGTATCAGTTTCCCTCCAATGTTATTATTCCCAAAGATAACTTCTTCAGTCTCCCTGCAAATATCAGCATGACTGGGTAGCAGTCCTGGGCATATGCCTGAGAAAGATTAGCCCTCTTTGGTTTATTGTGGTTGTCTTTAGGTTCTATAACAAGGAATTACCATCACCAAGATATACCAACACCCCTCCCACAGTAAGTATTAGGTATTCTTGAACTACCAGGACTGTTCAATTCCTTTCCAGCATTTTTTTCTTCCTCAAGGACGGTCTGGCCACTTTCCATTTCCCCTTCAGCAGGAATCACATCCGTAATGTGTGTCTCCAGTGGGCCAGCATGTTTTTTTTCTTTGTTACATTCCTACACTCTTAATTATGTGAATCTAATTTTGATTCTCCTCTCCTTCAGATTCAGGGGAGAAGGCTCCTACCTATTATGTATTTTTAGTCCAATAGAATTTCTTCACTTTTGCTTTTTTTCTCCTTTTCATTAATCTCTCTCTTTACCATTGGATCAAGTTTTGGCCCTCTTAACTTTTTTTTTTTTTTTTTTTTGTCAGTGGAAAATAACTTTTATTGAGACCCCACCAGCTGCAAAATCTACTCCTGGCATTAAGCTCCTTCTTCCTTTGCAATTCAGTCTTTCTTGAGTGGTCCCATGAATGCTTTCTTCTCTTCCATGGTCTGGAAGCGGCCATGGCCAAACTTGGATGTGGTGTCAATGAACTTAAGGTCAGTCTTCTCCAGAGCCCGCTGCTTCGTCTGCACCAGCAAGGACTTGCGGAGGGTGAGCCCCGCTTATTGGTTCCCACCACACAGCCTTTCAGCATAACAAAGTCATTGGTCACTTCACCATAGTGGACAAAGCCACCCAGAGGGTTGATGCTCTTGTCAGACAGGTCATAGTCAGTGGAGGCATTGTTCTTGATCAGCTTGCCGTCCTTGATAAGGTAGCCCTGGCCAATCTTATAGATCTTCTTATTGATCTCAGTGCAGTGATGGTAGCTTTTCTGCCCAGCACGTGCCACAGAGAAGGCCACATGAGCAGGATGCCATGCCCCAATACAGGCCACCTTGTGCAGGCCCCGGTGGGTCTTGCGGGGCAGCTTCTTGGTGTGCCAACGACTGGTGACCCCTTTGTAGCCTTTGCCCTTGGTCACCCCGATGATGTCGATCATCTCATCCTGCCCAAACACTTGGTTCATAGGTACCTGCCGCTCGAGCCTCTCGCGGGCCCAGTCCAGCTTCTCGGCCACGGTGCCTCCCTTCACCTGGATCTCCATCAGGTGGGCCTTCTTCTGGCGCAGAGGAAGCAGGCGCATCTGGGTGTGGGCAATGACACGGATGACTTGGCAGTACTTCTTCATGCTGCTGAAGTCCTTCTCCAGCTGCTTCTTGCCATCGTCATCCTGCCATTTCTTGCAGTACTTGGTAAAGGCCTTCTTCTTAGATTTATGCCAGTTCTTATAAAAACGCCTCTTGCATTCATCACTGATGTGCTCAGCAAAGACAGTCTTGAAGGTCCGGAGGCCTCGAGGGGTTTCCACGTAGCCCACAATGCCCACAACCACCATGGGTGGCGTCTCCACAATGGTTACAGCCTCCACCACCTCCTTCTTGTTCACCTTAGATCCTGGCCTGTCGACTTCCCGCACGATGTGGGTCATGCCAGCCTTGTATCCCAGGAAGGCTGTGAGGTGGACCGGCTTAGACGGATCATCCTTAGGGAAGCTCTTAACCTTCCCGTGATGCCTGCTGCTGCGCTTCCGGGGCAGGAAGCTGAGGGACCCATGTCTGGGAGCGGAGAACTTTCTGTGAGACATCACGCCGTCAAATCCTGCCGGTAGAGCAGCCCTCTTTACTTTTAAAGTCAGGATCTTGTACTTTAAAATTTTTCTTTTATGTTATTTGGATTACTTATGCTTTTTTGGCCTCAGATACTCTCTCAGAGGCCAAATAATTTTTTTCAGGCCTCTTTATATTTGCAAGCATGTTAGTTAGCTAGATAGCATACAACATAGTTTATGCTTGCTCTTGACAGGAAACAAAGTTAGTTTTTTCTGTTTGTCATTGAACTAGTGCCATGAAGTTTGGTTGGTATTGAGATATCAAGATCGATAGCCTCAGAGGTAAGATGGACCTCTATGATACTAGGCAAGTTACTAAAACTATGTAGGCCTTAGTTTCCTTGTCAGTAAAATGGGGATAATAACAGTTCCTACTACATATAATTGTTATGAAGATTAAATAAAAATGTAATTAATCGGCCGGGTGCGGTGGCTTACGCCTGTAATCCCAACACTTTGGGAGGCCGAGGCGGGTGGATCATGAGGTCAGGAGATCGAGACCATCCTGGCTAATACAGTGAAACCCCGTCTCTATTAAAAATACAAAAAATTAGCCGGGCATGGTGGCAGGCGCCTGTAGTCCCAGCTACTCAGGAGGCTGAGGCAGGAGAATGGCGTGAACCTGGGAGGTGGAGCTTGCAGTAAGCCGAGATCGCGCTACTGCACTCCAGCCTGGGTGACAGAGTGAGACTCCGTCTCAGAGAAAAAATAAAAAAAAGTAATTAATCTTGAATTAATATGAGTTGAATACTTATTACATAGTAAGTGTTCAGTAAGTGCTAGCTTTAATTATTGTTGTAATTACTTTATCTAGGTTGTAAGTCTGCTTGATTGTGAACAACACATATGTCAAATGTTGTTAAGCAATTAGTACTTAACGCAAGTTTATTATTATCCATTTATATACTGGTTACATTTAGTAATAAGAATGCCAGAAAAAGAAACACATTGAAATTAAGATTATTGCATTTGACTGGGTGCAGTGGCTGATTCCTGTAATCCCAGCACTTTGGGAAGCCAACATGGGAGGATTGCTTGAGCCCAGTTCAAGACCAGCCTGGGCAACAAAGCAAGACTTTATCTCTATTATTAAAAAAAAAAAAAAAAAAAAAAAAGACTATTGCATTTGATTCTGGTTTCATTATTTTACACTTCCTTATTTCCCTCAAGTTGATGAGTTGCACTTATGGAGTTTTTTTCTCCTAATGTGACTTTAACATTTTTCTTTTTTTTTTTTTTTTGAGGCGGAGTCTCGCTCTGTCGCCCAGACTAGAGTGCAGTGGCCAGATCTCAGCTCACTGCAAGCTCCGCCTCCCGGGTTTACGCCATTCTCCTGCCTCAGCCTCCCGAGTAGCTGGGACTACAGGCGCCCGCCACCTCGCCCGGCTAGTTTTTGTATTTTTAGTAGAGACGGGGTTTCACCGTGTTAGCCAGGATGGTCTCGATCTCCTGACCTCGTGATCCGCCCGTCTCGGCCTCCCAAAGTGCTGGGATTACAGGCTTGAGCCACCGCGCCCGGCCAACATTTTTCTTGTAAAATATTACTCATTTCTGAAACTTCTTTTATCTTTTTTTTTTTTTTGCTAGAATTCAAACTCAAATTCCACCAGTATTTTTAAGTGTCATCTATGTGCCGGGCTCTGGGCTAGATGTTTGAACATACCTAGCTATTATCTCCCTTTCACAGATGAGAACAAAGTTCAGAGAATCCAAGTGAATGGCTCAAGATCATCCAATTAATAAGTAGCAGTTGAAGGAATGACAAATAAGCCTCAACCATAAACCAGTGAGAAAACTTTAGGAGCAATATGATCAAATAGTATGGAAGAATATGCAGAGAGAGTTATTTGTTTTTCTTCAAAAAAGGGTGGGGAAGAGAGTCAGGGAAGTCTTTGTGAAGGAGATGAAATTTAGTCTACTAGGTGGCCAGTCAATCCATAAACAATTGGAGTTGACTAATGTGGAAAAATATTTTTCTTTTTATTTCCTCTGTTCTCAGTTGTGTATAATAGTTTATGATATACAGTGCAAAGTAAATAAATTACCATTAAATAGAAGATTAAATGGTAAACATGAGAGAAAAGTATTTTATTTTGTGATATGCAGGTTATGAGTATATTCACAGGCTTTTAAAATATAAAGAAGGCGTAATGGGCGAAGACCCATTATCAAGGTTTTCAATGATAGAACACATGTCCTTTCACCAAGTTTGGTTACAGCTTTTATAATATAATACTAATCCTTGAAATGCTTGGTAAATATGCCAATTCTGGGTACAAATGAATCCTCCACTTCTGAAGGCTTGGTGTGGACTCCGATTTAGGTCTCCAATACATGTCCAGCGATTTTTGGTGCCCTTTTGGGAAGTACACCACTTGGCATGATCCTGATAAGAACTGAAATAAGAGTGTCGTGATAACTTAATTGCTTTGATATTGTAGACATGGTAAGGAAGGGAGCAGTTTGAGGGAAGCTCTTGTCTTTTTCGCTGCCAGGTTTCTGTTAACAAGTGTGTCTTCAGCCGTTGAGCCATCCAGGCTGCAAAGATGTCTAGGGTTTAGGAGGAGAAATATAGTGAGGCTGGTATTTACACTTAGATTAGTCCCTGAAAATATACTCTGGAATGGAAATCATCATTCACCCCTGATATGTGGATGTCGCAAGCACAATAATAACAATATAATTGAGATAGTGCATGAGAAAACATTTTGTAAATGCTAAAGTGATGTGTAAATGAAAGTTATTATCATCATTACTATGATGATGTTAGTGTTTGCAAACATCTTCTGTTCTATAAAATGAGTGAAGCAATATATGTCTTTGTCCTGGAAAAACCTTTGGAAAAAAATTAGACTAGAGAAGGAATCAGGGCCAGTTTCTAGGGAACTTTGTAAATCATGCCAAAATGTTTGGATTTTCCTGAAATCAATGGGAAGTTTTTAAAGGAATGTTAGTAAAGAATTAATAGAAACTGGTTTATGATAATAAATATCAGTTTATGATAATAAATATCAGTTGAGAGGCAATGGACAGGATTGGGAAGGATGGGTTAGAAAGAAGAAAGGAAGAACATAAAGCTGTCACAATAACTGTGTCAATAAACACAGGTGGGACCCATGGCAGTGGCAAAGAGTTTGGAGAAGATACAATAAATGCGAGCATTATTAAGGATCTGGAACTGACTGAATTTGATAGTTTGATAGAGGGGTAAGAAGAAGAAGAGATGGGGAGTGACTGGATGACTATGCAGAATACAAGAAAAAGTAGATTTGTAGGGGATGATGATGCAGTGATTTTGGCATGTTGAACTTGGTGTGGCTGTACCACCTTCAAGTAGAAATGTCTCACTGCTGTTAAATACATCAGACAGCATAGAGGTCTGGGGTAGAGATCAAGACTTGAGAATCACTGGCGGGCTTGCTGGAATTGCCCAGCATGGGTATGTAGAATGAAATAAGGAAGGGTGGGGGGTACATGGCAACCCAGTCACCTAAAGAGTAGTCAGAGGAAGAGGACCTGGCAGAAGAAACTTAGAAGTGGGAGGAAGACCAGGGGACTGCGTATTCCCCAAAATCAGTGAAGGTGAGAGTTTCAAAAAGGAAATAATTTCAACAGTGCCACATTCTGCAGAGACTATTTCTGTCCTGTCAAGTTTGAGATCTCTAGTGCCTAACACAGGGCTTGGCTAGTAGTAGTCTTTCAGTAAATTGTATTCAATGTATAAAGGAAGGAAGCAATTAATCAAAGAAGACAGTGAACAATTAAGGAAGACTAAGACAGCCACTGGTGACTGGGGAGAGATTCGAGTGTCTACAGACAGAAGCAAGACTGCAGTGAAGGAACATTGAGCAAGTGAAGGCCCTGGTGAGTTTGAAAAAAATAAATCTGAAAGAAAAGGAATATAGATGCTTTAGAATTGAGGGAGGGTTTTTAGGCATGTTTGTATGTTATGAGGAAGGAGCCTGGGGAGTGGGAGAGCTGAAACAGAACAGAGAGAACAGATCAGGTGGACAAATCAAGGTATGCTGAGGCTGAGATAGGTTTCAGAGCATAGGGGATTCATCACTTCTTTGGGGGTGGGGGAAAACCCTGCAAAAAGGAAGGAGAACAGATAAGATTGTTGGAGGGGTGAGGGGCCATATTGAAGTGGTTTCTCCCTAGCGATCATTGTTCTATTTATGAAGGAGAAAAGGAAGCTATGAGTGAGGGGTCAGAGTAGTGTAAAGGACTTGAGAGTAAGGAAGGCTTAAAATAACTGCTCAGGGAATAGAAGAAATGGAGATGACTATGGCCCAATGCCAAGCAGAGGCTGGAGACTGAGTTTTCACTGGCCCCTGGCTGGATGGCTATGAGATACTTTTGTGGTTGACTCAGCAACCTGGTTATTCAAGTATAGCAGGCTAATGTTCGAACTGATCCTTGACTTTCCTTTTTCCTTTTCTCTTTGCTCCCTTTTTTCATCTCTCTTTCCCTGAATACTCAGAATATTTCTCTAAGCTATCCCTACTGAGTTCAGCAGCAGAATTATATAGCATGTTGTTTGATGATGGTCTTTCATACCGTCAAGAAAAGAATCAGACTTTGCAAAATGGAGGAATTTTTGTCCCTGGGCTGACTGAAGTGTGGTGAGGAGCCTGCCAGGAATCTCTGATGAGCTGGCCCTGTTGCACAACTGGGGCATGTGAATGAGCTCCTGGTGAAAGGTGGCCGGGATGGAACAGCTGTAGACGTTTGGGTTGCAGACCAAGAGCTGAGAATCTGAATCAAGAAACAGTGAAGAAAAGTTGAGAATTAAGACACAAATGGAAATGCCTGCTGATATTATAGATTTTGTTTTGGATTAAAAAACAAAACAACACAAAAACAAAGGCATTTCTTTCTTTAAACCAATAGCCTTCAAATAACTTTTTGTTAAAATAACTGACACCTGTTAAACATTTCCTAGTTTCCAGACATGGTCCTACAAGTTTTACATGGGTTTACTTGTTTAATCCTCAAAGCAACCATATTATCAGGTAAATTCTGTTGTTATCATTATCTTTATGGATGAATTAACTGAGAATTTACATCACATGCCCAAGATTATAAAGTTTGTAATTGCTGAAATTGATATTCAAACCCAGGTAATCTGGCCTTGGAGACCATATATTTCTAAATGTACATATACATATACAAAAGTCGAGAATTCCATGTACCAATCAAACAGCTTTAAGAATAATCAGCTCCTCAGTGTGCATGCCTAATCTCTGTGATTTTCAGCAGCATCATATGATTTCAACTAGTGAGACTAGAGCTTGACTAGGATTAGGAGCTCAGTGATCCTTGCCATAAGATGGAAATTTGATGAGAAACATTTTCTAAACTTCCTGTATCTATAGGCAAGTTGGTTTTCACTACTATTTAGCTACCAACCTGTCCCTACTTCTCCTTTCCCACCACAGTTTGCCAAATCTAAGTATTTTTGACTGAGCTTGAAATCTTAAAGGAAGATTATCTGTCTCAGAGGTGTCATGTTGGTGGCCTACAAGGAACATGTGGCCTGGAAAACTTCAAAAAAAAATTAAGATTGAGCTCATATTTAGAAATCAGTTTCTCTCTCTCTCTCTGACACACACGCACACACACACACACACATACACACACACCCTCTAGGTTTCTGGTACTTCATGAGAAATATGAAGATTTGTAATCATTAGGCTTGCATTCCCATAGAGCCACAATACAATGGAGCTGAGGCTTTAAGGGAAGCTAGACAAGGGTCAGCACCCCAGTTTATCACTATCCTCACTTCCCATGTAACATCTGTCTGTTTCACTCATATATGTTATCTACCAGGCCCCTGAATACATTTGAAACTACTGCCCTGATCAAGTTCAACAACTGCACTGGTAGATTAAGAGCCAAAGCCCAGTAAGTGAGCCTGCCCAAGACCTCACTATGGCAAAGCCAGCATTAGAATCTAGGTATCAGAGGGTCTATGAATAGATTAATAAATGAAGTGACACATTTATGAATATATTTCCAAATCC
Source organism: Rhinopithecus roxellana (assembly GCF_007565055.1). Lineage (NCBI taxonomy): Eukaryota > Metazoa > Chordata > Mammalia > Primates > Cercopithecidae > Rhinopithecus > Rhinopithecus roxellana. The sequence goes on along the minus strand of NC_044560.1, from coordinate 66,395,952 downwards.
TTTCTTCAACATAGTTATCTGTTTTTTTTCTCACATACTTTAGTTTTACCTATTGCCTCATACTGATTGTACTTGAATGTTATGCAGATGCCACTTTGTCCATTTCGTCTCCCTGTGGGTGGATAATCATAGCCTTCTTCCGGAACTGGAGGAAACTGAGGGATGGAATGAATCAGCCAGAACCCTTGAACTCTGTTCCACAGCAGTAAACCTACCAAAGATACATTTGACAAAGATAAATCAGAAAAACAAAGCTTCTTTTAAAATAGGGTTCACAGTGGCAACATTTAAGCCCATTTATGCTTCAGAGTAGTGTTTTATCAGGCTAATAATCACAAGGATCGTGCTTATTTTTCAAAGATTTCAAATACAATTCTGGCATATATCACATTGCCTGATTACTGATAAAAAGCCACCACAAAAAGGGAACCAAGGTAGCCATCCTGTGAAGAGTTAAGAGGAATTTCATGTTGAAATCACAAGGAAAATTTGTTTTGGCAGAATGCAAATTTGCTAAATTGGAATTTGGCCTTGTTAAACGATATAGTCACCTAGCAAGATTTAGATAGCGTCTTCACTGCTAAGCAGCTAGGCTGTTTTCAAAAGCCGACTGAAAAACAGAGTTGAAAGAGAAAATATCAAATAAAGAAATGTACTCACAATAATTTGTTATAAAAAGCTGCTGCCCATTTATTGGCAGAAGAGTCACCATTTCTACAAGCCCAATAAAAGAAGCAAAGAGAAAAAAAGGAAGCTGTGCTAAAGCATCCTAGTTAATTACGTTTGTAAAAATCTCTAGAGCAAAATAAATAACATGAAAGCCAGTAAGGAAGAAAATAGATTTTTATCACTTTGTGACATGGCAAAATGAACTTTGTAAAACAGACGCCTGACTATTTTTGTGTTTAGAAATTTATCAGGGTAGGTTTGGTATGATAGCTAGACTTTCCAGTTTGCGTATGACTATGCAAACATAAGATTCACTCATGTTTGCCTAATTGTTAGATTAAAAACCAAATGTCTTCTAGTTATTTTCTTTTCAAAGAGCCTATTTTAAGAAAGCGTACCTTGTTCTTTGGGTGGAAATAGAATCAATACCTGTGTCAAGGTGGAAAATATTGAAAGTTCTGTTGTGTAACAGAACTGGATAACCTTCAAGAGTTCTCCTCTGTGCAGATGAGTGCGCCAATTTGCTGGAATCCTATCCTCCTGGTGGGTGTGTGTGTTCTCAGTATCAGAATGTCATAGGATATTAAGGTATCTGTTGGCCAAGAGAACCCCTCCACTTCATATTGCACCCTACTCCTTTACAGCCATTTCCCCAAACCCTTGTGGCAGCTAGCAGGGTAGAGCAGCAATGATGTGGGAGATTGTTGGAGGAGAGGTTGAAGAATGTAGCATGTTATGAAAATTGTTGGGTTCCCAGTAAATAGGGCATTCAGGAGAGCTACTTTGCTAAATAAAAAGCTTTCAAAGTTCATGACCGTTGTCAGCATTACAAACTATATTCTAAATCAGAGGCTGCAAACTGACATCCGTGAGCCAAATCCAGCCTATGGATACATTTTATTGGGCTTGCAGAGTATTTTTTAAACTTTGAACTTAGTGCCAACATTTAAAAACTAGGGAGATTTTCCACAAATATTAATTTTCAACATCTCCTGGAAAATTGTGTCCGTATCAGGCAAGTTGAATGGTAGCTTCCTCCTTTCACTTGCTGACATCATTTGCCTGCTCCCTGAAGGCATTTGAATTTGGAACCTTCTGAATACTTGTTGCCATGGAAAGTTATGTATGATATATTAAATTGAAAAAAGGTTGAAAAATAGTCATTACAGTAGTTTTGTAAAAATGTTTTAAAATATGTATTTTAGAAAAAGTAGAAAGGATTAAATATGGTTTATCTAATGGGCATTATGATTATAGATTTTTTTTGTTTACCTGTATTTTGAATTTTTCTATGGTTCACAAACATGTATGCAAAGTTTAGAAATAGAAAAATTGTAAAAGTATAATAAAAATTACTATATGTGATAATGTAAACAACATGATAAAAATTAATATAAAAAACTATTTAAAATACTTTTTTCAAAAATGTATATTTCCAAGGGAACTGTATGTTAAGAAGAGTTCATTTTACTCTATATAAATTATATCTCAATAAATCTGACTAAAATGTGTTTGTGCACATATACTACATGCACATATACATATTCATGCATATATATATATATATATATATATATATATATATATATATATATATATAATTGCAGGTGTGTGTGTCCACAGTGTCAGTGCCTGGATTCCTGCTGCAAAGCAAACATTTTAAAATGTATTAAGAAGTAAAACGAGATTTCTAAAAATGAGAATGCCAAGTCAAATCATATAATTATATTATAACCAGTGATACAGAAGTCATACATTTCAATAACTCAAATAAACTATTAAGAAGGAAAGCTATCTATTTAGTATGAATATAAGGATATTCAAGATGAAATATTTAAGAAAATGTTGATTTCCAATAGGAAAGAGAAACCAAGAATCTTTGTCATACCTTTGGTGTGTCCATACTTCCTGCTGCAATTCACAGATTTAGGGACTCCATCATTGTATATTAGATAGGCTGTGTTGTTACTCTGCAGGAATATACTAGGGTCAGAATGGTGTAAATCTTCCACTTACAAACTCTCACAACATTTCTACCAGCTACCCAGCCTGCAATACATTGCTTTCATTAACACACATGAGAAGTCATCTATTCTCCTAATAGGCAGCTTCCCCATCAATATGAAGCCTGTGACATGTAAGACAGGGAAAAGGAAGTCCATTTTTAACTATGCATGATTTTTACTCATGTGACAGGAGCCCTATGCATTGTGATCTGTGTTTGAGGGCAATGTTCCTATTTCTCTCGGTTGTTTTGGAACCAAATTTCTGATTAAGCAACCAGTGTATAATAAAGGAGTACTGAATTATTTGTTCAGGAAATGAAGTAGGAACAACCAACCAAGGATTACATCTAAGGTTTTTTCCATTGATATTATAGGCACAGTGCAGAACCGGCTGTCAGGATCTGATTTCCTCTGCCCACTTTGTGCTTCACTTCACTGCTGGGTAGTAGCTTTGTGTTTAATCAGGATTCCTCATTATCTGCTCTCCCTTCCTCCTGTTATGGGAGGATTTTTCTGCAATCCATTTTTCAGTGTCACTTCACCTTTCCAACTTGATATTTTCCTGCTTAAAAAAGTGGTGAAATTTACTGTGTGATATTGGGTTTCCTCTGGTAAGGCCAAATATGAGTCAATTTTCAAACAGCCAAATCTTAGAGCCAAAATAAAGCTATTATTTCGATCACATCTATTTTGCATGTTTTAGAAACTTGCTAATATTTGTTTTAGGTGGTTCCATTTAATTTGTGTGATGATACAACTTTTATTGAAGCCAATAATGTCAATATTTAAAAAAATCTCAGTGACATCATTAAAAGCAGGAAAGGGTAACCTATGTCCTTAAAAAAGGCCCTTGCGGCCGGGCGCGGTGGCTCAAGCCTGTAATCCCAGCACTTTGGGAGGCCGAGACGGGGGGATCACGAGGTCAGGAGATCGAGACCATCCTGGCTAACACGGTGAAGCCCCGTCTCTACTGAAAAATACAAAAAAAACTAGCCAGGCGAGGTGGCAGGCGCCTGTAGTCCCAGCTACTCAGGAGGCTGAGGCAGGAGAATTGGCGTAAACCCGGGAGGCGGAGCTTGCAGTGAGCCGAAATCTGGCCACTGCACTCCAGCCTGGGCGACGGAGCGAGACTCCGTCTCAAAAAAAAAAAAAAAAAAAAAGGCCCTTGCTTTCTTCTTAGAAAACGAAGTCAATAAAGAAGACTCTCATAGTTGCTTATTTGATGTAATAAATTTTTTTTTTGAAAAATGCACAACATAGTCTGTTGTTGCATTCTTGTCTACTGTGTTTAGGAATACCCTGAAAAGTAAGCTGTTTTCTTACCTTCATTTTCCATAATTGATCATAGCTACTGAATGGCATTCATATCATCATCTGGAGAACTCTGAAGAGTTAGTTACTCTATGAGTTTGCACTGAATGTGGTAAGGAGGCCATTTTTGTGCCTTTGGGGTACAATATGGAGGAATTCTGGGATGATCCAGTGAGGAATTTATTCTTTATGATAAATGAAGTTTATTATTCTGAGTGTAACTGCCAGCTGAAGTTAAATGGATTGTAGCCTTAGTTGGAAGAGAGGCTATTGATAAAGGGAAAAGATCATGGATTTAAGAGTAGGCATGTGCCTTTGAACAGCTTTATTCCTTTAACACATATGTTCTGTATTGTTTTGACTATTGAGTGTTGAACAAGAGGGGTACAGTCTCTGCCCCCGTCTAGCAGAAAATATAGTCAGACAAGTATAGGCAATATAGTTTGATAAATGTTTATGAAGGTGCATGGAAGATTCTTATTTGTAAATGCAAGAGAAGGGAAACAATTCCAAATGTAACCCAGCTATTGGCCTTGGTCACCTTCACATTTGAGATTTAAAACCAGTCGGTCTAACCTTGCATTTCACTCTCTGTCAGAGGTTCAACTCCAGATCAAGGGGTGGAGGAGTAATATTCTCACAGTCATTTCTGGCACATAATTCCAGCTTCCAAAGAACACTGAGTCATACCTGGATATCAAACTGCTGTTGCTCTCTTCTTTTGGCTCTGTGCCAATCAAGCATAGCAATCAGTCCCTTTACTGTCATTTTCCCCCCAGAACCTATCACTCAAGACATTGCATGTGGCAGGTTTTACTAAAGGTAAGAAATATTGAATGGTTTTACATCACCATAAGGGCTTAACCCAGTCTCTCTCCATGTTTCTTATGCTTTTTAATCCCTGGCTTCCTTCCATCCCTTTTTTTGTTTAGCAGAGCAGTTTAACTGTGTCTCCCTGCTAGGGTGTGGGGCTACCTTTGCACCTCCAAAGATTATTATTGTATTGGCCAAGCGAAGGCCTGTCTACTCCAACTAAGGCAAGTAACAGAGGCTTTACAATGTTGCTCTTTCCTTCTTCCTCTGGCAGCAGTCTCATTGATGGGGAAGGGAACAATGTAGACATTATTTTCCCACTAATAGATATGCTCCTGGTCCCCATCCCAACCTGGAAAGCAGAAGCAGCTGCAGGCAGTTTTCATTTTATATAATACGGTTGGCCCTTGGGTTTGAACTGCATGGGTCTATTTGTATGCAGGCTTTTAAAAACATATATAGGAAAATTTAGGGGGGATTTTTGACCGTTTGAAAAAAAACTCACAGATGAACCACATAGCCTAGAAATATTTTTAAAAATTAAGAAAAAGTTAGATATATCATGAATGTATACAATATATGCAGATACTGTATATAGATACTATATAAATACTATATATAGATACATTTGCTGCCCTAAAATATGCACAAATCTATTATAAAAAGTTAAAATTTATCAAAATTTACATATACAAACACAGACCAAACATGGTGCCATTCACAGTCAAGAAATATAAACAAACATAAATATGCAGTATTAAGTCATAACTGCATTAAATTAACTGTAGTAATACTGTACTACTGTAATAATTTGATAGCCACCTCTTGTCACCATTGAGATGAGCTCAAGTCTTGTGAATATCTGCTGAAAATGCCACATGACACTAACAACCTCCACACAAGCAGTTCTCTCCAGTAAATTGCATACTGTAGTCAAAAGTGATCTCTCACAGCTCTTGCATATTTTTCGTCATGTTTGGGGCAATATCAGAAACCTTGAATAAAACCATAGGACCTATACTGAGTGCCACTACTGGCGCTGGAAATGCTTCTAAAAAGCAAAGACAAGTCATGACATTACAAGAATATGTTGAATTGCTTGATAAGTACTGCGGATTGAGGTCTGCAGCTTCAGTTGCCTGCCATTTCAAGATAAGTGAATACAGCATAAGGGCCGTTGTGAAAAAAGGAAAGGAAATTTGTGAAGCCCTCACTGTAGCTATGCCAGCAGGTATGAAAACCTTGCACTTTTTACAAAATACTTTTATAGCTCATACTTAAAATTAAAATGCAGCTTTTCTATGGGTGCAGGATTGCTATAAGAAAGGAATACCATAGACTCTAATATGATTTGAGAAAAAGTGAAGTCACTATATGACAAAGCAGAAGGAAGGTAGATCATCTAAAGCTGGAGAATTTAATACCAGCAAAGGATGGTTTGACAATTTTAGAAAGAGGTTTGGCCTGAAAAAAAACTAAGATAACAGAAGAAATAGCTTTTGCTGACCAAGAGGCAGCAGATTAATTCCCAGATGCTATCAATAAAATCATTAAGGAGAAAGAATTTCTTCCTGAGCAGGTTTTTAATGCAGATGAAAATTCCTTATTCTGGAAAAAAAGTGCCACAAAGGACATTTATTGGTAAGGAAGAGAAGCAAGCATCAGGATTTAAGGCAGGAAGGGACAGATTAACTCTACTGTTTTGTGCAAATGCAGTTGGGTTGATAATCAGGACTACACCTATCTATAAAGCTGCTAACTCTTGAGCCTTGAAGGGAAAAGATATATACCAGCTGCCAGTTGTACAAGAAGAAGATCTGGGCAACAAGAACCCTTTTACTGAATTGGTTCCATTGATGCTTTGTCTCTGAAGTCAGAAGGTACCTTGCCAGTAAGGAACTGCCTTTTAAAGTTCTTTTGGTATTGGATAGTGCCACTGGGCACTAAAAATCCCATGAGTTCAACACCAAAGGTGTCAAAGTTGTCCACCTGCCCCCAAACATAATGTCTCTGATTCAGCCTCTAAATCAGATTCATAAGGATTTTTAAGGCTCATTACATATGGTGCTCTCTGGAAAGGATTGTCAGTGCTATGGAACACATTATAGAACATGTGTTCTATCACACATGAGAGGATTATAGCATTGAAGATGCCATTTCTGTTATAGGAAAAGCCATGAAAGCCATCAAGCCCAAACCATTACATTCCTGCTGGAAAAAACTGTGTCCAGATGTTGTGCATGACTTCACAGGATGTATGACAGAGTCAATCAAGAAAGTCATGAAAGAGATTGTGGATATGGCAAGAAAGGTTGGGGGTGATGGGTTTCAAGATAAGATTCTTGGAGAAATTCAAAAGCTAATAGACACCACACTAGAGAAATTAACAGAGCATGACTCAATGGAACCAGAGCCAGATGATGAGCAAGAAGACATAGAAGAGGTGGTGCAAGAACAGAAATCAACATTAGACAATCTGTTAGAAGCATTCTGATCATTCAAGACTACTTTTAGGCCGGGTGCAGTGTCTCATACTTATAACCTCAGCACTTTGGGAGGCCAATGTGGGCAGATTGCTTGAGTCCAGGAATTTGAGACCAGCCTGGGTAACATTGTGAAACCCTATCTCTACCCCGCCGCCACCTCCCCCCAGCCAAAAAAAAAATTAGCCAGGCATGATGGTGCATGCCTGTAGTCCCAGCTACTCCAGAGGCTGAGGTGGAAGGGTCACCTGAGCGTGGGAGGTTGAGGCAACAGATAGCTCTTATGGTGCCACTGCACTGCAACCTGGGGGTCAAAGGAGATCCTGTCTCAAAAGAAAAAAATAAAAAGACTGCTTTTAACTTCTTTTACAACATGAACCCATCTGTGATACAGGCACTGAAACTAAAGCAAATGGTGAAAAAAAGATTACTACTGCATAGAAACGTTTTTGGAGAAATGAAAAAGCAAATAGAAGTCATTGTATATTTTCATATGAAAGTTACACTGAGTGTGCCTGCCTCTCTTGCTTCCCCTTCCACCTTCCCCACCTCTTCCGTCTCTGCCACCCCCGAAATAGCAAGACCAGCCCTTCCCCTTCTTCCTTCTGCTCAGCCGACTCAACAGGAAGATGACAAGGATGAAGACATTTATGATGATCCATTTCCACTTAATGAAGAGTGAATATATTCTCTCTTCCTTAATGATTTTCTTCATAACATTTTCCTTTCTCTAGCTTACTTTATTGTTAAGAACACAGTATATAAGATATATAACATAAAAAATACACATTATTCGACTATTGATGTTATCCAGTCAAACAGTAAGCTGTTAGTAGATACATTTTTAGGAAGTCAAAAGTTATACATAAATTGTTGACTGCATGACGGCCAGCACCCCTACACCAGCATGGTTCAGGGTCAGCTGTCGTCTGTTTATTCAAAGCAGGGTTGTTGAGACAAAATAATTTTGAAAAGCATCTAGAAAAGTGCTTGGCACGTCACATGTTCTCAAATAGCCTACAGATAAGTTTTAACTTTGTAACTTGACTCTAAAGGCTAGTCTTAATGGCAGGCAAATAACATGAATATTATCACACACCATGTCAGTTCCCTGTGTATTTTGAGTAAATACTCAGATACACATGTGCAGTGCTAGAGGCTAAAAAGGTATTGTTGTGGGCATTAAATTACTTGACATATGTAAAGGCCCACCATACAGTCCAGCATATTATAGGAACAGAGTCATGTTATGTATTTACTTGTCTATAAGTTATTGTTAGGAAATGCATACATGAGTATAATTGGATGTTAATCATGGCTTGATTTTATTTGTCACCCCTGGTTGGAAAGTAGTATCTTGAAACTAAGCAACAGATGGTGCCTGGGATATTGGGAGCATGCCCACATTAAGCCAGCAGGTCTATTTGCCTGTATCTCTTTGGCTGGTTAGCTCATTGCCTGATAAAGTCCAGATATAGCAGGGATAATCTCCACCCAAGCAAGTTAGTTCTAGGGCCTTGAACTAGAGTCCTAGTTTTCAACATATCATTTTGAAAACAATTAATTGAAAGGAAGATCAAGTAGAACCCTTTACTGAGCTCACCACCACTGATAACACCATGACATAAACAATCCATAACCCGTAGCATGTTAATCACAGATCTGTATTGCCCTGCAGCAGCAGAGGCTCCTCTCCCTATTTCTATTAGATGAATAAGCAAATTGGCAGACATTTTGGCAGCCGGAAGACTTCAGTATACAATTCACACCTTGCCTAGTGATACCACTGGACATGGTGCCATGTAAATTTGGCATTGCTGTAGAGTACGATGACATGTTTCATGTCAGATTGACTCAGATAGTTGTCTTGAGCTGGTTCTGAGCTAGCTTACTTCAAGGTGCTAGGATTGGGAGTTGGGTAGGTGAACAGAAAACTCTGGTGAAGGCTTTGGACTCAGTTTTATGCATTTTATATTATTCAAGTGAACAATTAACTATATAACATACCTTAGAGGCATATGCTTCATATAGCTGTTGTAATGTCCTTCCCAAAACACTCTTGGTGGTATTCATTAGTTGCTCACTCTTCCTCCAGCTTCTAGTTGTAGAGTCTAGGTACAGGTACTCTAACCCAGTCTCTCCACTTTCCTTGTTTTGTCTTTTAGGTAACTTATAAAAAGTAAACCTAACAGATAAAATAATTATGAATTACTAACATTTATTGACTGCTTTCCTGTGGCAGTAACTGTGTTACACACTTCAATATATCTCTCACTTGTGTTTCATGGAAGACCTCTAAGGAAAGGGATTTGCTCAAGCTCTCTGTCTCTTTCTTCACCCTTATCTTTGCTCCTCCCCAGAGAAGAAAATAAAAATCTGATTGGATATGTTCTAAGACCTTGGTTATACTGGTGGGTGGAGTCCCTGAAGTGGAAGTCCATATACGTTGAGAGTGGCTCTTTCTGTTGCTTCCGTGATCCATGTGGCTACAGTGGAGAGAAGGCCAAGGCCCAGACCATGCAGTTGGCTGACTGGGTATGAGATTTGGGTTTGGGCTTCAGGAGAGGTGGAAGGTACTTTGAGCCCCTGTCCTGAACTGCATTCTTCAGCTCAGTTTATCAGAATACTCTGCCTTGATGATTCAGGGCTAAAACCAAGCAATTAAGTAGGCCCTTTCCTTCCTTTACTATTGTTTTCCATTTGTATATCTCCCTTGGATATCTCACAGGAAGGAGAGGTAGCTCAGCCAAGAAGCATTAAGACATTATTGGATTACCTAGCTCAGAGTTTCTCAATGTACTCTATTCACATTTTCGGCCAGATCATTCTTTGTTGTGGGAGCTGTCCTCTGCATTGTAGGATCCCTACCCTCTACCTATTAGATGCCAGTAGCACTGCCAAGCTGTGACAATCAAAATTATCTCCAGACATTATCAAAAGTCCTCTGAGGGCAAAATTACCCTTGGTTGAGAACCACTGATCTGGCCAAATACTTTCTAATAGCATGAACCCCACCATTAACCCCTAAACACTCACAGTGCACCCAACATTATAATATATACACTATTACCATACAACAGTGCCACAAACCCGTAAAGGCTGCACACTCTTCACTCGGTCCCCTTCAGTCTTATACTTTATTTAAGTGAACTCTTTCCTGCCCTGCTTATGTTTTCTTACAGGGTCAGGTCCTCACATGTGGCAGGAAACATGAAATTATTCTTTGGTGCTGACTTGATGGTCCCTTTTCTTACCTGTCTCAATAAATGTTAGCAGCTTGGCAGCAAGTTGCTTATATTCTCTCTAACAGACGTTGCTAAGTAATATGTCCATTCACTTGTGGCAAAAATGATTTTCTATATCAATCACAATTTGGTGGCCCACCAATGAAGGGTTTGTGAGCTATCAGTGTGCTGATATCAACTGGCACACCAGTTGAGAACCAGTACTTTTAAACATTTTTCCTGGGTGACCGTTTCTAATTATGTACTCTAGAGTCCTCAATCTCTTTCTAGCCCAGACCTTTCTGCTGAGGTCCAGAGAAACCTAAACACAAAGATGTCCCAGAAACCCCCAACACCATATATTTGAAACCAAGTTTATAATATTTTGCTCCAAATCTGCTCATCCCACACTATTAGGGAACATATTCACACAGTCACAGAAGCAGAAACCTAAAATTATTTATTTATTTATTTTTTGAGATGGAGTCCCACTCTTGTTGCTTAGGCTGGAGTGCAATGGCATGATCTTGGTTCACTGAAACCTCCTACTCCTGGGTTCAAGCAATTCTCCAGCCTCAGCTTCCCAAGTAGCTGGATTACAGGCATGCGCCACCACGCCTGGCTAATTTTGTATTTTTAGTAGAGATGGGGTTTCTCCATGTTGGTCAGGCTGGTCTTGAACTCTTGACCTCAGGTGATCTGCCTGCCTTGGCCTCCCAAGGTGCTGGGATTACAGGCATGAGCCACTGCGCCTGGCCAACCTAAAATTATTTCTTAACATCTCCCTTTCTCCTACCTGCTGCAGCCCATCCATCACCAAGTCTTCTCAGCATGTCCTTCTTTCTATTTCCATGACCACTTTTTTTTTTTTTTTTTTCCTTTTTTGGAGACAGAGTTTCACTGTTGTCGCCCAGGCTGGAGTGCAATGGCACAATGTCAGCTCACCACAACCTCTGCCTCCGGGGTTCAAGTGATTCTTGTGCCTCAGCCTCCTGAGTAGCTGGGATCACAAGCATGTGCCACCACACCCGGCTAATTTTGTATTTTTAGTAGAGGTGGGATTTCTCCATGTTGGTCAGGCTGGTCTCGAACTCCCAACCTCAGGTGATCCACCCACCTTGGCCTCCCAAAGTGCTGGGATTACAGGCGTGAGCCACCGCACCCGGTCCCATGGCCACTTCTTTAACTCAGGTCCACACCTCTTCTTACCTGTAATGCTGCAAAAGTGCTCCTGGTCTCTGTGATGCTAGGCTGCTCCCCATCAATCCAGCCCTCTTAGTACTGCCAATGGGCTTCCTAAAGTGCAAATCTCACCATTCACACCCCTGCTTGAAGTCCTCCAGTAGCTCCCTTTCAATGTCAAGTTCAAACCTTATAGCTCAGCACACAGACCCCCTGGCTGTTCCCACCTCTGTAACCTCACCTCCGGTCGTCTTCCTGTATTCTCCTGAAGTTCCAGCAATACCAAACTACTTGCAACTCCCAAATTTCCATGTTGCCTCTTGCTTCTCTACCTCCTCATTGCTCCTTCATGGGGCTGAGATGCCCTTGCACATCCCTTCTTTTTCCAGCTACTTCCTAATTGTTCCTAAAACTTAGATCAAAAACTACGTCCTCAGAGAAGCTTTCTGGGCTCTCTGTTCCCCTATGTTCCACCTATGCCCTTACCACATAACTGTGAGGTCCTTGAGGGTAGGAACCATGTTTTGTTCATATTTGTAGTTTCAAAACTCCACACAGAGCTCTGTTGAGCTCAGTAACTGCTGTAAGACTGACTACTGCCTTGAGTATATCTGTGTTCTCTAGCCTGAAGTTTACACAAAAAGCTTGACACCAACCATTATGGCAGACTTAAATATCCCAATTAAAGAGGGAAAAAGTAATTAAAGCTTTAGGAGAACTCATGACTATAATGTAAAACAGCATTTAATGTCTTTGACACTGTACAACAGGCCAGTGACCTACCTACCACTCATGGCATCAACTGCCTCTGCTGCCACACAAACCGAGGTTAGGCAAAGAGTGCTGTGTGTGACCAGATCCCCCTTCTCCTTCTCATAAGGAGAAGCACATGCTCCATTTTCAGAAAAAAAATAATCTGGCTTCTTTACTCTATCAGTCTTTAAAAGGATGTTGGAAATGTTCTGTTAGGAAAAACCACGATGTAATTAAAAGAAACTGCCCGCTGACAGAAGCTGCCAGTTCAATCCCACTTCTGTGGCTACCAGCCTCGTCCTGCTGAGAACAGGGAATCAGGCCCAAGAGGGGCTGCTCAGCTCTTCTTCAGGGGGAAACTCCCTCACTCAGAAGCCTACCCCTGCTTGGGAATTTGGCCCATTTGCACACTTTAACTTCCTTTATTTGTAAAGGGAGGAAAGAGAATGGATATTCCCTTAGGAACTTCCCAGTGAGCCAGGCCAACTCTCACACTGAGGCTGTTTGCATGCAGCAATCCTTCCATTCATTTACCTACCAGTCCACAGCTTTCCCTTCTTCATTTCTGCATGAAATTGTTGCTGCCCCCAGCACCCCAAAGAGGCCAAGGAAGACCAAAGCAAAGGATGTTCTTAGCAGTCTTGCCATCATTTTCTGTTTCATTTATTTCATGCCACAGCAGGACACTTTCCACATAGATTGTGGTGTCTGAGTTTCAAGGCACTCTCAGGCTGTGCTGGCTCTGACGTTTGATTCCATTTACCTGTTCTGTTCGCTGTTCGGGGCATTTTCAGAATGGGATGGATCCCATGTAATTGTGCGATTCTGTCACAACATGCCAGCGTGACTCCGGATGTCTTTGTGCTGAATTGTTGACTGGTTTGCAAAGTCATCAAAACATTCTGCAGAAAAAGAGAGAAATATAGTTAACTCTTTGGAGTGAACATTGTTGTATAAAATTCAGTGGGCAGGGGAATATCATTTTAATAAGTAGATGTTAAATATATTTCATGTCTTCTCCTCCTGATTGACTCAATGAATGAGAGCAAATGCAGGTGGTTCGTACATTAAACAGACATGATGAAACCTTATGTCTTCATAATAATTAGGATCTGTCACTTGTAATAATCTCTGTCTTAAGGAACCAGTTGCTAAGGGGTACTTCAAAGGGTTGTTTCAAAGTAACAGTAAATTTAACTGTATTTTATCAAAGATGTTTACATATTCTCTCCACCTCCCTGGTTTTAGCCACTCACTGTGGTGCTTCACTTCAAAGAAGCTTTGGTGTCCAGTTGGCTGCTATGCATAGGTAAACATATTGATCACCCACTCTTCAGGTTAATAAAAAATGTTACAAACATCTATTTTGCCCAAACTATGCCTTCTCATTCTCGAAGCTGAGTCTGAAGTAGAAAACCAAAAGAAAATGGCCCACTACCATAACAACTATAAAAAGGTGAGACCAATTTCTTTGTGAAACAGGGAAGGAGTAGATAGACATATGAAAATAATTTTTTTAATTCATACTTTTGCATCAATTATTAAAGCTGCCATTATAATAAATAGCAGTTTACATCACGCCTGGAAATAATGCTGCGTCTCTGATAATCACAGTGCTAACTATAATAGTTCCAGATCAGAGGATCCAGACCAAACTGAACCCTTGTAAATCAGATTACCTCTGTGGTTACCCTAGAACTGTTCCCAATTCTCAGGATTCATAGAAAAGGGGAAGGCTTGTGTCTCTATCCTAAGACAGAGTTTTGGGAGGAGGACTCTGTACCACCTGCCCAATTACCTGGGATACCTGCAAAAAAAAAAAAAAAAAAAAGGCAGAATTCTAGGCCTTATTCCAAACCTGCTACATCAGAATTCTTACAGTTGGGCTCAGGAATCTATATTTTTAATAAGCTTATTGGTGAAGTTGGTGTACCCTAAAGTTTGAAACTCACTGTCCTAAGGCCAAGACTATGCTGTATTTGGTAGATTCACAGCTTTCTGCAGGGAGCAGGCTAAATTGGTTAAATGAAGAAATATTTTTCTTACCCATTCCTCTATGGGTATTAATTGTTATTATTTTGAGATGAAGTGTTGCTCTTGTTGCCCAGGCTGGAGTGTACCCACCTTGGCCTTGGGATCCATCCACCTCTTCCTCCCAAAGTGCTGGGGTTACAGGCGTGAACCACTGTGCCCGGTCTCATTTTGTTTTATGTATTTTCTTCCTGTGTTCAGAGAAAAGGATTTCAACAACCCCATCCTTTTTATCAATTAAAAAAAAATTTTTTTAAATTATCAGCTGGACGCAGTGGCTTATGCCTGTAATCTCAACACTTTGGAGGCTAAGGCAGGAGGATTGCTTGAGCCCAGAAGTTCAAGACCAGCCTGGACAACATAGCAAGAACTTATCTCTACAAACAATAAACAAAAATTAGCCGAGCATGGTGGCACATGCTTGTAGTCCCAGCTGCTCAGGAGGCTGAGGTGGGAGGATGGCTTGAGCCCAGGAAGTCGAGGCTGCAGTGAGCCATGATGGTACCACTGCACTTCAGCCTGGGAGACAGAGTGAGATTGTCTCAAAAAAAAAAATATATATATATATATATGTGTGTGTGTGTGTGTGTGTGTGTGTGTGTGTGTGTGTATACTATATGAGAGAGAGAGAGACAGAGAGACAGAGAGAGAGAGATTACTCTTCTCTCTTAAAGTAAAAATAGGAGACAGAGTCTTGCTGCGTCACCCAGGCCGGAGTGTAGTGGCGCAATCTCAGCTCACTGCCACCTCCGTCTCCCATGTTCAAGTAATTCTCCCACCTCAGCCTCCCGGGTAGCTGGGATTACAGGAGCCCACCACCACGCCTGGCTAATTTTTGTATTTTTAGTAGAGATGGGTTTCACCATATTGGCCAGGCTGGTCTCAAATTCCTCACCGCAGATGATCTACCTGCCTCAGCTTCCCAAAGTGCTGAGATTACTGGTGTGAGCCACTGCACCAGGCCAAAAAATTTTATTTATTTACTTATTTATTTATCTGTGAGTCTTTTTGGTATTACAACTAATAACAGATACACACCAGTAGGATTCACTAATGCATTTAGAGAATGTAAGCAAATTGTTTTCAGTTATGTAGGGCTAAAGACAGTTTGTTGAGTAGGGTTTAAAATTATTCCTGTTTTCTTCTCCTTAGTAATTACACACTTAGCGCAGTGCCTGGTAATAGTAAATGATTCATAAATGTTAGCTAAGATTATTCTTACTACAACCTGAGCTTTTCCTGTAAGGTGGTTGGGGGACATCTGTATTAGAATGATGTTTACTAAATCCAATTTTATTTCAAGGTCTGGAAAGACACTCTTAGGTTGGTTTCTTTCAGATGTCACTTCCAGTAAACTTCCTTATCTCCCATTGTTGCTAACCTGATCATGCTGGTTGTCAGTCAACAACCTTTCTTATACAATCACTACTGTGTCTAACACTGTACCAGACATTGAAGATCTCCAGGGATTTCAACATTACCTAAAACCTAGAGTCCAGTCTGTTTCAGTTTTTACTAAAAACAGCAAAGTAATTTGGAAAGAAACCTATGAATTTGGCGAATGAGGAAAATGCAAACTGTACAGAATGTTTTTCATAATATTATCTGCTTTTGAAGCCCAAGTAGTATAATATTATGTAAATGCCATAGTTCCTTCATAACCTGATTGCCTCTAAAAACCGTAGAAAATGCCCTCATTGTAACTTGACCAAGTACTATACAGTGTACAAGTAAGAATTCTTTGCTAGGTAATGGGCTTTTAATTTCATGATTGAAGTTTTGTAGTCACCCAATTATTCTGGAAAATCTCAGTCTTGAGCTCTTCAAACAGTGCCTCTTCCACATTCTCTTTATTATATCTTTCTAGTACATTTTATGTGTTGTTCATATATTCTAGCTCCTTGTATGTCTGCATTAATCCTTATGATTATTTATTTAGATCTCTCTTCCAGTTCTCTAATTCTCTCTTTGTCAGCATTAATCTGTTACCTAATCTGTCTTTTCCAAATAACTAATTCTTTTAAAAAATGTTTTCTTTAAAAATCTTTATTTTTTATTTGTACATTGACAAACTATACTTATATATATCTTAATTCTTTTTGTGTTATGTTTAATGTGCTTCTTAATCCACTTATTAATGCATTTTTACAAGTTCTTTTTTTTTTTTAAATTCACTTGGTCTTTCTTATGGTCTTGTTTCTTGCTCATACACCCAATCTTCTCTTTTATTTCTGTAAAAATATTAAATATATTATTTTATATTTTTGTATCTTATTCAAATACCTGAAGTCTTTGCAGATCAGACTTTGCTATTTGTTATTTCTGAAGCTCTTTCTTATAATACCTTGCTATTGTGTGTACTTTTGATTTTTGGCTATGAGTTCACATTCTGTGAGGATTTTTGGGGATTGAGATAAAGTTGGGTTTCTCAAGAACCTGGTCTCTACTGGCTTCATCAAAGTTCAGTTGTCCTTTGAGGACTCCTGGGAGTCAGGATGCTGGCTTTATTTATTTATTTCCAATAGCGTTTTGAAGTATTATTTACACACTATAAAATTTATCTGTTAAAGTTCAGCTTATTTGTGTTCAGATGTTTACAAGACTGTTCATGGATTGAGTAAAATCTAGAAGTTGACATACTGAAGGAAAAAGTTGATGTACTTGTTGTGGGAGGATGGGGAGAGGACTTGAATTATTTTGATGAAAAGGAATGAGACAAGCAAATGATTCAAGTATTTATAGATTAAAGAATTTAAAGATTAAAAGATTTGTTAGTGAGAAATGCAGTTAAAGGAAAACATAAACACAATAAGTGGAAGAGGACCAGAATATTACGTTTGGCTAATTCCTACTCATCCTTCAGGTTGCTTTGAGCATGCCAATTCTTCCTGGAAGCCATCCTTGATCTCTCCCAATCTGGCTTAGGTGTCCCTGCAATGTATTCTCAGAGCTCACTATCAGTTAGAGTAATTATCACGATGTGTTGCTAATTACTTGCTTACCTTTCCGAGTCTTCCTCTAGAGAGCAGGGGTCAGAAAACTCCTGTGCCTATTTTTGTAAAGTGTTATTGGAATACCTCCACACGCATTCATTTATGTATTACTTAGAGATGCTTTTATGCTACAATGGCAGAGTTTACTTGCAACAGAGACCCCACAGCCTAAAAAAGCATACAAATTAACTTCTTGATTCTTTACAGAAGAAGTTTGTTATAGTCTGTGAAGGCAGAACAGTGCCTGGCTTGTTTACCATTGCATCTCCAGCACATATCACAGTGCTTGTCACCTAGAAGGAGCTAAATAAATACAAGTGAATATACAGAGTGAATGAAAAAGTTTTCAGATTCTGCTGTGATTGAGTCAGGGGAAAAAACAAGAAAAAGTTTTCAGAGACATCTCTTTTGGGGTTATATGGAACTTGGAATGAATTTAATCAGAAAATATATAAAAGTGGGTATATAGTAGGTAAAAGTCCTATTAGAAAGAATTTTAATATAATGTTTATAAGTCAGAGAGGCAACTAAGCATAGTAAGAAGAATCAGCCAGACCTGGGGTCCATGGCTGACTCTGCCTCTCACTCGCCATGTGGTTTCCATCAAATGATCAACCATGCTGAACTTCAACTTCCTTTTCTAAGGGTGGGGCTTATGATTTCTGCCTTCATAGAGTGCTCTCAGGATTCAGTGAGACGCTATGTGCACAGTCCCTGTCACATAGCTGACTCTCATAAATGCTGGTTCCTTCTCACCTTGTTTCCTTTTCTTCCATGACAAAGTAACTTTCTTTTCCTTGTAGATAGACTGGAATCAGTCCTTTGGTAAGGTTTTAAATGACCTCAAGCCCACGTTATTTGTGTTTTCAATGCTGTTTATCAGATAAAGGTCTGTGTTCCACTCAAACGAGTGCCATGTTGTTGAAGGCGTGAAGCCGAACTTCCATCTTGCCGCAAGGGGCAACCACCCTAAGATTTGCCTCCTGTTTCACAGCTTAAACCTTCCCACCATAAACACAGAATTCATCTGAGTTCAGAATCCTCTGTAATTAAAAAATAAAAATGACTGAAGTGCTAGAAAAAGGGATGGTTTGTGCAGGGGTAGCTCTTGGTGTGGGGTAAGTTCTGCCTAGCATAGTGTCTTTCCCAGCTCAGCAGGACTTCTTCCACTATATCAGTCTGCCCGTCATCTGTGTGACTTTGGGTAGCTCACTTAATATCTCTGGGCTAGTTTCTTTCTTTCTTTTCTTTTCTTTTTCTTTTTTTTTTTTTTTTTTGGAGATGGAGCCTAGCTCTGTTGGCCAGGCTGGAGTTCAATGGCGCTATCCTGGCTCACTGCAACATTTGCCTCCTGGGTTCAAGTGATTCTCCTGCCTCAGCCTCCCAAGTAGCTGGGATTACAGGCATGCGCCACCACATACAGCTATTTTTTTCTTTCTTTCTTTTTTTTTTTTGAGACAGAGCCTTGCTCTGCAGCCAGGCTGGAGTGCAATGGTGCGATCTTGGCCCACTGCAACCTCTGGCTCCTGGGTTCAAGTGATTCTCCTGCTTCAGCCTCCCAAGTAGCTGGGACTACAGGCGTGTGCCACCATGCCTGGCTAATTTTTATATTTTTAGTAGAGACGGGGTTTTGCCATGTTGGCCAGGCTGGTCTCCTGGCCTCAAGTGATCCACCCGCTTTGGCCTCCCAAAGTCTAGGATTACAGGAGTGAGCCACCACGCCCAGCCTCTCTGGGCTAGTTTATTTTTAAATAGAGTCTCTCTACCAAATCACAAGGTGCTTGTGAGGAATAGATAAGATAATATGGATCCTAGAGGGTGGAAATTTTAAAAATGGTAAAGTGGTATATAAATGCAGCTTTCTACAGCAGCATGGCCAATTCCCTGCTTTGTTGGAATCAGAATAAATGCTTCCTTTCTTTCCCGAATGAATGGAGGGGCCAGCCATCAATTTGGGTGTAGGGCCTATGATGTAGTGGGAAAGAGCATGTCATCTAGGGGCACATGGGCTGAGCTCTCATCCTCTCTCTGTCACCTAGTAACTATGTGACCTCAGGATATCACCTAACCCTAGTGTCTTTTTTGGTCAAAGTTGGATAATAATACCTATTTTACAGGGCTTGTCAAGAAGCAGAGGAAATAATATATGCTAATTTCCTGACATATGAAACTCTTAATAAATGGTTGTTGCTATTTTATTTTCAAGACATGCATTAGGAAACAGACATCTTTCAATGTATGAATTTCAGCAAAATGTTCTTTCAGCTGCCTTTTTGGTGGTCTCCATTAATTCTTTATTGTGGGCTCTTCTGCCCCTAATCCTAGAAGCTCCTGTGGACCTTGTTACAGGTTCACTGCCCTAAGCCTGTTGGTGCTGTGGAAAGGTTGGCAAGAAAATTAGTATTTCTCCTGGCGATTAGCAATGAGTTTCTCTTTCTTGGTAATAGGTGAAAGAATAAAAAGAAGACTCCTGTAAATGGAGCCTTTATTAGGTAACAGGTTACTGTTTCTGCCATAGTTATGCAGATAAGTTGTTATACTGTTCTTGAAACATCTGCTTGACAAATCCCTTTAGAGTCACTCTTTGAACATAACACATATCTTCCCCCATGATAGCAATAATAGACCACTCTACAGGTTAAAGCAACATGCCATTCTCTATTGGATATCAATATTTTCCCATCAACATTTAGTAGATCCTAGGCAATCAAAAAAATATCAGCTATCACTAAGATTATCCACCATTATTGTTCTTATCATTATTGTGTATCGTTAAAATCTACCAAAGTGATATTAAGATTGTCCACATGAATGCTCATTTTTCTCATGTTAGCTCAGCATTTTTCTCTGAAGTCTTTTTGTTCATGAATGCCCAAAAAATAGCAGGCAAAGGAGAAACCTGGGAAAATAATTGAAAGAAATTCTCTACCACATTCCAAAGACAACAGAGACTGTCGCTATGATTAATTTTTCCTTCTATCCTGGCACACTGCAACTGAATTGTTATTTATCTATATGTGATGGGTCCTACATAGCTAGTATTTTTGTATTTCTCTCTATTATGGGGAAGAGAGATGATGCTTTAGAAGCTCTTCTAAGACTTGAGAGAAAATTTTAGTCATTTTAAAATTTACATTTATAAGTTTCCCCTTATCTTTCCTATATGTTTCCAGTCATTTTTCTCCAATTAAAACTACGTACATAAACACACATTTGGTGAACATACACATACACCAAATAAAAATTCATATTTAAGTATTGGAAAAAGCTAAAATTAAACACAACAATAACCTTAAATATCTGCCTTTGCCAGCAGAGTAGAGAAATTTGATGTTGAAGTGTGACATGCTAGAATCAAAAACTTAAGACTATAGCTAAAAGAAGCTTCTAAAATGAGGCAATTCTGTGCAAAAAATAAACGAGTATGTGCCAAAGATTTAAGTAGTTGGAAACTGTGTTATAATATTACTACTTCTGCTAATATTTAATAATATAGAGGCCCATGGGTGGTTTCACAAGGATTTTTATTTTCTGAGAATGATTTTGAGCTCACAAGCCACAAAAATCAACCTTATTTCTTTTCCCTATAAGAGTGCTTGTAGGAAAATATGTACTGATATAGGCTGAATCTCCCTATACCCCTCCACCTCATCCTGTAACTTGAAAATATGAACCTGAAACTCCAATGATGAGTGACTTAGAACTGAGAACACATATTTTTCCTGCCAAAATATAAAGGACCTAAATTTTCTGAACTAATCTGAAAAAGGAGGAAGCTTGTTTCTTGGACAAATAATCTATGACAATTTTCAAAGCACTGTCAAGTGCTATGGGCAAATATAAAGATGACTCGATCTTGCCTTGAAGACATTGATATTGGGAATACTAAGACATGTACACACATGACAATAACAAAGAGAGTGACCTCAGCTGCCAGTAACTCTTTGCCTAAAGTGCACTGGTAGTTCAAAGGTCAGAGGTGTTATTTCCTCTTGGGGGCATTGGGAAAGCTTTGTGGAGGAGGTCCAATGTGGGATGAACCATGCTCTGTGGAGAGAGGGCATTCTAGGCTGAGGGTAAGAGTGTTGGTTGGTGGTTAAAATCACAGAGACTTGAAATCAAATCTTGGTAGTGTGGCCAGAGAAATGTACTTCTTTCTGCCTCAATGCTTAACTAGAAAATGGAGAAATTCATTTGGTACCTGGTACATGTAATTACAAATACGTGAGTGTTATTATTAAAAGGAAGCATGCATAAATACGCACAGAGCTAAAAAGTATGGCACATGGGTGGAGAAGAATATTAGCTCTATATAAAGATTTGCCCTCAGTGTGTTTGGGCAGCTAGGATTCATTTAAAATACAATTAGTATTGACAAGGATTTGTTTTATTAGTTGTACATCTATAGCACAAAGCAGTGTGCACCTGTGTGGGATCCTCAGTCTCCTTTATCAAAAAGAGATGAAACTCCTGGACTGATCAGTGGTGGGGTCATGCCTATGAAGAACCACTATGCTCCAGCCTGGGCAACATAGTGGGATCCTGTTTCTAAAACTGAAAAAAAAAAAAAAAAAAGAAAGATAAACAAGGATGTCTCCCTATCACTTACTGATGGAACTGATTTGAAATATTTTTTTTTGGTCAAATTGGCAGGCCAGATAATAATAATAGCTAACATTTACTGACACTATGTGCTAGTCACTTTCAACCTCATGACAATTATAGGAAATAGCTGCTGTCATTACCCTATTTTACAGATCCAAAGGGGAGGGAACAAAAAAAAATTAAGCAACTTGCCCAGGGCCATACAGCTAGCAGGTGGTAGAGGCAGAAATTAAACTCAGGCAATCAGACATTAGAGTCTTCACCTTTACAATACTGTTCCATTGCATCCAGGCAGTTGTACACTGAAAATGACCAAGTCTTCTCCCTCCTGCCGCCTCATGACTAGTTGTCAGACCGTGGCAAAGTCAGTTTGATCAAAGTGATCCTAATAATTCGGACACCAATTGCACAGAGTAATGGTTCTTAAACTTTTATAAGTCATGAGGCCTTTTGGAATCTAATGAAATTCTACAAATGCTCTCCCCAGAAAGATTCACCTCTTCCCTCCCCTAAACAAATAAACTTTTAGTTACAACCTCATGGAGTACACAGTTCCAACCCAAATCCATCCACTAAGCTTCTAGAGGCTAAAAGACTCTAAGGTAAGAACCCCTAGACCTGTAGTGACATCTATGTCACTTTCATTATGGCCTGAAAATAATAGAACACTTACTATCTTATTGCAGAAGTGAAAATATATGAGTCATTTAAAATCCCTGAGTGCTGTCTCCAACATTACTTGCAGACAAATAATCCCTTTACATTTTAAGACATGTGTGGAAAAGGGGGATTTTTCTTGTGTAGAGCCAGGTAAAGATTTATTCCTGGCTGGGCATGGTGGCTCACGCCTATAATTTGGGAGGCCAAGGCGAGAGTATCACTTGAGCCCAGGAGTTTGAGACCAGCCTAAGCAACATAGTGAGATCCCATCTCTAAAAAAAACTACAAAAGTTAGCCAGATGTGGTGGTGTACACCTGTAGTTCCAGCTCCTTGGGAGGCTAATGTGAGAGGATCACTCAAGTCCAGGAGGTTGAGGCTGCAGTGAGCTGTGATTATAATACTGCACTCCGGCTTGGGTGACAGAGCAAGACCCTGAAAAAAAAAAAGAAAGAAAGAAAGAAAGAGAAAGAAGGAAGGAAGGAAGGAAGGAAGGAAGGAAGGAAGGAAGGAAGGAAGGAAGGAAGGAAGGAAGGAAGGAAGGAAGGAAAGAGAGAAAGAAAGAAAGAAAGAAAGAAAGAAAGAAAGAAAGAAAGAAAGAAGAAAGAAGAAAGAAAGAAAGAAAGAAAGAAAGAGAAACAAAAAAAAAGAAATTATTCCTGGTGATATTTTTTCCAGAATATTATTCTAGGAAATCAACTTACTTTTATAACTTCTCAAACCATACAAGCCTGAAGAAGGACAATCAAAGGGATGAGTATCAGTAATCATGAACATTTAAAGAAGGCCAATGTACCTGAGGGTAGGCACGCAGAAGTAGGCCTTATCATAGTAGCAGCCCTTTGATTGACCACTCCAGCTCTCCATTGGTGTGCACTCTAGGTATTTATCTTTGTCAATAACTAGAAAAATCCTTTAATGCAAAATTTGATGAGTGATTATTATTTATCAGTGATAATTATAGCTATTAAGTGCTTATTGAGTGCTGATTATTGGTAAAACACTTTTCTAAGTCCTTTATATTTTTTTCTCATGTTATCCTCACATCAATCCTTAGAGATGGACACTACTATTATTCCCATTTTATAGATGGAGAAATTTGCCTCCATTCAGAGCTAATATGTGGCAGAACAAGTATTCCGCCTGGGCTGCCTGACTGCAGAGCCCAAAGCCTGTCATTTCAGCCACCTGCCCACTCTCCAGAAAAGAGCACCCTTTGTATTTTACTGTATGAGATCTCTGCACCATTCCCTACGTTCTACACAATGGGGCTCTGACACCTACTTCTGATTTATCTGATTAGAGAACTGGGGGAGAACAGCCTCGGTTATGGTCCAGGCCATTATCTGCTCTTTGAGTGCAGGGACGCTTTTGGTTGTCCCACATCAGACTTTTTCCACCTACTCCAGGCTCAGGTGATTAGTTCCCTCCATATGGACTCATTGCCAGTAAACTTGATTACTCAAACTTTGCTTAAGGGCCAACTCTGCTTAGCCCAATCAGGGTCTTGCTAAGGAGTGCTGACCTGTCCTGCACATGTCTTGCATGATCTCTGGTCTGGGATGGCTGTGCTGCACTGGAAGGCTGTCTTATTAGCAATGTGAACATTTTGTGCTGCCTCACCGACTCTCTCTATACTCAATTCTGCCCTTCCTGGGCTTTTTGTTCTTTGGCCAGCTGTGCCTGTGATCTCCAGGCTGTGGTGATCAGAGGGCATAAATTCGTTGCCCCACTTTCCCAGGAAAAGGACTTCCTAGTTGGGGTCTGAGCTGAAGTGGCTCTTCCTGTATTGAGATCGTTTGTGTGTTTTCATTAACTATGCTGTGTCATCACACAAGCAGTGGAGGTGGTGGTGGCACCATCCATTCATTCATGGTACATTTATTAAGCACCTACTTATGTTCCAGGCGTTGTGCTGAGTGCTGAGGTTGCCATGGTGACCAAGATCAAACTTGTTCCTGCTTTCATAGTTTACTGGTTTTGAATGAATCAGACACATAAAGAGGCAGTTGCAATACAATTTGATAAATATTCTGATAAGGCAATAACAAGTATTTTGAGAGCACCTAAAAGGGGCAACTACTCCAGACTTGAAGGGCTGGGGTGAACCCTGGGAGAAGTGGCATCTGAGACCTGAAGGCTGTCTAGAAGAAGCTAGGCAGGCAAAGAGGTTGGTAGTTGGGTAGTAAGGAGGAGAAAGTGTTCAAGAAAGAAAGAATAGCAAATCCAAGGACCAACAGACAGAAAAAGCATGTAACACCTGGGCAGCCGTGATTAGATCAGCATAGCTAAAGCAGAGTTTGCAATGACGTGTGGCCAGATATTATGCTGGTGAGCTGAACAGGAATGGGGATGTGAAGGGTGGCTATCATTTAATCTTTCTATGTACCACATAGGTACCACTTGCCTTCATAGACTAAACTACTGTTGCTTGAATATATAGGGGCAGGGATGAGGCTATCCTTAGCCTCAACAATATTTGTTGAGTCCTGGTACGTGTTGGGGATGATGGATAATCTCGGAGACCTTTCATTCCAGACTCTAGTCCATACCACTTAAGGGCCCCGACCCAGCCAGATGCCTTCCTCCTTCAGGTAGAGTCCCTTGTGGCTCAAGATACACCAGAGTCTTCCATCTGTTACTGCCCGCAGTGATCTCCACTCTGAAAACTGGCACCCTTAATCAAGGTCCCCTCTGCTACTTCTGCTGCTGCTGCTTCCACAGCCAGATCCGGCCTCTATTGCTGGGATTAACCTCAGTGTACCACTAGCTACTGGGAACTAAGCCAGGCCTTTGACATTCACCAGCAGCCCTACAAGGTAGAGGTGCTTCTTTCCATTTGCGCAAATGGGGAAACTGAGGCTCAGAAACATTAAATTACTTGTTGCAAGCCACAAAGCTTTAAGTGGCAGGGTTGACTTTGAACTTCATTTAATCCCAAAGCCACTACCACACAACAGTTTCTCTTTCCCCATCAGGCTTGTAGTTCTTACTGAGATCCCTTGAGTCTGCTCCTTTGGTTTTCTTATTGACCCTTTTCTTCAGCATGAGTCCCTAAATGTTGGGCCAGAGGCTTTTCAGAGGCCTCTGCAAGAGTTTTCCTTAACCTCTCACAAGAAAGAACTGAATTCAGACATCTCAACCCCCGAGGGCATGTTCAATGACCAACAATAGCCTGCCCTGCCCAGCTCTAGCTCCAAGATTGGAGGCAGCCTCCCACCCCCCAACTTTAACTACAGCAGTACTTTCTGACTTTGGCTAGTATTCTTAAATTTGCCTCAGAGAGTCTGGTGATGTTTTTATTCAAATAGATATTCAGGCAGCCCTTGGTACACCTGAACATCGTAAGTGTGATTTGCAGATGAGGCTCCTTCTTTGTCTCTCTACCCAGACTCTTACTGCATGCTGTTTTTCTATTTACTTTTATTTTTGTCACCTTCTTTCATTATTTTAATGTTCAATTTCTGTACTAAATAAAATAAGATTTTTCTGTTCTTCTAATCCCTCCTGCCTCTTTCCTCAAACACCAGTAAAGCCCAGGGACAAATCTTATGGATTCTACCAGTGGAGATGAATGTGTGCACTAGCCAAGGCTCCAGCTTCAGACAAGGGTAGTAATGCATCAATCACCAGGCTTTTATTAAGTGTCTCTTCACTAAAAGCATAGCTCTCCCTGCAGCCAGACAGCCTTGGCTCTGCACTCCTGAAGGTAATCTGGACGCTGTCACTAATTACTCTTCTTCCCGGCAGCAAGTAGAAAAGGCAATTTTCAAATTGTTTCTATTGATCACAGGGCATTTTCTCCAGAATATCACTCTCTATAAAAAGGGCATGCAATTATTTCCAGCTAACACAGTCAAGACATTTTATAGAAGAAAAGCAGTTCGCATAGTGGCCATTCTACAACTTAGAGTCAATAGACTTGAGTGCAAATCCTGGCTCTGTCCTTTACTAGCCGTATGAATTAGGGCAAATCACTTAGTATCTTTGAAACTCACCCTCTCCCTCCATAAAATGGGAATATTAGTTCCCATTTTACACTGGGATTATAAGGATTTTACGGTGCTATTACAAGGATTAGATTAGTAGGGATTAAATAAAATGCACAGTTTTGACCCAGGAGGTCCTATGAATGTATTTATTATCAAAAAAGCCCTCTGACCTGTCAGTCTTCAGAACAATCTGATATATTTTCATTTGCTGCTTGGGATTCTCTTTTTTCTATACAAGTTCCCATTCTTCTTCAAAAGTAGAATGTGATATTGCTTCCATATATACTCTGAATCTCATCTTTTGCAATTGTATGATAAAATGAAGGCTTAAATAAGTTTCACCTAACTTTTGGCTTTCATTTAGCCTTCTTCAATAAGATGCCTGTGTTTTCGTTGCAGAATGATGAGTTGGAGTTTGTCCGAACTGGCTATGGGAAGGATATGGTAAAAGTTCTCCATATTCAGCGAGATGGAAAATATCACAGCATTAAAGAGGTGGCAACTTCAGTGCAACTTACTCTGAGTTCCAAAAAAGATTACCTGCATGGAGATAATTCAGATATCATCCCTACAGACACCATCAAGAACACAGTTCATGTCTTGGCAAAGTTTAAGGGAGTATGTGTCATTCTTCTTAGATGCTGCCTATCTTGATGCAGAATTTGCTATAAAACAGCATGAGGTGTTACTTGCTTATTTCAAGTCCCCTTTGCATTTTAACCTATTTTTACATTTAAGCCATTTTTTAAAAAATGTTCTTTTCTAGCCTAAATGTCTCAGGATTGGAGAAAACTTCGCTGAAAAACAAACAGACCAACCAACCTCACATCTTTGTTTCCTTGGCCCTCATCTCACTGCAATATTTTAGGCAGAGAATCTTACTGGACAAAATACATGTTATCTCTAATTAGAATCAAAGGAAAATCAAGGTCCTGAAAGAATTTCAGAATAGAATTTTACACATTTTTGTCATGCATTTCTTTGAGTCTTACCATGTATTTTTAATTTTTTTTAGAATGGTGTGCATTTATAGAAGAAAATATCATTTCACTTCTTGTTATTGATACAGAAGAATATCTTGAGTTTGAGATACATTTATTTTTATTGTTGAAATCTGTTTTCCAAATTTTAATACCCTTCTAACTTTCCCAACTCTATTACCACTTACTATTCATATACAGTGGTTATTAGGACTTTTCAAGTGAGACTTAGATCTGATAGAACTGATATTTTAGCATTTCCAGCTCTGGTTTCTTTTTTTTTTTTTTTTTTTTTTGGGACGGAGTCTCACTCTGTCACTAGGCTGGAGCGCAGTGGCATGATCTTGGTTCACTGCAACCTCCACCTCCCGGGTTCAAGCGATTCTCCTGCCTCAGCTTCCCAAGTAGCTGGGACTACAGGCACATGCCCCCATGCCCAGCTAATTTTTTTGTGTATTTTTAGTAGAGACGGGGTTTCACTGTATTGGCCAGGATGATCTCGATCTCCTGACCTTGTGATACGCCTGGCTCAACTTCCCAAAGTGCTGGGATTACAGGTGTGAGCAACCGCGCCCGACCCCACCTCTTGTTTCTTTAAGTGTGAGTGAAGCTGTGCTGGGTCACCCAGATTTCTGGGCAATTCAAAGTGATTTTTTTTTTTACTTGCCACGAAGTCTAAAAAGACAAGAAATGTAGACTGGAAAGCTTCTTTTCTCATGTTTTTTCATGAAATCCATACCCATAATTCATTAAATGAACAAACATTGCAATGTAATTTCTACAACTCCTATTTCTACCCTGAACCTTTCTCTTGCTAATCAGAATGACACAGCAAACATAGATGGGGCTGTGGAAAAAAGAATTTCATTCTTTAAAAAAATCGTTTGAAAGTAGACCTGTACTGTGATATGGACAAGGGCCAGGTACAACAGATTCTTGTATTTCCTGTATTGTGTAGGAGTTTGCAGAAAAGTGAAGAATGGACCCGAATGTTAAAGACTACTTAAAGTCATTCATTATGGATAGAGTGATCGTGTAACTTCTTATCCAAACCAGGACACTTTTGAGCTCAAAATAGGATGCTATTCATAATTATTCTGGGCCTACAAGTATAAAACAGAATTATACTGGGGAAGCCTGTACAAATACTTCACTTTAATTATAGGCAAAGCCATTAATAATTTGCAGACTGTGCTAAGACCATAATGTATTACTAGGGATTAATATGGAAGCTGCATGATGGGGGTGGAGAGCTGGGATCAATAGAAGGCCTGTATGCAAGGTAAGGAAGGTGAAGTGGCCCTTCATTAGCATTCCTTGGGAAACTGGGAAGCCTCATAGAGTTCAGAGTGTTATAGTGTGCTGTGGTTGGTACAAGTGATGACTGAACTCACTGTGAGAAGAATCTGAATGTTAAGTTATTTTTTGCTCATCCGCTGACACATCCTCTCCTGCAAAATGGGTTTCTTTTAAAAACAAAAGAGTCTCATCTGGTGATGGTGATTATTAACTTCATTTGGGAGCTCTAGTAAAAAACTGAGATAAACACCTTTTTCTCTTGAGATAGACTCTATTCTGTACTTGTCTAGTTCTAAAACGCAATTCATCAGGAAAGAGAACATCATGAGCAATATCAAAAGATAAAATTACAACGAGTTTAGTTATAGATTGAATTGGTTTCTATTTACCATTAGGGATAGCTTTTGTTGTACAAAGAAGAGTAAGAGCTTTCACTGGGCGAGAACAGTACATTGGGTTTTGTAAGATAGGAACAAGAAACAGAACAATGGAAAAAAAAAACTGGTTAACATCAGGTTTCAGATTACTTTTTTGGTAAGAGTTAAAGCAGAGGGGACTTCCTTATTATGCTGACTCAGATAGACTGGAATCTCCTGTTTTCGGGAAAAACTGGTCTGTTTTGGTATCTATCTGCTTCCTTAAAGCTTCAATTTGATTATGTGGCATTTAGCATAAGTGACTCCATTTTGGTCTGGTCTGTTGGGGCCTAATGCAGGAACTTAGTCCAAAGCAATGACCTCCCATAATTTCATTTAACAGTATTTATAAATTATTTTTAAATGGTACAGTTATTTCTGGTTTGAAGCATCTTGTTTCTTTTTACAGATCAAAAGCATAGAAGCCTTTGGTGTGAATATTTGTGAGTATTTTCTTTCTTCTTTTAACCATGTAATCCGAGCTCAAGTCTACGTGGAAGAAATCCCTTGGAAGCGTCTTGAAAAGGTTAACTCACTTATTTGTGCTCTCAGTTTAATTAAAGAAATTGGCTTTATGGCATGTACTGAAATTTTCCTGGAAATAATTTGTTTCCCTAATTTTCAGAATGGAGTTAAGCATGTCCATGCATTTATTCACACTCCCACTGGAACACACTTCTGTGAAGTTGAACAACTGAGAAGTGGTAAGAAACTATTTTTCATGCTTTGATTCTATAGTAGCAACTTCAGGGTGGTTTTGTTTTCTTTTTTCTTCCTTTCTTCTGAACAATGCTGTTTATTAACATGGAGGAAAACTGTAGAGAATTTTTTAGACTTTTAAATCTGAGATAGAAATGAATATTGTGACTCTGAATTACATTAAAGAATTATCTACTTTTTGTATTAAAATATAAAAATGAAATAATTCATTTTGCGACAACCCTGGGGACTGAGTCAGGTAGATCACTTTTATTACCAGATTTTGAGGTAAGGCGAAATTTAAAGAGGCCCAGGCTGAAAAGAACCCAGATCTCTGAATTTTCTGACCAATATTTTTTGTGCCATATCATGTCACAATTATAGTAACCTTCATAGGAAATATTTACTAAGTAATAGTCAAGTTTTCCTGAAATTTTATTTGGGTAATAAAACCACTAATTTTGTAATTCATATAAATGCATCTCATTTAAGTTAGCAATGGCAATTATATAATTCTATTTGCTAAGAAATTTCAAAATTAATTATGAAACACAATTATAACATAGGTGTTATCAGTACTGATAATTGAACTTAGCAAATATTAAAATTTCCACAGCTTGTATTCCACAGAATTGTTGAGCTTGTCAGAGCAGAGTTCAAAAATTGGCTAAGAGTTAGACTAGAGGACCTCTAAGAACCATGGAGCCAAAGCTGGTAATAATGTCTTTATCTCAATAAAAAAATAAACTTTAATGATTGTTATAAAATGAAAGAGTTGACTCTGAAATTTTTCTATTTTCCTTCCCTCCCTTCCTTTACTCTTCCCTTTTTTTTTTTTCTTTGCTGTCCTCTTCCCTTCCCTTCCCTTCCTCCTTAGTAGGAATTTGGAGTGGCATCTAATGAATATCAGATTATTTATTATAAGGTTAATAAAATATAAGGTCCCTTCTCATTCTGAGTTCTTTTGGATAATGCCCTCCTTAGGAAGTTCTAGTGTATTAGCTATTTTAAAATATTTTCCACTATCTGAATTAAAGTCTGTACATAACTAGGGCCTTCTCAATGTTTGATATTTATAAAATTAATGTTATAAAAACAGTTATAAAATTAATGTTATATTAAAGGGGCTAAATCGTTGTTGTATTTGGTGGAAAAGATTATCTTTATCACCCAGGTGTGTAGTCATATGCTATATTAGCTTTCTGAGCTATTTGTTAAGTTAAATTGGAACTAAATTCTTTCTTTCCTTCCCTCCTCTCCTTAGCTCTTCCTTCCTTCCTTTCTGTCTCTCTGGTTCCTCCCTTCTTTCCCTCTCCCTTCCCTTCCTCCCTCCCTTCTTCCTTCTTTTCTTCTTCCTTCCTTCTTGTCTTAGATATACAGCTTTGGAGGAGAGGGAAAGAAGTTTCCTGACTCAGTGTTATCCTACCCAAGCCTCATTAACTACCCTCATAAAATTAGAAACTCGAAACCAGCTCTGCCCAACTAAAATATAATGTAAGCCATATATGTAATTTTAAATTTGTTTTCATAACCACATTAGAAAAGCAAAAAGCAATTAGGGAAATTAATTTTAATAATATATTTTATTTAAATAACATCAAAAATATTTCAGTATGCAGTAAGTATAAAAATTACTAATGAAATACTTTACACTCTTTTTACAAAATTATCTTTAAAATCTGTATTTTATATTTGCAGCTTATCTCAAGCTATGCTAGCCATAATTCAAGTACTTAATAGCCACATGTGGCTTAGTGGCTACTGTACAGATCAGCGTCGCTCGGAACTGCTTTTCGGTGACTTTTGGGATATGCTTTTTAACATTTGTTACATTTTTCAATTATGTAAAATCATAACAGCAGCTAGGATTAGGCCTCAAGAGAGCTAATTAACAATGAGTGCATTTATGCAAAGTGCTTATGTCATTCATTCATATACTATTCATTCAGCAAGTAGACTTTGAGGACCTATCATGTATGCAAAGGGCTGTAGAGAAAGAGAGGAATAAGATGTTCCCTGACCCTAGTCAGACAGATTGATTGCAATATGAGAGGCTAAAGACTATGATGAAGGGATTAAAAGCATGCTATGGGAACTGAGACGTGGAAGAAACTCTTTCCAGAGCAGTCTGTCTGGAAGGCTTGACAGGGGAGGAAAAAATATTCCAATTGACTTTTGAAAACTGATTCAGAATATGCTGTGCATTGAAGGAGGAAAGGGAATTACAGGCAGAAGAAACAGGATACATATGAGTATAATCCACGAAGAGTAGCAGAGGGGAAGTAAAATATTTTGGCACTTGCCTCATGCTGAAGACTATGCAGGGGAAGTAATTTATTTAACTGTGGAAAGGGCAAAGCATTTAAGGGACAGTAACAAGTTCAGTGGGTCTGATTTCTAGAACGTAAGAAGGGAGATGAAGATAAATAAGTTGGTGGTTTGGGCTGGAATCTGAAGGGCCTCATGTGCTATACACAAGTTTAGTATAAGATGGAGGCAGTTTTGCACAGTGGTGAAACAAGAGGCCTTGAGGTCAGAATGAATCATATTTGAATTTGAGCTCCACTACTTAATAACTTTGTGATTAAGAGCAAGGTTACTTATACTACATTGGTGGGTGGGTTTTAATTTGTAAAACAAGGATACCAGTGCCCACTTCAACAACTGTCCAGGGAAACAAAGGAGATAAATGCTAAATTTATTTTATTAAAGCATTTAGCATAGTACTTGGCACACTGGAAGATCTCCTTAAATAATAGCTATAGTTATTGTTCAGAGTGACAACAGAGAACCAGAGAAGGTCTCTAGTGGTCAGATTAGTATGTGCATGTTTTTGTTCAGAAATTCTGAGCAAGGTATGGTGACAGGCTAGAGAAACAGGCGGTAGTGAGACATTTGGAGACTTCTTGCAAAGATGGAGTGATTAGGTCTAAACTAAAGCAGTAGAAATAGAGCTAGAGGGACTGAGAGGTTGTAGGAAACATTATGTGAGACATTTTTGAAGTGTAATCAATTGGTCTTAGTGGTTGAATAGGGATGAAAGATTGGAGAGAAAGAGGAGTTAAAATTGGCCCTAATGTGGGAGGACTGGACAACTGACTAAAGAGATTACACACAGGGGAAGTTTTCAGGTGGGAAGCTGGTGAATGTGGGACCATGTGATGGAGATAGATTTGGGGCACATCAGCAGACTGGTGGCAGGTGAAGCCACAGCAGATTGGGGGTAGGTAAAGCCATAGGGAAGAAGGAGACCATTCCAGAAAAACATACAAAGTGAGAAGAGTTTGAAAGAGGAGATGGCCTGGGAAAAATTCCCCACTGTAAGGGTTGGGCAGTTTAAAAACTGAGACAGAAGAATGTTTAGAGAGATAGAAGGAAGATGAGGGATGATAGAGTCATGGAAGCAGAAGAAAAAGACATTTCAAGAAATTAAGGATTTCTGAGTTACTGAGGAACCAAGATGCATAGCAAATAGGCCCATATGCAGTGGCTCAGCACTAGAAGTTTACTTCTTTTTGCAGAAGTCCAGTTCAGTGTCTGTGTGTAGGGTTAAGGGGGTCAGGTGGATGCTGTGCTCCATGAAGTTCTTCAGGAACCCAGGTTAGTGGCAGCTTTATATTTTTTTAATCCTTACTTTTTGGTGTCATCTTGAGAATAGACCCCCATACCAGACAGCCAAAGAAAGAGCTTGGAGGAGCCAAAGGAGGGGCAAAGTCCCTGAAGCATAAGCTGCTGGCCTGGAAACAGCATTGATCATTTCTACTGGAGAGAGCTCAGTCACATAGTCACACCTCACTGCAAGGGACACTGCAAAATGTCGTCTAGCTGAGTGCCAGGAGGAAGAGCAAGTAGATTTCGCCTCTGCCACAGGAGATTTAAGAAGTTGGGGTTCTGAGAGGACTGATGAGAAACTATGTTGTCAATAAATAGGCGTCATTGGTGACTTCCCAGAATACTTCTAGTGGAGCCATGGAGGTGGAAGTCAAGTGGCCAAGTATAGGGCTCTGCTGATCACAAAAGGAAAACGGACTTCTCTTTATATCCTGTTCTTTCCAGGAATAACCAAGAGTTGCTATCAGCTTGAATTCTAATCACCTGGCTGCAGCTGAGTGGAAAAACTAACCACCACAATCAGGTTAAAACTTTTTCTTTCTGCAGAAAGATACAAAGCTTCAGGGTATTGAGATCATTGTGGCAGTGTTCCCAGAAGCTCCAGCTTGACTCATCTAGAGTCCAGCCCCCAACTCCCCCTCTGATTTCATGCAGGGCTGGCAGGGATTGGGGTAACGGAAGAGACATCTGTTGCCTTAAGTGTATACAGGTATGTGTGTACACGTGTATAGGGGTGTGTGTATCTTTCAGTGTTGTGTGTATGAGGATGACATTTCTACTGTGTCCCTCTTCAGAGAGTAGGGATGTATGCTCTTTTGGTAGCAAAGTTTAATTCTTTATTTGCTTATTATCCGAGAGCTGAAACTGTAGGAATCGTAATGTGAGAGAATGTTACAATCATTATCTTAAGAAATGCCCTTGTAGAGGCTTAACTAAATAAAATAGTAATTATATTATACACACACCACTCACACATTCACACGGTGAAGGGTGTTGTTACAAACACCTGAGTAGTGCCTTTGGTGGGGGACTGGCTAGAATGGTAAGACTTCTGCCCCCTCAAACACATGTGCTTAATCACATGTTCAGTCATGCCACTCCCAAAAGGACTCCTCCCAGGAGGAGGTGTGACTGGGTGTCTCCCGATGGACTATACTCATTCTTACATAGCAAATGAACAAACATTTCTAGAAATCCTACTGAACCTCAAGCACCACTTTAAGCCCTGGGAATTGCTCTAAAACTCCCATAACACTGTTTCTTCCTAGTGGATCTTTTACAGCTCCATCACTAGGCTGTATTTTAGTTGTTTCAAAGCCTGCTAATTCCACAGGAGAATCTGGAAGACAGAAATAAATTTGTTTGCCCAGAGGATTGAGGGCTGGTGTTACGTTTGTGACTTCTCAAGCCCTGAGAGGAGAACTAGGACCTAGGTGTATGATGCAGGCTGTTGGTTTAGGTATCATATGGCATCGACTCTTCGGAACTCTTTCTGTCATGTATCAGTGAGAAACTATAAGCTTAATGGACCTTTAAGTCATTGGTATGATCGAGTCACTAATTTGAACTAAATTGACCCCCAAACCTCTGCACTATTTGAATTATAACTCACAATTTCTTCAGCACCGAATTTCTCCCATTTGACGCTAATTATGGAATTCAGCTAAAGCATGGCTAAATAGAGGAATGGAAGATGGAAAAGAGACGTCAAATACTAGATTGTGTCTTCTGGTAGTGAAAAATACTTCCTATATATCTATTGACATGAAGGGTAGTGAGGGTAGGGGGATGGTTGTAAGGAACGCAGCTGATGAAATCCGTCCTGGAGGAGGACACATTTTTTTTTTTTAATTTTTTTTTTATTATTATACTTTAAGTTCTAGGGTACATGTGCATAACGTGCAGGTTTGTTACATATGTATACTTGTGCCATGTTGGTGTGCTGCATCCATCAACTCGTCAGCACCCATCAATTCGTCATTTATATCAGGTATAACTCCCAGTGCAATCCCTCCCCCCTCCCCCCTCCCCATGATAGGCCCCGGTGTGTGATGTTCCCCTTCCCGAGTCCAAGTGATCTCATCGTTCAGTTCCCACCTATGAGTGAGAACATGTGGTGTTTGGTTTTCTGTTCTTGTGATAGTTTGCTAAGAATGATGGTTTCCAGCTGCATCCATGTCCGTACAAAGGACGCAAACTCATCCTTTTTTATGGCTGCATAGTATTCCATGGTGTATATGTGCCACATTTTCTTAATCCAGTCTGTCACAGATGGACATTTGGGTTGATTCCAAGTCTTTGCTATTGTGAATAGTGCCGCAATAAACATACGTGTGCATGTGTCTTTATAGCAGCATGATTTATAATCCTTTGGGTATATACCCAGTAGTGGGATGGCTGGGTCATATGGTACAAGCTACCAATGAGAACACATTTAAGAGGTGACAAGATGGGCAGATGGAAGAAGTGAGATGGGAGAAGTGGGAGATCCAGGACAGAGATGGCTACTGCCAAGAAGTCTGTTTATGTCCTTTTGATATCAAGACTAAAGTGCTCTTCAGTTCCTCTGTAAGAAAAGTTATTGGCAGATTTGTGGTCTTTAAAAATCTTCTTGATCATCACCTGGTTGTACAAAAGCCCAGTTAATTTCCTACCATCTGGATGATGTCATCTCTTTCCATCCAGAATTGCACAGAGGGAGCTTTCACTCTCCCTGCATGAGCAAAATGGACTCTCCAAGGCAAATATTTAATTGATCTTCACTTTTTCTAGCACTTTACAAGTTTGAGATTTTCTACTAGAATGATTTAATATGGTTTTAAAATATCTGCCTTTCAGCTATTTGTGTCCTTTTTGGAGGTGTTAAATGTGGAAGCAATTATCCTCTTATGACAAGATCTTTTTCTTGGCTCAATAAAGCTTTGTGCTTTGTGACACCTGATGCGTAGGTAAGGAATTGGGCTTATTTTCTATTAATTCGCAGTGAGTTTCTTTCCCTTAGATAGCTAAAGGGTAGGATGTATGATTCTCTGAGAGATAAGCCACAATCTGCTAAGTGTGTAGGAGGACACTAAAAGCTAGAAAAGATTATGTTCTAGCAAAGTGAAATGTGAAAAATCTTTCTTTTGCATTACTCCATAACCATGGCAGAAAAACAAAACAAAACAAAAAATCTGATTAAGTGATTTCATGGGGCGTAACCTAGAAAAGGATAGTTTTTGAATTACTTCTTGTTAGTCTAAATGGGAATCTTTTTTAGAGGGTGTGAGGCATCATATTTTTAGCTGATGGGCCCATGATTTTGAAAGCCTCAGGTTCTTACCAATGTTCAGAAAGCTGGGGCACTGCCAACAGAGAAGATAAAATAAGCTCTCTGATTTCATCCAGCATGTCTGATGTGTGCCAGGGAAAAATTCTTTTAACATTCAGAGAGAATCATTTTTGTTGTTGTTGTTGTTTTTAATAGAATGATGAGAGCATCAGAGTAGCTGGTTTGTGTTCTGCCAAAACTGTGGCAATAGTTAATTGCCTCGGGGAACATGAGACATTTTATTTTGTGTGAAACTGATGCCAAAACACATTTTAAAAATACAACTGCTTTCTCCATTTTTAGATTCCAGTGAGAAAGCAGATCATTTCAAAGTGGCCTAGTAGGACTGACACTCCCTTAAGGTCAATAAATCTTATCCTAGGGCTGGAGATGGATAGGACGGCACATTAGAAGTAGTTTTCAGAACCCAGTAAGACTTTGTGAAACGTGGGAAATATTTATAAGTTGTCAAAGTCATTGTGAAAAAGTCAATTATGGCAAAATCATCATCATCACGTTTGTAGAGCATTTATGTAGGTCAGCCATTCTAAGTCCTTTAGTGCGTTCTCTTAGACATGTGGCAACTGTAGGAAATAGGTATGATTATCATCTCCATTTTGCAGATGACAAAATCAAGGTAGAGAGAGGGTAAAAAAATTCCCTCAGGAGCACGGAGCTTATAAAAGTGGGGGTTGAGGATGCAGGGAGAGCACTGGGATTTGAGTTCTAGGAATCTGAGTCTCAAAGCTGTCAATTCAACCACTATGCAACATTGCATCCAGGAATCCTTTTACGGTTAACACCATTGGACGAGCCAAAGTTTGACTGGCTCACACAGATGCCAGCAGTCAAGGCCAGATGAATAGGAAGAAAACAGTGTAGATAAAGTTGGTCTTTGGTTCTTTTTCGCCTTCTTTTTATTCTCCTGCAAGAGTTTCTACTACTCATTTTAACCCCACTCCTGACTGCAAACCCATGTTTCATTTCTATAGGATTTTGTTTTCTAGAAAGGCTTACCATGGGAAGTAGATTATCATAGTACCTTACAAAGGCTTAATGAGTCACTCCCTTAAGGGATGTTTATTTGCATTTCAATAGGAAATCTTTAAGGAATACAAAGGTTTTTAGATACCCAGGAGCCAACTCTAAAAAGTGATTATTCAATCTCAATTTCTGGCCAATGGAGATAGTATTTTTCAGGCAGGGTGCTCTATCTGAGGTCCTTAAAGCACACTGTGGGTAGGAGGTGGCAACCTTGTCTCCTGGAAAGGCCACTTATAGAACACAAATGGGGAAAGGGTCAAAGGAAGGAGGAACCATTGCATAGATGGGAAGTGATCCAAAAAGCGGAAGAAAAGCATGGGATCTCATAATGTGGTGCTGAGTTTAAACTCCACCTCTGACAGTTTCTAGCCATGTGACTATGGACAAATGATTAAAAGTCACATTAAAATACTTGCTTTATAGAGTTTTGAGAACTAAGTAAGATAAAGACTGAAAACTGCAGCAACCAAAGGTACGTCTACAGAGAGGAGTTTCTTAGCCAAGGTTAATACCCTTCCTTTCACGCCCTGCCACACTGTGTGTGAGATGGAGGGGACCAGGAAGGGAAATGGTAAAGTTTGATGGGGCTGAACTGTCTAGTAGAGAAAGATACTAACTTGTGCAATACTTAATCCTTGACATGAATCAATCTTGCTAAACTCATTCATTCATTCAACAGATACTTATTGATTGTTTCTGTAGTTCTACTGGGTTTGAGGCTCACACTCACTGCATGTAACAATGTTGATTTTGTGAGATCATGACTTTATACATTTAGAATCCGATAAACTCAGCCAGTTGAAGGCGTTAAGGCATTGCTGGTATCTTTCTCTTGTTCCTTCTTCAGATGTAATTTCCAGTAAGTACTTCAGAAAGTTAAACAAGGATGATTTCCTGTTTCACTGCATTATCCTGGGACATTCTGCACAGAATATCTTCTTTAAACAGGACATATCTGATTAAATGTTTTATCTGATAGGTGTATACTGAAGCATGGAAAATACAGAAATATAGACTTTATTTACCTACTTTTGAAACTCCACAACTCCTGAGTTAACTGTAGCAGTGGAAACCACATAGGTGATGTAAACCATTGCATTTTTAAGCACTTCCTTGGATTTTAATTGAGGATCATGAGTTATATTCTTGTTCTTCAACTAAGACCATGTGTGTAATGATACCTGACACCTCTGGCTCTTGATTTTTAGATTAAACATACCAAAAAGGATAGATATTGGTCGGAACTAACAAAGAGACTGAAAAAAGTTTTTTTTAATAATCATGCCATGGCACTTTGCTATTAGGGTTTGTCAAGTGCTCCCTGAATGTCCCCAATCCTTGCCAGCCTGTGCAGACAAATAATGTCATAGTAATGTTGATACTGTTCTTTTTTGGATGACACCTGTCACTCTTCCACCTGCCCCATTACCTTATGAAGGGGCAGTAGAGACAGAAGGAGAGCCATATCGTCCCTTCCATTGTTTTCAACTCCCCCCTCTCTCCCTCAGGTACCCATGAAACAACTTTGTCCCTTCTCCTTCAGCAGAAAAAACAAAAGCCTTTACAGATATCAACTTAGGCAGATCTATCCCTTGTGAGTCACCAGCTCCATCTTCCCTGTCTTATTTAGGCTCAGCCAGGCCCACGCGGCTACCCATTTATGAAGCTGCCTGGTTTTGCTGAGCTGATAACCATAAGGGAACTGGGATGCCATCACAGCCTAGTGGAGATTGGGATCATCAGCTACTGTAGCTGATCAGCATGAGCACTACCCACAGTAAAGGGATCACAGTAGCAGGTAGAGGAATGGCTCTTAAGGACCTTGTTAACACATTCCAGCATGATCACCTGTTGGAGGAGATGGAACTCAAAATACATAAGGTGAGTTGGCCAAGAAGACACTCCCGCATATAGCTGAGAGGAATGTATTCATTTCTGTGACCCTCAGTACGCAATGGAGTTTAATCTTAGACCTTCAGATTTTCTAGGGCAAGACAGGGCAGGGAGTCATGGAATCCGGATGGAAGCAAAGGCACACTATCCTCTTCACTTGGACTTCAGAGGAAGTAGGATGACAGAAAACATGGGCGGTGATGTAGTTTTTGTACAGAATGTGTCATGTTTTAATGACCAGGATCCTCTGTGCTAGGTATCAGCAGCAAGGCACTGTTTGTTTATGACCTCTGCCACTCCTGACTTTCTACTTGAAACAGGACCCCCGGTCATTCATTCTGGAATCAAAGACCTCAAGGTCTTGAAAACAACACAGTCTGGATTTGAAGGTTTCATCAAGGACCAGTTCACCACTCTCCCTGAGGTGAAGGACCGATGTTTTGCCACCCAAGTGTACTGCAAGTGGCGCTACCACCAGTGCAGGGATGTGGACTTCGAGGCTACCTGGTATGAACATGTGCATGTCGTGTCTGCCCTTGTCCCGGGGCCCAGACTTCATAGAATCTTAGGGTGTAAACGAGAAATTTAGAGGCTATTCAACTCAACCTCCTACTATTCAGAAATCCCTTCTGTTTGTTCAATTTATTAAATTGGTGGTTCTTAAACATGCATGTGCATCAGAATCACACAGAATCAGGAAACGAAGCTTGCTGGGCCCACCCCCAGAGATTCTGATTCTGTAGGACTGAGGTGGGGCGCAAGAACATGCATTTCTTGCAAACTCCCAGGGGATACAGATGCCATTGGACCAGGGATCACACTTGAAGAAACACTGCATCAAATGAAGAGAATATCTGGCCTTACTACCTCATAGTGATGCAGAGAAGGCTAAACGAGGGTGACCACTTGTTCCAGTTTGTCAGGGACTTCCTGGTTTTAACACCGAAAGTCCCATGTCTCAGGAAACCTCTTGGTTCCGGGCAAACTGGGATAATTGGGCAATGTAGGCTAAACTCAAAATGATATGATGTTCACAAAAGCATTTTATAAGCATTAAATGCCTTAAAAATATTGTCAACTGAAATAACAAACTGAGAGAAATTCTCAAAGATAATGAATTTATTTAGGAACACACAGGAAATCTGCAAATTTGTGGGCTGGCTGCAGGAAACATAAGTCTATCCTAAGAGGTTGAGGCAAGGGGAAGCTTTTAAAAGCAAAATGAAAATGTGTACATAATTTGTTTTGAGCCAAAGAGAACACTGGTTACAGTGGCTATCACGGGAGTTAACGCCAGCTCATTAGTGGAGACTGTGTCAGGCAAGTGTTCTTGTACATCCGGCTAGCTGTCCTTGTGACTCACGTCGCGAGCCGCTGTTTGAAAAGTCCTTGGCAAAATTCTTGTTACAGGCATATGTATATAAGAGCCCTTCAGAGAGTCTTCGCAATAGTTCTTACAGGCATCTGTGCATGAGGGCCCTCCCTCAGCTTCCTGGCTCTATTTATTTATTTATTTCGCGTCTGACACAAGTGACTCCATTTTGATTCTGATAACTCACAATGTAAAGGTATGATTATTATCATATCCTGACAGGGAGTAATTAGACCTCTCAACTTTCAGAACTTGCTTTTTGATTAGGTATCTCATTCCTTTGCTAAAGCTCTGTAGAAATTTCTACCCTGCCATAAACTTGAATTTGCATGCATACCCTTCCCCCATCACCCGCTCCCACAGCATTCCCTCCCACTGGTGTAGTTTTTCTCTGCTTCTTTTATTATGTGATAGGTTTTTAAATGCATGAGGAGAACGTCACCTCAGTCTTCTTTCTGTTTTACTTCAAGTGCTCTCCATGGGCAGCAGCCTGATGTATTTATGTTGAAAAGAGCATGAAATTGAACATGCCAGAGGCAGGATAGTACTGTAGGCTGGGCCTCCTACTAAAGAGAGGGACTTAGAGCAGATCATGTAACTTTTAAGCTCAGGTTCTTCTTCTCTAATTGGGGATAATAATAGTACCTACTTCAGCTATATTGAGAGAATTCAATGACATCATCACATAAAATGCTTAGCACAGAAAAATCTGTCTAATCTAAAAAACAGAGGCTGGCACAGAGTAAACCCCCAAATATAAAAATTCAATGAGCCAGCCAAGCAGAGCAGCAAGATGGTAAGAATACTTGGGAGTCTTCTTCTTAGGTTCTTCGAACATGATGGGAAATTTACCCTAAAATGCCCATTGGGTCCTGGTGCCAAACTATGAAGACAGTCTAGTGATGCTCAATATGTTTGTTGAATGGTGTGTGTGTGTGTGTGTGTGTGTGTGTGTGTGTGTGTGTGTGTGTGTAGGGGAATGGGAAGTGAGGTGTTTTGTTTTTGGCATTACAAGATACTAACCTTTTCTAAAAACATCAATAACATTGTTTTCTGGGGGACAGATAGGTCACTGCTTCTTAGCTTCCTAACACATTCCTAAAATTCCTTTCAGGATCCTCAGTGACCTTCTCTGTGTTTTAGGGACACCATTCGGGACCTTGTCCTGGAGAAATTTGCTGGGCCCTATGACAAAGGCGAGTACTCGCCCTCTGTGCAGAAGACCCTCTATGATATCCAGGTGCTCTCCCTGAGTCGAGTTCCTGAGGTATGTTCTGTCAGTTGCCATTCTGAGGATTGGGAGAACGTGTGTCTTCTGTCAGCTCTGAGAAAGAGTTGAGAGTTAAAATAAGAAAGTGGAAGACACATGAAAAATGACATCTGTTGTTGTTCAAAAGCTTGTTATAGCAAGTGAGAAGAGAGCAAAAATGGAAAAATCTGTCTAACCTGAAAACACAGGCCATGGTTGTAGTCCTTGAGTTTTGTTGAAAATTGTTTGAGTCCCTTCAGCCTGCCACTGATTTAAGCCTCATATTCAGGACACTTGAATGACTTGAGGGAGAGGGGAAATTAGACAAAGGTTGTGTGTTTCAGGAAAACCAGACAATGAAGGATAGATGTAGAGAGATTTCAGCCATCCATCCATCCATCCATCCATCCATCCATCCATCCATCCATCTGTCCATCTAACTACTTCCCCACCCACCCGTTCATTCATTCATTTATTGAATGGTGATTATGTCTCTGGCAGCACATGAAGGATACAAAGATAAATTAGATATAGTCACTACCCTCAAAGAGCTCATCATTCAGTGAACAAACAAAATAAGTAAACTAACAATTCAATAGAGAAAAGAGTATTATGAAAGTACAGAGCAAAGCACCTAACTCAGGTATAGGAGATGGGTTCAGCCAGGTTTTCTAGAGGGAAGGGTGTTTGATTTGAGTCTAGAGGTTATCTGAGTTTACTCTCAAGGGTGAGGGAGTAGAGTAGGTATGGAGACAAGAAATAGCATGATACAGTTGTTTACTGTTGAGGGTCTACCACGTGTGAATGGATATATATGAATGAATTATAGTCACTCCATGTGCCTAGAAATGAGGCAGGAACTACAGGAGCCAGTCAAGAGGGCCTTTTTAGGCTTATTTATAGAGTCTGTACCTTATCCTGAAGGCTTCCGGGAGCCACCAAGGGGTTTAAGCAGGATGTTTTGTGCCAATTTGTACTCTAGAAAAATCACTCTGACAGAAGTGTGATGAATGAAAAGGCTGATGGACCATAGGCAAGAAGACATGTTGGGATCTATTTCAGAATCTTGCAAAGAGAGTCTGGGCTGTGGTGGGGCTGGAGAGGAGGAGTACCATCCTTAGACCTGGACAAGAGGGACTCCGGCCATGGCTCAGCATTTTACAGGCCCCCTTAAGGCCTTCCTCTGGCTATGCCTCCCTGCACTGAGTGAACAATCAGTGGGGCCACAGCAAGGTACCCTGCAGAGGCCCATGCATTCCCCAGTATTTCCTGTCCAAATAGCCGTGAGACTACTTCTGGAACCTGGGCAAATCT
Source organism: Rhinopithecus roxellana (assembly GCF_007565055.1). Classification (NCBI taxonomy): domain Eukaryota; kingdom Metazoa; phylum Chordata; class Mammalia; order Primates; family Cercopithecidae; genus Rhinopithecus; species Rhinopithecus roxellana. The sequence goes on along the minus strand of NC_044560.1, from coordinate 66,352,044 downwards.
CTTCTCGAGATCTGTCTTCCAGAGGGCGAATAGTGCTATTGGTGTTCACGCTTAGGCCTGAGAGTAGGCAAAGGGGCAGATGTTTGCAGGAGGTATTCATGGCGCTTGACATGCAAGCTGGAGTGTCTACCCCTGTGAGTCCAAGAGAGAAGGGGGGATGGGTCAGGGGCAAGGGGCTGGCTCTTCCCATGCTGCCATGCCCTGGCATGGTACTCCAAGAAGTTAGAGAATTTTAAATTAATACCTGGCCATCCAGGTTGTTATGAAGGGTATATGTGTCAAGTTAGAAGAGTAGAACATATTTCACTTAAAAAATTTTAGCTTGATTAATATAACTTTAAAATCTTTATACATTTGGTATGTGGGTCTCCAATTATACTCTTACTGCAGGGCCTATAAATGTTAGGTACAGGCCTGAAAGGTGGGAGTGGAACGAGGAGGAATTTAGAAGGTTGACTGGCCAGTACTTGGAGGCCAGTTGGATGTCAAAGAGGTCTCCCACATTTCTGACCCGAGGAGCCCTTTTTTTTCAGAGAAACAGATGTTGTACACTGAGGGGAGCAGGGTAGGCCCACCATCTGATCACAGAACTAGCAGGAGAGAACAATGTCGGGCAGTGGAGGTACATCAGAGGGTGTCTCTAAGTCAGAGAGAGAACCTGAGTAATGGGTGCGAGGGTAGGGAAGGTGAGGGTGGCTAGAGTGACAGAGATGGAGGCTCGCAGCTCCTAATGTGATGCATACCACTGTGGATTCCAGATAGAAGATATGGAAATCAGCCTGCCAAACATTCACTACTTCAATATAGACATGTCCAAAATGGGTCTGATCAACAAGGAAGAGGTAAGAAAACTTTAAATATATTTAAAGCACATCTCTATCCCATCCCCTTCTGCCCCTTTATAAGCCTGGGATGATAGTGTCACTGAATAAAACTCTTAGCAACTGTTGCTTTGGGGAATATTTATAGTTGCCAGTGATTACAGCCCTCTTCAGTTCTGGGCCTTTCAATGCCTGAGGTTGGAGTGCCCTCGAAGCGGATGAATGATTATAGAAGGTTGGAAGTCCAAGAGAGAAAGACGGAGAAGGAACAGAGTGTGCCCAAGGAAACAACTCTGAGATCTGCTTCTCCAAAAAGTGCCATACAAGGACACAGCTTCATTATTCTCCATCATGAGGCAATGAGGAGAAAAAAAGATTCTATTTTTCACTTTCTTCCATCATTCCTACCTTTTGATTAACTAGTCAGTTCAGTGGCATAAAATACACACAGGAAAACATGAAAGAGTATTTATGTTTCTAATTGAAATTACAGAAGGTAAGGTACAGAAATTAATTTTTTGAAAAGAACGCTTTGTCTTGGAAAAAGCATTTCTCCTGCTTTGTTTTTTTTTTTTTTTTTTTTTTTTTTTAAGCCATGGCAGAATGTTAAACCACTCAGTGTGTCTGACTAGACAGCCTGAAGTCCTGACTGGTGGGCTGGTGTGGTCAGTTCTTGGGAGATCAGAACCATTCTTCCCTCTTGGACCACATTCAGAATAAGATTTCTCAATTTGCTACAGCTTCCCACACATTTCTATTATCTAGAAAACATTATTTTGAGTAGCTTCTTTTAGTATGTGTTGGGGAGTAACATAGGGAAGGAGCCATCTATTAGCATGGCTCTGCTCCAGTAGACTTATATCCTTTGGTGGATAAGGGCTAATGAAGGGGGTCTTCAGAAGGTCCCACATTCTGCACCTGTTGGCCCAGAAGCCTCACAATCCTCTGGGCCAGGTACCTCCTTTCTGTTTTGCGAGTAATGTGGGTGGCCTCTAGCAGGCTTTGACTACCATCAGCTGCAGGTGGAGGCTGGGGGAGTCACATCTGGAAACAAAGGTCATGCTTAGGTGCCCGCATACGTGATCTAGAGTTCTGAGTTGCTGAGGAGAGCAACCTTGGTCCCACATGTTGTACATCCAGCCACAAGGAGAGGCAGCGCTATTTACTTTAGAGGAAGGAAAGGATATGGCTACCAGAATGTCATTCATTAGAATGTAAAGTCTTTTTAAAGCTTTCTAAAGGGCAGGAGAGGGACCTGAAAGTAATCCTGGCCAAGTCCACCAGAGGCAAAACAAATGGACCCTAAATAGAAAAAAAGATCAGGTGTCATGGCTGGAGCAGTGCTTAGCTCAGAACCCCAGGCAGAGAGAGGAGGCCTCCTGAGGGCCCCCGACACCTCAGGTCTGCACTAATCCCAGCGTGCTGGGGGGCCGTGCCCACAGGGTTCTTCCCTCTAGGAAGTCAGACTTACACCTCCCTCGTGGAGCCCAGCTGGGGACTTGGAGTCAGGAAGGCCTGAGTTCCTTTGGGTCAGGGCTCTACATAAAGGCACCTGAGTGGCTGAACAAGCTGTCCTTGTGTCTGCACTCTGAGGATGGCTGGAGCCGCTCTTGGACTCTCACCCAGCAGGTGTGTACAAAGTGAACATAACACATGAGAAACAGGAAGTTGGACAAATTGACACCAGCAGAGAAGTGACAAATGACAGGGTGGGAAGGTGGAAGAACTCTAAAAGCACTGCTATCTGGAGCCATTTAGAATTTAGAATTCTATAATTTAGAATTGAGTGAACAGCCCTGCAGACCTCAGACACTTCTGAGGGCATGGTGATCTTACAGCATTGGATAATGACTCATGGTCAAAGTGAGTCACCAAGGAAAGGTCAATTGTGTTCAATACACTGCATTTAAAAAGCAGGGATATGGAATGCATTTTTAGAAACATTTAATCTCAATGATTAACATTTTTCAAAAGCTTTTAAATTTTCTAGAAAATTGACTCATCTCTCAACTATTGCCAGAATAATAAGGCATTACCATGCTTGAAGTAACTTTAATGGAGGACATATACATTTTCCTGTTTAGTAAGTTGTTGTTTTTGTTTTTAATATTGAGTCATAGAAAGGAGGAGAGAGCTATTTTAATGTCCCTTAAGTTACCATGTGGTTTTTCTACAGGTCTTGCTGCCATTAGACAATCCATATGGAAAAATTACTGGTACAGTCAAGAGGAAGTTGTCTTCAAGACTGTGACATTGTGGCCACCAATAGGAGTCCACTCTCAGCTGAGGAATTCCTTAAGTCATTTGTGATGCTGGAGATGATAGCATGTAGCCATGTAAAATTTCACACTAGTATATTGATTTATCGTGTTCACTTTCCTCCAATATGAAACAATTTATTTCTTCTACACCTGGCTCAGCAAGGCATTCTGTGGATTACCTTATTAGTAACTATAACATGCTTTATGGCTATAGTTTACTTTAAAATGCTCAGCAGTATTAGAACAGTTATAAATCAATATTTCTTTTTGGTTGTCTTATGCCTTTGTATCTTAGAGAAGCTTTAGAATCAATTCATTAAGAAAATAATCATTAATGGGTGTGTCACATCAATTAATTTGTGCACAGTTTTAAGAAATAATGTTTTCATCTTACTGATACTTCTAAGTAATGCAGAAAATGAAATAAAATTGTAATGAAAAATATCACCGTTGTTACTTCATTTGACTGAATATTTGATTTTAAGAATGCTCTAGCATATATATCATTGATTATTTGTTTCCACTCTGATGGTACTTCTGTGATCTTAAGGTATTGATTTTAAACTTTTTCAATCCTTAGAGAATATTTAATACATATGAGGGTACTGAAAACGAGTATAAATTGTTTTTCTTTGAATAATGCATCCATTATATGCACGAAACGTCACATTTAATAAATGTTAAAACAATATACAGATGGGTGGATGTACATTTAGAAAGAAGACCAGAGAGTATATATGTGAAAATATCAGCAATGACAATTTCTGGATGATGGGATTATGAGTGATTTTTATTTTTCAGCATGTACTTTTCTGAATCTTTCAAATATGAACAATTATTCCTTTTATAATCAGAGAAACAAATATAGTTGATGATTTAAAGATGCGTACAGATTTGAAGGCTGATTATATCAATTGACTAACACTACCATTGTATACATATAATAAAACTTCACAGATTACAACTTTAGAAACCTGTGATGAAAACCTGTCCACATGATCATTCTGGGTAACCGTTTCCATTTAAAAAAATCTTCATTTAAAAGATAAAATCAAATCTTCATTTTTAAGAATTGCATACATACGAGCCCTTAGTATTATTTGTTAATAAGACTTCATTCACCTTTATAATACTACTACTTAAGGTTGCATGATATAGTGGTTAATTGCACAAACTCATTTAAATCCTGGCTCCACCTCTCAGTAAATATAAGACCAGTTTCTTCATCTGTAAAATGCAGGTGAAAAGAGAATCTACCTCATAGGTCTTTTGAGGATTAAATGGGTTAATGCTTGTAAAGTGCTATGGTAGTATTTGGCCTGACACAGAAATTTCTATATATGTATTTGTTGAATGTAATAAATGCCTGCCTTCTTTTCATTTGTTATTAGGCCCACATAGAAAAGCCATCATTGGCCTCTGGGTCAGGCAACAGATGGGAGGTGTTGAGAGTAGCAAACCCTACAAGATGCTGGAGGCCATTCACAAGCAAGTGCCTGTTTGGAAAAATAACATGGGATAAGAACAATGAGATAGTTTGATGAGGAAAGTGTTGTGCTACATTGAATACTCATGTCACAAAATGTGCTTCTACATTATGTAACTTACATGGTCAAATGACTGGTACATTTTATTCCTCTGCTAATTTGTTAATTCTGTTCCAAGAGGAAAGAGTCTAACATGACTTTTCAAAAACAAAAAACAAAACAAAACAAAACAAAACCCCCAACTTAATTAGGCCTTTCTTACTTGATGTTCCCTTATTCTTGTAAGTTTTAGAAACACTGTATTTGCTTCAGAGAAGAAACCCATGTTAGTGCAGAATCCTTAGAAATTGTGGCCCATTTATACATATGTACATTTTGCTTCTCCTGAGCTCTTAGCACATTTACTGCAATAGATTGCAAATGAGCTATTGGATGTTATATCCCAGGTGTGTGGCAGGAAAGCCTGTAGTATGTGAAATTTTCAAGGACCAAGTTCCTGTTTTGTGAAAGATGTTTCCTTCTTAGAATTGTGAACGATGGGGCTGAAAGCCAGCTTTGGGTTTCACCCGTTCCTTTCAGTTCGGCAGAGGGGCAGGCAGAACTGAACTGTAAACACCTGTGAGGTAATTTGTTTTAAAAACACTTCATGATTTTGCTAAGAAGGCTCCAGGGATTCAGTTCCAGTTCTCTGGGAAGCAGAGTTGCCCTTACAACACTCTCCTCTCTCCTTACTCTCTCTCTCTGCTTACCCCAACCCTATCTTAAGTACTTTCATGGAGGAATCGTGCAGGTGGTTCCAAGCCCACGTGCTGCCGGGGAGGCAGTTTCCATGGCATTCAGTGGAGCGGGCTGTCATGTGGGGCTTGTGGTTTTGGCAGCCAAGATTCTGCCTAAGGTTTGTTTCATATTCTTTAAATTTCATCTCATAATTTTCATAGTGACAGACTCAGAAAATATATATCCTTCCTTTTCCTTTTTAGAGTCAGACTTAAGTTCATACCATTCCTTATTTTTAGACACCAATGTTTTCCCTCTCTTTTTTCTACCCCAATATAGAAGCATAATAAGTCTTTTGAGACAGCATTTTACTGATTTGTCATTGTAACAGAATTTACCTTCTTCAATCACCTGCAGATTTTAACTAGAGAAATTTGAACTTTTTCCTAACCTCTTTATACTTTGTCCAGAAGGAGCATTTCCTTTCCTCCAGACTCTGAGCTGTGTGGAGTTGGCCCTTTGCAGTCACCTTTGCTAGACCTTTACAACTTCTGCTTTCTTGTCTGCACTCTTGAGGAAGCCAAAGCTTCTTCCCAAAGAGATGAAGCCTTCTAACCAGACACACAGGATCCTTCCAGCTTCCACATACTTGAAACTTATTCTCTGTATGTTTCACAGTCTTAGCACTTGTTTCTCTTAGAGCTTAGCTACCTGTCATTCTTCCATTTGCCCAGGCTCCCTCTCAGAAATTCTTAGTTTTGTGGAGCCTATTAAGACCCTATTGAGAATATGATGGCTATGGACCTTCTTCCCAGGAAAACGCTCATTCATGTCTCTACAGGTGCCTCTACCTCTGCTAAGGAAGTAGTTCACACATTATCTTTAAAGTGTAAAGGATTCCAATAGAAATCTGCCACATGAGCAATATATTCAACCAAACTTAGAAAGTATACTGCTCACCTTTACATAATAAAGAAATAAACGTAGTATTAGTTTCCTTAGGCTGCCATAACAAATTACCATAAACTTGGTGGTGTAAAACAATAGAGATTTATTTCCTCATAGTTCTGGAGGCCAGAGTCCAAAATCAAGATGTGGGCAGTGTGCTAACTCCAAAGGCTCCAGGGGAGATTCTGTTTTTGCCTCTTCCAGCCTCTCATGCCTTTGGGGGTTCCTCAGTTCGCAGCTGCATCACTCTAGTCTCTGCCTCCATGGCTGCATTGCCTCCTCCTCTTTCTGTCTGGCAGGTCTTCCCTGTATGACTCTTATAAGGACACTGGTCACTGGATTTGGGGCCCACCTGGATAGCCCTGGGTGATCTCTTCATCTCAAGATCCTTAATAACATCTGCAAAGATCTTTTTTCCATGTAAGGTCACATTTGCAGGTTCTGACAATGAAGACATGGTCTTCTATTTTGAGGGCCACCATTCAACCCAAATCACCAAGTAAGAGGTCAGTGAGCTTTTTAAGGGCAGCTCTTCTGGTGTATGTGGATCTTAGCTATACACAAGCTACTCTTCCCTTTAGATCTGGGGGATGGTACCATTCACCTCCTGGTTTGATCTGTTGTCACATAGATGTTTATAAAAGGGTGAAGAGCATGGACTTTGGATGCAGCTAGTACTAAGGTTTAGACTGGGCTCCACCAATATCTAGCTGTGTGATCTTGAGCAAGTATTCTCTAAGGTTAAGTTCTCTTGTTTATGAAATGGGAATAATAATAACACCTACCTCACAGCATAGGGTAGCCAAGCATTAACTGAGATCATGCATGAGCTAGAATGCCTTTGGCTGCAAGTAACTGAATACCTAAGAGTGTCTTAAACAGAAGAGACATCATGCTTGCTTCAGAAGTTTAAGAAGTAGGCCATCCCAGGATGGAATAGCTAATTCAGTGATGGCATCAGGACTCAGGCTCATTCCACCCTTTGCCCTGCCATCCTCAGTATAGGGTAATGTTTTCTCTATGGCCACAAAATGGGGGATAAAGCTCCTGTTAAAGATGCTCTGGTGCCTCCTGCATGACAATCTCAGGGTCTTACTGTATTTTTCATGGGGAAGCTGACCTGTGATACTAAGAGTAGTTCCAGGAAGGAGACTTGAAAATGGGATTTTGGAGCTGGATCATCCACTGGTTTACTAGCAATGAATGAGCCTTTGTAATACTGTAATCACACAATGGTTAAAACCGTCTGCAGAGGTGAATTGGGATAAGATACTGGAGAAAGGAATAGACTGGCAGGGGCAAAATCTCAAATGCTTGAGAGGTGTGGGGGAAATGGTTATTATAAGCACTATGGAATTTGAATGGGTGTCACTGGGGACCATTAATACATTAAGAAAGGCAATGATAAGTTGAGGATGATTAATAACTAATATAAAGTAGACCATGACAGCAAGAGGGCCTCCTTGGCAACATATGAAGACAGTATATATCTAGATGGCAAAAAAAAAAAAAAAAAACTTAGGATCAGAACCAGGTCTTAATTATTAGAATAGCAGAGCTCCAAGGAAAATTGAATTCTCCACCCTTGACAGCTCTGTCACACTAAGGTCAGAGTCCTGATTGATGCACTTCAAATCTTGAATCGTCAGCTTTCCCTGAATTCTCTGGGCCTGCAGAACTGGCTTATTTCTCCATATTAAAAGCTAGCATTGCCCCTCTTGCTTGAAGACAATGCAGAAGCTTCTGCCTACAAGGAAACACATGCCTCCTTGGGATATATCCCCACCTCCTGACCACCAGATCTATAAATAGGATAAGCCACAGCGTACACCAGCTAGACACATGCTGGGCTTGTTAAGGAAGGAAGGAGACCACAGGCCAAAAGAGTGGCAAAGGCCCAGCCAATAGATATAAAAGCTGGAAGATTATGCATGAGTGCTGGATAAAACCCATCCATTTTTCAAATCAAGAAGCAAGAAGAGAAGCAGTTTCTATTCACATGGATGGACAGTTGCATACATTTATGTTCTTGTCCCAGGATGACATTAAATTTTCTAGCCTTTGTATATGGGACCAGGGTCATCAAGACATTCCCTAGGACATCAAATTGCCATCATACCCATGAGACTATGTTAATTGGACTGAATGACCAAGAAGTGACACTTATACTCTGGAGAATGGTAGATAAACCCATCAAAGGCCCACCACATTAGTGACGTTTTTAGCAGTCTGGTGGTCTAGGACAAGGATTGGTGAAATCTGTCCCACCACTTGTTTTTGTAAGTAAAGTTTTATTGGAACACAGCCATGCCCATTTGCTTATATATTGCCTATGGTTGTTTTCATGTTATAATGGCAGAGTTAGTAGTTGAAACAAAGACTATTTGGTCTATGAAGCCTAAAATTTTTTACCCTTTGACCCTTTATAGGAAAAGTTTGCTGAGGGTATTATAGGACATCCCCTCCAAAATAAAGGACACATTATTGCATCAAGCTTTCTACCACTAAGAAGAAAGCACAGTGTTTGGTATTCTCTTTTGGAAGACTCATATTCCACATGTGGTAATACTTCTCCAACACATTTACTGAGTGGCAAGGAAGGCTTCCAGCTTTGTTTGGGGCCCAGAGAAGTAAAAGGCACTGGAGTAGGTCCAGACGGGGTACAGATATTCCTTCTGCTTGAACCATGTGAATCAGCAAATTCTATGCTATTAGAGATGTCTCTGATTGGGGAAGATGCTGTGTGGGGCTGTGAGTGAACTAAAACACACAAGCATTTATTCTCTCAGTCAACGATAACAATCAACATAGAACACTTCTGTCAAATGTTTGGGGATTTCTCTCCACAACAAGCAAGCAATCAATTCTGCAGCAGGCACCCTTTGAGTGCCCTCTAATTCCATTCTATTCTTACTCTATCTACCTGGAGATAGCATCAGATGCCATAGGTTAAGGAATTAATGCCCAAGACTGCCACCACTGCCCCACTCCAGGCAGCCTTCAGACACCAGTCTTAAGCTCCAGGTTGTTTTATCTGTGCTTCTGACCCACTGGCTATAAATCAGGGATCCCACACCCCCCACACACACCCCGCTCCTTGGGTTAGATTAATTTGCTAGAGCAGCTCCTGAAACTCAAGGAAACACCTACTTACATTCACCCATCTATTATAAAGGATATTACAAAGGATTCAGATGAAAACATGCATATGGTTAGGTATGGGGGAAGAGGCGTGGAGTTTCCATGCTCCCCCCAACCCCTGGGTACACCATCCTCTAAGAGCCTCCATGGGTTCAGCTATTTGAAAGCTTTTCCAACCATGCTCTTTTGGGTTTTTATGGAGGCCTCATTACGTAGGACTGATTGATTACACCGTTGGCCATTGGTGATCAACTTAACCTTCACTACCTTTCTCTTTCCCAGTGGTTGAGAGTGGGCTGAAAGTCCCAACCCTCTAATAAAGCCTTGGTCTTTCCAGCGGCCAGCCCCCATCCTGAGGCTACCTAGGGACTGCTTGCCATCAGTCAATTATTAGCATACAAAAATACATCACTTTAGAGATTCTAAGGATTTGAGGAGTTGTATGCCAGGAAATTGAGTGAAGACCAAATATATATGTTTTACATTCTCACAGGGGCTTATGCCAAGACCCAATGGGAAAATTACAACATAAACTCCCAGGATTCTGGAGCAAGGCTATGCTATCTGTAGCAGAGAATCATTCACCATTTGAAAAATAGCTTCTGGTGTGTTACTGGGTTTTAGTAAACACTAAAGTCTGACCATGGAACATCAACAGAATTTGTGGCCAGAGCTGCTCATCATAAGCTGGTTTCTCTCAAACCCACCAAGTATTAGGGTCTGGCAGGTCCAGCAGAAATCCATTGCAAGATGGAAATGAGAGATCCAGGAGCAGGTAGAGTTAGGGCTAGAGGGCACAAGAAAGGCTCATGAGCAGGTGGCCCAGATCCCCACTGCTATTTCTCCAGCACCTCTCACACTATGGCCATTAAGGAGAGGGTGGTTCTTATGACAGTGGTGAAGGAAAATCCTCCCAATGAATACAGTTTTAGGAAATACACCAAAGAGTCATCTACTTTGTGTGTAATGTGTTTCTAGGTAATAATGTATACAAACTTGTGGGCAGTGGCAATTGGCTTGGTTGGTTGGTTAGACACTTGGAATAAGAAAGATTAGGAGATTGGTCAGAGAAAAGAAGCTTGTAAATGGGCCTGTGTGGGTGGACATGAAATGTGAAGATTTTTGCTTTGCATCTTAATGTCCACTGAAGAGCATCAACCATGGATGAGACACTAAACAATCAAGCAGACAGAATGACTTTGCCAGTGGATGTCAGTTGGCCTTTGTCATTGGCAATCCCAGTGTTGGCACAAGGAACTCATGAATAGCCATGGTGGCAGGGGTAGAGGACATAAATGGGCCCAAAAGCCAGGGATCTGGCTTTCCATTACTAATAATAACTATTGCTAACAAATACCCAAACTTCCAGCAGTAGAGACCAATATTGAGGGAGACCTTGATATGGCACCTACTTGGCAGCAAGTTAAACACATTGGGCACCTTTTACTTTGAAAAGGTCAGTGATTAATTCTGACTAAAATGGATACATATTTTGGGTATGACTTTGTCTTTCCTGCCCACAGGGTCTCAGTCAGCACCACTATCCAAGGGTTTACAGAATTCAACATAACATCACTCAGACCAAGGGACAAAGAGATCCTCTTTAAAGTAAAGGAGATGTGACAAGCTGTAAGTGATCATATAGTCCTATCACATACTCTACTACCCCAAAGCTGCTGGCCTGAGAAAGTGATGGAATAATCACTTAAAGGTACAACTGAGATGTCATACCCTGTGATGATGGACTACTGCCCCCTAGGATGCAGTGCATTCCCTAAATACTTGGCTCTTATATTGTGTTATGTCCCCAATATGTAGAACACGTGGATCTGGTAACCAAGATGTAGAAATAGGAATGATTCCACTTGCTATCACTCCCAGTGATCTACCAGGGAAATCTGTGCTTCCCCCACCCCCTCAAATCTAAGCTCTGATTGTGTAGAGGGCCTATTCCTAGGGGGATACTTCTACCAGGGAACACAGTGAGAGTGATTTAAACTTAAAGCTATAGGGTTATGCAATCAGTCAACTTGACAATTCTCAAGATAAAATAGCTGTTCCAGTTTACTGCACAGAGAGAACCATAATCAGACCAAAACTTGGGAACATTTATGAAAGGGAAATGACGTTGTAGAATGTGACAGTGCTGTGAGTTTTAATTGAATGGTGGAGGGGGCCAGTGACACATATAACTCAGATCATTGCATTTTTAGAAAATCATACAAATTGAGTGCCGAAATAAACCTCTAATTGGACATGTTTATTTTAGTGGCAACTGAAGCAAGAGAGGTTAAGACTTGTACAAGGTCTTGTGGATATTTTAAAGGCCGATCTGGGACCAGAACCCAGGTCTTCTGACCCCTAGTCCAGGATTCCCTGCATCCACCACTATGGATGCATAGCTCCACAGTTTTCCTTTTTAACCACGTGTGGATTAGGCCAATGTTAACTTACTTTGCGTTCTGTATATGCACCATACAGAAGGCTGATCAATAACTTGCAGACATTCTGGTGGCAAGAAGTCACCTTAGCATTAAAAATTCATAATAGAAATTTGCCCAAATAGGCAATTTAGCAGACTGGTGTCAACCTAATTGGCTCAAATTAATGAATGCAGCTCCACTCAGATTTTTTTCAATTTTATTAATTTTTTTCTGTTTGTTTATGATCCACGTATACCTTCATTAAAATCACAACAGTATCAGAGACCTCCCTTTCATTAGTCTCACAAAACCATTTTGAATGTCATTGAACACTCATTTTGGATTGGGTACAGGATCCATTTGGAATTCACCAGTGCCTCAAACCAACTTCTCTAAGTCTTTGGGGACCAACAAAAACATATATGCATTTTGCTTAGCACATTCCCCTTAACTCGACATAACAAATTTTCAAGGAGCTTCAATAATGCAAGGTTTCTTTTTTTTTGGTTTATGTGACCTTTTGAAAACAAAGCATCTAGAACCACCCAATATCCATTTTCATCCACCTATAATAATATTTTATTTTAGCAGTATTAGGATGCATCCCATCAGCAGTATTTAGGTTCAGAATACATTAATTCTGTGACAGTACTGAGCTTGAAGTGGAATGAGATCATAGTAATGAAACCATATTTTTAATGCATTTTTAATGTAATACAAACAACTGTACAGTGTACTCTCTTCAGTCCTCCATCAACTTATGAGACTGGTACTATAGAAGAATTGCCAGCTTCTCCAAAGTATCCACCCTCCTGTCCCTGTTCATCTGGATACTTGGCTTCCTGAAATAAAGACTACATTTCCAACCTCCCCTGCAGCTAGGTATCACCATATGACTAAGTTCTTGTTAAAGGGATGTCAGGGAAAGTGCTATGCACAGTTTCTCATACAAGGTGTCCTTCTTTACCTCTTTTTCTTGGCTAGAATGCAGTTGTGATAACTGAAGCCCAAGCAGCCACGGTGGACTACATGGGGAACTATGTGTTAAGGATGGTGGAGCCACACAAGAGGAATGAGACCCAACCATTATGTAGCAGCCCTGCCGTCCCTGAACTGCTTACCTTCAACTCAAATGCATCATAGAGAATTTCCATCTTAAGTCACTGTTATTTTTATCAACTAAAACTAATCCTGAATGATACACTTGAGCTACATTGTCCTAACTGAGATGTGCAGTAAGCATGAAATACACACTGGATTTCAAAGGCAAATGAAAACATTTTACAAAGTATATCATCAATAATTTTTACGTTGACTATATATTAAAACTATAATATTTGGATAAATTGGCTTAAATTCATATTATTTAAATTATTTTTTCCTGGGTCACCTTTCCAAATGTGATTACTGGAAAATTTTAATTTATATAAATGGCTCACATTCTGTTTCTATTGGGCACTGCTAGGCTGGTGCTGCTCTGCTCTGTTTCCGCATCTGCACTAGAGAATAGATGAAGTTCCTGAGGCTAAGAGGAGCCATACGACTTACCCAAGTTCCCATGTCAAGTAAATGGCAGGACTGGATTCAAGCTCAGGTCTACCTGGTGCAACCTCAGTGACTTCACCCACTACCTACTGTGTATCTCAACTGGTGTCGTTGGGTTCAGGTATAGCAGACAGAATACTATCCCAAACACTAATTATTATAGGCAGAAACTGCTGGTGGCTTGGAGTTTTATTGACTTGCACTCAAAATATGTTTATAATCTGATGAAATCTATCGTATTATTCTCAAATCACATACTCCCCCGCACATAAAAATAAAATATAATCATTGAAAAAGGCTATGAAACACAATTTGCTGAATGCTTCTGCTGCCTTTGATTCAGAAAGAAGACATTTAATTTGGAAAACTTTGCCACAGATATCCAGTGACAGAGCTGGAGGCCCTAATGGCAAAACTTTCCTTGGTTGCTTTATCTCACTTTGCTGGAAGCTTAAGGCCTCTAACCCCTCTGACCAAAGATGCCCCATGGATGGTGCCTGGGTAATAACATCAACCATTTGCAGCATATTTCCCTTTATCTGGTTGAGTCAGGCATCCTCTGCAGGTAACGAGTATGTTCAGTATTATTTACACCTTTACTTACCCCTTTCCCACTTCTTTAAAATAGGTGGTAGGTTGGCTCGTGTACTTGTTCTGTGGAAGAGGGGCACAGTTTCTATTTGGAAATGGCCTGGCATCTTCAGCTTTCTTGATTTCTCCCTGAAGATAGTTGTGGACAGGAACACTCTGACTTAACTGAGGTGCAGGGACATCAACTCGCTTTAGCCACAGGATCCTCCATTATTATGCTCCAGTGTTAGGCTAGACACAATTCTTCCTTGGGGTTCACCACCTCCAAGGGATTCTAAGACATAAGACAGCCACACTCACCAAATGAACTTGGATGCGATGATTTTAATCTTCTTCTTGCTCTATAGTACTGCCACGACTGGCTAGAAATGGTACCCAGACTCCTTAATTGCCTATGGAGCTACAGCATGAAACTAACGAGCTGTTCATTAATGCATCCATTGCTGGCTCTCTCCTTCCTGTGGCTTCTGTTCCTGGTTTAGAAGCAGAATTAACAAGTTTTCTCCTAAGAGGCATATCTGTCCTGCAGCAGTCAGCTCTTTGAACATTTAACTTCATCTTCCAAATCATTCCAGAAAACACTTAATGGCTCTGGGCCCAGACCTGACCCCTGCAGATCCCATTTACAAAGACTGTCAAAGACAGATGAATCACCACCAGTAAGTTCTTTTTGCATTTGGCTTCCAAATATGGGAGTGGCTGGGCAACAGTGGGTCATTAGACTTTTGCAAATTAAATTCCCCCAAAGATATATTTCACTAATGCAACTGAAGGACAGTGTGTGTCCCTGACTGAAGAAGCTAATCTCAGAGAGACAAAAACCTGTATTGGGTCAGGTGCGGTGGCTCACCTATAATCCCAGCACTTTGGGAGACCGAGGCGGGTGGATCACAAGGTCAGGAGTTCAAGACCAGCCTGGCCACGATGGTAAAACCCCGTCTCTACTAAAAATACAAAAATTAGCCGGGCATGGTAGCGGGTGCCTGTAATCTCAGCTACTCAGGAGCTGACTCAGAGAATTGCTTGAACCCGGGAGGCAGAGGTTGCAGTGAGCTGAGATCGCGCTGCTGTACTCCAGCCTGGGCGACAGAGCAAGACTCCGTCTCAAACAAACAAACAAACAACAACAACAACAACAAAAAACGGCATCCTGCATTCACATAGGATATTTGTTGAGGACAGAAAGAAAAGACTGCTACCAATGGGCCTTTTTTTCCTCATATTCATCATGCCCACTAGGTATAAAAAATGATGCTCAAGTCTGCTGCACATTCCAATGCAATATGCTAGCTTGTTTTCTTTTCAGCTGAATCTATTTGCAATTTTCAATTCCTGAATGAACTCACTGTTTTTCTGTTTTTTTTGTTTAGATTGAGTTGGGTGTGTGTTTGGCGGGGGGTTACGTTAACGTAAGTGTAAAGTTGCTGGTTTTAAGATATTAGGGAATGGAAGAGTAACAGATTTGAGTTTTCAGCCTCACTAGAAGTGTGTAAATGTGGTTTTTAAAACACACACATACTGCATTGGCCAAAGTAAAACATGTTGGCTTAGATTCCACTGAAAAGTGGCCAGTTTGTGACCTCACCTTTAAATCAATTCATTCAATCTCCTCTGCAGAGTCTGAACCAGAGGTTCAAATGTGGGGGTGGCGAGGAGTAGCAATTACTTTCTCAAATTCCTTCTGATTCTGATATCCTGTCTGCTTCTCTGGTTGAGAATAATCAAATTCAACATTAGCCAATTCTCATATAAACCTTCGCCATTAAATATATTGCCATCAGGGCACACTCACAGCCATGAAGTGCTTCCCCACACAGCACATGTATCTGCTACTCATTGTAGATCCAGATCACATGAACAGAAATCCAGTGTGATCTGAAAAGGAACCAGACGTCTCTGGTTTTTACAGCTGTCTGGAGACAAAGGCTGCCTACCTGCTGAATTTCAAGTACTTCCGGCCTCTCTTTTTGGCCTGTTTTGATCACATTGGTTTTCCCCTAAATAGAGGGAGATGAAATCACCTTGAGCTATTGCCAAGGTGTGCAGGCCTGCCTGTCCTAGGCCTTTATGCTGAGTGTAGGGAAGGCAGACTATCTTTAAATTGCTAATTTTGCCTGAAAGTTCTCATCAGAGGCTGAAGGATGATTTTATACTTTTCTGTTTGCTTTTCAATTCCCCTCGCCCCCAAGTACTCATAGAGGAGTCCAAATCTGAGGTTTAGTTGACTTAGTTGAATGCAAGTTCGAATCTCGAGAAAAAATACCAGCAAAGACACCCTTTTAGTGTCATTTGCTATGAGTGTTTAGTGGTCAACTGACAGCGGTAACAGCAAGTTGTCTTTCAATATCCGTTTTCCGTTATCCACAGAATAACGGAACTTTGAATTTTAACTGGGCTCATGGTTTCCAATAAAAACATGATATATTTCAAGTAATGTGACTGACTTCCAGTCCACAAGATATGAAAGGAAGTAGTAGGTACAATTTCTTGGAAGTATCCTTAAAGGAAGGTCTGTTCCTTTCCCCTTTCTTCTCCCCACTGGTTGGAATTCAAATGATGATGGCAAAAATAGCATCTATTTATGAAATGATTCTGGGAATGGATGTCATGCATGATGGAAAAAAACCATAGGCAGAAACTGTGTTCTTACCATCATGTAGAGCCGCACCACCTCTGGTCCCGCTATCTGGACATTTACATGAGAGGGAAGTAGGTGTCTATCTAGTTTATTAATTGGTGGGTGTGGGAGAGATAGTTTCCATCGCTCACAACCAAACCTATTCCAAACGACTACAGAACATATCAGGTGGATGCACAAAAGCAAGGCTTAGAAATACCTCATACTATCCCTTTGAGGTAGAGACAGGTCAAACATCATCATGATTTTACTGCAGAAAACTCCCTCACAGAGGTTTTCATCAAGATCCTCATTCCATCTTCCTTCTGCTTGATCCAGGAATCCCTTCTTTCCTATCCAGGTCTCCAGCAGCTGCCGTTCTCACCTTTTGTCTCCATCACTCCTCACAACACTTAACTATATATTTTGCCTTTTACTTGTGTTTTCTGTCTTAGGTAGACTGTGGTAACTTGGAGATTAAAAAAAAAGTCTCTTTTGTAGCCACTTTTCCCACTTACAGTGAAAACAAAGCATTACTTAAATTTCAGATACTCCGTACGCTCTATAATTGAATTAATTTGGAATGCATTTTTAAACCCACCTACTATCTATACCACTTCCTGTGTTTTTTTCACTGTCATCTTCAGACTTTCTGTTCTTTCAAGAAATTACCTCCACAGGGGACTGAATTATGGTATTCTCTAAAATAGGAACTCTTAACTTGAGGAGGAGGAAGAGGGAAATTATGAGTCCACCAACTCCCTGCAAGTTTTGTATGTGGAAATGTGAGCTTCTGTCTGCACAGAAAGTCAGTAGCTTTTATTAGAATTTCAAAAAAATCATGACCCCGCCCTGGCCTACAGCAAACAAAAAAAATCTTTGGCTAAAATAATACCTAAAATTGGGGATGAGAGAAGAAATGAGATCCACTTGAATGATTCACTTTAAAAAGAAGATAAATCCACACATAGATTTATATAGTTTCTACCTCTAAAGTTTTTTTCCCCCAAAATGCTTAATTTTCTTTCCCTGGTTTCCAGGAGGCCTTAGTCCTTAATCCCCACTGAAGAAGCAACAAAACAGAAAGGATCAAAGACACACCGGCAAGAAACTGAAGCGATGCTTTATTGCAGGCACAAAGCACCAATTCAACAAGGCGCTGACACACAGAGATTGAACAAATGTCTCTTTGAACAGAGATGTAGCAAGCCCACTTTTTCCAAGCTCTTAAAAACAAGTACTTAACCCAGGAACTGAACAAAGCATAGGACAATTAAAAAAATTACACCGTCATGAAGGAATATATATATAAAAATATTCTGTACTAGTAACAAGGCTTTTTGACCTGTAACTCTCAGCAAACTTCTTCAGAAACAAATTATTATAAATAAAACCATGAAGTTAAAAAAAAATCCTTTCTTCAGAAACAAAGAACCAATTTAAAAGAAAATCTATGCAGAAAATATCATTACCCCATTTGAAAGCTAGCTGAATATGGATGGATATCCTCAGTACACAACGGAGCTTCTCTTTTCAGAGCTATGATTCTGCTCCTGAAGGGGCTGATGCATGTTCATTTCAAACACTGCAGCATATCCCAATAAAACCTTAATAAGGTCAAGTGGAGAACCCTCTATAAAAAAGGGTGTCGGCAATTCCATCCAAGTAACACAAGCTCTAAGGAGCAGAGGAATTCAAGGGAGACAGCAATCCCTTTCGTCTTTCTCCCCCTCCCCCAATTTTCTTGTTTTTACTCATCCTACATCTGTAACCAAAAGATGGTCATTCAATTAAATTCTTTTATAAAGATTTTGGGAAAGCAATCTATAAAGAGATGAGGAAAATCCTTACGATTTCAAAGCCTTTGTGGGGAGGAGTGTCTAATCGTGTCAAAGATCATTCTATTTGACAAACTCCATGAGGAAAACCACCCTGTGTGCATCTTGTCCTTGCTCCTCCTGGCTGATTTCAGGTCAGCTGATGAATTGCCTAGTCTATCCAATAGGATAACGTTTCATTTGATTGAAATCCTTTACATATACACATGTATGTATTCTGTTTACAAAGTTTCATCACATGAAACTAAATTATGTCATTATGTATTTTTTGAGGTCGAAGACCCCAATTTGTACTATGAAGAGTTGTTCTTTAAATGCTTTGTCTGCAGAGGTTTTACATGATATTCGTAGATTTTCAGAGCAGGCCCCAATTTTAACTGAAGTCCTGTCAACACATCATTTCTTGTCATCAATAGCAGGGATTTTCCATCAATTTCCTATAATGGAAGCAGAAGGTAAAGCCAACATATGAGTCCAAAAGCTCAAGGATAATGAAGAAAAAAGGAAGTTCAGAAGTAAAAGTCGTACCAATTGTGCCCAAGCTAAAAATATAGCATTTGTAGTTGTGCTAAAATGGAAAAAATGCAATCCTCTATTTTTATCTTACATCTTTTAGCTATATTTTGGCATTAAACACAATCCATAGCCGATCTTGCTTTCAAGATCCTATCGCAAACATCACATCTTAAAAAGCAGATAGCAAGCTTACTGCATGTACCCTTAAGGATCAAAGATGTTGCTTCTGAAAAGAATAATGACACTTTCCATTTATAAAATCTATTAAAGTTTATGCAGAATTTTCCATGAACTTAATTTCTAAAACAACTCTGTAAATTAGAATGGGCAGAGATGATCATATCTATTTTACAGGCAAGCCAAGGATCAAAAGAAGTTCACCCTCTAAGATCAAGAAATTAGGAAAGGGGTGCATAGAATTTGAACTCTCATATACCTGCAGCCAAAGCCAATGTTCTTTTTATAATCCCCCTCTGCTTCTCTTGATACTTAAATATATGTTTTTTAGATGGTCCTATGGGGACTAGAGTCTTAGGTTTCCTGGAGTCTTCACAATTGCAACATTGGGCATTAGAAAAATGACTCACCCTCTGGGAGACTTTCCTGCCCTTTAAAGGGGGAACCATCCTGCCTCAACCCAAAAATCAACCTCTCCAAGATGAGTTTCTCTACCACACTCCCTCTCAATGGATCCTCAAACTTCCAAATAAGGTAATGAGGGGCAGGGCCCTGCCAGCTGAAAATCCCTTCCCTGTTCTGCTCAGAGTCCATTCCCTGCACCCTTAGGCAGAGTCAGGTACGCTGCACTCCAGGTATTCTGGAGAGACTACAAAACTTTGGGTGAAATAAAAACAGGCTTCTCACAAAAGAGATGGGGATCCCAAATATACAAAGTGGTTTGAAACTTTTGGAAAGGAAGCACTGAGAAGAATGCTGAATGCCACATTATTTTCGTTATTGTTTGCTGTGGGGACCTTATGTCTCTTAAGAACCTGAGCTGGTTCTTAGGCGACTTGGATTCAAGAGTTAAACCAGCTGTGCACGGTCGGTGAGAGTCATGACATTTCTGTTCATGGTTATACCCACATACTTCTGTACCTACCTCCTCCACTGACCAACAGACATGGGGACACCGTGTGTAGCTGCAACTACATAAAACGGACTCCCTCCCACACCATCCCCAGGGCAGCTCCTCCAACTCTCACGCTGGGAAGAAGATGTGCTTTGAATTCCTGAGAGTGTGGGAGAAATAGCAGCAGGCTAGGGGGCTGAAGAAACACCCACTTTGTGACCTTAGGCAAGTCCCTTCTCTTCTCTTTCCTCCTTGGTGGGGTTTCTGACAAGATTCTATGAGAAACTGCTCTTGCAAATGCTCCCTGAGCTATGAGTTATACAATCACTTGTCATTATCCCTTCCATCATTCTCGACAGGACCAGATCCTCGTTTTACTTGTCACCCACCTAATATGAACCAGAGCAGAACAAGGAATTACTTCTACCTGGTCTATGGTGGTTTTGAGTTTGGGAAATCTTTATTCTGTCAGCTACCAGAACACAAAATGTCTCACATTAATTTGTGAGAGACTGTAACATTAAAAAGCAGCTGATTCATACTACAAGAGCAGGAAATTCCTTAAGGACAAAGGAATTGACTCAATAATCCTAAAGTACTTTTCTTCCTATTAGCCAAGTAGTAATCCTAGAGATTTGCCGATTAGTGAAACTTGCATGTCTGAGACTTGGCAGAGGAGCCTCTGGCCCCTGGAAACCACAGTAGCCGTGCTGAAGACACTGTGAGGTCAGAGACCAAATTAGATGTGACCTTAAAGCTCACGCTGTGTCTTGCACACTGGCTCGGAATGTTATACTGAACAGCAAAGCCCTCCTGCCCTCTATCTTTCCTCGGCTGTTGTGTGCTCACACTTCACTTACTACATGTTTTAAACAGACATCAGGAAGAGATGACACTGCTTTCATTTCTACACACCAAGAAAACTTCCTCGACTAACTCAAAGTGAATTTTAAAAAAACCTTTGCTGGCAAAAAGTCCTTTGACAACTCAGCATTTCTGTCAAAAGCCAACTATGCCTGTGAAAAATGCTGAAATTTGGATTTTACTTAAGACAAAATGGAAAAATCATGTTTCATGCTCTAGTCTGATTTTCCCTTTGTTCAGTAGACACACTGCAGTTCACCTCAGACCAGGGTTGGTAAAAGAAAGCTCCATCTGGAAATCCTCATTTTAGAAATGTTGAAATAAATATAGTTAATTCATACATACAAACCAAACATTCCTCTTAAACCCTGATTAGAGCAGCTCAAAGGAATGAGAGTGGAATAGAGCATAATGAAGTGAAGCTTATGGTCAGGCAAGCTGCAATCTGAATCCTGTCTCCAGAAACTGCTATGTGACCCTGGGTAGGGAACTTAACTGCCCTGAGCCTCAATTTCCTCACCTTAAGATGGAAATAAACCCATGAAGGACTTTAGAGATTAGAAATGATGGATGCAAAGCATCACGCACAGTGCCTGACATGTAGGAGGTTCTCAGTGACTATTAAGTGGAAATGGATAGGCTTTGAAAGAAATGGGATGTGTTCTGATTCCAAATCCACCTTCTGCTTCCTTTCTGCCAGTGTGCTCCCCTTTGCCAGAAAGATGTAGGCATATTCCTGTTTAGGCTCAGAAAATTCACTGAGATTAAAAAGTTCAAAGACTACATAAAACATTCGTTTCATAAAAATGTTTATGAAACATTTTTACGTTTCATAAAACGTACACACAGGAAAGTTCCTTGATTAAGAAAGCTAATAATTTGATACATAACTTCCATGGGATGCAAGTGAAATCCAAATTCTGCCAACAGCATGCTGTACTACAATGAGCCTGGGATTGGAAACTGGAAGACAGGTTCTAATGCAGACTCTATCACTACCTTTCCATAAGGAACAACTCCTCTGGATCCCAGTGTGTGTATTAATATAAATGAAGGGGTTGGAGTGTGACCAACTCCAGCTAAACAAAACAAAACCAAGATTTTGTATGTACATCATGATGAGGTCCAAAACAAAAAGATATTTCATATCTTGGGAATTGTGTGTTAACTGATAATCATTTGTTAGTGTCAGTAAAACTTTCACATTGATTGTGTCTTCATGTAAAAGTAACCTTCAGGTTCCTGTTGGGCAATAAAAAACGTTTACATGCTTATTAAGTTCCAGCAAGTACTCATTCATGGAAGTAAAGTTTAGAGATGATAGGTTTAAATTTCCAATGAGGGCAAGAATCTAGATTTAAAAATAAATGAGTAGGATTCATAGATATTACAGCTCACTAGCTAAGCATGTGCTTTAGACTAAGACACTACTTTATTGCTTATTAGTGGGGCCTGGGGCACATAACTGAATTTTTCTAAGCCTCATTTTCTTATCTATGTGATGGGGGAAAGTAACTACTGTATTTCACTGCTGAAAATATTATTGAGATAACTTTTGTGAAGTAGAATTCCTGCATGCACTGATCACTCAATAAATGTTAGCTATTGAAAAAAGCATATAAAAGCTGGGTATGGTGGTACATGCCTGTAGTCCCAGCTACTTGAGAGGCTGAGGTGGGAGGATTGCTTGAGCCTAGGAATTCAAGGCCAGCCGGGGCAACATAGTGAGACCCTATCTCTAAAAAATTAAAATAAAAAAGTATAAATTTTAAAAGCATATAAAGATCTTAACCCATTTACTTTTCACTCATTCTCTTTGCCAACATTAATCTATACCTAAGTAACTGAATTGAAGCTATTTGTGATATGGTCCATGGGAAATGTATAAGAAGAAAGAATAGGTAGGAACAGAAGCAGCAAAGAGAAAAGAGCCTAGGAAGAGACAAACAGTAGCCATCAATACAGGCAACTAGGCAATTACAAGGTAGGGCAGGAAAAAAACGTTGAAGTCAATGGAATTTATGATGGCAGGGCTCTGCACTGACTGGGAAGGCCATATTTACGGTGGTGGCCTCTACTGTCCCAGATGGTGCATAAGGGAAAGGAGGCTCAATTTAGAATCAGAAAACCGGGGATGGATGCTCTACCCCGCTACTTACTAGGTTCTTATGCAACATCTGTCACATTATCCCCCTCCTCTGTGAAATGAGAGGTTTGAACTAAGCTGACCTCTGTCCATCCTCGTTCAACACATTCTCAAATTTCAATTCAGTCTTTCATAAGCATCAAAACACCCCAGCCTCATATGAAAATCTCCCTGTTAAAGAACACAGTGGCAACTTCTTACCAATGATGGGGAGGAATCTCATGAAACAGTCTTTCTTTTTCTGCTTCATTCTTCCCCCTCACATCTTCTAGCACTTTCTTTGTAACAACTCTCTTGCCATTTACTGTCTGGCTACAAGTGGTGACCAGTCTGAAGTTTCTCATTCCACTGCTTACAAAGGGTTCAAATGTCTCAGAGGTAGGGGTACTTGCTCTGGAGCCCAGAGATACGAAAATGGAAAATCCTGTGTCCAATATGGGAGTCACATTAAAGATGGAGGAGTGGAATCTCCTGGCTTTACCCACAAGGCCAATGGAAAAATTATCTCCTGAGAATCCTGAGAATGCATAGTTCCTCCTCCAAATGTTTTTTGTCTCTGCCATCTCCTCTGTTTCCCTTTTGGTTCAGTTCCTTCTGGATTTGTCATACTCATTTCCTGCCATCAGACAAGACCTCACAGGCCTCTTGCTACTTGTTTGAATTTCTTCTCAGATGCCTCCTTGTTCCCTGGGTTCTTGTCTGGGTGCACCTGTAGAACCAACTGGTGATAAGCCTTCTTAATATCAGAGGAGGAAGCATTTTGAGGCACACCTACTACTTTGTAGTAATTCACCATGTTTCTTTAAACAGCCTTTCCCCACCAAGACAGGGTTTATTTTCGGAAGAATTTCCATATAAGGTTGGAAAGGAAGATGGTGAACTATTTAAGTTTACACCAAGGCCTTTTGAATACTATCACATGGCTCTTGGGATAAAGTATCTTCTGGAGAGAAGTTGCTCTTTGTTGTACAGATCTTTCACATGCCTCCACCCCCGCCCCACCCCCTGTCAGCAGCTCCTTGTGGGTGGAGTGACTATGAGCTCAACATTCCCAGCCAATGACTCTCAGCTGATGGCTGTGCTTGCCTTGCCTTCCTATTGGTGGGAAATTTAGAGTGGATAATATACACTTTGGGGAGGCTTCACCTTATTTAAAAATGAACACTGAGCAGCTTATTCAGAGGCAAACTATTTGTGTGGCTCAAATGTCTTTATTTCATTTGTTGAAGTAACAGTCACAAGCAAAATGGCTTTTGCACTTAAATCGGATACAAAATCCATTTTGGCTCACTGTAAGGGCTAATGCTTTCAGCGACTTCATGAGTATTTCTTAGTGTTAGTTAATATTTTCTGCTGGCACAAGGTAGGTGATAAAGGGTCTGTATTACAAAAAAAAAAAAAAAAAAAAAAACCCAAAAAACCAAAAACCCTTAAACACATTTCTGATGAAGGAAAATAAGTAAAACCCATTTTATCAAATGAGAAAACTGGGTCATAGAGATGAAACTAGGCAAATTTTTAAAAATAATAGATTTACAAAATATAGCTAGAATTGAAAACCTCCCATATATTGTCAAATAAGTCTTCTTCAACTGATTAAAAAATTTTTAATTTTAATTTTAATTTTATTTTAAGTACATGTGCAGGATATGCAGGTTTGTTACATAGGCAAATGTGCGCCATGGTGGTTTGTTGCAACTATCAACCTATCACCTAGGTATTAAGCCCAGCATGCATTAGCTGTTTTTCCTAATGCTCTCCTTCTCCCCACCCCACCCCTGACAGCCTCCAGTGTGTGTTGTTCCCCTCCCTGTGTCCATGTGTTCTCATTCTTCAGCTCCCACTTACAAGTGAGAACATGCAGTATTTGGTTTCTGTTCCTGCATTAGTTTGCTGAGGATAATGGCTTCCAGCTCCATCCATGTCCCTGCAAATGACATGATCTCATTCCTTTTCATGGCTTCACAGCATTCCATGGTGTCTATGTACCACATTTTCTTTATCCAGTCTATCATTGATGGCCATTTGGGTTAATTCTATGTCTTTGCTATTGTGAATAGTGCTGCAATGAACAGACATGTGCATGCATCTTTGTGATAGAATGATTTATATTCCTTTGGGTATATACCCAGTAATGGGATTGCTGGATCAAATGATATTTCTGATTCTAGATCTTTGAGGAACTGCCACACTGTCTTCCACAATGGTTGAACTAATTTACATTCACACCAACAGTGTAAAAGCATTCCTACTTCTCCACAACCTCGCCAGCATCTGTTGTTTCTTGACTTTTTAATAATTGCCATTCTGACTAAGATGGTATCTCACTGTGGTTTTGATTTGCATTTCTCTAATAATCCGTGATGTTGAGCTTTTTTCATGTTTGTTGACTGCACTGCACTAATGTCTTCTTTTGAGAAGTGTCTTTTCATGTCCTTTGCCCATTTTTTAATGGATTTTTTTCCTTGTAAATTTGTTTAAATTCCTTGTAGATTCTGAATATTAGACCTTTGTCAGATGGATAGATTTCAAAAATTTTCTCCCACTCTATAGGTTACCTGTTCACTCTGATGATAGCTTCTTCTGCTGTGCAGAAACTCTTTACTTTAGTTAGATCCTATTTGTCAATTTTTGCTTTTGTTGCAATTGCTTTTGATGTTTTCATCATGAAATCTTTGCCTGTGTCTATGTCCTGAATGGTATTGCCTAGATTTTCTTCTAGGGTTTTTATAGTTTGGGGTTTTACATCTAAGGTTTTAATCCATCTTGAGTTAATTTTGTACAAGGTGTAAGGAAGGGGTCCAGTTTCAGTTTTCTGCATATAGCTAGCCAGTTCTCCCAGCACCATTTATTAAATAGATAATCCTTTCCCCATTGCTTGTTCTTGTCAGGTTTGTCAAAGATCAGATGGTTGTAGATGTGTGGTCTTATTTCTGAGTTCTCCATTCTGTTCCATTGGTCTAGGTGTCTGTTTTTATGCCAATATCATGCAGTTTTGGTTACTGCGGCATTGTAGTATAGTTTGAAGTCTGGTAGCATGATGCCTCCAGCTTTGTTCTTTTTGCTTAGGATTGTCTTGGCTATATGAGCTTTTTGGTTGTTGTTGTTCCATCTGAATTTTAAAATAGTTTCTTGTAATTCTGTGAAGGGTCTTTCACTGTTAACCTTTTCAAAATTTATCTCTGGACTTAAGAACTAAACTGAGCAGCAGCATCAAAACAACAAATGCTATTAAAAAGGGAGCTGCTGGCCGGGCGCGGTGGCTCAAGCCTGTAATCCCAGCACTTTGGGAGGCCGAGACGGGCGGATCACAAGGTCAGGAGATCGAGACCATCCTGGCTAACACGGTGAAACCCCGTCTCTACTAAAAATACAAAAAACTAGCCGGGCGAGGTGGCAGGCGCCTGTAGTCCCAGCTACTCGGGAGGCTGAGGCAGGAGAATGGCGTAAACCCGGGAGGCGGAGCTTGCAGTGAGCGGAGATCCAGCCACTGCACTCCAGCCTGGGTGACAGAGCAAGACTCCGTCTCAAAAAAAAAAAAAAATAAAAAAAAAAATAAATAAATAAAAAAAAAAAAAAAGGGAGCTGCTGGTTGCTCTTTTTGCAGGACACACAACTACAGATTTCCCAGGCTTCTTTGAAACTTAGTGTGGC
Organism: Rhinopithecus roxellana; assembly: GCF_007565055.1. Taxonomy (NCBI): domain Eukaryota; kingdom Metazoa; phylum Chordata; class Mammalia; order Primates; family Cercopithecidae; genus Rhinopithecus; species Rhinopithecus roxellana. The sequence goes on along the minus strand of NC_044560.1, from coordinate 66,325,403 downwards.
CATGTGACTAAGCTCTGGCCAATGAGATGGGAAGGGATGATGCATGCCTCTTTCAGGCCCATAAAACTACCTGCACAGGCTTCTTGCTCTTTTTCCTTATGCTAACTTACGTCAATGCCCAGATGATCTTGACAGCTATTCAACTGGTAACAAGGCCTCCTTCACCTGGGTCTTTGAATGACAGTGAAGTAGAAAATCCCCACTAGCTACCTTGGACTATTTGTAGGAGCAAGAAATAATATTCTACTATAATGAAGCCATTATACACTACTTGTCATATCTGTTGGTCTACTTTAATATACCAACCATTTCTACAATTTCCCCTTCACCTTTACAACCTCTTCTTATCATGTCGTCAACTAAAGGAGTCCTATCTCTGCAACATTGAAAGCCCAATATCCTGTTCTGTCTCTCACTCCTCACTCTCATTAAACCCACTTTTTCATGTCAACTCCACTGTCTCCAGGGTTATCAGTCCCTTTCTGACTCCTCTTTCACACCAAGTCTGAACCTGATGATTGGCCTGGGAACCATTCTTTTATTAGCCCTCTAAAATAGCCCTCTTAAGCCATTAGCTTTTTGCAGTGTCCATCCCACAAACCCCCCATCCAGGATGAGTCCAGCAATCCAGCTTCTCTAACTCCTCTGCCTAGTGCAGCTGCGGAAAAAAATCAAGAAACCATGAAGACGAAACACTACACATTTGCAGTGTACCAACTGCAGCTGGCCAGTAGAATACCTCAACTGTTCTTTTGTTATCCTTGGTCATCTCCCTCTCCCATCCCCTTGGTGGCCATTCTTAACCTTCACTGCTCTCCTCCAGTTCCTTATTAAATCTCTACCAATCCCTATCTACCCCAAGCAGAGGAGCCTGACTCTTGTTTAGCAAAGGAAATAGAGACTGTAAGGAACTCTGTTAATGTCCATGAAGACAAAGTGTATTAGTCAGGGTTCTCCAGAGAAATAGAACCAATGAGACACTGGTTAGATATGACCAACCTGCATGCTGGGAAAACAGGAAAGCTAGTGGTATAATTCAGTCCAAGTCTGAAGGACTGAGAATGGGAGGATGAGGTGGGGCTGATGATATAAGTCCAGTCAGAGTCTGAAGGCCTGAGAACCAGAATCTCCGATTTCCAAGGGCAGGAGACGATGGATGTCTCAGGTCAAACAGAGTGATTTACCCTTTCTCCACATTTTTATTCTATTAGGGCCATCATGGGATTAGGTGACGTTTACCCACATCAGTTAGGGCCATCTTGTTTATCCAGCCTACTGATTCAAATACTACTCTCCTTCACAAACACCCTCACAGACACACCCAGAAATAATGCTTTACCAGCCATCTGGGCAACTCTTAGCCCAATCAAGATGACACATTAACCATCACATAAGGACAATCTTATTTGTATCTGTACACAACTTCACCTATGCCCCCAACTCAGAGGAAGAGAACTCTGTCTTGCTCGGTGCTAATTCCTTAATATTTTTAAAAATAAAATACTTGAATATTTTATTGACCAAATTGAATCGTGACATATTTTATGGCTGGCATTACATTTTAAAAACTTTATTGGCATAAAATTCATATAACATGAAATATGCCATTTTAACCATTTTTAAGTATATGATCACATTGATTACATTTATAGTGTTATGAATTATTGCCGCTATTTTAAAAACACTTCCTCCATCCCCAAAAGAAATTATCCACCCATTACTTAATAACTCCCTACTCCCCTCAGCCTCTGGCAACCTCTAATCTACATTGTATCTGTATGAATTTGCCTATTTTAGATATTTCATTTAAGTAGAATTATGCAATATTTGGCTTATTTCATTTAGCATGTTTTCAAGGTTTATCCATGTTATAGGACATATCAGAACTTCATTCCTTTTTATTGTTGAATAATATTCCATTATATGTATATAGCACATTTTAAAAATCAGTTCATTTGTTCATGGACACTCGGGATGTTTCCACCTTTGGTTATTGTGAACAATGTTGTAATAACCACTGCACAAGTACAAGTATCTGTTTAATTCCCTCTTTTCAATTCTTTTGGGTGGAACTGCTGGGTCATACAGTAAAGCTATATTTAACTTTTTGAGAATCCACCAAATTATTTTCCACAACAGATGCACCATTTTATAGTTCTACTCGCAATGTACAAAGAAATTTCTCCACATCCTTGCTCCTCCATATTCTTTTGACCTCATCCCTTTCTATATCCTCAGGGAGTTTGCTTCACTTAACTTTCCTCAATTTATTTCAATTTTAATCTGTCCAATTCTTTTAGCTACTTTCCTGGATGTGAGTAAGTCTGGATGTCTCCTCTCTTAGAAGAGAACTCTCTTGCCTACATGACTCTCTAGTTGCTGCTTCTCCCTTACTGGCCTGCCTCCCACTCACTCCTCAACTTGGAGGGAAAATTCCTCCCCAGCTGATATGTGTGCACCCTGACATGCTGCTGCGGCTGCTGGCACGCATGAGCAAGCACAGATCCCGTTGCCACTGGCCCAGTGAAACTCTGTGGCCAGCATCCCCCATTGGAGTGTTGTGGCCAGCAGACAGGGAATACCTCGACCCCTCCAGTAAAGCAGGTTGCTAACCACAAGGGGCCAAAGAATAAAGCTGTGACCCAGTACCAACCCCCCAGAGTTACAGCATACAGCCCAGAAGTGCCAAGCTGAGCCTTGTCCACTAACATCTTGCAGAAATGAAGACAGTCACCTTATACTACAATCAAAGCCCTAAGGGCATTAAAGAAAATAAAGGCAAAAAAGATCACATCCAAAGGACAGCAATTTCAAAGATTGAAGAAGTATGAGCCCATAGAGATGAAACAAAACAAAACAAAACAAAACAAAACAAAAAACACAAAAAAAACAAAAACCAAACCAAACCAAACCAAAACAAAAAAACCTAGTGCAATAACTCTGGCAACTCAAAAAGTCAGAGTGTCTTCTTACCTCCAAATGACTGTACTAGTTTCCCAATAATTGTTCTTAACCAGACTGAAATGGCGGAAATGATAGACATACAATTCAGAATATAGATAGGCATAAAGATCATTAAGGTTCAGGAGAAAGTTAAAACACAGTCCAAGGAATCTACGGTATACATGGGAACTGAAAGATGAAATGGTCATTTTAAGAAAGAATCAAACTGATCTGGCAGAGCTTAAATACTTACTTCAAGAGTTTCATAATACAATCTCAGCAGAATAGATCAAGCTGAGGAAACATTCTCAGAGCTTGAAGACTGGCTGATATGGTTTGGCTGTGTTCCCACCCAAATCTCATCTAGAATTCCCACATGTCGTGGGATGGACCCAGTGGGAGGTAATTGAATCATGGGGGCAGGTCTTTCCCATGCTGTTCTCAGGATAGCAAATAAATCTCAGGAGATCTAATGGTTTTAAAAAGAGGAGTTTCCAGCCAGGCATGGTGGCTCATGCCTATAATCCCAGCACTTTGGGAGGCCAAGGCAGGTGGATCACCTGAGGTCAGGAGTTTGAGGAAAGGCTGGCCAACGTGGTGAAACCCTGTCTCTACTAAGAATACAAAAATTAGCTGGGTGTGATGGCAGGCACAAGTAATCCCAGCTACTTGGGAAGCTGAGGCAGGAGAATCACTTGAACCTGGGAGGCAGAAGTTGGAGTGAGCTGAGATCACGCCATTGCACTCCAGCCTGGGTGATAGAGTGAGACTCCATCTTAAAAAAAAAAAAAAAAAAAAAAAAAGAGAAGCTCCCCTGCACAAGCTCTCTCTCTTTTTGCCTGCTCCCATCCACATAAGATGTGACTTGCTACTCCTTGTCTTCCTCCACGATTGTGAGGCCTCCCCAGCCATGTGGAACTATAAATCCAATTAAACCTCTTTCTTTTGTACATTGCCCAGTCTTGGATATGTCTTTATCAGCAGTGTGAAAATGGACTAATACAGTAAATTGGTACCAGTAGAGTGGGGCATTGCTGAAAAGATACACAAAAATGTGGAAGCGACTTTGGAACTGGGTAACAGGCAGAGGTTGGAACAGTTTGGAGGGCTCAGAAGACAGGAAAATGTGGGAAAGTTTGGAACTTCCTAGAGACTTGCTGAATGACTTTGACAAAAATGCTGATAGTGATATGAACAATAAGGTACAGGCTGAGGTAGTCTCAGATGGAGATGAGGAACTTGTTGGGAACTAGAGCAAAGGTGACTCTTGTTATATTTTAGCGAAGAGACTGGTGGCATTTTGCCCCTGCCCTAGAGATTTGTGGAACTTTGAACTTAAGAGAGATGAGTTAGGGTGTCCTGTGGAAGAAATTTCTAAGTAGCAAAGCATTCAAGAGGTGACTTGGGTGTTGTTAAAGGCATTCAGTTTTATAAGGGAAACAGAGCAAAAAAGTTCAGAAAATTTGCACCCTGACAATGTGATAGAAATGAAAATTCCATTTTCTGAGGAGAGATTCAAGCCAGCTGCAGAAATCTGCATAAGTAATGAACAGCTAAATGTTAATCCCTAAGACAATGGGGAAAATGTCTCCAGGGCATGTCAGAGGTCTTCATGGCAGCTCCTGCTATCACAGGAGGGCCTAGGAGGAAAGGATGGTTTTGTGGGCCAGACCCAGGGTCCCCGTGCTGTGTGCAGCCTAGGGACTTGGTGCCCTGTGTCCCAGCTGCTCCAGCCATGGCTGAAAGGGGCCAACATAGAGCTTGGGCCATGGCTTCAGAGGGTGTAAGCTCCAAGCTTTGGCAGCTTCAATGTGGTGTTGAACCTGCGAATGCACAGAAGTCAAGAATTGAGGTTTGGGAATCTCTGCCTAGATTTCAGAAGATGTATGGAAACACCTGGATGTCCAGGCAGAAGTTTGCTGCAGGGGCAAGGCTTTCATGGAGAACCTCTGCTAGGGCAGTGTGGAGGGAAATGTGGGGTTGTAGCTCCCAGACAGAGTCCCTACTGAGGCACCGCCTAGTGGAGCTGTGAGAACAGGGCCACCATCCTCCAGATCCCAGAATGGTAGATCCACTGACAGCTTGCACTGTGCACCTGGAAAAGCTGCAGACCAGCCATGAAAATACCAGTCATGAAAGCAGCCAGGAGGGAGACTGTACCCTGCATAGCCACAGGGGCAGAGCTGTCCAAGACCATGGGAACCCACCTCTTGCATCAGCATGACCTGGATTTGAGACATGGAGTCAAAGGAGATCATTTTGGAGCTTAAAGATTTGACTGTCCTGCTGGATTTCGAACTTGCATGGGGGCCTGTAGCCCCTTTGTTTTGGGCAATTTATCCCATTTGGAATGGCTATATTTACCTAATGCCTGTACTTCCACTGTATCTAGGAAGTATCTAACCTGCTTTTGATTTTACAGGCTCATAGGTAGAAGAGACTTGCCTTGTCTTGGATGAGACTTTGGACTGTGGACTTTTGAGTTAATGCTGAAATGAGTTTGGGGGACTGTTGAAAAGGCATAATTGGTTTTGAAATGTGAGGATGTGCGATTTGGGAGGGGCCGGGGTGGAGTGATATGGTTTGGCTGTGTCCCCACCCAAATCTCATCTTGAAATCCCACATGTTGTTGGAGGGACCTCGTGGGAGGTAATTGAATCATGAGGGCAGGTCTTTCTCATGCTCTTCTCATGATAGTGAGTAAGTCTCAGGAGATCTGATGGTGTTAAAAAGAGGCAGGAGATCTGATGATTTTAAAAAGAGGAGTTCCCCTCACAAGCTCTCTCTCTTTTTGCCTGCTGCCATCCACATAAGATGTGACTTGCTCCTGGTTGCCTTCCACCATGATTGTGAGGCCTCCCTCCCCAACCATGTGGAACTGTAAGTTCAATTAAACCTTTTCTTTTGTAAACTGCCCAGTCTCAGCAATTTACATGTCTTTATCAGCAGCATGAAAATGGACTAATACACTAGCTCTCTGAAATAACTCGGTCGGACAAAAATAGAGAAAAAATTTTAAAAAGAATGAACAAAACTGTTAAGAAATATGGGATTATGTAAAGAGACCAAATCTACAACTCACTGGTGTCCCTGAGAGGGTGAGAAAGCAAACAACTTGGAAAATATATTTGAGGATATTGCCCATGAAAGGTTCCCCAGCCTTGTTAGAGAGGGCAACAATGAAATTCAGGAAATGCAGAGAGCCCTTGTGAGATACTACACAAGATGACCATCCCCTAGACACACAGTCATCAGATCGACCAAGGCTGAAAAGAAATTAAAAATGTAAAAGGCAGATAAAGACAAGGGGCAAGTCACATACAAATGGAACCCCATCAGGCTAACAGCAGACTTTTCAGCAGAAACCCTACAAGACAGAAGATATTGGAGGCCTACATTCAGCATTCTTAAAGAAAAGAAATTACAACTAAGAATTTCACATCCAGCCAAACTAAGTTTCATAAGTGAAGGAGAAATAAGATCATTTTCAGACAAGTAAATGCTAAGGGAATTAGTTACCACCAGACCTGCCTTTCAAAGGGAGTGCTAAATAAGGAGAGGAAAGACCATTACTGACTGGCACAAAAACACACTTAAGTACATAGACCATTGACACTATAAATCAACTACACAATCAAGTCTGCATAATAACCCGCTAACATTAAAATAACAGAATCAAATCCATACATATCAATAGTGACCTTGAATGGAAACAGAGTAAATGTCTCAATTAAAAGGCACAGAGTGGCAAGTTGGATAAAGAAGCAAGACCCAACTGTATGCTGCCTTCAAAAGGCCCATCTTACATGTAATGACACACACAGGCTCAAAGTAAAGGGATGATGAAAAATCTACCTAACAAATGAAAAACAGAAAAAAAGCAGGGGTTGCTATTCTCATTTCAGACAAAATAGACTTTAAACCAACAATGATTTTTAAAAAATGACAAAGAAGCGCATTATATGATGGTAATGGGTTCAATTCAACAAGAAGATGTAACTATCCTAAGTATATATGCACCCCAAACAGGAGCACCCAGATTCATAAGATGAGTTCTTAGAGACTTAGGAGACTTGGATGACTACAAAATAATAGCAAGAGACTTCAATATCCCACTGCCAGTTTAGACAGACCATTAAGGCAGACAACTAAGATATTCGGGACTTGAACTTAATACTTGACTAAACGGACCTAAAAGACATCTACAGAACTCTCCACCTCCAAAATGGCAGAATAAATATTCTTCTCATCTGCATATGCGACATACTCTAAAACTGACCAACTGGCCATAAAACAATTCTCAGCAAATTCAAAAAAGAGGAAATTATACCAACTGTATACTCTCAAACCACAGCACAATAAAAATACAAATCAATAAGAAGAAGGTCACTTAAAACTGTACAGGAAATTAAACAACCTGCTCCTGAATGAGTTTTGAGTAAACAATGAGATTAAAGCAGAAATCAAGAAATTATCTGAAACTAATGAGAACAAAAATACAACACACCGGAATCTCTGGGACACACCTACAGCACTGTTAAGAGGACATTTTATGCTGCTAAGTGCCCACATCAAAAAGTTACAAAGATCTCAAATTAACAACCTAAGAGTACACATAGAGGAACTAGAAAAACAAGAGTAAACCAACCCCAAGGCTACCAGAAGACAAGAAATAACTAAAATCTGAGCTGAACCGAATGAAACTGAGACACGAAAAACCATACAAAAGATTAACAAATCGAGGGGTTGGTCCTTTGAAAGAATAAATGACATATATAAACCATTAGCTAGACTAATAAATAAGAAAGGAATGAATATCCAAATAAATACGATCAGAAATGACAAAGGGGACATTACCATCAACCCCATAAAAATAATTTTTAAAAAACCCTCAGAGACTATTACAAACACCTCTATGCATAAAAACTAGAAAATCTAGTTGAAATGGATAAATTCCTGGAAACACAACCTCCCAAGATTGAAGAAGGAAGAAACTGAAGCCCTAAACAAACCAATAATGAGTTCTGAAATTGAATCAGGAATAAAAAGCCTACCAACCAGAAGCAGCCCAGGACCAGATGGATTTATAGCCGAATTCTACCAGATGTATAAATAAGAGTTGGTACCATTCCTACTGAAACTATTCCCAAAAATTTAGGAGGAGGGACTCCTCCTTAACTCATTCTATGAGGCCAGAATCATTTTGATACCAGAAGCTGGCAGAGAGACAACAAAAAAAAGAAAACTTCAGGCCAATATCCTTGATGAACATAGGTGCAAACATCCTCAGCAAAATGCTAGCAAATGAATCCAGCAGCATATCAAAAAGCTAATCTACCACAATCAAGTAGGCTTTATCCCTGGGAAGCAAGGTTGGTTCAACATATGCAAATCAATACATGTGATTCATCAAACGAAACTAAAACCCCAAACCACAAGATCATCTCAATAGATGCAGAGAAGACTTTCAATAAAATTCAACATCCCTTCATGTTAAAAATCGTTAACAAACTAGGCATCAAAGGTAAATACCTCAAAATAATAAGTGCCATCTTATTATTGACATGAGAAACCCACAGTCAGCATTATACTGAATGGACAAAAGCTGGAACCATTCCCCTTGAGAACCAGAAGAAGACAAGGATGCCTACTCTCACTACTACTATCCAACATAGTACTGGAAGTCCTATCCAGTACAATCAGGCAAGAGAAAGAAATAACAGGCATCCAAATAAGAAGAAAGGAAGTCAAACTATTCTTGTTTGTAGATGATATGATTCTATACCTAGTAAACCCCGTAGTCTCTGACCAGAAGCTGCTTGAGTTGATGAGCAACTTCAACAAAGTTTCAGTATACAAAATCAATGTGCAAAACTCAGTAGCATTCCTAACAACAACCATACATTAACAGCACCTAAGCTGACAGCCAAATCAGGAATGCAATTCCATTCACAATTGCCACAAAAAGGATAAAATACCTAGAGATACAGCTAACTGGGGAGGTGAAAGATCTTTATAATAAGAATTACAAAACACTACTCAAAGAAATCAGAGATGACACAAACAAATGGAACAACATTCCATGCTCTTGGATAAAAAGAATCAATATCATTAAAATGGCCATACTGCCCAAAGCAATTTACAGATTCAATGCTATTTCTATCAAACCACCAATGATATTCTTCACAGAACAGAGAAAACTATTCTAATGTTCACATGGAACCAAAAAAGAGCCCAAAGAGCCAAGGGAATCTTAAGCAAAAAGAATCTGGAGGAATCACATTGCCTGACATCAAACTGTACTACAAGGCTACAGTAACCAAAATAGCATGGTACACATAGACCGATGTAACAGACTAGAGAGTACAGAAATAAAGCTGTACATCTATAACCATCTGAGCTTTGACCAAGTCGACAAAAACAAGCGATGGGGAAAGGACTTCCTATTCAACAAATGGTGCTGGGATAACTGGCTAGCCATAAGCAGAAGATTGAAACTGGACCCATTACTTACACCATATATAAAAATCAATTCAAGATGGTTTACAAACTTAAATGGAAAGCCTCAAAGTATAAAAACCCTGGAAGATAAACTAGGAAATACCATTCTGGACACAGGCCCTGGCAAAGATTTCATGACATAGATGCCAAAAGCAATTGCAACAAAAACAAAAATTGACAAACAGGACCTAATTAAACTGAAGAGTTACTGCATAGCCAAAGAACTATCAACAGGGCAAATAGACTACTACAAAACGGGAGAAAATATCTGTAAACTATGCGTCCAACAGAGGTTTAATATCCAGAATCTGCAAGAAACTTCAACAAATTAACAAGCAAAAAACCAACCCATTACATATTGTGCAAAGGACATGAACAGACACATCTCAAAAGAAGTCATACATATGGCTAATAAGCATATGAAAAAATGCTCAACATCATTAATCATTAGATAAATACAAATCAAAACAATGAGACACCATCTTGCACTAGTCAGAATGGCTACTATTAAAAAATAATGAAAACAGATGCTGGTGAGGTTGCTTAGAAAAGGGAATACTTATACAGCAGTAGTGGTGGGAATGTAAATTAGTTCAGACATTGTGGAGAGCAGTTTGGTGATTTCTCAAAGAACTTAAAATAGAACTACCATTCAACCTGGCAATCCCATTACTGAGTATATTCCCAAAAGAATATAAGTTGTTCTACCATAAAGACACTTGTGTCTGTATGTTCACTGCAGCACTATTTACAATAGGAAAGATATGAAACCAACCTAAGTGCCCATCAACAGTAGACTGGATAAAGAAAATGTGGCACATATACAACATGGAATACTACATAGCCATTAAAAAAGAATAAGATCATGTGCTGTGCAGCAACACGGATGGAGCTGGAGGTCATTATCCTATGTGAACTAATGCAGGAACAGAAAACCAAATACCTTACATTCTCATAAGTGGGAGCTAAACATTGAGCACATATGGACACGAAGAAAGGAGCAATAGACACTGGGGCCTACTTGAGGGTGGAGGGTGGGAGGAGGGTAAAGACTGAAAAGCTGCCTATTGGATACTATGGTTATTACTTGGGTGATGAAATAATCTGTACACCAAACCCCTGTAACACACAATTTACCTGTATAACAAACTTGCACATGTACCCATGAATCTAAAATAAAAGTTTAAAAACTTCAAGTTTTTTCCTTATCAATTTTCAATTTTCTTGGCTACTTTCTTATTATTAGCACTACCAACTTACTTGTGATTTCACCTCTTTTCTAAATTTTCATGGGCTGAAAGGACACATCAGCAGAGATTGAGTTGCCACTTCCCCTGTTCATTATGCTATAAAATATTTTAAGCATTTCAGTAGCCTTTAACTGTTAAAAATTATCAGGCATCAAAGCACCTCAAATACTTTCAATACTTGGTATGATTAGATGCTGATGAAGTAAATCAAGTTATTCTCAGTTTGTGAGGTTTTAACTGGTCTAATTCAAAGCCAGATTTGCCATGAAAGGTAATGATGTTTAAGTTTCACCTTAAGAAGTTTGTATCCACAATTTTGTAATTTTTTTTTTCACTGAGGGCTGTTATAATTGTATAAACTTTGGGCTCCACAAAACCTGAATTTGTCTCTGTTCTAATTAGAAATCTCCATCTAGAATCACTACAACTGAATTCAATTTGGCCGTGATTAGAACACTATGTTCAGGGTTGCTCTGATTGGCTTCTCCACCCTGATTCCATTTTGAGGTAGTTAGTATTACTTGGCAATATGTAGCCATAAGAAATTTCATTTATTTTTTATTAAGCCAGTGACTTCAGAAACTTATCAAAAGTTAACAATAAGCCATCTGTAAAGAGATGTCAATCTTTGCATTTCAAATGAATGACTTAAGCAACCAGGTGGGCATTTCAGAGTATAGATACTATTCTTATTCATGTGGTTTGAGAAAAATGAAGAGATAATAGAGTAAAATTAATTTGTCACCTTGAGTTGCATATTATTTTGTCATGATTATTTCAGAGATACATATTGTTCTCGAAATAAAATCACGAATGTTGCTTGTAAGTTTGAGAAATCTGAAAAATATGAACTATATGACATTGATTGGCAGATCTCTGTCTTCCATCTTCTTCATATATTCTAAGTATGTGAGTCAAACAGACAAAGACATAGAAATGAAGTGACTATACCACAACAGGCAGAGTTGTCTTTGTGACTTGCAATTAGGGTCCAATTTGAGTGGTGAAGTTACTGTACTAGATTGCCAGAGTTCCTTAAATGGCAACTAAAAGCACTGCCCATAGTTAGCTTTATAACAGAGAATACTGCTCATTTAGCCTTCAGAGTTTGACTTAAGCAACCAAAGTCAAGCTTTAAGTTTGACTTAAAGCAAACCTTATCCTAAATGTTCTCTGTGAGGAAGGGAGGGATGCTTTTGAACAAGATTAGTCAAAATAGTCTCTTAAAAACCAAAGCTCTTATCAAAGTAAAATTCTTGAGGTGCCTTTGACTCTGGAAAGCTAAGCAGTCCATACCCATGGACAAGTGTCATTAAACATGATATAAATGATGAATTGATGGGTGCTGACGAGTTGATGGGTGCAGCACACCAACATGGCACAAATATACATATGTAACAAACCTGCACGTTATGCACATGTACCCTAGAACCTAAAGTACAATAAAAAAAAAAAAAGAAAATTGTACTTTAAAAAACGAAAACAAAAACAAAAAAAACAAAAAATCTATTCACAAAAGTTCAACTGTGTCTCAAGTGGTTTTGTGCCCTGTGTTGTGCACTGAAAGCATACTTCTTGAGGACCAGTTTTAAGATTACATGTTTTGACTCTTAAAGCAGGAGCTTGAACAGTATTCTGTTTGCTTAACTCAGTATTAACTTTATAGAAATCTGAGTCCTAGAAGGGCAGATTCTCCAGGACCATTCACTAACCATGAGTAAACTGGAAGAAAACATATCAGAAGTCATGACTTTCATTCATTCCCTTCACCACAGCCCAAAATGTTTGCCTGCTAGAAGGCACTTGGGAAAATAGCCACCATACCACAGTGTCTGTGGGAAAGAGAGATGATACTAACAAGGCTGTAATCACTGCCTTCTCCAGGGCTCCCACTGCCTCCTGCTTTCATAGGTCAGTGAACCCTTTGGAGTGCTAGCTGAATGAGTCCAGTGGGCCAGACTCCCTATATGGTGAGCAACTGCAACCCTGATGACACAGACCACATGCCAACCCAAGGAGTAGTGACATCAACATCGCTGTCCAAAACATACATGCTGTTGACACTGGGTTATTCATGATGGGCTAGGCAGGGACTTAGGCCTTAACTCTTGATGATTCTTTTGACTTGTAATTGTGACTAACACAGAAAACTCAAAAGAGGATTGCCAGAAGAAAATTTGATGAAGATAATTGCAGCAGAGGAAAACTTAATGGAGATCATTGTTCTGTGACAGTGGGGTGCCTGCACAGGGAAAAGGAGGTTAGGCAAAGACCACCACCTTAATCCAGCTGCTTCTCCATACCACAGGAACACAGGACAAATCTTGCCCTCCGAGAAATCTTGCTCAATGGTCTGACATCTTCCAAGAGGTCATGCTGCTAGAAAGCCACATCCGAGTCTAGTTGCCACAGCCATACAGTTTCCAATACTGTGCTATGAGACCATACCACAAAGATAGATACTCTCCTGGAAGTCAGGCCATCTGGTGGCGGACTTGTTTGCCATCAATATCAGTATTTTAGTCCGTTCAGGCTGCTAGGACAAGGTACTGTAGATTGGGCAGCATAAACAACAGATATTTCTCACAGTTCTAGAAGCTGGAGGTCCAAGACCAGGGTGCCAACATGGTTGGGTTCTTGGTGAGGGCTCTCTTCCTGGCTTGTAGAAGGCTGTCTTCTTGCTGTATCCTTACACCTGAGAGTAAGCTCTCTGGGGTCTTGTCCTCTTCTTATAAGAGCACTGATCTCATCATGGGGGCTCCATCCTCATGACCTCATCTAAACCTAATTACTTCCCGAAGATCCCACCTCCGAATATCCTCACTGTGGGTTAGGTTTTCAACGTAAGAGTTTTGGGGGGACATAAACTTTCAGCCCATAGTAGTCAGCCATGAAACAATAAGCTCCCCACATCACTGGCAACCATGCTGCCCTTTCTGGACTTGCCCTTTTCAAAAGTGGTTTAGGGGATGCTCTCCATCCCTGCCCTGATTCTGTCAAGTGGAAGGGCAAAGCTTTCCTGAGGAGAGTTTAAGGAGGCAGCTGTTCTGTTTCTCAGCTGCTATGACCTTGCATGTACCTGCATGTGTCTTGGAAGGGCCATGTGCTTGGGTTGGAGACGGCCTGCATCTTCTCATCAGGATGATGAGTGGGTGCTAACCGACTAGGTTCATTGCCAGGAAGACCCCAGAGGTAAAATGCTGATGGCCTCTGTAGTGTGATGATGAAAGAGGCAGGTTAACATGGTAGAGGATCCAATTCTCAGTCCTCATGAATATCATAGCAGTGACTTATCTTACCAGCCTAAGCCTGGCCAGTGATTCCCTCCCTGCCCTCCACCTCCTTTAATGGAAAAGGAGAAATGAGATTTGAATCACTGCCAGAGACTAATTCAAGGCAGACTCTTCCCCGACGCAATCACCCTTCCATGAGAATGAAGAAACTCAAGCTTCTGGACCATGCTTGCAAAACTCTGATCCTTTGAGAATTCATTTCTTGGGCTTCCGAGTTGGCAGATTGAACATAGCAGCAAGACGATGCTCACTTCTCCCTTGAAGCATTTCTGAATGAAATGCTTTAGAAGAGTTTATTCCCGTTATGGTTCCCAGTGTCCATGGGGACAGAATGAGATCATCCATGGGAGAAGGGGCCTGCTTGTGGGCCAGGCTCAGAGTTGGCAGTCCCATTTCTGAGGTACCTCACAGAACCTGGAAGGTCCAGAGAGCATCGTGTGCCCCCAGTCTGGGATGTCTGCCTCCAAGGAGTCTGAGCAAAAGCTCAACCTGCAAAGGGCTTTTGGTCAGCTGGGAATCTGGCCAAGAGACCTTTTAGCTAATTATTTTTTTTTGTTAACCATTTACAATACTACTTAAATTTAATTTTAGAAGAGTGCCATTCAATTGCAGTGACACAAATGGACATTGTACCAGTGAAAAACAAAATATGTTCCAACTGATCAGCAGCCTTCCACTTTCCAACCTGAGCAGTATTTTTCCATCACAATTCATAAAAGTTTTTCAAACATAAAGAAAACTCATCAGAGTTTTATAGTAAATACCCATATTCTGAACACCTAGATGTTACAATTAACATTTTCTGTGCTTGCTTTACCACAAATATGTCCACATGGTCACCCTTCTTTTTTTTTTTTTTTTTGAGACGGAGTCTCGCTCTGTTACCCAGGCTGGAGTGCTGTGGCCGGATCTCAGCTCACTGCAAGCTCCGCCTCCCGGGTTCACGCCATTCTCCTGCCTCAGCCTCCCAGGTAGCTGGGACTACAGGCGCCACCACCTCGCCCGGCTAGTTTTTTGTAGTTTTTAGTAGAGACGGGGTTTCACCGTGTTAGCCAGAATGGTCTCGATCTCCTGACCTCGCGATCCGCCCGTCTCGGCCTCCCAAAGTGCTAGGATTACAGGCTTGAGCCACCGCGCCCGGCCGGTCACCCTTCTATTTAATGGCCAATGCATATTTTCAATGTATTTTAAATTGAGTTGTATATATCAGTATACTTTCCCCCAAATACTTCTGTTTTTATACCACTGTTTAGGTGTTTTTCATAGGTCTTTTCTTTATGAAGTAAAATTTATATGTTCTATAATGCACAAATCTGAATCATTTGCATATGCCTGTGTATAAGCAAGCAGTGACCCATGCATACCTGAACCCAAGCCTGTATCGAGATACAGAATGTTACCATCACCCAGAAAGTTCCCTCATACTCCTTCCCAGTCATTCTCCATCCCCACCCAGCCAGAGGCAACCACTGTTCTGATTGTTTTTTACTACTGATTCATGTTCCTGTTCTGGAACCTTATCTAAATGGAACCATTCAGTATGAAGTCAGTTATGTAAGGTTTCTCTCAATCGGTAATACGTTTTTGAGACTCATGCAAATGGTTGTACATAACAGTAATTCATTCCTTTTTATTACTGTGGAGTATTCCACTACATGAATATACCACAGTTTGTATATTCATTCCCCCATTGATGTACACCTAGGCTTCAAATTTTTGACCATTGTGATAAAGTTAGTAAGAACAATTTTGTACAAATCTTTTTACAGACATGTGTTTTCATTTCCCTTGGGTAAATACCCAGGAATGAAACTGCTGCATCATGGGATAGATGTCTGAATGTTTATTTCACATTGTCACCAACAATGAAGGAGTTTCAGTTGCTCCACATCCTCATGAACATTTAATGTTATCAACCTTTCTCATTTTAGCGCTTCTGGTGGGTGTGAAGTAATTTAAGCTGCTATTTTAGCAAGTTTTCCAAATTAGAAAAAAAATACATATGTACAAAGATCAAGTCTGAAGTAAATATGGGTTGAAGGAAATCTAGAAATTGGCATGTGCAATATTAGAAAAGTTTACCTTATCCAAACTCAGGCCATACAGCTAACAGTTTGAGAGAATAAACAATGGCTGAAGAGATTTTTCAGTTTTTAATTCTCCCTACAATATTATATTAGAAAAGAAAATGTAATGCTTAGAAAACTGCAGCCTTCATTGATGGAGAAATAGGAATTCTGTGTTTACCCACAGAACTGGCCTCATGTGAACCACACTGTGTTGCCTCCACTTGCCTCCTCAGGTCAAAGCCCCTTGATGACCACCCCTGCAGACCTGGTGCAGCCTGCAACATGGAGCTAAGAATCACCTAGACAATTGGGACGGACTCCTGCCCCTTCCTCCCTCTTTCTGATACCAACCCTGGACCTGAGGGAAAGGAAATCCCATTTTTTGAGCATCAACACTATGCCAGAACCCATCCTAGGCACTGTGCATATATTGGCCACTAATCCTCACAACAACATCCCTATAGAGTTATTGACAGTCTGATATTATAAATATGAAACCAAGACTCAGAGAGACATAGTAATGTGCCTAGGGTCACATAGAGATAGAAGAACCAGGATTCGACTATCAATCCTATGCTTTTTCCAGTCTCCCTTGCTAAGCACCCAGAAAGCAAATTGCAAAGGGCTTAATAGTTCATTGGGTGCTGAGGCCAGTAGTAGAAGGTGGTGCATGTCTCTTGGTCAGGTTTGTCCCTGCTTTTCCTTTCTTTTCTGTTTTCTGCTTTCTAGTGTTTTCATTGAAGGTAGGGCTGATTCACTCCACCCCTGAGTATGATCAGTCTTTCAGAAGACACAGACGTAAATGAGCTTTAGCCTTCTTCTCCACAGTTGCCACTGTCTCCGGCTTTGAGTTTTCCCCTTGCACAAAGGGATAATTCACCTGGAACATCCATTCGCCTTCCCCTCAGTTTCTCAGAGCCTCACTGATTCCTCCCTGCTGTTTGGTCCTCTTCCTCCTCACTCCCTTATGCCCACGATCAGGAAGGGAGGTAACCATGGGTTCATCACATGTTCATCCCGTGTTTCTCTAGACCAAGTTACCTGTTCCTGAAAAGCACTAGCTTGCTCCTCAAATCCCACGGTTCTGAAATAATTGACGACATCCATCACAGCCCAGTCGGCAGGATCAGGTGGTCTCCCATTTTCCATGGAACTGCAAAACACAAATCCAGACAGTTGTCATGGCAGTGTCTGCACAAGGGTGTGGCCAGGCTCACAGATGGGTCTTCTGGGGCAGGCCTCTCGTGTTTCTTGGGTTCAGATGATGATTACTCTCACTGGCTTAGTCACTGCTAATAAACCATTTGACATTTAATGTAAATTATTTCCTCTGGTTTTTAATCCAGAGACACTGAGAGTGGTCCAGTGACTGCTGGCAGCCCAGAGTATGATATTCATACTTCTGAGTTCAGAACACCTGGCCTTTTACAATATGACCTCAACATACCTCTCTCTCTTCCTGTCTTCCTAACACCTTCCCTAGCCCCAACCCCACACATCTAGGATAAAGCCCTTCCACAATAGGCCAAGTCCTTTTATAGATCTGAGCCTCTGCACATTCTGTCCCAGCCACTTAAAATGCCCCCACACCTGTCTCTATTGGACAAAACTCTACCATTTCTACCAGTACAAAACTACCTCCTCTTTGAGGCATTTTTCTGGCTCTTCCAAGGGTATGTTTTAGTCATAACCTCCTTTGACTTCTAGAACTTCATTCAAACTCCCATTGTAGCACCTTCCACATTGAATTATACCCTCTGTTTATTGAACAGTCTCTCCCATTAGAGTCGGAGATGCAAGTTGGAGATACGCATTTGAGCCTAGACCATTTATCATTTTATTATTCCTAGTATCAAGAGTGTACTTAGGAACTTAATCCATATTGTTCAAATAAATAAACAGATGACAATCAAGCATTTGTCTGAGAGGGTCTGTGAGTAAGGCTCTTTATTGGATTAGAGAGGAGGGAAAGGAGAAGTAGAATAAAGAATGGTAATGACCCGCAGTTACTGGGACTCTGCCTTATTTCTGCACTGGGAGTATTTGTCTCGCTTTCTCTATACCTCATCCAGGATGATTTTCCCAGAGTGTATATCCAATCACACAGCCTAACTTTGCTTTGGAGGTCCTTCAGGACAAAGCCCCTCCTCACCTCTCCAACTAGGAATACACTGGAGAGCAAAACAGACACCACCCTTATTCTTATGGGCCTTACAGTCCTGTGGGGAGTGAACATTGATCAATAATCATACAAGTAAATATCCAGCTGCAAGTTATGCTAAATGTTAAGAAGGACAAGCATCACGTACTACGATAGTTTAAGCGATAGGGGAAGCTTTCCCGTGGGAGTTTCTTTTCAGGTATGATCTAAAAAGCAGTCAGAAATTAACTGTATGAAGAAGTCACATGAAGAATGTTCCAGGCCCTGTGGCAGAAACACATACAGCCAAGGGAGCCATGCAGGTCTTGGAGGCCACACTGAGGATTCTGGATATTTGCTAAGAGCAATGAGGAGAACTGAATGGTCCTGTGTAAAGAGGGTGACCTGATCAGATTCACATTTTGAAAGAGAACGCTGGAGAGGAGCCAGTCAACGAGAAGCCTATTGCAGTCATGCAAGCCAGAGATCATGCTTAGACAAGG
The DNA here is from genome assembly GCF_007565055.1 of Rhinopithecus roxellana. Lineage (NCBI taxonomy): Eukaryota > Metazoa > Chordata > Mammalia > Primates > Cercopithecidae > Rhinopithecus > Rhinopithecus roxellana. The sequence continues at coordinate 66,306,704 of NC_044560.1, read as the reverse complement.
GTGGTGGTTATGAAAAACAAGAGAATTGTGTGGATTTAAAAGATAGCTAATGAATAAAATCAGTGTAACTTAGTGCTAGACCAGATATAGAGAATGGAGGGAGTAGAAGTGTCATGGAATTGGATGGATGGTTGTAACATCCATCCAGCTGAACATGCTAAATTTGGGGTACTGTCTATACCCAAGTAGAGATTTAATGTGGGCTATAAGTCTAGAGCACAAAGCAAAAGAGTGGGCTAGATACACCTGTGGGAGACAGAGGCATTTAGACAGTAATGGAAATCTTGAGAGAGGAGGAGAAGAGAGCTGGGCCTAGAACTAAGCTTGAGCGGTTCAATATTTAGTAGAAGTTGAAAAGATCCAGGTTACTTTTAATGGAAACAAAATTGGCTAGATTTAGGGAGATTCCTGAAGATCTTTAAAGGTCTAAGAGTCAAGGATCCAGCCACCTCATTCCCCAGCATGTTTTGCCCATAGCAGGAACCTAAAATATTTGATTTAAGAAAACAAAATCAACTTCTGTACTAGTTAAAGGGAGTCACTGATCAATGGCACATGTGATCGTTCATTTCTCAACAGCACCTAATTTAAAAACATTTAAAGCCAATACTCTAAATGTCTTCTCTTTTGGACTTAAAGATGGTGAATCTATAACCACTGCATGCCTGTATACACATGTACTCATGTGCACACATGCACACACACAATCTTCCTACCATTTAACAGGCAATATACATCAGGAAGAAAACCTATTTTTCACCCTAACATTGCTAAATATTAACTATGTGTTTTTAAATCAATGGTAAATTTTTTAAAAATTATTCATGTGCTGGAATTTTCCATACACTAGCAACACAAGCAATCAGCAACTGGCACTGAGGACCCTCTTCAAGGTACCATTTTCCTTCCCTCTCTCTTAAGGTGTCTTTGAAGAATGTTCGGAAAGGAGTTCATTGTTCCAACAAATCTTTACAGTTTTCTAATTAGTTCACTTCTGATAGTGAACACAGAGCCCCATCAAACACACTTTTAAGTGCCCCCAGAAAACATCTGAATTCACTCTCCCTGTGGTTGACTTCAGTTAGTTGCCTTTCCTCACCAAAAATAGTTATCAGACCATCACATGTAGCCCCAAACCTAAAATAAAACATTTTAAAAAGAATACTCAATTGTAATAACAAAATGTGTTACATTGTAATTTTAAGATGGGAGGCTTTCCTGATTTTTATTCTGGTGGGATATAACATCATGACTTCCATAATTTTGAAATATTCTTGAGTATAACAACGCCACAGAGAAGAAAGAGTTGTAAAACTGCTGGCAGTGTACCATGAATAGATGTGGAACAGGGCACTCTCTCATTCAGAGGGTAAGGAATTCACCCAGAAGAAACAGGGGGTTAGAAACCAACCAATACATTTAATGATTGATCTACTTATGTTTAAAAGCCTGATAGCCCCCCAAGGCCAAATTAACGTGGAAAAAAATCACATTAGACTATTGAGATCCTGAGAAGAAAAATCTATCTTCATCTCTGTAGCACCAGCACCTAGCACAGCCTGACTGGTACACAGTTGATACACAGCAAAATATCACAATGGACTAACAACCAGAGAGCACTTACAACTTAAAATCTGTTTTTCACACATTACTCAATATCAGCCTCCCACCTCTTTGTGAACTGGCTACTGTAACCTGCTTTTGGGAAACAAAGGCTCAGAAAGGTTAAGAAATGCACCCCAAATCGCATGGTAGATAAAGCTAGGATTGGATTCCAGATATGCTTGACTCCAAGACTATACTTATTCATTGACACAACAGATATTTATTGAAAGTCTGTCTTCCCAGTATTGTGCTAGATGCAGGGTTACAAGGACAGGGAATGCATAGTCCCTGCCCTCAAGGAGCTGACAATCTGGTGAGGGAAAGCAGATGTGGAAACAGCTAGCTCTGAGGAATACTCGAATCAAGGGGTGAACGAAGTGCGGTTGAGGATTTATGTAAGGGAGGGCTGGTTAGTTCAGCCTGCCTAGAACACTTGAAGATTTTCAATGGCAGTTTAAAAAGGCATTTATTGCCCTTAACACGCTCTGAGCGGGGCCCCAGAGAGGGGATGGCTTGCAGAGGCATGTCTCCGCAGGCACACACCATCACTTCTAGGTTGCTTGTGTTAATGCACGATGGGTGATTTCACTGAGCTCTTCCAGTGGTTTCAGCAACAGTTTTAAGGAGAAAGCTGGTGATGATCCAAAAATAACATAACAAGGGTAGGCCAAGTGGAAGGGTGTGCAGGGCAGGAGCCAGAGTGCCAAAACCAGATAACATTTGACATGGGAAGGTACTGGAGGATAGATTTAAGCAGCACCATTCTCTGCCAGGAATACAAGATGTCTCCCCAAGGACTGATATTTTATCCAAATTGAGACACTTAGCTTTAGTTATTTCCTTATAAATGGTCCATTCTCGCCACATCTTTTCTTATGACCTTTGCATGTCAAATTCCAGAGGGAATTTAAATGTCACACTGTTTAAAATACCTGCCAGGTGGTGGTTCCATTGTGGCTGCTAATTTTGCGCTGATAAAATGAAATGGCAGATACAAAAGTGCCATTTTCATTTGATATTTATTATTCACTATCATCATAGCAAAATGTTTCTTAGAATATAATACATGTTACTATGATAAATTTATGAGTATTTTCCAGGCACATAATCTTTAAAATATATATTTTATATACAGCTTTATTATTAAAAATTAGCAAGAAATCTCAGCACTTAATCAAATTATCAACATTTCCATTTAGCTCAGTCACCTTTTAGTCCTTGTGCATATGGTTAGGTCCATCAAGTATTGATAAAAATTATATCATGCGTGAATAATTCACACAAGGAAATGATTATACCCTAATTAAACAATCACCTCGTTTTTAATGAGAGTTAGAGAGACACAACCACGGGGACAAAAATGCAATAATAACAAATTTGGGAGATATATTCAGATCAATTGAGCCTTTATGATGAAGTTTTCATGTTGGCACATCATAATTTTAAGTTCTGGCAGCAAAAGTCTCCATTTCCCTTTGTAAGAAGGCAGGCAGAAAATAGTTGAAACTATTTTCTAGCATATGTACATTTTATGGTATTTATGATATTACGGATGCTGAGAGTTGGTCAGGCCAAAAGGGTACTCTGGGGAAATGCAATCCACATGTAATATCACAACTCCATTATATTCATCAATTGTATTTCCACTTCAAAGTTCGGAGCAAGTTACTTTAGACACTGGTTAACATATTATGATGATATATTTGTCACATTACTTTTTTTATAAAGCTGATTCTGAATGTTACTTATTTTTACACTCAGCAGTGCACTCTAACTTTGTGCTGCCTAGATATTTATAACTTATTTTCAAAATGAAATTAACCTACTCTTTGCTCATGTCTTAAAACAGCCTCTGGCTAAAAGCAATTTAATTCTGATTCTAATAAATTAATATTGATCTCTTTGCCTATGACATACCTAAGGATGAAGCAACTAAATGAACGTTAGTGTTAGTTCCATTCCTTTCTCCCTCTCCCTTCATGCTAACAAGCAGGGATCTGGCTAAACGGCAGGCCAAAAAGAGAAAGGATGATTGAAAGTTTATGGACAGGGCATTTTCCATTTTTAAATATTCAGATAAATAAGAGTTGACTGACTTAGATGCAGCACATCAAAATGATGAAAGCATTGAAAAGGCAAATAATTCATCAGACCTTCTGTATATTCCAAATTCTTTAGCTTAGAGTTCAGATGCTTGATTCAAACCTAACTGGGCAACATCCTAGACTTTTCCATACCCATGGCTTTGCTTATGTCAGTCAAACCCTTTCTGTTCAAATTCCAGGGATTAGTCCTGCTCATTATAAAGAGACCAGTTTAATGTCCCCTTAATTTTAACCTGCCTACTATGAGCCTGGCACTTAATAAGCATTGAAAACTTGTAGTCTAATGAAGAGGATAATCTCAGGTCAGCTGTGGGATGAAGAGGGTCATGATGTTTGTTTCCAGCTCTATTCCAAAAAGTGGTTAAGGAACAGGGGAAATAGATGGGTGAAAGAAGGATGGATAGTAAACATGGCAATGTGAGTCAGCCTGTGCTAGGTGTGTGGATGAAAGGGTTTGGAGCCCTGAGTCACCAGTAAGACTAGGAGCAGGCACCCCAGACGGATGGAGCATCTTCCTGCAGAATTTCTTTCCTCTGTATAGGTATCTTCCCTCAGGCTAATGGCTTTCCTCTGAAATCATACAGCATTCTCTCCTTGGCATACCTCTGCCTGGAATGTCTTCCCAACCCATCTTTCTGAAATCAAAGGATCTTATAAACAGCCTCTTTTCCTTGTCCTCTTTTTATTTGTACATTCTAGTACAACTAAAATCCCCTAGTGTAAATAAGAACACTCCTTTTTTTTTTTTTTTTTTTTTTTTTTCTGTCACCCAGGCTGGAGTGAAGTGGCGGGATCTCAGCTCATTGCAACCTCCGCCTCCCAGGTTCAAGTGATTCTCCTGCCTCAGCCTCCCAAGTAGCTGGGACTACAGGTGCATGCCACCACACCTGGCTAACTTTTTGTATTATTAGTAGACACAGGGTTTCACCATGTTGGCCAGGGTGGTCTTGATCTCCTGATCTCAGATCCACCTGCCTTGGCCTCCCAAAGTGCTGGGATTACAGGTGTGAGCCATCGCGCCTGGCCAAGAACACTCCTTTCAAGCAGACTCAATGAATAATTTTTATTCACTATCAGATACAATTCATGCCAAACACAAACATAAACATTTCATATCCTAATCATTAATACTAAACACAACAGTCTAGAGACTACCTGAAGAACTTTTCCTCCCTGCTCTGAGCCACAGCACAATGGTCTTTGTTCCAAAGGATTTGGGTGTGGCTTCATTGCTTAGACAAACTTGGTTTTTCTTCTGTAGGGATCTCAGCAGCAAGACAGAAACTATATAAAAAAACAGCAGTCCTTGAGGGCTGACAATGTATAAAAGATATATAGTCAATGTCTGTGAATTCTGCTGGCATTGATTGAAACTCCTTTTGTTTTCACATTTAAAATATGATGTCTTAATATGCTTAACTGACTCTATAGTTTTATGTATTTTACTCTTTTGAAATGTACACTTCAAGGCAGGTATTTACAATGGAAAAAATAGTATAACTCAAAATAATAAACAGACTCAATTCTTAACCCATTATCATTTAATCGAAGGGAATAATCAAAGACTTATTTATCATGAGACCATATATCAGAATGAACAGATAACTATAACATATCAAGGAATGAATTTTACCTTCAGTAAGAAAAATAAAATAGTGCCATTTACAAGTATCACTATTAATTCCCATATATTATCAATATTCAAGAAAACATTCAACAAAGAAACAGTGAATTTGAACAATACTGTAGACCAAGTGACCCTAACAGACATATACAGAACATTCAACCCAACAACTGCAGAATATACATTTCTTTTCAAGCATACATGGAATATTCTCCAGTACAGATCACATATTAGGTTACAAAACAATTTTTAACAAATATATAATTAATGAAATCATACAAAATATCTTTTTTGACTGCAATGGAATGAAACTAGAAATCAATGGCAGAAGGAAAACTGAAAAATTCACAAATACATGAAAATTAAACAACACACTTTTGAATAACCAATAGGTCAAACAAATGAAAAGTGAAATTGGAACATATCTTGAGACAAATAAAAACAAAAACACAATATATCAAAGCTTATGAAATGAAACAGATGCAGTATTAGGAGGGAAGTTTCTAGTCACAAATACCTACATTAAAAAAAAAAAGATATCAAACAACCTAACTTTCTACCTAAAGAAATTAGACAAAGAAGTAAAATAGAGAATAGAAAAACAGTAAGAAAAAATCAACTCAGACTCGGGCTTTTGAAAAGATAAACAAAGCTGACAAACCTTTAGCTAGGCTAAGAGAAAAAGAGAGTGAAGACTCAAATAAATAAAACCAGAGATGAAAAGACATTACAACTGATGCTACAGAAATGAAAAAGGTCATATAGACTACTATAAACAATTATAGGTCTACAAACTGGATAACCTAGAAGAAATAGGTCCCTGGAAGCATACAACCCACCAGCCTGAATCATGAAGAAACAGAAAATCCAAGCAGACCTATCTGTAAGGAGATTAAATCAGTAGTATAAAACCTTCCATAAAAGAAAAGCCCAGGATTAGACGGCTTCATTGGAGAATTTTACCAAACATTTAAGGAAGAATGAATGCCAATCCTCAAACTTTTCCAAATAACTGAAGAGGAGGGAACATTTCTGAACTTTTTTTTTATGAGGCTGGTATTACCCTCCTACCAAGCCAGATAAAGACACAGAAAAAAAGAAAATTATAGGCCAATACCCCTGATTAAATATAGATGTAAAAATCCTCAACAAAATACCAGCAAACAGAATTCAACAGTACGTTAAAAAGATCATTTGCCATGACCTAGTGGGATTTATTCCTAGGATGGCACAACGTACGAAAATCAATTAATGTGACATATCACATTTACAGAATGAAGGATAAAAATCACACGATCGTCTAAGATAAAAAAGTGTTTGATAAAATTCAAAATCCTTTCATGATAAAAAAAAAAAAAAATCTCAACAAAGTAGGGATAGAGGGAAATTACCTTAACCTAATAAAGGCTATCTATGAAAAGGCTATAGTTAACATCATACTCAAAGGTGAAAAACTGAAAACTTTTCTATGAAGATCAGGAACTAGGCAAGGATGCCCATTCTTGCCACTTTTATTCAACATAGGACTGGAAATGCTTGCCAGAACAATTAGGCAAGACAAAGAAATAAATAGCCACCAAATTGAAAAGAAAGAAGTAAAACTGTCCTTACATTTACAGATGATATGATCTTAAATAGAGAAAACCCTAAAGACTCCACAAAAAAAACCTGTGAGAATGAATAAACAAATTCACCAAAGTTGCAGGATACAAAAATCAACATACAAAAATCAGTTGCATGTCTATACAATGATAATTAACTATCTGCAAAAGAAATTAGGAAAATAATCCCATTTACAATAACATCATACTTAGGAATAGTCTTAACTAAGGAAGTGAAAGACATTCATACTAAAAACTATGAGACATTGATGAAAGTAATTAAAGGAGACATAAACAAATGTAAAGACATCTCAAGTTCATGGATGGAAGATTTAATATTATTATAATTTCCATGTGACCCAAAGCAATCCACAGATTCAATGCAATCCCCATCAAAATCCTAATGATATTTTTACAGAAATAGAAAAAAAATTCTAACATCCATATCGAACCAGAAAAGATCTTGAATAGCCAAAACAATCTTGAGAAAGAACAAGGTTGGAGGCAACACACTTCCTGATTTCAAAATATATTACAAAGCAACAGTGATTTAAACAGTATGACAATGGCATAAAGATTGACATATAGATCAATGGAACAGAACAGAGAGCCCAGAAATACATCCATGGATATATGGTCACATGATCTTTGACTGGAATGCCGAGAATACAAAATGGGGAAGGAAGAGTCTCTTCAACTAATAGTGTTGGGGAAACTGGATATCCACGTGCAAAAGAATAAAATTGGATTATATTTTACCATACACAAAATATCAACTCAAGATGGATTAAAGACTTAAACATAAGACTTGAAACTGTAAAATATCTAGAAGAAAACACAGGGGGAAAACTTCAAGACATTAGTTTTGGCAATAGTTTCATGGATATGACACCAAAAGCAGAGGCAACAAAAGCAAAAATAGACGAGCAGCGCTACATAAAACTAAAAAGCTTCTATACAGCCAGGGAAATAATAGTGTAAAAAGGAAACCTATGAAATGAGAGAAAATACTTGCAAACTATGTATCTGATAAGAGGTTACTTTCTAAAATATGTAAGGAATTCTTACAATTCTATAGCAAAAAAACCAATAACCCAATTTGAAAAAATGGTTAAAGGTCATAATAGATATCTCTCAAAAGAAGAAACACAAACAGCCAATATGTACATATACGAAGAGAGGTTCAAAATCACCAATCATCAAGGAAATGCAAATCAATGCAACAATGAGATATCATCTCACACCTCTGAGGATACTATTATCAAAACAACAATGACAAATGTTGGCAAGGATGTGAATAAATCATAACCTTTGCATACTGTTGGTAGAAAAGGTAGAAATGCAGAATGGGGAAGCTGCTACGGAACTGTAGATTCCTCAAGAAATTAAATATTGAACTACTAGGTGATCTAGCAACCCACTTCAGAGTATTTATCCAAAGGAATTGAAATCAGGAACTCAAAGAGATATTAGCACTCCCATATTCACTGCAGCGCTATTCACCAAGATATGGAAACAACTGAAATGTCCATTGACAGATAAATGAATTTGAAAAATACAGTGTAATAGCTGGGCTTGGTGGCTCATGCCAATAATTCCAACTACTTGGGAGGCTGAAATGGGAAGATCCCTTGAATCAGGAATTTGAGACCAGCCTGAGCAACATAGGGAGACCCACCTCAAAAAAGAAATGCTGTACATACTTACAATGGCATATTATTTAACCTTAAAAAAGAAGGAAATCCTTACATTTTCAACAAAATGAATGAACCTTGAGAACATTAAGTGAAATAACCAAGTCAAAGAAGGCAAAATATTGCATGATTTCACTTATATGAGGTATCTAAAATAAACTCATAGAAGCAAAGAATAGAATGGTGGTTGGCAGAGGCTAAGGGAAGGGGGAAAGGGGACGTTGATAATCAACAGGTATAAAACTTCTGCCTGGAAGATGGATACGTTTTAGAGATCTGCTGTACAACATTGTGCCTACAGATAATAATACTGTATCGTAGACTTAAAAATCTGTTAAGAGTGTAGAACCCCATAGTAAATGTTCTTACCACATTAAAAAAGAAAGTGAAAAAAAAGAAAGAAGGAAGGAAAGAAAAAGAAAGCGAGCGAGAGAGAAAGGATGGAAGGAAGGAAGGGAGGGAGGGAGGGAGGGAAGAACCATAGCACACTCTAACTTATCTTATCATACGCATCTGGAAAAGGGTTTACAACATCAGATCCTGGCTAGAAAGGTCACTTTTCAGGTTTGAATTATTGGCTCAGTTTGTTTCTTTCTTTTCATTTTCTGACAGACTGTTAAGAGATATTTAATAACTAGACACTTACAATGTCTTGGGAGTTAATACTTTCCCTGGCTTTTAGGATACAACATCTTACCATCATGATCACTGCCACACCCCCCCCCCCCCCACCCCTTTCCACATTGCTGTTTTTTTGGGAAGAAGAGCATTCCAGGAACCATCACACATTCAGGTAGGGTCAGGGCAGTGAGGTTGTGGGGTCTGGGAAGAGTGGACAGAACAGACGAAAGTGTGCCTGATGGAGAGATCGCGCAGAAACTACCTAGCAAACTGAATAAAATCCCCTCACTGCTTTCAAAGAAGATACATCTGAGACTTGATAATTATTTATGCTCTATACTGCAAGAGGATAGGCTTAGGAGTAAATAAACAAATGCTGAAGTCAGTGATCAGGCACATAGTTACTTCAGTCGGTTTCCCATTCCTTTTTTCATGAGAAGCCAGACCAGGCTTCCGGGCAAGCAATCAAGGACCTGTGAGGTTTTTTATTCATTTCTGGATGTGACTGCTTCCCATGGAGATGCAGACCTGACTGACCTGTAGATTGCTGTACATGTATGCATGGTTGGGCGTTTTTTTAATGAGCTAATAGTAGCTGTTGTTTTATTATTGTTATATGAAAAGTTCTCTTTTCTACAATGTTTTATACAAGTTCTCTTAACTCTACAATGAAGTCAGAGTTTTGAAACTCTAGCAATACCAAAGTAACTTCTAAGTCTACCTTAATATTTTAGTTCTGTCATTCACTTTCTAATCCTCTAATTCACATGAGCAAAAATGGTAATTTCTTTAACATAATACACAGCTTAACAGGTATGCAGTTAGGTTTCAGAGAGGACTATTTCAAAAGTAATTATTTCACAGTTAGTTCAAAACCTTACAGCATTCATTACCAAGGGAAAAAAAAGCATCATATTACTAATTATGACAGGAATGTTAGTTCCAAATTTTTTTTTAAATGCCTGTGCTTCAAAATGAAACAACACAGTGAACACAAAGGCAGAGGAATATGGTGAAGACGCATGTGCAAGAAAAGAAGTGGCATTAATAAGAAATGGCTTGCTTTGAAAGTCCTTGCAAAGCTTCATCACTGGGAACTTTCTACTGCAGTAGTTTTTCTCCACTGAGGGGCTTGGGGGCATGGTGGTGGTAGGGAAATAAACTGCTTCCTGTTGAAAAGGAACTTACTACATGCATGTGTCATGTGGAAACATTGATTCCTTCTCCCGTCCTAGGATAAAATGAAAAAGGGGGAAAAAGACATTTTTCATCTGAAAAAGGGAGAAAGACTAAGCAAATGGGAAAAAAAATTGAATTCTCATGATTTGAACAGATATGCACATACACGTTAAATACATGGATTAAAAAATTTTTAGTCTAAATTCTAACATGAATCTAAGATGGCCAAACATAGATCAATGATAAGAGTGTGTCATGAACCAACGTTTATAATTAATCCCAAATCTGTGAATCTGAAATCCACAAAAAGAGAATACTATGATCCCATTTGTTCAATAAAAGCCTATTTGTATGTGTGTTTTGAATATATTTATACATTTTTGTGTATGCTCCCATATATGTGTACATTCTTAGTGCATGGGAATATATGTATATATTCTTGAATTATGTATCCATGTGGATACATACAGTATGTGTACAAAAACTGCCAAAAAGGATATCTCAACTATTCAGATGGCTCCATCTTAGTTATTTAGGTAGCTATTTTAAAAAATGAAATAAATACTCATGGACCTACTAGGCAAAATAAAATCTGGAATCTTAATAATAATCATATCTATCTACATGACTCAGAGCTCCCCATTCATGCTCTCCCCACCTGAGTTAATCATCACCCTCAACCTCATGTTCATATAACCTTTCCCCTGATGCAAGAATTTAGTTTGGGTATACACCTGTGCTTTTCAATATGATAGCAGCTAGTACCATGTGACTACTGAGCATTTAAAATTTGATTGAGGAACTAAGTTTTAAATTTAATTTAGTTTAAATGTAAAAACTTGAAGTGGTACAAAATGTGTTTATGTTAAACACAATTCCATTGTTTTGCCTACATTTTAATTGAACTGTTCCATCCTATAGGGTACTATGGCTGAAGTTCTCATGGCAGGTGCATGTGTCCTCTCTGGTAGTACATCCCCCGTTTGATTGGTGTCAGAGATTGATTCAGTTCAAATTAATTTTTTCCTATTCACCCAGGTAACATTGTAATGTGTTTGCTGAATGCTTATGGACAGCAGGAGTTATGAGGATCCCTTTCTATATTGTAACTGGTAATTAAATTGAAATTATTACTATTATTTTAATTATTATATAATTAATATTTTTAGTTAAAAATAAGCACAGTTAAATTTTAAAATCTAAAAAGAAAGCAGAATTGAGAGGAGATGCAGAAACTAGTAACATACAATAAAGAAAAAAGGGACCGAAAGAAGGTATGTTGGAAATTTCATGATGAATAGCAATTGCAATTTGTTAGAAGATAGCAAGAGAAAGAAAATGCTGTTTGTTGTGTAAAAAAAGGTAAAGATAATATGATTTAAAACAGAATCTGAGCTTATAACTTTGTTTAGCTATAAATGGCTTGGATCTTTACATAGACAAACAATTTTTCAATGGACATATGGTTATTTCAGTTACAGAAATTTTGCTAGAATATTATCAGAAAACACTCAACAGGTATTATCACAAAATGTGAAAGATTTTCCAATCAAGCCACCAAACAATTGCCTGAAGAATACAAGGTCTTTCTAACAAAACCTAAGACCAACCGATTCAAAATGTAAAAAGCCATTAAAACTTTAGTTTTAGATGAAAGTACAACATAAAGACACTGCCTAATTAATCCTTGAGGTATGCTGCATCTCAGAAGACTTCCTAATTTATAAAGAAACGTCAATTTACAACTTGAAAAACTAAATTCATGGTTTAGATATTTTTGAATCTTTTATCTCTGTCAAAGAATTTTAGCTAGATATACAAAAATTAAATTCTATCCAGATGGATGGTGCTCCAGCAATGCTAGTTTTTTTAAAAATCTGAATTTTAAAAATTGGAATTTATTGTAATTTTAAAACAAAAGACCAATGTTTTCTTACTGCTTCATTCCACTGTATGATATCTATGTTTCATTTTCTGAAGCAGACTCTTGAAAAGTGTTACAGATACTACTGTTGAATTGTTCAGCATATATTTGCAAATGCTATGGATCAATGCCTGTTAATGGAACTGTTAAAAGAAATAGAAGACAATGAATGTAATAATCTGTGTTCTTTGCCAATGCTTGTTGACTAATAGAAAAGATTCACAAAGATTTGCTCTACTGTTCAAGATTTTACTGAAACAAAAGGAATGTTTGTCAAATATTATTGTTGTTGTTATTATTATTATTATTATTTTAGGCAGTCTTGCTCTGTTGCCCAGGCTGGAGTGCAGTGGCACGATCTCAGCTCAATGTAACCTCCGCCTCCTGGGTTCAAGCAATTCTGCCTCAGCCTCCCAAGTAGCTGGGATTGCAGGTGCCCACCATCATGCCTAGCTAATTTTTGTATTTTTAGTAGAGATGGTGCTTCACCATGTTGGCCAGGCTGGTCTCGAACTCCTGACCTCAAGTGATCTGCCTGCCTTGGCCTCCCAAAGTGCTGGGATTACAGGTATGGGCCACCGCGCCTGGCCAAATATTCAAAAATTAAAGACAAAAACGACTGAGTAACTTTGATATCACACTGCATATGAAACAGCTAAATTTGAAGTTCCAAGGAAATGAAAAGCTGATTTGTGATCTAGCTAAAGAGGAACAAAATTTTAGGCTAAAATTGCAACTTTTCAGAGTGCAATACAATATACAATAATAATTTCATACATTTTCTAACATGAATAAACTTCAAGAAAATTTGCAGATTTATTGAAATTGATAAGATTATTGTTGCTTATCAATTTATGCAAAACCTCTTTGAATTCAATGTTGGTAATATTGACATGTGTTAGTAAATTGATTTAACTTGAACAGACATAGTTTTGAAATCAATATGCTTTTGCTTCAAAGTCAAATCAAGACAAATCAGTTGCGTCAATGTGGATATAAATATTGCAAGAAAATAATTTCTCACATAATTCAGTTTTTGGAAAACTTTTAAATATGTTTGGAATTATTTGGGTATGTGATCCTACCTTTTGAACTGTAAATTTTAGGAAATATAAATGCAGATTAAGTATGTCCAATGAAATGTTTATGTCCAAAATGAGAAATACTGTAAGTCAAGCTTGTCCAACTTGTGGCCCACGGGTTCCATGTGGCCTAGGATGGCTTTGACTGTGGCCCAACACAAATTCGCAAACTTTCTTAAAACATTATGAGATTTTTTTGTCCTCATCAGTTATTGTTAGTGGTAGTGTATTTCATCTGTGGCCAAAGACAATTCTTCTTCCAATGTGGCCCAGAGAAGCCAAAAGTTTGTACCCCCTTGCTCTAAGTGTAAAGTACACAACAGATTTAGGAAATTTAGTGCAAAAATGTAAAATATTTCATTGATAATGTCATGTTGATTACACGTTAACGTGACATAATGAGTTAAATAAAATATATTATTAAAATGTATTTTACCTATTTAAATATGGCCACTAGAAAATTGAAAATTACATATGGGGCTCAGATTTTATTTCTGTTGGACAGCACTGACTGATACATATATCCAGAAATTGAATTATTAATGTATAAAATATTCCACTGTTTAACACTAGAAAAAGTACCAAACTGTTCTGCAAAGCTGCCCTATCAGTTAATATTCCTGCTAGCATTGTATCCTATCCATATCTTCACTAATGATTAGAATTGCCTCGTTTTAAAATTTTTGCCAAGTTAATGGGTACGTCATTATGATCTTAATTTGCATTTTTTGGTCACTAATGGTACTAAACATCTCTTCATATGTTAATTGGCCATATATATTTCCTCTTCTGTGAACTGTTTGCTCATGTTTTGGCCATTTTTCTTTGGTATTTTTCTGTTTGTGCTTTTCTTACTGATTTATTGGTTATTACTATTGAAGACCCTGAATATAAAATTAAATATAAGATTCACTTACTCTTCCATCTCAGAATGTGTGATCTGCCCACTTTGGCCTCCCAAAGTACTGGGATTACAGGTGTGAGCCACCATACCCAGCTCACCACTTTTTTCAGCTTTTCACTGCAGGTTCTACTCAGTGTAATAAAGTAGGAGAAAGAAATACAAGGCATTCAGATTGGGAAGGAGGAAGTAAAACTGTCTTTATTCACAAGACATAATTGTCTATGTTACAAAATGTGGTGTAATCTACTAAAAAGCTACTAGTAGTAATAAGTGAGTTTAGTAAGGTTGTGGCATATAAGATCAATATAAAAAATCAATTGTATTTGTATACGTTAAGATAATTGAAAATTCAAATTAGCAAAGCAATATCACTTAAAATAGCATCAAAAACATGAAATGTTAGGGATGCATCTGGCAAAAAGGTGCAAGATCTTCACAGTGAAATCTACACAATATTGCTGAGAGAAATTAAAGAAGACCTAAGCAAATGGAGAAAAATACTGTGTTCATTTGTTGGAAGACACAATATTGTTAAAATACGAACTCTCTCCAAATTGATATATAATTCAATGCAATGCCAATCAAAATGTCAACAGATTTTCAAAAAAAAATTGGTGGAAACTGACAAGCTAATTCTAAAATTCATATTGAAATGTACCGAGGCAAAACACCCTTGAAAAAGAACAAAGTTGGATGGCTAACACTACCTGATTTCAAGTTACATTTATCAAAACAGTGTTGTATTGGCATAAATATACGCAAAAAGATCAATGGAACAGAATACAGAGTCCAGAAATAAGCCTGCACATATATGATCAATAATTTTTCAACAAAGTTGCAGAAGTGTTTGAACAGAGGTGGGAAGATTGGATATCCATAGCACTACTACCACCACCACACAAAGCACTTCAACACTTCAAACCCTTATCTCACATCACAAACAAAAATTAACTCAAAAATCATAGTCCTAAACCCTGAAACCTAAAATTGTGAAACTTCTAAAAGAAAACCTAGGAGAAAATAACTGTAACCTTGCATTAGGCCAAGAATTCTTAAATATGACACCAAAGGCACTATCCATAAAAGAAAAAAATTGATAAACTAGACTTCATTAAAATTTAAAAACTTTGATACTTTGAAAGATACTATGGAGAGAATGAAATGACAGGTCACATGCTCAAAGAAAATATTTTCAAATAGTATATATGATAAAGGACACATTCATAATATATAAAAACTCTATACAATAAATATGAAAAAGCTAGCCCAATACAAATATGGGCAAAAGATATGAACAATACTTCATCTAGGAAGATATATGAATGGCAAATAAGCACAGGAAAAGATGCCCAACATCATTAGTCATTAGGGAAATAAAAATTAAAACATAAAACACCTGATATAATATTTAATATGAAAGTGATTGATCACACTAAGCTCACGAGGATGTGGAACAACTGGAACACGACACCCACTGCTGGTGAGAATGAAAATGGGACAACCAGTTTAGAAAACAGTTTGGCAGTTTCTTAAAAAGTTAAACAGACACCCACCATAGAGCCCAGCTAGTTCCATTCCTAAGTAATTATGAAAGAGAAATGAAAGCATATGTCCAAACAGAGACCTGTACACAAATGATCAAAGCAGCTTTATTTATAATACCTAAGAAATAGAAACAAACCAAATGTCTATCATCATTTGGATGGTAGTAAACAAATTGTTGCAGATACAAACAATGAAATATTACTGAGTAATTAAAAAGTAATGATGTATTGATATACACGATAACATGGATAAATCCCAAATTAATTATGCTGAGTGACAGAAACTATATGTGTGTGTGTGGGGGGGTGTCTACACATTCATTTATATAAAATTCTAGAAGAAGGAAACTAATTTATAATGACAGCGTAACAGTGGTTGCCAGGAGATATGGGGGCAGAAAGGGACAGGAGGGAGAGATTACAAAAGGTCATAAGGAAATTTTGGAAGTGATGGAAATATTATCTTAATTGTGGCAGTAGTTTCAAGAGAGGATAAAAATATCAAAACTTACTTTCCACACATGCAATTTATTATGCAAGGATTATACTTCAGTAAAGCTGTTAATTTTAAAACTAATTACAATTAAGTAAAAAATAAAAGTTCAGTCTCTTATACTAGTCATATTTCATGTTCTTAGTAGCCACATGTGGCTAGTGGCTACCATTTCAGCACAAATACAGAACATTTCCATCATTGTTGAAAGTACTGTTGGATAACACTGATCTAACTCATACATAAAACAGCATCTGTTTCCTTCATTTCTCCTCCACCTACCTACCCCAAACTTTAGGGATGGTAATAAGCAAGGCAGTATGGCACTGATATATAAATTACCCGAGAACTTTAAAAAACAGATTTTATTACGTTAGTTTTAATGTAACTTTGCTGTGGAGCAAAATATACCTTCTATTCATAAACATATAGCACACTGTTTCCTCATTTAGATATCACAGCTTCTATGGATTATATTTAATTAGTTTCCTCCAAAGCTCAAGTTGATGTCAATTTTAAACTAAATGATATGGAAAGAAATGAAACAGATAACTCCCTCTTGGAACTTACTTTCTCCTTGTAATCAAAGTACTTATTGCTTTGCTATAACTCCTAAGTGAGAATATATATTTTTTCATATACTCATAAATATCAAAATATTATGTTACATATGCAATTGAATGTTCCCATTTAAAAGAATCAAGTATATAACTCTTACACAACACATAGAAACACAAGTTTCAAATGTGAGAACAGACATTAACATAAACACCATGTATGCACTGAAATGTTTCACATTCATTAAACAGTTCATAAAATTAGGACGGAGAAGTTGATAAACTATATTCTATATTCTTACTGAAGCTTTTCCCCTTCCTGCACTATAGCTCTTAGTTTTCAGAGTTAGAGGTGATTGTATCTCAAAAAAAAAAAAAAAAAAAAAAAAAAAAAAATTGAACTCAATTTTCTGCCCTCATTCTGTGTTGTCTACGGAAGAGTCTCTGCTTGGAGTTTTTGTTTCAATATACAGAATGCAGGGCTGAAATCCTCAACCATCCTTGTTCCAAAGCCTGATACACAAACCTTTCATATATATTTTGATGTCTGAGTCATCTCCGTCTTAGAAATGGAATACGGAAAAAGGTAACTGGGGTGGGGGGGGGGAGAAGGGAGGTTGCTGGCCAACGTAGACAAACCAAGGCGACCTCCGAACTGTGTATTGTAGTAGATAAGCAAGAAGTACAAAAATAGAAACCAAGTCCCTCTGTTGTTTGCAGAAGCAGAACTCAGAAGCCAGCTTCACTTACTTTTTTACACCGACAGAGCCATTTTCCTTGTTTTCCATGTCAACAGATAGCATGGGAAGGCTGCAGGGTTCCTTTACTTCAGCAACTAATCAATAAGGGAGAAAAGCTTGTGTTTAATTCTTAGAAAGTAAGAGAAGAATATATATTCTGAATCGGAAACATAATGGTCCCTTTTACAGCTTCACACCAGTTCACGTATGTTTGTTTAAATCTCCAGTTCCCTCGGCGATTGGAGAGATGTGATTAAACCTAAAGAACTGGAGGAGACGGATTGGGGTGCTTTCATCTGTACTGGCACTCCCTGCCTTGACAATAAGCATTTGCAAATGAAATTGAATCCTTGTTGAAAACAAGTGCTGTGTGAACTGGCACAGCTTCTCCTGGGTGCCTAGCTCTCACTTAAGACACTGCAACTCATAAATGAGTCAAAGTAGAGAAAAACAAACCCGCTTTTCCTTCCCCCCTCCCATTATGGGCTGTGATTTGTTTTTTCTTATTGCATTTGGATTTTTTTTGTCCACTCCCCCTTGCTCCTAGATTTTTTCATTCCAATGCAGAAGGACACTTAAAGCTTTTGTCAGTAAGTATTCCCCTACCTCACATTCTCAACGAAAGCCTCAAAAACCCGTCTGTGAGATGGCCATGCTGTGGTAAAGCAGGAAGCTCACAAAAAATGCCAGATAGCCCTTAGCACAGAAAGGTGGTGCTGGGGTGTGTGTGTGTGTGTGTGTGTGTGTGTGTGTGTGTGTGTGTGTGTGTAAAAGAGTAGGTAGCTCATTAGATTTATGAAAAATCATCAAAACATTTAAGGAGATATTGTAGCATCCATCATTCTGTCTTTTTGTTTAGTAGGATGAGGGCTGTGAAAAATTAAAAGCCTTCCACAATTAATATGCAATTAGCAAAATGAAAAAGCTATGAACAAAACTGCTTTAAGAAAAAAAAAAAAAAAAAAAACGGAAGAAACAGTCCCGAAACGTGTTTGCTCTTATTCAGTTGAAGCCATAAATTAAATACATTTCCACTCAAATCACTTTATACTTCGGCACTCCTTCTCTAGGGATTACTCTGACATGGCAAGTGCATCATTTAGTATATTCGCAAGATTTTATCACTGTTAGAGAAGTAGATGATTAACAAATAACACTATAAGTGTGGGATAATTTTCACTCCTGAAACACACACATACACACAAACTTCCAGTTGCTAAACCACTTAGATCATTGATAGAGAAATCCAACATTTAATATATAGATAGATATTAGCATACATTCACACACCGTTATAGAGTAGACAGGAAGATAGTGCTGCTGCTCCATGCTAACAGAATATGATTTCACTTCAGTTGGAAACTGTTACACATTCACCATTTTCTAAGCATCTCAGAAAACAAAACAAAACAAAACACTCACAATGATACTCTGCAACATCACACTACATTGTCTTATTATTATTACTATTATTTTCTTTTTTTGTGGAAGAGTAAAAAGAAAACCTACCTATAAGCAACTAAAAAATATCATTTTTTATAGGCTTATCAAGAACAGCCAAAGAAACCCCAATGTTTTCTTTCACAAAGTAGGCTGGCAAAGGAATTCAATAAGGAGGTACAATTTGACACAGTGAAATAAAACCAGGCTGGCTCTCAGCCAACATGACGTTAGGAATCACACACAAGCTGCACCAACTGCCTTCTGGTTCATGGCTGACTTTTTAAAGCTACAGTGTGCCTGTTCACTTTTGCTAACTACCTTCAGCACAATTAGTGCAAGAGAATGAGTCAGGAGTCCAAAACCTGCAGAATTCTCCCTGCACCTGTCTTGTACAAAGAAAAACAAGCTCTCTCAACAGCTTCTTATTTTCTCCCTCCCCTTCATTGTTGCTGCATGATAGGTCTTAGCTGTTGTTGTGAGCATGGATGTCATGTTTCAAACTATTTCGTTTTCTCCCCAGAGGGAAAAATAAGAGCGAGAACCCAGTGCTTATGGGCTATAACCAGAAAACACTTGGAAGCTGCAGTTCCATGTTACTCTTTTTTTCCTAATAGAGATTGGTGGACAAAGTTCCCAGGGCTGGCTTTTAAGTAATCTCTTTGTGAGAATAAGGAAAGCACTGCCCAGCAGCAAATCCTTTTACTTCATTATGCAGGAAGTAACATATTTCAGAGAGGATGCAAAATAGATGACCAGATCTCCTGAAAACGCCCACATTCTTTTATTTTGGCATTTATTCTGCCAAATGAAGCCAGCAAAAATTCAGACTGAAACAAACAAAACCTTATTCTACAAAATGAAAACAATTAGTTCTGGGAGATTTAATTTTAACTGTTTATCCCAGTTGCACAAAAAGCATAATTCAAGAAATTCAACCAACACTTACCATCTATGAGTACCCGGTACTATATTAGTTGCATATGAGTAGAAAGACATTATGCCCACCCCAAAATTCATAGTCTCTCCCGCCATCATCCTAAATACCAAATCAGAAAACTGGGAGGTGGAGCAGAGAGGCTGGGCAAGATCTTTTGTTTAAGTTACCCTGGTCATTCTCACAGTTTCCGTGCTTGGCTTAAACCACTCTTCCAGGGGAATAATCTCATCCCATAAATGTTCTGCACATACACAGAAAACATACATGGTTGCCTCTTCATTGAAATAAACATCAATCAACATTTGTACACTTTTAGGTCAAGATGGTCAACAAAACTACTCAAAACAGGACACAGAACACAGGTTTCCCAGAAAGATCTTGGAAAAGTTATGTGTTGCTGTAATGTGCTGTAGAATTCAGGTAGAATCCTAGGAGAAAGTTGCCTGCCTCCCTTTTTAAAAATAATCTTTTAGGACATTAGAAGATCAACTTTGATCTAAATTTGGAACCTGAATTTCAAGGTCAAAAATTGGTCCTTTACTTATTCCAGGAATTATATTAGAAATTTTCGACTTCCTTAAAGATCACTGCAGAGAAAGATTTCAAATATTTGCCATTGCTCCCTTGAAAAGGCAAACAATAGTAATCTAGCAACCAATTAAATATTTTTGAGCACTATTTTTGAACACGGGTCAGGCATGTGGATCTTTCACCACTGCTGATCTCAAAATGATGGACTCTTACGGAGATAAAGAGCTCTTTCACTCACAGATTCCATAATGCTTTTGGACTTGATCTGAAATTCCTGAACTATCCTCCCAGTAAATCCAAATTGGAAGCGAGTTGGACTGGGAGTTCTGTGTTCTGGGAAGCTGGGGTTGTCCTGACAGTGCTGCTCAGAACAAAAGCATGTTCAGCTCTCCACTCTTGAGGGGGAAAAGGCAAAGGGACTGTAGTTACACCCAGCTCTTCCTGAGACACAGCCACAGGAGAAAGGATTCTGTGAAGTTTTTCCAAGCATCTCTTCCTACATGTACAAAGGGACATCCCCTCCCATCTGGCCTGCTGTGATCAAAAGTTTGCCTGTTACACAACAGTAAAGTTTCAGAAAGTGTTGTAGGAAGTTAATCCCGTGGTATAAAAAGTGAGCCACAAAGACACTCTAAATTATGACAACAGGAGGTTTCACTTACCAGCTAGTTTTTCTAACTTTGGTAGTAAACTGACACTTGTGAATATATATATATATACACACACTAGTACTCACACACTCCCTCCAACAAACTGACATCAATCCTCTGCTGATAAAAAGTGTGTGTAGTATGTAGCATAAAATATGTGTGTGTAATGTGTGTACTATGTGGTGTACTTTGTGTGTGGGTGTGGTACACATGTGGGTGTGTATGTGGTGTGTGGGGGTGAGGGAGAGAGGCAACCAAACAAGACCTTCTGATCCAGCACATTATGGGATATGCTGAAATAACTTTGGAGATCTTGAAATCTCCAAATTATTGCTGAAATTAACTTTGGTGTCAATATTCTGGAACAGAACTTTCGACCCACTTGGGAACGGGCTCAGATAGGGAGAGGGGAGGCGGTTAGGAAGGGAGGGAAGCTGTTGACTTTGATTGGCTTCTTTTCTAGATCAGCATTCATCCCCCAGGCAGAAAGGACTCGCGTAGGGAACCAGCGCGGTCCCAAAGGAGCCGCCGGCCCTGCCTCCCGGGATCCGACCCGAGGTGCGTCCAGCCTGAAGTCGCCCGAGGGCAGGGCCGACCTCACTGCGCCGGGAATGGCGTCTCAGGGGCAAGTGAGAATTGGCCTGGAGAGGGGACGGTAGGGGCAGAAGACACCAATTGGCTCTTGGACCAGCAGCGCGGGCCCAGAGCCACACGACTCTCTGTGGCACTGGGGACAGAGCGGGGAAAGTTTCTGGCTAAGACTTTCACGGAGAGACGGTTCGCTGGCGTTTAGTGTGGGGGCTCCCCGGGAAAGCCGGTCTTTGGAAAGTCGAGGGTGTAGGTGTGGCGCTCTCGGGGCACCCCGCCGAGTCGTGCCACCACCCCGTCCCGCTCCCCGAGCACTGCCAGCAGCCCCAGGCGAGCCCCGGCTCTCCGTGGGGCAGGGCACGCTTCTGCCCCCATTCCACTCCACGGTGAGAGCCCACGTCCGTGGGTGCAACGAGCTGCAGGAGCACCGGACACGGCCAAGATGAGGGAGGGCAGAGCGGTTTTCATTGCGGCATTCTTCGTTTCCCTCCATCCCGGAGAGAGGAGAGGGCGGGCGCCTTTCCACGCCCTGGCCGCACAGGCGGATTACTTACCTCCCCGCATGGCCGAGCTGGGAGGTTTGCCCCGCGCGGAGCTCGGCGGCCGCCACGCGCAAAGCCTTGGTGCAGCCGGCCGGACGCGCGCGGCACGCCGGGAGTTGTAGTCCACCGCGGGTCGGCAGGGGTCGGAGGGGCGGGGGCCCCCAGGAATGGGGAAGGCCAGGACTAGAAGGGACAAGACCTGGGCAGGACAAGGGAGGATATTTGCAAAAACTTAAAACTTCCAGGGACCTGGGGGGAGGGGAACCCTCCTAGAGAGATTTTTAAAGTGAGGGTTTTTTAGATTAATACCATTTTCTTCCTGTCTTACTCGCTTATCACAACCCCAATGAAGTTTTAAGCTGGACTCTGGCAGTAATGTTAAGTAGAGATTTTCCCTGCCAACTTCATATTATTTAGGGCTCTATTCTCCCTTTATCTTGAACACAGATGTGCCATTCTCTGCTTGGACGCACACAGAATATTCTTGCTCACAGAATATCTCAGTTGAAGCCCTGAGCATGTAAAAGGAAGGTGAGTAGTTAGTTGCACCTTACACGTGCAGGGTGCTTTATAGCTCTCTTTACAAAGCACTTTGTACTTGATTGGTTCATTATATAAGAACCGTAAAGCAAGCCTGAGAGTCAGAGAAAAGCTAAAGATGCAGGGAGTTTTTATTTTTTTGTTTTTTGTTTTGTTTTGTTTTTTTGAGACGGGGTCTTGCTCTGTCGCCCAGGCTGGAGTGCAGTAGCGCGATCTTGGCTTGATGCAGGGAGTTTTGGAGTTTTGTGTATCTGCATCTGCAGAGGTTGGAGTCATCCTGTCTATTCATTTCTTTCTCCAGCCTTTCTTAGCAGCTGGGAAGAGAGAGTGGAGAGAAAGAGGTCTCAGGACAGATGTGGACACGGTGGAAGAAGAGGAGCCTGCTGTGACAGACTTCCTTGAAATGACTAACAAGTAAATCTTTAAGGAAATAAGTAAAACCAAAAGAAGGACTCATGGGTTGGAAGAAGGGAAGGAGAAGGAAAAGGCAGATGGGATAGGGATAGACATTAAAGATTGCAAACAGGCTAATAGCAAAGAAAGCAAAAAACAACCAGGGTTTTTAGAAACCAGATAAACCTTGGATTCCTGGTGTTGTCACTTCTGAGCTATCTCTGTGACCTTAGGTAAGTTCTTTAACCTCCCCAAACCTATTTTGCCTCATCTGTAAAATTTAAAAAAAAACACAAAAGTTCTGACTTTATCGTGTGGCTGTGCCTATTAAAAAGAGACAGGAAGCACATAGTATAGTGCTGGGCATATGATAGGCAATTAATGTTATCTTCTATTATCATCGGCAGAAATTCCCTTTGTGTAAGTATCAAAAAATAAATTGGAGTAGAAGTACCAGTTAGGAGGCTGTGACAATACTCTAAGCTACTGGCAATGATAGCTTGAACTACATTGACAGAAAGGCAACCATGTTGCCATGAGATAGGGAAAACAGAGAGTACAATCAATTGGATGTGGGGAAGGAAGAACAAGAATCAAATTGGTTGTTATTTCTAGATTAAGTAGATGATGTTGTCATTCTCATAAATAGATACAACTGATGGAAAAACAGGTTTTGGAGGAAGATGACCACTGGCTTTCCTCATTTTATTGTGCTTTGTTTTATTGCAGTTCACAGAAAATGTGTTTTTTGTTTGTTTATTTTACAAATTGAAGGTTTTTGGCAACCCTGTGTTGAACAAGTCTATTAGTGCAATTTTTCCAGCAGTATGTGCTCACTTCATGTCTCTGTGTCACATTTTGGGCATTCTCATAATATTTTAAGCTTTTTCATTTTTATTGTACCTGGTATGGTGATCTGTGATCATTGATCTTTGATGTTACAATTGTAATTGTTTTAGGGTGCCACAGACCATGCCCATTAATCTATAAATGTTGTGTGTATTCTGACTGCTCCACCTACCAGCTGTTCCCCACCTCTCTCCCTCTGCTGGTCCTCCCTATTCCCTGAGACACAACAATATTGAAATTCGGCCAATTAATATCCTTATAATGGCCTCTATGTGTTCAAGTGAAAGGAAGAGTCATACGTCTCTCAGTTCAAATCAAAAGCTAGAAATGATAAACTTAGTGAGGAAGGCATGTCAGAAATCCAGATAAGCCAAAGTTAGGCGTCTTGTGCCAAACAGTTAGCCAAATTGTGAATGCAAACAAAAAGTTCTTGAAGGAAATTAAAAGTGCTATTCTAGTGCGTACTTGAATGATAAGAAAGTGAAAAAGTCTTATTCCTGATATGGAGAAAGTTTTAGTGGTCTGCATAGAGGATCAAACCAGCCCCAACATTCCTTTAAGCCAAAGCCTAATCCGGGGCAAGGCCCTAACTCAAGGTTGAGAGAGGTAAGGAAACTGTAGAAAAGTTTGAAGCTAGCAGAGTTTGGTTTCTTAAACGAGGTTTAAGAAAAGAAGCATAACATAGAAGTACAAGATGAAGAAGCGAGTGCTGATGGAGAAGGTGTAACACGTTATCCAGAAGATCTAGCTAAGGTAGATGGAGGTGGCTACAATAATCCGCAGTTTATCAATGTAGACTTAATAGCCTTCTATTGGAAGATGCCATCTAAGACTTTTCTAGCCAGAGAAAAATCAAAGCCTGACTTCAAAGCTTCAAAGGACAGGCTTATTAGGGGCGGATACACCCAGCGACCTTAAGTTGAAGCCAATTTTCATTTACCATTATGAAAATTCTAGGGCCCTCACGAATTATGCTAAATTGACTTTACTTGTGCTTTATAAATGAGACAAAAAGGCCTGGGTGACAGCATATCTGTTTACAACATGGTCTTCTGAATATTTTAAGCCTACTGTTGAGAACTACTACCCAGAAAAAAAGATTCCTTTCAAAATATTAATGCTCATTGACAATGCACCTGTTCAGCCAAGAACTTTGATGGAGATGTACAAGAAGATGAATGTTGTTTTCATGCCAGCTAGTAAAACATCCTTTCTGCAGCCTATGGATCAAGCAGCAAATCTGACTCTCAATTCTTATTATTTAAGAAATCCTTTTTATAAGGCTGTGGCTGCCACAGATAGTGATTCCTCTGATAGAGCTGGGCATCATAATTGAAAGCCTTCTGGAAAGGATTCATCATTTTATATGCCATTAATAACATTCATGATTCATGAGAGGAGGTCAAAATATAATGTTAACATGAGTTTGGAAGAAGCTGATTCCAAGCCTCATGGGTAACTTTAAGGGGTTCAAGACTTCAATGGATGAAGTCACTGCAGATGTGATAGAAATAACAAGAGAAATAGAATTGGAAGTGGTGCATGAAGATATGACTGAATTGCTGCAATCTCGTGATCAAACTTGAATGGATGAGGAGGTGCTTCTTATGATTGAGCAAATAAAGTGGTTTCTTGAGATGGAAACTATTCCTGGTGAACATGCTATGAACATTGTTCAAATGACAACAAAGAATTTAGAATATTTCATAAACATAGCAGATAAAGCAGCATCAGAGTTTTAGAGGATTGACTCCAATTCTGAAAGAAGTTTTGCTGTGGTTAAAATGCTGTTCAATAGCATCACATGCTACAGGGAAATCTTTCATTAAGGGAAGAGTCAATTGATGTGGCAAACTTTATTGTTGTCTTAAGAAATTGCCACAGCCATGCCAACCATCAGCAACTGACTACCCTGATCAGTCACCAGCCATCAACAATGAAGCAAGACCCTCCACCAGCAAACAGATTACAGCTTGCTAAAGACTTTAAGATCATTAGCATTTTTAAGCAATAAAGTATTTTTAAATTAAGATTTGCACTTTTTAGAAGATCTAATGCTAATGCATACTGAATATACTACAATATAGTGTAAACATAGCATTTATATGCACTGGGAAACAAAAAAATGTGTGTGACTTACTTTATTGTGATATTTGTTTTATTGTGGTGGTCTGGAACTGAGCCCACAATGTTCCTGAGGGGCCTGCAGTTTGATTTTGGACATGCATAACTTAAGGATTCATCTGAGTGAATGACCAAGTGGAAGTCGGAAATGTGGATTTGGATTTTTCATGTAGAAATGGGACTTTGAGAGTCAATTACTTAGGAGAGAAAGTTGAAGAGCATGTGGAGAAGAAAAAGAAAGGACAGCAGGCGTGAGCATGGGGAGGTGAGAAGTCAGATATTAACAGCAGGCAGGAATTGGTTAAGGAGGAAAGGAAAGCTTCAGGGGTGTAGTGACGTGGGATGCAAGGGAGGATGGAGAGATGAGGAGTAGCTTCTCAACAGGTCAAACGCTCTAGAGAGGTAGCCAATGACAACAGAAAAGAGGCCTCTGGATTTACAGACCAAGAAACTATTGGGATTGAACTGCTTCCAGGGGTTCTTTTGGAAATTTACCAGAGTGATTTTGCTTGTCCCAGTGATTGGGGAGTGTATTAGTGTATTTTCACACTGCTATAAAGAAATACCCAAGGCTGAGTAATTTATAAAAAGATTTAATTGACTCACAGTTCCACATGGCTGGGGAGGCCTCAGGAAACTTACAATCATGGAGGTAGGGGAAGCAGGCACCTTCTTCACAAGGTTGCAGGAAAGAGAGAAGTGCTGTGAAGGAGGAACTTCCAGTTATAAAACCATCAGATCTGGTGAGAACTCACTCACTGTCATGAGAACAGTGTGGGGGAAACTGCCTGCATGATCCAATCACCTGCCTCCCTTGACACATGGAGATTATAATTTGAGATGAGATTTGGGTGGAGACACAGAGCCAAACCATATGAGAGAGCAGGGCACTACTGGAATATAGTTGGTGGGGTCAAAGATTCTAGACATCCTTCATTGACCAGGACAGTCACGCAGAGCAAAGAATTGTCCTGCATCTTGTGTGACTTAGTTGTCCCGCTGCTCAGCTCATTTATGTAGATGAAAAATCTGTTTATAATTATCTGAGCCTAGAATCTATTTTATATATAAACATAAACTGTTTTCCACACAGTTTTAAGTTATATCAAATTTTCCTGGAATGAAGTAAATTGAATGGCAATATCATTTATGGAATTTGTATCACCAATACAGTTCATTTTGTGGCTGTATCTTTCATGGTGATTGTGATTCTGCATGTGGAACAAGTATCTGACTACTTTTTTGTGTCTTTTAGCTTAGGGATGCTTGAGCAGTTGCATGTTGGATCATGCAGGGGTTTTTTTGTTTTGTTATGGTTTGGTTTGGTTTTTTTTGAGACGAAATCTTGCTCTTGTTGTCCAGGCTAGAGTGCAATAGTGCTATCTCAGCTCACTGCAACCTCTGCCTCCCGGGTACAAGCAGTTCTGCCCCAGCCTCCCGAGTAGCTGGATTACGGGTGTCTGCCACCACGCCCTCCTAATTTTTGTATTTTGAGTAGAGAGGGGTTTTACCATGTTGGCCAGGCTGGTCTTGAACTCCTGACCTCAGGCAAACCTCCTGCCTCAGCCTCCCAAAGTGCTGGGATTACAGGCATGA